>NW_028258333.1:13750000-15000000 GCF_053883595.1 Heterocephalus glaber
AATCAAAAGTTTCTTGATTAATTAATTTCTTAGGGAAAGAAAAGTTTATCATGATAATTCAGGGACTAGAGATCTTAAGGATGATTTTGCTATATTTGTATAAGTCCAAATCTAGAGGCAGCAAGCATAAGGCTGATAATCCCTTCCTCAGCTGAAAAGGAATTATTTGCTGGTTTTACTTCTATAATTTCATTTTTTTGCTTAAATTCTTTTATTGGTACATTTTAGGTATACAATATGTTTACATTTATCATTGGGTGTTTGTACCTATACATGATGTATCTTGTTTCACATTTTTTCCCCATTACCTGTGTGCCCTTCACCCTCCACCCTTTGCTATTTACATAGACTTTGTTTCCTTTTTTTTTTTTTCTTTTCTCATAATTTTTCCTTTCCACTCTTTCCTTTCCCCATCTCCTCCCAGCACAACTACCCCTTTGGACCTTTTCCTATTTCAAAGTATCAATTATTAGTTATTAATCCTTTTAGTCCTTATTGACACTCTCAGTTTCTCACACTAGAGAAACTATTCGGTATTTACACGTGTGTTCTATTTATTTCACCTAAGAGTTTGGCCCCAATGTTCATCTATTTAGATATAAATGACTCTAGTTTCTCATTCTTTATGGCTGAGTAGTACTCCATTTAATTAAAAAAAAACACATCTTCTTTATCTAGTTTCCAGTTGATGGGCACTTGGACTGTTTCCAAGCTTTAGCTATTGCGAACTGTGCCGCTATAAACATGGGTGCACATATATCACTGAGGTATGATTCTTTTAATTCTTTTGGGAAAATATCCAACAGGGGAATAGCTGGGTCAAATGGGACCTCCAGCCCTAGTTCTTTGAGGTATCTCCACACTGATTTCCATAGTGGTCATACCAGTTTGCACTCCCACCAACAAAGGAAAAGGGTTCCTTTCTCTCCACTCCCCCGACAGCATTTGTTATTGGTTGATTTTATGATAGGAGCCATTCTTTCTGGGTTGAGGTGGAATCTCATTGTTGTTTTCTTCTGTATCTCTCAAATGACCAGTGATGTTAAACATTTTTTTATATGTTTATTTGCTGCTTTTACTTCTTTGTCTGAGAAATGTCTGTTCATTTCAGATGCCCATTTTTGAATTGGGTCTTTGAATTTGGGGGTTCTGATTTTTTTCAGTTCTTTATATATTCTAGATAGTAGTCCTTTGTCTGAGGTACAGCTGTTAAAAATTGTTTCCCACATTGCAGGTTGACTGTTAGCTCTGTTGGTGGTTTCTGTTGCAGTACAGAAGCTTTTTAATACGATGAAATTCCAGTTGTTGATTCTTTCTGCTAGTTCCTGTGCTATTGAGGTTTTGTTCATAAAGTCTAGCAAAGCTATAATTTCTCTACAGTTCTCTCACTCAAGTCAGTTTAAAGACTTGGATCTCATTAATATATGGAAAAGCTGCATTCCTTTGAGAAAGAACCCAGCAACTCCATCAAAATTATATATTTATTTTTTGATATGCTTGTCACAATGACTGTGCACTTGATAAAACATAATATTTAGATATTGTGAAAATGCTAAATATAAGATTTAAGTGGATAATGGAACTAGAGAACTAAAAATACCACCCCTCAAAGGTTTTCAGTTATAGAGTTAGCAGACAGAGATAGCATGACAAAAGAAATATTGTTTCACATCTCAGGGAAGAGTTAATATTTCCATAAGGTGAATTTGTTGTTTATCTAGTCCCAAACTTTGCATCGAAGTAAATATAACTCACAAGTGATAGAAATATTAAATTGGTTTTCTCTCATGTATAATAACGATCATAAAAGAAATCAATGTTAAATTAAAAGCATCATCTTTTCCATAAACCCTACTGAAGTTACTTGTACAAAATAAAGGTGGATGCTAGAATAGTTCTGGTCTTTGTATATTCTGTATAAATTATGGTAGATGATTTCTAGAAAAAATTTTCAGGTGGTAACCCCAATCAGAGCTGCTGTGCCAGATGTGGAAGCTTGCTGTAACAAAATAGCATAGCCTCTGGTACTTAGTCTTCTCTAATTATCTGGTAAATGTGTTGTTATTAATTTGTATCAATAGAAAATATAAAAAGAATTTGGTTTTACTTGATAAAGAAAACAGAATGTGCTATCGTGCCCCAGGAATATCTTAACTCTTTTATTTTAGTCATAAAATAATCTCAGAGAATCCTCATCATTATGACACCCAACAAACACTCAATGCTTATCCACACATTAGTGACATGAGGCTAATTGGATCTGGTGAATAGAAACTGGCAAGCATCCTACATGTCATAATAAGATACATGAATATCAGAATAGGATGTAAAACTGAAAAAAATCAGGGACGTATAAATCGCTGAAAGTTTATAGATCCAATCTCCTGGTAAATAATGGAAAATCTTCTCTTAGAAAGATGTTCTACCATTAATTAAATGAATAGAATACATTATAATGTGGATGTCAGCCAGGCTTTATCATCAACATTCTCAGTTTGAGAGCAAAGGGCTCATGAGCCAAGTGTCTCATTTTTCAATGATGGATGTTAAGTGTTTCTTCAGAACATTGGCTATGCTTGCCTACTGGAGTCTAGCTATAGACAGTAGTGAGTGTGAACTTCCCCTCATATGATAGAATCAGAAATACAGTTAAAAGGAACCGCTTTCCTCTTGGAGACCAAACTGCCATTCTCTGACAATTTGACTTTGAAATAAGACTGATCCAATGATTCCGTTTCACCAGAATAAATACACACATTAGATATGGATTTGGCTTTTTACCTGAAATGACTATATCACCATCTGGAGGCTCACAAAATACATTTAACAGAAACATAGCACTGATATAGAATTACATTAAACATGGGGTGAACTTATGATGAAGAATGTGAAATAGTTTGTGGATGGCCATTATATCCATTGTTTTTTCAGTTGTACCTAGTAATATACAATAAATGGCTTAATGAAACATTGTTATTGTTTGTTAAAACTAAAGCAATGTTTTACAAAACACTCTTCAAAATTAGAGTAGTGTTTTCCAGGATGCAGGATATCATCTGGATAGTTAGTATTAATATTTTTCTTTTCTACTTGGAAATTGTAAAGTGTGAGAATATAACTTAGTGCTTAGTATGTGAGAGACCCTGGATTTAATCCCTAGCACCAAAGAAAGAAAGAAAGAAAGAAAGAAAGAAAGAAAGAAAGAAAGAAAGAAAGAAAGAGAGAAAGAGAGAAAGAAAGAGAAAGAAAGAAAGAAGAAAGAAAGAAAAAGAAAGAAAGAAAGAGAAAGAAAGAAAGAAAGAAAAAAAGAAAGAAAGAAAGAAGGAAAGAAAAGGAAAAAAATGCTTCAGTTTGAAAGTGTGAGGAGCATTTCATTTTATTTTTTATTTAAATTCAATTTTCAAGGAGGGCTGTATTTTATTTTGTATCGTCATAATATATTATACATTTCCTAAGTTAGTAAATGAATGGATAGGCGTAAGAGTAATAATCCATTCTGTGCCATAAAATTAAATAACATTGTTTCCTTTACAATGGAAGAAGGTCAATGATTCCTCACTATCGCAACAGATTTTTCTAGCTTTCTCATGTTATGAACAATATTAAAGACCCACATAGGGCTATCATTTTTGAGAATCTGGTCATAGTTTGAAATCACCTGATCATACTAGAAAAAAATAGTCCAGATTTTGTGTTTTATTCATAGGTTCAAATGCTATAACTGTAAAAACTTTCTTCACTGGTTGTTAACAAGAACCAGACAAGTTGAGGCATACAATAAGTTGATAGCCCTAAAATGAGACATAATATTTATCTGGATATTTAAGTCATAGTAGTCAGAGAACAATTTCTATTTAGCAATGATATTGAATATGAATAGGCTTATAATTTAAACCTATTGAAGAAAATCATTATGAATGTACTAAGCGACATGCTTTTCAAATTGTATAATATTTTTACAGCCATATATATTTGATTACTTCTCTGACTCATATTTATCTAATTAGTAGCCCCTGCAAGATTTTACTATTAAATATAAAATGTATATTTGTTCTCATTGACCAAGTTTACTCAGGTTTAAATTTCTCAAAGGTAAGAAATGTATTTTGCTTGAAATATGTCTCCCATTTTTAAACCAAGTAATATAGTGTGCTGTATGATTTACTATTATTAATGAGGCCTCATAGAAGGTTGGAGAAAAATTTCTATTAAGCAAAGTGAAACGGTAAATATAATCATTTTCTTTTTTATATATAATTTTGCTGAAAGTGTAATTTTTGTCAAAAAGCAGTAAGGTATGAGCAAGTACCCTAAAGTAAAAAGACAAGAGAATATGGATACAAATAAAAAGGTTTCATCAACATTAACCATGCAAAATAATTCAATTATGTGTGTGCTGAAGCCTAAGAACACTCTCAAGAATAGAGTATCATGGGGAAAAGCAAGCGTAAGGGGATTTGTGGGTTTATTGAAGACACACCAGACTATAGGACAGATTCCAAGAGAGATTCAAGAAATTAGAGAATTTAGAGGAATCTTCTTGCGGTCAGAATATTTTTAAAAGTAATGAACTATCAGTGCAATTTAATAATTATGTGTTTAATAGAAAAGAGAAGGCAAAACTGTAGTAATTGCACAGTCATCATTATGCTATGGTGATCAACATCAGGGCATTAAAACTACTGTATGTTGAGAAGGAGACAGGCTATATTAAAGTAATATAGCCAGTCATAAAAATTTTTAAACATACAAATAAAAAGCTGCAGCAAAAAGGTGTACTGTCAGTTGCTACAATCTACATTCCTCTGCTCTTCCAACTGAGCTATCGAAGGCCTCAATTACAATCTAAAAGATGCAGTTTTAAAAAGAATGAATCCTGCAAAGAAAGAGGAAATTGTGAGTTATGCACCAGAAAAAAACAACAGGCAACTGAAATTGCCTGCAAAAGTGGCCAGATCTTGGATTTAAAAGAAAAAATTTAAATAGTCATTAGTGATATGTTAAAAGAACTAAATGGATACAGAAGTAATGAAAGAAATGATGACAGTGTCACATGAATGAGAATATACCAACAAAGAGATAATATTTGTAAAACATGGATATTATGGGACTCAAAATAAAATGTAAGTAGAGGAACTCAATAGTAAATTTGAACTTACAAGAGAGTGAGTTTGAAAATTATCAAATTATCCATTTTAAGAATTAAAAAGAATTGGGGCCTTGGATTTAGCTCAGTGGTTCTGGCGCTTGCCTGGCAAGTGCAAGGTCTTGAGTTTGATTCTCAGTACCAAATAATAATAATAATAATAATAATAATAATAATAATAATAAAAATAAAAAATCTTTTAAAAAATTCTCAGAAAAAGATGAGTGAATGACTTTTTCTCAGTCCATTTTGTGTTGTTATAAGAGCTTATCACACATAAGTCATTTACAATGAAGAAATACTTATCTGTTCATAGTTCTTGAGGGTGGAATTTTATGACCGAGAAGCTAAATCTTGGGAGAGCTGTATCCTGCTGTATCCTACCATGATAGAAGGCTACTGAGATGAGGAGAGATAGGAAGAGGCTGAACATGCATCCTTGGGCCCTTTTATACTGAACATACAACTCTCAGGACACAAATTCCTTGCAGTAGGTCCCCCCCACACACACACACACACTGATGTGTTGACCATTATGTTTCCAACACATGATGTTAATATAAATTGCGGAATGGGATGTTCAGTCTACTACAGACTCTGCTCTCTAGAATTGTACTTCAGCTCAGTAAGGACTGCAGTGAAGTAACTATGTTTCTACTTTCCTTTGGTTTTCTTATGATCTACATACTAATATTTAGCATGAGTGAGTTAGGGGAATATCTGATAATTTGGCTTTCTTCCCATACTTTATTGTATTCTGACAAAATGAATGGAATGTCAGTTAGAAAGTAACACAAGTATGAACTGTGTATGAATTATGCAGTCATGAACACTTTGCTGTTCTATCACATTCCTTTGTTGTTTTGAGCCTTAATTGACACATAAATTTCAAAATAATACCAGTACTTCCTGGAATTCATAGAGCAGAAACACTTAAGTATATCACAGTATGTTGGCTCATTTCACCTTATTGCTAGAGCTCTGAAATTTATGATTAGAATCCTGCTACCTGTAATTATTTCTGTAATTCAAGAATTACTGGTGAAATTTTTAAAATATTCTTAATGATAATTTTAATGTATGAAAAAAAGACAAAAAGACCAACCTAGAATTTCACAGCTAGTGAGAATTTCAAGCCAAATCATAGTAATAAAACACTGAAAGGTTAAAATAAGCTACCCCCAAATATTGGAAAACAATGCAAATCCACCAGAGCAGTAAAATCCCATTTGAAACCATGCTCAGTGATTTGACTACTATGTGTCATTTGTAGGAAATAGATGCATCTTGAGTCCATAATGCTAACTGAAATAAATCAAATGCACCAGGTTAAATATCATATGATTTCTCTCATATGAGAAATCTAAAATAAAATTAAACAATAAAATAAAATATAGATGCTAGAAAACAAGGACATAAACTTAGTGGAATTAAGAAAGGAATATGGAGGTGGGTAGAGATGGGAAGGAGAGTAGGGAAGCAGAAGCATAAAGGTTCAAGATAGGGGCCGGGGATTTAGCTCAGTGGTTCCGCCACCTGCCTCGCAAGTGTAAGGACCGAGTAGGATCTCTAGTACCAAGAAAAAAAAAAAAAAAGCAAAAAAAGGATCAAGATATAGTATGTATATACAACAATTCTTCACAGTGAATATATTTAATATGTATTGCAAACATATACTAATAAAATATTTTTAAAGAAATGAATGTTTTTACAGAAGCCTTTGCACAAACATATTTGAACAATCAATAGTCATGTGTTGCACACTGTATTAAAGTTGAGTCAACTACATACATGGGAGTCATCCCATAAGAATATAATGGAATTATTTTTCCAGTAGAGAGTATTTCTTACAGGTTTGTGGCAGTGGTGGTGTGAACAACCCTACTCTGCTGCCAGCTGAATAAATATGTAGTACATACAATTACATAAAGTACATAATACTTGCTATTGGTAAAAAAGGATTATGTTATTGATTTTTATATCTAATATATTGTACCTTTCATCAGTATTTTAGAGTGTACACATTCTACTTAAAGCTATAGAACATATTGGGCTGAGGATGTATCTCAGAAGTAGGATTGTCTTAGTTTCCTTGTTGCTGAGACAAAATACCCAACATCCTAAGTTAAAGGAGGAAATGTTTATTTCAGCTTACAATTTGTAGAGGTTTCAGCGTATACTCAGCTGGCTCTGAGGCAGGGTGGCATGGTAGAAGGGCATCACAGAGGAGAAACAATTCATGGTGTGGTTGGCAGAAGGCAGCAAGCAATAGCAGCAGCACCAAGCCTGCCTTCCTTCTGGCTTCTTTTGTGCCATCCAGGCTGTGAGCATATTGATTGATGTCACCTACACTCAGGATGGGGGTTCCATTATCCACACCTTTAAACTCAGTCTCACATACTTAATCCACATTCACACACTCTATGCCAGCCCCCTTTGAAACTTCCCTCTTATGACCACATGAGGCTTTGGGGAGGACATCTAGATACAACCCATAACAAGGATATTGGCCTAACATTCACAAAGCCCTAAGTTTGATTCCCTAAACTGGTTTTGACTCCTTTAAATATTTATTTAAAGGTAAATAAATAAATAAACAAATAATCAGAAATTCAACTGTAAAGCAACCTCATTCAGGTCTTTCTCAAGGCATTTTAGCAAATGTTATTGTTGTTGCCAGTGACATTTTTCTGCATAATTTTGCCCTGAAGATTGTCCAGTGGAAGATATAGAGGTAAAACATGTGATACTGATTGGCCTGACCCTGTACATATGTAATCTAATGTCTTTGTGTGTCTTACTTTAAAAAAAAGTTTTAAAAGTGAAAAGTATTTAGAAATTATAAAATTTAAAATAACTGTAAAGAAAATATTTTGGGTAGCTATACAATATGTTTGGGTTTAAAATTAGTTATAAAACTCAAATCATTTAAAATTGCATATTAATATATTATTGAAAAAGGAAAAAAAGTTCTGAAATAAATTAGGTTTAGCCTTTGTGTGTATTGTTTATAGTGTTCAGTAATATGATGTCCTGGGCTGTCACATTCACTTACCTCTGACTCATTGATTCAAACAGAGCAATCTCCAAACTTGCAATTTCGATTTTTGGCATTGTATACATGTAGTGTCCTGTATCTTTTATTACAATGTAATATGTTTAATTTATCTTTTCTATGTTTAGATACATATACCATATATATACTTGCTTTTGTGTTAAACTGCCTAAAGTGCTTCACAGGTTTATGCAGCATGGATTTGTTTTCTAGGAACAAATCTAGGAACATGGCTACACCATGCTGTCTGGGTGTGTGGGTGGATATACCATTTAGATTTCTATATTTAAACTGTATGATGTTCACACAAAAAAGAACCATCTAATGATGTTTCCCATGTGATTCACCATTATTAACTGATGCATGCCTGTATTCATAATTAGTCAAATAACAAAACAAGTCCAGTATCTAACAACAAAAATACATACTGTAAGAGTGTGTACAATGAATTAGCACTCAGAACCTGAGTGATGAAACAATTTTTTCCAAGTTAGAAAAAAATAACAAAAGAAATACAAATTCATAAGATGAAATTTTCACCAGTTTGCAACTGATATCAATCAATCAATAAATATTAATATCTAAGAATTGGCCAATTATGAATGCTTACATTTGTATTTTATTTCTATATTATATTAGTATTTTTGGACTTCCACTAGAAAACACAGCAAAAAAGGTGAATTAAACTATTAGAAATCTATTTTCACAGTACTGGAGACTGGAAAGTCCAAGATCAGTAGATTTGCTGGTTTATTTTCTGGTGAAGGCTTTTTTCCTGGCTGGCAAATGGTCACTTTCTCACACTTATGCAGGGAAGAGAGAGAACTCTGATGCCTCTTCCTTTTCTATTCAGGTTACCATACTTATGACCTCAATTAACCTCTGTCACCTCCTACAGTACAGACTCCATTTGCTACTACAGTCACATTGTGTATCAGGGCCTTGACACAAAATTTTGTGAAACACATTTCACACACACACACACACACAAATATATATATATATATATATATATATATGTATAATGTAATATTTTAATTTGTTTTCTTTTGTATTTTTATAAAATTTCTTAAAAATAAATTTTGATAACTGTGATTTTTTCCGCTGGATAATTAGTCAATTGTTGTACTCTTTTTTTCTTTTTTTTCCCCTGTGGAATCAAGATACTGTGTTCTTTATGGAAACCATTACTTTATATCAAGTATTTAGATACTATATATTTTCTGGGTCTGAAACATACAGTTGATCTAAATATAATTGCATTTATTCAATTTGATCTTAGTTTTGTGAGATCTTAGAATATTTCTAAGGTCTTAATCTCTGATGCAGTTCTAGGAAAAATACAGAGGTCAACATTTGTTTTGAACAGAACATAAATAGATTTTCTGATGCAATAATGCTGCATGAAAACTATACCAAAGCCTCAGGGGCTTACAGGAAAAAATACTTTCTTTCACTCATGAATCTGTGCAATGTGGTGTGAGCTCTGAAAATTTGAGCCAAGTTTACCAGATCTATGGTGGTTTAACTAATATATGTACAATGAGCTTAGAGCCTGCTGTGGACTGACCAAGGTAGGATAGACTCCACTTTGTTCTTGTGATGTCAAAGCTTAATTATCAACTTGATTAGCTTGGCAGTTGCTTAGAGAAATAGAAAAAGGACACACTTAGCTGGTCCTGGATGTGCTACAGAAGTGTGACTTTACACACTATTTCTGGCTTCTTGCCCCTTCTTCCCTGATCCTGTTTGCCTGCTCTGATTCCTGGTTTCTATGAACTAATGTGTCAGTTAGCACCACCCTCCCACCATGATGTTTCTAACTTGGAGCCAAATGAGTGTGAACTGAAACCCCTGAAACTTTGAGCAAAACAAAATGTATCCTCATTTAAGTTACAGGTTTCCAGTATTGCATTCCAGGAACAGGAAAACTAATACAGATATGTTACAAGATAACAACTTAAAGAAATTAAAATTAAAAGTTTATTTGATCAAATAATGATTTTTTTAGTTAAGCACCAGTAAAATGGATAAGTTCAACATGTCTCTTTAGCAGCATGAGCAGTGTAATTTTACAAATTCAGCATGAAAACAAAGTAGAGAAGTCAATTTTTTGGCAAGACACAAATGCTTGCCTGCTTACCATGTTGTCATGAGATACTTGCCTTGTAAGATCATGACTTAATCAGTTCGCTGCCTACCATGCTTGGCTGACTGTGACTAAAAAGTGGTTGTTTGATACAAAATCATGATTCTAAATGAGGCTTCAAATTGTTTGATTATTAATAATTCAATTATTTTATAAAAAAATTTAACATATAGCAATAATTCAAGGTCAAAGGTCTTCTAATTATTTAATTTGACATATGAGACTCACTCATTTCTGCTCCATGCTTCAGCAGGCAAAACAAAACTTGATCTCGTTGCAAAGGCAGAAATAAAGAAGCTATTTTTCAACTTTCTCCTTATGTTTTGCTTGCTCTGTGTATCTGGCCAAAGTATGTTATGAGGCAGAATTGATTAGAGAGAAAGGGAACTGCAGTGTCACAGAGAAAAGGGCACAGCTACATGGAGCCGTTCAATGATGTTGTTATTGTAGCCAATCAATGAAGAAACCATGTTAGAAATCCTAAATTGTAGATCTTTATTTTTGGTAGGATAAATTGCCTTGAAAGAGATTAAATAAAGTAGAAATAATTGTCTTAAAATATCACAAAAGGTTTCAGTGTTTAGATGTAGGTATTATGTCACTCTTCAAATGAAGAGACATGCATTAATCTTTCTAATATTCATTTTTCAAAATTAATACTATTTGGTTTTAAGTTTACAGGAAAGTGCAGCAGAAATTAAAATTCCTACCTATATTTCCTCTTTTCCCTGCTCGGACTTTGTCCTTTTATTAACATCTTCCATTGTGCATGTTACAGTTAGTAAACAAATAATCATACATTGTCATTAGCTAAAGTCTAACTTACATTAAGGTATATTCTGTTGCTTAGCACACTGGATTTTTCAAGTGTATGTCTTCTATCTACTATTAAAATATCATACCAAGGAATTCAACTTTCCTAAAAATTTCCTTTGCTCCATCTATTCATCCTTCTTTTCTCCATTACAGCTTTAGTCAACCAGCTCTCATTTTATTGTCTATGGTTTTGCCTTTACCAAAATATCATACATGTGTAACTACAGATTATGTACTTTTCAGACTACCTCCTTTCACTTAGTGCTATGCATTTAAAATTACCTAATGTCTTTCTGTGGTTGGATAGCACATGTATTGCTGATATTATTCTAACTTATGGGTACATGAGGGTTTATTCATCCACTCAAGTATTGAAGAATATATTTGTTGTTTACAGTTTTGGAAATTATGAATGAATTACCATAAATATTCATGAGCATGTTTTTTATTAATTTTATTGGTGCATTTAAAGTATACAATATAATGACATTCATCATTGGAAATTTGCCCCTTTACATAATCCATCTTGGTTCTTATTTTTTCCCCATTCCCTTGATCTCCCTTCAACCCCTTCACCCCTCCCTGTCTACAAAGACTTTATTTCCATTTTTTCTTTTTCTCATATTAAGTCCATTACCTTCTTTCTGTTCCCCTACCCCTCCCACTTCCACTTTGAACCTTTTCTTCCTATTTCACATTATCTATTATACCTTTTAGTCCTTATTTACACTTTCAGTTTCTCACATTAGAGAAACTATTTGGTATTTACAAATGTGTATCCTATTTATTTCACTTACAAGTATCACCTCAGTGTGCATCCATTTAACTATAAATGTCTCTAGTTTCTCATTCTTTATGCCTTAGTAGTACTCCATTTTATAAAGAAAACCACATTTTCTTTATCCAGTCTCCAGTTGATGGAGATTTGGGTTGTTTCCAAGTTTTAGCTATACAAATTGTGCTGCTATGAACAAGAGTGCACATACATCACTGTGGTATGATTCTTTTAATTCTTTGGGGAAGATACCAAATAGTGGAATAGCTGGGTCAAATGAGACTTCCAGTTGTAGTTCTTTGATGTATCTCCATACTTATTTCCACAGTGGTTGCACCAGTCTACACTCCCACCAGCAGTGGAGCAGGGTTCCTCTTTCTCCACAGCCTTTCCAGCATTTGTTATTGGTTGATTTCATATTAGCCATTCTTCTGGAGTGAGGTGGAATCTCAGTGTTGTTTTCATTTATATCTCTCGAATGACCAGTGATGTTGAATATTTTTTCATGTTTCTTTGCTATTTCTACTTCTGTGTCTGAAAATGCCTGTTCATTTCAGATCCCGATTTTTGGACTGGGTCTGTAAATTTGGGAGGTCTTTTTTTTTTTTAAGTTCTTTATAGAATCAAGATAGTAGACCTTTGTCTGAGGGACAGTTGGTGAAAATTTTTGCCCACATTGTGGCCTGTCTCTTCACACTATTTTTGGTTTCTCTTGTTGCGCAAAACCTTTTAGTAAGAAAAGACCCCACTTGTTGATTTTTGTGTTAGTTCACAAGCCACTGAGATTTTGTTCATAATGTCTTTTCCTTCACCAATGGCTTCAAGAATTCTACCTAACCTCTCTTCCAGCTGGTGTAGTGTTTCTGTTTTAATATTTATATCTTTAATCCATTTTTATTTTAGCTTAGTGCATGGTGAGAGAAATAGGTCTAGTTTTAATCTTTGGCAAGTTGAAGCCCAATTTTTCCAAGAAAATTTATTAAAGAGGCTATCTTTCCTACAGTGAGGGTGTTTGGCTCTTTCATCAAAGATAACATGGACAAGTATGTCTGACATTGTTTCTACATCTTCTAATCTGTTCCACTGTTTCTCAGGTCTGTTTCTTTGCCAGTACCATGCTATTTTATCACAGTTGCTTTGTAGTATAGTTTCAAGCTGGGGATTGTAATACCCTCTACCTTGTCTTTATTTCCTAGTATTGCATTTGCTATTCTAGGTCTCTTCTGTTCCAAATGACATTTTGGATTGTTTTCTACAGGTCAGTGAAGTATGCTAGTGGAATTTCAATTGGAATTGCATTGAAATCCCAGTTTTGGAAGTATGGTCATTTTCACTATGTTGATTCTTCGTACCCAGGAGCAAAGGGTGTCTTTCCATTTTCTGACATCATCTTCAATCTCATTTTTCAGAGTGCTATAGTTTTCAGAGTAGAGGCCTTCCATTACTTTTGTTAGGTTGATTCATAGGTATTTCAAATTTTTGGATGCTATTGTGAAAGGAATGGATTGCCCCATTTCTCTCTCAGTGAGTCTGTTTTTTGTGTACAGAAAAGCTATTGATTTTTGTGTGTTGACCTTTTTCCACCTACTTTACTGAATTTGGTTATTAAGTCTAGAAGAATTTTGGTGGAGTTCTTAGGGTCTTCTATTAGAGTATCACTTCATCTGCAAATAATGACAGTTTGACTTCTTCATTTCCTATCTTTATTCCTTTTATTTCTTTCCCTTGTCTAATTGCTGTGGCTAATGTTTCCAAGAATATTTTGAACAGGAGTAGTGATAGTATATATCCTTTTCTTGTTTCTGATTTTAATGTAAAGGGCTTCATTTTTTAACCATTTAGTATGATATTGATTCTTGGTTTTTCATACATGGCTTTTATCAGATTGAGGTAAAGACAGTTTATTCCAATTTTTGTAGGGTTTTTAGCATAACTCCATGTTGGATTTTTGTCCAATGCCTTTTCTGCATCTATAGAGATGATCATATGGTTTTTGTCCTTGGCTCTATAGATATAGTGTTTTCCATTGATTTATTTGCGTATGTTGAACCATCCCTGCATCCCTGGGATGAATCCCACTTGGTCAGGGAGTATGACCAACTTGATGATCTTCTGCATTCTATTTGCCAGTATCTTATTAAGGATTTTTGCATCTATGTTCATTAGTGAGATTGACCTATAGTTCTCTTTTTTGGTTGGGTCTTTCTCTGCTTTGGGGATCAAGGTGATGCTTGCTTCCAGGAATTAATTTGGGAGTATTGTTTTCCTTTCAATTTCATTGCAGAGTTTAAACAGTAGTGGCAGTAATTCCTCTCCAAATGTCTTGTTGAATTCAGCAGTGAAGTGATTAGGACCTAAGCTTTTTGTTGTTGGTAAGTTTTTAATTATGTTTTCAGTTTCATTGATTGATATTGGATTGTTTAGAATTGTATGTCTTCTTTGTTCAAATTTGGTGATTCACACATATCTAGGAATCTGTCTATTTCTTCTGTATTTTCCATCTTAATGGCATATAGGTTCTCAAACTAGGTGTTGATGATCCTCTGGATTTCTGCTGGGTCCATTGTAATTTCACTCTTTTCATTCCTAATTGCATGGATTTGGTTCATTTCTTGTCTTTTTTTGATAAGTTTGGCTAAAGATTCATCAATTTTTTTGTTCTTTTGAAGAACCAACTCTTGACTTCATTGATTTTTTGCTATTATTCTCTTTGTCTTCATTGCATTGATTTCTGTCCTGATCATTATAATTTCCTTCTTCTATGAGCTTTGGGCTTGTTCTGCTCTTTTTTTTCTGAAGCTTGAGGTTCTTCATCGGGTTGTGTAATTGAGCTCACTGTTTTCCTAACGTGAGTATTCCCTGCTATGAATTTCCCTTGTAGGACTGTTTTCTTTGTGTCCCATAGATTCTGATATGTTTTATTGTTATTGTCATTTAATTGTAGGAACTATCTGATTTCTTCTTTAATTTCCTATATGACCCATTGGTTATTCAGAAGTGTGTTGTGCATTTTCCATATCTGTATGAAATTCTTGTGCTTTCTTTTGCTATTGATATCCATTTTCATTGAACTATGGTCTGATTATATACAGGGGATAACTTCAATTCCTTTGCATTTACTGAGACACGTCTATTTGAGAGAATGACATGTGCAGCTGAAAAGAATATGTGTTCTCATTTTGTGGTGGAACAATTTGTAAACATCTGTTAAGTTCATTGGTTCAAGAGTTTTATTGAGTTCTAGTAATTCGCTGTTTATTTTTTGTCAGTTAATCTTTCTGTTTGTGATGGGGTATTAAAGACCCCCACTACTATTGTATTACTGCTTATTTGATTTTTCATGTCCATTTGTATTTGTTTTATATAGTTGAGTGCACTAGTGTTTGGTGGATATATATTAATGATTGTCTACTCTTCCTCTTGGATTGTTCCCTTTACAAGGATGTAGTGTCCTTCTTTGTCTCTGCAAAGAGGGTAGCTACTCCTGCTTTTTTTTTTCAGGTTCCTGTTACATGGAGTATTGTTTTCCACCATTCAACTTTCAGTGTATGAGTTCCTTTTTGAATTAAGTGTGTTTTTTGTATGCACCAACTTGTTGGATCTTGCTTCTTGACCCATTCTGCCAGCCTATTTCTTTTGATTGGTGAATTGAGACAGTTAACATTGATGATGATAACTGATATGTATTGATTTATCCTTGTTGTGACTTTTTCATTTTGTTAGATTCTCCACCTTTGTATTTAGTTTCTTGTCATGCCTGATGGATTCATTCTACAGGGCTTCCAGGGGTTGTGATCCTCACTGTCTTTTCCTAGGATTTTGCCTAAAATTTTTTGGAGTGGTGGTTTGATATTCATAAAGCTTCTAAGGTGCTCTTTGTCATTAAAGTATCTTATATCTCCATCAATTTTGAAAGATAGTTTTGCAGGGTACATCAATCTATGTTGGAGGCTGTTTCCCTTTAGGGCTTGAAAAATATCTCTCCATTCTCTTCTTGCCTTGTGGGTTTGTGTTTAGAAGACTGCTGTGATTCTGATGGGCTTTCCTTTGTATGTGATTTGTTTCTTTTCTCTAACTGCATGTAGAATCTTGTTCTTCTGTTGGATTTCTGGAATCCTATTATATACCTATGTGTAGATTTTTTTTTTAATCTAGGCTAGTTGGAGTCTTATGTGCCTCACTTATCTGTATGTCAAGTTCTTTTCCCCTGCTTTGGGAAATTTTCAGCCATCACTTCTATGAACAGTTTTTTTATGTCATCTGCACTCTCCTATTTCTTCATTGACTCCATTCAGTCTGATGTTATTCTTCTTTGCATTGTCTAGCCGCTGCTGGATTGATTTCTCATGGTCCCTTACTATTTTTGAGAATTTTTTCTTTTCCTGGTCACTAATTGTAAGCATATCTTCTATATCTGAAATTCTACCCTTGCATTGGTTCATTCTGCTGTGTAAACTTTCAATGGAGATTTTTCCACTATTTTTTATTAATTATTTCAGTATATTTAAGGTATACTATATAATGATATTCACCATTGGAAATTTGTACCTTTACATAATCCATCTTGGTTCTTATTTTTCTGCCAATTCCCTGTCCTCCCTTCAATCCCTCCACCCCTCCCTACCTATCAACTGAAGACTGGATAAAGAAAATGTGAAAAAATAAATAAATAAAAGAAAATGTGTTTAAAAAAAATAAAATGGAGTATTACTCAGCCATAAAGAACAAGAAACTAGAGACATTTATAGCTAAATGAATGCACATTGAGGCAATGCTCTTAAGTGTAATAAATAGGACACACATGTTTAAATACTGAATAGTTTCTCTAGTGTGAGAAACTGAAAGTATAAATAAGGACTGAAAGGTATAATAGATAATGTGAAATAGGAAGAAAGGTGCAAAGGGGAATGGGAAATATTAGGATTAGGGGAAATGACAGAAGGAAATGGAATTAATATGAGAAAAAGAAAAAATGGAAACTTTTAATGGAGTTTTTAATCTCCTAGATATCTGTTTGCATCTGTTTTGTGGATTGCATTTGTTTCCTATGTTGGGATTCCATCAAGTTCCTCAGGTCTTCTATTTTTTTAAAATCTGTGTCCCCTCTAGATTTATTATTCATATCCTGTACTATGGGCAGAATCTCTGCTGTTATCTGTTTTTTCCAGATCCTCTTTCATTGCCAGTTCAGGGAGTCCAGGTTGTTGAGTATCAGATTCATCCACCTTGTTTTCCTTTGGAGTTACCTTAGGTGATCTGGAAGTCTGATTTTGAGAGTTATTTATGAGTCTTCTCATTTCAACAGATGGAGCCTGCTGTGTCTTTTTTGATGCAACATTTTGCTCACACAGCAGTCTTGAATTCTCAGCAAACCACCAAGCAGCCTTTATGCTGCTGCTCACCAGTACACCAATTCCTAGGTTCAGAGGGGTGGCCTTCTAGATCACTGAGTTGACCTGTTTTCTGTGTGGGCTTCTGGCTGTGGCCTGTGAGCCCTCGGGATGGTATCTAGGTGTGCCTCTCACTGGGGCCCCTATGTAGCTATGGTCTGGGAGGGATTATTCTGGGGGCTTTGCACCCCAGTTCTTGTTGTCTTCACAGGCTTTGGCTATGGTCTCTATGCACTTATCACTGGTATCAGTCAAGCTCTGGGTATTGCTTTGTGTGCCTGTACAGCTCTTCTGCAGCCAGGTCCCTGGCTGTGGCCAATGGTATGGCCAGGCTCTGGCTGAAATCTGCATGCCAGTGCAGCTCCTCTCTGGGTGGACCACAGCCTGTGTTGGTGCACTGGAGCCTCTGGTGTCAGGGTGGACCCTGACAGGGATCTTCCTACAGCTGCACTGGTCTAAGTCACACAGGTGCTCCCTGGGGTCTGGATGCACTCACTGATGGAATGGTGGGCCTCTCTCATGTGTGTTTTTTTGCAGAAGTTTTAACTCAATTTTGTCACTTAATATTCTTAGTAGTCTTCTTATGGAAGAATCCTGTGATAAAGACTGTTAAATCTTGTGAGAAAATGTCAAAGTTTCTTCCAAAGTGATTGTCCAATTTTACATTCCAACCAACAATTAATGAAAAATTGTTTTGTTCCATATCCTCACTAACAGATGGCATATTTTAGATTCGGACATTTAGATATAAGCATTGTGACATTTATTGTTGTAACTTTTAGTTTAACATTTTAAAGTTTCATATGTTCAATTAAGGGTGATTTTTCTCTTTCTGAACAAACAGACATTATGATTTTTGAATGTCTTACTCTTACCAAATTGTGCTACTTCTATGTGTGGTCCAAGTACTTATAAAGGCACTAGTCAGTAAAGGTCCTAAGTCTGATTAAGGCAATATTATTTTTAATACAAACAGCATTTTTTTGTTTATACACAGCATTCATCACAGTATTTTCAAAACAGTCATTGTTTCAATGACTAAATTTTTAAATCAGGCCAAATATATTTTGGGTACTGTCCTAGGTACTGAAGAAGAAAAGAACAAAACACTAAGCCACAGTTCTTTTTAGCTACAGACCAAGTTTCATCTGCATTACTTCAAAAAAAAAAGTAAGAAAATTAATTTTCTCTGTAGGAGTTTGCCTAAGTTATATGTGATTTGGGGAACAAAGCCATAAATTTGTTAAACTATCTTTGTCTTATAAAATAACCAAGGAGATTGATCCAAATAAATCTAAATAGATCAATAAATGTTATCAATTCAAAAGAATGGATTTTCTTTTTATATACTCATGTTCAGCACAGAAGTAGATATTTATAAAAATCAATTCTTATTTTTAATGAATCTGAGCATAATAGCATCAGTATATCATTTTTTAGAATATCAAAATATAAGCACTAGAGAAAATTTAGAAAATTGACAAAGATTTACAAAAAGGATTGTATGATAAATAATTGAAATTTCTGTAATGAATTCAATAGGATACTAAATAGAAAACTATCTATAAAGAGAATAGAAAATGCTATGTTTTTATTTATTCTAGAATTTTCTAGATTAAATCAGGAACTCTCAGTATTCTGAGACACTTAACATCTTATTTTTAAAATCTAAATGAATAGCCTGTAAACTACAAAAAAAATGAAAAACTTCTTTATCCCACTGAATTTGTATAATTGTGTACTATTCCACAAGAAATTTCAAGCCCTGTATTACGTTTAATTTTTAAACCACAAATCAGTAGAAAAGGTTGTGTATGCAATTTGAGGAGTTCAATAATATAGCCAACATTAAGCAAAGAAATACTGTATAAAAGTATCACAGTTCTCTATTTTATATAATGTTGCCCATTTATTGCAGGTCATATTCTTTTTAAGTTATTGGCATAAATGCAACAGGACAACATTTATTTGCTAGTTATCATGAGGAAAATTATAAAAAGCTATTACCACTGCAATGAATATTTCTTTGTCACAATTTTGAAAAAACTTAAGGATATAATTCATTTTATTGGCTTTTTAAATTGAATTAATTTCTTATGAAGATTGTTGAGACGAATATGAGATTATTACAGAATTTGTTAATTCACTAAATTTTAAATAAAATGAAGAATCAAAATAATCATAATTACCAAGTAGACCCAGAAAATAATACAAATACATGGTATTAGCAGTGAAATATGCAGAGTATTTACAGTAAAAATGTGAAAACCATTATATTCCACATTTAGATTATCACTTCATAGAAAAATAGCATTAAAGAATATAGAAAAATATATTTTGTTCAAAAGTCTATATGTAATATTGTATTCATTTTTTTTACATTCAACAAACATTAAATTGACACAGGAAGATTAATCTTAGCATATACAATATTCACATATACATGTCATAAGTTACCTTCATGTCACTTTAGACTGAGACATGAATTTTATTGCTAACTTGTTTTTGTGTTTACATTTTTATTAAAGAATTTCAAAAGTATCAGGCTGGAGATTTAGCTCAGTGGTTCCACCACCTACCTCACAAGGGCAAGGTCCTAAGTTCCATCCCCAGTACCCCTGCAAAAAAAATTCAAAAGTATCAATATGAGTTAATGCATTGATTGTATGTTAAAGTCATTAATTTTAATTACCTAATCCAACAAAATATTTCAAATTCTATAAGATGTATGATGTTTTGCAAGGATAGGTATTTTGTAAGTTATGACTTTGAGCTAAATCAGTCATCAATCTTGCTTTTTTTACTATAGTTATACGAACACACCCAATCTCATATGATTGTGTTTTCTATAGTTGCTCTCAAGCTTAATACCAAAATTGAGTAAATGCAACCCAGACAATATGTGGCTGGTACAACATGAAAATTTGCTGCCTCACCCTTTATAGAATAAATGTGGAGATTTATGGTCTTAAAGCTATGAATAATGAAAAGCATAATACTAAGTCAGATCTTCTCAGAAGTTCTCTGATTAAATAAAATTCATCAAATAATGTCTAAATGAGTCACATAATATAATGAAAGGAGTGTAATAAAAGACATAAGTAGGTGACAGTATGAAAATATAGATAAGCTAGAGATGATTCCCTAAAGGACTCCAGGAAAAATAATATGATTTTTTTGTTAACTCATACAATTTGAACTTACATACTCTCAAAATAGTCCTCTTAGAAGTATGCATTTCCTTTTAAAGGAATGATTAGAGTCCACTATAAGATTGAATCTGATACAGAAAATAAAAAGCAGTTGAGTTGTTAAAAAATTTGTTGTTATCTTTTTTATCAGTCATATATTTCTTTTATTTTGGGTAAAATGTAATATTTATTATTACATATTTTATTCCTTGGGCTGAGTTATATTATTCATTATGTAAATGTATTAGCTTAATGTGTGTTTGTTTCTAGGATTTTCTCCCATGGTCTATTACACTTTTCCCTCAGTACATATGCAATAGTTAATTTACATGCAAGCTCTGAACTATAATTTATATGTCAGAGTTTTCCAAAGTACATCTTATCAAATAGTTTCCTGAAAATTACAGCAAACACTTTCTTGAGTAATAAATAAATTTCATTCACCAGGTTTCTAAGATAATGAGGTCATTTACTATCACATAATTCTTACTATCCTAATAAAATACATTTTTCACTTGATACTGCACACCGATATTCAATAAGAAAATCTAGAGATTCAAATAGTCTCCATTTTTATTATTGTATCTTGTGATAGACAAAAATAACCAACCAAGTTCCCCCATATTCTAGTCTTCCTGATATGTGACTATGTCATGTTACATGGCAAGATAGGAGCATGAGGTTGCAGACAGAATAAAGATGGTTGATCATCTGCCCTTAATAAAAGAGATATTGTGATAACAAACCTGACTCCATCTTGAATCTTCCCACCATTGTGTGCTTGTGCTTGGACAAAGCACACTCCCCCATGGTTTAAGGCCTGAGGTGCAAAAGCCTAGTCCAAGTTGCTTGTTTCCAAAAGCTGTTGTCCCCCTAGTGGTGGAACTCCAGAGAGTTCCCAGCAGTCAGATGCTGAGGAACTTCTCCCCCATCCACCTCTGTATAACCCTACTTCGTCCCCTCTCCTATCCAAGCAGACCTGCCTGCCCCTGACTCCCTTGTTTCTTCCTTTACTTCCCTTGATTCCTCTCCCCTCATACAAGAGTGTCTCCAATCCTGGAAGGAGGTCACCACCTTGGGAAGATAAAGTCCAGAGGCTCTCTTCCCTTTGAGGGAGGCACCACTTCCCAAAGGGCAGGACCAGGAACTTCCCCGTTCCTGGTATATGTTCCCTTTTCCACTTCTGACCTCTACAACTGGAAAAACAAGAATCCACCATTCTCTGAGAAGCCCCAGGTTCTGATTTCCCCAATTGAGTTGAAATATAGGCTTCATCTACCAACCTGGGATGACTGTCAACAGTTGTTATTGACCCTGTTCACCACTAAAGAGTGGGACAGGATTAGGTTTGAGGCTAGAAAGGTTTTATTGGGAGATCATTCAGAGGAGGAGGTCCATGAATTGCTGAAACAAGGCCTCCTCTCTGAGCATCCTGAATGGGACACAAATTCTTCAGGGAGGAGAAAGACTTTGATCACTTTTCACCAGAACTTGTTGAATGCGATCTGAGCAGCAGCTCAGAAACCCATAAATCTGTCAAAAACCACTGAAGTAACACAGAGACCAGAGAATCCCCCTGGTATGTTCCTGGAGAGACTCTGAGAAGCCTTTCAGGTTTACACCCCATTTGACCTCTCAGCTCCAGAGAACAATAGAGCTATATATTTGGCTTATGTTACTCAGTCTGCACCTGGTATTAGGAGAAAATTACAAAAATTTGAGGGATTCCCAGAAGTGAACACATCTCAGCTGTTAGAATTAGCTGAAAAGGTGTTTTACAATAGGGATTCAGAAAAGTAAACATTGGCCACAATCATGGCTGAGCAGTCAGCAAAGAGGCAAGCAAAGATCTTGGCAGCCACCATAAGAAGGAACCATACAGGACCCAACTCTGGGAAGACCAAAGGGCAGGTGGCTCAAAATCCAGAAGGGCTTCCATCATTGGGAAGAAATAAATGTACCTATTTCAAGGAGGAAGGGCACTGGAAAAATGAATGCCCCCAAAAGCCCTCTGCCAAGGTACTATCCCTCCCCACATCTGGGGGAAAGGAAGATTCAGACTGAGGGGGCCAGGGCTCCTTCCCTCTTGGTCCCTGGAGCCCATGGTAAATGTTGAAGTAGGGGCCCAGTAGGTCTGTTTCCTGGTGGACACTGGCACTGAGAGGTCAGTGTTAAAATCTCCCCTGGGAGACCTTTCATCACAAACTGTTCCCATCCAAAGGACCATGGGAGCAGTCCAAAACCAGTGAGCAACTGGTGAGCCTGGGATCAAAACAAGTTACTCACTCTCTTCTGTTGATACTGGACTGCCCATTCTCCTTGCTGGGACAAGACCTCCTCCATAAACTAAAGGCCACCATTTCTTTCATTCTGACCAAGGCTCAGATGACCCTCCCTTTATATCAACTGTCCTTGACCATGGCCCTGTCTGAAGAGTATCTCCTCTCCTGAGGGAAGAATACACAGAGGAAGCAAGCCCTGAGGGCCTATTACACAGAGTTCCTGAAGGTGTGGGCAGAAACTAATCAACAGGGTTTGGCTGCTCACCACCCTCCAGTGATAGTTGAGCTCATTAACAACCACACCTCTGTGAGTTTGGCAATACCCCATCTCTCAGAAGGCCATACAGGGGATAGCCTCTCACATTAAGAGGTTGCTGGACTTTCAGATATTAACTCCCAGTCAGTCTCCATGGAACACCCCATTCCTGCTGGTACAGAAACCAGGGATGTCAGATTACAGGTTGCTCCAGGACTTGAGAGAATTTAACTGGTGAATTGTAACCCTGCATCCTACTGTCCCCAACCCATATACCCTCCTGAGTTTGCTGTCTCCTGGGCAACAAGTGTATACTGTGTTAGATTTAAAGATGCTTTTTTCAGTGTGATGCTTGCCCTAGCTAGCCAGCCTATCTTTGCCTTCCAGTGGATTGAGCTAGCTTCCAGAGACTCATGCAAGCTCATGTGGACCCAGCTGCCTCAAGGATTCAAAAAATATGCCCACCCTGTTCAGTGAGACCCTCCAGGAGGACTTGGTGAATTTTTGATCCCACCATCAAAACCTCACCTTGCTTCAATATGTGGCTGATTTGTTATTAGCTGCTACTAGCTATTCAGAAAGCCTGTGGGGGACACTAGATCTTCTTCAGCTACTAGAGGGGTTGGACTACTGTGTCTTGGCCAAGAAGGCACAACTCTGTGCCCCTAAAATATCATATCTGGGATATGAAATCTCAGAAGGAAGAAGGGCTTTGCCCCAGACCAGAAAAGGGTCATCCTCCATATACCCACACCAACTACCAAGAAAGAGATAGGAAATTTCCTAGGTGCAGCTGGATACTGTCTCCTACAGATACCTGGTTTGCAGAGATAGCAAAGCCCCTCTATTCTGCCACAGGAGCAAATCAACCCCTAGAATGGGGAATAAATGAAGAAAAGGCCTTCCAGGATCTGAAAAGAGCTCTGGTATCAGCCCTGGCCCTGGCACTACTTGATATTGCTAAGCCTTTTCATGTGGTCATCCATGAGGTAAGAAAGATCACCAAAGGAGTTTTAACACAGTTCTTGGGACCCTGGAAGCACCCTGTGGCCTATCTCTCTAAAAGATTAGATCATGTATTCTCAGGATGGCCTTCATGTCTTCAGGTGGTAGCTGCTATGGCTTTATTGGTTAAAGAGGCTGATAAGTTGACCCTTGGGCAGAACCTAGTCCTAACTGCCCCTCACTCAATAGAGACTCTTCTCAGGGGGTCTACTAATGAATGGCTGTCAAATACCTACTTCACTCAGTATCAAAGCCTCTTGCTTGACCAGTCTCACACCATCTTCTCAGCAGGGAATTTCCTCAATCCAGCTACACTAATGCCGAATAATAATCCCAACATCCCAATTCATAACTGTAAGTGCTGCACCAGACTCAAGGGGCTTGTAGGACTTAACAGACACCCCCTTACCTGAGGCAGATGCCACCCTCTTCACAGATGGAAGCAGCATGGTGGTAAGCAGGTGCAGGGTGCAGGGTCTGCAGTGACTAGAGTTTCTCAAGTCATTTGGGCCCAGACTCTGCCTGAGGGGAACCTTGGTCCAAAAGGTAGAACTGATTGCCTTGGCCCAGGACTTGAGATGGGGAAAGGAAAAGAAGGTAAATGTATGCACTGACAATAGGTATGCCTTTGCTACTCTACATGTCTGTGAGAGCATTTACAAGGAGAGAGGGCTCCTGACAGCCACAGGAAAGACCATCAAGAACAAAGAGGAGATATTGTCTCTCCTAGGGGTGTTATGGCTTCCCAAGAAGGTAGCCATCATTCATGTTCAGAATCATCAAACAGACAATACACCTGAAGCTAAGGGAAATCAACTTGCAGATTGTGCAGCCAGAGAGGCAGCTCTGAGGCCCACTGAACCCTTAATCATCCTGCCTACTGTGAGTCCTCCTTCCTCTGTGCTCCCAACTAGCCCCACTTACAATAGAGAGGAAGATAAGAAAGCATGCCAGCTGTAAACAAAGAAAGATCCCCAAGGCTGGTGGAAATGTCCAGATGGTCACATCTACCTCCCTCAGCATTAGAATGACAGCTCATCCAGTAGCTGAATTCAGACACAGACCTGGGGGACTCCAAGATTGCCAAAATTCTAGCTCCATACTGCTTTTCAAAGCTGCAGGATTTGGCCCACCAGACCTCCCTTAGGTGCCCAACCTGTGTGCAAGCAAATCCCTGCCAGGGCCTATCTGCACCCCTTCACATCAGATTCCAGGTTAGGAATCCTGGAGAACACCAGGAAGTGGATTTCACAGAGATCAAACCACCAGCAGGTGGCTATCACTACATCTTGGTTTTCACAGATACCTTGGCAGGTTGGGCAGAAATCTATGCTACTTGGTGGGAGACTGCCACTGTAGTGGCAAAGAAGCTTCTTCGGGAATTAATTCCCAGATTCGGACTATGGGTGTCCATTGGATCTGACAATGGCCCCACCATTGTAGCCTCTATAACTCAGTCAGTAGGGCACTGGGTATAAATTGGAAACTCCACTGTGCCTACTAACCTCAAAGCTCAGTGAAAGTGGAATGAATGAATCATACCCTAAAATCTACTCTGACCAAATTGACTATGGAAACTGATGAAGGGTGGGTCAGCCTGCTGCCTTGGCTGTCCTTAGAGTAAGGTGTACTCCTTATAAAGCAAGTTTTACAACTTATGAAATTATGTTGGAAGACATAATGCTCCCTGCTCCCCTAAGTAAAAAGTGAGGTACTAGAAGAATTTTCTAACTAATCCCTGCTAAAGTATCTACAGTCACTACAACAAGTACAGAAATCTGTTCATTCCCAGGTACAAGCTACTCAGCCCCTGACCATCTCTATGGTGTGCCATCTGTTCCAGCCCAGGGATACTGTCTTCATCAAGGCTTTTTGTAGTTAAGGACTGACTCTAGCCTGGAAGGGACCCTACACAGTCATCCTCACAATGCCCTCAACTCTCAAGGTTGATGGAATCTCAACGTGGATTAACTATTCAAGTATCAAGCAGTGAAACAGTGGACTGCTGAATCAGGACCTGACGCTCTAAAGCTCAGGCTAGTCTGATCATGATTGTGACACTTGTCCTTTACTGGGCTGATGAAACCAATCTCTGGAGAAATTCAGTGAGAAGAGTTGCACTCCTTTCTCCTCACCTCCTTTACCTCAGGAGAAATTCTAGGTAATGTCACTTTTGGCACCATCTGCTCCCGGCAACCTACGAGGTTGCCCAAGGTAGGTCTCTGTCAACTGGTTAGGAGAGACTGGGGGGGGGGCTACTACTATCAGTTTATAAACCTAAGAAGCTGTGATTTTTATGTGTGCCCAGGATTCAATCCATTTGGACAGTAGGGTTGGGGCGTCCCCATCTGGTTTCTACTGCCTAACTGGAGCCATGTAAAGATCAGCTCCTATAGCTGGGGACCAAATGTTGCTAATGATATTATAGTTTGGAAACATGGGTGCTGAGTTATGATTCTGCTACAAAGGCTCCCAGACTCTAATGGGCCACTGGGTGGAATTGGGGCTTCTGCTTCTGGCTCCTCAATGACTAATTTCTGACCCAGGGGCAATCATTACATTTTAGACCCAGTTGCGAAGCTGGGCACCAAGACAGCCAATAGGACCCTTAATGACAGTAAAGCACCTCTTACTTGAGCCTCACCCTCTTGTCCTCCCTTGAAGTGTCCACCTGCCCTCAGCTACCAATCAAGCAGACCCCTCACATGTGCTGACTCCCTCCCTATTCTCCATGCTGGGAGCCATCCACACTATGTTAAACCTGACTCAACCAGACTTGGTTCAGGACTTTTGGCTCTGTCTAAAAACAAAGCCTTCTTCTTGGGGGTGGGGGGGTGGGAGTCTTGGACCCAATTAAAACCTTAAGTACTGCCTTAGTGTGCACCTCTACAAAGCCCCCCTTGACAATTGGTGTTTATGAGAATACAACTTGTCTGGTAACTACTTCATATGATATGAGTAATTCCCCTTTCCATGCTGTGTGTAGCCAAACCTTGACTCTAGAAACCTCGAAGGCTTATTTTGCCCCTAACTACACTTGGCTAGCTTGTACCTTGGGCTCACTATGTGCATCAAAACTCCTGAAGGAGATACTAGACCTGAGGTCTTGTGCATCCTGGTCCAAGTTCTCCCTCAAGTATATGTGTATGGAGGACCACGGGAATGGGGATTTCATAGCACTCCCAGAACTACCATTAAGACAAAGGCAAGCAGCCCCCATAGTCATTTCAATTTTGTTGGGGTTGAGGGTAACTGTTTCAGTGGCACTTAGTACTGCTGCATTGCCTAGAAGAGACCTTGGACCTTCAGCTTTAGCAGAACAGGTAGACAATGACCTAAGAAGCCTGCAATATACTATTGATACTCTGCACGCTCAGGTAGAATCACTAGCAAAGATGGTTCTCCAAAATCGAAGGGGACTTGATCTAGTGCTCTTGTCACAAGGGGGATTATGTGCTGCTCTAGGGGTAGCATGTTGTTTCTATGCCAACAAGTCTGGTGTAATACAAGATAGTCTTCAAAAAGTCAAGGAAAATCTAGGTAGATGTCAGAAGGAGAGGGAAAGTTAAAAACTCATGGTAACATAACCTGTTCAATTTGGGCCCTTGGGTAACTACCCTTATCACTGGACTGGCTGGTCCCCTCATCCTGCTTTTTCTCAGGCACTTGATTGGCCCCTATATTTGTAATTGGATAATCAATTTTGTAAAACAGCTTCTGTAGCCTCTGTTAAAAAGATGTGTATGAGATCCTACTATAATCCATTGTATAATCCCTTGCCCACTCAAGAGGCTCTCATTGAAACAATGCTTTGACATAATGCTTTGAGGAATTGGAAATGTGCTAAACAACCCAACTCCATCTTGAATCTCAACACCATTGTGTGCTTGTGCTTAGACAAAGCACCCAAAACCTTGTATCCTGTTTGGCAGTAAACTTTCTGGAGTTGCAGGATGTTTTGTAGCTCAGCAAGTGTGTGAAACTTCCTTTTGCTCCTCACCACTAACCCAGCATGGTTCTGCTTCTGTGAAATTCCACCTGCTTTCCCCTTAAGCCCTCCCCAACTGAAGGGATGATTTAAAAGGAGAAATCAAACTGTTTCTCAATGCTAAGAGAACTTTCCAGTCACTAGCTCCCTCTGAGTAGCCAGCTTTAATAGATGGACTGAAATGTGATGCAGTGTGTGGTGAATCTCTGTTGTTCTAACTTGCTTATCCATAACAATATCTACTTATCTGAAATTTAGTGTATTCACAAAGAGTCTTTGTATATGGAAGAGAGCAAAAAGAAAATCAGAGTGAGAGTGATGAAAAGTGAGAAATACTCAGTATATTGCTTTCTCAAAGATACAAGAAGACCATCCACCAAGGAATGGTGGTTGTGGTGGTTAATTAATTAATGGTCAACGTGAGTGGGAACACCCAGCTGAATTGAGTTACCATGGTTCTGGGAGTGGAAGATCCACTTAAGGAAGATTGTTGTCAGAATAATAAACCTGTAAAAGAAGAACAGGATGGGAGGATTTCATACTGAATTCCCTTGGAAGAGTTTCATTTCTGCTGATATTCATTCCACCTGCCTTTCTTCAGAGATGCTGTGGTTGTTCTCTTTGCCTGAGTTTGGTTTTAACCTTCACCAGTATGGCTGTTGTCCTCTTGGCAGGGGCTCTGTTTTTAGCCTTTGCTTTGGGTGTCTTCTCCTTGTTCTGGGTATGGAATCTTCAGCTTCTAGCACCAGCCCTTCACCTGCCAGCACAGATTCTCTAGCATCTGGGGCAGGCCCTTGGGCTTCCTTGAGCAGACCCCTCAGACTTCCATTGAGGATTCCTGGGCCTCCTGATAGGGAGTTCCACTGGACTTTGCCATGAGTGCCAGGCCTTCAGCTGGACTCATGGAGAAGATTGCCAGGGGATCAGGCCCTAGGCTGGATTCTTTGGATCTCTAGCATGCAGAGATTCTTCCACTCTTCTGCATTTGACTCTGTGGGCGAATATTGTAAGCTGCCTGTGTAAATTTCTGTGTCCTGCATTAAATTTGTTTTCATACAAACACTGACACACCAGCAATTAAAAAAAAGTATCCATTTTTTTCCTTTTCTCATATTTATTCCTTTCCCTTCTTTCCTTTCCTCTACCTCTCCCACTTCCCCTATCCCTTTGGACCTTTTCTTCCTATTTCACATTATCTAATATGTACCAATAAAAATAATGAGTAAAAATGAAAAATATTGTAAATTAGAAAAAACTATATTCTACTTTCAAATTAGAAAAAAAGAAATACATCCCTGTCAACATGTTAAGTTAGCCCTGTAAGACTTACCCTTTTCAGAAGTATAAAATTATAAACATGTGAGGATAAAACTACTAAGTTTCTGGTAATTTTTTGAGCAATGGACACAGGATCTTGAACATGCTAAGTGCCCACTCTATTTCTGAGCTACAACCATGACCTAACTTTATAGTAATTATTAATAACTTCAATAAGAAACTAATACATAAATTTAATAATTTTGGGCTAATTAATGGACCTGAAAGTTTAGTTGATAATTTTACTGACTTGTACTTCCCTGACTACTGGCCAGATTAAACTACTTTTTTAAATGTGCTTAGTCACATATGATTCTTTTTTTGTGAGAAATTTTGGTTCACACACTATTCCCATTTTCCCTTCACATTTCTATTGTTTCTCATTTTCCTAAGGTGAAACTATTACCTTTTCTTAATCATTTACCTTGATTTTAAAAATGAGAGCATGTTTTATAAGTGCATTCACTTTTTTCTTCTTGATATCTGTTTAGTAATTTGAAGTTATAATTTCCTACCCTAATATTAACCACGTTTTTACATAGCTTTAAATTTTTTTATTTTAATATAATACAAGCAGATATTAATAAAATATAAAACTATTTTATGAAAGAATAACTTTATAACAAAAATTATTAGAGAATAACTATGGTAAATACAATCTGCATCATGATCTAAAAAGAATATGTTTTTATTTCCTAATCTCAAAGCTCAGTTCCCAATAATACTGCAGATTTTTTTTTTTGCTCAAAACATTTTAAGTATTGGCAAAGTATCTCACATTCTGTATAATTTTAAACAATTTCTTCCTATTTTCCTATATTTCTTATTCTTTTTGTCTTTATTTTCACTTTCAGTTTCTCACACCAGAGAGACAATGTGATATTTACATGTGTTTGATATTAGTTAATTTTGAAATTTTATTATAAAAATTCAGTTTTTAATCTCTTCAAAGTTTTTATACGATGTGTGTAAATATATGTGTTATATATATCTGATATATATCTGATATATATTCAATAAATAATTTTTATTTTTCATACCAATATTTTTTCATGAGACTTTGTGTTGAAAATTAAAAATTGTCTATGTCTACTAATATGGCAAGTAACAAATTTTGTAAAATAAAGATCTATCAAACATCAATCTTTTTATAAGCATTTTGTAACTGTATTTGAAATAAACATAGGGCTGTACCACATTGTTTTAATTACTAGAGTTTCATATAGAACATACTACTATCTGATATGGAAATCAGCACTCGCAGTTATTTTTATTCAAATCTCTGTAGATATTCTTACCTTGTTCTTCTTTTATGTAATATTTAGAATCAAAAGATATATTGTTATGTAAACTTTTAGTGGGATTTTGATTAAAATTTTAAATTTATAGGATAATGAGGTAATTACAATTATAATGATTTTAAAACTTCCTTCCTATTAACATTTTGGGATTCCTATGTTTCATTATATAATTGTGTCATTATCTTTCTAACAATATTATGCATACAAAGTTTCAATGATTTCTATTTATGTAGAGTTAATATGCAAAGTATAATGTAGTTTCATATACAAAATATCTTATCATATTAAAGACAATTTTATTATTTTTACCACAATTTTCAGTCCATAATCTGTAAACTGAAATTTTGTCTTTACTTTATGAAATAGTGAAATGAATTTTTGACATTTCTTATATTTGAATAATACAAATCCAATTTGATGTCCCATAAAATTTTACAAACCCTCACTGCACTGAATGAATTTTTAAAATACTTGTTTCCATTTCAACCAGATACACATGAACATATCTTCACTCTACAAATTTTTAATCACCTATAAATGAGATACTAGAATGAAAATTGACATGAGTGCCATCAACATGATAGAGGGAGGGGCCAGTGATGTAGACATTAAAATAATTTATCTAGATCACAGTAAAATTAATCAGGAGTTTATTCGGATCTGTATACTGTTAAGATGGACAGTGGTAGAATTTCCAAGTGAGGAATCATACCATGAAAGTAAGAGCCTGGGGTCTTTTAATGAGGAGGATTTGGGAGGTGTGCAAATGTGATTATCTCAAGAATGCATTTTTCTAGATCATCTGGATTCTTGTGGATCTTTCAAGATCACTTGCATTTTGTTGAATGTTACATGTTCAAAGTTGTTTTTTGACAAGGCCACTTCCTCCTGCCTCATAGAAGGCCTTTTAGCTTTAGATGAATACCTATATTCATTAATTTTGAGAAAAGACATGTCAGATCTCATTGGGGAAAAAAATATTTTTGTTGGCCAGTGCTGCTATATTGCCTTATGACTGTTCCTTGTGCACTGGGAAAGTTAGCATCAATCAAGGAGTTCTAGGCTAAACACTTAACCTTTCATTACCAATGGTTAGCATTTACTTCTACAAATCTGTGAAATCGAATCATTGAGAAAAGAAGTGGTCATTTTCATAGGTGCTACCAGCTAAGCCTGGATATCTTTAGAAGTCCCTTGAGTTTATTTATTATCAGAGATGGGGTGACTTATTCAGTTAAGCTGACAAATGAGACAAAATTTGGGTAACATGCTCTAAATAGGCTTATAGAGTGAGTTCAGGTGATTGTACAGATTGAAACACTATGAGTATTAATTGAGATTTTATTAGATTAAATTAAAATATCCTTAAACCAAATTTTTAAAAATGAAAGATCTTACTGTAAAGTTTCCTCATTCTGGAGACTAAGCCCAAAGCTATTTCAAAATAAACAAATCAATGCAAGTATAAATAAATTCTACTTTCCTTTTGTTATTAGGAAAATAATTTAGTTTCATCTATTTCTACACCTGTTTTGAACTATTTGAGTATCACAATTGCAATATAAGGGAAAAATACCCCTATGATGTGATATTCAACAATAATGGGGATAAAATAGCAGTTGTAGGAGGAATTAAACATGATTGAAATCCACAAACATATGTGAGGGACTTCAATAAATCCCCTGTAGCCACAGATTGGATTATAAATGTGAAGTGCCAATGACTCTGTTGATTGGAATATTTGATTTACTTTTTTGTAGATGTTAAGACTGCTGCAACCCTCCAGATGAGTGAATATGAGTAAATTTGTGCTATATAATCATTAACTTGAAATAAAAGATAGCTCAGGAATAGAGAAACAGAACTGTAAGGATGAATGTCTTTAATGGGTTTAATGGCATGGGGAGTTGGGTCTCTAATTGTATGAGATGTAAAGCTGCCCTGATCTCATCTTCTGATCTTGTATAGAGTACTGATACTCTGTGATGTGAATTTGTTTTTTTTGTAGTTTATTTTTATTTTTTTCCATTAAGTTTTTGGTATATTTTAGGTATAAAATACAGTTACATTCATCATTGGGATCTTGTACCTTTACATGATGTATCTTGGTTCTTATTTTTTCCCCTTCCCCCACCCTCCCTTCATCCCCTCCACCCTTCCCTATTTCCAAAGACTTTGTTTCCTTCTCGCATTTTTTCTTTTCCCTTTTTTCCTTTCCCCTACCCCTCCCATTTCCCCTGCTCCTATAGACCTTTTCTTCCTATTACACACTATCAATTATACATTTTTAAATTAAAATATCAATACCTAGGAGACATTACCACAGATTTGATAGAATTAAAAATGATATAGAAAGCATATTACAAAAATCTTTTTTGAAATAAATTTGACAACTTCTTAGAAGTACCTTGGAAGACAAATTAATGATACTAACTCTGGAGGAAATATAAAATTTGAATAGCACCTATTAAAGAAAGTATATTCCTAGCTTGAAAACCTACTTATATGACAACAGCAGGCTCATATACATTTTAATTGATCAATTATATCAAACAATTAAAGCAGAAAAAAGAAGAAACACTTCTCCCCTCATTTTAGGAAATCAACATTGTGCTAATCCTAAAATTGGGTAAAGATAATAGAAGAAAAAAGTATGAAGATAGATAGAAATTTGTTTAACAAAACAAACTATTAGAAGTCAGATCTGGTAGTATGTAGAAGGTGGTTTTATTATAGGGATGGCAGTGTTGGTTCAGCATTGGAAGATTCATCCCAAAAAGTTTAACAAAGGAAAGGAAAATGCCATATGATCCTGTCACTAGTTGGAGAAAAAGTATTGGACTAAGTTCCACAACTGTTCATTGTAAAAGCTATCAGGAGCCTAGAAGTAGAATAGAACCTTCTCAACAGATTAAAGACATGTACTTCATGCTACCAGTGAGAGCCTTATATGAATGGAGAAGATACAATGCTGTCTCCTTAAGGTGGGGAACAAAGGCAGATATGCTTACTCTTTATCTGTCCATTAAATGTTGAAACCTAGGCCCAACCAAAATAGTCTGGCAATAGAATGGCACAATTAAGATAGGATTGGCAAGGTAGAAATAAAATCTTCATATGTACATGAAATGGTCATCTACAGAGAAAATCCTAAGAAATCTCTAGGAGCTCCTAGAACTTGTATTTGAATATAGCAGGATTAGAAAACACAAGTTATATATAAAAATTCAGGTCTGTGTATACTTGCTATAAATGAAGAATTGGATATTGAAATTTAAAAGTTATGTAGGAGTAGAAAGGACCTAGAAAAGTTAAAAAAAAAAAAGACAAAAAACAGTGTTGGAAGACATTTAGTACCTAATTTTAAAACTTCTTCTAGAGCTACAGTAATCAAGGCAGTGTTGGTGTAAGGAAAGACATATAGATCACTGGAATAAAACAGAGAATCGAGAAATCGAACCACACATATGTGGTCCACTGAGTTTTGAAAGGTTATTGAACATTAGCATTTTATAGAATATAAACTCAATTCAAGAGCTGAGGAAGAGATAGTGTTTTCAGCCAGTGGCACTAGAACACCTGGTATCCGTACATAAAAAAATTAACCTCAACCCTTTATTTCCATACATAAAAATAACTTGAAAGGATCTATGAACCTAAATATGAAACCCTAAAAGTATAAAACTTTAAGAAGAAATTATAAGGGAAAATGTTTATGAATTTAGGGTAGGCAAGAACTACCTAGGATACAAAAATCATGATCTAAAAATGAAAAAACATGATAAATGAAATTCCATCAAAATTTAGAACTTTAAATGACATCATTAAAATGAAAAGTAGTCCTTAAACAGGCCATATTTACAATGCATATAACCTATGACCAGAATATATAAAGAACTCTTAAAGCTCATTAATAGACAACACAATTAAAATGTAGACATAAGAAGATGATAAATCGTCAGGATAGCACAAGGAAAGGTGTGAAACTCTGGAATTAGAAAAATATTAATCAGGACAATAGCAAGATTGAATTATACTCTCATTAGGGAGATGAAGTTAAAAGTTTTAAAAGCCTTTTCATGACTTTTTCTTTTTGTTGGATTCTCCCCCTTTGTGTTTAATTTGTCACTCCCAATGGATTCGTTCTGCTGGGTTTTCTGGGGTTGTGATCCTCATTGTATTTTCCTAGGGTATTGTATAAAATTTTTTGGAGTGCTGGTTTGGTATTCATGAAATTCCTGAGGTGCTCTTTATCATGAAAGTATCTTATTTCTCCATCAATTTTGAAAGATAGTTTTTCAGGGTACATAAATCTGGGTTGGAGGCTGTTTTCCTTTAGGGCTTGAAATACATCACTCCAAGCTCTTCTTGCTTTGAGGGTTTGCATTGAGAAGTCTGCTGTGATTCTGATGGGCTTTCCTTTGTATGTGATTTGTTTCTTTTCTCTCATTGCTTGTAGAATTTTGTTCTTCTGTTGGATTTCTGGAATCCTAACTATTATATGCCTATGTGTAGATTTTTTTTTTGATCAAGGATAGCTGGAGTCCTATATGCCTCACTTATCTGTATGCCAAGTTCTTTTCCCCTGCTTGGGAAGTTTTCTGCCATAACTTCTGTGAACAGATTTTTTATGTCATCTGCACTCTTTCCTGTTTCTTCATTGACTCTGATCATTCTTATGTTCTTCTTCTTTGCATCATCTAGCAGCTGCTGGATTGGTTTCTCATGTTCCTTTACAATTTTAAAGCAATTTTTCTTTTCCTGGTCACTAATTGCAATCTTACCTTCTATATCTAAAATTCTATCTTCACATTGGTTCATTCTGCTTCACAGACTTTTGATGGAGTTTTTAATCTCCTGGAAATCTGTTTGTATCTGTTTTATGGATTCCATTTGTTTACTATCTTGGGATTCCATCATGTTCCTTGGATCCTCTATTTTTTTTAATCTGTGTCCTCTCTAGATTTATTAATCATGTCTTGCACCATGAGCACAATCTTTGCTGTTATCTGAGTAATTATTTCTGATTTCATTTTTCCCAGGTCCTCTTTTGTTGCCAGTTAAGTGTCCAGGTTGTTGAGTATCAGATTGTTAAGTCTCGTTTCTGTTTGGGGTTGCTGTAGGTGATCTGGAAGTCTCTTTTCGAGGCTTGTTTACATGTTTTCTCATTTCCAGGGTGGGGAGGTGCTTCTGGCACCTGCATGGCTCACCTTCTCTGCTCTAGGAGCCCAGGAGGGTGGCAGGGGAGCTTCCCTCTGGGTGTGAATGGTTTTAAGTAATATGCAAGGTAGATCAATTTGATTATCCTAAGTCACAGCTTGTAACATACTAGGAATTCAGAGACATCATATAAAATACTTTAGAATATTTTTAATGTAGGAAATGTGATTCTGGCTGGTTGCTTTAGGATCTCTAGACAAACTAGGAAAAGAAATAATAAGCTCTAAACAGACTCTAAAAATTAAAGTCTTCTAAATGTGAAGACAAATTAATAAAGTAAAATCAAGGTTCAAATTCCCAGAATATTTCATTCAGACATACATAAAAATTCTAAAAGTTTCTATGTGTGTCCTGAAGAGAGAATCTTCTCTCCTTTTGCCACCGAGAGGAGATTGCAGAAACCTCTAAACAAGCCATCATAATTTTATTGACTGAAATACAGCATGTTTTATGCTCAACCTCACAGTGTATGTGGTACATGGTGTGACATAGAGGAAATCTGCTATTATCCCAAAGAATTTCTTGTGTTTTCTCTTAAAAGCAGAGGCCTCATGAACAGATATGAGAATAGATTCTAAGGATGTGGGATAATGGTAGCAAAATATCCACCTGGATCAGGCTGAGTTTGTCAATTTGCACCTAGAAAATAGAAATTTTGAATTTCATGTTCCAGCCTGTGAACTTTAAAATGGTGTTAAGAGGTAATCTGACAGATTGGTGGACATATGCATCAAAGACCACTATCCACTGTGAATCAGTGTGACAGGCCTGATATTCCTTGGTTTACTATTTGATAAGGGAATTTAAAAGCTCAGGGAAATAGGAATGCTGTAGTGCATTTGTCATGCTAAACCTAATCCTCCACAGTGGGATGGTCCAGAGAATGTATTCATCACTAATACCTTAAGAAACAGATTTGTTAGGGGAACACTGGCCTCCCTGAATAGCCTTGTTATTATTTTTCCCTGTGAGGATCATAGTCACTCAATTGGGAAATTTAAGGGCAATGGGTTTAATTTATTCCCAAATTGGCAGAGGTGAAGTGGCAGTACTCAACTGCCAAAGATAAGCTGCATATAATTACTGCAATATATAGCAGACACAGAGCAGTGATCAGATTTGCCTCACATGTAGACCTATGTCATTAATGAATAAGCCATGGTGATCCCCAAAGTGAAATAGACAGGAATCCTACTAAGTTTGTACTAGATTTACATAGTCAGAAAAAGTCTAAGGGCGATTGAATAGAAGCCTACCTCAAATCATAGTAACAGAGAATTATGCCCCCTCCACCAATTTCCAGATTTGAGCCTATTTGAGAAATTCTTGAATGAAGGAGTGGCCAGGTTCCCTTGAGGAATGACCCTTGTGCACCACCAAAAGTTGATACTGTCAAACTTTCTCCCATCCTTCTACAAAGGGTTTTACCAGGGCAACTGTATATTGGGGTAAATGAATTGATCGGACATTTTAGGGTCTGCTGGACACTAATTCTGAACTTCAGCTGATTCTGAGTGATCTAAATATTATTGTGGCCTTCCAATAAGAATAGGGGTATATGGAGGTCAGGTGGTCCATAGAGTTTAAGGCAAGGTCCAACTCAGTGGGACCAGTAGGTCCTCAAATCCAACCTGTAATCATTCCTCTGTTCCAGAATGTATAATTGGATAGATATACTTAGTCCTTGGCAGAAGCTTCACATTGGCTGCTAATCTGTAGTGGAAAAGGTATTATAGTTGAAAAGGCAAAATGGAAGCCATTAGAGTTGTCTTTACCTGATAAAATACGAAACCCCAAATAATAACATGTCCCTGGAGGGCTTGCAGATTAGTACCACTATTAAGGACTGAAAAATGCAGGAGTAATGATTGCCACTACATCTCCCTTTATTTCTATTTGGCATTGCAGATGACAGATGCATCTTGTGGAATGATAGTGGATAACCATAAACCCAGTCAAATGGTGACTCCAGTTGCAGCTGGTGTACCAGATGTGTTGCCCTTTTTTGAGCATATGAACACATCTTCTGATACCTAGTTTATAGCCAGTGATTTGACAAATGCTTCCTTTTCCTATACTTGTGCATAAGGTCCACCAGACAAAGTTTGCATACAGCTGACAAGACCAGCAATTCACCTTCACTTTCGTATCTCAAGGTTATATCAATTCTCCAGCCTTGTGTCACAACTTATGTTTCAGGATCTAGATCATCTTCCTCTTTCACAAGGCATCATTCTAGTCCATAATATTGATGCTATTATGCTGATTGGACCAAGGGAGCAGGAGGTAGGGACCACTCTGGACTTGTTAGTAAAGCATTTGTGAGCCAGTGGATGGGAAATAATTCTAACTAAAATTCAAGGTCCATCTACCTCAGTGAAATTCCTAGGAGTCCAGTTGAATGGAGCATGTAGAGACATCCATTCAAAGGTGAAAAATAAGTTGTTGCATCTGGCTCCCCTGACAAAGACAATAAAAAAGATGCACGGCATCTAGTGAGCCTGTTTGGATTTTGGAGGCAATACATTCCACACATTGGTGTTTTACTCTGGTCCATTAACTGACTGACTAGGAAAGCTACTAGTTTTGAGTAGGGTGCAGAGTATGTAAAGGCTCTGTAACAAGTCCAGCCTGCTGTGCATGTTTTTCTGCCACCGGTGCCATATGATCCAGCAGATCCAATGGTAATTGAGGTGTTAGTGGTAGATAGAAATGCTGTCTGGAGTCTCTGAAAGCACTCCATAGGTGAGCCACAGCTGATTTCTTTAGGATTTTGGAGCAAGAATCTGCCATCCTCTGTAGACTGTTAGTCTCCCTTTGAAAAGCAGCTCCTGCCTGCTACTGGGCCTTAGTGGAAACTGAATGGTTCACCATGGGACACCAGGTTACAAAGTGACCTAAGCTGCCCACCATGAGCTGTGTAAAGTTGTAAAGTTTCTGATCTAAGAAATAGAAAACTTAGATGTGCACAGCAATAGTTCATCAATAAATGGAAGTGGTATATATGTGAGTGAGTCTGAGAAGGTACAGAGGGTATAAGTAAGTCACATGAAGAAGTTGTCCAAATGCTCAGTTTCTAGTCCTTATAAATTGCCTTCCATCTCCCAGCATGCACCTATGACCTCATGGGGTATACCATATGATCACACGTCAGAACAAGAGAAGGCCAGGGCTGATTTACAGATGGTTCTTCACTTTATGCAGGCACTAAACACAAGTGTAAAGCTGCAGCATTCCAGCCTCTTTCCATGGACAGAAGAGCATCCATGAAGGATAGTGGTGAAGGGAAATTCTCACAGTGGGCAGAACTTTGGGCAGTGCACCTGGTTGTATATTTTTGCCTGGAAGAAAAATTGGCCAAATATGTGATTATATACTGATCCACAAGCTATGGCCAATGGTCTAGCTGAATTGTCAGGGACTTGGAAGGAACTGGAAAATTGGTGACAAAGATATTTGGGGAAGAGATGTGTCAGTAGATCTCTCCATTTGGGAAAAATATGTAAAAATATTTGTGTCCTATGTAAACACTCACTAAAAGGTGACCTCATTAGAAGAAGACTTTAATAATCAAGTGGGCATGATGCCCCATTCTGTGGATAGTAGTCAAACATTTTCTTCAGTCATCCTTGTCATTGCCCAATGGGATCATGAACAAAGTGACTGTGCATGAATTCCACAGCATGAAATTTCACTCCCCAAGGCTGACATGGTGACAGCCACTGCAGAATGCCCAATATCCCAGAAGCAAAGATGAGTACTGAGTCCCCAATATTGTGCCATTCCATGTAATGATCATTCAATGACCTGGTGGCAGATTGACTACACTGCACCACTTCTGTCATGGAAAGGGCAATGCTTTGCCTTTACTAGCAAAGATACATTCTGGATAAAGATTTGCCTTCCTGGTAATATTTCTGCCCAAATCGCCATCTGCAGACTTATGGAATACCTTATCCACCATCTTGGTATTCGACATAGCATTGATTCTGATCAAAGAACACATTTCATGGCCAAATAAGTGAAACAATGAGCTAATGCTCATGGAATTCAATGCGGTTACCATGTTCTTTATCATCTAAAAGCAGCTGGATTGATAAAAATGTGAAATGGCTTTTTAAAGATTCAGTTACAGTGCCAGCTGGGGGGAATACCTTGCAGGGCAAGGACAAAACTCTACAAAAAGCTGTATATATTTTGAGTCAAGACCCACTATATGGAACTGTGTCTTTCATAACCAGGTTTCACAGGTTCAGGAATAAAGAGATGGAAGTGAGAATGATACCACCATTAACTTTGTTGACCAATATCTCGCAACCTTATGCTCTGCTAACCTAGAAATCTTAGTTTCAGAGAGGGGACAGTTTGTACCAGTAAGCACAAGGATGATTCCATTGAACCAGAAGCTCAGACTTCTCTCTTTTCTTCTTGGGCTACTAATGTCCCTGAGTAAAAAAGCTAAAAAGGGAGTTATGATGTTGGCAGGGAAGATGGATTGAGACTATCAAAGAGAAATTGGACTGTTACTCTATAATTGAACAAAGGAAGAATACATTTGGAATGCAGGAAATCCCTCAGGTTGCCTCAAATTATTGCTATGCACTGTTATTATGGTCAATGGGAAAGTAAAACAACCCAATTCTGGCAGAATGACAAAAATCCCAAAACCTTCAGGAAAGAAAATATGGGTCATCCCACCAGGAAAAAATTAAGCCCCACTGAAGTGCTTGGTGAAGGTCAAGGGAATAGATAATGGGTAGTAGAAGGAAGTAGTTACAAATACCAACTACGGTCCTGTGTCTAGTTGTAGAAATTAAGATTATAATTGTTCTCGCGTATTATGTTAATATTCCTCCACTGTAACATAATGTTGATTGACTTAATATTGTTTCTTAAAGTAATGTTAAACTTATAATTTTAAGTTAGGAAATATTAGGAGTAAGCATCGCCCAAAGAAAAATTTTACCTTGTCTTCTGAGGAGAGAATTAATGCATTTCCTTTGGTGCACAGGGTAATTCTACCATGTTAGGCATAATTATGAACTTGCTATTGCATCTGAAGGCTAAGCATAATTTTAGAAAATGTGTCTGGTTGTCAAGTTGAGAAGGAGTGGATTGTGTTAGTTCAGTGTACAGCTAACTTGAAATTTGCATAAGAAACACCAATCTCATTGGTTTACTGGGTGTGGATGATGGATTTATTGAAGAGGGAAGACTTACCATGGATGTGGGTGACACCAAGCAATAGAATAGTAGCATGGATGGAATTTTTTAAAAAAGAAGGAAATCTCACATCTGTTTCTTCAGAGAAGCTCTAGTCTTCACCACCATCTTTGGGCATTCAACTCCAGGCTTCCAGTACAGATTCTTCAGCTTTCTAATGCAGAGTCTTCATCCATTCAGCCCAGAATCTTCCACTTCCTTAAAAGGACTTCTAAGGGACTCTCCAGGGAGCGGTAGGCTTTTGAGCTTTGACTTTATCCTTCAGATCTCCAGGGCACAGATAGCCTTTTGCATTCTTCTACACTTAACTCTGCCATTGGGAGTTCTTTAGTTCATTTGGGGAATGAATTTGGACATTATATAAACCTGTCTTCTTCCTTGTTCACTTTTGCTCCCTGGACATGGGCTGAAGTTTTTGAGCTTCCTTACATTTCTTCATGATTTGCTGTTTCACCTCAGGCCCCAAATAATAAGGACGATTCATCATGCATTGAAACCACCAAAACCATGAGCCAAAATAAAATATTTCTGCTTATCAATTTGTTATCTGAGTTATTTGTTAGAGTAAGAGCAAGTGTATTAAGATAGAAAATTGGAATAAAGGACAGGAGATTTAGCCCAGTGGTTCTGCTGCCTGCCTCGCAAGCGCAAGGACTTGAGTTCAATCCCTGGTTCCACCCCCCAAAAAAAGAAAAGAAAATTGGAATAGAGTAGGAGAATCTTTGGTAGAAGATATTTCAAGGTAGTATGGAATTCAGGGTATCACATATGTATTACTGGATGATTTTAGCCGAATTTATGACAATCAGGAATAAAGAACAAGTAGAATGATCTGAAAACTGAATCATTTCATTTTTGAAATTTTGAAATTAATTTTCCTTTTTTATTTGAAATCCATACTGTTGAAACTATAATATAGGTTACTGTTTGTTTTGTCTCTTTAGGAACCTTACAAGCTAGTGGGTGAAGAAATATGATAAAAGATAAACAATTTGATAGATTAGTTAGAGGATAAATATTATTGGAAAATATAAAATGTAGCAAACGAAGATATTTAGTTGAAGAAGCATGTTTTTGAAAATTTTATCGAGTGTAGTTAGTCTGTGTAATGAGCAAACACATTGAGAAAAATAAAAGGTTAAACAATATTTTGGAAGAAGAATGAAGAACTATCTTTTGTAGGATTGAGGTAGAATGAGAACAATAGAGTAGAAGATGCAGTTAAAAATGCAATCAAATTAAACCTGATAGCTCAGGTTGGGACTTACTGAACATTAAGGGTTTTAATTAATGTCCTTTCCCTACATTCATCTTTTTTTATGAAACTGAAATGCTTCTCATCTTTTATGTTGATGCAGACTAATGTACAGTAACTTAGCAGTTCAATTAATGTCTTCCTCTGAAAGAATTGGGTTTACTCTCTTATGGACCTATTGTTTAAAATTCACAAACAATCGACACACACTTTTGCACTTAGAATTACTCAATAAAAGCCTACTTAGTATTGCAAACTATCAGACTACAATTAAAAAGAGAAAGGATGTTTCTGCAACCCATCACCTCCATACTGCTTCTATCTTCATTGGGCAAACTTCAAAGCTTTCAAATTGCCATTTCTCTATGTCCATTTCCAATTTCATTCACAAAAATCTCTCTTCTCCTACCTACTTTCACTATAAATTCTTTTTAAAAAGTGCTCAACAAATATGTCTTATAAGTTTGTGACAAATGTGTCATCTTAGTTAGATGAGAATAAGTACAGTTGAACACTCCTTCCTTTTTGAAAAACTCCTGGTTTGTGACTGGACTTTTGATTGTCTTGCATATGGCTACACACTTTATCTGCATTTAATTGGTTTTATTTTGGTACCGGGGATCGAACTAGGATCCTTGGACTTGTGAGGCAGGTGGTGAAACCACTTAGCTAAATCCCCAGCCCTGTCTGCATTTAATTTGATGACTGGACTTTGGCCAAACTTTTGATATCAGATTAGTTAAAACTCTGTCTTTATAATATTTTTAATAGTAATTCATGACTAAGACATATTTTATTTATTTATTTACTTTTTATTTATATATTTTTAAACCAAATTCTTGCTAAGTTTCCCAGGCTGGTGTGGAACTCCTGGACTCAGAAGTAATTCCTAAGCCTCAGCCTCTTGAGTATATGATCCACACCACTCTCTCTAGCTGAAGAGAATATTCTTGGTTTTCCTAAAAGGAGAGATTATTTTAATTATGTTTAGAAAAAAATCACAATAACTGGCCAAGTAGTCATTCTATCCTGTTCAGAAGTGATGGAGTGCTTTGCTGATTTCATACCATATTTTCATAAATTATTTTTACTGATCATAGAGTGTGAGCTTTGTGCAAAGTACAATACATTCATTCCAATATCTATATTATTAATTCAATTTTTCAAGGCTTCATTTTCTGTTTGTAGACTTTAGCTAATTTTATGACCATATACTCTAATAAAAATTCCTTTCCTCAAATGTTGACATCTTTTTGTGTACTTATTTTTACACATACATATTTTCTTCCAAGTATGTTATCACATAGTGTATTAACTCATTTTTTAAAGTGTTTTTTTTTCTCATTGCTTTATAAGGTGTTATTATTAAGATAATTAGCAAATATATCTTTTGTGAGAATTTTCTCCTAGTGCATGGCTTGCCTTTTTTTTATATAGTCTGCCTTGAAGAGCAGAAGATTCAAATTTTGACTAAGTAAACTTTGCATTGCTGAGTGATAGATTTTATTCTATTTTTCCAAATAATTGATTTTATTTTAGTGTAAAATTAGTATTCTAGATATATATATATATATATATATATATATATATATACTTTTATAGTTTGCTTCTAAGATATGAAAGAGGAAGAATATATTGCTATTTCTATTGTGGTCTGAATTTTATCATCTTTGGAAAATTTACACTTCTGTATATTCTAGATAAATTTCTGCATGCAACAGGATTTCTCAGCTTTGCTGGTTGAACTTGAACTATTCCCATGATCTATGAGTTTCAGGAAGTAGGTACTTGATGGGTCTCTGAGGATCCCTTCAACATGGTCATGGAGATAATCCCCACATATACATAGACAAATCTGTAGCCAATGATTCTGCGACATACTACTGCTGATCTCTAGGCCTCCCTTTGCATCTTTCTTATCCCTGATATTTAGTTGTACACATTAGTCGTCTTAACCTCCCCTTAAATCTAATCTCCTCTTCATCTCAGTGAGCTCATGGGGCACCATTAAGTTTTCCGTATTTCTGATGTGGCTTGGAAATTGCTTTCCGAAACTAAGCTAGGTCAGCAACAGAGTTTGCTTATTTCATTTCTTTCAGTAATCACAGTTGTGCCCTGCCTATTGTCCAAAGTCTTCTACAAATTGTTTACACCAAAATTTTCACTTTTTAAGCTGTTTTTTGATAGAGAGTAATTTTGTAGCCATTTTTCCTTCATAGACAAATTGTGAGCCTGCAATTATTGGACTGTCCATAATTGGGGGTAGGAAGAAATAAGGGAAAAAGAGCAGATGAAAAGAAAATTAAGATGTATACATGTACTCACTTTTCACAGGGACTGTAAACATCATGTACTGTAAACATACACTAATAAAAAAATTGGGATATTCCAGATAAATGTATAGTGGCTTTTTTACAATCACTCTTTTTCTTATATTGTTTAAAAGTACTTCTCCTGGATGAAGAGGCAATTATGGAATATGTAAATAAAAAACAATTTGGCATAGGAACATCAATATAATTCTCTATACCAACTATTCTTTGATCCGATTGAATAAATATTTTTTTCTTTTATAAATTTTAAGACATTATCCAAAACTTAGAAATTCAATAGCATATTTATGCTCTAAATATCATAAAACCCTGAGTTAATAAGCACTACCAAGGATTATTTAAGGCTCTAAAATATTAATCTGTTTAATAACTTTATTTTACTTTTAATTATAGCCTAACTATTCTTTTGCTGATTTCTTTCTGACAAAAACATAACTTAAAATATTTGTATTATTATCATATGAGGTATTAGCACTATTATATGTGAAAACAAATTAATTTAGGATTCCTTTGAAAGAAAGGATACATAAATCTCTCTTCTCCTTTGAACAATATTTCAAATATTATTTGTTTCATAATAAAGTGTTGAACAAATTTTGAAATGAGTTCTTTCTATTTTATATGAGAGTTATATTTTTAAGTTTTTAAATGTTATCCTTGGACAGTTACAGATGCCCTCTGCTCATATGTCCAAGTGATTCAGTTATCATAGTCAAGTACACTTCTTAGCTGAGAAGTGAAAATCATAGGCTGATAGTACAAGTTTCCCTCTCTTTCTTTCTTTCTTTCTTTCTTTCTTTCTTTCTTTCTTTCTTTCTTTCTTTCTTTCTCTTCTCTCTCTCTCTCTCTCTCTCTCTCTCTCTCTCACACACACACACACACACACACATACATACACACACAATTATCTACTTTTCCATAATTTATCATCTATTATTTTTTGTTTGTTTTCCTTTTGTAAGTGAATTACAATCACCAATTGAATTTTACTCTCACTGGGTTCTATTTCTTATCTTGCCCAAGGTTGATTCTAGTCTTAAAAGGATGAAAAAATGTACAGTAAATGTTTAAATTTAAAAAAAAATTATAACCACCCATTGGTATTAATGCCCCTCAAAATATTCCCCTTTCCTTATCAATTCAGTTATCCAATCTTTCTTACCACTTTCTGAACCATTTTGGAAGTCCTCTTATGTGTATCTATCTCAGATTTGATTGCAAATACAGTGAGTACTGTTGTTCAGGGCCATCCAATGGAAAGACAGGTTGTAAACCATAGGGTAGCATATATTGTTCCATCTCATTCACCGATCCCAGCGAAGCCGGGTCTCTGGCTCTTTTTCATAGTCAAAATGACAATAAAATTAGAGATTTTGAGTTGATTCAGGACAGCAAGTCAGCTACAACTGCAACTAAAGACATTGCAGAAAGAAGACTTGCATAACTCCTTTAGAAAGTAGCGAGAATGATGGGATAACTGTGTTCCAATAAGGAGAAGTATCTGAGGGAAGTTGGTAGCTATGTGTCTTCTACTGCAATACACTGTTTTAAAAATTGAGCATTGTCATTTTGATTACACCTCATATGTTCATAAATAACAAATCATTTGTTTATCTTTGCTGTCAGAATATTTTGGAATTATTAGTTTTGATGTGATCATTTGGTAAACTTTTGGATGATGGTGTCTGTCCTGCCTTTTAGGATATTAACCAGTGAGTTTTTGTGTTTCAGTTTGTATTTTAGTCATCACTAAGGTCATGAACTGTACATTCATGTGTCTACAATGGAGATTCTTTGGTTTGTATCCTTTGGATTTTTATTTTATTTTAGTTCAGATGAATATCATTATATTACTTTTTTAAATTCTCCAAACATTTTTCTTTTATTTTGTAAAGACTGCTAAGTTTTTATATGTTTAATGTTTACAGAATTTATGAACATAAAATATCTTTTTGTAATTTAATAATACTAAACTTTAAAAAATGTCCTTCACAAAAATAGAGATTTAATATATAATTGCCTTATAAAATTCTACTTTTTTATAAATAAGTTGCAATTTTAGACAAATCAGACTTTTTCAATTTTTTGTTTTTATGTGAAAGTAAATATACATTTATGTGAATTTTCCTGATTTAATCTACACAACAAATAATTAAAACTATATTTTATTCTATCATAGCATTTGGTTTGTTTCCTAATAAGCATTTAATTATATTTGATTTCCAAATTTCCAGTACTGGTTTATAAATCAGAAAAAAATAAAATTACTATGACATAATGTTTAATATTCTGTAATTCTTTAATTTTGTTGAAAACAGATTTCTCTTTGTTGTATTAGAATGTATGATTTAAGGCTTATTATGTTAGCTAAAAAATTTCACTATCTTTAGTTACATTTAAAATTTTAGAATAATATTAAATTAAATTGATAAGTACATTTGTAAATGCTTGAATTCTAATTAATCTAAAATTCAGTCTTTTATAATAAGCAATTTTAATATGCATATTTTTTGTTACTTTTATGTACTACAAGGGGCCTATTTCTTTGGGCCCTGTTAATGATAATATTCAATTTTACTACTTTTACAAGTGGAAATGAAATGTGTATGGCAACAAATGGTGAAATGATGTGACCTTAAAATATTTATTGATTATATGCATGCCACTACTTACCTCTTTTTTCTTAGTTAAATACATTTTGGTTTTCCCTGAGAATACAAAATGAGTTACATTATATAATAATTATCATGGATAATAACTACTAAGAAAATTTCAATGGATACTTTGCATGTTAAATGTATAAAATTATTTTTTTCTTTACAGGAAAAAATGAAAGCCTTCTATCATTAAATGACACTTGCAATAAAATGAAAAAATGTAGGCATACTGACAGAAAAAAAACATAAGAACCTATAGCCAATAGTAAAATATTTGAGGGGAAAATTTATCGGCTTGATTTTTAGTCTTAATGTAAAAAGAAGAAGATATATTAAAATATTGATGGAGATTATGTACTTTTACAGGGTTTACTTTTTTTCTCTTTCAACTTACTTTTTTTCACTTATTAGTATGTGTTTGCAGTACAAGGTGTTTACATTCATCTTGGGGAGTGGGCATATGTATAAAATAATCTGGTTTTTAATCCTCTTCTGCTTTCTACCCACCCCCTTCCCTCCTTTCTAACTCCACTTAGTCCATTTTCATTCTTCTCATTATTATTCATAACTCATGTTTATGATATATAATATTTACACTCATTGAGGTTATCAGGTTCATGTACATTTCTCAAACTTTTGAATAAATCAAATGTAGTATCTTTTCTTACCAGTTTAATGTAACTTATTTTTGAAATGAACTTAGCAAATTGTCTATGTACATGTTATTCATTACCTACTTTATTCTCAGGGAAAACATTGATGGATTTCCTCATAAGTAATTTTATTATTCCCCTAAAGAGCATTTCCCTGATTTTCACTTGATAGTGTTGGTTACTGTAATAAATTAATCATTATTACATGTTGTATAGTACAGCAGGTGGTTTTTCTTTCCCTGGAGGTTTGCCTGGAGGCTCTGTCATAAGCTCCAGGCTGAATATGTGTGTGTGACAAATAACAATGTTATTTGAGCAAGAGGAAACATGTTAGACATATTGAGACTTTAAAAGATCGGCTCTTGAGATCTAAGTTTCAAGCTGAGTTAAGATTGCTAGGACTCACTTGCTTCTAGGAAGAGATGATTGCAAGAGGACATACACACTATTATCCAATGGAACAGAACAGAATTAATTACATAAGGGGGATTAACATATTATTGAGGGATATGTATGTATTTTAAAAATGTAATTGGAATTATTTTTGTTCTAATTTCTGATGAAATGTGGAAGGAGTTTAGGCATTTGAAGAATGATTAAGGTGATAGAAATGATCACATGTTTTCAGTCAAATACTCTGAATGAATTCAGATGATGCTTTGACAACTGGATGGGCAGGAATATGTTTTATAGTTAGGATGAGACTTTCCAGAGACAAGATTGTGAGGCAATTATCAAGAAAGGCCAGAGGAAAAAATATACTTGCAGGTAAAGGAAATCCATGTAGTTAAGAAAAAAAAAAACCCAAAGATTTGAAATAGGCAAAAAAAAAAAAAAAAAGTAAAGAAGTACATTCAGAGAAAAGGTAAGCAAATAGCTTCTATACATCAGTTAACTTATTCATTAGCTCTTGTTGATATATTTCCTTTTTTCTACTGCTATAAAAGAATAAATATTGATCCAGCCATGGATGCAAACATTTATATTCCCAGTACTCTGGAAGACTGAGGCATGAGGATGGTGAGTTATAGCTCAGGCTTGGCAATTTAGCTACTTACAGAGACCCTCTCTTATAATTAAAAAATTAAAACTAAAATTAAATTTAAAAATGGTTTGGGATTGTGGCTCAGTGCAAAGGTTTTGGGTTCTATCTCCAGTACTAAAAATATAAATATTCTATTATAATACTACTTAATTTTCCATGAGGAAATAGCTATGTTTGTCCTTGGTACTTTCTGTTTTATTAGAACTTACACACTATCAAGTTGCACATGATTTTGCAGATACCTGCTTTACAGTAATCAGAAAGAAAAAAATCACATTGCTGTATATTTTTATACATTAGAAAAATTATTCTGGCAGTTTTGACCATACATGTATGAATCTGTGTGTGTTTCTGTGAAATAGAATTTTCTTTACATATAACACACATATGATTTACTCATTTTAAATGTACAGTTCAATATTTTGGCCCATTCACATATTTGTGCCAACACTGAAAACAATTTTAGAATAATTGTCTCAATGTTTTCCCCAAGAAAAACTGACACCACTTAGTACTAACTTCCCTTTCCTTTATGCACCCTTTATCTCACTAGCCATAGGCAGTTATCAACCTACTATTAGTCTTGCAAATTTTCTGATTCAGTGTATTTTAAGGGTAGAGAATCTCAACATGTGTAGGATTTACTCCCTGACTTCTTTACCTTAGCATAATGTTTTCAAGTTTCATCCATGTTGTAAACTATAACAGCACATTTTACTATTTTTATTTGAATACTAGCTTGTTGATGTATTATTAATTACTGAATGGAATACATGTTTATGGATTCACTCTGTTATTTATAGAAGCCATGATATTCGTATGTTTTTATTTATTTCAATTTTACATTTTATTCAAATCTGTAATTTACAGAATACAAACAGGTGCATAGTGCCAAGGAAAGTGTCAAAAATATGACACAAAATTAAAAGCAACATATACCTAACATTTTAAGATATAAATATATGCAATATTCCAGAAGCATCTGTTAATATTAAGGGAATAGCAGCTTAAGAATTTGTCATAGTTAAACAGTTAACATTCAGAAATATATGGCATAGTTTTGTATGACCTTGTGAAACAAAAAAGAAATGTCAACTTCTACATTTAGATGAACTTTTATTTCTGTTATCTTGTTCATCAGAAACATCTAAAAGGTATTTGATATTATTTGTATTTTTGCAGCTGTTTTCATTAATTCATTCCACACTGTGAAATTTGTTGATTTTGCCATGACCAGTGCATGAAATCAGTTGTCTAACTGCTTGGTATACTGGCTTCTAACTAAAAAAAAAATCTAATTTAAATATGTGCTGTGAATTGAGAAGAATATTTTGTATATAAATCCCAGAATTTTAAGAAAACTAAAAACAGAACCATGAATCTTATAATTCTAGTTGAAAAACATATCATGACTTATTTTGCTTTAGTATGGAGCTTGAATTTCAGAAAATTTCACTCTAATTGCTATTTTTTCTATTTTACTTTAAGTCATAAGGTGTGAGTATTACTGCATTAGACATTCAATAACTCATATTCTTTCATATTCTCTTCTTTCTAATGTACTTATGTATATATATATTCATATTTTATTATAAAACATATACTGTCTTTAACTTTAATGTTATTCATTTAAAGTAATACAAAGAAAAGCAAATACATATTACTGATTGTTATCCCCTAATCTGGGTCAATTTGTAATTATGTTATCATTTATTTCACCTAGTTATTACTCAAGTATCTCAAAGGATTTTTATTTTTGAATTTATACAACTGGACTCTGAAGACCTTTAACCTGACTTGAATTATTTGCCCAAGTAGATTCATATTTTTGTAGTATTGTATGAATAATTATTTCACATTTCCACATTTGTCTTGAATAAAATGATTTCTGATAATTAAAATTCTTGCCATGAAACTTTCTAGCAATACCTGTTAAATTATAAATTATACATATTTGTATGTCAGGTATTTCAAAATTATTGACGAGTTGTTTATTAGAAGTATCTTTTTGTGCCACTCAGTTTAATGCATTAATGAAAAGACAAAATGAGACACTAGAATTTGGAGCTTTATTAATAAATTCTTATTAATTTTCTTAGCAAATCTATCAGACTAATCTATGTTATTTTGTTCCTAAACATGATAAATGCCCCAGAAAAATATGATTAAATATAATTTGAGATTGCTTTTCTTTTAATTGTATCTGACATTATATTTCAATGTTGTTATTTTAGTAAGTGGCAAGTCTTCCTCTCTGGGGAAATGAAATAATTGTTTAAACTAAATGACATTCTCATGTTCAACACTTTAAAGCTTTCCAGGGCCGAGGATTTAGCTCAGTGGTTTCGCAGCCTGCTGTGCATGTGCAAGGACCCGAGTTCGATCCCTGGTACCCCCCCCAAAAAAAAACCAAAGCTTTCCAACAGCCTGCATAAATACTAATAAGACCAACTTTGTAATGAAAATTCAGGAAAACCAATAAAATTCAAAGCAAGTTAAAGAAACATGAATAAAAATTTCCTCTTGTCTATTAAATATTTAGAGACTTGGTCATTTTAAACTAATCTCCTTTTTCTCCCAACCTTTTCACATTATTTACACCTGTTCTAGCAAACAAAAATAATACTTGTAAATGTCTTTTCCTCACTTCTCATAGATGTGTTAAAATATTTCATATTGTTAAATCACTTTAAAACTATGGCCAGAAGACGCAAATCTTCTATATATTTGTACATATATGTGTGTCTATGTGTGAAGACATATGCATATGTATGTGCATGCATATATGAATACATGTGCATATATATTCATACATATATATAAAAGCATATATACATGTGTACATGTATATATGTGTGTGCACATAAGTATATATAATTTATATGTACATACATTTAAATACCTTATAAATGTGTACACATATTTGTCTATATGTACATACATATATATAACATAAAAGATGCACATTACACATGTATATGTGTATATTTGCACCCATACATGTATATGTATACATATGTACATATATATGTATATTGCCATTAACATTGCATGTTCATGCATTAATATGGTTAGTATTTATTATTTTCTGATCCTATATACTCAAATTCTCTTAGTCACTGAAATGTATTTGCAATCTCCAAATCAAAGTTTAAGATCCCTTAGAGGTTATTTATTTTTAAGCATGAGCTTAGTGGCGAAAAATGTGAGTTGCTTTTCCCACAAGTGTATTTCTAGCTGAGGTGGAACAAGGTAATGCTTAGCTTTTGTTTTGAATCTCAAATTGCAAATGAATGTCTTTTTTGTGGTGTATTTAGTGTCATGTTTGATGCTTTCTTCAATGAATTTTTCTGGTAGTGCTTTCACTGTAAAGTGCCCACTGAGCATGGTTATAAAGTAATGTCTAATGTGTCTAAACAGGAGAGGGCTGGTATGTGCCTTGCAATGAAAATATATATGGTAGAAAATGTTCCCAAGTTCTTGAATTTTAGGTTGTTTGTGTGAGTGAACTAATTTATATATTAATAAAATATCATTAAGCAGAAGCATACATAAAATAAGATTATGGATTGACTGACAAAAGCAAATGATCTTAAGCCCATATTTTCTCAATAGAGGTTTGGAGTTTATAAATTCAGTGCGTGAAGCAAAAGTAGAACAGAATATATTAGCATTCTTCACATATACACTCATACAAATGTATACATATGCACATATATTATAAATTTATTTATAATTTATAGATTTGTTTGTTAAGTATAGATCTTTAAAACTTAAATTTGAGGAATTGTATAGTAAAAATCAAAATAACAGCAATAATTTTCATAGAAATAGACTTGCTACAGTCTTATATAATATTTTTAGGTCAATTCATTATAATTATTATTTAAATTAATGATAAAATAATTAAATCCTATTGTATTTTTCCTTTTAATTTACCAAGTATGGGTAAAATCACATGACAACTTATATATTACATAGGAGGTAATAACTGAAATTTTTGTTCTTTTTCATCATTGCTATATTCTCTATTACTGCATTTCTTTTGAATCTTAGTAGTCACTTGATATTATATCAGCAAAATAGAAATCATGAACAAAATAGTGTATAAAAGGCTTTTGAGTGTTCCCATATCAAAATAATTTAATTCTTCACAATTTGTAAATTATTCTTTTATCTACTCAAATATATTACTGTGAGAAAATTTTTTAGACTTTTCTTTCAGAAAATTTGTTAAACAATAGATGTTGAAAGTGGGAAAGATGAGTGTCGCAGAATGTATACCTTTGGTGACCTTCCGGTGGTATTATGTTGTCATTTCTGGCTGGTACTGGGACATAATTCTCTTGAAAATGTTTCTTGACAGACCATAGAGCAAAAGTGTCTGTGGACTTTCTGTGACAGTACTGTACAATTCATTCTTTGCCTTGTCATTGTTTGCTTTGCAAGTCAAGTACCTAGGGCCACGACCTATTGACAGGTTTATATTGATGGGTTTCTACAGATTTTGACAAAAAATATCTTTTACTTAGGTAATTTTCTATAAATTTTTACTGCCTATAACTCCATAGGGTCTCTCTGCACTAAGTTTCTGTGAAGAGGAAGCAATCCTTAAAATAGTATTAGTATGGCATAGTCGTTTCTGATAATAAAAGCATAATTATAGGTCCTATACAATTAAAAAAGTTTTTAATAGATCTGGGATTTTAAGAAATTGTGTTAGGAATTTCAGATTTTGAATTATCTCTTTTATGGATACTTAACTATGAACTAATACATTAATTTATTATTGTTATTATTATTATTATTATTATTATTTAGTACCAGGGATTGAACTCAGGACATTGCATTTGTGAGGCAGGTGGCGGCACCACTGAGCTAAATCTCCAGGCCATTAACTATGCATTAAAACCTTTTATATTTCATCTAATTCCTACTACTAACTTCTAAGGTATATGTGTACATCAGGCCCTTTCAGGTTTGAAGCAATAGAGGTCAGAGACATTAACTAACTTGATTAATTTCATTAAAGAAGTCAACTTTAAAACAAGAATTTAACCCTTGGTAATATGATGTTAAAATTTTCATTTTATTTTCATAGTAAAATGTTATTTTCATTATGCTAAAAGATACATAAAATAAAATTAACTATTTATTTTACTTGTATAATTCGGTAGCATTAAGTATATTCTCGTTATTGATGAGTTCTTACAAATCTTCACCACAACATTTTTTTCAGTATACTATTTTACTGATATCCCAAATTTATTACAAATGGAACCAATTGCCTGGTATTCAAATTCCATTGACTTCCAACACTAGCATTTCATTAAAAGAATATGTATACAAAAAATCAGAAGGCTAGGATCTGTAAAATTTGAAAACACTTACAATACCATGAAATGAACACAGTAATTCATAATATTAAATGTAATAACTTATAGCCCTTTTCCCTATTTTAATTGTATTATTATAGTTTACACAAAATGCCTGAAAAGATCTGAATATATTCACATTACAGCAGAAATATATTCTTCAGTTTTCCTTAGACCATTATATTTCTTTCTCAATAAAAAACTGTTTATATAGTGAAAGTGGGTATCACTAGACTCTAAATTAGTCACAACTGTATTTATTGGAGACTAAATTATTAATAAATATTTTATTTAGCAAAATTATAAAAATATCTGGGAAGAAATGAAACAGGTATAGTTTTCAAGTAAAGTATTTTAGTGTACTTTAAAGAGTTTATGCTGATTTACTTCTTCCCCTGAAAATTAAAAAAGATCCATGAATTTTCTCTTATGTTAAATAATTATTGTTTTTGAATCAATATTCTCATATTCAATTGATTGATTGTCTCCCTCAAAACAATTCAACTGGAAAAAAAATCAATCATTGAAAAAAGTGATTTCTTAAATTTAAAAAAAGTGTTTTTTTTCTAATTAAGTATATTGGTACAATTTAGATGTACATGATCATATTCATCATATGGAATTTGTATCTGTACACAATATGTTGTAATTCTTATTTTTCCCATTACCAGCCTTATTTACAAAGCAATGTTTCTATTCTTTCTTTACTCTTTTTTTTCCTTTCCCCATTCTTCCTCCCCACCCAGTGCCTCTTCTTATTTGAATATTTCCTTCCTATTTCACATTATATATTACACATTTTTGTTATTTTTTACACTTTCATTTTCTCACATCAGAGAAACAATGTGATTTTTACACATTTGTCCGATTTATTTCACTTAAGATTATGATCTCAGTGTATATACAGTTAGCTACAAATGTCTCAAGTTTATTATTCTTGATGGCTGAGCAGTACTCAGTTGCATAAAAAATATTTTTTATCAATTTATTGGTTGATGGGCATTTTGGGTTCTTCTAAGACTTAGCTATTACAAACTGTGCTATAAACATGAGTATGCATATATCAGTGTGTTATGATGCTTTTAATTTTGGGGGGAAGATACCAAGAAAGGAGATAGCTGGACAAAGGGAACCTCTAGTTCTAGTTTTTTAAGGAATCTCCACTTTGATTTCCACAGTGGTTGCACCAGTCTACACTCCCAGCAATAGTGGAAAAGTGTTCTTTTTCCCCCCACAGCCCGGCCAACATTTGTTTTTGGTTGATTTCTTGATAATAGCCATTCTTTCTATATTGAGATGGAATCTTGCATTGTTTTAATTTCCATTTCTCCAATGACCAATGATGTTGAACATTTTTTCAAATATTTATTTGCCATTTCTACTTTTTCATCTGAGAAGTGTCTATTCACCTTAGATGCTCATTTTTTATTGGGTTTTAAATTTGAAGGGTTTGATTTTTTTCAGTTCTTTATACATTCTAGATTTTAGACCTTTGTGTGAGAAACAGCTGGCAAAAACTTTTTCCCATTCTGTGGGTTGTCTCTTCACTCTGTTGGTGATTTCTTTTGATGTGCAAAAGCTTTTTAATAAGATGAGATCCCAATTGTTGATACCTTGTAGTATTTACTGTGTGATCAAGGTTTTTTTAAATCTTTTTAACAACTTTTATAAAGATGAAATTGAATTAATATAAATTCATATTTGTGCCCCCCTCCTCCTTTAAGTTGTGAGTGTCATGCATTTTGTCCCAGTGACAGGAAAGTGATGAATACAATGGTCAAAACAGAATGTTAAAAGCATCATGATATTCATTCTATAACAGAATAAACTAAAGTTCAGGGAAGTTAAATATATTATCTAAAGTAACCCATTCTACAAGTGACAGCCTTGATTCAATCTGAGGTTTAGACTTCAGAATCCAGAGCTAATGTTTGTTTTCTTGCACCAGGCAGCCTTCATATTAACACAGGATTAGCTGAGGGGAAGTAATAATCGTTTAGGAAAAGGATATCAAAATGAGATTAATAAACCCCAAATCACTGTTAGTAACTCTCTCTTCATGCTTTCTCCACTTTATATAACATGTAAATATGACAGATTTTACTCCAAAGAACAGGATTTGGGGATCCTTGTCCCCATTTTCTGATGTAGTGGTAGCATTAGGCCTTATATTACAGAGAAATATCTGCCTTAGGTTTACACATACATATTATCTGGTATGATTATTTTCACTTTGCTATGAAGTTGACAAGCAGACATTGATTTTGTTATTATAACCAGTTTATATGTAGTAAATCTGGAGCCCAGGGAAAGCATTTTCTTAAGTCACACAGAACAGTGAGCACATGGGTATACCAGAAAGAAAATTCAACTCAGCTAGTTCTTAACAAAATATGCTGAATTAAGGTAATTATTAAGAAATCAAAGTTTAGACCTCCAATATGCTAGCATGAGAAAGAAATTGAGAAAAGAAAAGCATAGCTGCTACCCTCACTATATCTTCCACATTCAGGGTTGAAAAGAACCCCAAACCTCAGAATCAGCTTCTGTGACAGACACATAACTATCAACACAGAGGCCAAAATAAGATATGTGGCCTGTGACACATCAGCAGGCATCTTAGAGCCAAAGAGTATATGGGGTGCATTTCCCAAGCACTAATGGAGATATATTTAATGGACCTCTTCATGTGGGCTAGAGAATTATCACATAGATACCTATTAGCATTTTAAATTGGGTGCTAATACAGGCTACAGATGCAAACAGTAATACAGCTCTTACACCATTTCAGAGGGTACAAATAAATTGGATTTATCTCTAAAAATAATTCCAATTTTCAAGGGATAACAGGAATTATTACAAAGAAAAAAGTACACTTTAGATAAAAGGCAAATATCAAGTTTGACTTTCTTTTGTCTATATCCATGAATATAGAAAGTCAAATGAAAAATTTTCAGATTCACAGAGAATCTCAACTAGAAAATAAAATCTACCCCATCTTGGGAATCAGGATAGTATTTGTGCATGTGTATGTATGAATGTATGAAAAATACAGAGTGTTCTTGTAGAACATATTTTTTTTAAATGGGTCCTCCATTATTGTTTTCTTTGGTCTGATGTTTTTTAATATATATATTTATTGGTACATTTTAGGTATACAATACATTTACATTTATCATTGGGTGTTTGTACCAGAACATGATGCATCTTAGTTTTTATTTTTTCTCCCATTACCTGTGCACCCTTCACCCCCTCCACCCTTCCCTATTTACACAGAGTTTGATTCCTTTTTTTTTTTTCTCGTAATTTTTTTTTTCCCTTTTTCCCTTTTCCCTTTCCCTTCCACCATCCCCAAACTCTTGGACCTTTTCTTATTTCAAATTATCAATTATTCACTTTAATCATTTTCATCCTTATTTTCACTTTCCATTTCTCACACTAGAGAAACTATTCAGCATTTACATATGTGTGTCCTATTTATTTCACTTGAGTATGGCCTCAATATGCATCCATTTAGCTATAAATGTCTCTAGTTTCTCATTCTTTATGGCTGAGTAATACTCCATTTTAAAAAAAAAAAAAAAAAAACACATCTTCTTTATCCAGTTCCCAGTCGATGGGCACTTGGGCTGTTTCCAAGCTTTAGTTATTACAAACTGTGCTGCTATAAACATAAGTGCACATATGTTGCTGTGGTATGATTCTTTTAATTCTTTGGGGAAGATTCCCAGTAGGGGAAGAGTTGGGTCAAATAGGTCCTGTAGTCCTAGTTCTTTGAGGTAACTCCATACTGATTTCCACAGTGGTTGCACCATTCTACATTCCCACCAACAATGGAGGAGGGTTCCTTTCTCTCCACACCCCTACCAGCATTTGTTATTGTTTCATTTCTTGATAGCAGGCATTCTTTGTGAGGAGAGGTGGAATCTCAGTGTTGTTTTCATCTGCATCTCTCAAATGACCAGTGATGTTGAACATTTTTTCATATATTTATTTGCTGTTTTTACTTCTTTGTCTGAGAAATGTCTGTTCATTTCAGATGCCCATTTTTGAGTTGGGCCATTGAATTTGGGAGGTCTGATATTTTTTCAGTTCTTTATATATTCTTGATAGTAGACCTTTGTCTGAGCTACAGCTGCTAAATATTTCTTCCCACATTGTAGGTTGTCTCTTAGCTCTGTTGGTAGTTTCTCTTGCAGTGCAGAAGCTTTTTAATATAATGAGATCCCATTTGCTGATTCTTTGTGCTAGCTCCCATGCTACTGAATATTTGTTCATAAAGTCTTTTCCTATGCCAGTGTCATCAAGAGTTCTACCTAACATATCTTCCAGCAAGTTTAGTGTTTCTGACTTAATATTTAGATCTTTAATCCACTTTGATCTTAGTTTAGTGCATGGTGATAGGTATGGGTCTAGTTTTAATCTCTGACAGGTTGAAATCCAGTTTTTCCAACACCATTTATTAGATAGGTTATCTTTCCTCCAATGAGGATGGTTGGCTCCTTTGTCAAAAATGAGGTGACTGAGTATGTCTGGAGTTGTTTCTGCATCTTCTAATCTATTTCACTGATCTTTGGGTCTGTTTCTTTGCCAGTACCATGCTGTTTTTATCACAGTAGCTTTGTAGTACAGTTTGAAGTTGGGGATTGTGATGCCCACACCCATGTTTCTGTTGCCTAGAATTGTTTTTGCTATTCTAGGTTTCTTCTGTTTCCAAATGAATTTTTGCATTGTTTTCTCTAGTTCTGTGAAGTATATTGTTGGAATTTCAATTGGCATTGCATTGAATCTATATAGTAGTTTTGGAAGTGACCATTTTCACTATATTGGTTCTTCCTACCCAGGAACAAGGGATATCTTTCCATTTTCTTATATTCTCTTCAATCTCCTTCTTCAGCGTGCCATAGTTTTCAGTGTAGAGGTCTTTTGCTTCCTTTGTTAGGTTGATTCCTAGATATTTCATTTTTTTAGATGCTATTGGGAAAGAAATTATTTCCAGAATTTCTCTCTCAATGGGTCTGCTATTTGTGTATAAAAAGGCTATTGTTTTTTGAGTGTTGACCTTGTATCCAGCTACTTTACTGAATCTGTCAATTAGGTCTAGAAGACTTTTGACTGAATTTTTTGGGTCTTCTATGTAAAGTATCATATCATCTGCAAATAATGTCAGTTTCACGTCTTCCTTTCCTATCTTTATTCCTTTTATTTCTTTCTCTTTATCTAATTACTATGGCTAAAGTTTCCAGAACAATATTGAACAGGAGTGGTGATAGTGGGCATCCTTGTCTTGTTCTTGATTTTAGCGTGAAAGTTTTAAGTTTTTGACCATTTAGTATGATGTCGGTTGTTGGTTTTTCATAGATAGCATTAATCAGGTTGAGATAAAGACCTCCTATTCCAATTTTCTGTAGGGTTTTTATCATGAATGGGTGTTGGATTTTGTCAAATGTTTTTTCTGCATCTATTGAGATGATTATGTGGTTTTTGTCCTTGATTCTGTTAATATAGTGTATTACATTTATCAATTTACAAATGTTGAACCATCCTTGTATCTCTGGGATAAATCAGATTGGTCAGGGTGTATGACCTTCTTGATGACACTCTGTATTCTGTTTGGCAGTATCTTGTTGAGGATTTTTGCATCTATGTTCATTAGGGAGATTGGTCTGTAGTTCTCCTTTTGGGTTGGGTCTTTCCCTGGTTTTGGAATCAAAGTAATACTTGCTTCCAGGAATGAATTTGGAAGCATACCTTCCCTTTCAATTTCCTTGATAAGTTTAAAGAGTAATGGTGATTGTTCTTCTTTAAATGTCTTGTAGAATTCAGCAGTGAAGCCATCAGGACCTGGGCTTTTCTTTGTTGGTAAGTTTTTTATTACATTTTCAATTTCACTCATTGTAATTGGGGTGTTTAGAATTTCTGTATCTTCTTCATTTAATTTTGGCAATTCATATGTATCTAGAAATCTGTCTATTTCTTCTGTGTTTTCCATTTTATTAGAGTACAGGTTCTCAAAGTAGGTATTGATGATTCTCTAGATTTCTGCTGGATTTGTTGTGGCTTCAACTTTTTCATTCTTAATTGTATGGATTTGAGCCTTTTCTTTCCTTTTTTTGATAAGGTTGACTAAAGGTTTATCGATTTTATTTATTCTTTCAAAAAAACAACTCTTTGATTCACTGATTTTTTGTATCGTTCTCTTAGTCTCCATTGCATTGATTTCTTCTCAGATCTTTATAATTTCCTTTCTTGTATGAGTTTTGGGTTTGTTATGCTCTTCTTTTTCTAGGAGCTTGAGGTTCTGCATTAAGTTATTTAACTGAGTTCTCTCTGTTGTCCTAATATGGGCATTCACTGCTATGAATTTCCCTCATAGAACTGCTTTCATTGTGATGCAGTGATTCCTGTATGGTGTACTGGCATTTTCATTTACTTGTAGAAACTGTCTAATTTCTTCTTTAATTTCCTCTGTCACCCATTGGTTGTTCAGGAGGGTGTTGTTCAATTTTCATGTGTTTGTGGGTGTTTTGTGGTTTCTTATGTTATTGATCTCCAATTGTATTGCCCTATTCTGTGATAATATACAGGGGTAACTTCAATTCTTTTACATTTACTTAGATATGTCCTATGAGCTAGCATGTGATCTATTTTGGAGAATGACCCATGTGCAGCTGAAAAGAATGTGTATTCTGATTTTGTGGGGTGGAACACTCTGTAAACATCTATTAAGTCCATTTGTTCAATAGGTTCATTTAGTTCTAGAATTTCATTGTTAATTTTTTTTCTAGTTGTTCTGTCTCTTTGTAACAGAGGGGTGTTGAGGTCCCCCACTACAATTGTATTAGTGCTTATTTGATTTTTCATGTCCATTAATATTTGTTTTGTATAGTTGGAGGCATTTGTATTTGGTGCATATATATTGAGGATTGTCATCTCTTCCTCTTGGATTGTTCCTTTCACAAAGATGTAGTGACCATTTTTGTCTCTCACAATTAGTTTTGGTTTGAAATCTACTTTGTCTGCAAATAAGATTGCTACCCCTGCTTTTTTCTGGGTTCCTGTTGCATGGAGAACTGTTTTCCATCCTTTTACTTTCAGTCTACAGATTTCCTTTTGAGTTAGGTGTATTTCTTGTATACAGCATATTGCTGGGTTTTGCTTCTTTTTTTGCTTCTTTTTTTTTTTTTTTTTTGGTTCTGGGGATCGAACTCAGGACCTTGCGCTTGTGAGGCAGGCGCCAGAACCACTGAGCTAAATCCCCGGTTGGGTTTTGCTTCTTAATCCATTCTGCCAGTCTATTTCTTTTGACTAGTGAATTGAGGCCATTAACATTGATAGTTATAATTGACAGGTATTGACTCATCCTTGTCATGATGTTTTACTCTTATGGGTTCTTTTATTTCTTATTTCCCCCCCTTTTGCTTTAGTGTCTTACCTTGCATGGTGCCTTCTCTCTGCTAGGCCTCATGGATTTGTGACCTTCATTGTCTTTTTCTGGGATATTGCTTAGAATTGTTTGGAGTGCTGGTTTGGGGTTCACAAAATTTCTCAGGTGTTCTTTGTCATGAAAGTATCTAATTTCCCCATCAATTTTGAAAGATAATTTTGCCAGATACAACAGTCTAGGTTGGAAGTTATATTCTTTTAGGGCTTGAAATACTACACTCCAGGCTCTCCTTGATTTGAGGGTTTGTGTTGAGAAGTCTGCCATGATTCTGATGGGCTTTCCTTTGCAGGTGATTTCTTTCTTTTCTCTAACTGCCTGTAGAATTTTGTTCTTTGGTTAGGTTTCTGGGATTTTGAATATTATATGTCTAGGTGTAGATTTTTTTTGGTCTTGACTGGATGGAGTTCTATATGCATCACTTATCTGTATGTCCAATTCTCTACCTCTGTCTGGGAAGTTATTTACTATTACTTCTGTGAACACATTTTTTATGTCCATTGTACTTTCTTCTGTTTTTTCATGGACTCCTATGAGTCTTATGTTATTCTTCTTTGCATCATCTTACAGCTGTTGGATTGATTTCTCATGGTCCCTTACTATCTTTAAGTAATCTCTGTTTTCATGGTCCTTAATGGTGATCCTGTCTTCTATATCTGATATTCTGTCTTCAGATTCTCTTAGTCTGCTCTGCATGCTTTCAATGGAGTTTTTAATCTCCTGAATATCCGTTTAAATCTGTTTCATGGATTCCATTTTTTCTTGTGTTGAGGGATCATGTTTTCCATTTCTTTCTTATGCTGGGCATTCATAGCTTCCAGCATGTTTCTGATCTCATCTATTTTCTTATCTATTTCTGCTCTAGAGCTTCTAATCATATCTTTCACTCTGCTCACCATGTCTGTGTATATCTGGGAGATTATTTCTGTTTTGAAATTTTCTAGAGCCTCATGCATCTGCTTTGTTACTTCCTGTTCTATCAGTTCAGGGTGTCCAAGTGGTTGCTTATCAGGCTTTTCCACCTCATTTCCCCCAGAATTTCCTTTTTGTGGTGTGGAAGCCTGCGTTTGTGCCTTGCTTAAGTGTCTTCTCATTTTTGTTTTTGGTACTGTCCTTGATTTAATTCCTGGATTGATATTTCAAGATTGCTTAATGTAGGTATCTTTGTTGCTTGTGTTTAAAACCCTTGTGGAATGATTGCTTTTCAGAGGTGTATTCTAGATATGGCTTGTGTTTGGGTTTTGAGACTCTAATGACTCTGAAACTATTATATTTTTCTTATACCAGGAAGGAAAACTAATTAGATCAATCACAACATGTTAGCCCAAATGACATAGTCAGCAATACCATAGCATCAAGCACAGCTTAGAAAAGGACAATTTGTGGTAGTTACTAATCTATCACTTTTAACTATGTGAGTTAAATTAAAAACCAAGGACCAACTCAACATAAGTTTATAATGAATAAGCTCTTCAATACAGCATCTTTCCCCTTTGGGTGGGGAGTTAAAAGGAGTTGGGGAGGGAGGGACAGGTAGAAAGAACAGATAAGAGTAGTGGTGAGGCCAGAAGACACAGAAAGATCACACAAATTCTAAGAAGTTGTTAAAGGCAAGAGGAAATGGTAGAATGAAAGAACAAAGATGTGAATAGAATCACCTAATAGCAACAGGGAGGCTAAATACCAAATTTACTTTCCTTTAAATCTAATGATAATCAAGAGAAGGAAAAAGAGAAGAAAAGAACAGTAAGGGAGAAATCCGAGTTCAGTGCAGAAAGGAACAAATGGGGAGATGAGGAGCAATGTGGGACAGTGAGAGAATGAGTGAGAGAGAGAGAGAAAGAAAAGATGAAAGAAAGAAAAGAAAGAAAAGTAAAACTTTGAAGAGTAGAAAAAAAGGAAAAATTAAGAGTTAAAAATAAGAATTTTTTTTTTTTTTTTTTTTTTTTTTTTTTTTTTTTTTTTTTTTTACAAATAGCAATAGAAATTATGGGCCTCCTTCAGGGTATGTCTCTGCTGTCACAGTAGGCAACATAGGAATCCCTGTGCATATACAAGTCAATGAGTCTCAGCAAGCCAGCAGCAGACCAAGTACAGTGGTCTGATGTGCCTTTATTGTAGAGGTTCTCTTTACTTTTCTGCTGAGCTTTAGTTTTCTTCGAGGAGCCTGAGAAGCTCTCTTTCTGTTACTAACTTCTGCTCTATCTTGTGGCACTCAGGACAAGGGTCTTTATAATCTCCTGTGCCTCTGTAGTGTGGGACCAGGTAGCAGAAAAGCCAGAAGGTAGGCGGCGCAAGGGGGGGGGGGGGGGCTGAGCGCTAAGCGGACCTCACCATGCCGTGGGTGTGGCCCGGGAGGGCCGCAGGAGCTTCAAGCTGCTTGTCTCACCTGGGCCAGTCGCTGCAGCTTCTGTGATCAGGGTTTTGTTCATTAAATCTTTGTCTTTACCTATGTCTTCAAGAGTTCTACTTGTTTTCTTCCTGAAGTTTTTTTGTTTCTGTTTTCATATATATATATATATATATATATATATATATATATATATATGTCTTTAATCCATTTTGATTTTAGTTTAATGGATGGTAAGGGACATGGGTTTGCTTTTAGTCTTCAGCATGTGGAAGCCAAGCATTTCCAGCATCACTCATTAAAGAGGTGGTCGTTCTTCCAGTGAGGGTGTTTGGACCTTTTATCAAAGGTAAGGTGGCTGATTGTGTTTGGAGTTGCTTCTGCACCTTCTAATTTGTTCCACTGATCCTCAGAAATTACACTACAGAGCTACTGTGATAAAAACAGCAGGACAAAACTGTCAAAAATGTGATTTCTTTAGAATTTTTTTCATTAAGCTTATTGGTACATTTTAGGTATACATTATGATGACACTTATCATTGGGAATTTGCACCTGTACATGATATATCTTAGTTCTTGTTTTTTTCCCCATTCCCCTTCCCCCTCTTCCACATCTCCACCTCTCCCTATTTACAAAATACTTTGTTTCCATTTTTTCCTTCTTTTCTCATATTTTAAATACATTGAAAGTTTATTAACTTGAAAACTATTTCACTGAATATAAAACTTGTATGAGTTTCAGCAATAAAAATTTTGAATAAAAAAGAGCTGGGGTAGTGGCTCAATGGTAGAGGGCTTGCTAGCATACAGAAAGCCCTGGGTTTTGTCTATAGTAGTACAAAAGATAAGAATAAAATAAAATAGTATTTTATTCATGTGAATACATGTACTGCTTTGATTTTCAGAGACAATAGAAAAAAATACAAACCAAACATAAACTGGAGAAAATACTGTCTTTCCAATATCATTCATGCCATCTCTTTAAATTCCTTTGTTAAATTTCTTTACCATTTCACAAATTTTACCAAAACCCAAAATTTAAATAATAACTTGATCATTTACCAATTTTTACTTGGCTCTCAGACTCTGTATAGTATATTTGTACCAACTTAACTCAGTTTATATTACCCATAGTTAATTATCCTCTGACCACAAGCACGTTTCATGGTAGTTGTACCAAGTAGTGAACTTTTAGAAGTAGTTAGCCCAAAATAAATTGCCCTAGTACTTCCAGAGAGGAGCATGAAGTTAAGCATTGAATGGATCAAGGGAAGCAGTAGTAAGGGCAAGACGTAGAGAATGTGAATGTGGATTTCATGAGTCATCTTGTGTTATGTCCTTAAGGAACTTTTTTTTTTTTTAATGACAACATTAAGAATCATAAAAGTTCAAGTAATGTATGTAAGTTGTTGCACTTTACATAATATTTGTCCATCAGTATATTTGCCAGTTTTCCATTTTCATAGAGAATCCTACACATATACATAATATAAAATAGTTTGGCATAAAATGTAAATTTTTTGGTAAAATTGAATTGTAACAATTTAAATGAAGAATACTAGAGTATTCCTTTTATATTTTTATTCATTATTCATTTACAGTTTCTTTGTAATTCAACATGTTTAAAATTAAAGGTAAGAGAAATCTTTATTTTCTTTTATCAAATTTAATTTCCCTCGTTATATGGAACCAGTAAGATAAAATTTAAAGTAGCAACATTTTTACTTTGAAAACATCTTTTAAATCATTTGTTCTGTTCATTAATCTATCTAACAACACTGACATTATTTATCTGTAGTATTTCTGTTCTCCAAGTTGGAAAACTTCTAGATATTTTACACTATTTTTCAGCATCCATGCCAGCCTTGAGAGATAAAAAACAATCTTAAGAAGAAAATACTCATTTATTCAGTGAGGTAGATTTATGCCACCTATTTTTATATTCACAGAGCAAAATTGGTCTTTGATCAATACTGTCAGCATTAATTTATATATCATTCCAGAGTTGTTACACTAAAGCAAATGAATGTTCTCTAAGAATTTATTGATTAGTGAATGATTGGATTGGAGAAAAAATAATCCATGTGATCTGTTGCATTTGAAAAATTGTTCTTCATGATCTAATACTACAGATATCATCAAAGTGGATAATAATATTTGAATAAAAGGTATATCATTGTCTCTCAAAATCTAGCATGTTTGAGCCCATGTATGGGTGCATGTGTACATACATATACACACATGGATACTTAGTGAGCTCATAGATTTTAGTTGTTATACTTTTCTAAAGGATATCTGAGTAGGTATTCTTTGTAAAGGAACACTTATTTCCAAAGGCAAACATTTCCTTCCTTTGTGTGATCTGTCAACTATTACTCAGAATTTTCATAGCCACACCAAATTATCTGTGTATTGGTGGAACAATTTTGATAATAAACTCATAAGAGAATAGTAATTAAGAGCTCCAAACTCTGAGCTTAAATTCTCAACTAAGAAGTGTCACTGTGTTCTAGTCAAACCTAGAAGTTGAAAAAGAATGTGAAAGTTCCTGAAATAGGATTACATTAAGGGAAGGTACCATCTAGTCTCTCATGACTTGCAATGAAGGATAGATATCAATTCTCTCCTAGAGAGATAATTTATTTATTTATCTAAGCCCACAAAACAAAAGAAAATGTTTTAAATAACAAAGGTTAAAATGATCCATAAAATTTGAAATCTAAATATGGAATCATCCTCATGTGTTGTTTAGTAATCTGGACCTGGGATAACATTGTTGAAAATTGTAAGTATCCTTAAGACAAGTGAAATGTAGCAGATGAAATAAGGGCTGTAGCAACACGAAATTTTTCTCTAACTTTTGATCAAAACAAGGTGGGTATATTTGTAATGCAGGAATACCATTGAGATAGAAGACATATGACAGATAGATTATAGTCAGGTAAATTGACAGATAAGACAGAGTATTTATTTTTAAGGCCTGATTAAAAAGTTACCACAAAGTATATGCCTTAAAAGAACAGAGGCTGGAAATCTGTAATCAAAAAGTGAAACTGGCAGGGTTAGTATAATAAAAAATTGGTTCATGTTTTCTGAGGACAATGAAGGAGGATCTACACTATGTTCATCTTCTATTTTCTGGAGGGTTGTTGACAGTCTGGCACACCGTGGCTGATAGATGTATCCCCAGGCCCCTAATCTGCCTGTATTCTCTCTCTGTCTTTTGTTTAGTTTCCACTCTGTGAACGTTAATTTTTGTGTGACCACAGCTCCCCTTTTTATGACATCATTCAATTTGAATTTAATTTAATTACTTCTGTAAAGTTTTTTTTTTTTCTTCAGACAAGGCCAAATTCTGAGAGAGCAAGTTCTAATACATATATTTTTATGGGGGGACAAAATTCACCGCATAACTGTTAGGCAGATGTATTCATAGGAGAATAATAAGAAAAGAGACATGTAAACTTTAATCATTTCTGTATTTTAAAATGAAGGTGCCATCAAATTTATCAATTATTTAATTTACACATTAGGTCTCATAATGAATGAGAAAACTTTAAATTGTTCTTTAAAACAGGCAAAGTATTTTTGATAATTTATGAAATGATATTAGATCAAATTACATTGTATTATACCAAATATTTGACAAATAAAGGAAAAATTCATGGATTGAAATTTCTGCAATTGTTCCAGCACATCAAATATCATGATTCAACTTTTAAGTTTATAGTAACTTAAATCAATTGGATATGCATATCTATGAGAATATGCAACACTCCAGTCTTTTAAAGAAATACTGTAAATATAAAGAAAAAGATAAAGTCAGTGTTCTAAAAAATACAGGCAAAAAAATCTTAGAAAATGTTTATAATTTGTTGTAAAAAATATCAAAGATTATTGAAAATTTTAAGTGGGAAAAATATTTTAGTAGAGCAAATATACATTTAATGGAAATAAATACTGATTATCTGTGGAAATTGGGTAGAGACCAGAGACAAGTGTTTTTTGAAGATGTTTCCTTATTCACTAACTACCATGACTGATGACAAGAGAGAAAAGGAGACAAGATGAGCACAAAACACGTAGATCCAACTCTAACTCCAAGTGTAATTCTTCAAGGTGGGTACCAAGTGACTGCTTTGTTCCATGATGAAGGAAAAGTGATAAACAGAAGTTGTATAATATAATTAATATAATATAATATAATATATTATTTTATTATAAGGTAAGTTTGTTCTCAACTGTGTGTGTGTAACGCTGAAACAAAGGAGAATAAAATTTAAAAACAAAAAGGAAAACTTGAAATTGTCCAAAACAAAAAGATAGTGGTAGTTTTAGCATATCCCATGAGAACTAAGAAAAACTGATTTATGAGGTTCAGAGTCTGAACAAGGATAAGTCAGACTCTAAGAGCGAGTATAACAAAAGCTAAAGAATGAGAAAGAAAGACCTAGCTCCAAAAGGCTTATTTTCTTTTTATAAAACACCTAAGGTGAAAGGTATGAAAAGGATAAAGGAAAAGGCTTGCGACCAGCTGTCGGAGAGATGATTTTACAAAGCAAGTCGAAGAGAAAAGCAAGGGAATTTAGATAGGAAGGGGAGTTTTGACTTTTTCTTACACTGCAGTTTGATTATTTTTCTGTAAGGCTGTTTTACTGAAAAATCTATCTTAAAAATAACTTCTTCCCTCAAAACTGTATACTCAGAAATCTATCAGATTTGGTCATATAAAAATTTTCAAAATACTATTATAATTATGACATACTAACATTTATCAATTTCTTGTGTAGTGCTAAAATCCCTTTATTATTTGTGGGAAATTTGTCTGTTAGAAACATCTAAAAAATTTGTAAGATATATTTATAAACATGTCTTTATGTTTTGTTTTTGAAGTTTAAAAGTTTAATCTCTGCTAATATTTAACCTATAATGCTTTATTGTGTAAATATTATTTATAGCTTTGCTTAAGTATCTTTGACTACTCCTTACAGAAGGATAATAACAAATGTATAATTACTCTCAAAATGTATGCATGCTATTGTTCTCAATCGTGATGATGATATTTATTATAGCCCTAACTGTATATTAATAAATTTTGCATAAATCAAAATGGATTAATTCATTAATATATAGTCATGTCATTCAATATCATGCATAAATAAGGGAATAAATTTCAAGTATATGCAGTGATATAAATTGCTCTCAGAAAAATAATGCTAAGCAAAATAATGTCAAAAGCAAGATAAAATACATAGATTTAATTTCATTTACTTAAAACTAAAAAACAGGTAAAAGCCAAAATATACCAGTATTCATATTGTAACCTTCCCTTGCAAGAACATTGTTAATAGAAAATCCATGGTAATTTTGAGAATGCTACCATTGTTCTACTTATAAAATAGGTGCTGGTTACAAAGATTTGCTGAGTTTGTAAAGATTTATAAAGGTGTTAATTTATGAAATTCTATATTTTCAGTACACAACACAAAGTTTTAGAAAACATAAATTATCTATAGAGGTGGCAAAACATATCGGTGACTTCCTGCAGTGAATGCTCCCTGCTCAGCCATGTTTGTACTGCATTGTGTTTTAAGTATGATACACAGCTTTAATTTGGAGACACAGCAGTTTTAATAGAACCAATCGCAACCCAACTTCACAAAACAAATCAAAACCAAAACACCTACAAAGTCTTCTAACTTTATGCTCATGATTGACAGAGTAGATTACAAAGGGTGCCAGTCTTCCAATGGAGAAGTGCAAACTCTTCAGGAAAAGTTTTATTATGTTTACTTGATCTCAACTATTACACCATTCCCAGGTTCCTTAATACCTTTCCGTGATAAGATAATTGTGATAGTCATGTCTTTGTTGCCAGGAGTTGCTTTTGCTATTCTAGATATCTTCTGGTTCCAAAGGAATTTTTGGATTGTTTTCTCTAGTTCTGTGAAATATACTCTTGGACTTTCCATCGGGATTGCATTGAATCTGTATGGCAGCTTTGGAAAAATGGCCATTTTCACTATACTGGTTCTTCCTATGCAGGAACAAGGAATGTCTTTCCGTTTTCTTATATCCTCTTCAATTTCTTTTGTCAGAATATTGTATTTCTCAGTGTGGAGGACTTTTATCTCCTCTGTTAGATTGATTCCTAGATATTTCACTTTTTTGGATGCTATTGTGAAAGGGATTGTTTCCCTAATTTCTCTCTCAGTGAGTCTGTTTAGTGTACCAGAAGGCTACTGATTTTTGAATGTTTACCTTGTATCCAGCTACTCTACTGTGCCTGTCAATTTAAGTCTAGAAGTCTTTTGGTGGAGTTTTTTTGGTCTTTATTGTAGAGTATCATATCATCAGGAAATAATGACAGTTTACCTTCTTCCTTTCCTATCTTTATTCCTTTTATTTCTTTCTCTTGTCTAAATGCTGTGGCTAATGTTTCTAGAACTATATTGAACAGGAGTGGTGATAGTGGACATCCTTGTCTTGTTGCTGATTTTAGTGTGAAAAGTTTCAGTTTTTGACCATTTAGTATGATGTTGGCTGTTGTTTTTTCATAGATAGTCTTTATTAGCTTGAGAAAAAGACCATTTATTCCAATTTTCTGCAAGGTTTTTATCATAAATGGGTGTTGAATTTTATCGAATTCTTTTTCTGCATCAGTTGAGATGATCATATGGTTTTTATTCTTGACTCTGTTAATATAGCACATTACATTTATTGATTTACATGTGCTGAACCATCCTTGCATCCCTGGGATAAATCCAACTTGGTCAGGGTGTATGATCTTCTTGATGATCCTCTGTGTTCTATTTGCCAGTATCTTATTGAGGATTTTTGTATCTATGTTCATTAGGGAGATTGGCCTGTAGTTCTCTTTTTGGTTGGACCTTTCCCAACATTTGCTTCCAGAAATATATTTGGAAGTACTGATTCTCTTTCAATTTCATTGAAAAGTTTAAAGAGTAATGGCAATAGTTCTCTAAATGTCTTGTAGAATTCAGCAGTGAAACCATCAGGACCTGGGATTTCCTTTGTTGGTAAAGTTTAATTACATTTTCAATTTCACTGATTTTAATTGGGGTTTTAGACTTTTTCTATCTTCTTTGTTCAACTTTTGTAATTCATATGTATCTGAGAATCTGTCCCTTTCTTCAGTGTTATCCATTTATTAGAGTACAGATTCTCAACGTAAGTATTGATGATCCTCTAGATTTCTGCTGAATCTTTTCTGACTTCACCTTTTTCTTTCCTAGTTGCATGGATTTGAGCCTTTTCTTTCCCTTTGTGGATAAGGTTGGATAAGGGTTTATTGATTTTATTTATTCTTTTGAAAAACCAACTCTTTCATTCATTGATTTTTGTATTATTCCCTTATTTTCCATTGCATTGATTTCTGCTCTGATCTTTATAATTTCCTACTTTGTACAAACTTTGAGTTTGTCTTGCTTTTCTATTTTTTAGGAGCTTAAGATTTAGCATTAGGTTGTTTATTTTAGCTTGCTCTGTTTTCCTAATGTGGGCATTCACTGCTATGAATTTCCGTCTTTGAACTGCCTTCATTGTGTTCCATAGAGTGCTGTATGCTGTGCTGGCATTATCATTTAATTGCAAAAACTGTCTAATTTCTTCTTTAATTTCCTCTGTGACCCATTGGTTGTTCAGGAGAGTATTATTCACTTTCCATTTGTGTGTGAAGTTCTTGAGGTTTCTCAATAGTACTTTATTTCAATCAAATTTTCTCAATTTTTGTTTTGGTGAGAGATTATTATATACAGGTTCAGATCTTTATATCTTCTTGTAATAATTTCTCCTAAAGAAAGGATTTTATTTGGATTGGAATTGATATTTATATTTATAACTTAATTTAAAATTTATTCTAACTCTTTCACATACAAACACGCATGCAAGCATTCAGAAATGCATCCCATACACACATGTTCACACACCTATGCATTTTAAGGTTTATTGGTTCTAACTAGAGTTTGTTTTCATTGTCTCCTGTGTTGATGATGTCTGTCCTTTTCTCCTTACTATTAAGTAAAGATTTCTCTGTCAAGTATTTTCTGTAGGTGAATTCATCTTGATACAGATTTTGAAAACTTGAAATTCTACTAGAAAAGCTCTTCCATTTTAAAAGGATAATACTTGTGTGAAATAATATTATTCTAACTAGACATACGGTTTTTGGTTAGAGGATTCTTTATTCTTTTTTTTTTCCAATTCTTATAGCTTCTCCTCTAAGAAGATACATTGAATCTTACTTTTTAAGTAACTTGTATGTTATGGTGCTAAAGAAATTTCCTTTCCTTTTAATACTTACAACTCACAAATTTTACAAGGATATGTAGAGGTGAATGAACTCATAAGTTTTACCGGATATGTAGAGGTGAATGATTTTTTTTGAATTAGGCATGCATGAATCTCAATGGACTTTCACTATCTTCAGAGTCAAATGTTTCCTCAAAACAGGAGTATTTTGTACATAATAATTTTTCAAACCCTACCCTGTGCTATATTTGTTTCTAATTCTCTTTTTGGAATTGCTTTTATGTTAATTATAAGTCACCAAATTTTGTTTCACTGTTACTATAAAGTATAATAGTTTACAAGAATGTTTTTATTGTATGAAGAATCAACAATAGAACAACATACAGCCTGCCTTCTTGTGATAGTTAAAGAAAATTTAGTTCTGTATGGAGTTATCATATAGAAAATAGAATGTTATATTTTCTTGACAATTAGATTTGGATTTTATTCACTGAACTGTTGTCATAGTCATTCAATCAACAGCACAAATACTAAACAGAATATATTCATATGTAAAAATGAAGCAGTGTGATTTAATACATTTCTATTCTGTAGGGTGTAATTCAGATCACTTGTGACCATGAATGATGTTTTTTGGTTTATCAGTCTTTACTATACATATTCAGCATCTATTATCAGAACAGGGTGTTCAAATAATTTAAGTAGTACAAAAATAATGATTAATGTATATACATGAAAAACAAATCTACAGCATTTACTTAGGCAACTGTGGTGAACAGAAAACATATTAAAATTATTTAGGATAAATGAATAAATTTCCAAATGAAAATATAAAATAAACTTTGATATGCAATTTTTAAAACATTTTATTATTTAAAAAATAAAAATATAGTGATTAAAATTATATTCAGGTCTATGAACATTATTGTCCTAATGTCTTTTGTATTTTATCACTGTTGGAGAAGTGTATATGTTTTTTGTTACATTTGAAACTTCATAAGCAAGTTACAACTATTCTCTTCATTTCTATATGTTGAATATGATCAATATTTTTACATGTATTTTTGTCTCATATTTATATGCTTTCATATCACAAAGAAGTAAAGAAAACAACATGTAAAGAGCTCATTGATTCTAAACATCTCCCATTAGAATTCATATGTACCTTTTTTAAAAAAAATCAGCCAAATAGAAGCATATCTGAATTTATTTAAGATGCTACAACAGAACACAACACACTGTGAAAATTACAAACAATAGAGATTTATTGTTTACCGTTAATGGAGGCTAGAAAAATCTTATTTCAAAAGAAAAAGAGAGAGCGAGAAATGGAGGAGAAAGAGAATCAGAAGGAGTAGGAAAAGGAGAAGAATAGAAGATGAGAGAGGAGAGAGGAGAGATAAAGAGGTGGAGAGACAGAGACAAAAGAAGCAGAGACAGAGAGAAAAAGCCAGAGAGCAACAAATATAATTTTATAATAAATCCAATCACAAAGGCAGCCCTCCTTCTTAATATTGACATAAATGAATTTAAGCAACCACTGCACTCCTCTGTATCTTCATAGCTATTCTGGGAATTAATTTTTAAAATTCAAAATAAACCATACTCATAGGATCAATAAAGAACTGAACATATCCAAAGAAATGAAAATCTGCAAAGTGATCTCTCACACCATGTTGGAGTGAGAACATATTTAGAATACAATATCTTTTTCCATTCTCTTTTTCCATTTAACTTTGTCAAATAAGGAAAATTATGTAATATTCAAGCTGTGTATTTGATTTACTTTATTTAACATTATGGTTTCAAGGTGTATCCATTTTCCTAACAAATGCTTAAAGGTTCGTGCACTGCAACAGAAATCACCAACAGAGCTACAAGACAACCTACAATGTGGGAAGAAATTTTTAGCAGCTGTATCTCAGACAAAGGTCTACTATCGAAAATATATAAAGAATTGAAAAAAATCAGACCCCCCCCAAATTCAAAGACCCAATTCAAAAATGGGCATCCAAAATGAACAGACATTTCTCAGACAAAGAAGTAAAAGCAGCAAATAAATATATGAAAAAAGGTTCAACATCACTGGTCATTTGAGAGATGAGGATGAAAACAACAGTGAGATTCCACCTCACCCCACAAAGAATGGCTGCTATCAAGAAATCAACAAATAACAAATGCTGGTGGGGGTGTGGAGAGAAAGGAACCCTTCTCCATTGTTGGTGGGAGGGCAGACTGGTGCAACCACTGTGGAAATCAGCATGGAGATACCTCAGAGAACTAGGATTAGAGGTCCCATTTGACCCAGATATTCCCCTGCTGGGTAGCTTCCCCAAAGAATTCAAAGAATCATATGACTGTGTAATGATTTTTTCAATGATACATTTTATATAGCATTATATGAATTGAGTTATGTATTTAAAAATAAATTGTTCATATCATAAATGGATACAGCTTTGTTGGTTCTCTTGTGTGACTGTAATAAATAATAAGAGAGGGGAGGTTTTCATTAAGATTTATCAATATTTTCAAATTCAATTCTTCACCAATTCTGATTCTGAATGAATTCCTGATATTTATATATTTAACAACTTCACTTGGGAAATCTGACTTATCTATCAGTTATGTTTTGAAGAGGAAAAAACAACTAAATAAAAATATAATGACACTTTTATTTGTAAATTGTTTCTTCTTCCCATTGTTCAAACTTACTGTGTTTCTAAAGATTTTTATGCATTTTTAAGGGTATATGACTCATAATACTTACTATGAACTTGTTTTACTATTTATGAAGCATATAACTTATTAGAAAAGACTGTAGAGAATATAAAATCAATAAAATATTATGAGAATCTTTTCAGCCAGAAAAGAGTACTGAGAAGACAGACCAACATTAATTAACACTAAAAGAAAATAAAAGTTTAGATGGATGTTTTAATTTAATCCAAATATAAAAATTGTAAATGCAATGAAAAGATGGTAGAAAAGCTCTAACATGACTGATATTACTAGAAATTATTTAATTTGAATAGAGTTTATTATATTAGAGGATCTGAATTCATTGTTTCATTTACTTTTATTCAAGATAAATCAAATTACTTCATTTTCATTAATATAAGTTATAATACAATTTCCTATGTATATGAAATTTTATCTTATATCAATGGCAAGTTAAAAATCTTAGTAACTCACTTATGAAATATCACTTCATATACAGAGACCCAATTACTCTTATCTGTTAGGAATTTTTGTTTCTGTTTTTCTTTATAAATCACTACTTACAGAAAATAATTCTAATCATTTTATTACTATACATATATACATTTGGAACACTTCATCTTCCAAAACACATTGTTTTAACATGAAACATCAAGATCAGATGTTTATATGAACAAGTCAGCCCCAAATTCATACACAAGAAATGGTTTATTACACAAGGTTCTTTTTTGTAAAAAGTAATAATAATATCAGCACATGTTTGCAGTACATAATAATTACATTCTTTGTGGGGAATTGGTATATGTACAAAGTACACCTCATTTCATTTTTTCCCCTTTTTCTTCTTTCCCTCCCTTGATTTCCAGCATCAGATTCATTTACCTTATAAGTTTTTAAAAATTGGTTATCATACATACAGATTATAAACCAGAATAAATACCAGATTAATAAGACAAAAAATATATAAAACACACAAGACAATTATACTAAATCAAGGCACACTGCTTCTAGCTTAGGTATATTTGACTTTATTTTTTTATTTGTACATATGCAGTATAAAATGTATACATTTATTGTGTGGAGTTAATAAACATTCATAACACATCTTAATTACTTTTAAAAAAAAATCCCTTTCCCTCCTTTCCTCCCTACTCTTCCATGTCTTGATCCCTTTACTATTTGAGAAAGATCTATCTACCTACTATTACCTATCTTTTATTTTGCTCTTGACTTAAACTTTGAGTTTCTCATATAAGAGAAAGTACATGATACGTAAGTTTCTCTGTCTTATTTATTTCAGTTAACATTATGATTTCAAAGTCCATCCATTTTCCTACAATGACTCATGTTTACCTTTCATTACCACCTACTAGTACACCATTGTGTGTAAATACCACATATTTATCCAGCAACAGATGAATAGATAAATACAGTGTAGTATATTTGACTATAAAAACTATTATCTACTCAAAATTATAGCTTTCATGTACTGTAAGCTTGTATGCAATATACCATTTGACTATTAAAAGAATCAGAAATAAAGGTTAAAGAAGAAGACCCTAAAACATAGAAGTGTTAAATCTTTTCATTATGGTACAACTCCAGATACAGAGTAAAATTCTATTATAGTGATGCACTCAATTGATCTCAACTCATACTATTCTCCTGTTAGTGTCAAGTTTGATCTATAATACTTTTCAGTTCCAATATTCCAGAATGACAGCCATTACCAACCTGAGGTAGAGGTCATTCTCTTAGCCAAACTGGAATATGTTTAAGGAGAGTCACCATACTGGTCTTCTTTAGAGTATAGTTTTCCACCTGGTCCTGAGGCAGATACGCTTGCAAATTTTCGCTAGGATCTGAAACATAGATTGAGTTTAGATATATAGATGTCTGGATACATCCATATATGTATATATATCACATAGTTTGCATTTGAGTGCTAGTGTGTAAATTTTCAGGAGAATTGCTGTCAGTTTGAGGCCAGCCTAGACTACATAACAAGGTCCTGCCTCAAGAAAAAAAAAAGGATATGCCAGATTTTGTACCATATATTTATAATCTATGATTCCTCTAATTCCAACATTCACTTCATCATTGAAGTAAGTGAAGGATCTCAGTGATGTTTGGAGATAAAATCATATACACAGTGCACAGTGGGTTCACTTACATATGCCTTCCTTTCAGATCATACTTATAGCTTTCTTATGTTACAAATAACCAGAGTTAAAAAAATATAAAAATATTATTGAGCCACTGTGCCCATTATGAGACTTAATGATTGTATTATCCAAATTTAAGATAAGAAGAAAATATATATGTTTTAAGTTCAATAGTTCATTAATATAGAACACCCTTCCTACAGGTGTTTTTCCAAGCCAGATGTAATTATTTGGAAAAAAAAGTAATTATTTTATTATTCACTGAGACATATGCAGAAGAAGCAAACTATAACCCTATCCCTTTAAAACAATTAACTCCAAATGGATTAAGGACAAGAAATATATGAGTAAAGACTCTAAAACTGCTAGAAGAAAACTCTATGAAAATATTTCCAGGCATCGTGATGGACAAACCATTTTGAACAAAATGTCAAAAGGAAAAGAAATCAAAGCAAACAAAACAAAACAAAACCAACAGGATTACATCAAATCAAAAAGCTTCTGCTTGGTAAAGGAAAAAATGAACAGAGTGGAAAAGACAATCTACAGAATGGGAGAAAATATTTATCAACTATATATCTAACAAATAACTGATAGCCAGAATACATAATGATTTCAAAAATTCAACAGCAAGTCAAGTATAGTGACACTGTGGAGACTAAATCAGAAGGTTAACAACTTCAATCCAGCATGGGCAACTTAGGGAGAGCCTGTTACAAAATAAAATATACACAAATGACTAGAGAAAAGGTCATTAAAAATTCCCTGAGTTCAATCCACAGTAACACGCACATGCACACACACACGTCACTATCAAATAGATAAATAACTTAATTAAAAATTTGTATTAGAAAACAAACAATGGCCATCAGATAGTTGAGTAAATGCTTAATATAACTAATCATCAAGGAAATGCAAATCAATACCACAATAAGGTATTTGCTAACCTCAGATAGAATTGGAGATTATGGTGTTAAGTGTGATACAAGTAAGGCCCAGAAAGACAGGTAGTGTTTGATCTCACTCATATATATAGAATATAAAAATGTTGTCATAGAAGTTCAAAGTAGAATGTCGGTTGGGAGCTGCCAAGAAGAAAGCATGGAGAAACTTTGGTCAGTGGTGTTAAATTGTCCTCAGTAAGTTTAAGAAGTTTTAGTGCTATTGCATGGTAATGTAGCTATAGATTTTGGGAGGCTGCAACATTGATTATGCTCAAAGCAGGCTGTGAGCACTGCAGGCTGTAAAGAGTTAACACTGCAATTGGCTTCTTTGAGAAGCGAGTCTGGCCAAAGCCTATGTGCCAAGATCAATGTAACTCACACACAAATTTCATTCCCACAACTAAAATCTTCTTACTAGAAGGACAATGTTCTAATTACAACCATGTATTTCGTCTACTTTGTTCCTAATTCAGAATGCTTTGTCTTGTCCTTTATGAGACTTGTTTACATTAATTTCCATAGAAACAGCATGACTGCACCTCCTCACATGTAGTACTATCTTTGCATGTAGCTCGCCTTTACCCTAATTGATTACCAATAGAAATCAGTGGCTTGGACTGGCCAGCACCTTTGTCATCTACATTGGCATTGGTTGTCCTGGCACCCTGGTTTCTGTCTGTCTTAGTTTTGTCTTTTTTATTTTTGTCATACTTTTCTATCCTAAAATATGCACCTGTGTTCAGCAGAATACAATGCCTTTGTCTGTTTCTCAGTAAAAATGGGAGGTTAAGTTAGTTTGAGGCTTCATTCCAGTGAAGCCTACTGAGTTCCTCACAAAGATATTCTCTGTCTCCCATATCTTCACTCATCATCTCTCTATCAGGGTTTGCTGGCCAGAACCTGGAAAGTGGCACACAAACAGGGACAGTGTCACTGCTGCAACAGTGAGTGATGAAGCCAAAGGAATGTGAAATTGGAAGGTGAGCTTTCTGTAAGTGGATCATCAAACAGGGACTTTCTACACCTTTGGAACTTTGGTGCAAAAGTAACAATGGTGCAATTATTAACATCTGAGCAAAAGTGTTACATCAAAGAGTTGCACTATTGAAGGTGGCTGATACATCCTTCATTCACCGAGGAACAACTTGTTAAGCTTTTAGAGGTTGTCCTTGAATATAATCCATCGTTTCCCAATCAAGGCATCTTAGATTTGGAAATATGTGATAGAGGTGGGGAAAACCTGAGGAGAGCTCAAGGACAAGGAAGAAAGGTCTCAGTAGCCAGCCTGGTGACCTGGGGGTTCATTTCTGCCACACTGGCCCCTATTAATCAGGAAGGTAAAAAGAAGGAAGTTGATAGGCCCTTTGTGGAGCTTCTGGCTCCTCAAGGTTCAAGCTCAAAATAGGGAGAAGAATGACCTACTCCCTACCACCTCCACCCCTGTCTCTAGCAGCTCATTCCCGGCTCTCAGGGTGTCTAAGGGAGATGACACTTAAAGAAGAAATGTCAGCTTAATCCAGTACAAATTCAAAATGGTTAGAAAGAAAGTTAATCAATTGTCAGGTTATGATCCTCATATTATCAAGACCCCCATTCCCCATGAGGAATTTGAAACTTTGCTTCAACAGTCTGTGCCACTACAATGTGTGTTAGCTGATTTTACAGGAGAAATACTTGGATCTTGGCCTACTGAGAAGCTCTTGAACTTTTTAACTGCTACTCCTTTCATTCTTTCTAAGGCTGTTCATCCTGAACTCATTCCACAAGCACATACCATGTTTACTGATGGCTCTGGCTGCACTAAAAAGGCTGACATAGCATCAGCCTCCCTTAAGCTAACAAGGGAAGGGTTTTCCTCCACCCACAAAACAAAATTAGGCACTATCATATCATACTGGCATTACAAATGTTCTCCAAGAACCTTTATAGATTGAGACTCTCAATATGCTGCATATTCTATCCAAAATATTAAACCTGGTTATGTAAAACTGAATCTTGTACTGGATCTATTCCTGCTCTTTATGCAATTACATAAATTAGCACTAGCAGGCCCCATCCTTCTTTATCATTCACCTCTGCTCCCAGTCTGGACTCCCTGGACCTATTTCTGAAGTAAATGAAGCAGCTGATGCTCTGGTAATGTTCTCTACTTTCAACAAGGCTCATCTTCCATATGAACTTTTACATCAAAATTGGTGACCCCTTTGTAGAGATTTCCCTTTAAATAAGGCCCAAACTGAACATATTATTCAACAATGTTCCTCATGTCAGAGGGTAAGGAGCACTGGCCCATCACAAAGCAGCGACCTTTACTGTCTGGGTCCTAATCAGATCTGGCCAATGGGTGTTAATGATATCCCTTCTTTTGTTCAACTGTCTTACATACATGTTTCTATAGATACTTATTTAGGAATTCTTAATTGTAACACACAACACAGTGAAACTGATTCTTGTAGGTTTTTATTTTGTTTTGTTTTGTTTTTTTGTACCAAGGATCGAATTTGGAACCTTGAGCTTGCGAGGGAGGCAGTGGAACCACTGAGCTAAATCCCTGGCCCCAAAGAAAGCTGTGACTGTTTGTGATCAATTAGTTGTAAACACCACTGCACTTGGACCGGCCTGCTTCTTGTGTTATACACCATTGCCTTCATTGTTTTGCTCATATTGTTATTTCTAAACAGATGAAAACAGACAATGGCACACCTTTCTGTCTTTTGTTTTCAAATCTTTTGCATGCAATGGAATATTTCACATATAACTGGCATTCCCTATAATCCTCAAAGTCAACCACTAGTTGAAAGAGCCCATCATTTAAAAATGTTACCAAAAAAGAGGAAAAAAAGACATAAAATAAAGTTCACAAATGCATTTATATAAGGTGTTAATAACTCTCAACTTTTTTTTAATGTTAATGATCAAAGATGTACTCCAGAAGAATGACATTGGACTACTATATCCAGTCAAATAAATCACCCTTTAGTCTTATGGAGGAAGGCCAACTCAGGGCTCTGGGAAAGCCCTGTTCCTCTTTTAATACAGAGTTGAGGGTTTGCTTGTGTGTCGTTACAGAAGGGACTTGTGTGTCAGCCAGTTTAATTGATAAAACCTTATCATGGCCTTCCAAGGAAGAAATCTGATCCCACAGATGCAGAACATTTATCTGGAAGAAAGAAAAGACCAGCCTCCATTCCTATTGCCTGGGACAGTCCGAGTTCTAGAGGTGACCTAGGGAAGCCACAAGAAATGACTTAGGAAGCTGATGAAGTTCTTTAGTGCACAGGACAACTAAAGACCACTGAAACCCTTTTGCTGTTGGTAAATCTTCCTTTGAGACAAGCTCCCCCTTACTGAGCTTTCATACAAGACACCCCTTTCTAGGAATCAATGACTTGGTTTGACACTCTCTTTCCTATATGTAACAATAAAAATTCCTAAATAGGAAACATAGAGGCTGTATCCTCATTGGACTCCATATAATGTGAGACCAATATAACTTATTGATTCACAGAGCCTCCTATCTATATGGGTGCTGAATCCTCTGTTTAACACTTAGACCACAGGAATGGCTCCACCTGTGCTCAGGTCCTAATGCCTTTAAAGCTTTATCTTTGAGAAGTTACAAACATGATATTACTACTACAAATGTGTTCAGATCCATCTTGCCCCTTTGTTGAGTCATCAAATACTTCCACCCTAAATATCAAAAAATAAATTAAAAATTGTGTAGAGGCCCCATTGGACATAAGACCAAACTGGGAAACCTAATCATCGTTAGGGAACAAGTGACTATCTTCATGATAAATGTAACTGTAAGCTTTATGTATATACTTCCAGTCTTTCACATCCCACTGTCTGTAGTAAGGAATCGATAATCTGGGGAAAGGAGATTTATCTGAACCTTTACCCTTCTTAGATAAAGACTCACCACAGCCCACCATCTGGAGCTTGGAACATTCCTTCCATCCACCCTGGATACGGCAGTGACAATTATCTAAAGATAGGAACTAAACTAAACTAAACTTTCATCATAGCAGTACTTCCTATATCAAAGTGTATTCCAGTTATCCTTACGTATTTTTGCAAGACCCTTTTAAGAGTTCCTTCCAGAATTCTCTATATAAAGTTACCTGTTGCAACTGTACATATAATGCTTATCTCAGGTGCCTACAAATTCTTCCATTTTGATGCTATGTTGAAAGACATTTAGTTATTTACTTGTCAACTTAGCCCATCCATAGGAAGAGTCCTGTGCCCTTGATATGTTAACTCAAACCCTTTGATGGTCTCCACTGCTCTAAGTGGTTTATTGGCAGGCTCATTGCTGTGCCTGTTGTTACCATAGTTGTTCTGGACACAGCTGCTACTGCAATTGTTTCTTTGACCCAATCTGTGCATTCTGTTAACAAGGCTGTCTAATGTCACAACAGCCATTAATATTCCACAATCAATAAACAAAACAAAATAAAAAAAATACTTCTTACCCAACTACAACTTGTAGAACAGGTATTGAATGTCTTGGGGATTGCTTTGATGCATTTAATGTGAGAAATGCTCTTGCCTGTGATTGGCACTATAAACATATATGTGTTACACCCAGGCCTTAGAATGAGACCCAACATATATGAAAAAATGATCAAAAAACACTTACAAGGGCCCACTAAGGATAACATTACCTTTCATGTACAAAGGCTTCATGACCAAATTCAGCAGACTATCCCAGTTGATCAAGAGCCAGCCACTCCGACGAGTGATAGGAAACTCAAACCTAATGTAAGCTGGTTGAATCCTTGAAGCTGGACATCAGATACTCTTTGGGGAATGATAGACTGCTCTGTACTGTTATTAATGACTCTTTCTTTTCTACCCAGTCAGTAAAATCAAAATGAAGACATGAACACACTGAAAACAACGATATCAAGTTTCGCTGACTAATCAACTGCTTAAACAAAAAGGGTAGATGTGGATTTCCTTGGAACACCCCAGGGGTTGATATCTGCTTGTGTTGAATCAGGATCCAGAAGACACTGACCCTGAGGAGTTGGAATGTCTCGAAGATGGCATGAGCTGCCAGCTGGGGCAGAGGCAAGCCTTGCCTGTGAAACTAGAAGGAACATCCTGGGAACAATTTAATACAGTTAATTCAGCATAATTGTTGTTGTACCTTGCTAATCTAAATAATGCACCCATTTTCAGCAAAACACAATGCCTTTGTTTATTTCTCAAAAATACTGGGAGTTTGTGTTTGAGACTCCATTCTGGTGGAAGTCCCCTGATATCCCCACGAAGATATTCTCTGTCTTTTTTGTCTTCTTTGTCTCTCTAATCAGGGTTTGCTGGCTCAAACCTAGCAAACTAGGATAAAGTATGTGATGTGCAATAAAATGACAACTCAAAATATGTAACATTCACACAATTTTTGTGGATTGTTCAAGATTCTGTACACTTAGAGATTAAATAAATGAGTACAGGTTGTATACCATCTTAATTATTTATTTAGGCCATTATTTCTTCATATAGTTTTGCTGTTATAATGACAACTCTCCTTTAAGAAAGAGCTAGTGTTCATATTTTTGCCTTGTGATTGTTGCTTGGAGTGAGATGCATTATAACACATTAGAAGTACATGAGATTCAGAATTAAAGAGAACTGCCACAAATTCTTATGACATAGAATCATTTGATTTCAGCAAATCGTTCAACATTTTTTTTGTGCTTCCTCTATAGTCCTTGAATGTGAAGAAGGAAGAAATAAAGACTATCAGACATTGATAGTATGAACACTTTTGGATCTAATTGGGGCTCTGTTTTACAAGTTATTGATTGTTGATTGTTCTGGCTTCTTACTATTTGATATAAGTAAATGCATTCAATAATTCTTAAACTGTCTTCTGTAAAGAAATTTTTTCCTGGTTAAAAATATTATAAAAGAAGAGACAATATATTTTTTTAATTCTTTAAATGTTTAGACCATTTATATAAATCATTTTCTATTTTAATGTTAAAATGATAAAATTTAAAATTAATGAATTGAACTAGAGATATTTTAGGATGGTCTCTTGGTGTTTGCAAGACAGATGGCAGCATTTCTAAAGTTATAAATATAAATTATAGTGCATGTGCCATTGGGTATTCATATGCATAATTTCAGATGTATATGACTACTTATTTTTTATAAATATGTAAATATTTTGTTTCATCTTTGGGGACTAAATCAGTGCATTACATCCAAATAATAATCCAAAGGGAACAAATATCAATTGAACTTGGTTCCAGAATTTATAATGAACATAATTTGCCAAAGTAAATGACTTTCAGGATCTGACTTTTCAAAGTGAATACCATATTGCAAAGAGAAACAGTTATATCTGTTTTTTGAAACTAAAGATACTGGGTATTGGTATTAAAATGAAAAAAAAAAACCCAAAAAAACAAAGGAGAACACATTTAGAGATATGAATTGAAAGAAAAATCTTAAAATAAATAAAAGCTAACACAATATGAGTATTATACTGATTTTCAAATAAAGCACTATTTCTCCTTTTTTCTTAAAAAAGATTTTAGTTAAAGCTATGACAATAACTTTTTCAACATTAGTTAATTTATATGGACAACGAGTTTATGTGTAAAGTGAACCAAGGATCTATTAGAACCAAATGACAGCCTTTTTTCTGTGTACCACATCTGTGTTTCTATAAATCAATTTTAGAATTTCTGATTTTGACAAAAGATGACCTTTAGTGAACTTTATCTAGCTTTGTGTCCATGATGTCATCTCATTCCTACCCAGATGACAATAGATATTATAAGATCTTAATGAAAATCAAATTTTTCTATATTCAGTAATTAGTTAGTAAAACTAATTAATTGAGGACCTAGAAAACTAGTGTTAAAAGTGATTAAGCCAAGTTAATAATTACAAAATAATTATATATCTACAGTGAACTTTAGAATTATAATTGGAGTGTCTATCCAAGTTAATTAGATAATTAGCACGTTAAAATTGTTGGAAAACTTTGAACAGTTGGAAAAGTGAAGTCTTTAGAAATCTCACATTTATATGTGCCTTTTAAGATAATTTGATATCACAAATCTTCTGAAGTTAAGAGGTAAAGTGTAATTTTTATTATTCACAATTATTAGATATCTAATTAATGTTGTTGTTATTAGTTCCTTTCCTTTCCAAAATAAATGTCATCAAAATAGCAATAAATGTCAACTGAAATACAAATTAAAATTATGTGATATTTTTGCTTGGTTGCCTTCAACAGTTGAATAAATTGTGGAATATTATATTGCCTTTTATTCTTTATGTATTCCAAGTGCAAGTTAAAAAATTTTTGCTAAATAACTCAACTGTTATTCTTAAAAGGAAAGTCATTTTATTCTGATCAGTCTTTGACTATTTCAACAAATCTTTATCATAAGTGAGAGAGAATTGTTTTATATATAGATCATCCTCATGTTTTTACTTAAGAAGTCAGATAAATATCAATTTTCTCTTACTTATCAATTTAAATCTAGAGACTGAAACAACAAGAATCATTGATGTAGCTAGTTTATTTCATTATTTCTGGCAACAATAAATGTACACACAAATAATAACACAAATTTTTAAAAATAAAAAATTTACTCCATTAAAAATTCCATTAAAAATCATCTCTTTGAACTGTAATCAACTTATAAACTGTTCTAAAGTTTAGATCTAAGAATACGTCTTATCTTGACAATATATTGCTGGAATGTTTTACCAAAAGAAATATCCAGTAAATATCTGTTGAATAAAAACACGGAGTTCGGGGCCGGGAATTTAGCTCAGTGGCTCTGCTGCCTGCTTAGCAGGTGCAACATCCCGAGCTCGATCTTCGGTAACAAAAAAAAAACCAACCAACCAACCAAACAAACAAAAACACAGAGTTCAAAGTCATGCAGAATTTTTTCATATGGGGAATCCCATGAATTTCAAAATACATTCACAATTTATAAATTAAGAATAGACTAATGCTTTGGTTAAATTCTGATTTACAGATTGATATATATATATATATATATATTATTTATATTTTATTTTATACATTATATAGTATTATATCATTTACAAGGATTATAAACCAACCTATATCAAAATACATGTATATGTTGGGCCGGGGATTTAGCTCAGTGGTTTCACCGACTGCTGTGCAAGCAAAAGGACCCGAGTTTGATCCCTGGTACCAAAAACAAACAAACAAAAATACATGTATATGTAAATATTCATAAAAGAGACCATATTTAAAATGCATCACTATAGAACAAGATTATCAAAATTTCTTTTTGTTTTGTTGTTTGTTTGTTTGTTTTTCGGTACCGGGGATCAAACTCAGAACCTTGCGCTTGCTTGCGAGGCAGGTGCAGTGCCACTAAGCTAAATCCCTGGCCCTGAAAATTTTTTTTTGATTGAAATTGTTAATTAGATACTCAGACATTTGCAGAGGAAGAAACACAAAACTTTATTAATTGTTCTACTAACAGAACAAGAGATTTTCTCCAACAATCACAGTTCTAGGAAATGAAAAGATTGAAATCTATTGACAACCAGTGCATGAACATAGACAGTCTTGGGTTGCCAGAGGAACTGAACCTCTTCACAATGCAAAGAATGAGAGGAACATTTTAGGAATTAAGGCTTCCACTGATGTCAAGGAGCTGGGAGAGGAAGTGTTTGAACATTGGTAGGGGGCACATCAAACAATGGAGAACTGGAGAAGAAGAAATGTCTTGGACAGAAATGCACCAAATTTTTGCAAGATTAGAGAGGTTTCTTTAAATTCTCTCCAAAATGCAAACTGGTAAGAGGGTGTAAAACATAAACTAGGAGAAAGATTCTGACTCTATTACCTCTGAAGATGACTGAGTTCGAATAATAATGCATTCTGGCATACTTACACTTGCCAAATTAACAGCACTTTCTCTTTTTTTGTTTTTTTGGTACCGGGGATTGAACTAGCGTCCTTGCACTTGCGCAGCAGGCGATAAAACCACTGAGCTAAATCCCTGGCCCAATAGCACTTTCTATCCATGGCACATCATAGTCCCAAACCACTTAGGAAAAGAATACTTGAAAATAGTTTCCTGTTGATGGCAGTGGCATTGTGTTAATAGCAAAATATATGGTCAGGAAAATATATGAGTAAAATGTTAATCAATTAAATATATGACTTATTATCTTTCTGGTATAATCACAGAAGATTTTAAGGAATTCAGTGATTATGAATTAGAAGAATACACCTGTGTTTTTTTAATTTTAATTTTTTTTTTTTGGTACCAGGGATCGAACTCAGGCCCTTGCTCTTGCAAGGCAGGCGATGGAAACACTGGGCTAAATCCCCGGCTCTACACCTGTTATTTTAAAAGAGAATTGTTTTCTAATTTGTATGATTGTAGTATGGGAGTTTTCCATGCAAATGTATGATGTTGAAAATGTAATATAGTTTAAAATAGAGCATTATTTCATAGGGAGAAATTATGATATTGTTTCAAACAAAACTTCTGGATATATGAGATAAAAACACCTTAGGTTGAGGGGAAGTATGAAACATCAGTTATCATAGGAGGATTGGGCGGGATCTCGCTAGGATTGCTAGAGATGTAAGATGCTAAATCCAGATAGCTGAAGTAAATTCAAATCTACAATGTTCAGCAGCATTTGATATCTGAGAGGTTTGTTCCTAGAGATCATTAGATCATGCTGAGGTCTGCAGGAGACTATTTTGTTCATGCTGGTTTTTGATCACAAAAGGGTAAAGCTTTTAGACTTAGAAAGAAGACTTCTACTCTTTAGTCTCAGAAAGAGATTTTAGGGCCTTGGGGGAGGGAATAAAAAGGAAGATAAAATAAATAAATAATTGCAAGTGTATGGTCAAAAACTGCATAAATTCAAAGAAATATGAAAAAAAAATCCATGTGGAAGGAGGAGTAAATGAACTGAGATTTTGTATTAGGAAGTTTTGTGATTAGTTAAAACACATGACACCCAAAACATAGTGGAAAGGTTTATTTTTTTCTCACAGTTTCAGAAAATTGTTGGCTCCATGGTTGGTTGGCTGCAAAGCAGAAGCAGAACGGTGGCAGAAAGCTGTTAACTCCATGGCAGCCAAGAAGCAAAGTGAAGGAAAGAGTTTGGAACAAGAAAACACCCTTTGAAGTAATACTCCCAGTGACTCATTGCCAACAAAGCCCCATCTCCTAACAATATACTCAGCTATGAACTCATCAATGGATTCATCCAGTTAGGAGCATAGCACTCCTTCTATCAAACCACCTTCCAACAGCCCTACCTCAGATCACACAACCACATGGGGGTGGTGCCATTTTATATCTAAGACATAACAATTTATAAAAGAGGATTAGAATCCATATATTGAAATCCAGAATGTCACATTCATACATGTTTCAACACACTCAATTCCACTGGTGCTGAGACAACTCCATGGCTTTTCTCCCAATGTGAATGAATATCAGGGGAGTCACATATTGTTCTTTATCCCAGTGCTAAGAGAGAGAGAAAGTCACAAAGTGACTCTACTATACATATGAAGGTATTTATAAAAGTATGTCAGTGTAAAGTCAGCCCTATTTATCTGTGGGTTCTGCACCCCGTTTTTAACCCACCATCAATTGAAAATATGTATAATAAAATTAGGCAGGGGTGTTAAACAATTCCATAGAGCATTTTCCTAAGAGTAGAGTAGAATTATTCTGTCACTACAGTGTAATAATTAAATTTGATATAATTTTCAAAATTAACCACCAAAGATTTTAAATTAAATGAAATTTTAGCAGATGGATAAAAACATAAAAATTAATTGAGTATGGTGTAAAGTGCTAAATCCCAGCAGTCTGTAATGCTGAGGCAGGAAAATCATGAATTAGAGCCCAGCATTGGCTCTACTTGGTGATTTAGCAAGGGTTAATCTCAAAAATACTTAGAAGACCAGTGGATAGAACTCAGTGCAAAAGCCCTGGCTTAAACCAGAGTACCACTAAATAAATATATGAATGAAGAAATAAAGTAATGAATGAATAAATAAATAATATTATATGTATTAATCTGGTATGAGCTTCTGGCAAAAATACGTGTGCTGTATTTGTCTAAATGAAATTGAAAAAAACTCATACAAAAGGACCAAAGAAAATAGGTGAGATTAAGTACATAGTAGTTTAATACTTACTTGGGGATGATGTAATAGATATTGTTTGATTTTGAAAAATAAATTGACATTAGAGATATTTATGTTCCCTAGAAACTTGATACAGAAAAATATTATAAGAATTTATATAAGAAATATACACAAATAAAGTTTAATGATAGTACTACACATTTACACATATTTTGAAATGTAAGATGATACCATAATATCATGCCATGCACAATTTAGTTTGTGTGTTGTCTTGGTCTTCAATAGTAATGAAGTACAGTTGCCAAATTTCTTTACATTAAAAGGGATATAATTAAAATTAGGATGTCATCAGAGAAATATAAAAATGAAGCCAAATCACAGAAAGTGGCTTAATATTAGTTCACAGAAATGAGAAAATTGCAATTGTTTAAAATCCATTGATTGCCTTATTATTAAACTTGTGATTTAGTGCAATCCACCCATGAACAAATACATTTCTTTTTAAATGAAAGGTACATATTAATGAATTAATTAAAGAAGTATGTATTTGGAAGGTTTATTGAATCAAGTAGATATTCTTAAACATTCAAAAACATTTTCAATTTCTACATGATTCATTCTCTTTAATCTGCTCACAAATTACTTGCAAAACTGTGAGTAATGTAACATAATCCAAGTGTCCATGATGTCAGGATCCTATCAGCACTTGACTGCCGACATCAGCTCTCACCTTCTTCACACAAAACACAAAGGCACTTTGCAACCCAAACTATTGTCTAGTGAGGAATTTGTAAGAAATGCAGTCTTAGCACTTCTCTGACCTCTAGTACCAGGGTTGTTACTTTAGCAAGAGTCTCAGGGGATCTGTATTTACCTTAATGTTTGTGAGTAACTTTGTTCACAGAAACATATCTTTATATTACCTCTAGTTACTATTCACCAAATCCAGATAACCAGCTCTCCCACTCAAAAAATTTTCTGACTGAACATGATGCTGCTTTTCCAAAGTAAATTTATTCTCCATTTGTCTGTCTCTCTCTGTCTGTCTCTCTTGGTCTGTCTCTGTCTCTTTCTCTCTCTCCATGCTGGCTATTTCTTTTTTTTTTTTTCTTTTTTCATGCTAGCTATTTCTTGAGAAGATTACTTTCCTTGTAGTCTTCCAAATAGTTACTGATTACTCCATCATATCTATCTTTTGGACCCTGACTATAGCTATGGGGAGCACAATTTAGTGCATATTACATACGATGCTGCTCTTCGGCTCTCAACACACATTTTTCTTGAAAACACACAATAAAAATCAGACACATGACTTGTTATCCTATTTTAAAGAATTACCTCATGCAGAGAAATCACCTGTAAATCTAATTGGCTTCTATAGTTGAGAGATTGGCATAGCCTAAAGGCATGTGTCAAATTTCATTTTACTTAAAACTCATACCCACACTTACCTTTCACTGCTTCTAAGGTTCATCAGTCCTGACATCAATTCCAAGCGCAGATTTGTGACTTATGCCAGAGGAGTAGCAGTAGTCCTACTGATTCTCATTGCAAATTAACAAACACTTGTCCATCCAAACATGAAAACCAAACCAAACAAGACAAAAACAAATAAGTCAACCCAGAAAATCATGGTTCCCAAATGTGTATTAATCATTAGATGGGATGCTAGAAGTGACATGAAACTTTTTGTCCTATTTTGAGAAACAGTCAAACGTCGAAAAATTGTCAAGTATTACAAGTCTGTATTTTAGCAATTTTGTCCTTGCTGAAATATAATACCTGACACTTAAATCTTAAAGAAAGAGGGGCTTATATCAACTCACAGTTAGAGTTCATGGGTGGCTGATTTCAAGGCAGAAATTGTATGGCACAGGGCCCTGGTGGAAGAAAAGGGGGCCACATGACCTTGGTAAAGAAACAGGGAAAAGAGGAAGAGGCTAAGGAGGAAGATATACCCTTCCAGTTATGCCCCAGGGTCCCTTCTCTTCCAACCATGTCCCTCTTTCCAAGACCATACTCAGCCCCAAGACACACCAATGTATGAATCCAGTGACTGATAGATATATTGTTTCCATGATCCAGTTACCTTTTAAAAGCTGAGCTTACCAGGCTTAGGGTAGTATTTTTGAACCAAACCTTACCAGCCAGTAATTTCCAGCAAGGGGAAAAACTGTCCCAGAGAGTCAGATCAAAACACTCCTTTTCTGCTAATTCAGAGGTATGTTATGAGATATTTGGCCCTCACTGACAATTATTATACCATTTCACTCTAATGCTTATGGAAAGTAAATGTTGGAGGATTATGAATAATGGAAGGAGTTGTATGAAAGTGGTTTGAGGAGTGTGAGCACAGATTTTTAAAATTGACCTTATTCTTTTTATTTAGGTCATACTTTATTTTACAGACATTATAGCACTTCTTATAATAAGCCCCATGGCTCCCTCCTTGACAACAGAATGATAACATTTGGGATTGAATGAAGATTCTGTTAATTTTTTCACTTTTGGAAAATATCCAGTATCAACAATGAATAAGTCTTGCTATTTTCAACAAATATTTGGTACCATTAATATTTAAGTATTAACTAACAATCTGCATTCAAAAATCACTGGAACAGAATGGATTAGTTCATCTTCTTACTTTAAGAAATAAACTTGGAAAAAATATTAACATGAGAGGCACTCAGTGAAGCCTTGTGCGAGACATATTTACCATTCAACCTTGACTGCTGCTCAGCTTACCCAGTTTGAGTATTTATGGCTTTGTATTTCATCATCTTATAATAAACTATTATGATCACTCTTGGTGTATGGATTATTGCATTTATCATTATGTAGATTTTATGAGTAAATCTTGATGAACATGACCATTCTTTGCATCCCTAATTTTAGAGGTTATCATCTTTAACTTCCCTATGCATGTGAAGGCTTCATAGTTAGGCATGTTTATCTACTGCTAACACTCTGTGCCACTCTACTCATGTTGAAATTGGCACACTTGGTGAAGTTCTGTTTGGTTTGATTTTATTATTAGCCATTATAGTCATCCAAAGAGAATGCTCTGGTGAATGATCTGTTTACCATATCCAAGAAGATAGACATAGTTGGGGCTGCATGTAATATCAAATTTTTAAACACAGTCCTCATATAATGGAACCTAATGTATTTTACTGCTGTTTGGAACTTTTGGGTTAATTTGTGTTTATAACCTACACTTACTTCAATGTACACAGGGAAAAGAATGTAGAGTACTCATCTCTGAAACTCCTGTAAATCTAAAAAATAAAATGTTACTGATTTTAACATATTAGATTGGTGCCTAGCATAATTTAATCCACAGCCCAGATTGGATTTCTTCCTAAAAAATAAAGAACACAATGATATAACAGATTTGATCTAAGACAGAGATACCTATCAGTCATGCTGACATGAATAAAATTAAGGCTTGAGTATCAGTTGCATTGATAAAAATAAAAAAATTTAAAAATTCAAGTATTATAGAACTTTCCTAGAATTGAGATTATATCATTTTCAAAGTATAATAATGTTCAATACTCCCATTCCAAAAGTAAGAATACCTGACCATATGACAGTTGTACTCTCAAATTTGTTATGTTCCTTGTGGTTACTTTATTGACAATCTCCAATATAAAAGGCATTGGTTATAGCACAGATTAATCATTTTTCCTTGCAATTCATTTCTTAAAATCAAACTGAAGTTGACTGTAATATAGTGAGAGACCAAGAAGATCATGTCACCAGAGGATACACTGTCCACATTATTTCTTTATATCCTTTTATTGGTACATTTTAGGTGTACAATATAATGACATTCATCATTGGGAATATGCACCTTTACATACTCTTTTGGTTCTTATTTTTTCCTACTTCCCCTGCACTCCCTTCAACCCCTCCATCCCTCCCTATTTAAAAAGACTTTGTTTCCTTTTTTTCATTTTCTCATATTAATTCCATTACTTTCTTTCTTTTCCCTGGCCCCTCCAATTTCCCCTTCCCCTTTGCCCCTTTTCTTCCTATTTCACATTATCTATTATACCTTTTAGTCCTTATTTACACTTTCAGTTTCTCATACTAGAGAAACTATTTGGTATTTATACTTGTGTGCCCTGTTTATTTCACTTGAGTATCACCTCGATGTGCACCCATTTAGCAATAAACATCTCTAATTTCTCATTTTTTATGGCTGAGGAGTACTCCATTTTATTTTTATAAAAACCACATTTTCTTTATCTAGTCTCCACTTGATGGGCAATTGGGCTGCTTCCAAGTTTCAGCTATTTCAAATTGTGCTGCTATGAACATGGGTACACAAATATCACCGTGGTATGATTCTTTTAATTCTTTGGGGAAGATACTAAGCAGGGAAATAGCTGGGTCAAATGGGACTTCCAGTCCTAGTTCTTTGAGGTATCTCCATACTGATTTCCACAGTGCTTGCACCAGTCTACACTCCCACCAGCAGTGGAGCAGAGTTGCTCTTTCCCCACAGCCCTGCCAGCATTTGTTATTGGTTGATTTCATGATAGCAGCCATTCTTTCTGGAGTGAAGTGGAATCTCAGCATTGTTTTCATTTGAATCTCTCGAATGACTAGTGATGTTGAACATTTATTCATATGTTTATTTGCCATTTCTATTTCTTTGTGTGAGAAGTGGCAATTCATATCAGATGCCTATTTTTGGATTGGGTCTTTAAATGTGGGAGGTTTGATTTTTTCAAGTTCTTTATAGATTCAAGATAGTAGACCTTTGTCTGAGGGACTGCTGTTGAAATTTTTTTCCCACATTGTGGGGTGTCTCTTCACACAACTGGTGTTTTCTCTTGTTGTGCAGAAGATTTTAATAAGAAGAGATTCCACTTGTTGATTGATTGTGCTAGTTCATGGGCAACTGAAGTTTTGTTCATAAAGTCTTTTCCTACACCAATGCCTTCAAGAGTTCTAGCTAACCTCTGTTTCAGCTGGTTGTTTTTCTGTTTTAATATTTAGATCTTTAATCCATTTCAATTTTAATTTAGTGCATGGTGAGAGATATATGGCTAGTTTTATTCTTTGGCAAGTTGAAACCCAATTTCTCCAGCACTATTTATTAAAGAGACTATCTTTCCACCAGTGAGGGTGTTTGGCTCCTTTGTCAAAGATAAGGTGGCTGAGTATATCTGGAGTTGTTTCTGCATTTTCTAATCTGTTAAACTGGTCCTCTGGTCTGTTTCTTTGCCAATACCTTGCTGTTTTTATCACAGCAGCTTTGCAGTATAGTTTCAAGGTGGGGATTGTAATACACCCTACTTTATTTTTATTTCCTAGAATTGGTTTTGCTATTCTGGATCTCTTCTTGTACCAAATGAATTTTTGGTCTTTTTTCTCAAAGTTCATGAAGTATGTTGCTGGGATTTCAATTGGGATTGCATTGAATCTATATAGCAGTTTTGGAAGTATGGCCGTTTTCCCTATGTTGAGCCTTCCTACCCAGGAGCAAGGGATGTCTTTCCATTTTCTCATATCCTATTCAATCTCCATTTTCAAAGTGCTATAGTTTTCAGACAAGAGGCCTTTGATTTCTTTTGTTAGGCTGATTCCTAAATATTTCAGTTTTTTGAATGCTATTGTGAGAGGAATTGTTTGCCCTATTTCTGTCTCAGTGAGTCTGCTGTTTGTGTAGAGGAAAACTATTGATTTTTGTGTGTTGACCTTGTATCCAAATACTTTACTGTGTTTGCTTATTAAGTCTAGAAGACTTTTGGTGGAGTCCTTGGGGCCTTTGATATAGAGTATCATGTCATCTGAAAAAAATGACAGTTTGACTTCTTCATTTCCTAAATTTATTCCTTTTATTTCTTTCTCTTTTCTAATTCCTGTGTCTAATGTTTCCAAAACTATATTGAACAGGAGTGGTGATAGTGGACATCCTTGTCTTGTTCCTGAGTTTGGCATGAAGAATTTCAGTTTTTCACCATTTAGTATGATATTGGCTGTTGATTTTTCATAGATGGCTTTTATTAGATTGAGGTAGAGACCATCTATTCTGATTTTTTGTAGGGCTTTTATCATAAATGCTTGTTGGATTTTGTCCGATGCTTTTTCTGCACCTATTGATAATCATATGGTTCTTGTCCTTGGATTTATTGATATAGTGTAGTACATTGATTGATTTCCATTTGTTGAACCATCCCTGCATCCCTGGGATTAATCCCACTTGTTCAGGGTGTATGATCTTCTTGATGATTTTCTGCATTCTGTTTGCCAGTATCTTATTAAGGATTTTTGCATCTATGTTCATTAGTGAGATTGCCCTATAGTTCTCTTTTTCAGTGGGTCTGTCTCTGCTTTGGGGATCAAGGTGATGCTTGCTTTCAGGAATGAATTTGGGAGTATTGCTTCCCTTTCAATTTCATTGAAGAGTTTAAACAGTAGTGGCAGCAGTTCCTCTCTAAATGTCTTGTAGAATTCAGCAGTGAAGCCATCAGGGCCCAGGCTTTTCTTAGTTGATAAGTTTTTAATTACATTTTCAATTTCATTGCTTGATATTGGGTTGTTCAGAATTTTTAGGTCTTCTTCGTTCAACTTTGGTGATTCATATGTATCTAGGGATATGTTCATTTCTTCTGTGTTGTCCATCTTATTGGAATATAGGTTCTGGAAGTAGGTACTGATGATCCTCTGGATTTCTGCTGGGTCTGTTGTAATTTCACCCTTTTCATTCCTAATTGCATGGATTTGGGTCTTTTCTTTCCTTTTTCTGACTAGGTTGGCTAAAGGTTTGCCAATTTTGTTGATTCTTTTGAAGAGTCAACTCTTGGCTTCATTGATTTTTTTTGTATCATTTTCTTAGTCTCCATTGCATTGATTTCTCCTCTGATCTTTATAATTTCCTCCCTTGTATGAGTTTAGGGTTGTCCTGCTCTTCTTTCTAGAAGCTTGAGGTTCAGCATCAGGTTGTTTAATTGGGCTTGTTCTGTTTTCCTAATATGCGTATTCACTGCTATGAATTTCCCTCGTAAGACAGCTTTCATTGTGTCCCATAGATTCTGATATGTTGTGTTGTCATTGTCATTTAATTAAAGGAACTGTCTGATTTCTTCTTCAATTTCCTCTGTGACCCATTGGTTATTCAGAAGTGTGTTGTTCAATTTCCATGTTTTTATGAAGTTTTTGTGGTTTCTTTTGCTATTGATCTCCAATTTTATCACACTATGGTCTGATAATATACAGGGGATAACTTCAATTCATTTGCACTTACCTAAATATGTTATGAGTGAGCATGTAGTCTGTTTTGGAGAACAATCCATGTGCAGCTGAATAGAATGTGTATTCTGATTTTGTGGTGTGAAACACTGTAAACATCAGTTAAGTTCAGTTTTTTGAGAGTTTGTTTGAATTCCAGTATTTCATTGCTTGTTTTTTGTCTAGTTGATCTATTTGTGACAATGGGGTATTGTGGTCCCCCACTCCTATTGTATCAGTGCATATATGATTTTTCATGTCTTTTAGTATTTCTTTTATACAGTTGGGTGTGCCAGTGTTTGGTGGATAGATATTTATGATTGTCATCTCTTCTCCTTGGATTCTTCCCTTTACAAGGATGTAGTGTCCTTCTTTGTCTTTCTTAATCAGTGTGGTTTTGAAAAACACTTGGTCTGCAAAGTGGATAGCTACTCCTGCTTTTTTTCAGGTTCCTGTGACATGGCGTATTGTTTTCCACCCTTAACTTTCAGTCTATGAGTTTCATTTTGAATTAAGTGTGTTTCTTGTATGCAGCATATTGTTGGATCTTGCTTCTTGACCCATTCTGCCAGTCTATTTATTTTGATTGGTGAGTTGAGGCCATTAACATTGATGGTTATAACTGATATATATTGACTTATTATTGTCATGACTTTTTCTTTTTGTTTGATTCTCTCCCTTTGGTTTTAATTTTTTGTTGTGCCCAGTTGATTCATTCTGCTGGGCTTCCTGGGGTTGTGATCCTCATTGTCTTTACCTAGGATTTTGTCTGAAATTTTTTGGAATGCTTGTTTGGTATTCATGACGTTCCTAAGGTGCTCTTTGTCATGAAAGTATCTTCTTGCTCCATCAATTTTGAAAGACAGTTTTGCAGGATACATCAATCTGGGTTGAAGGCTGTTTTCCTTTAGGGCTTGAAATACATCACTCCAAGCTCTTCTTGCCTTGAAGGTTTGTGTTGAGAAGTCTGCTGTGATTCTGATGGGCTTTCCTTTGTATGTGATTTGTTTCTTTTCTCTAACTGCTTGTAGAATTTTGTTTTTCTTTTGGCTTTCTGGAATCTTAACGATTATATGCTTCTGTGTAGATTTATTTTGATCAAGGCTAGTTTGAGTCCTATATGCCTCACTTATCTGTATGTCAAGTTCTCTTCCCCTGCTTGGGAAGTTTTCTGCCATCACTTCTGTGAAGAGTTTTTTTTTAATGTCATCTGCACTTTCTCCTGTTTCTTCATTGACTCCAGTCTTATGTTATTCTTCTTTGCATTGTCTAGCAGCTACTGAATTGACTTCTCATTTTCCCTAAAATTTTAAAGCAATTTTTCTTTTCCTGGTCATTAATTGTAATCTTATCTTCTATATCTGAAGTTTTGTCTTCACATTGGCTCATTCTGCTGCATAGACTTTCAATGGAGTTTTTAATCTCCTGGAAATCTATTTGCAACTCTTTTATGGATTCAATTTGTTTCCTGTGTTTTGATTCCATCATGTTCCTCAGCTCCTCTATTTTATTTTTTTAATCTGTGTTCTCTCTAGATTTATTAATCATGTCTTGCACTATGGGCACAATCTCTGCTGTTATCTGAGAAATTATTTCTGATTTCATTTTTTCCAAATCCTCTTTAGTTGCTAGTTCAGGAAGTCCAGGTAGTTGAGTGTCAGAGTGTTCCATCTCCTTTCCCTTTGGAGTTGCTGTGTGTGATCTGGAAGACTGGTTCTGAGGCTTGTTTACATGTTTTCTCACTTCGATGGGGTGGGAGTGGTGTGCTGCTATCACCCATACAGCTCACCTCCTCTGTGCTAGGAGCTTTGGGCCCCCTACCTGGAAGGCTCCTTCATACTGAAGGCCATGGAAAACCTACCCAAAAGCCTCCTCTGGGCTGGGAGCTGTGGTATGCTGACCTGGAAGCCTCCTCTGTTCTAAGAGCTATGACACACTGACCCAGAAGCCTCCTCTTTGCTGGAAGCTGTGGCACACATACCCAGAAGCCTCCTCCAAGCTGGAAGCCATGGCACACCTACCCAGAAGCCTCCTCTGAGCTGGGAGCTATGGCATGCTGACCTGGAAACCTCCTCTGGGCTGGGAGCCATGGAACACTGACCCAGAAGCCTCCTCTGTGCTGGGAGCTGCCATTGTCCACATTATTTCTATATACCTTCAATTAAAAAATTGCATGTGGCAATTTCAAATTCAATTACTGCTGTAATACGCAGAGTCATAGGTGATTTCGATTTTACATTTGTATTATGATTGATGTTATCTAAAAGTATTGACTATACTCCAAACAGTACTTCTCTTGCTCTTAAGATGCTGGGATATTTCCCAACTGCGACATGGTGATATAGGCATTCGTCACTTTACTATAATCTATGGTTCATGTTTTCTTAATGATCTCACTAAGAGTGTGAAGCCAGGACTATCAAATTCCACTAGCAATTTAGGTCTTTATATTACAAAGTTCATGGTCAAAAATAAATTTAAACACGTCTCCCCCTCCCAGATTTCATCATATTATTTAATAGAAATTTATGATTATTGGCTTAAATATAAGTTACAATTGTGTGAAAGTGATTTTGGTATAATATTTATAGTTACATAATTTGGATCTAGCAGGTATAGTAAAATGGTTTTGACCATCTTAAAATGTCATTACTATGTTGAATATACTCTAAAATACTTATGACAGTCCATTCTCTTAGAAAGGAAAAGGGGCAAAGAGGAAGGAAGTGGGAGGGCTAGGGGAAAGGATAGAAGGGAATGGGATTAATATGAGAAAATGGAAAAATAGGAACAAAATCTTTGTAAATAGGGAGGACTGGAGGGGTTGAAGGGAGGGCTGGGCAAGTGTGAAAAAATAAGAACCAAGAGAGAATATGTAAAGGTGCAAATTTCCAATGATGAATGTCATTATATTGTATACCTAAAATGTACCAATGATTAGAATGAATAATTGATAATGCAAAATAGGAAGAAAAGGTCCAAAGTGGTAGGGATAGTGGGAAGGCCAGGGGAAAGGAAAGAAGGGAAAGGAAAAATGATGAGAAATGGAAAAAATGGAAATAAAGTCTTTGTAAATAGGGAAGGGTGGAGGGCGTGAAGGGAGGGCTAGGAATGGGGAAAAAATAAGAACCGAGATGCACTATGTAAAGGTCCAATTCCCAATGAGAAATGTAATTGTGTTGTATGCCTACAATGTACCAATAAAAGAATTTAATACAAAAAAAAGAAAGGAAGTATATTTGGTAACTTAGTGAATATATTTATTAAGACTTTAAGATTTCATTCAGGATATTATATCAGAGAAGAATTGCTTCCACTTGGTGATTAGATTAATAAATATGGTTCTTTTCCTCTGGGGTTAATATCAGAGGATAAGTTTTCTAGACAAAGAAGCTCATGCTCATTTAATCATTTCAACTGTTCCCTTGAGTTTTCATATTTAGTTAATGAGGTAAGCATTAGTTCATCAGACTTCTCATTCTTGAAAATCTTCTGAAAATAGGACTGGATTGGAGTTTAAACTGACTTTGGAGTGTGTGATAATATCCTCTTATTTTTATTTAATCTATTATCTATTGTTCAGTTTTCTGCAATGCTGAAAGGTCACTCCATCTTTTTGACTAGGGTTTAGCAGGGCAATAGAGGGTTAGGTCATACTCTTCCTTTATTGGTGTATCAACTCCTGTAGGTTGTTCTTTTACTAGTTATGACAGCTCCACACAGGGACTCTCATGTGAATTTTAAAAAAGAAAATTAATTTTGTCATATGTCATTTTTTAGACATTACTACGTATAATCGATTGTATATTTTGTGCCTCCTATTAAAACAAACATAATGCTACTTAAATTTTCTCTACAGCAGAGCCCACCATTAGAAATTAAATGTTATTTTGAGTTAAAAACAAAAAACAAAAAGAGCAAAACAAAGTAAACAACAAAAAATTCCTGTTACTCATATTGATGACAATCTGTCCATGAAATTGCAGTTTATATACAGTTACATGATGAGCAGTCCCTTCCAATGGTAAATTGGGTTCTACTCTAAAATTTGGAGGCCTCCTTGCCCTTTTCTCTTTTCCTTGACATACTCAAATTTCACTCTTTTGATAACAAAATACAAGGCTTTTACAATGTGCTGAAATTGGAGATAACTTGAACAACAAAATTTTCAACTACTGTAATGACAGCCCATGGCAGCTCCGTGTCTTATATCTGTCTCCTCTCTCCCCCTTTCACAAATTCACTCTGCACCAGTTTTTGAACTTCAGTGGCCATAAACTAGCAATTTGGACATGACTTTTGACCTTTCTCATATTCATGAATGGCTCAGCATTTCATTAGTCAATATTGTAAGTGTCCTAACATAATCATGATTAATTATAAAATGCATTTGAAAACCTTTGTAGCATCTCTAGCCAGAAAATCATATGAAATAAAATACACAATCCTATTACCAATTTTGTTGCCTTTGCTTTACCCCATCCTCTACTGATTGTTAGAAAGTGAAAGATAGAGATATTCAAAAATATCCAAATTTGGAGGTAGGCTCCTGGCAATACAAAAGTGTGGTTGGACAAGAGGAAACAAAATTCATTTGACTTCTTGAACCGATAAGGATAAAACTCAGTCTTGTTAATTCTATTGGTATCCATTGGGAGAACATGCAATGAAAAATGCTATAATTTTTTACATTCAGTTAAATTATACTTTTAATGAAATTTAGTAGAAAATAACAAAAACTATTAGCTCACATTGCTCTTTGAAATTATTGGTAAACTTTGAAACATCATCAAATTGCGTTTTTCTTTTACTTTTTCATTCACAACTTTATAGCAAAACAATTGTCAAAGGGGATTGAGAGGAATGTGATGAATTAGAAATCATTTGTTTTCTGTGAGCATTTTTATATCTATCGAGACATTAATCATTGAGGAATAGAAATAAAATGCAGTAAAAAGTTAAATATGGAGTGGTTTCTTCATCTTAATATTGCAGAGAGTATATTACTAAAAAGCTAGTGAATTCTCACATAAGGATTATTTCAAATATGCTAGAATTTTATTAATATGATGGCTATGTTCAATTTTAAATCCAAATAGTTTTCTTTCATACAGAGGCATTTGGCTGAAACAACAATATTTAGTATGACAAGTTATCTATTTCTAAAGAAGCAAATAATTTATGGAAAAATATTTCATTTTGTGTGAGGTCACTCACCAAAACTTTACAAATATCCCTGGAACTATAATTTTTATTTTCTTTTAAAATGTAAGAATAAATTACCATGTGTGGTATTTGTATGTGAAAAAGAATCCAATGCATTCATTCATTTTTATCATTAATTTTAATTCTCCTTGCATCTACTAATGGGTCAGGAAATGAGCCAAATTATATTACATAATGGTAAATATTAGCAAATAATAGACTGACATTTTACATTATGTTAGAAAGATCTTTTTCAAGTAAATATCTGTCAATAAATGATCTCACATATATATAGATAGATATAGAAATAATATAATTATATATTCTATATATAATTGTATGATTTGGTAACCAAATGTATAATTCACATTACTATTGTAGAAAAAAAGAAGAGGTCTAAATAACAAACAAAATAAGCGATTTCAGATTAGTTACCTTTCCTCCCATTGCTCTTAGAAATTAATATATAGTTAAGACATCAGAATAGAATTATGCCATATATTTGGACATAAATAATGTTTACACAAATTAGTGTTTTGAGAAAACCTGAATTTTTAGAAGGAGGAATGTAAGCAACTCAGAACAAAAAATATCCACATTGCTGCTGTTCATGGTCCAGGCAAACAGGCTTTAATAAGTGTAAGGTGTATCATGTACCGTTGCTTGTGTTTAGACTGTACCTAATATATCCCCAATGGAAAAGATCTTCCTATCTATGTAATATTCTGTAGCCTAGAGAACGGATCTAGTTTTATTCATCTACTTTGAAATGTTTAATCATTCAAGGTTTCAGCCAAAAGTAAATAACCAATAGCATTACTGAAAATTATGTCAATCAGATGATTTATTCTTTAGACTGGAAATATAATATTGGTGTTGATATTAGTATATTATATTCTACTCTTTTAGCTGTGTTACTCTTATTTAAAAATATCTGTTAAATAAGGAGGAATTTTTTCAGGGGTTAAGATAGAAAATATTTCAACTTCAAATTTAAGATTTGGTTAAAATGATTCAAAATATAATACAAACTTATTTGACAATAGAGCATTTTATTATCAAATTTGTTATCAGCATACAAGTAAATTTAGCCAAATTAAACCTCTTGAGAAAGGCTTTAAGGAGAAAAATACAGTAACAGGTGGCAAAACACTATTACTAGCAACCAGAAAACAAAATCTATGAATACAAAGAGCTGAAGACAGGGAAAAAAATGAACAGGAAATTTTAAGGTGTTGTTAAGTCTCATAGGAAATCATATAACAAGACTCAGAAAAAACCTGAGTTAGTGTGAATTGAAAACTGAAAATAAATTATTGGTATAAAATTGATGGCTTGTAGAGCAGAATAAGAAAAGGCAAGTAGAGAACTAATAAAAAGTTTCACCCCTTGGAAATGAGATGGAAAAGTTAACATGAAATAGAAAGAGAGAAATAAACAAGGGAGAAGAAACAAGGAGGAAAAGGAAGAGAAGTTTCAGAAATAAATATTTAAAATACACAGCCTTAAAGTGCAGAATAGGTTGAAGAAGAGATGACAGCCACTACTTTCAATACAATATTTTCTCAAGATTCAAGGTTACAAACTACAATTGCTACTGCTTTATGTAATTTGTGCACAGTTAAGGAAAAATCAAGTATGTCTAATATATTGTACATTTGATTTCCAGGATGATAAATTAATCTACATTCAAAACTACCAGATAAATGAATAGAATATTTTAGGTTTATGTTAAATACATCAACCTTTTTTGATCCATAATTTCTTATTTTTGATACCCAAGTGTTGTCAGTGTACATTAGGCAAATTTGAACAATAAAAGATGTTCAATTTATCTTTAATATGAAAGTAGTAGATATTCTTACATTTCTACTTTGCTAAATATGTCAATATTACTTAGCAATTATAAGAGCAAAGTGACATATTATCATTAAGAACAAATAGATCTTTAGGATTTAAAATCAATAGTAAAAACTTAATACTATTTTAATAAAGCCCAGGGTTTAGAATTGTTCCTGAGATACCTTAGCAGGAAGAAAATCAAATTGCAAAGGTAGAATGTTCTATATAGGACATTAATTGTATGTCAAAGACTACTATCAATGTTTGAATCATCAATTGCAACAACAATAACAATGCACATAGGAGGATCCTGATAATTACTTACGAAAAAACAAAATGGAGAAATAATTTGACAATCAAAAAATTAATTATATATGAAATATATGTATAATCCAGGACACACATATCCATAAACATATAAAATACATATTTATATACATAAATAACATTCTAGTATTAGTACCTTTGTCATTAAAATTAAAAAATAATATTTCTTTAAATTGTAAGTTATTTCTTAAATTTTATTTTTAAAGGTCATTTTATAGGTACACCTGAATCTATATTTAGGTCAGCTTTTAGGTAGCACTTTAACTTTAAAATTGTCTGTCATATATTATTGTATTAATTAAACATAATACAGACTTTGTTACAATTGGAAAACAATTCAATATATCTGGGAATTGATTTGCTTCAACTACTACCCACAGAATGATAAATTTAAATTTTGTTTCAATTTCATAAAATTTCATAATCTCTAGAACTTCCTGCCTGTCTCAATTGGACACTTCCACTCAGATGATTAAGTTTGATCGAACTTAAATTTTCCATCTTCCTACTGCAAGTATGTATATATTATATTATTTATATCTTAATGAATGACTGTAATTCACCCAGTTACCAATTGGTTATGAAAGAACCTAGTCAGATAATAGGAAAATATCTAATATTCCTTTCAATATATTTTCTTTTCTCTTTCCTTATACTCAAATTAACAATTTTATCTCAGAAATATTGATTTTATTTGCTGATTCTTATGTAAGTCCATGCCAGTATTTTACTCTGGATCACATCATTACTTTCCTAGTAGCTTAGCTAAATTTATCTTGTCATAATCTTTTTTACATAATTCTTAAAATAAATTTTAATAATGCACATACTAGATTCTATTGGACTATTTAAAATTTTGAAATGGCTTATCATAAATTGACAACTGCTATAGTTTGAATCTTGAATGACTCCCAAAAGCCTATGTGTTGGACGGTTGTCCTCCTGTGTCATTTTTGGAAGGGGCTGGAGTAGCCTTTAAAAAATGATGACCAGGACAAATTAATTAAGTCATTGGCCTAGGCAATTGAAACCGATATTGGAACCCTGGCCTCTTTTCCCTCTTCTTTCTTCCCAGCCACCATGACAGCTGGAATACAGTGTGGTCTGTGACACGATGCCATTCCTCACTGCAAACCTCAAAGCAATGGATTATTTATTTAAAACTCTAAACCTGTGATGTAAAATATATCTGTCTGCCATTAACTTTGTTTACTGCATATATTTTTTCATAGTAAGAGAACTCTAACACACACACCCCTAAATGCATATTATGTATCTATATCAAAAATAATACCATATCCATGCATAGGATGCACCCACCTCACTCTTTTTCAAATTTCCCTTTACACCCTTTTACTCCCAAATCTTTGTGTTTTCATTTTCTTGTTTCTGTGACATCATATACCCTGCTTCCTTTGCCTTAAACACTCACAGAAGATTAATTTGGAAAGTCTCCACAGCACTGCATTCTCTTCAGTGAGGAATTACTTTTCTACATAAGGGCTTTGAAAATATTTCAGTTTAATATGCATTGTTTCCTTTATATGCTTCCAAAACACCAATAGTGTGTAGGTGTGTAACTCCAAGCAAAAGTGAAAGTGTTTCAAAAGTACTGAAGCCTGAAAGATTTCTTCCCACTTTAAGTCTAGTATTCTATACAACAGAATAGGTATATTTCCCACTCTGACAAAGATAATGTCCTTGTGAAAAAAGCACAAATCAAAAGAACTCCATTTTGAAAAATTGAAAGTAATTCATTCCATGAAATTATTAAAGTTTAATATATAATGAATCTGTATAAATCTGTATAATCTGTATATATCACAGATGTATAAAACATCTGTGTAACTACTAAACTGTTTGCACATGCTAACTCCTACCTTGTTAGGATGTCTATAGCTATCTATTACTCAGATTTGCAGAAACCAAACCTAAAAAAATTGTATAACAGTGAAAAATATTTATAGATATTACTGTCAGTGTACTCTTCCCTTATATATAAGCCTGTCATCCCCCCAAAATTATCTCATACAAGAGAATCATCTTACCTGATATGTCTATGATTTGATTCTCCAGAATGAAAACCTGTAATCCATTATTCATTTATTTATTTATTTATTTATTTATTTATTTATTTATTTTGGTACTCAGGATTGAACTCAGGACCTTTCGCTTATGAGGCAGGTGGCAGAACCACTGAGCTAAGTCCCCAGCCCCACGTTATTCATATTTTGATCTCTCTATAAGATTCAACAATACATTAATAATAAAAAAGTAAAACTGGTATCATAATATGAAATTTTATAAATTTTTTCTTTCAAAACTATTTCTCCCATGAGAAAGCTTACTCTAACCAACATTAAGGAGTTATTTTGAGATTAAAATACTCTTTAGAGACCAAGCTGAAAACAGTCATGATAGAAGATCTCTTTGGAGGTTATATAAACAGATGAAGCAAAAATCCTCAAATTATGAGTTGCTGATTTTTTTCTCAGATATTAGAATTACTAATATCAAATTACTAATATCTCAGCAAGCTAGAAACACAGGTAGAATATTTTCACTTAAAATATGCAAAAGCAACAGCAGTCTTTAGGTAGCTGAATCTCATGGGTAGTAAGATAACTCCAGATGTTCGAATATCTGCCAAGTGAGAACAAATTTAAACCCAGGACTCTGAATGCAAAACCTATAGTTTATTTATTTTTTCCTACTTCTTGCTTTGTAGTAGTAAAGATTGAACCCACGGCCATGTCAGTGACCTACATCTTCCTACCTAACCCTCCCAGAGTGCTGGGATTACAGACTTGTACCACAATACCTGTTCCAAAGCTTAACTTTCTTGCCATGTATTTGTGCTCAACAGTGCCTAGCTGAACTCTATAGCAAGCCTACTTCATTACTAAGGTCCAGAATTCTGAGTGGTACTTTCTCACAATTAACTATTCATTTTATTCAAGAAGTCCCACACTTATGTGTATATTCTTAATTCTCTGTGCCCAGTAGCACTGATACTACATGTGATCTGATACCTTTCAATATACCAAAAATATGATACCATATATATTAGGTCAAAGGAGATCCTGTAAGGTGTGCAGCCCAAGAAACATGCATAGAAGATCTTGGCAAGCATTGGAAAAATCATCTCTGTTAACTTGACTCCAGATTTTACCATGTATTAAACAATTACTCAACTTTAAATACATTTCAAATATCCTCCAACTCAGATATCTAATATTAGTAAGAAGATAAAATTGGAAAATAGTTTTGGACAGCTTCATCCTTCATATGTACAAATGTATGACATAGTGGAAGAAAGAAAATTGGTTTAATATGAAAATGAAATGATTGAATTTTCTTTAAATTTAGGCCTGCAAAGAATGAGTTAAAATTAGCATTTGACCTAGAAGAAAATTATTTGATATTTATTTTTAAACAGGTGTCATGGCTGTGGTTTAAGCAATTTTGACAGATGAATTGATCATAGGTAGGCTATTACAGAAATATAAATATACAGTAATACTTCAGTTCACAAACACCTCTGTTCGTGAACAGCTTGGTTCACAAACAGAAGCCTTCAGTAAAACGTCGCTTCTGTTCATGAATTCCACACATGGTAACGAGCACCACTGAGGCCATCTTTCCCACATGAACAAGAAGGGGCCATGAAATTAAGTTTATGAACCCAATCACCACTGTACAGCCATCGACTGAAGCCAGAAAAACAAGCCAGCAAACAAACAAACAAACAAATATGTTGTATTTTAATTAGAAAAAAACTAAGCTGTAATTGAAAGGGAAAAAATAAAACCCCGAGAAAGCAAAAGTAGAAGGGTAAATCTAGAAGACAGTGATACTGATACATTTTCTGTTGGCCTGATATAATTCTTTCCTTAGCTCCCTGAAGAAAATCAATGACATTTTTCAACTTAGGCTCAAAACTCAGTTCAATAAAATCCTTGGGGCCATAATCATTAGGTCAGAATTTGCAAATTGAAAAAAAAAAAGATAATTTCCACTTTCTCCAGTCCAATCCCCTGGAAAACTCAGTAAGTTTTTCAAATTGATAAAAATGCTTTTGGTATTCTTCAGTCTCTGTCTCTGTGCTTATGTTTTATTACCCAGTTTTGTTTCTTTTGCACCCTCAGTTATGTCCTCCTCCAGATCTTATTTAATCTATCTGGGTTTGATATGCAAAAATTAAATTTTCTTCTAAAATTATCCCTTTTACTATGTCATCTAAATTCTATTTTTATATAATTTAACTGACCAGAAAAAGGAGATATGCAGTCTATATAAGATATGAATAAATTTAAGTAATATTATAATTAGTCTTTACCTTTCATTAAAATACATTTTAATGAGTTTATATAATGATAAAATAGATTATCCCAGTGATTGGAACATATATTTAGGAGAAAATTCATTTCAAATTCCATTCAACTTTGGGAATGTTTATCTACTCTGTCTGGATCAAACACCGTCCATATTTATCTGAATTTAAAAACAAATGAAAATTTACACCTAAAAATTACCCTCTATATTGAAAAAAGAGGGCTTTGTAAGTGACTTGATGAAGTTTATATGGTTCTGTCATTGAAAAGCCATGTTTGGCATTTCTAATGTGTTTCATTTTTCTGTAACTGTTCAGAAAGTTTGACTTTCACCTATTTTTTTTTCTATTTCAGAAACTCAAGATCACCTTGACAATGATTGCACCATTTGAACCATTTGAGGGAGAACAGCAGAGCAATTTTATCAAGGACTAAACAGTTTCAAATGTGCTGAGATACTGATCCCAGACAGCGAAATGACCATTAAACAGAGTTGTGGAGTTGTGGAATATGAAACTAATTTGAGAAATGTGTATTTTGACTTTTTTTATTACACAAGCAGACATATAAACTCTGTATTTCACTCTAGATATAGAAAAAAGGTATTCTTGCAGTATTAAAGATAGGACAGTTAAAGAGGAAAACTCATTTATATAGATTTTCAAGTCACTGAGAAAAAATCAAAAATACCAACATGGCATAAGTGAGGAAATGGTAAGAGCAGGGAACCACTTAACAACTGACCCTTGCCACTCTGCTCCTCTCAGAGACATCTGTAGCCCACACAAAGTCAAACAAACACCCAATTAGGGAGGGTCAGCGTATATTTAAAACCTGCACAGTGTCAGAAATCAGGTAATATTGTAGTAATATCTTGAGCCTTTAAAAAGTATATCTTGTGAAAGCATTTAAAATGATTCTCATAATTTCAGCTTGTTGTTTTAAACAATAGCATTGTTTAGCTATATAGATTTCAGTCTGCAGCAGTTTGCCTGAATGCAGACCCTGAATATAGCTAAGAAATACTTAAATTCTGCATAGCACTTTGAGAATAAATATGTTATTACAATGTATGATCAAATATTCTTTTACAGGAAGGCATAAATTTTCTACCTTACCTAATATTTTATGTTATGGGTCAAGTCATTATCAGAAAAAAAGAACTTAATAAATCTTAGGAGGACTTTAACAAGTCACTGTTAAATGTTCCTTGTGCACCCAACTGCTAAGTATGAAGGATTGTTTAAATATTTTTATATTCCTGGAACACTATAACTCAATACAAAAAATAGAAGACTAAACATAAGTCTAGACATACTTCAGCTCTTGAATTTTTATTTGCTGCTTGATTAAATATTTAATTCTAGTGGTATAATTACAGGAGTCTATACGTGGCTGAGAAAATTCATTTGTAAGGTATTCTTTATAAGTTTACAAAACCTCTTAATCTCATTTATTACTACCTTCGATATATTAGCAAAAATGAAGTTGTATATGAAATTATATCTGAACAACTCTTGCCAATTTTACAATTGTCCATGTGTCATTTTTAAAATGTCACCTTATAATTTTTTGGTTTTCATTTGCAAAATCTGCAATATCTTTTCCTTAGAGGCTATGCAGATTTTTTTGTTAGATATAAACCTTCTCATTTTTAACTTCAGAAAGTCAACATAACCCATCTGCCACTTTCTCTTCCCAGCTGTGTGCAGCTATGCCAAATTGCTCTAAGTTGAGCTTTATTCTGTCTTTGCAGGCTCTCTGTTACCCAGTGCACTTCCATTTTCCTTGAGCAATTCACCATATACACAGGTGCAGATGGTGTGGAGAGAAGAGCAATACATTTGGGAACATGTAATGTTAGGCTTGCAAGGGTTTTGACAGAACTTTTAATTATAATTCAAAAAAATGAATTAATTTAACTAAAGAGTAGGCACTGCATCCAAATGAATGTAGCCCTCAAAATAATACTTGACTTCTAGACCCAAATTCTGTTTCCATGTTTTTTTGACTAACAGTCACATATTTCAAATTGATTTATTTTCAAAATTTTGCAAATTAAAATCATAACTTTTCAGTAATTTCCAAGGAAATTAATTGGAAAATATCTAAATATATAGATGACATATAGGTAGGAAGGTAGATAGATAGATAGATTCATAGATAGGTAGATAGATGAATGGGTAATGTTTCTAGAAAAAAACTATTCATTATTTCTACTTTATCATTATAAAATAGCCTTTAAAATATTTAGAACACTATAAGGCTTATATTCTTGTTATCATTGATACTTAATTTAGGAATTGAGAAGTTAGACATATCCTTATTAATAAGAGCACTAGAATGTGCTTTGACTTTTGTCAAAGGCTCAAATAAAAAGAAGTTGTGTGGAAATTGTCACCTAAAAATTGCCCAGTGAAGCAAATACCTTTGGCCACCACCATTCTGTCGGTCAAGGTATTTATATAGAAGTCATTAGAACTGCTTTAATCATTAAAATACAATTTGTATACTGTAGTCATTTTAGCTATGTAAATATTTGTGGCTGACAGGTGGGTAATCATTCTTCATGTTAAAATATTTGTGTTTCTACTTAAGAGAAAAAGCCATATTTGGGGGGACCAGACATTGTGCTGTAATGAAAAATAGGGAAAGAATGAGAAAACCATTTACTTTTCGAATCCTGCTCATTTTTATATATTCGTTGTGTAGCATGACTAAAGACAAAAAAATGAAATAAATATACCCCGATTCATGCTTAGAAATTGTCTCCATTTAGATGATACTTGAATTGTAGAACTCATGTATTTGTGGAAGAAACAACATCCAGAATGCCAATAATATATTCCTATTAAAAGTGTCAGGATATTTCATGGCCTGATTGAATGTCTTTGTGTTGAAAAGACCCTCTTTAGCAAGATCCAGCTTTTAATCTTAAAATGACATGAGGCATTCATCACAATTGAATGTCAGGATAGGTACCATCACATGTGCTTGGTGCCAGAGGTTTCAGGATGAAACAAAAAACACAAAAGTTTATCTGTAAGCATGTCAAACATTTCTTAGGATTTTGACTTGCTTGTCAGTTTACCACTTTTCCATATATCGTAGATATGCATTTGAAATAAATATTAGGGGAAAAGTATAGCTCTTTCTTGACTTGTAAAAGTTTAAGAAAGTGGACAAAGTGGTTTTTTATTCAATCCCCTATCACAACATTCAGAGCACAATTAGATCACAAATATATTCATTAAATTTTTCTAATTTAATAATATTTTCTAATAATAAAATTACTTTCAAGGAACCTTCTCGGTCTTTAAGTACAGATTTTATTAAATTCAGTGGTTGATGAAAGATACAAACTGGTCTAGGATCATTAAACCATGACATTCAAAATAGCTGCTTTATTTTACACTAAAATGTCTACATTTTAAAATTTTTATTTTATTTTAAAGATTCAAGAATGAAATTTAACATTTTAAACCACTGACAAACTTCTCTTTTTAATTTGATGAAAATTTTATTTAGCAATTCCTTTAATTGAAGATATATAAATATTACTACATTAAAGAGGGAAAGAAAGGAAAGAAAAAATTATGTGAAAAGAAAAAATGGAAATGAAGTCTATGTAAATAGGGAAGGGTAGAGGGGGTGAAGGGCACACAGGTAATGGGGAAAAAAATAAGAACCAAGATACATCATGTACAGGTACAAGCACCCAATGATAAATGTAAATGTATTGTACCCCTAAAATGTACCAATAAAAGAATTTAAGGAAAAAGAAAGAGGTGAATGATTAAATAAAGGAGTCAAAACACATATAACAATTTCTGATAGTTGTGAAGATTATGCCATGTTAATGTAAAATATATTTTAAGTCTATGTTAAGCTAGTCACAGGATATATTTTCAGTATGATAGTACAATTCTTTTGCATAAAATCTAATTATATTCAAAGATTTCTTGAATGATATCTGTTGGCCTAAAAAATTTTTACAACTTTTCACTCTATTATCTCATCCATTAAAAATAATATAACTACCAATATTCAACCCAGGAATACAGAAAACCTTTCCCTGAATACTCTCAATGAACTGATAATTTGAATTTAAGCTATAGATCACAAAACACTATCATATTTTCTGAGAGAATGTGAAAGAATATATAAGACTTTGAGATTTTTTTAATAGAGAAAGAAAAAGGTTTATCTTTTATAGAAAGTTAACTATTTCCTTAACTACTTATTGAAAGGTTAAGACAAACACTATGCCTGCTGTCAAGAGCCCTGTGATAATCTTGCTGGTCAACTTGATTGGCCTGAGAGGAGAGACCCCTTGGAGATTAATGAGCACACTACTAGATGGATCTTGGTGGTTCACAGTGACATTATTTGGGGGAATATCTTGTTCCTGCCCACATCGTCTCTTGTTGGCTCTGGTTCCTGGCTGGATTGAGGTGAACAGATTTTTTCTTCTGAGCCCTTTCACTATGATGTCTTTACATCACAGCCTTTTGGACATGGAGTGAAGCCTCTGAAACTGTAAGCCAACATAAACTCTTCTTCACTTAAGCTATCTAGGTCAGGCATTTTGGTCACAGTAATAGAAAGCTAATACAAGATCTGTGTTTATTGACGCAGGGACCTATTCTTCCTGTCCTCTAGGTAATAATCAGTTTTGCCTTTTCCAATAGACACACCTGGAAATACTGCTTCTTGGTAAACCTTTCACTGTTATCTTAGTTCTCTCCTTGTGAGCTATGCTGAAGTGACATTCCTTTCTCTCATCAATGTGCCAGTCTTCTCTCATAACTTTGTGTCAGTACAAATCTTTCCTTTACAAAGAACCCTTTCGATATTGCCATGCCCTGGTAATAGAGTGCATCTTCTTTTATTTAGCTCTTGTGACAATAAATGATTATAATTTTAACATAATGTACTATCATGACTGATGACTTCCTCCAATACTAAAAGCTCCAGAAGCCAGGGTTTTGTCTCTGTTTACACTTGTATTTAGCCAGCATGGATACCACTGGCTGGTGCTCAATAACTAAGAGAATCCCAAATAATACATGGTCCATGCTCCATGAGAGTGCACACAAATTCTAAAGGATGTGGGAGAAATTAACATTGAATTAAGACTTTGGTCTTGCTTTTTTAACTCACTACTTATGTGAAGCTCGTTATATCTGCTATAGCAATTTGTCTATCTAATAACTGTATTTTATGTTATAGTACAAAGTGATTTTTGGATGCATTATCTTATCTGGTCATAATTATTGCTCTAACATATGAAAAGTCACTGAATATAAATCTGGATAGAAAGATTCCTATGTTCCTTGGCCCACACCCACAGAAGCTTTAACATGTGAACTATAAGCTTGCCACATGTGTTACATACTGAAAATAATGCTTTTTCAACATTTTTAATTGAAATTATTTCCATAATGCAATTTAAATTGCACTCCCCTGAGTATGTATTTCACTCAGACATTTTTCCTATTAGTGTTTTAATCTCACTGCTTCAAGCAAAATAGAAAAATGTCAATCAATTAATATTTCCCATTTAATTTCAGGTTTTTGAAAATGGATTTAAAATAAAATGTTTTCCTTCATCAGTGTTTAATTTCTGAAAAAGTAAAGCTAAATTGTTTAACAGAATACAAATAATAAAGAAATACAGAAATTTGAGTTCTAGGGTTATAGTCTTACTTTTTTCAAAGCAGTGTTTGCTATAAAACATAAGATAGAACATTGCTCATTCTTCCATTAAATTGAAAGTTCTGCTTTAATTCAGTTTTACCAAATATCTAATGGCACTAGTTGTACTTGAAAACTTTCATATTTTATCTTTCCATTGAACTGCCCTTCTTTGGAATTAGAAAAATCAATTTTTACCCATAAGTTGGATGCCTAAAATATGTTGCTTCATTCATTTGTTTAATAATACTATTATTGGAACAGATGCAAGATAAGGAAACAGATTATGTCTTTAAATTATGAAAATAATTTCTCATTGTCTATTTTAATCTTTGCAACTAATCTAAAAACATAAGCCATTCATTTTACCAATCTAGAAAATTAACACAATGTTGTTTATTGCACTTCAGCTTTATAAAATCATAAGAAATAGGCATAAGTGTTGAATGATACTTTTAGAATAAATTAGAAATTATAAGATGTCATTTATATCACTAGTTCTTTATAAATTTTTACATATTCTTTCTTTCAGTGTAGAAAACTACATTTATGACCTTTGTTAATCAAATCTGCTGTTCCTGCATTCAATTTCACTGCAACTGCCAGTTATAGTATTTTGAAATAAAATTGCCCCAGGGAGAACTAACATGATTAAACTTGAATAGACAAACTATATAAATTAAAAATTTTTAAAACTTTTTAAGTTCCTAGAGATCATTACTCATAATTTAGTAAATTGGGAAGCAGGAAAGATTAGCAATTCTGTTAAATAACTGATATAAAAGAATTTTGGAAAACCAGGAGTAATGGTACATGCTTATAATTTCAGCACTCTGTGAGGAAGAGCAAGAGGTTTGCAAATTGAAACTAGCTGGAACAATTTATCCAGTTAGGGATAACATGTCTCAAAACAATAGCTAGAGCTTTATCTCTAATTTTATCCCAAGTATTGGATAAAGAAAAAAAAAAGCAAACATTCTGGTATTTGAAATGAAAAATTAGAATCAGTTACTATGCATTAAGTTATTTGCTTAGAAGTCTGCATTCAAAACACCAAAGAGAACAAAGGTGTGCAGATTTATACAGTAAAACAATTTCCTGATTTATGTTGCATGATATACAAAAACCATAGGGTTAGAAACTAGGTGGTTTTCTTGGGAGAATTTCCAGTAAAGAATTTTCAAAATGTTGATTTTTCTTAATTAACCAAAATTAAAAGATAAGATTGCATAGCTCAGAAACGTACTTGAAAAAAAAATGAAAGGGAAGAGTACAGTAGATGACATGACTCAACAATTTTCAATTTTCAGAAAATGTACAAAAATTGGAGTACTTCCGTTTATTTCAACTGGACAATCAGAACAATGTAACCACTGCTCCTTGTATAGTAAATACAACCTCTAGAAAAACAATATGAAAACTTCATTTCAAGCACTTTTCACCTCAGGCAAGAAAGCAAGGGAGATATGTGAGCCTGAAAATGATGATAAAGCCTGAATTCAAAGAGAAAATTGAGCTTTGAAGTTGTTGGCTGCCTCAGGGTGCTTTATAATCAATGGTTACTATGTCTCAGGTTTTAATTATCCGCCTATGTATGGGATCAAAATAAAACACAGAGTCTGCTCATGGTAAAGGGTAGATTTCAGTGTCGCAAATAAAGGTTGAATCCTTGAAAGGGGATCCCATGGATAAACACTGAGGGAAACTAAATCACCACTGTAAGACCATTTGCTTATAGACTTGCAACAAGAACAGTTCTCAGGAAATGCTCAAATAGGTTGCAATTCTTTTAGGTTGATATTCTTATATCCAAAAAAATGATAATTGAATAAAATGGTTTAAACTGGTCCTGAATTAGTAATAACAGCAGGCATGCCAGACTCACATTTGAGAAGGACAATCCCCTTAAACCCAAGTCTCCAAAACTTAGCACAGACAAAATCACTGACTTGCATTAACAGAAGCAATCTGTACTTAAAGAAACATACCACATTGGATAGGAACCAGAAGAAATGGCAGAAAGTATAAGTAAGTTTCATTTATCTCAACAGATTTGAAATTATAACAAATACAAAATATGCAAAATGGACCATCTAGATTGGAGGGGAGAACATTTAGAAATTAAAAATATGAAAATTAACAGTAAATTTTTTATTATGGTTTAAGTAACACTTTCTAGATATCTGAGAGAGGATTGGAAAGTGTAAATAATAGGTACGGCAAAAAAAACCAGCATAGCAAGATGAAGAAATAGGAAACATGGCAAGGAGCCAAAGAGACACTGAAAATAAAATGAGAAAGTTTAAGATTTTTCTATTAAAAGTTACAGAAGTCATTAATAGAGAGAGGCAATGTTCTAGAGATACTGATTTTCCAGAAATGATGTCACAAATTCTTAAGATTATTTAACTCCAAAGAGAAAAAGTTCTTTCTCTTTTAATCTTATGATAGAGAAAAGCACCAAATGTGATTAAAATATATTAAAAGTAGTGAGAGAAATTATGTGAGAAAAATTCATGTGCCAAGAATAAGAATTAGAGCCAGGCATGGTGGCACATTCCTGTAATCTCAGCACTCTGGGAGACTAAGGCAGGAGAATCTCAGGTTACAGTCCAGCAAGGGAAATTTAGAAGAATAGTGAGAACTTGTCTACAAATAAGTACAAAGAGCTGGCTATTAGTGAGGTGTGAAGACCTTATGTTCAATCCGTAGTACTATATAAAATGAGAGAGAAAGAGAGAGAGAGAGAGAGAGAGAGAGAGAGAGAGAGAGAATTAGAAACTACGAGATGCAGTATTCCAAACAAACAAAGGAAAAGGAAAGTAATTGAGATGAGAGAAGTAATTATACAAATATGTAAATAAAGTGAGATGGTCTACAAATGTATGTAAGTCATTTAAAAGAAAACTCGAAAATAAATAATTTAGATTGGAAGAAATTTTACATTTCTTTCTCCTCTAAAAGGAGAAAAAGAACTCAAAAATCAGATCAGGAAATTAAAAGAACAGAGAATTCTAAGAGTAGTAAGGATTAAAAACAGTCAGTTAAGAAATATGATAAACATGTTGCAAGTGTTCTTAGAAATTTATATTCAAATAATATAAAATGTAAATCCAGAAAAATGGACTCATGAATGAAAGTAGAAATTTAGTAATCATATAAATTGATATTGAAAAATTGTCCTACAACTAACCAGGGAATCGAGTTTCATAGAAGAGTTACAGCATGTAGTTTAGAGAAGACAATTCCAATGTTATACTAATTCTTTGAGAGGATAGATGAAGAGGAAATAGCATCTGAATGTGATTCATCTCCCTATGATAAAATAAAGGCAAATTATTATACAGGTGGACACTATAGTCTACATGAATCACAAAATATATGTAAAAATCCAAAAGCAAAAATGAATACAAAAATGTATTTAAAGGCTAGTGCACACGTAAACTCATACATACACTGAACAGGCATATTTGATTCACCATAGTAACAAATTGAAGAGAAAAAAATCCCCAGAAGGATGAAGAAAGTGATTGATATTTCCAATCGAAAAACAAATTATAGGAAAATGGAGGATAGGACAAGCATGGTATATGTAGTAAAAATATAAAATTATGCCTTAAAACTTGAGAAAGTGCCACAGGTACTATTCTCATTGTATCAACTCATTGAACTAATTATTTAGCCAATGCAGTAGCAAAGGGAATCCCCAAATATGTCCATTCCTTTTTTTCCTACATACTATTTCCAGAAAGAGCCAGATAAATTTTTCATTATTCTTAGGCTGAAAGCAATGAATTAATCTATTTTTTTCCTCAATCTTTCTTAAAATAAGTTGCAAACCTCTTGGGATGATTTCCAGGTGGTTACAGTGTGTCACTCCTTCCCTCCCAGCTGTCTTCACTCTGTCCCACTTGCACTGGCCTTGTGACTTAAGGCCGTGATCATCTTAAGGTACTTGCGATGCTACACTAAGGTATTTGCTCTGGCTTCACTTGGTCCTTCCGCAGGTGCAATGCTACTTGGTTCACTCCTTGCTGCAGTGAAGTTGCAGCCCTGGCAGTGTCTGCTGCCCTCTCAGCACCCCTCGCTCTCCAGCTTGACCACCATGCCTCATTGTCTTTTTTCCACAGCACTTATAGTTTAATATTCTATATAATTTGCCTAAATTTCCAGCACTAAGGTGATCATTTAATGAATTCTTTTTAAAAAATCTTTCTTTTTTGTTTTTGTTTTATTTGTCTGTTTGGTTTTACTTTTGTTACTTAATGTTTGCAGTACATACTGATTACAGTCACTGTGGGGGATTGGTACACAGACATAACACATCTCAGTTCCCTTCTTTCCCCCCTGCCCCACCCCTTTTATTTTTCCAACATCAGATTCACTTATTTTTCTTATTAGACATTATAAAGTTAATTACATAGATAGATAGATAGATAGATAGATAGATAGATAGATAGATAGATAGAAAACCAGGCTAATAGGCCAAGAATATATAAAACATATAATCCCATTGTACTAAGAAAAGGTGTACTTTTAGATACAACATCCACACTGAATTATAATGCCATTTTCCTTCTCTTTTTTCCTATTATTTGTCATATATAGTTTGTTACTTCACTTAACATTATGAGCTGAAGGTGAATTCATTTTCATAAATGACTCAAATTAATCCTTTTTTATGGTAGAGTATATAAAATGTGCACAAATAACCTATTTATTATCCATTCATCTACTGATGGACATATAAGCTGTTTCCTAGATTTAGCGACTATGAATTGTACTGCTATAAAAATAAGTACGCACACATCACTGAGGTATAAAGTTTTTAACACTTTTGGAAGATACTAGTAGAGGAACAGCCAGGGCAAATGAAATGTCTACTTTAGTTTTTTTGAGGAATTTCCATATTGATTTACATAGTGGTTGTATCAGTTTACAGTTTCACCAACAATAAAGAAGGTTTTTTTTTTCTCTCCACAGCTTCACCAACAGTTGTTATAGGTTGATTTCTTGATGGTAGCCATTCTTTCTGGAATGAGATGGAATCCCATGTTTCACTTTTCATTTCTTGAATGGCTACAGATGTTGAGAATTTTTTCATGTATTTATTGGTCATTTGTATTTCTCCATCTGAGAAGTGTCTATTCATTTCAAATGCTTATTGAGTTACTTAGATATCAGTCCTTTGAGAAGTAGCTGGAAATTTGTTTTTCTCATTATGTCAGTTATCTCTTCACTCAGTTTATGGGTGCCTTTGATATGCAGAATCTTTTTAACTTGATAAAGTTAAATTCTGTTGATTCTTGGTATCATATCTTGTGGACCTGGAGTTTTGTTCAGAGAATTTTTGCCTACATCTATGTTCTTCAAGAGTTTACCTATTTTTTTCTTCCAGCAGATTAAATTATGTGTTCTAATTTTTAGATCTTTGATTCATTTTTATTTTAGTTTACTGCATGATGAGAGATATAGGTCTAGGTTCACCCTTCAGCATATGGATAGAGAGTTTTCCCAACACCATTTGATAGAGGCTATCTTTACTCCAGTGAAGCACTTTGGCCCATTTGTTAAAAATAACATACCTGAGTATGACAGGAGTTGTTTCTGTACCTACTGTTCTGTTTCATTGACCCCCACAAGCCTATTTTTGTGCCAATACCACATAGTTTTTATCATTGTAGCTTTGTGGTATAACTTGAAGTCTGAGATTTTGATGTGATGCCCCTTGCCTTGCCCTGGTTGCCTGGAATTGTTTCTCCTATTCTAGGTTTCTTCTGGTTCTGTATCATTATTAGGTTTCCTTTCTCCAGTTCTTTAAGAAATGTAGTTGATATTTTGACTGAGATTGCTTTAAATCTATGTAACAGTTTTGAATTATCCTGATATCAGAAGCAGAAAAGGACCCAGCTGAAAAAGAAAACTACCAATCAGACTCATTAATAAATAAATACAAATATCCTCAACAAGATACTGGCAAGTATAATGCAGCAAATCTTTAAAAGATCATACATCACGATGAAGAAGGATACATTCCAGGGATGCAGATATTGTTCAATGTATCAATATGTTAAATCAATAAATGTAAGAAACCACATAAACAGAAGCAAGTGTAAAAAATCAAATGATCATCTCAGTAGATGCAGAAAAAGCATTTGACTAAATTCAACATCTATTTATGATTAAAAAAACCCGAAGAAAATAGTAATAGAAGGACTTTATGTCAATCTGTTAAGAGCCATCTATAACAAACTAATTACCAATATCATACTAAATGGAGAAAAGCTGAAAGCTTTCCCTCAAAAATCAGGAGCAAGACAAAGATGTCCACTATAGTCACTGCTGTTTAATTCAGTTCTCAAAACATTAGCTATAGCAATAAGAAAAGAGAAAAGAAAAGAAAGGTGTACGGATAAAGAAAGAAGAAGTGAAATTATCAGTATTTGCTAATGACGTGATACTTTACATAGAAGACCCCCAAACTCACCAAAATACTCCTCAAACTAATATCCATATTGGTCACTATAGCAGGATACAAAGTCAACACTCAAGAATCATTAGCGTTCCTGTACACCAATAACAAACTCACTGTCAGGGAAATTAGGGAAACTGCACTTTACAGTGGCTTCCAGAAAAATTAAATACTAATTAACTTAACCAGGGAAGTGAAAGATCTGTACATTTAATAAGTTATTTGAATCAGTGCAATTTGAATAATGAAAGATTGCTCTTATGTTTGTATCAGGATTGGAGGTATAGATTGGACTTAACTGTAGACAAATGAAGGCATGCTCTTTCACCCTATGGTTTTCCTGTTTGTTTTTACAACAATACATGTTCCATGAAGGTAACAACCTTTGTTTGTCAACCTAAATGTATGTTCAGTAAGTAAAAAGCTTTCAATTTTGGGATGGGGATTTAGCTGAGTGGCCCTGGCACCTGCCTCACAGGTGCAAGGTCCTGAGTTTGATTCCCGATACAAAAAAGAAAAAAAGCTTTCAATGTTACAGTTTTACCACTAGTAAAAAAAAAAAATCATCTTTTTCCGTGAAACAGTATGTAAATCCAAAATTAATCAGATATACTGAGTCAGTTAATATGTGGATGGGATTTCTAATGATTTCATGAATAAATGAATTATCAGTTTTTTAGGAGTTATTACTAGGTTGTAGCCTTAAGTTCGGATGTCCTTTTTATAATATGATTCTCTTGAATAAAATGTTTTGAATTTTGACATAATTCCAGAGGGCATATCACTTTTATGCTTTTCCATGTAATATATTTTCTTCAAATATTAAAGTTTGTTTTGGTCTCATTTAAAAATTAGGTGGATTTTAGCAAAATGAAATAGAGAAGTAGGTATCAGTAACTACAACATGTACAGGCTGACAGATGCAATAAAAAAAAAAATAGACCAATGAAAGCATTTGGATTCTTTAGGTTCTTGCCAGTCTGATGCCTTAATACAATCAGCAAAGTGCTGTGAGGATTGTGCTTATGTTTATTCATCAAGTAAAAAAAAATTGCAAATTTTTCCTTCCCCTTTGGATATAAAGTTCTGTGAAATATGATAAAGTAAAAAGAACATTTGAATAACAGAATTGGATAGATATTTCCATTACAAAAATGAGAAATTTTTGTTTAATTTTTCCTTAAGTACTACATGAAATATATATTTAAAAATCTACCAGTAGATATCCTCTGCAAGAGAACAATTTAATACATAAGTTGGGATAATTATTTTTATTTTTAAATGTTACCATTAAAAAAATCTCAAATTTAAAAAAATCTAAAATTTAGTCTGGCAAAGATATTTGGTAGAAAATGTAAACTAAATTATATATGTGGTGTTCACAACTCAATTGAGCCCCCACTGGATGTTGGAATCTTAAAAATAATAAACTTTAGTCCTCTATAGCCTTTAATACAAATTCTTTGTGATGAATATCTTACCTTGTAAGCAATCGGTTTGAATTTGTTGTGAATAGCTTTGAAAACACACATTTACCATTATCACTGTACAAATGTGTGCTACTTAAAACAGGTGAAATTATCTTAATTCCTATAGATAATATTCATTTGACTTTTAGCTCTTAAACTTGCTTTCTGTGTTGTCTGCAACCCATGAGATAAGTTTGTTACTATTTTCATTCTAGACTACACCATAAATACACATATTGATGTGATACATATCACAAGATATTGGTAGATAAATTTGTATGTATACATATGTTACACACACTATCTACATGAATATCACACACATGAACATACACTAAAATAAAAATGTATATTGCTAACTCTACATAGCTGAGAAGCTGATTTAGAAATTCCTTTAATATTAGACACTCATGACAGATTTTTTTCTATACTGTGTTTATAAATATGGGCTACAGGATGCTTCTAGATGCCTCGAGGCAGATATCACCATGCCAATAGAGGCATGCTTCATGTCCTTGAAGGTGTCTGAGAATGCATCTATAGAGGCCTTTTCTAAATTTTTCAGCTGACAGCCAGAAGAAATAAAAAAGTTGCTAATATCATTACTGAAAAGTAGAAGTCATTATGGAAACACATGCTTGGGAATGAAGAGTTTTATTTTTCTTTTTTCCAGGTAACACACAAAACAAACATAACTGGTAATCCCATCCACTTCTGTTACCTTCAAATATTAAGAATAGTGCCCACTTGGCTAGTGTTATGCACATCCCCCTAAACTCATAGAAAATACCTCTGCACATATTTATAACCATCAAAACTCTGTCCCAAATAATAAAGAGCCAGTCATAAACAACAAAAGATTGTCTTAGTAAAGTAGGAATTGTAACATTAATTCCACCAGAAAAGCCAGTGGAATGTATTGTTCTTTTTGTTGCTAGGTAGACTGAAGAATAGATTTTAATATTACTCATTAATAGGAAAGTAAAATTATTTATTTTCTCTAATCCTTATTTCTACCCTTTCTAAACTTGTAATAGACAGATTTTATTTTTATGGAACAGTAATTGTTTTTATTGGTACATTTTAGGTATACAATATAATGACATTCATCACTGGAAATTTGCACCTTTACATAATCTCTCTTGGTTCTTATTTTTCCCCCTTTCCCTGCCCTCCCTTCAACCTCTCCATCCCTTCCTATTTACAAAGACAGTGTTTCCATTTTTTCACTTTCTCATATTAATTGCATTCCTTTCTTTTCTTTCCCCTACCCCTACCACTTCCCCTTCCCCTTTGCCCCTTTTCTTCCAATTTCATATTATCTATTATACCTTTTAGCCCTTATTGACCTTTCAGTTTCTCACACTACTGAAACTATTCTGTATTTACACTTGTCTCCTATTTATTTCATTTAAGAGTATCGCTTCAATGTGCATCTGTTTAGCTATGTGGCTAAATCTCATTTTTTTACGGCTGAGTAGTACTCCATTTTATTTTTAAAAACCTACATTTTCTTTATCCAGTCTCCAGTTGATGAGGAATTGGTCTGCTTCTAAGTTTTAGCTATTACAAACTGTGCAGCTATGAACATGAGTGCACATATATCACTGTGGTATGATTCTTTTAATTATTTTAGGAAGATACCCAGCAGGGGAATAGCTGGGTCAAATGGGACTTCCAGTCCTTGTTCTTTGAGGTATCTCCATACTGATTTCCACAGTGGTTGCACCACTCTACACTCCCACCAGCAGTGGAGCAATGTTGCTCTTTTTCCCCACAGCCCCGCCAGCAGTTGTTATTGGTTGATTTCATGATAGCAGCCATTCTGTCTGGGGTGAGCTTGAATCTCAGCATTGTTTTCATTTGCATCTCTTGAATGATCAGTGATGTTGAACATTTTTTCATATGTTTAATTGCTATTTCTACTTCTTGTCTGAAAAATGTCTGATCATTTCAGATGCCCATTTTTTGATTGGGTGTTTAAATTTGGGAAGTTTGATTTTTTAAAGTTCTTTATATATTCGAGATAGCAGACTTTTGTCTGAGGAACAGCTTGTAAAAATTTCTTCCCACATTGTGGGTTGTCTCTGCACATTGCTGGTGGTTTCTCTTCCTGTGCAGAGGCATTTTAGTAAGAAGAGATACCACTTGTTGATTGTTTGTGGTAGTTGACAGGCAACTGAGATTTTGTTCATAAAATCTTTTCCTATACCAGTGTCTGCAAGGGTTCTTCCTAAACTCTTCTAGCCAGTTTAGTGTTCCTGTTTTAATATTTACATCTTTAATTCATTTTGTTTAGTGCATGGTGAGAGATAAAGGTCTAGTTTTAATCTTTGGCAAGTTGAAACCCAATTTTTCCAGCACCATTTATTAAAGAGTCTATTTTTCCTCCAGTGAGGGTGTTTGGCTCCTTTGTTGAAGATGAGGTGGCTGTGTCTGGAGTTGTTTCTGCATCTTCTAATCTGTTCCAATGGTCCTTGGGTCTGTTTCTCTGAGAGTAACAAGCTGTTTTTATCACAGTAGCTTTGTAGTATTGTTTTAAGATGGGGAATGTGATACCCACTGCCATGTCTCTGTTACCTAGAATTATTTTTGCTATTCTGGGTCTCTTCTTGTTCCAAATGAATTTTTGGTTTGTTTTCTCAAGGTCCGTGAAGTATGCTGCTAGGATTTCAATTGGGGTTGCATTGAATCAGTATAGCAGTTTTGGAAGTATGGCCATTATCACTATGTTGATCCTTTTGACCCAGGAGCAAGGGATGTTTGTCCATTTTCTGATATCATCTTCAATCTCTCTTTTCAGAGTGCTATAGTTTTCAGAGAAGAGGTCTTTGATTTCTTTTGTTAGGTTGATTCCAAGGTATTTCAGATTTTTTGATGCTATTATTAAAGGAATTGTTTGCCCTATTTCTCTCTTAGCGAGTCTGTTTTTCTTGTAGGGAAAAGCTATTTTTTTAGTGTGTTGACCTTGTATCCAGCTACTCTACTGAATTTTGTTAAGTCTAGAAGACTTTTGGTGAAGTTCTTGGGGTGTTCTATATAGAGTATCATGTCAACTACAAATAATGACAATTAGACTTCTTCATTTCTCATTTTTGTTTCTTTTACTTCTTTCTCTTGTCTAACTGCCGAGGCTAATGTTTCCAAAACTATATTGAACAGAAATGGTGATAGTGGATATCCTTGTCTTGTTCCTGATTTTAGCATGAAGAATGTCAGTTTTTGGCCATTTAGTATGATACTAACTGTTGTTTTTTCATAGTTGGCTTTTATCAGATTGAGGTAGAGACTGCCTATTCCAATTTTGTGTAGGGTATTTATGATAAAAGCAGGTTGGATTTTTCAAATGCTTTTTCTGCATCTATTGAGATGGTCATATGGTTTTTGTCCTTGGCTCTATTGATGTAGTGTATTACATTGATTGATTTGTGTATGTTGAAACATCCCTGCATTCCTGGGATGAATCCCAATTGATCAGGGGGTATTATCTTCTTGATGATCTTCTGCATTCTATTTGCCAGTGTCTTATTAAGGATTTTTGTATCTATGTTCATGAGTGAGACTGGCCTATAGTTCTTCTTTTCGTTGGGGTCTTTCTCTTCTTTGGGCATCAAGTTGATGCTTGATTCCAGGAAGGAATTATGGAGTTTTGCTTCCCTTTCAATTTCACTGAAGAGTTTAAACAAAATTGGCAATAGGCCCTTTCTAAATGTCTTTTAGAATTTAGCAGTGAAAACATCAGGAACCGGGCTTTTCTTAGTTGATAAGTTTTTAAAAACGTTTTCAATTTCATCAATTGATATTGGGTTGTTTAGAATTTTTAGGTCTTCTTCATGCAGTTTTGTTAATTAATACATATCTAGAAATCTGTTCATTTCTTCTGCGTTTTCCATCTTATTGGCATATAGATACTCGAAGTAGGTATTGATGATCCTCTGGATTTCTACTGGGTTGTTGGGAGCAATGTTACATAATTCTAGGGAAAAATCATTTGGTTAGCCTAGTTCTCTTGCCTACAGCCCAGCTACAGAATAACTCCAGTTTGGCCTCCGGTCACAACTGAGACTTCAGTGATCCAGTGATGCTGTGATTCTCCAGGACAAGAAACATCCTGGGAGAACAAACATCTGCTCAGTTCCTCATTGTTCTTGGACTGATTAACATCTTGTTTGCCGGAGAGGTACTGAACTCTCTGCAAGCCTTCCTTTACACCTTGTTTATCCCAATGTGAACTATTGAAAGCTCTGCAAGTCATTTGTTACATTTGTTTCTCCTGATGTACTGAATAAAAGGTGTGGTAAGCTGGGGGCTTTGTCTTTGCTGCCCAGAGCAGCACTGATCAGACCCGAAGCTCAGCTTCTTCTCAGTCTCATTTTTCTACCTTTCCTGTAATTCGCTGTGTGCTGCCGTGGCTCGCAGGAGACCAGGACTCACTGCAGAGGTTCTGGTAACGTCCCCTTCCCCTGTCCCCTACACTGGATTTGTTGTCATTTCATCTTTTCATTCCTAATTGCATGGATTGGGGCCTTTTCATTACTTTTTCTGATAAGGTTGGCTAAAGGTTTGTCAATTTTGTTTACTCATTCAAAGAACCAACTCTTGACTTCATTGATTTTTTGTATTAGTTTGTATTGTTTTGTATTAGTTTGATTTTTTGTATTGTATTAGTTCTCTTAGTTTCCATTGCATTGATTTCTGCTCTGATCATTAAAATTTCCTCCCTTTTATAAGCTTTGGGTTTGTCCTGCTCTTCTTTTTCTAGAAGCTTGAGGTTCAGCATCAGGTTGTATAATTGGGCTCATTCTGTTTTCCTAATATGTGTATTCGCTGGTATGAATTTCCCTCATAATACTGCTTTCATTGTGTTCCATAGATTCTGATATGTATGTCCTTTAATTAAAGGAATTGTCTGATTTCTTCTTTAATTTCCTCTTTGACCCATTGGTTATTCAGAAGTGTGTTGTTCAATTTCCAAGTTTTTATGAAATTTTTGCAGTTTCTTTTGCTTTGGATCTCCAATTTCATCACACTATGGTCTGATAATATACAGGGGATAACTTCAATTCCTTTACACTTACTTAAACATGTTCCATGAGCGAGTATGTGGTCTATTTCAGAGATCGACCCATGTGCAGCTGAAAAGAATGTGTATTCTGATTTTGTGCAGTGGAACACTCTGGAAACATCTGTTAAGTCCACTTGTTCAAGAGTTTAATTGAGTTCTAGTATTTCATTGCTTGTTTTTTGTCTCATTGATATATCTATTTGTGACAGTGGGGTATCGATGTCCCCCACTACTATTGTGTTGGTGCTTATGTGATTTTTCATGTCCATTAGTATTTGTTTTGTATAGTTTGGCACACTAGTGTTTGGTGTAGAGACATTTATGATTGTCATCTCTTCCTCTTGGATTATTCCCTTTACAAGGATTTAGTGTCCTTCTTTGTCTCTCTTAATCAGTGTTGGTTTGAAATCCACTTGATCTGCAAAGAGGATAGCTACTCATGCTATTTTGGAGGTTCCTGTCACATGGAGTATTGTTTTCCACCCTATAACTGTCAGTCTATTAGTTTCTTTTTGAATTAAGTGTTTCTTGTTTGCAGCATATTGTTGGATCTTGCTTCATGACCATTCTGCCAGTCTATTTCTTTTGATTGGTGAGTTGGGATCATTAACATTGATAGTTATAACTGAAACGTACTGACTTATCATTGCCATGACTTTTTCTTTTTGTTGGATTCTCCCCTTTTGCATTTGTCATTCCCAATGGATTCATTCTGCTGTGCTTTCTGGGGTTGTGATCCTCATTGTCTTTTCCTAGGATTTTGTCTGAAATTTTTTGGAGTGCTGGTTTGGTATTCATGAAGTTCCTAAGGTGCTCTTTATCATGAAAGTATCTTCTTTCTCCATCGAATTTGAAAGATAGTTTTGCAGGGTACATCAATCATGGTTGGAGGCTGTTTTCCTTTTGGGCTTGCAATACTCCCCTCCAAGCACTTCTTGCCTTGAAGATTTGTGTTGAGAAGTCTGCTGTGATTCTGATGGGCTTTCCTTTTTATGTGATTTGTTTCTTTTCTCTAACTGCTTGTAGAACTTTGTTCTTCAGTTGGATTTCAGGAATCTTAACAATTATATGCCTATGTATACTTTTTTTTTGACCAAAGCTAGTTGGGATCATATATACCTCACTTATCTGTATGTCAAGCCCTTTTCCCCTGCTTGGGAAGTTTTCTGCCACTACTTCTGTGAACAGTTTTTTTATGTCATCTGCACTGTCTCCTGTTTCTTCATTGACTCCAGTGAGTTTTATATTCTTCTTTACATCGTCTAGCAGCTACTGAATTGATTTCTTGTGGTTCCTTACAATTTTAAAGCAATTTTTCTTTTTCCTTGTCACTAATTGCAATATTATCTTCTATATGTGAAATTCTGTCCTCATATTGGCTAATTCTGCTGCATAGACTTTCGATGGAGTTTTAATCTCCTAGACATCTGTTTGCATCTGTTTTATGAATTGCATTTGTTTCCTGTGCTAGATTCCATTATGTTCATTAGGTCCTCTATTTTTTCAATTTGTGTTCTCTCTAGATCTATTAATCATGTCTTGCACTATGGGCACAATCTCTACTGTTATTTGAGAAATTATTTCTGATTTCATTTTTTCCAGAATCTCTTTTGTTGCCAGTTCAGGGAGTCTACATGACTGAGTATCAGAGTGTTCAATCTTATTTGCCTTTGGGGTTGCTGTAGGTGATCTGGAAGTCCGGTTCTGAGGCTTGTTTATGTGTCTTCTAATTTCAACAGGGGAGGGAAGTACTGCTGGCATCCATTGTGCTCACCTCATCTGAGCTGCGAGCAGTGGTACATTGGCCCAGAAGCCTCTTACTCTGCACTGGGAGCTGTGGCAAGTCAACCCAGAAGCCTCCTCCTCTGCACTGGGCGGTGTGGCACATTGACCTGGAAGTATCCTCCTCTGTGCTGGAAGTGGTGTTAGTTTGGCCCAGAATCCTCCTACTCTGCACTTGGAGCTCTGGCACATCCTGTGATAAACAGAATTGATGTGTATTTGCTGAATATTACATAAAATTAATTACCTGGATTTAATTACATATTTCTAAGCTCTTTTGATGGGTTAAATATTATGATTGCAAATTAATTATTTAAAAGATTAGAATTTCAAGTATCTCAGAATTATTTTTACTTACTGTATGGCTTCTGGAAAATTAAATATGTGAGGCTTGGTTCTTTATTAAACGTCTTTCTGTAATATCATTGGTAACAAAAAAAAGGAATGAAATGGAGCTAGATTTGAAATTGATTAATTAATTAAATTTTGCACCTTGTGGTGTTTACAAATATCAATATAAGTACCCATTTCTTTTTCCAGTCAATTCTGTTTTCTTTTTAATGTCACATATTTTCTGATAACCATGGATTTATTTTCAAAATCAAGTACTTTGTTAATTGTTATAATTCTAAGTCACTGATATGAATAAAATAATTTTAAATGAATAATTTATTAATGAGATCCATTGCTTTATCTAACTGTGAATCTTCATGTACTTAATAATTCCTACATTGTAAGCTTTTTTAAATGTGTTCTTTGGTAGTAGTTTCCTTACCTCTCTCTTTGACAGATCACTGATAACCCTATTCTAAGGCTTCACCAAGTTTCCACTTGTTTCTTTTTAAATTCACTTATCAAGGTGCTTTTCAAACTTTCCTAAAATGAAGCTCCAAGCAATTAATTAATTTATGTGATTATATTTTTCATTACTTTGCCCTCAGCCCAAAAAATTTTCTTTTGAGTTGCAAAAACAATTTGTTGATATTCTTTCACAATTTGCATTATTGGCTTTGAGATATAGCTCTAAGTAATATTTTTATTTAATTATTACTCACAGTTTTTTCCTCATAAAAACAACATGAACACTTGAAACATCAAAGAACTAAAGTCATTAATTAAAATCTCTAAATAAATCACATTTAAAAAAATTTTACTAAGGAACAAAATGCAAATACAACAGCTAACTCCAAAGTAGTGGGATACTCTTTCAACTGATTATTTTTCATTGTTTTTATTGATCATAATATTTTATTTTAGACATCTTTAACTCTTTTATTATTCTACTTTTAAAGACAAAATTTTAATGTGTTATTTTTTAATAGAAAAATGTTTAAAATACAAAACAAATTCAATATATCTGTATATTCTATTTGTTTTGTTGTGGAACTCATTGAAATGATATTTTAAATTTAATTTTTTTCCTTTATTTCTATTAAATATGTGGGGCAGACACAAAAAGACCAAGGGTGCTCAGATAGAATTACAATGCAGGCAAATTATTTTTACAGTGGATTGTGTTGTACTTTGCAAAGTCATTAAAAAATGCATTCCATTTCTCTCTTCTGAGTGTTCAGCACTACCTTAGAGATGAATGAGTTGATGTTCACTATTCTGTTCTAGTTCTGGTTGAATGATGTTCTTCTAGCATAGTGCTCATATCTTAAGGCCTATAATAAGACTTTTTGAAAAGCACTTTTCAAATCTGAATTACAATATAATATAATCACACATCAGTTAGAATGGCTATTTTCCACAGAACTAAAAATAACACATGGTAATGAGAAAGTGCAGAAAAATAACCTCTCATAAAATATTGGTGGGTATGTAAATGAGGACATCCATTAGGGAAAATGATATGTATGTTCTGTTTCTACTTCTGGGTATATATCTAAGAGAAATAAAATCAACCCACCAAAAAGATAACACCAACTCCATGTTTATTGTGGCACTATTCACAATAATGGAACCAGCCATAGTGCTCATTAATGGATGAATAAAAGAGTAGTACAATTTAGCCATAAAAATGAGTAAAATTCTTTCTTTCAGTGAAGAGTAGTGACACATATCTGCAATCCTGGCAATCTGGGAGAGGGAGGCAAGAGGATCGCAAGTTTGAGGCTAGCCTATGGAACTTAGGAATGTTGTGAGAGCCTATCACAAACTGGAAAATAAAACAAAAGAAAAAAGAAGAAATGAAAAAAATCTGTCATTTAGAAGATATTTAGATAAGTGGAATGAAATGAATTCTGAAAGACACATATCACATGTTCTCTTTCATGTATGGAAACAAAATGAACCCTAATATAGAATAGTGATTAGAGATCAGGGAATGTGGAGGGCTGAGTAAATACAGGGATATGAATTTGATCAAACAGTGCACAATGTGTGAATGTCTGGACATAGAACATTGAAATCCTTGCTAATCAAAAATAAAATTTGATAATTTTTATAAAAATAACCAAATAATAATCTAGGCCACAAAATAGTGAGATTAACTAACATGGAAATATTTATTGACTAGTTTGCTTGTGTTGAAACCTTTGAAATAATATATGTTCAAGATGTTTACTTTTTTAAAAGTTAGGGGAAAGGTAGTCACACATTCCTGTGTTTCTAGTGGGAGCTGATAGTCCAACACACAGAGTAATTGTATTAATGTATCAGTTTGACAGTTTGACAAAAGCAGACCTGAAAATCACTGAAGTTGAGTTGTCTTCTTTGAAGTCTAATTAGATAAAACAAACAATATCAGAACTAAGAAGCAGCATTTTCCTCACATATTTAAATGGGGTCATTACATTGATGACAACCTATCATCTGCATTCAACTGAAATTGTGAAACAGTGATTTTAAGAATATTACAACATATAAAGTCCTCAAATTTGACAAACTTATATAAAATGACCAATTATTAAACATTTCTAGGTTCTGTGGACTTGAAATTTATTTCAAGAATTATATCATTACTCTATCTTGTAATAATGGATATTACTTCTTTATGACATTCACTGAGCAGAAAGAGCAGTCAATAGAGAATAATTTTCCTTCACTCTTATGCCTGTAACAGATGTTTTATATGGTTCCAAAAGTTAATGTCCCTTACATATACTTAATAAAGTTGAGATTAAAAAGTAAGGGAAAAAGGAATAATGTTGTGTGCCTTATATTAGAAAAGGTTATAATCACCTATTCTTATAAAATAAGCATATGAAATGCTATGTTGATTTGAGTCTTCATTCATCTTACAAAATATTTAGATGAAGCCTTTTATTGTATTAGCTTGCTCATAGGCATGTGAGAAAAAATAGTGTTGTGTATACCTTCTTTGAAAAATCATATTACATTTTTAGGGTTTCACACTGTCACTGCAAGTGAAGATACTAATTATGTTTAGTTTCTAGATTGTGAGAGTTTTATACTCAGTCATTAGTGTTTTAAAGTCAGAATCATCTAAATTACAATGTGGCAACAAATTTACAGCAGTATTTATTTTAAATATCTATGAAATTCAAGTATTTTTGCTGCCAAGAAAATGAAAACTGGCAACTCAGATATTCCATGTTGCCTAAATTGAGCTTCCATTTGGCTAGGAAAATATTGGAGCACAAATGTGTTTGTGGACTCTAATGTAAATAAGTTTTCAAATATGCAATGTCGGATAACATTATGGATTTTCAATCTCCTAAGAAAAATGTGACAAAGTTATTCACATAAAACCCTTTGTGACAGTCTAGCAGAGCAGAATAAAGACCAGTGACTAGCTAGATCCCAACACTCTACAACTTATTACTGTCTACTCCCCCTATGGGCATGGTAGTGAGTATAAATAATTATAATCAACAAGTTTGCTTGATGGGTTATCTCATGGTAGAATCAACGAGGAAGAAATGTGTGCAGAGTCAACTGAGATGAAATATTTTCACTAAATTTTGTAATGCATTATGAGCAAATATACTGTTTCTTCATATATCACAATATCTACCATTTTAAGGTGCAGATTTTATAAATAAAGAATACAAGTTAGCCTTCTGATGTCATTGGATCTGCAGAGCATGGTTATGCAGGTATGTACTACAGCCAGTATTACACAGTAATAGAGATTAGAATTCAAGGAAATTTTTATTTTAAAAAGTCAAGCAATATACTTAAATGGTCATAAAAACTCAACAGTAGTTTTTACATTTATCAAAATAAAATTTAAAATGAGTAGAATTATCAGCAATCAGTACTTTTCAGATATTTACTCAAAAATAGTTCAAATCTTATGCTGTTTATACTGATGTAAAAATCTATACATCTACATGTATACAATTGTATGTGCATATAAATGCATATATATTACATACATATTTTAGTAAATAATTGATGTCTTCCCAATTAAATGCACAAAAATTACTTATATTAGCTTTTCTTCAGAGATTATGAAAAACCCAATATGGTAGTAATTTTTATTTTGTTTGTATCTGGCCAATGTACTTAAGATGCTGGATTTATTTTATATATTTTTAAGATTTGCATAGGAAAAAGGCAGTAAAAATATATTTATATATTAGCAATATTCTTAACTAGTGCTTTGTGGTTATTTTCATATTTTTCTTCTAAAATACAAACCTAAATTCAATTAATTTTTTCAGTGTATATCTTTGTTTTAATTTTATAACAGAGTCTGAATCATCGATAAGTATGAGCTAATATCTAGCAGTAAATTTGAAAATAAGGGTTTTTTACTATCTTATTCATCTTTGCCCTTAATGACAGGTAAACCAGTTAGCTAAAATTTACACTTTTTGTTTTGTTTGCTGTAACCCCAGTGGAGAAGCAGAATCACCACTCATACCATCACATACCAGAAAGTCTTTGCTAAAACGAGAAGTGTAATTTATAATGTGCTGTATTTTATTCCATTTTATATACATGTTAGCCAAAACTAAAAGACATCAGATCAGTTAACATTTAGTCACACAGTTTTTAAACCAAATGTAAAATTTTAACCTAACAGTAATTTCCCAAGAATACAGTAATATCTTAGGCATTGGAATTTAGGTGAATGGAACAGCCATAATGGTAGAACAAAATGAATTGTGACTTTATCAACTATAAATTTTCTGTTCTTTCTTAATATTTATGTGTTATATAATGAAAAATCTGAATGGAAGAACAAACTACAAGCTGAAAAAAGAACTATGCATGTTTCTATCTGGCAAAGGCCTTGGGCTCAGAACACTTAAAAATTCTCATACTTTATTAATTCAAAATCAAGAAACTACTACAGTGTGAGATAAATTTTGATGAAACACTTCAGCAGAGAAAGGTGAATAGATAATACATGTGTAACTATATCATCAAAGATAATACTTAGCACATGGTAGTACATAAATAAGTACATAGAATCTATAAAAATTTGTTAGAGGTTAGGGAAGTGCAACTTAAAACTACAATGAGGTTGCACCAAAACTTTTTAGAATGACTAAAACTATAAAATAAAGCTGAGAGTACAAAATTTTATCAAATGATCTAAAAGAACAACTGGATGTCATACATCTTTGATGAGCATAGAAAAATAATACAGTCAATTTGGAAACCAGTTTGGCAATATATTATAAGGTCAAACATGTACTTACATGATTCAGCAATGTCACCTAGAAAAATAAAAATTATGTACAACAAAAATCCGTACATGAAAGCTTTAGAATCATTATCTAATCTCCAAATATTGGAGATAGCCAAATATCTTCCAAAACATGAACAAACTGTAGTACATCCCTAAATGGAATACCATTCAGTAAAAAAAACAAAACAAAACAAAAAAAACCCCTCAAAACCACAGTCTATGACATGAAAGAAGTACAAATTGCATAATGTCAAATTAAGCTGACCTCAAAAGGTTAAGTATAGTATTATCTCATCACTATGAAATGCTACAAAAGGCAATTCTGTAGGGATGGAATGCTTCCAGGGTTTAGGGATGAAAAGAGTTTAGTGAAGGTAAGGAATTTTTTGTGTGTGTATTCTAATAGTGATGATGGACATATAGATCTTTGCATCTACTGAATCTCAGAACTGTGAACCACTAACAACAAAATGGAATTATATCATTTCAAACTAAAAGAAAAGACTTTTTAGGTAATTTGAATATTATATATATGTATATACATATATTCTGAAACACTCTTCTATGTTTATTTATGAAGAATATGTTCAGTAGAAAATAAATGTATATTTGTCTCTAAATTTGGTGTATATATATATGACAGGATAGGAGTGGTAGTTTGCATTAGCTTTCACAGTTCTAAATTCAACTTATGTAGAAATTAACGTGTTTTGGAAAGAAAAAAATTGCACAGATGTCATTTCCTCAGAAGCAAGCAAATTATGAATGTAAATAATGCAATGTTTTGGTTTTGGGCTTCCAGAATCACTTGGAATCTGAGATATTTAAATGTCAACAGATTTGAGACCATTTTCTGCCATAAATAAAGATGAATAGATTGATAGCCACTTATTTGTAACTTGCATTAATTTTCTTTTAATAATCTTTGCAAATAAAAATTTGCAGTTTTATGCATCTGTGATTATACTGCCATTGAGAAAGCCCAATCAAAACATAAGCATTAGTTTTATGGGGAATATGTTATTATGTAATCATTGACATCACATACAAATATGGAAAAAGGAAAATAAAGTTAGAGTTCGATTGTATAAAAATAATAATTTTGGAAGATTCTGGGTAAAATTCTCATCTGAGTGCACTGATATTCATTAAATTATTATATATACACATAAAATTTGCCCAAATTTGGTTATACATATAGATGGAACATTGAAGAATTGAGGCTCTACACACCTACATATCTTAAATAACATTGCCTTAAATTACATTACCTTCATATATCTCTCATCAAAAATAAAATCTTGGGCCAAGGATTTAGCTCAATGGTTTCACCACCTGCTGCACAAGCACAAAGACCCAAGTTCAATCCCTGGTACCAAAAAAATTAAAATAAAAATAAATAAAATAAAATCTTAAGGAAATAATTTCACCTATATACCTTGCTCATTGTCAATACTATATGTTTTACTATTGCCATTATTTCCTCAGGCCATCAGAAAATAAGCTATCTTCCTTTTCAAGCATAATTCAATATTCTTAAACTATTATATAAGTAAAGTTTATCTTGCCCTTATTAATGATAATACTTTAAATGGTATCAATGGAGTATATGTTGCATATATAAATAAAATATTTCAATTAGACATGTACGTGGAAATGATTCAAGTGCGTATGTTCTTTTAATGTTTGGAATATTTAATATTTCCACTTTTTTAGAATCATAAACTTATTTTATTATTATTTACTATGAATACAAACATATATTTCAAAAACCCTTTCTAAGCCATCCTTTGTCCTTTTTTGTCCACTCTCAAAATCAAGAGAAAATGTCAACTAACTACTGAGTGCCTAACTTTATTTTGTATGAAAGTATTTCATAATACATAGTTATGGCATAGTGCTTCAAAATTAGAAAACTTTATCTGTGCCTTAATATATTTTCTATTGCAGCAATCATTTTAGTGAAGAATTATAGAGTAGCGATTAACATATAGAAACTGATTTTAAGCTTTCTTGTACATTACAAACCTAGGACTCTACATATATAGTCTTTAACTTCTCAGTTTTGGCTTCTTCATCTCCAAAAAGGGTTAGACATTTTATCTGTCATATGGAATTTTATGAAACATATTTAGATGCTTAGAGTTGTATGTGGAACCTGAGTAAGTTATTGAGAAAATATTGTTGTGTTGTGAGAACTTAGAGAAAAATTTGTGAAACTTCAGACTGCCAGCCAATGATCTTATCAGCCCTGCATTCTGTAACAATCTGCATGGAAGTATATTTTGTTCCTCATGCAATCAAAACACTTCTTAGTCTGAAAGGCATAGTAAAAATTTAAAAAGTATAATTTTTCCTGCTTGTCATCTGTCTTTTTTTTTCTTAAATTCTTTTATTGGTCCATTTTAGGTATACAATTCATTTACATTTATCATTGGGTGCTTGTACCTGTACATGGTGTATCTTGGTTCATATTTTTTCCCCATTCCCTGTGCCCCCTTCACCCCCTCTGCCCTTCCCTATTTTCATAGACTTCATTTCCATTTTATTTCTTTTCTCATAGTTTTTCCTTTCCCTTCTTTCCTTTCCCCTCGCTTCACCCCTACATCTTTGGACCTTTTTTCCTATTTCGAATTATCAATTATTCATTTAAATCATTTTAACCCTTACCTGTGGATGCTGTAGCAGGGTCCCTGGTCACAGGGAACACACTGTTCTCTGATTTTGGTTATCATTGTATTAATTTTAATGTTTCAGCATGGCAACCTTAAACTAAAAAAACTATATAGATACATATAATATGTAAAATACATAAATATAAATATATATATGAATGATAGGAAGATAGGAGCAGTACTCTGCATTAACTTTCACATATCTTAATTTATCTTGCTGAAATTAACATATTTTTGAAAGAAAAAAATGCACATATATTCCCAGTACTTTCTGCTCTAAGATCTGATTTCTAGAAGCTCATCATGATTTTTGCAATATTATTTTGGTCACGGTTGCCTCAGAAGGAAATAGACCAGCTACTTCAGTGAACTTCATATCCATCGTGTGTCCCAAAGAAGTAAAGAAACTATATCTAAAATATTTTCTACTGTCAATTTTTCTTTTCCATGTTAATACACATTGTGAATTTTAAGAAATGTATACCATCTCCGAGAAGTTACTATTTCATATAGATTTGGCAAATTGTCATTTAAAGTAGTATTTGTAATAGAAAGATAATCTTTGGTTTAATTTAAAACTCTAGTTTTTCATTATCTCCCCAAGTTAGGTTTTGACGAATTAATGATTTGTAGAATTTTATGGTTATATTTATTACATTTGATCTATAATGTCAGTGAGTGTTGGGAAGCAGTAAAACTTGTGGTTGAGAAAGCATATTTTGATTAGATTCCTAGTCTGCCAATTACAACTCTAAAGAATGAATTTTGAAAACTGAAATCCTTAAGCTCCAGTAAGGATACAAAAGAATTAGTGACTGCCCTTAATAAATGAACAGTTTATCTTCCAAGGAGTACTTGTTTCCTTAGTTTCTGCTTCAACCAAAAGAGCTGTTATGTGTTTTGGGGCCACAACAATACTTTATTCCCTTGCTTATTTTATTACCTAGGCAGAGCTCACAGTGAGAATCTTTGTGATTCCTATAGCCATTATTATCTTTATGGTTATTTTTCTACATTTAATTAAAGTAAGACCATAATGTTTTTGTTCAAAAATATCATTTTTCTTTATTCTTGGCTCTTTTACTTTAATACATTTTTCTAAAATATTAAGAAACGTACATGGCCAAATCTCAGCAATGCACTTTTCTCTTGCTGTTTAACTCAGGCTTTTACCTCTACCTCAATTTTTTCCATTTTCTCTTTTTTAATTAATTTTATTGGTACATTTTAGGTATACAGTATAATGACATTCATCATTGAAAATTTGTACCTTTACATAATATATTTTGGTTCTTATTTTTTCCCCATTCAGATATTAGAGCAGAAAGTACTGGGAATACATGTGCATTTTTTTTCTTTCAAAAATATGTTAATTTCAACAAGATAAATTAAGATATATGAAAGTTAATGTAGAGTACTGTTCTTATCTTCCTGCCCTCCATTCAACCCTTCCACTCCTCCCTATTTACAAAGACTTTGTTTCCATTTTTTCATTTTTTCATATTAATTTCATTCTCTTCTTTCCTTTCCCCAACCCCACCTACTTCCCCTTCCACTTTGGATCTTTTCTTTCTATTTCACATTATCTATTATGCCTTTTGATCTTTATTTACACTTTTAGTTTCTCACACAAGAGAAACTATTCTGTATTTACACGTCTGTCCTATTTATTTCACTTAAGAGTATCGCCTCAATGTGCATCCATTTAGCTATAAATGTCTCTAATATCACATTCTTTATGGCTGAGTAGTACTCTATTTTATTAAAAAAACCACATTTTCTTTATCCAGTCTCCAGTTGATGGCCAATTGGGCTGTTTCCAAGTTTTAGCTATTACAATCTTTGCTACTATGAACATGGGTGCACATTTTCTCCTACAGTAAAATTCTCCTGCTTGGAGAGCTGTATTAGTTTTTCCAAGATTTTCTCAGGTAAATTGAAAGTCTGGAATCTATTCAGTTTATAAACAAATATACACTGGCCTGGGTTGTATAATACCTTAATGAAAACCCTGTGATCAGTGATGAATCTTATTATTTAGTGTCTTTGTGAAGCTACAGGCCTCTCACCACAAGTCCATGAACTGCTATTACCATGGTTACAGAAAGGTCAAGAATTTACTACATGACCATCACTTCCAAACACTGTTACAGATTCTAGTCTCCAACTGTACATATAGAGATAAAAATGCAAACTGATAGATATTCAAAGAAACCTTTATTCCGAACCTGCTATCACAGGACCCAGAGTGCTGACTTGATATTTTCCACCTCTTGGTTTAAACCAGGCAATAGTGCTGGTAAATATGTAATCAAACATAATATGAAATTATGTGATTAGTGATCTACTCTGACTTTTCCTGTGTTAGTAAGAAAGGCACCAGGACAAAAGTATCAATAAATGTGTAAATGCAGATTCAGACTACCTTTTTAGAGTGCTTATGGTAAACATTCTGTTATGTCACACAGATCTTTGCCGAATTTCTCTGAAGACCTTTAATCAGTGATATACAGTGGTTAATTGTGATGTTACCTTGAATGTTTTAATAAATGTTTATTGGATTAGTGGTGTATAGTTCTGGGTGTGTCTGTGGATGATTGACACATAGGATATAAACTGAGAGGAAAGACTCACTCCTGGATGTGAGTGGCACCAAGCATTAGCCTTGTGGAATAAAGGGAATGAAAGGGGAAAGAAGACAGTTATCTTTTGTCTCCAGTTTCTTCAGGCTTCCAGCACAGACTCATAGACTCCTCAGTCTCCCAATGCAGACCTTTCTGCTTTTCAGTAAAGACCCTGCAATGGGCTCCAGGGCTTTGATTTTTGACTGCAGCCTGCAACTCTCCATTGTACTGTTCATTCTTCCATCCCTAAACCCCCATGAAGCCATTGTAAGGCTATTTTGTAAATCTTCTTAAAAGAGTTAAATGCATGATATTAATGTGATACATGCATACTTATGTTTATAGCAGAACAACTAATAATAACTAAATCATGGAAACACATTCATGCCAATCAACAGATGAATAGATAAAACAGATGTGTATATACACAATGGAGTGCTACTCAGTCACAAATAAGGATAAATTTGAGTTATTTGTAGGAAAATGGATGTAGGAAAAAGGATGGAGACCAAAGTTAAATGAAATAAATCAAACACAAAAGGTTAAATATTGCATGGTTTCTGTTATTGAGAATCCCAAAGTATAAAAATTAAAGAGTAAAATAAAAGTTAGATAACACAAAAGAAGATGGTATGACTTTTGTACAAATGAGGAGGATCTAGAGATGGAAGAAGAGAGGAGAGAGGGGTGTGGATTGGGAAGTAAAAAAGATTAAAATGTGACATGTTAATGTACTAAATCCCCACAATGAATATTCATTATATATCACAAACATAGACTAAAATAAAAACATAATGCACTAAACAGAGGATGATTATTTATTGAAAAAAAAGGCCACCTGATACTCCTCAGCTGTAATCACACTGTGATCACTGACATAATGGCCTGCTTGGCCATGGCAGTGACTTCAACACAGAGCAAGAGTTAGGCCTCCTTGAGTGTGATGCACCTAGAGTTGGGTTCTCTTGGGGTGCAGGGGACTGTCCTTCAGATTCCCCAAGCCCTTGGTCTATAGAAATGTGTATGAATTGTAGACAAATGGTTCCAGTCAGCCACCAAGAAGGACTTCATCATTAAATGTATTAAATTGATTAAATATTACTCCTTTCATGAGAAGCTCCTTCATTGAGATATTTAAAAATAGAATAAGTGCTTCTATTGCAGACAGGTAAGTTAATTACATATCTTGGGCACAGTTAGACAGCATCAGGCCTCCAGGAGCCAACACAGCAAGAAGCCAACATGGAGGACAATCAAGACATATTCACTGAAGGCCAGAATTGTAAAAGGAGAGATACTACACACCCTTGTGCTTCCCCTGGGGATAAATAACAGTAATTGATATTCTAAATAGGTATCAATCACCTGGGTAGAGAGTCAAGGTCTTAACCCAGCCTCTCCAGAAAATATCCCTCACCCCCACCCTTACTGAAAATCCTGCTTGGTGTGTGACTTACTCCCCCATTTGACCCCCATTTAATACACATTTAGTACATTTAATCAATATTACCTGGGTGACTGTACTTGTAATCTTATTAGTTGGTCATGGTTTTGCCCCACCTCATGCCCACCTTGTAAATTTCCATTGGATCTTACAGTTTTGTTCCACTTTGTACCCGCCTCACCACATGGCTTTGCAGTATAAAACATCTTTGAAAAGTGGGGTGGGTGGACAACCCACTTTCCAGTCCCCCTTCTGTCTCTCTTAGGCAGAAGCTTTCTTTCTCCCAATAAATTTTTCCTACTCTTAACCTCCGTTGTTCCTAGAATTCATTCTTTGATTTTAGAGAATATGAACTCCTGTTTCAGATATCTAGTAGGTTTGGGAGGTACATCTCTTCCCTCTACATCACTTTCATCTTGGATATTTCTGGTATTGACCTGACCAGAGGCAGAGGTCAGTGACCTTAGAGGTTACAAGAGTCTGGAGGTTAAGTGTCTCCCCAAAATTTTTGTGTTAAAGGGATAATCCCCTTCATGACATTTTTGGCAGATGCTATGGGTCTTTGGGACACAGAGACTCTTAGAAAGTGCTTAGACTTTTATGGTGTGCCCTTGATGGAGGCTGTGGGACCTCAAACTGTTCTCTCTCCTTTTGTTCCTGGACATGAAGACAGCAGTTTGCATCCCCACCATTGCCATCTGGCATGCCCATCAGAACTACCAAAACAATTGGTCCACTCAGTCCTGGACTACCACCTGTAAAACTGTGAGCTAAATAAACATGTCATGACTTAAAAATAAATCTCACTTGTCCTTAAATGTAATATAAAGTTTGTACGATTTAAGTGAAGAAAAGGAATAGGGGTGTAACTTACTGTCCTGTCTGAAAGTTTACCTATCATGCATGATACTCAGGTTTTGATCCTTATTACTGCAAAAATAAATAAGTAAATAATTAGAAAATAATGATATTAAAATAATGTGATGGCGATAATTGCACAAATATCTTGAGAGTTGAAGATGCCAAAACTATTTCTAGCAAAGTAAATTTTTTATAAACTCTTTATAGAATTATAGTATGTGATTTGTTAGGAAGATAGTAAAATAAAGTTAAATTACTAAAAAATAATTCATACTCATGGCTAGAAAATATATATCAGTCATTACTAAATGGAACTATGGATTTGATACAATTTTAGTTAGAATTTCAAGATGCTGTGTGGTATAGGAATCTGATAAAATAATTCGTGTATGTATGAGTAAGCAGACCTGTCAAAGAACAATGCAAATATCTTAGATTAAACATAAATATGCAAGTACTATAATAAACAAATTAAACCATATTACTCTATTTCATTATATATGCATAAATATCTTTAAAGAAAATATAGAAATAAAAACCATCTAAGAATAATATAATTATGGCAATATTAAAATAAGATTCTTTGTTTAGGGCTGGGGATTTAGCTCAGTGGTTCTCTCACCTGGCTCTCAAGCGCAAGGTCCCAAGTTCGATCCCTGGTATGAAAAAAAAAAAAAAGGATTCTTGGTTTATCTGAAGATATTTTAAAAAAAGAATTACATTAGTATGAAATGGGGGCAATTGATATTTCTATGCAGCTAAGATGTGAAGGTTTTGAAAAGTTTGGGGGCTATTTTTTATGCAGGCTATTGCTAGCTTACAGGCAATAGATTCCTTAAATATTATAATGGAAGCTTGACAGTAGTCATTTAAGATAAGTTGAGGTCATTCAAAGTGCACTTTGTTTTTCCTTCATTCAAATAGCTCATGTTAGTTTTTAAGATTAGATGACTCTAGAAGAAACAATATTTCTGGCCTTAGTTTTCCAGGATAAAGGTATTTTTTCATTCTCATATGAATCAAGTTAAAAAACTTAGCTTTCTTATTTCTTTCCAGAATCCCATGAATTGACTAATAACAGTAGGAATTGCATGATTTTTTTTTCTTTGAGACTCTCTAGCTTCTTTCAGGTTTTGAACATCTGGGATGAGGGATATTGCTGTTCCAAAACCTTGGTTCCAAATTCACTCTGTTAAGCCCCTAATAGATTGCTGGGTGTGCTGTAATATTGACACACTCAGCTTTTTGTCAGTCAGAGAGTGCTAGAGGTAATTGCAACCTTCTGGGTAATCTCCTTTGGGCATCAGCAGGTTTAGCTTCTTATTCTGCCATACTGTACCAAGTCTACAAATAATATGTGCTCTAAGTTCAGAAAATTGGGAATCAATGTGATGGAACATCATATATGCTTGTTTCTTACAAGAAATGCTGAGATCAGGAAAGCTATTGTAATTGTAAGGCTGCCCCAATCATTTTGGATGTGAGAGAATAGAAAACAAATTTTTTTCAAAGAATGTGGTGTGCTGTACTCCAATCTGTTCTTCACAATAAATGAAAGAAACAAGGATCTTCAAGGACATATTTAGAAGCAATCTGTGAAACATATATAGCTCATGAAAACATTTAAATTATTACGTTTATCTCCTAAATATCTCAAACTATTTCTAACATTTCAATACCATTTTGGGTGGATCTTTGTTAGGTACAGATGTACATGAACCAACTGACTATAATGAGATTATATTCATCTTCTTGTGTCACTAAAACTAATATGAATTCTCTATTTAAATTTCAGAACAATACATACTCTTTCTACCTTCCTTCTTCAAGCACTGTTTAAAGTCATTACAAACCACATTCTACATATAATGATTCTGATCCTTACACTAGATTTAATTTTATTTCAAAATCATGTTGACTGGATTGTTTATGGACATTTTTTCAAGACAAGAGCAATATTTTTTCTTCATTAAATTCATGGCTCCACATGTTAAAAAGAGCATTTTAATATACGTTCCTTGAAAGAAAAGATTATCCATCTTTAATGTATATCAAATAATATGGTTTCTTTTTTGAGAAGTATTTGCCTAGTTCATTTGTGCATATATGGCTTTTGACTATTCGCTTTTTGATGTTGGATTTTTTTTTTTTTAGTATTTTCTGTATTCTGAATTTTAGATTTAAAGCAGAAGAGTAGTCAGAACAGATTTTCTCAAATTCTGTGGCTTTCTCTTCACTCTGTTGTTTCCTTGGCTTTGCAGAAGCTTCTTAATTTAATGCAATCCAACTGTCAATTTGACATCTTTATCTACATTAGTTTGTTCTCTGAAAAAATCCTTTTATTGTGTTTCTCCCAGTGATAATTTTTCTTATATTATGCCATTCCACTCTGCTGGATAAACCGTTTGAAAGGAACCAAGAAGCAATGGATGAATGTTGTTAGTACGACAGCACTGTCTATGAGGCTAATGAATCTCTGGGAAGCCGCTCTAGATGCCATGCTACCATGTTTTTATAGAGTCCTAACCAGTATACAATCATTCTCCCATGATCCTTAATCACAGTTTTATTTAAAACTGAATTTTCCATTCTTAGCAAGATTGGGCGAGACAATGGCATTTCAAACTGAAAAGGCTTCCATTCAAAAGCCACTACCATAGTTCAGAAACAAACCTGATCCAAAATATTCTGCTGGTATCTAAAAAAAACCTTTATTCTGAAATAGCATTTTATTTCTCCACTTATGCACCTCGAAAACTATTTTGTCTATGCCTGTACCTCACCATTTCCAACTAATATATTTGAAAATTTTTGTTGAGAATTTGTATAGTACATGCTTGACTACATTTTCCAGATTCTCTCAAGTCCTGATGTGTGATGCCTTTATTTCATACATATTCATTAAGAAACAAATCAGTGTAGTTTACCAATCCCCTTTCACCCAGCCCCTCATAATAACCATGCTACTCTGCTTCTATGAGTTGACTTTTTATGATGCATTAAAGAGACACCATGCACTATCAGTCGTCCTGTCCCTTGATCATACTGTGCATGGATCACTTAACATACTGCCCTCAGAGTTCATCCGTGATGTCACAATTGACAGCAATTCCCTTCCAGTAAGTTCATCATGTTTAATCTATTCCTTTCCTGAACCACAAGCTAGAAACTGAGTTACTTCTTATGTACTATTGTTCTTGCAGTCGTCCCTTATTTTTACAAAGATCCTTTGTCTTGACTCATCTTCCTTTCTTCCTTGTATCATATTTTACTTGCATGCTAAAGTCTATCTCAAATGACCCAAAACATTCTTGATCACTCAGATTTGTGCTGGAGTGGTTTCTTTATCCTCTAAATAATAAATGATCCTGAATTTTAAATATCTTGTGCCCTATAATTCTCTACCTGTATTATATTTGTTCATATATCTTATTAATTGCCTTAGATTTTTAAATCTTAAAAAGTGATTATGTCTCAATAAAATTTGTATTTCTCATATTGTACAGAGTGGATAGTGGACAACTTTTAAATAATTTTCATGATTCCAATACCTACAGAGATTAATTTGGAATATTAGTTCTCTAAATCTAATATGATTTTTTTCAAAATAGGAGAAAATAATTTTTAAAAGGCCTTATCTAAGAATATCTCTCTGAAACAAAGATGACATGGAAAAAGAGATACAATGGCCACAGAAAGTAAGTAATACTATAATGATATGCTACTAAAAAACTTGGAATAAATAATCTGACTACTTGGTAAGTATGATAAGGTAAACTGACCATAATTTTATAAGAATATGAGAGAAACATACTTGTATTCCCTCATGGTGAACTCTGTTTGCAATCTAATATAGAACAAAGGAACCACATGATTTATCTTGATCAAATTGGCCTTGACTACACATTAAATGTCAGGCAATAAAACACAGAAAATGATGTTATTAGCATAGTGATGAGTTATTTAAAAAGATTTAATAATAAAGTATGGATGACAAGTAACAAATTTATTTCTAGCTGCCCTGTTTGGCTCCTTAATATATACCACTCTGAACAGTTCATGCAATACCCTAGACACTTGTCAAGAATTCTTACAAGTCAGTCAGTGGAAATCAGGAGAAAAATCATCTGTGAAACATTACTGATTTTTCAGGTGTAGAATTTCTATCTAGTTCGATTAGATTGTGAACACTGAATTGTTTAAAAAATAACTGTGCTGATTCTCTATATCTGGTATTGAACTTTCAAAAAATTAAATTTTATGACATAGACTATGAGAATATAGCCAACTTTCTGCGTAGTTCTGGAACTAGATCATGAAACCTGGATTTATTGCCACTATCTATTTTCCCTTCAGAGTTTCTTCTGGTATCTTCTTAAGAAAACATAAAAACATTAACAAAATATTTTTAAAATTACATATGTAATATTCTATAGAGAGACAGATTTTGGCCTATATTAGTCATAAGTTGTCAGTCTGAAGATACGGTAGTAAACCATTTTCTTTGATTTTATATTTTTTATCAATGCATTTTCTGATTGAAGGAACTTTATGGATATGGTTGGTGAATTCATGGGAAGTAAGCTCTATCAATGACAATAAAGCATTCTGAATCTTCCACCAACAAAGAGATGCATCTTTTAGGTATCCAAGGTCCATTCCAACTGTACTGAAGACTTTGGGACATTATGTTTAGAACATTTAAAGGCTAATTTGACTTTTACTTTCCCTAAACTCAAAAGTTTATAAAATTCTTTCCATTTTTACCAATTAGCACTATTACACATTTTTATTTTTATATCAGAAAGGCTAACAGAGAATACAATGTCTGTGATTATCATATAACTATCTTCTATAAAACTATGGACTCTTTTATTTCTTTCAAATCTTAATTTATGATGCATATACTTATCATATTTATCTCCTTAAAATGAGGCACTTGTAGAAAAACTATTCCAAACATCTATAATCAGTCTAATTGATGTAAAATAATGAAAAAAATTTAACATGTTCGGATTTCTGTTTAGTTTAAAGTTCTAAAACTGTTTATAACATATACCAGAATATCAACGTATCTTAAATCAAATATTATCTAGCTGTTTATATTTTAATATTTTCATATTCTGATTATTTGAGGGAGGATATGATTATACTTTTAAAATGAATCTTTCTCAAAGTCATGTATTCCTGAATTCAAAATAATAATTGTAAGACGCTTATCTAATATTAATAGTACAGATCCTGATTACTTATGGCCTGTATTTCTTGTATTCTATTCTCCATTTCTTTATTCTTTATGAGTATCTTTATTTTCAATAAATCTTATTAACAATAAATAGAATTTGATTATTGAGCAAGTCCAAAAAAGCATGAAATTTGATCAATGTATTACATTGTAAGTTTCATATTTTGGATTGGAAATATATATTTCTATTTAGTGTTTTTTGCTCTTTTGTACGGATTATTATATTATAGATAGTTCTTATTTCACTCAAATTGTTGTCTTATGCAATGTACTAATCTATTTAACAATGTCCCAAGTCTCCTTTTAAATTATTTAGGTTATTTGCTTTTTATTTTATTAGCTTTGCAGAGCATCCTTGAATATCATCAATGACCTTGGCAATCATCAATGAATTTATTTTACTTTTCCCTTTCTGCTCACTTTCTCTCATTTATTTCCATTTTTATATACTTTAAAATTCAAATTATATCAGTTCATTTCTTTCCAATTTTATATGATTCTTACAACTACAGTTAAATATTTTAAAAGCTGATCATTTGCTTTAAATGTTTAAAGTGGTGTTTCAAGGAAATAGTGGATTCCTCAAAAAGGACTTATGTATGATTAAATTCTTAAATATCTAATCATTCTCATATCTTTTATAGGTGTAAAAGCACTTCTGCAAATTCTAATTTATTTTATTTTGTCTTTGTCCTTTTAAAAATAATAGTTGATTGTTCTTATTTTGTATGGTGTTATCAAGAAAGCTAATGTTGACCTAATTTCCTTTACTTCCTCCGCGATGATCATTTTGCTTGGGGCTTGTGGTAATTTTACTTCTCTGTGGCTTTAAAGTTCAATAATTTTTTGAGGCTATGTATGAAAATTGTCAGTCATGGTACAATTTTATAAATTATGTGATGAAACTTTAAATATAGAAATTATAAATAAAGTAACAATTTTCAACATCTTCTCCATCCTTTCATTTTATGAGATTTTCTGGGGGAAATTCCACTTACATCAGATTTGAATAAAACTTAAGGGAAGTGAAAGGTTAGAATTAATGTGTTTAAAATACTTTGTTTTTTAATCTTTTGAACAGAATATTGTGTTTTCATTCCCTACACTGCTTTATATTCACAATGACACGTTAATATTTTGATAAATTATTTTGTTTTCCTTGTGTTTTAATTTAGTAATATCTTTTATTGAATTTTCTGAATTCTCATATCTGTGTTTTTAATTTTTTAATTATATTTTACAATTTTCTGATTCACTTAGTGTCTCCTAATTGGAAACTCTGGTTTAAAGATGTAAGTGTTGGAGCACTGTTGTACAGTTTTCCCTGCTATTTTAATATTTTCGTGTTGTGGAAACTATCTCACTTTTGCTGTTGTCTTGTCATAGCCTTTTATGGATGGCTGATGACTTTTTATGAATAAATGCTTTGAACTATCATTGAAGGGTAGTAACAATTGGTTTTATGAATGTCAATATATTATTAGCTAACAAAATTTTATATTACAAGTTGGACCCTGCTATTAGTAAAGGAAATTGCAATTTTTTTTTCCTTTTTTCTATGTAAAGTCCACAGTGTTTTGTCTTCATTCCTAGTTCCTGACCATCAATGATGCAGTCCTTGGGCTACGTCCTGTGGAACAATCAAGAACGTGTTTCCCAGTGGTCCTTGATGGTCCATAGTAAATCTAGCTCCTGTTCTCATTGTTTTTCTCTCAGAATTGGACTGTTGTGGTAACATTTGCTCTGCTTTCCACCAGTAATACTCCACTGCACATTTCTGATTCTCAGTTCAGTGATTTAATCTTACTCTCAAAAGTTCATCTCATTTATGTATAAATTGAAGTTCACTGTATTTTTTTGCCTTGTAATCAGCTATAAAACTGGATGGGAATAGTTTTATTTACTCTTTTGATGAATTTTATAATTTTCAAATACATATCCAGAGACTTATGTTACCACAGTCCTAGAAAGCTCTCATTTTAGATAGACCATATTTTGTTTCACCATAATACTCATACAGTCCAAGTTGTTCCACATAGACAATACATAGCTAGTGCTATGTGGGGTGTGTATCTTACTCAGTTAAATGATAGCAACATTTCTCTGTCTCCAAAAAGTAAGGGCTATTCCTAGTAATGATGTAGGTATATTAAAGGATTAATTTGCATATATATATATATATACCTCAACCCTCTTGGCAAATGCTTACTTTACCATAATGGAAGTAAAATTATGTTAGTTACAGCAGAATATTTAACATTTTCTAGCAATGGCATGAAGTAATTTTTGCATTCAAATTAATTAAATGTATAAAATACAGTTATTTAAGTAATCAATTTTATATTATAAGTTAAAACCTACATTATTTAATCTTTAGGACTACAAAAGCAATACAACCTCTCACTTATTTCTGGAACTTATTTAATATTCCAAGTTGTAAGTACATTTTTCTTTTTTGAAATTCTATGAAATGACAAATATCTCAAGAGTTGATATAGTTAGAATACAGTTTTTCATTTCCTAAAATTATACCACTTTTTTACAAAATGATCAGTAACTGGAACCTATAGCAAAGAACGTATTTTAAAGATTTTTATGCCAAAAAATTACTATACACATTAGTGATATAAATAAAAATTTTTCCTCCTTAGTCATAAAAGTAATGTTTCATAAAAATACCTGAATGAATATTGTGCAAATGTGTGTATACAAAAATATATTCATGTATGTATCCCATATAGCGAATTGAAAGTTAACCAATTTACATTTTTTGGCCTTGTTCGAAGAAGAACACGATTGGGTTTTATTTACACTCATACCCAGCACTTAACAAAGTTCCTGATATTCATATTTTAAAACTCAGACACTGACAGTTTCAATATTGGGGATTTGAAATTACATGTGTAAGATTATTAAATTTATTAGCAGTGTTTGAGGTAGGAATAGGGATGGAAAGAAGAGTTGGTTCTAAATGTGAAGAATCTAGTGAGAATGTTTTCACATGAAACTATGATCACTCTGTCAGTTAGTCTGGTGTGTCCACGTGACTCCTCTAAAGATCTCAGATCAGAAGAGTCATACATTACTCTGCTTGGCTCCTGTCATGCTGATCCACTTCTGAAAGTGATCACCAGGCCCCGTTTAAGGCCTGATTTTATATCTTCCAGTAGAGTGCTAGTACTTCCTACTTCTTGGCAAGCTGATTTTTCAAATGCTGCATGGAAAATGGATTCAACTCATGGACAAAATTAACTGAACAGGTATGAATCTAAGATTTCAGGTCACAGATGTTTTTTAGTTATATAGTACTGTATGATGAGGGATTGGACTCCAGTCCCATATTAGGAAATATATTCATATTCCGTCAGCCTTGCAGCTAAATGTTTCTTCAAGCTTCCAGTTTGAAGGTCAGGTTACCTAATAATACTATACAAGGATACTTGGGTTCATGAACTTAATCTGTTTCACGGTTCTGGGGAAAATATTCAAAGTTGTGTTTATGAACCAATATGGAGATCAAGAAGGGAAGTATAATTTTGCCAGTTGCTTCTATTTGTGAACCAAATTATTTACAAATAAGTGTTGTGAACCAAAGTATTATTGTATATAAAAGGTAGCCCCAATAGGTACCCTGTGTAATAGCTTTGAGTGTAATGGACCAGGCCTGTGTGATTGCTCTGATCTCCACAGCTGTCCTCCAATAAATAGTGTTCCAGTAGACTTGGTGTGTATGCTGAAGATTAGTCCTGGGTTTCTTGAAATATATGTTGACTACCCTAAAAGGACTTGAAGTCTAACCTCTTGAGCAAAAGCAAGAAATGGAAAATTAATGGGGATGGGAGAGGTAGAGGAGAAAGAGAGACCGAATAGTTTCCATAAAATGCTTAGAACTTTAAACAATATAGATAGAAATTTAAATTAAGTAGATTTTTAAGTTTCCTTTTTACAATGATAAGCCTATAAATTTTCTACTTTATAAGATTTTTCTTTTTTTAGCGAAGAGACATAGAAGTGTTACTGTGAGAATGAGTTAACTTTTTTTTTAATGTAACTTTTCTTAAATGTTAAGTGGAATTTCCCAGGCAAAAGCTTTCTTCTGTTGTCAATAACTGACTTCTAGTTAAATTCAGAGCCCAAAGCATTTGAATTGACTGTCAGAGTATCAGATTCCCAGTAGCCTTATCTTTTATACACTACCTGTCTCTTTGTGGAAACGCAATACCACAGTGTTAGAAGGAGCCTCTAGGTCAAATGCTTAGGTTTTGTTACATATTGAAAGATATATATATATATATATATATATATATATATATATATATATGTATATGAAGCATGATTTTATGTTTTCTGCCTTATCATTAATAATATTGGACTTAACTATCATTAAATTAAAAAGTCATTTAAGAATCATTTTTCTTATAAATTTGTTGAATATTTTCTAATTTATTACATATTTGAAATTTTTATATTTTTAAACATATAACAATGTAACACACATACTATGGTATACAAACAGAAAAGTACTTTTCAGAAGACATTTTCTCTTTTATAAATTTCAAGTTTGTACATGGAATATAAAACTAAAAGGTTTCTAATATAATCAATCTATTCAAAATGTTCTCTTTTAACCAAAACCCTGCATTAGTATCAATTCAAACGAGCTAACAAATGTAAAAGAGGCACAATGCTTACATACTAGATTTTAAATTTTGTAACAGATTTTAATAACAATGATTAAGATATAAAGCATAAACCAAAATTCATATTCCTTAAAATTTAGGTAAGTGAAAATGAATGTTAAGTACTTATACAATCTTTAAGTTAGAATGAAATAGCAATTTTAATTTATAATAATAATAAAGTTATGTCATTAAATTTATTCTTAGACTACTAAATTTAAGATGTGAACTAGAATGGAAGAAAAATATAAGAAGTCATTAAATATATGGTGAACTTCTAAATTTAAAAATTACACTAAAAATACATTGCCATCAATCTCCCTTTAAACATGCTCCCTCCTTTTGAACACATGAATGCCATCATTTCTGCCTCTTTCTGAAGCAGTTCTGGAAGTCCTCTTTCCTGAAAGTCTTTACAAGGTGTGAATAAATAAATAAATAAATAAATAAACAAATAAGCTATGGTGAATGCTGCCATCCACTGCCATCCAACAGAAAAGAAGGCTGGTAAAAGTATTATCATGTGTCCTGTCCTTATGCACCTTATTCCTCATATCTCCCACCATGTGACTTCAGGCTTTCCATAAAATCAAAATGTCCATGAAAGGTAAATATGTTGAATCAATTTAGGACATTAAGATACAACAGCCTAAGTGAAGACACTCAAGAAGGTGGACTTCTAGAATTGCTTCAGTAATGGGAAGAACCCTGGGATGATTATGCTGAAAGCAAGGAGGAGCATATTTTGTTGTTTATTTTTATTTTTATTAGCACATACATGAAGAAGTATTTTGTGGAGAATTAATGGAAATATATCTTTTACTGCAATATTTTATTTTATTTTATTTTTTGGTACTGGGGATCAAACTTGGGACCTTGCGCTTGCGAGGCACACAGCAGAACCACTGAGCTAAATCCCTGCCCTGTGATGTTTTATTTTTGAGTGAAAGTTCACTGTATTTTTTTATCACATTGAGTGATAAACAGAAATTGACATAAAAGAGGATAGGTGGATTTTACCTACAAATAAATGTCTTATGGAAGGGCGGTAAAGTCAATTGATATTTGATTCTTAAATTATTTCATAAGACAAATGCAAACAGATTTCTCATTTCTTTGAAGAAAATAAAATTGTTTAAAAAATTGGGCAAATTTTTATGGAGCCATAATAGAAGAAATATTTGTGATTACTAATTAGATATTTTTGGTTACTTAAGTTATTTTAGGGTAGAAATGTAAATAATTTTATTTTGATACAAATAAGGAAAGAAAACATTATGTATCATTTAAAAATAAACAAGTAATAAAATATATCACTTTTTTTTCTTTTACTTTGAAGAGAAAGATATGTTTCAGGGGGACAAAAACATACAGATACAAATGTTGACTCAGAAAGTTAACAATTAAAGACCACAAATTAGATACTCTTTAAAAAGCAATTAAAAATAGAAAGAAAAAGTCATGTTCAATATGATCATGCAGTAAAAAAGGAACAACAATTTTAATTTTATTTTTAATCAAGAAGTAATTTCTACAAATATATTATACAAATACCTGACCTGTGGAAATTCTACCAGAAGCAGTAGAACTACATGGAAAAAATAAAAGTAGAGTAATGCACAGACTAATTTATTCAGAAAATTATTTCACAGGGAGTGAAATGCTGAGATGACGCTGAATGTGTACCAGACACCAAAGTGTTATTAGAAGTGGCAGACATGTAGTGTATGTTTAAATAGACAATAACAGTTGAAAAAAATTATTGTTCAAATTTAGGTCATCTGCACTTTCTTACAATTTATTATTAGCTGGCTTTATCAGAACACAATTTAGAAAGGGGACTCCTAAAACATGCTCATTCTTAGGCAATCCAAAACTACCAGACAGGCCTGATAACTTAACACAAATGAGTATAACCTTTCATAAATTGACAAGCCCATGTAGTGCATTTTCCCTTTATAATACTGAAAACCTTTATAATTGTGTTAGTAAAAGTACTAAAATTCATTTGCTTTTCATAATCTACATTTAACAGGTTTTCTGTGATTCACTGGCATCCAAACTTAGACTAGAATGCAAACCATTGGTTCTCCAGCTCTAAGCCATTCAAATTGCACTATTGGACAGCCTGCATTTCCATTTGCAGATGAAAGCTCACGGGACATGACCTAAAAATCATGTGAACCTTTATAAAGTCTGTGTATTTGTCTATTTATCAGTCCATATTATGGGTTCCATTTCTCTGGAGAGCCCTAATATATTTTTGAAAGTAAACTCAAATCATGTTTGAGACTTCAGTGATTCAAAATAACATAGAAACCCAAGACCACTCAATGAGAAAGGAGCAGTCTTTTCAATAAAAGGGATTAGGATAACTGGAGATTATATACATAATCATTTACAGTTTTACAAAGGAAAGAAATTTTGGCAAATGTCACAACATGGGCACATTTGAGACATTAAGTGAAATAACCCAGGCACTGCAGGTCAGCTATAGTATGAATTCACTTATATGATATATTTAGGGAATTCAAATTTACAAAGAAAAAATTTCCAGAGTTGAGAAGAAAACAAGAACTCTTTGTTTAGTGGGTTTATACAAGTATCTCATGTTGGGAGGTATAAAATTTGTGGACATGGACAATGGTTATAGTTGTACAGCAATGAGAATATACAATTTTACATCTGAAATCTATACTTAAAAGTATTCAAAATGGTAAATATTATTTATATATATTTACCATGATAAAAATGCATAAACCATTGAGTGAAAAAATCATGTTGATTAACTTACATTGTACAGACATGAAAGATTTAAAAAGAAATCAGAAAATTTACAAAGTTTTCTGGAGATAGAAGAAGCCCAGGACAAGATATCTTCCTTCACAGCTAAGTTATATTAAACATCTGAAGGGTAATGAATACAAATCCTTACCTGTCAAAAAATTAAAGGAAAAGTTCACTTCCCAGCTCATCTTATGGGAACATATATGACCTATGTTCCAAAGCCACACAATAACCTTATATGAAAAGAATGAATTACAAAAATAAATAGCTAATAAGCATCAAAATAAAATTCCCATTAAAATATTTATAAAAATATCAAAATCCAGAATAAATATAACTATACTATTACCAATGAGTTCTATTCCTGAAAGACAAAGTTCTTTGTTACTCCAAATCAGCCAATGTAATATGTTAATGTAAAAGAATAGAATGTAAATCATGTGCAGGTCTGAAGATATACACCCAAGGCATTCAAAAAAGTCATTATCTTCCCCTGATAAAAGCAAGAGGAATGAATAGAAGCAGAGAACACCCACAAGCTGAAAAAGAAAACCTATATGTTCCATGTATAAGGTTAAAGATTTTAACTATGAAAAACAATCAAGTTATCATACTTAAAAACTGAATACTTTCTAAAAATAGAGAAATATCATGATGCTGTTTCACAACTTTGATTCAAAAATATATTTAATTTTTTCCAAAGCATTTAAGAATTAAAAGGAGATAAAAGTCATTCTGATTGAATGGAAGAAAGCAAAACTATGTCTATTAGTAGATAACATGATTTTGTATATACCAAAAGCTCAGGAATCTACTAAAAGTGTTTATAATTAATAAATGAGTCCCACAAGATTGCATGATACAAGGTCAATGTACAAAAAAAAAATCAATTGTATTTGAATAAACCAGCAATGAATGATCTGAAAATGAAATTGAGAATACAATTCACTTACAAGAGCATCAAAAAGTACTTAGAAATAAATTTCACCTAACTGCAAAACTCATATATTGAACTACCAAACATTGTCTAAGGAAATTGAAGAAGATCTGAGCACTAAGAAAACATCTTGTGTTATGGATCTAAAAAACACTGTTAAAGTGACAATAATTCTTAAGTTTTCTACACATTCAAACATGATGCCTATAAAGCCCCCGTGAGGCTGGATATTTTCCCCAGAGAAATTGGCAAAGTAACTTTTAAATTCATTTAAATGCAAGGATATCAAAATAGCCAAAATGATTCAAATAATGAAAAATAAAGTAGGCAGATTCACAATTCCTGATTTCTAAGTTTATTACAAATTCAAAGTAGTAATTACAGTGCAAATATTGTCATACTATATGATAAATAATATAAAATTTCAAGTGCAGTAGTGGACTTGAAAGTAAAATTTCAAGTCCAATAGTGAATCTTTAAATTTAATGTCAACCGATTTTCAACAAGTGTTCCTTGGCAGATCAATAAAGACCAGTCCTCAGGTCCGACAGATGGCATTGGGACAAATATAAAACTGTTAGTAAAAGAATGTAGTTGGACCACAACTTCACACCAAAATTTAACTGAAAATAAATCAGAGATGTAAATGTATTATCTAAAGATATAAGTCACTTATCAGAAAACAACAGAAAGCATTTTCAGACTGTTTTCATTGATTTTGGTGGAATAGTTTGTGGCTTGTTCATGAGGTAACATGGTGACCACAACAGTGTATCCCCTAGACCCTTAGCTACTAAGGGAGTTTTGATGACCTAGGACCCCAGATGCTAGATTCCGAAATTCTTCCCTGAATTTATACTAAATTCTAGATTTGCAGCACCCCCAGCACTGATGCACTCCACAGGGTTTCTGGTACATAGCCACTCCTCGAGGGTCTGACACATCTCTGATTGTCCTTGGCTCATGACTCATTAATTAATTTGTCAATATTTCCAATACCATGTAGCAGTATCTTAGACTTTCTATCTAATCTTTCTTTCCTCTTCTCTCATATTCAGAACTCAATTGTGTTTCAATGGTTGTTCCAATCTTATATAACTATTTTCTAATTTTTCACATATATTTTTGCACATTTACATTCTCTAGGTGGTCTGTCTTACATGATTTAAACCAGCACAGGTATATACTACTATTGATTCAATTTCATGCCATAATATAAATTAATACAAATAAATTTTGCAACATTAATGACTTAGGAAAGTACAGATCTGGGACTACAACAAGTGTTTGCAAATAGTATCATCTTCAGTCTCATAAATTTGCTGATTGAAACAATGACTTCTAGGAAAGAGTACTTGTGAGGTGGTCCTCAGGATACTCAAGTAGGAATATTCCATCCTTGAATGTATTATGGCCTCATATTGAATACATATGGTCAGGAAAACATCTTTGTATGAATGGCCCTGTACTTCTACTGTATATAATACAGTATTCATATATTTGTATAGATTCTTTTAAAGTATATGTATCTTTTAATATTTATATGTTTAAACATTCACTTTAAAATATTATATTTCTACCTCTAACAATTTAGTTAATGGATCTTTCTAACAAATGAGAATATTGTTTATATACCATTCATTTTCTAGGCTGTCGTTCACTTATATAATATTTAAAACTTCTACTAGTCATGGACAGATTTCCTCTATAAATGAACTAATAATTAGAAGAAATGTGAACTCATTTTTGTGTTTAGTGAATATTTCCAAGTGACTGTAGTACATTATGTTTCATTTCTTCATTATCAATATTAAAGAAGCCTGCGGTATTTGTTATGAGTTCATGGTATTGGGGTATATTTAGAGTAACATGAGTCCCATGATAATGTCATAGATTAAAGAAAACTTTATAGGTGGAATTACATTTCTAGATAAATAGCCTTAAGATCAGTTTTGTTAATACATCAACCAAAATGTCTCACCAAAATACTGTGCAATATGTGCATTATACAATAGGAATATTATTATGTACTACTTCTGAGTAATATTTCTCTAGAAAACTGGAGAATTGCTGATCTAGATAATAATGCAAATTTCAAAAAGAATGCACTCATTGGAAACAAATATGCAGCTTCCATTTATCGATTTTGTCTATTTTTCTGAGTATTAAGCTATCATATATATATTTGAAATCAATAGTATTTGTGTAGATATAAATAAAATGAATCCCAGAAAGGGGTTTAGGATCTGAAGCCATATTAAATGTCCTGATAGGTAAATATGTAAGAAAGCATAATAGCAAATATTAGTCACTGAGTGGTAAAGTCTGTCTAAAGGTTGAACCATGAATGTAGATAATAGATTTATCCTTTTCTCTTCCCCTCCAACTCTCCTCCTTCTAAACCTTCTCCTACTCCTCCTTCTCCTCCTCCTCCACATCCTCTTCCTCTTCCTCTTTTTTCTTATTCCAGATGGAATCTTGCAATGTTGCCCAGGGTGCCCTCAAACTCTTGGATTAAAATGACCCTCCCTCATTAGTCTCCCTGATAGCTGAGACTTTAGTCTTGCACCATGGAGCCCAGCCCTTTGTTCCATCTCTAATTTTTAATCATCTTTGCTAATTATGTGATTATTTTAAGTAGTAAGCCTGGAAAACAAACACAAATACACAGAAAAAAAGTGAATCATAGAGATACAGCTAGAGAGATATTCACACAAAGCTAGGGCCTAATTTAGGTAAAAGAATAATACAAAGGAAACTTTTATTTCTGTTGATTGTTCGACAAAGGAAACTACTATAATACATGCTCTTAGTCACTGACATTAAGTACAGATTACACTGGATAACATTGCTCCCTTGGAAAAATGATGATATTTATTTACAAATGATAGCTATTTTGTTGCTTTAAAGAATATTTTTTGTCTTCACTCATGGCTGGATGATATGAGTCTCTTGTGGCACATATTTATTTGATTTCTACTTCTTAGTGCTTAAAAGCTATAAATGTATCTGAATCCTTTAGCAAGCTTCAATTTATGTTTTTTAAGATTGTATTATTTTTGAACAAATGATGTTGGATAAAAATCTATGAATTTACATAATGGAATCAATAAATGTAATGGATTAACTGCATTAGTGAATTTCTTGCTGTAATTTACTTTTTCTTTTTAGATGAAAAAGAGTGTTTTAAATTTTTCATTAACAGATACTGTTAGTCTTCTTGACTTTGTGGCTAAACATGTCAGATCTATTTATCACTAAAAATAAAAATGTCTCACATTTGAGCCATTAGGAAAAATAATATTGCAAGTAGTTCTAAAAACTGCCTTTGCATATAAAAAGATATGTATAATATATTTCAAGTATATCAGTGGAAAATACAAATTACTATACTGTATTAGTGGTAAAAAATGAAATAAGTTATATATATATGCATATAAGAACATTACTTACTTCATATTTTTAAATAGAAGTATAATTTCAATAGTTACAGGCCTTGTATTTAATACATGATTTTGAAATATGACCAGTGTTGGCTTTATTGCTGTTCATTCATGCAATAATATATTGAAACTATAATCACCTTTCATTAGAAACTTTTGGGCTAGGGATTTAGCTCAGTGGTTTCGCCACCTGCTGCGCAAGCACAAGGACTGGAGTTCAATCCCCGGTACCAAAAAAAAAAAAAGAAAGAAACTTTATTAATTTCAATTCTATGAATTTTGAAAAAAATTCTATGAATTATGAAAACATATCTTCTGTACTGAATGAAATATCTGAATAAAATTAGTAAACTGAAGACTTCGAGTTTTAAATGGCTAATTAAATACAAATTGTTACTTTTTTGCTGCTCAATATTTTAAATTATAGAATGACAGAAAAGTAAAATGAAAATATAGCCATGCAGGAAAAAGAAAGGTGAGTCATCTGCATTGTCAAATAGTGAGAAGGCTCTAGAGGACAAAGAAAGAATGAAGATTTGACATTAAAATCTACCAGCTGAAAACACATAACCCCATTCAGGTAAAAATGAGGATCTCCAAAACTGTCAGTTATTTACCAGAGTGATTTTTTAATAGATAGTATTTTATTTTTATTTATTTTAATAAAAATTATTAGTACATATTTGCAGTATGTAATGATCACAATCATTGGGGGAATTGGTACATGTATACAACATATTTTAATTCTCTTTACCCCCACAGAGTAGCTCTTGTATGATTGGCCATACAGGTAATTAGAAGACAGTAGAATACAACTCGTGAATCAATGCTTTCAAAAAAAATTCTTTTTTCTTGTTTAAGAACATAAACTGTTGGGCTGGGGATGTAGCTCAGTGGTTCTGCCACCTGCCTCACAAGCACAAGGTCCTGAGTTTGATTGCCAGGACCAAAAAAAAAGGACATAAACTGTTAAGCCAAGTTGAGAGTTATGACAAATTGAACTCGAGACCAGAAATTCAACCTATTTAAGAAAAACTATTCTTCTTGTTTTCAAAAACTAATATTCTGAAAAAAGAGATAGACAAGGCATCAGAAAATGGAAAGACATTCCATGTTCCTAGAGGGGCAGAATAAATATTTTCAAAATGGCCAAACTATCAAAAATGATGTATAAATTTAATACAACCTCAATTAAAATCCCAACAGCATTCTTTATAGAACTAGAAAAATCAATGTTAAAATTTAAAGAAATCTTAGATAGCAAGAGCAAAGCACAAAGCATCAGAACTCCAGATTTCAAGTTATATTACAAAGCTACAGTAACAAAAAATAGAATGATACATGTACAAAAACAAATGCATGGATCAATGGATCAGAATAGAGCATGCAGAAACAACCCCAAATACATTTAGCAAACTGATATCCAAGAAAAGGGCCAAAAACGTATGCTGGAGAAAAGAGAGTCCCTTTAACAGTACTGGGTAAGAAAGTTGTATATGTGCAGAGGAGTGATACTAGATTCATATATCTAAACCTACACTAAAATTAAATCAAAAGTGATCAAGACTTAAATATGAAAATAAAAACTGAAACATGGGACCAAAAAAATCATTAAAACTCTTGAAGACATCTGCATAGGCAAGAACTTTCTGAACAGAATCCTAATTAGAAAAAAAATAACATCAAGACTGAAGAAATGGGACTGTAGCTAATGAAAAACTTATCATGGTAAATTAATCAACCAACAAAATGGAGAGACAACATACAGAATGGGAAAGTAATTTTCCAGCGAACCCTCAGACAAAGGAATAGTTTGTACCCATCTACCTACCTTAGAATATATAAAGAAAGAAATTATACCTCCTAAAGTAAAAGTCTCCTTTACAAATGGTCAGTCAAAATGCCTAGACACTTGTCAAGAGAAGAAGTACAAGTGGGCTTATAGGTACATGAAAAAGTGCTTGGCATCTGTAGCCATTAAAGAAATGCAAGATAAAACAACATGGAGATTCCATCTTACTCCAGAAAGAACAGCTATCATCATAAACAGAAAACAACTGTTGGAGAGGTTGTGGGAAAAAGGAACCCTTCTACACATTATTGGTGGGAAGGCAACCTAGTACATTCTGTATGGAAATCAGTGTGGAGATACCTAAGAAAACTAAAAATAGAGATTCCTTTTGCTCCTGGTATATCTTTCCTGGGTATCTTCCCATAAGTCGTATATTACAGTGCTATATCCATACTCATGTTTACAGCAGCACAACTCATAATAGCTAAACCAGCACACATACTAATCAACAGATGGCTCAATAAAGAAAATGTGGTATATACACAACTGTCTACTACTTATTTGTAAAAAATGGATGATTGATTAATTTATAGGAAAATAGATGCACTTTAAGGCCATACTGCTAAGTGAAACAAACTAGACACAGATGGTTAAATAATGTAGTTTCCCTATATGAGAGACCCAAGGTATACATAATTTGAAAGAAAGATAAAAGATAGTTGATAGGAAGAACAGAGATAAACTTTGTGGAGATAAGTCAGGGCTTTTAGGAATGGGGAAGACAAGAGTGAGGAGTGGCTAAGAGGAAGTAAAAAGATGAATGGATTTGTTGTGTATTGGAAACATATGCTAAACTTAAAATGAAAAAATAAGATACTAAAGAATTTTATATTGACTATATTAGTCAAGTTTCCTGTTGTAGGGACACAGTACCTGGTTCCAAAACTTAAGGAGAGGTTTCATTTGGCTCATATTTAATGGATTCAGTCCATAGTTGGCTGGCTCTGAAGAAAAACTACCAAGGTAGAAGGGCATGTGAAAAAGAAGATAATTAGTTCATGGTAGCAGGGAAGCAGAATAGAGGAATACATAGCGCCACAGTGGAAGGGATGAGCGATCATATTTAGACCCCAACGTCCTGGCTCTGTGATAAATCCAGGGACACTCAGATGTGTGTTCCATCAGTTCCCTGGGTGGATCACAGACTCAATGAAGTTGAAACTTTACCTAACCTCCACCATGTCCTAGAGGTCAGAAACCACTCACAGAGAAAAGCTTTAATGTCTAAAGCAGGATTCATAGATATTAACACAATCATTTTTAAAAATATGTTTGTTTTCTATTAGCACAAAATAAAATTTTTTAAATGTAGCTGTGAATAGTATATATTTATGTCAGTTCTATAAGTCAGAAGTCTCACAGAAGTCTAGGCAGTTCTGTTCAATTTAAGCAATCCCTCTCTCTCTCTCTCTCTCTCTCTCTCTCTCTCTCTCTCAGTTGCTTGTATCTGTCCTCATTGCTGGTTACATGGTTCTCTCATAATTTTAATCTCTCTGCTTTTCTCCTCTGCCTCATCTTTATTGCTTTTTCTCCCCTCCACTTTTTACATTTTCTGTGGTTATAAGGATTAAACCTAGGACCTTCACACTAAACTATTTCTCAAGGTATTTTTTTATTTATATATATATACTTTTTAAATTTTGAAACATTTTCCTGCTGAATGCTGAATGTCACAGGTGTGGCTTTAACTCTTCATCCTCTTGCTTCAGCTTCCCCAGTAGCTGGGATTACAGGTATGCACCATCAATTCACTCAGTCTCTGCCTCCCCTATTAAATACTCATCATTTTTAATTATAGTAGGGCCACGAGAAAAATCTCCCTGTTTTAAACTCACTAATTTGGAAACTCCATTATATCAACAAAGTACTTTTTACCATTAAGCACAAACTCTCAAGGTTCAGGAGATTAAAATGTGAAATCTACCTGAGGACAGTAATTTTGCCTATACTGTGTAATGATCCAACCACCACCTCTGTTCCCTAGTCAGCATAACAGTATAATTATGCAGATAATTATAATTAGCTGCATCTATTTTCAGGTAAGTAGAGATTTTCATGATGTCAATGAACTGTATTTGAACTATTAATACTATTGATATTTAAAAGTACAAGTGAATTATCAGATATTTTAAAAGAAATTTGCAGAGTAATGTTATGCATATGTTTAATAATCAATAAATATTGTTTATGCAGAGGAATGAACCAAAAAGTAAAAGGATTTTAAATAAAGAGGATCAGAGACTATATAAAGAAAAAAATGATTATAATAAAATAATTTAAACTCACAAAAATTAACTTCATTTGTGGCACATATACAGACACGCACACAGGAACATAGATATATATGGGAAGTCTAAATGGTCAGTATATTCAAATAGTAAAATAAAGGCTGATCTACACTAAAAGATCATAATATATAAATTAAACACCTGATACATTCAGAATAATATTTTACATTTCAGCAATTTTTTTTTTTTTTTGTACCGGGAATTGAAGTCAGGACCCTGTGCTTCTGCGGCAGGCACCGGAACCACTGAGCTAAATCCCCAGCCTATATTTCAGCAAATGTTTAAAACACTGAAAAGAGTTTTCTATCTACCACTGTAAAAATCAAAGTACATTTTAGTCTTAAAAATTTAGAATACTTAGGACTGAATATGTTTTTGAAAAAAAAATTATAACTTATTCCATCAAAAAAATTCAAATGAACTGTAGTAAAATGAATGACGTTTGATATAGGAAAATATTTTGATAGCATGAAATTATATAAAATACTACTGTTTATTAACAAGTTCTCTTTTTGTTTCATTTGAAATTCAGACAAGATACTTTAAAATGTGATGACATAAAATAATAATACAATGATGCTCACATATTTTTGACATTATAGCTACATTTGCAAAAGGTAGAAAGAAGTTAAAAAAAGGTTATGAAACAATTTATAGTACTGATTTTTCAGGAGTACAGGTTTTATATGGCTGAACTACTAATACCAATAGTTGAAAATTTGCATACATAAAATTTATGTAGTGATCTATTAATAAAGTACTTAAGGGAATGAATAAGGGAAGTAATTGGGGCTAGGGAGAGGGTCTCATAAATCTGGAGACAAAATGCCTGCCTCCATCTTGAGCAGAACTTATTCTAATCTTTGGGAGAAAATTGTCTGAAAATTCCCATATGTCATAGAGTAGAGAGGGAAAATAAATGTTTTTATCCTGCAAGCCCTAGAAAGGTAAACCTGAAAGTCCTTTGCCATTCTTGCATTCTGTCGAAGATGGGCATTGTTTCACCAGAGCGAGAGAAGATCTAGATAAGTGATAACCCTGAGACTGAACCTTAAGGTTTGGATGTCTCAGCCATAGCCAGGGAAGGCCAAAACCCCAATGATGAAATGGTGAATCTTGGCCAGTATTTTATTTATTCATTTTACCACTTTTATGTTTCATTTTTTTATTAGTACATGTTTGCAGCACATGGTTATATTCATTGAGGGGAGTTGATAAATGTACATAACAACTCTTTCTTTTTTTTTTTTTTTTTGGTACCGGGGATCAAACTCAGGTCCTTGCTTGTGTGCAGCAGGCAGCGAAACCACTGAGCTAAATTCCTGGCCCTTCATAACAACTCTTAATTCTTTTTTTAATTCCTGCCCCTCCTCTCATTCTCCCCTCTCCTCAACTCTTGTTCCCTTTCCCTTTTGTAAAAGATCTATCTCCTTGTTTCCTACTCTCCTTACTTTGCTCTTTAATGTATTTATATTTTGGGTTTCTCATATTATTTTAAAATGGGGCAACAAAAAGTAAGATTATTCAAGAATTATCTTAAATTGATCATAAACAGTATGCTTTCTTCTTTGCAAGAAACCATGCAACATACAAGTTATTATTTTGGTTTATGAAATGGAATTAGGAATCAGTATTTTGGGAAAATCAGCTTCTTTATGCTTAAAGCCCTTCAAATATTTGAGCATTAAATTTTTGAATAGAAATTTATAGCATTGTGAATGCCCAAAAACATGATGGGAAAAGGGCCAACTATGTGCTGAAGAAAGTGCCCAAACTTTGGTGGAATAATATAGATAATCATATCCTGCTACCATGATACTTTTTACTGCTATCTCAACTATGAAGAAGGCAGAACATCCTGGATCTTTTAACTGTTGGATTAGAGAAAATATCAGTTCTGTGCTTTCTCCAAAATAGGTATAAAATGTGAGGATTACAATGTAGATGTTCCCCAACTCACAGTGGTGTAACATGATTTTTCAACTTTCAGATGCCACAGAAGTGAGGAACATTCAGTAGAAACTTTGCATGACATTTTGACTTTTGATCTTTTCCCAGGCCAATAATATCACACTATATTCTTTTAGGACTCTGGGCAGCAATGATCAGTCATGGTGCACAGTCAGACATAACTGATATTTTTCAGTGCACTATGTTCCTATGTTGTTTTGCTCAATTTCATAGGTATATTAAATGCATCTTAAATTTATTATATTTTCAACATATAATGGTTTAATTTGGATTCAAACTCATCATCAACTAAGAAGCATCTATAATTGTAGTTCACTTTCCAAAGTGCCATAAATATTATCACCAAATAGTTTTTAGAACACTGGTAAAATTACATGGCGACATTATCTAGAAAGAAAAAAGGCACAAAATCTGAGATATACAATAAAGTGCGGAGGTCAAGAAGGTGAAGAATAGGAGGCCTCTGACTCTCCCTCCCACCTTGGTGATACTGCCTGAAAAGCAATACATACACTATTTACCTTTGCAATAAACCCAGAAGCCAAATAAGAGAGCATCTGTACCTCCAATGAGCACCAAATCAGCTACACTAAGTTATAGGAAAATTAATTAGTATCCATCACTTATTTCAATGAAGTGCAGTAGGGAGGACACTACCAACTCCTTCCTTACTCTCCACAGAGGAAAAGAGAAGACTGAAACTTCCATTCCATGTTCCAAATTGTAATGGGAATTTTCAAAGGACTTGTTTCTCTGTCTTGCCTAAGTGAGAGCATAAATGAAAGGCACCATATTTGAGTTATTGAGAAGAAACTCAGTAATTTGGAATACTATGGAATTCATTTACCATGATCCCTTCTGCAAGCAGAGAACCATTTCTCTACAGTGAATGTAATCATTATATACTGAAAACATGTATTAATAAAAGTAAAAAAAAAATTAAAAGAACTACCAAAGAAAAAAGAGAAGAAAAGCAAAGGAAGGCCTCAAAATTGAGCCTCCCTTCACAGATTTAATGATTTGGAGAGTGTGTCTCAAACTGACTGCTGAGAAGCTGCCTAATGACAGGTTTATCCCCTACCTCTCTCTGAGTACTGACTGGCTGGCATGCTCTTCATGCCGGGTGACCACTGAGAACAAAAGAGAACTGGAAAGCTGCCCCAAAGCCTCAATGTCCTGTGGCACGATAGGCAGAGTACAGTTCAACTTAAAGAGAAGTAAGAAAAGACTGAAGAGTGTGTCCACTGTTTGGGTTGCTCAGTGGGATGCCAGGAGAGAAGTTTCTGTTTAAAGTTTCTGCCTCATCTGATTCAGAACTTTGATGTAATACTGAACACTCTAGAAACTTAACAGCTGCTGAGGACAAAAAAGAGAGAGGCCCTAGGCAACTTCAGAGAACTTGCAGTACTATCCACAGACACAAGAAGGAATGACAGGTTAGGACCTCCTGAAAGAATGGCCTCTCCCTCTAACCAGGAACTCATATCTTCAAGCCCAGAGAATCTGATCCCATAGAACATGTCTGAAAGGATACTAGGATCCTTAATCTCACTGCTTTAGGAAGTTCTTTCCCTGTATGAAATCCGTGTTTAAAACTGAAAGAGGCGGCTTTATTTTCAAATACCTGGACACAAAGGCAGAGTTACAAGGGACATAAAGAAAAAGGGATACATGATACTAACAAAGAAAGATAATAAATCTCTAGGAACTGACTCTGAAGGAATTAAAGCACATAAATTATCTGATAGAAAATATTACTAATCACCAGAAAGATACTCAACAATGAGAGAAAACAGTGTCTGAGCAAAGTAGGGTTTCATAAAGCAATGTGTTAAGCTTGTGGTCAGAGATAATTAGTGGAATTTGATTATTAAATAAATTTAATGGTGCTAGTAATGCTGTAAATGCAAGGAATTATAATGGAGAGCAGAAAGTTGTTTTTTCTTATGTGCTTGAAAGGAAATATTGGAATTTGGAGACTTTATCAACTAGACTTTCTAATAACCATAGTTGAGGATATTATACCAAAATCAGGGGCCATATGCCACTTTTTGCAAACATTAGAAGTACAGAAAATGTTCTAAGACATAAATTTCACATTCTTAATTGAGCTACAAGCTCCTCTAAAGATGCACACTTTCATTGACTAGTCCACGATAGTATGTGTATGTTTTGGTGGTATGATAGAATTAATTTTCAAAAATATTACTGCAGTTCAACAGTGAAAATATAAATGACACCACATATCTGGAATCACATAAGAAATTACATGAAGAGCATAATGATAATCATTATCAATACTGATGAAAATATAAACATTCAGATTGAAGTCAGGCCTCTGATAAAAAATAAAATAAAAATTATTTACCAAAATTTCTTTCACATATTTTCACATATAAAAGCCATTACATGTATATATCTCCTTGTAATGAAAAACTACTTAGTGCAGGGACCTAATCAATCAAAACATACTAATGTGTCACCTTCCCCATTAGTTTCTTACATGGAACTTCAAATTTTTGAGTAATGCTAGCATTACTCAAATAGAATTATTATGAGAATTTATTACCTGTTGTACTGTTAATTTGAATGGCAGAGTTACCCTAATTCAAATATCATTACTGGAATATATTTTACATATTAACTTTTTCTCTTATTATAGGTAATTATTGGTAAGCTCTATACAAATTATAAAACACATAAAGCAGATTATTTGTAACCAACAGATATGAAACAATATTACAAATCAGAAATAGTAGCTGCCATATATGAATAAATAATCATAGAAATAATAAAATATGCAGCAAATATAAAAAGTGGATTTTCTAATTTATTATAGGTAATTTGTATGAAAACTGTCTATCTGTAACTTTAGAATAGCATTTTAAAACATGTTTACACATATGAACAGATTGAAATTTAGATATATCATTTAATCTTTGACCCAGAGAACTAGTTTTAGTTTTCATAATAAAAAAGTGACAGGTCCATCCTGCCCGTCCCAGCCCAGAGGAAGGGGTTTCCAAGCCTCTGTAAATCCTGCCACTCTCGGCCCAGAGGAAGGGGCTTCTGAGGCACCATCCCACCATTCCCCACTCAGAGGAGGTGAGCCACGTGGGCACCAACAGCACTCCCCTCCTCCCAGGTTGAAATGAGAAGAGTCATAATCTCAAATCCAGACTTCCAGATCACCTACAGCAACCCCAAAGGAAAACATAATGAAACAATCTGACACTCAACCAGTTGGACTCCCAGAAGTGCCAAAAAAGAGGATCTGGAAAAAATGAAATCAGAAATAATTTCTCAGATAACAGCAGAGATTGTGCTCATAGTGCAAGACATGATTAATAAATCTAGGAAAGAGCTGAAGAACATGGTGGAATTCCAACATAGGAAACAAATGGAATCCATAAAACAGATGTAAACAGATATAAAGGAAATCAAAAACTCTATTGAAAGTCTACACAGCAGAATGAACCAATGTAAGGACAGAATTTCAGACATAGAAGATAAGATCACACTTAATTACCAGGAAAAGAAAAATTTTATGGGACCATGAGAAATCAATCCAGCAGCTGCTAGCTGATGCAAAAAAGAATAGCATCAGACTGATTGGAATCAAAGAAGAAATAGGAGAGAGTGCAGATGACATAAAAAATTGTTCACAGAACTAATGGTAGAAAATTTCCCAAGCAGGGGAAAAGAAATTGACATACAGATAAGTGAGGCATACGGGACTCCAACTAGCCTTGATCAAAAAAAATCTACACATAGGAATATAATTGTTAAGATCCCAGAAACTCAACAAAAGAACAAAGTTCTACAAGCAGTTATAGAAAAGAAACAAATCACATACAAAGGAAAGCCCAACAGAATCACAAAAGGCTTCTCAATGCAAACCCACAAGGCAAGAAGAGCTTGGGGTGACATGTTCCAAGAAGTAAAGGAAAACAGCCTCCAACCATGATTGACGTATCTTGCAAAACTATCTTTCAAAATTCATGGTGAAGTAAAATACTTTCATGACAAAGAGCACCTTAGGAACTTCATGAATACCAAACCAGCACTCCAAAGAATTTTACACAATGTCCTAGGGACAGACAATGAGGAACACAACCCTAGTAAGCACAGCAGAATGAACCCATTGGGTGCCACAAGAAATAAAACATAAAAGGGGAGAATCCAACAAAAAGAAAAAGTCATGACAATGGTAAGTCAATATGTATCAATTATAATCATCAATGTTAATAGTCTCAATTCACCAATCAAAAGAAATAGACTGGCAGAATGGGTAAAGAAGCAAAACCAAACCATATGCTGCATACAAGAAACATGCTAAATTCAAAAAGAAAGTCATAGACTGAAAGTTAAAGGGTGGAAAACAATACTCCATGTGACGGGAACCCAAATAAAAGCAAAGGTAGCTATCCTCTTTGCAGATCAAGTAGATTTCCAACCAACACTGATTAAAAGAGACAAAACAGGACAGTACATACTTGTAAAGGGAATAATCCAACAGGAAGAGATGACAATCATAAATATCTATGCACCAAACACTAGTGCACCCAACTATATAAAGCAAATACTAACGGACATGAAATGTCACATATGCACTAATATAATAGTAGTAGGGACATCAATACCTCACTGTCACAAATAGATAGATCAACTAGACATCAAATAAGTAATGAAATACTAGACCTCACTTGAAATCTTGAACAACTGAACTTAACAGATGTTTACAGAGTCTTCCACCCCACAAAATAAGAATATACAATCTTCTCAGCTACACATGGGTCATTCTCCAAAAGAGACCACATACTTGGTCATAGAACATGTTTAAGTAAGTGCAAAAGAATTGAATTTATTCCCTGTATATTATCACACCATAGTGCAATGAAATCTGAGATCCAGAGCAAAAGAAACCACAAAAACTTCATAAACACATGGAAATTGAACAGCACACTTCTGAATAACCAATGGGTCACAGAGGAAATTGAAGAAGAAATCAGACAGTTCCTTCAATTAAATGACAATGACAGTACAACATAACAGAATCTATGAGACACAATGAAAGCAGTCTTTCAAGAGAAATTCATAGCAGTGAATACACATATTAGGAAAAGAGAATGAGCCCAATTAAACAACCTGATGCTGAAGCTCAAGCTTCTAGAAAAAGAAGAGCAGGACAAACCAAAAGCTCATACAAGGGAGGAAATTATAAAGATCAGAGCAGAAATAATTCAGTGGAGATTAAGAGAATGATGCAAAAAATCAAGGAATCCAAGGGTTGGTTCTTCAAAAGAATTAACAAAATTGACAAACCCTTAACCAACCTTATCAGAAAAAGGAAAGAAAAGGCCCAAATCCAGGCAATAAGGAATGAAAAGAGTGAAATGACAACAGACCCAGTAAAAATCCAGAGGATCATCAATACTACTACCAGAACCTATTCACCAATAAGATGAAAAACACAGAAGAAATGGACAGGTGCCTAGATACATATGAATTATCAAATTGAACAAAGAAGACCTAAAAATTCTAAACAACCCAATATCAACAAATGAAATTGAAAACATAGTTAAAAAATTACCAACTAAAAAAAGTGCAGGTCCTAATGGCTTCACTGATGAATTCTACAAGACATTTAGAGAGGAACTACTGCCACTACTCTTTAAACTCTTCAATGAAATTGACAGGGAAGCAATACTCCCGAATGAATTCATTTCTGGAAGCACGCATCACTTTGATCCCCAAAGCAGAGAAAGACCCAACCAAAAAAGAGAACTACAGGCCAATCTCACTAATGAACATAGATGCAAAAATCCTTCTTAAGATCCTGGCAAATAGAATGCAGTAGATCATCAAGAAGATCATACACCCTGATCAAGTGGGATGCATCCCAGGGATGCAGGGATGGTTCAACATATGCAAATCAATCAATGTATTACATTGTATCAATAAAGCCAAGGACAAAAATCATATGATTTTCTCCACAGATGCAGAAAAAGTATTTCAAAAAATCCAACATGTATTTTGATAAAAACCATACAAAAAAATGGAATAGATAGTCTTTACCTCAATCTGATAAAAGCCATCTATGAAAACCCAACAGCCAATATCATACTAAATGGTCAAAAACTGAAATTCTTCATGCTAAAATCAGGAACAAGACAAGGATGTCCAGTATTATCACTTCTGTTCAATATAGTTTTGGAAACATTAGCCATGGCAATTAGACAAGAGAAAGAAATAAAAGGAATAAAGATAGGAAATGAAGAAGTCAAACTGTCATTATTTGCAGATGACATGATACTCTATGTAGAAGACCCCAAGAACTTCACCAAAAGTCTCCTAGACTTAATAAACAAATTCAGTAAAGTAGCTGGATATAAGGTCAACACACAAAAATCAATAACTTTCCTCTACATGAATAACAGACTCACTAAGACAGAAATAGGGCAAACAAATTCCTTTCACAATAGCATCCAAAAAACTGAAATACCTTGGAATCAATGTAACAAAAGAAATCAAAAACCTCTTCTGAAAACTATAGCATTCTGAAAAGAGAGATTGAATACAATATGAGAAAATCGAAAGACATTCCTTGCTCCTGGGTAGGAAGGATTAACATAGTGAAAATGGCCATACTTCCAAAATGGCTATATTGATTCAATGCAATCCAAATTGAAATCCCAGCAGCATACTTTACGGACCTTAAAAAAACAAACCAAAAATTCATTTGGAGCAAGAAGAGACCCAGAATAGCAAAAACCAATTATAGGTAACAGAGACACGACAGGAGGTATCACAATCCCCATCTTCAATCTACTCTACAAAGCTACTGTGATAAAAACAGCATGGTACTGACAAAGAAACAGACCTGAGGACCATTGGAACAGATTAGAAGATGCAGAAACAATGCCAGACACACTCAGCCACCTCATCTTCAACAAAGGAACCAAACACCCTCACTGGAGGAAGGTTAGACTCTTCAATAAATGATGATGGAAAAATGGGGTTTCCACTTGCCAAAGATTTAAACTAGACCTATATCTCTCACCAGGAACTAAACTAAAATCAAAATGGATTAAATATTTAAATATCAAAACAGGAACATTAACCGGCTAGAAAGGAGTTTAGGAAGAACCCTTGCAGGCATTGGTGTAGGAAAAGATTTTATGAACAAAACCTCAGTTGCCTGTAAACTAGCACAATCAACATGTGGGATCTCTTCTTATTAAAAAGCTTCTGCACAGCAAGAGAAACCACAAGCAATATGAAGAGACAACCCACAATGTAGGAAAAAATCTTCACCTGCTCTTCCTCAGACAAAGGTCTACTATCTCGAATCCATAATGAATTTAAAATAATCAGACCTCCCAAATTTAAAGACCCAACCCAAAAATGTGCAGCTGAAATGAACAGACATTTCTCAAACAAAGAAATAGAAATAGCAAATAAACATATGAAAAAATGTTCAACTTCACTGTTCAAGAGATGCAGATGAAAACAATTCTGAGATATCACCTCACTCCAGAAAGAATGGATGCTAACAAGAAATCAACCAATAACAAATGCTGGGGGAGCTGTGGGAAAAGAGGAACGCTGCTCCTCTGCTGGTGGGAGTGTAGACTGGTGCAAACACTGTGGAAATCAGTATGGAGATATCTCAAAGAACTAGGACTGTAAGTCCCATTTGACCCAGCCACTCCCTTGTTGGGTATCTTCCCCAAGAATTAAAAGAATCATACCACAGTGATATATGTGCACCCATGTTCATAGCTGCACAATTTGTAATAGCTAAAACTTGGAAGCAGCCCAAATGCCCATCTACTGAGACTGGATTAAAAAAAAAAAAATTTGGTGTTTTTTTTTACAAAATGGAATATTACTCAGCCATAAAAAATGAGAAATTAGAGACATTTATAATGAAATGGACCCACATTGAGGCCATACTCTTAAGTGAAATAAGTAGGACACACATGTGTAAATACTGAATAGTTTCTCTAATGTTAGAAACTGAAAGTGTAAATAAGGTCTAAAAGGTATAATAGATAACGTGAAATCAGAAGAAAAGGGGCAAAATGAAAGGGGAAGTGGGAGGGGTAGGGGAAAAGAAAGAAGAGAATGGGATTAATATGAGAAAATGAAAAAATGGAAACAAAGCCTTTGTAGATAGGGAGCGATGGAGGGGTTGAAGGGAGGGAAGGGGAAGGGGGAAAAATATGGACCAAGAGAGATTATGTAAAGGTGTAAATTTCCAAAGATTAATGTCATTATATTGTATACCTAAAATGTACCAATGATTAAAATGAATAATTGATAGTGCAAAATAGGAAGAAAAGGTACAGATGGGTAGGGGAAGTGGGAGGCATAGGGGAAAGGAAAGAAGGTAAGGAAAAAATTATGAGAAATGGAAAAAAAAGTCTTTATAAATAGGGAAGAGTAGAGCGGGTGAAGGAGGGCAGGGAATGGGGAAAAAATAAGAACCAAGATACATCATGTAAAGGTACTAGTTCTCTATGATAAATGTAAATGTTTTATATATCTAAAATGTACCAATAAAAGAATTTAAGGAATTCATACTGGTGCAACCACTATGGAAATCAGTGCAGAGATACCTCAGAGAACTAGTGCTGGAGGTCCCATTTGACCCAGCTATTCCCCTGCTGGGTATTTTCCCAAAAGAATTAAAAGAATCATACCACAGAGATATATGTGTTTATAGCTGCACAATTTGTAATAGCTAAAGCTTGGAAACAGCCCATGTGCCCATCAACTGGAAACTGGATAAAGAAGATGTGGGGTTTTTTTATAAAATGGAATACTACTCAGCCATAAAGAATGAGAAACTAGAGTCATTTATAGCTAAATTGATGCATATTGCGGCCATACTCTTAAGTGAATTAAATAGGACACACATGTGTAAATACTGAATAGTTTCTCTCATGTAAGAAACTGAGAGTGTAAATAAGGATTAAAAGGATTAATAACTAATAATTGATACTTTGAAATAGGAAAAAGTCCAAAGGGGTAGGGGTGTTGGGAGGAGATGGGGAAAGGGAAGAATGGAGAGGAAAAATTATGAGAAAAGAAAAAAAATGGAAACAAAGTATGTAAATAGGCAAGGGTGGAGGGATGAAGGGCACACAGGTAATGGGGAAAAAATAAGAACCAAGACACATCATGTACAGGTGCAAACATCTAATGATAAATGTAAATGTATTGTATACCTAAAATGTACCAATAAAAGAATTTAAGCAAAAAAAAAAAAAGGATTTAAGGAAAAATAATGTGACACATATATTAAACACTGTGTCCCAGTACTGCTTTGTGAAGCAAAAGATAGATGACAGGATGTATAATTAGGAAACTTTTTGAAGAACTGAATAAAATTTTAAAATCATACATCAACAGTATATTTAATAGTGACTATGTTATTCTGTGTGGACAACTAGAAAAGTAGAACAAGGAAATAAATAACAAATTTTATTACAAAATATATCTGTATTTACTTTTCAATCTCTCTCTTTTCTGTTTCACATACACAGAGACAAACAGACACAAACAGATATACATAAAAACATAACTTGCTAAAATAGGTATATTAAACATTATTAAGTTTTGTATCTAGATTTTCTATTTTTTTGATTTTTAAAATATATTATTTTCATATCCATACAAATAACAACATATAATCTTATTGTAGTATATTATATAAAACTTGTAAAATTCAAAGAACTAGCAGATTAAAAATAGGCTATGTATCTAAAATAATCAGATAAGGAGAGGCACACACACGCATGAGAATCAAGTAAACCATAAATTCCCATGCTGACCTGAAAAAAAGCTCAAGTGGTTTACTTTGTTGAAAGGCATAAACCTACATCAGTAGAAGTGATGGAAAAAATCAGGGATGGATTGGGAGCAATAGCACCTGATGGATTTCAGTTGATAACAAAGGAAATAGCAAATCTCCTCAGCCAAGCAGGACTACATTGGTCAGAAATAGTGAATTGAGCTGTATACTCTTGGTTTTTTTTGTTGTTGTTTTATTTTATTTTTTGAGAGCAATGAGACTAAGGAAGTCATTGAAATTTTCTCTGTCTTCTGGCCCCACTGATAAACCTTTGCTCTTTATGAATTTGAACCTGTTGCAATTTTGAGTCATAGTTTGCCCTTTAGAGTTGCTAGGAACCAAACTACTAGCAAAGCATTTGATCAGACGCTGTGAAGAGTAGGAACTCTCAGACTGGGCTAGATAGCCTTACATAGAGCAAGCTTGTAAGCTTTAAATGAAATGTTCACCACAGGAAAATATGTCAGAATATGTGAGATCAAGAGAAGCTAAGTCATTGCATAATGTAGAGCTACTACACAATAAATAATCAGATAATCCAGTTAAAATGTGCAGTCAAAAAAGAATGACTAAGCTTTCTGATCATAGCACTATGATTCTCTATTTTCAGTCTCATCAAAGCATAATTGGTATGGAAACATAAATATTGTTAATAGGAATGGTTGATTAATTAGACTTAATAGGGTTTGTGAATAAAAAATTGTACGTAAAATTGTTCAGTTTTTTGTTAGATTCCAATATACACATTTATTTGGTTATTAGAAGGTACTCCCACTGTTCACTGATTTTCTTTCCATTTTTGTGCATTGTTAATTCTGTGATTAGCTTTGAGCTAGTTTGTCTTGCTGTATCTGTATGATAACCCATCTTTTTCCTGCAATGTCTAATCTAATGTTTATCTCAACCGGTACATTTTGCATTCAAAATATTGTTCACATAAGTTTAATTCTAGCAATTTCATTTGTTTTACATCTTGCATTTTTATGCAAACATGATCATTCTTTCATCTACTTTTTAAAACTTTATAGATAAGATTTTTAAGCATTTAAATCTCTCAGTTCCAGTCTGTTACATATTATATTCTTTACTCCTCATAAGAGCTATATTTTTCTTCTGTGTTAGCCTGCCTGGTAAATTTTCATTACATGCCATACATTGTAAATTTTCTCTTGTTAGCTGCAGGATATTTTTTTTAAATTCCAGTAAGTGCTGCTGAATTTTGTTCTGTAATGTAGTTAAGTCATTTGAAAACTGATTCCTTTGAGACTTGGTTTTAATGTTTGTTAGGTGATAACACACAGTAGTCTGGGGTAATTATTCATCTCTAGTAAGGCATTCTGTCCTTGAACTGTCAGCTCCCTGCAGAATCTTACTCATATAATTCCATGTTACATCTCCCTTCCTCTACTGCCTTGTGCTATGGAAAGATGCAACAAACAGTTTTCTGGGTTCAATGTAAAGCTCATTTTATTTTGTTTACCATCTCTCAGAGATCACTCAACTATATTGCCAGATTGGACATATTTTGTTACAGATAATTTATGTGATTTTTTTCCTACTAAAATACATGTTTAAATGTATGATTTGACAGATATAAATTTGTGACTTGGCTGAAAAATCTCTTGAAGTCACCTTACATTTTATGACTATTTTTCCCTTGTCCAAATCCTGTTGGTGAATTTTGATCAAACTAAAAATATAGACAAGCTAAAACAGAGATATAGATAGTTACATTGGTATTTATTTGGCTTTCCCTTGACTTTTCTAAGATGAATTTCTTGTTGTCTGGGTTAAAATCTCCCACTTGATACTTTTAGATATATTTAGATCCTTGTAATTAATTTCTTACATCCCCAGCCCTAGAATCTGCCAGATTTCTCTTACTCTAACAGATCTTTGGATTTGACTTCCTTCCTCCAGCCATGTCCTGCTGTTCCTCATCCCTCTGTGTGATCAAGGCAATGCTCTGAAGAGTTTAGCCAAATGATGAGCTGATGAAAAAATAATTAGTTATTAAATTATCAAGTGCTTACAGAGAATCAACTCTGAGCAAGGAACTGTGCTGCATTATGGAGATATGGCACTGACATGGTCTTATCTTAAATCTCCTTCCAGGGTGACAACTGTATTGCTTTGGATTTCCCCCTAACATTTCCGTCTTAGTAAATGCAATGCAGTCTTTGACGTAGAAGAAAGTAGGATGCATGGGCTATTATCAAAAATATGCCAAATGCTTATTTTTTCAAAAAAATTACAATAATAAGCACATCACCATTAATCCCCCTCACAGTACCCCCTTTTTGCTTCAAAGACAACCATCATTCTTACCACTTTCTGAAGCAATCCTAGAAGTCTTCTGGGAGTGTCTTTAGTTGTGTTCTTCTGGAAGCCTTAATGTATCAATTCAAAATATTTATTGTTCATGATCATTTTGGCTTTGGAAAAAGCCAAAGGAAGCAAGGTGCCAGATCCAGTAAATAAAGAAGACGAGGATGCACTTCAATGTTTTTAGGGGTCTGCCCTTCTGTTGGCAGCCATTCAGTGGCAGCATTCACTGCATTTGATCGCATGCCGCAAAGATGCCCATGAAAGAACAGTTTCACAACTGCTTCAGAAAGTGATATGAAAGTTGGGAAAAGCATATTCAAAGCAAGGGAGATTCTTTTAAGGATAATCAAAGCCGATATGTCTTTTACTGTAATAAAATTTTTATTTATTTATTTATTTATTTGTATTAAATTCTTTTATTGGTATATTGTAGGTATACAACAGTATTACATTTCTCATTGGGAATTGTACCTTTACATAGTGCATCTTGGTTCTTATTTTTTTCTCCATTCCTAGCCCTCCCTTCACGCCCAGCACCCTTCCCTATTTACAAAGACTTTATTTCCATTTTTCCATTTCTCATCATTTTTCCTTTCCCTTCTTTCCTTTCCCCTGCCCCTCCCACTACCCCTACCCCTTTGGACCTTTTCTTCCTATTTTGCATTATCGATTATGCATTCTAATCATTGGTACATTTTAGGTATACAATATAAGGACATTCATTGTTGGAAATTTGCACCTTTACAAAGTCTCTCTTGGTTCTTATTTTTCACCCTTGCCCAGCCCTCCCTTCAACCCCTCCAGTCCTCCCTATTTACAAAGAGTTTGTTCCTATTTTTCCATTTTCTCATGCTAATCCCATTCCCTTCTACCCTTTCCCCTAGTCCTCCCACTTCCTTCCCCTTTGCCCCTTTTCTTCCTATTTCACATTACCTATTATTCATTCAGTCCTTATTTACACTTTCAGTTTCTCACACCAGAGAAACTATTTGCTATTTACACATGTGTGTCCTATTTATTTTACTTAAGAGTATCGCTTCAATGTGCATTCACTTAGCTATAAATGTGTCTAATTTTTCATTTTTTATGGCTGAGTAGTACTCCATTTTATTAAAAATACCCACATTTTCTTTATCCAGTTTCCAGTTGATGGACATTTGAGCTGTTTCCAAGTTTTAGCTATTATAAACTGTGCTGCTTTGAACATGGGTGCACATATATCACTGTGGTATGATTCTTTTAATTCTTGGGGAAGATACCCAACAAGGGAATGGCTGGGTCAAATGGGACTTACAGTCCTAGTTCTTTGAGGTATCTCTATACTGATTTCCACAGTGTTTGCACCAGTCTACACTTCAACCAGCAGAGGAGCAGGGTTCCTCTTTCCCCACAGCCCCGCCAGCATTTGTTATTGGTTGATTTCTTGTTAGCCTCCATTCTTTCTGGAGTGAGGTGATATCTCAGAATTGTTTTCATCTGCATCTCTCAAATGAACAGTGATGTTGAACATTTTTTCATATGTTTATTTGTAATTTGTATTTCTTTGTTTGATAAATGTCTGTTCATTTCAGCTGCCCATTTTTGGAATGGGTCTTTAAATTTGGGAGGTCTGATCTTTTTAAGTTCTGTATAGATACGAGATAGTAGACCTTTGTCTGAGGAAGAGCAGGTGAAGATTTTTTCCCACATTGTGGGTTGTCTCTTCAAACTGCTGGTGGTTTCTCTTGCTGTGCAGAAGTCTTTTAATAAGAAGAGATCCCACTTGTTGATTATGCTAGTTCACGGGCAACTGAGGTTTTGTTCATAAAATCTTTTCCTACACCTATGTCTTCAAGGGTTCTACTGTACCTCTGTTCCAACTGGTTCAGAGTTTCTATTTTAATATTTAGATCTTTAATCCATTTTGATTTTAGTTTAGTGCATGGTGAGAGATATAGATCTAGCTTTAATCTTTGGCAAGTTGAAGCCCAATTTTTCCAGCACCATTTATTCAAGAGGATATATTTTCTCCAGTGAGTGTGTTTGGCTCCTTTATCGAAGATGAGATGGCTGAGTGTGTCTGGCATTGTTTCTGCATCTTCTGATCTGTTCCACTAGTCCTCAGGTCTGTTTCTTTGCCAGTGCCATGCTGTTTTTATCACAGTAGCTTTGTAGTACAGTTGCAGGTTGGGGATTGTGATACCCCCTGCCATGTCTCTGTTACCTAAAATTGCTTTTGCTATTCTGGTTCTCTTCTTGTTCCAAATGAATTTTTGGATTGTTGTCTCAAGGTTCATAAAGTATGCTGCTGGGATCTCAACTGAAATCGCATTAAATCTATATAGTAGTTTTGGAAGCATGGCCATTTTCAGTATGTTAATCCTTCCTACCCAGGAGCACGGGATGTCTGTCCATTTTCTGATATCATCTTCAATCTCTCCTTTCAGAGTGCCATAGTTTTCAGAGAAGAGGTCTTTTATTTCTTTCATTAGGATGATTCCTAGGTATTTAAGTTTTTTGGATGCTATTGTGAAAGGAATTATTTGCCTTATTTCTCTCTCAGTGAGTCTGTCATTGGTGTAGAGGAAAGCTATTGATTTTTGTGTGTTGACCTTGTAACCAGCTACTTGAGTCAATTTGGTTATTAAGTCTAGAAGACTTTTGGTGGAGTTATTGGGGTCTTCTATATAGAGTATCATGTCATCTGCAAATAATGACAATTTGACTTCTTCATTACCTATCTTTATTCCTTTTATTTCTTTCTCTTGTCTAATGGCCATGGCTAATGTTTTCAGAACTATATTGAACAAGAGTGATGACAGTGGATATCGTTGTCTTGCTCCTGTTTTAAGTGTGAAGGATTTCAGTTTTTGACTATTTAGTATGATATTGGCTGTTGGCTTTTCATAGATGGTTTCTATCAGTTTGAGGTAGAGGCCATCTATTCCAATTTTTTGGAGGGTTTTTATCATAAATACATGTTGGATTTTGTGAAATGCTTTTTCTGCATCTATGGAGATAATCATATGGTTTTTGTCCTTGGCTCTATTGATATAGTGTATTACATTGATTGATTTGCCTATATTGAAACATCCCTGCATCCCTGGGATGAATCCCACTTGATCAGGGTGTATGATCTTCTTGATGATCTTCTGCATTCTATTTGCCATTATCTTATTAAGGATTTTCGCATCTATGTTCATTAGTGAGATTGGCCTATAGTTCTCTTCTTCAGTTGGGTCTTTCTCTGCTTTGTGGATCAAGGTGATGCTTGCTTCCAGGAATGAATTTGGGAGTATTGCTTCCCTTTCAATTTCATTGAATAGTTTAAACAGTAGTGGCAGCAGTTCCTCTCTAAATGTCTTGTAGAATTCAGCAGTGAAGCCATCAGGGCCCAGGCTTTTCTTAGTTGATAAGCTTTTAATTACATTTTCAATTTCATTGGTTGATATTGGGTTGTTCAGAATTTTTAGATCTTCTTCATTCAACTTTGGTAATTCGTATGTATCTAGGAATCTGTCCATTTCTTCTGTGTTGACCATCTTATTGGCGTATAGATTCTGGAAATAGGTCTTGATGATCCTCTGTATTTCTGCTGGGTCTGTTGTAATTTCACCCTTTTCATTTCTAATTGCATGAATTTGGGCCTTTTCTTTCCTTTTTCTGACAGGGTTGGCTAAAAGTTGGTCAATTTTGTTGATTCTTTTGAAGAACCAACTCTTAGCTTCATTTTTTTTTTATTATTCTCTTAGTCTCCATTGCATTGATTTCTCCTCTGATGTTTATAATTTCTTCCCTTGTTTGGGCTTTGGGGTTGTCCTGCTCTTCTTTTTCTAAAAGCTTGAGGTTCAGCATCAGGTTGTTTAATTGGGTTCATTCTGTTTTCCTAATATGCATATTCACTGCTATGAATTTCCCTTGTAAGACTGCTTTCATTGTGTCCCATAGATTCTGATATGTTGTATTGTCATTGTCATTTAATTGAAGGAACTGTCTGATTTCTTCTTTAATTTCCTCTGTGACCCATTGGTTATTCAGAAGTGTGTTGTTCAATTTCCATTTGTTTATGCAATTTTTTGAGTTTCTTTTCCTATGGATCTCCAATTTCATCGCACTATGGTCTGATAATATACAGGGGATAACTTCAATTCCTTTGCACTTACTTAAACATGTTCTATGTGTGAGTATGTGATCTAATTTGGAGAATGACCCATGTGCAGCTGAAAAGAATGTGTATTCTGATTTTGTGGGGTGGAAGACTCTGTAAACATCTGTTAAGTTCATTTGTTCAAGAGTTCGATTGAGTTCTTGTATTTCATTACTTATTTTTAGTCTAGTTGATCTATCTGTTTGTGATGGGGGATTTGAGGTACCCCATTACAATTGTATTAGTGCATATATGACGTTTCATGTCCGTTAGTATTTGTTTCATATAGTTGGGTGCACTAGTCTTTGGTGCATAGATATTTATGATTGTCATCTCTTCCTCTTGGATTCTTCCCTTTACAAGGATGTACTGTCCTTCTTCATCTCTCTTAATCAGTGTTGGTTTGAAATCTACTTGATCTGCAAAGAGGATAGCTACTCCGGCTTTTTTTCAGGTTCCTGTCACATGGAGTATTGTTTTCCACCCTTTAACTTTCAGTCTATGAGTTTCCTTTTGAATTAAGTGTGTTTCTTGTATGCAGCATATTGTTGGATTTTGCTTCTTGACCCATTCTGCCAGCCTATTTCCTTTGATTGGTGAATTTAGACTATTAACATTGATGGTTATAACTGAAATGTATGGACTTGTCATTGCCATGACTTTTTCTTTTTGGTGGGTTCTCCCCCTTTACATTTAATTTCTTGTCATGCCAGATGAGTTCATTCTGCTTTGCTTCCTGGGGTTGTGATCCTCAGTGTCTGTTCCTAGGATATTGTGTAAAATTCTTTGGAGTCCTTGTTTGATATTCACAAAGTTCCTAAGGTGCTCTTTGTCATGAAAGTATCTTATTTCTCCATCAATTTTGAAAGATAGTTTTGCAGCATACATCAATCTGGTTTGGAGGCTGTTTTCTTTTAGGGCTTGGAATATGTCACTCCAAGCTCTTCTTGCCTTGATAGTTTGTCTTGAGAAGTCTGTTGTGATTCTGATGGGTTTTCCTTTGTATGTGATTTGTTTCTTTTCGCTAACTGCTTGGACAACTTTGTTCTTCTGTTGTGTTTCTGGAATCTTAACAATTATATGCCTATGTGTAGAGTTTTTTGGTCAAGGCTATTTGGAGTCCTTTATGGCTCATTTATCTGTATGTGAAGCTCTTTCCCCTTCTTGGGAAGTTTTCTGCCATTATTTCTGTGAAGAGATTTTTTATGTCTTCTCCACTCTCTCCTGTTTCTTCTTTGAGCCCAATCAGTCTTATGTTATTCTTCTTTGCATCATCTAGAAGCTGCTGGATTGATTTCTTATGTTCCCTTATAATTTTGAAGCAATTTTTCTTTTCCTTGTCACTAATTGCAGTCTTATCTTCTATATCTGAAATTCTGTCCTCACATTGGCTCATTCTGCTGTGTAGACTTTCAGTGAAGTTTTTCATGTCCTGGAAATCTATTTGCATCTGTTTTATGGATTCCATTTGTTTCTTACGTTGGGATTCCATCATGTTCCTGAGCTCCTCTCTGGATTTATTAATCATGTATTGCACTAGGGGTACAATTTCTCCTGTAATCTGAGAAATTATTTCTGATTTCATTTTTTCCAGATCCCCTTTTGTTGCCAGTTCAGTGGGTCCAGGTGGTTGAGTATGAGAGTGTTCCATCTCATTTCCCTTTGGGGCTGCTGTAGGTGATCTGAAAGTCTGGTTTTGAGACTTATTTAGGTGTTTTCTCATTTCAACTGGGGTGGGGGTCTGTTAGCACCTGCACAGATTACCTCGTCTGAGCTGGGTGAGTTGGGACAGGGGCCCGGATCAGCAGTAGGGATGTTGAACCAAAAGCCCTTTCCTGTGGGCTGGGAGCAGCAGGAGGGATGGTGGCCAGGAAGCCCCTTCCTCTGTACCAGGAGCAGTGGGATGGTGGATCAGAAGCCCCTCCTTCTGGGCAGGGAGTGGTGGGAGGGAATGTGGCCTGAAAGCCCCTTCCTCTGTGCCAGGAGCAGCAGCACAGAAGGTGGCCCAAAATCCCTTTCTTCTGGTCTGGGAGCAGCAGGAGGGATGGTGACCAGGAAGTCCCTTCCTCTGGACCAGGAGCAGTGGGAAGATGGCTCAGAAGGCCCTACCTCTGTGCCGGGAACAACGAAACTCAGTACCTTGGTCTGGTGGTCTGGTGTCCTCTGCGTCTTTATAGTGTGGAACCAGGTGGCTGCCTGTCTGCAGCCCGGTAACTTGGTGTCTTCCATGTAACTCAGGACCTTGGTAGGGTGTGCACAGACCTGCCTGTGTGCAGCGTGGTCTGTAATAAAATTTTTAATGTTTAAATGTTTACTGTAATTTTGATCACACCTCATATATTTTAATTAATACTTTTATGCTTTTCTTACTAATTTTTTTTTTCTGGTACTAGTGATCGAACTCAGGACCTGGCGCTTATAAGGCAGGCATGGTGCCACTGAGCTAAGTCCCCAGCCCCTCTCACTAAATACTTTTAAATTATGCAATCAATATATTTGCCTGTAAGAAATTACATTGATCTCACATATATTTTCAAAAATATTATTTATTGAATGAAAATTTTAGCAACAAAAAACATATTCAAAGGTAGAATTTATTAGAAATAAGACTACAAACTACTATAAAAAAAAAAGCCTTGAGATTATTCAAGTTAAACCTAAATTTTAAGGTCACAACTGTAAGGAGTTGACTAATTGTCATCTTAAAATATACCATCTGTGGTGTAAACCAAATAGAAATTGTAACAAATAGGTTTTAGGGCAAAGGAAAAATAAAGAGAGAGCCAAAAATATGCTATTATCTGTGGGTTATCAAAGAGTTTTCTCCATCAAATGCAAAACTTCTTACATCAAATGTAAAACTTCAAAATATCTGCAATATTTTAATGATGATGATTAGAATGGGGTCTTAAAATGAAACAAAACTTAGACAAAATTAAAACGTTCTTATTTTGTTAAAATCACATTTGGATCTGAGTTTACAATTAAATATTTAAAACAAAATCCACTTTCAGAAAGAATCATGAAAAGATCAAAATCTTGACAATCAAAGCCAAGATTATTTATTTGAAAAAAAGACACGTATTTACACTTTTAGTTTTTCACACCAGAGAAACTATTCAATATTTACATCTGCATCCTATTTATTTCACTTAAGAGTATGGCCTCAGTGTGTATCCATTTAGCTGTAAATGTCTCTAATTTCTCATTCTTTATGGCTGAGTAGTACTCCATTTTATTAAAAAAAAAAAAAAAAAAAAACACATCTTCTTTAGCCAGATGGGCAGTTGGGCTGTTTTGAAGTTTTTGCTATTACAAATTGTACTGCTATATTGTATACTTAAAATCTAGAAATAAACTTAATAGAAAAAAAAAGATACTTAAAGTGGAATTTTAAAAAAGCCTGTTATATTAGGGAAATTAAATGTGATACATATATCATTATAATATATTTATGTATATTATATATATGACGACATAGTTTAGATTATCCTAGAATTAATAATACCTCTTTTCCTCGTGTTGTTAAGTCACATATGCTTGATTCTCAGCCCTTTTTTAAAATTCAAACTCTGTTGGCCAAACTCCTGAGATATTCCAGTTGCTTTATCTGCCTGAGAGAAAAGAAATGGACAAGAATTAATCATCTCTATCCTCGTGTATCACTCACCATTGTAGGAGAGAAGGCCCTCTGTCTCCATCTCTCTGTCGCTCTCTCTCTCTCTGTCTCTCTCTCTGTCTCTCTCTCTCACTCTCTCCCTCATTCTCTCTCACACACATACACAACACAAATATAACACTATGTGTTTTAAAAATGAGAATGGGCAAAAATATTCTTTTTTTTTAATATAATTTAATAGTATTTTAATGACTTGAAAGCAAATAAATACAGATATTCTCTGTTTAATGACTGAGTTTCTTCCTGTAACTATGTTGTTAAATGAATTGGTCACTAAATGAGGAATTGTATGTAGCATGTGCATTACAATATTCAAAACAAAGAACTGGTCAAGAGAAACTCCAGCTTCATGACTTTGCTTTTATTTTGCATAACTCTTAATCCAGCATTATAATATATAACAGAATACAATACCATATTACTGTACCATACAGTATAATCAGCAAAAATTATAGTATTGTACTTTACAAGAAGCCATCGTAAGGCCACTCTGACCCTCACGTTCCTGCATCATGAGTCCAAATTCGGGTTGTAAGTCCAAAGTAGGCATAGTCTGAACAGCATACCTCGATCCTCAGTCTGAACAGTCATTAAACAGGTAAGTCATGAAATGAAAAATATCTATATAAGAATAAAGAACTGTCTTTGTGTTGTTCATACTATATTTGTGATCAATAATCAATAGTTTATCTTTGTAATAAACTATACATATGAAGAAAACTATCTTTTCATACATTAAGATGCAATGTTAATTTGCATCAGCGATGTTTTTCTTTTAGTTTATGCTATTTTCATATATTTACTAAAAATTATTAAATAAATAAGGCCTCTCTCTTTCCCTCCTTCCCTTCCTCCCCCGTCTCTCTTACTGACAAGATGATTCAAGTTTGAATATCACTGTGTTCCATTAAATTCCATCACAGTGACACAGTATTTTAACCAATACTGAGCAGTATAAAATTGAAAACTGATTATCTTTCAGATACAACAAAACAATCTTATTTCCATGATATGACTCCCTTCAGTGGTGTTTTATTGTCTTTATCTTTAAAGAAAATACATTCTTTAAAAATAATTCATTTAATTACTTCAAATCAAGTATGTTATGAATCACTAAAAATGAGTGCAAAAACATAATTGAGTTATTCCTTTCATATTATTGAACAATTATAACTCATGTTTAAACAATTACATTGTATATTTTATAGCATTCAAAACCTATTTCAGGAGTTTGAATTTGTGGGGAAATTCAGTGTCATATAGAGAGCTGACAAGAAGGAAATACATTGCCAGTTGCCAGGGCTAAAGGGCTCTATGGAGATCAGCAGAAGGGCTTTCAGTGTCAGAAGTTGGGACCTAATTGAAAGGGAAAGAAGAAAACAGTGGTATAAAACTTCTTAACAAATTATGTTACAAGAAACAATTTACATGGTTTGAGTTTTGTTTGGTTTGGAAATTCTATACTTATTTCAGGAAATAAGAGATATAGAGATTGAATAAAAGTATAAGTAAAACCTTTACTAATGTCCATGACTCCAAATTCAACACTTTCCTAATTATTCCTTTATCTAATTATCTAAAGCTTTCAGGGAAAGTAGTATCACATTATAGAAATCATGATATTAGACAGGCTCCCATGTTCAAATTGTAAAAAAAGAAAATGTGTCATGTTTTTATTCATTCAGTGGTACTGTAACCCAAACTGTCTACTGAGGTGGTTTCTACCTTATGTCCTTTAGTTTTCAAAATTAATACCATGAGCTATACATCATTCTTATATTCTGTATCCTACATGGGATATTAGAAGCTACAAATATTTAATAACATATTGTATACTGGGAAAAATTCAAGAATATCAGCAAAACCTGTTTGCCCATGCAATTTAAATGTTATAAAATATCTAAATCTCTTTTTCAAACTAGTCCATGGTTGATGTTTGTGGGTTAAATATCACGCTTATTTTTCCATTTTCCAAAAAATATTAGGAGTATTCCCTGAACTAAATTGTTATTTTTTCATTAGATATACCTCTAAGCCACACATTTCTAACAAGAATATCATAGGAAAGGGATTGAATCATAAATGAGTTAAAGTGTAAGCCATGTTGTACATTTAAGAGTGTCTGCCTCATAATGAAAGCAGCAATTTCAGCCAGCACTGCCAGTGTCTGCCTCCTTTTCACTCAGATTGTAAGACCAGCTTTGGTGCCCTGGGATTTCTGAAAACTTAAGGATGGCCCTTTCACACAGCAAGGTAGCAGCACATGAAATTACTTGGCCTTATGCTTAGCAAGGAATTTACAGACAGACAGGACTTTGTATGAGCATTGACAGGTATCTGATCCATAGGGTCCTGCAGACCCTAAACTTTCTTTTTTACTAATGACACATATAACAATTTATTTTGAGAACAAAGTCAAATCAATATATTTTTAAAACAGAATTAAAATCAATGTCTCTACTTGAGTGACAATGAAAAATAATGCCATCTAATCTGGGATTAGTTAGATAGCAAATATCAGATAACATGAGAGAATGTGTCATAGTAGCAAGACAATTTTATTTCATCATTTTTATTTAAAACTGTAATCTATGTGATGATTTTGTAAATCACTACTTATATAATAAATGGTAGAATTCATATGATACATTTTAAAAACAAACATTTCCAGAATTTGATATATGATATTATTATGGCTTCTCAAATATTTACATCAGGAGAAAAACATGATATGCCCAGTACAATTCATAAGAAGGCCATGCGACTCTCGGGCAGTAGTGATTGAAATGATAAAATCAATCTCCAGACAGGTAATAGCAGTAACTCAACTCTAGAAGACTTTCTTACTACCTTTTCCTTTCTCTAAGCAATAGCATGGTGCAGTCCTAGGTTGAGTGGAGGAAAATACCAGGGATGTCCTTGAACAGATGTACCATAGCTATAATACTCTCTGTAATGATTTTTAATCTTCTGCAAACCATTACAAGGTGGGCAAGAGAAACAAAAACTTATTTGGAGATTTGGTGGGAGACTTCTGCTTAGGAACACAAAACAAGGAGGGGAGGGCTGACAAAAGATTTGCAGCACACTAGGTAAAAGTTTAAAAATTTTTGACTTAAAATGTTAATTTTTTTATCACAAAATAAGTCACTGCCAGATAAGTTTGTTCCTTAAGCCATGATGTTCCAAAATTTCATTGAAAAATAACCCGGAGTAGGTGATACTCTACTAATTTTACATTAAACAGGACCATCCATATGGATGCAACATAAATTTTGTTAAATAGTGATGAGGGAGGTAAAAGAGCCAGAACATCATTCTGAAAAATACTGGACCCACTATGGCTGACTTGAGACTGAAGGATCTGAATGTGGAGGAACTGGTAGGCTTGCAGAAGCTGGAAAAGGCACGGTGATGGATTCTCCTCTAAAGTCCCAGAAAGAAACACAGTACTGCTGACCCCATGCCTCTAGCACAGCAAGATCCACAGACTTCTAAAATATAGAACTACATACATAAGAATGAATTTGCTTTGTTTTAAGCCAGTAAGATATCATAATCAATTACAATAGCAAACTAACACAATAGACTACATACTGATAACAAAGTAGTAAAACACCATAACTCCTTGGTCTATGCTACTATGTAGTTGAGGATTGAAGAATTCAAAATATCTAGTGAAAAACAAGATGTTTCCTCTAGAATTGGTGGTACAGATTCACATAGCACATTTCAAACCTGGGAAATTTACAATTTGCTTTCTTCTGCTCACATTTTCTTTCAAATGATAGCAAATGAGGCATTGGAGTGGGAGGCATGAACTTTTGATCACTCAACAAATATGTAAAACCTGAGAATATGCTTCATTATAACTATGAAACTGAGGAGTAAATTTATTTTCATTTCTAACAAAGTACTAAAAAGACATCATCATCATTATGGCTTCTGATAATAAATTTTTGTAATCTACATATTTTTCATAGTTATCTTTTTTAACAGAAATGGGAAGAAGATAAAATTGTATCTTTCTCAAGTGGGAGGTGGATTAAAAGATGTATGGAAGGGGAAGAAAAGAGGGGAAGGTGCTGAAAATGCTCTTAAGATATTTTATGTACGTGTACTAACTCCACATAAGGACTGTAAATGTAATGTACTATAAAAATTAGAAAATTGTAGTTAAAATAGCATAGATGTATTTTGTCTGTGATAGCTTATATCATCTTCAGTATTTATTTCTTATTCAAGGATATCCATACTATCATTCTTTTCTCTGATTCCTCAAATTTCTTATTCTCATCTTGAACCTTATTTTCCCACAATTCCAGAAAAAGTTGATATCTTTTGTAGTAATGTATACTAATATTCAGTAGATTGATATTGGTTTCATTTTTGTTTGTTTCCTTTTTATATATGTTCTAGAAATAAGTGTCCAAGAAAATCTGGATCCAGAGATAATTATTCTATGATACAAGCTATAAATAGTTTATATTTCATTTAAAAATCTATATAATGCAAGTATATTTCTAAACATGCTACAGTATTTAAAATGACTTTAGAATTCATATTAGATCTTCCTACAATTCAAGTAATATCAATATCCTGGGAAATATATTATAATAGAATTATTCTTTCATAATATGTAAACAATATTTTAAAGTAATAACTCCTTTAGATCCTTATAATTGAATTATTATATATATTAACATCAGTAAGAGTTAGTGAAAGTACTTGTCAGTAGGGGATACTCTGTCATGTTAACCTAGAAAGACCAATGTCTAAAATCACTGAGTCATACAAAGATATATTTCACTTGCAGAGGAGGAACAAGAAGGAAAGAGAAACTTACAAAAATCTATTACCAATTGATTAAGATTCTGCCTATCCATTCACTGTTCATGTAATTCACAAAATACATATCAGATATCTATGATTCATTACATAGTCACTCTTTTATAAGATTGACATTATGATGTATATACAAATAACATAATTTCTGCACTTAGTTATTTTATATTTAAACCAGGCAGGTATTAAAATATATTTAAACCAGGTAGATATTAAAATATTAATTAAAACATAGAGTATGCTACTAATGATTAATGGAGGAAAACTTAGTGAAGAAATCATACAAATAGGAAGATTTCTTATTTAAATAATACTGTTAAGAGAACTCCCTCCTAAAACCCTAATTTTAAATACATAAATTAGAAAACATTTTGTGTAGAAACCTAGGGAAAGAGAATTTAAATCTAAAGAGAACAGTAAGTATTAATAATTTGAATTGGGTTAATTCCTGCAATTTTCTGTAGAAATCAGGTGAATGATATAGTAGAAATATAGCGCAAAAGATGAAAGGAGAAGTAGGAAAGTGATCTCAGCTATAATCAAATTCAGTTCTGTAGGGTTTTACTAAATATTACATAATTTAGTTTTATCCAGAGTAATGTGGAAATACAATCAAGAATTTTCAATAAAAAAGAGCCAGTTCATGAATATATAGATTAATATTTTTAGTATATAACAAAAGATGGCATCCAGATCATAGACGAAAGGAGTGCTATGTTTGATGACTAGGGCATTTGTTCATAGTATTTAAATTAACAAAGAAAAAAAGGAAACTCATAGAAGAGTGAGGGAGAGTAGATCAATAGTTTGGAGCTTTGGAAATTTTAAATCACCTTAAAAGAATCTTTTCAGGTGAGTGTGAGGGAGTTTAAGTATCAAATATTTGATTTAAACACGTATAACACCTTACGCCATGTATATGTGGGTTGCCGAACCAAGTACCAATAATGTCATTAATTCCTCCTAACATATCTCTACTTAGTGATTATCCAACATAAGAGGATAGTTTAAGTAGAAATTTGCTACACTTGAAAAAACATAGATTTTATAATAGTAGAAATCCTTATTTATAATGAATATTTTCACATTATTTAATATATATTCATTTTGAAATCATTTAGAAAATTTTGAGCTCTATTTTTTTCATACATAAAATGAAGAGAAATATATTCAAATATAATCATCTCATAAGCCTTTTTAAAGATTGAAAGTGTCAGGAAAAATACACTAAACTTGGAAATTGGCAAAAGAGATTACTGAGTGTTTTTTTAGTACAGTATATACAGGCTACATCTTTAATTGGCTTCCTATTGACTGCAAAATTTTGCTTTGTTTTGAAGAAAGCACAGCTCTAAAAGATACACTTATTGTTCTATAAGGTATTATCTCCTTTTCTTGTAATCCCAATACCAATACTTACTACATTTTCTATAAAAACATTGTTCTTCTTATGCTCTGTAAACTTGTTTTAGCTTGTTTTAATTTCCTTCATTAATTAATCAGTTGAGTACATTTTAAAAATTTATTAATTTTACATTTCAACAGACATTTCAATTTTCAACATATATATATAATATATATGTGTGTGTGTGTGTGTGTGTGTGTGTGTGTGTGTGTGTGTTAGGAGATGATATATTTTTTAGTAGATTTTCTGACATGTTAACCTCTAAGACACTTTCCCAAAACTATCCCGATTATAGTTGTTACCTCTTTTCATTGAAGAACAATGAAAGTAAACTGGACCTTCTCTTCCTAATATTCTATTTTATTCTTCCAATAATATAAAATTTAATTGAAGTTTAGCAATTTATTGATGATTCTGATTGGCTAAATTTTACAGACAAAGTGCACCTTCAGTGGGAACTGTTGTTTGACAGAAAATTCCTAGATTTAGTAAAAGGTAAAAATTTGTCAGAATCCTTCCTACCTTATTTAGATGGCTTAAACATCAATATCCTTATTCTATGAAAACAAAAGAACTCATTTTGTTTTTTTATGTGAAAATTCAAGCATAAAGCACCAATTCTACTTCTTAATAGGGACACTAACATATTATTGGATATTATCCACAATGTTCTAAAATATGCATCGAATAATGTTTACTTGCAACCGTATCATTTATTTCTTCTACTAAAATTAAATTTATTTTTAAACATCTTTATTTAAGTCTTCTAAACCTTTATTGTAAATCTGGACAAAGACAAAACTCTCCAACTCAATGATATCAACAACTCAACAATTGACCTCATATTTCAGTTCAACTCCTTCCTCTCTTTAGCCACTCTTTTTTGATGCTCTCACTATCTTCCATTTCAGGAAACTGAGTTGGTCTTCACTCTCTTTGCACATTACTTCTTGTTGGACAAGCTCTGAAATCAAGGTTTAGTAGTAGGTGCTGCTTGACATCTATTAAAATTATGAAGGATTCAAGTGTCTGCAAATTCCCCCCTTCTCTATTCCTGAGAATAAGACCTCTTACATTACAAGTCTCTTCATCACAGGGACTGGCATATGCATTACTTATTCCTTTGTATTGGATTTCAGTTCCCTGCCAGCCCTGGAAATCATATCTTCCCTCTTGTTACACAGTGCCTGCTTCCCACAATTTTCCTGTTCACTGTACTCTCCAGAACAGCCTTTCAAGTGGCCCTGGGTGATGCAGGGTCCACCTACCTCTGGATGTGAGTACACGTGATTAATAACCAGCTGTCAATCTCAATTGACTAGTGGTGCATGACTTACAGGCATCTACATCACCCAGCCCAAGACATCTTCCATCACCAATTCAGTAAAAAGGAGAAAAATAAAATATATCTTTTCAAACTTAAATGTTTTCTTCATTTTCTTCCTAGTTTCACTCATAAATTTATCTACCCATCCATCCATCTCACTAAATAAATATTATATACTTACAGACCATATTTTTAGGCATGTTTGTTTGCATCACAAATATTTATTAACTGATTTATGCCGAATATTAAAAAAGTATCAAAACTCTTCATTTAAAAATTTATTTTCTTCACATTTATTCCAAAATATTAATTGTACTGGTTAAGCGGGGTTCATTGTGACATTTCCATACATGTATCCTTTGTGGTTTGACTATGTCCACATTCCCTGATACCCTCACTTTCTCTCCTCTCTTCCTTGGCTCCTTCAGTCGCCTTTCCTTTCCATAACAGTCCCTCCTCTACTTACAGGTCATCTTTTTTTTTTTTTTCCTTAGTTTTCCACATATGAAAAAAATACTTGTGGAACACGTCTTTCTACATTTGGCTCATTTTGCTTAAAAAGCTGTCTATTATTTCCATCCATTTTTCTGTAAATAACAAAATTTCATTCTTCTTTATGATTGAATAATACTCCATCATGCATGCATCTCATATTTTTTATATATTCGTCTGTTGAGCAGCACCTAGGGTGATTTCACATTGTGACCATGAACCCAATTATATCAACTTCTTTGGATTAAGTAACAAATAGCTTGGGCTGGGGATTTAGCTCAGTGGTTCTGGCAATTGCCTCACAAATGCAAGGTCCCAAGTTCGATCCCCAGTACCAAAAAAAAAAAAAAAAAGAAAGAAATACATAGCAAATTAGTAAAGCATGCTCTTGGGTGTGTCTGAGTAGAACCCAAAGGCCTTGGATATAACATATCATGTCTAACATTCCTCTGTGTTCGCCTACTGTCGGGAGAAATTCTACATAATTTTGGGGAAAAATCATTTCATAAATGAAATTATAATTAGGCCTACTTTTTCTGCCTACAGGCCAGCTATGGCATTTCGAGAGATACTTCCATTTTGGCCTCCAGTCACAGCTAAAACCTCAATGGTCCAGTGGTGATGTTGTGATGTTCCAGAACCAGATAGCAGCTGAAGACATTCTGGGAGGAACAAAATCTTCATCTGCATAGTTCCTCATTGTTCTAAGATTTTCACTGCCACTCCTGCCACTTCCTCTGAGTCACCTTTTAAATTTATTTCTCCTGTGTACTGAATAAAGGTTTGGCAAGCTCAGGGGCTTTTGTCTTTGCCGTCCAGAGCAGCACTGATCAGGCCCAAAGCTCAGCTGCTTCTTTTAAGTCTCATGTTTTCTGTCTTTTCTGTCTATGTAATAAATTAATTCATCTTGTGCTGACATGGCTCAAAGGAGACGAGGACTTACTGCCAAGGTCCTAGTAACATCCTCTTTCCCTGTTTCCTACACCAGCTGACATGACCTAAGGAATTTTGCTTTATCATACCTTTCTACCATGATGTTCCTGCCTTGAAGATACCTGACCATGAACTGAATCCCTGTAAAACATTAAACAAATTAAATCTATTTTATTTAAGTAGTGGGTGTCAGGTATTCTGCCCAACAACAGCAAAGCTGACACACATCTTACATTTTCTGAATACTTCTGCAGTATACATAAATTCTAGATATCTCTATAATACACCAATTTCATTTCCTTCAAATATGCAATGGTATCTTGGTTCATAAATGCTTCTGTTCATGAGCAATTCAGTTCACAAACAGAAGTGTATGGCAAAAGTTTGCTTCCATTCATGAATTCTTCACTGAGTGATGAACACAAATCTGGCCATCTTCCCTAGAATCATGGAACAAATTAAATTCATGAACTGAAGTTCCACTGTATATTCAAAAGTAATATCTTGATCAAATGTTCTTCCATTTTTAGTATGCCGAGGAATCTCCACAGTTTTGAAAAAATTTATATTGTTGTCAACAGTTGTGAATTCATTTTTCTCCACATTCTTCCCAACACTTTCTCTCTCTTTTTTTTTTTTTTTTTCTTTTGCTTGTTTTTTTTGTTTTGTTTTGTTTTTCAATAGTGGGCATTCTGACTGGGTTAAAATAGAATCTCAGTGTGTTTTTCATTACATTTTTCTATTGGATAAAGATAATGAGAACATCTGAGAACAGCTAAGACATTTTTCAAGTATTTAAATGTACCTGTTTTTCTTGTTGTTCTTAACTACTTTTTTTGTTTTATAGTTTGGATATTAATCATCTGTCAAATGAATACATTACAAAGATTTGTCCCATTCTGTAGGTTATTGCTTCAGTCTTTGGTTCCCTTGCTGTGCAGAAACTTTTAAATTTAATGCAATCTTACTTACCAGTGGTTACTTTTATTTCCTGAGGTTACGGGGATAGTTTTCAGGGAATTTCTGCCTGTGCCAAAATGTTTCAGTATTGTGATTTTACATTGATTCTTGTATAGGATGAGAGATGTGGCTCTAGATTCTATCTTTCATATGTGAATATACCTATTTTTTCAACACTGTTTGATCAGAAGTTGTTTTTTCTCTAGCACACACTATTGGAATCTGTGTCAAGAATCACTTTGTTATACATAGGTGGATTTTTCTATGGGTTTTCTTCTTTCTTCCACTGTTCAACATTTATCTTTTTATGGCCATAGCATGCTACTTTTGCTAGTATGAGACTGTAATATATTTTGAAATTAAGTATCCTGACATCTCCAGAATTATTATTTTTGCTCAGAATTCCTTTGGAATTTGATGTTTTTGTGCTTAAACATGAATTTTAGGAATTCTTAGGGTTATTTTTTATTTCTATGTTCTCTCTGTTCAATATTGTTAGGTCACATATATCCAGAACTGTGTGAATTTCTACTCTATTTCTGAATTGGCTCCTACGTGATTTTTCAAAAAATTAATTTACAATTCTATGAATGTCAGTGGTGCTATTTATAATGTTCATTTGTTCATTTGTCATTTGATATATTTGGATTTTCTCTCTCTCGCTATCTAAACATTTGATAATGTGATAAATTATTAAATTATTTTTGAACAATTTGCTAGTAGTATTTCTCTAACATTCATATAATTCTTTATTAAGTTATTATATTTCCAAACCATATTTTTTCAACTCAAAAGGCAAGATAAGAGGAAAAAAGTCCCAAACACTTATAAATGTATTATTTGGATTACTCATATTAATAAGCATTATTTCATTCAATTTTTTTTACTGGGTCCCTATACTGTTTGGAAAGAAATTTTGTGGGTCTTGGCCATAGTACAGTTAAATCAAAGCAAAACATTACATAGCCTCACAAAAAACGAATAAATAAACAAAAATCATAGCTGTCATGACAGTTATACTCCAGGGGACTGCAAAACAACAAGAAAAATATATAATATGGCAGTAGAAGAATTTTTCTGAAGAAAATGTAAGTAGTGTAAGAAGTACAGAGTGAATTGGCAATGCAATTTGATTTTAAGGTGGCTAATAAATCTTTTGATGAAATTGCACTGGGGCTACATTTTCTAAAAGTTGTGAGAGAATGATTGGAGTAAACAGATAAAAAATTGAGCTAGTGTTTTCAAAAAACATATGCATGTTTTGGAAGTCCAAAACAGAGGGGAATACGTCTGTAGCATTGTGAGAAAATATGAAGAACTGACATATAATGAATTTAACTAGAGAGCCAGTGGCCATATAATAGTGAGTATGTGGATCTGAGTAAGGTCTTTGGTCCAGAGAATCGATTACAATGTCTGAAGAAGGGATGGGCATGGACATGTTTACAATTTAATAAGAACTCTAGTTTTTTTCACAACTGAGTATTACGTTCTTACTAAGCTACCTCTGTACCCCTTCACTCCCTTGTTGTTTGTTTGTTTTGAGGCTGTCTATTGAAGTTGCTAAATTGCCCAGGATGGTCTTTAACTTGCTCTGCTCCTGCCTCATGTTCCCAGAGTGCTAGGATTACAGGAATACACCAACATGTCTATTCCGATTAAAAGATTAAATAGAACTCTGTACTTGCTATAGAAGGTGGAATGGGAGGAAGGATTAAAGCAAAGTCACAAATTAGAAGACAACTGTAATGGTCCAGTGAAACATGATGGCAGCTTGAAATCTGGAAATGGTTAATGAGTTATTTGATACAGATCAGGTGTTACACTTACAAAAATGATTCAGTTTCAAGAAATGTTTAAAATTTATTTTTTATTGGAAGCATTATGAAAATTGCTCTATCATTTTACCTTTGCCTATGTATGCAAAATATTATTATTCAACAATAAACAAGGAAAATATAGTTAAATAATTGATAATTTTATTCGAAGAGTCTAAGATTTCCTACCGAATATAGGATAAAAACATACAATGAAAAATTTCATGTTTGCTTCCCACACTTTGAAATTTTAACTGGCTCATTAGCATAATTATGACTCACGATCCCTGAAATCCTTTCCTTTTAGATATTAAAATATACTTTGTATTTATTTTAAAATTTACAGTAAAAAGTACTCTTGTGAAATCTTTATGTACACTAAAGAGTAAAATAAATAATAACCATGACATGAGTTTAGCAGTCAGCAAAGTATTTAGATCATCCCTCTATTGGCTTTCAATAGAATTGGAGTGAAATTTTTGACCAACCTCCTTTGATCAATATGCATAAACATAAATGTGTGCTATCCTGTGACTTTAATTTCAATTAATCTGAAATTTATTTCCTAAACAATCCCATTTTAAACTTATAAGCTTTCTTTTGTGATTAATACATAATATTTCTTAAGAAACAATGAATAATTTAAATAGTTTGTCTTGAATTAAATATAATGTTTTAATACTATTTATAATTTTAAAATTCTGGCAAAAAGCTATATCCTCCTAACTTCATGAAATCATTCTGAAAACACAGGCTCTGCTCTAGAGAGATTAGCCTATACGTGATAACAAGATGTCTTGTAAATGTACACTTACCATCACAATGTGATGCAATATTTTGGCTTCTAAGTATCCTGGCTTACCCTCCCATAGCACTGCGATTACAGGTGTATGCCACCACAGCCAGTTTATTTGCTTCCTTTATGTAAAATATAAGTACTGCTGCACTGCATTGCAATGATAAGCAGAAATGCAAAATTAATAATGTCACATATAAGCATAAAAAGGACAATGATGATTGGTGATATTCTATGAAACATGGTGTGTACAAGCATATTTATTTGAGAGAAATGAAAGGGTAATTTATGTAATTCAATATCACATATCATATAAGGTAAAGAAGTTTAATATGTTTAAGCTTTTGAAAGAAATATATGCCAGGTCAACCCTATGTTTCTTTTGAGTTATTTTTTCTGATTTATCTTGCTCGCTTATGTCTTTTCTTTCATGAAATACACAACAACCAAACAAATTATTCTGGAAAAGCATCAAAATTTTGAGTTGTGTAAGCAAAATCATAGCATCAAGAGGAGACAGCTGTCTATTCTGAGTTTCTCTATACTGACTTTCTCCATGGGTGTCAGGCTTTTTTTTTTTTTTCACTTCAGTGTTGATACTGTGATGTCTGAAAATATCACCATCTCTCTGCTTTTTATGTAACATCCAACCACAATATTATGAAATTAAAATTTTATGTTTTTTTCACTTAAAATTTGATAATATTGTATACCTAAAATGTACCAATGATTAGAATGAATAAACGATAATGCAAAATAGGAAGAAAAGATCCAAAGGGGTAGAGGTAGTGGGAGGGGCAGGGGAAAGGAAAGAAGGGAAAGGAAAAATGATGAAAAATGGAAAAAATGGAAATAAAGTCTTTGTAAATAGGAAAGGGTGGAGGGGATGAAGGGAGGGCTAGGAATGGGGAAAAAATAAGAACCAAAATGCATCATGTAAAGGTACAAGTTCCCAATTAGAGATGTAAATGTGTTGTATACCTAAAATGTACCACTAAAAGAATTTAAATTAAAAAAAAAGATTTAAGATAATCCATTTGTTTCCTGACACTCTATTGGGATACAGAGATTGGGGCCAGGTGATTCACCATGTGTCTCCTTTGGGCTGACTGATTACGTTGGCAATGTGGAAAAAAATATGTTGCCCCTTTCAAGTTTCTTCATCTTACAGTTTATTTTCCTCTTCCTTCAGGATTATAATTCTTCTACTACTTAAACTTACAGTCTCTCTCAGACTATTTCAATGTACCTTAATCTTTGGATTCCTACTTTTTTTCCCTCCCAGAATATAGTACTTAATATATTTTAGGTCATGAAATGGGTTGTTTTGGAAAATTATTTACAATTCTGGTCCTGGTAGAGAAGTCAAAACCAAAAATTTTATTGCTCTTTTTCTCTGACTCCCTAGTGGTAATTCATCATTACACCCTTTTGTCCTACTCTCATGGTACAATTTAAATGGATCCTCTACTGATATCTGATCTATCTCATTCTTGACAAATGATAGAAAAGAACTCTAGGCCCTCTTCCTTTGCTGAAATCATGGCATGGTGTTTAGATAATTCCACATCAAAAAGGATGGACACTGTTATATCCTTTCCAATCAGTTTCCTCATCTGCACACTGCTAATGCTATTTTATTCCTCTTCAACATGAAAAGAGACTCTGATATGTATACCTTGCTCTTGTTCAAAAATTGAATATCACTTCAAGGGTTAATAATTATCACCTCAGGTGTACTCTGTTCACTACCTATTCTCTGATACTCTTTTAATCATCTCTTTCACCTCTTGTTTCCTGGCAAGAATTCTTTGGTCCAAAAATATAATGACTAATTTCTAAATGTTCTGTCCTCTCATATTCACTACAAAATAATGAATTAATAAAAACACAGTTTTCTGATATCTCTCCCTACTTTCCAATGAAATTGCTATTGTTAATGTGGAACAGAAAGGACTATTTTCTTACTAATATTAATACGTTGCTACTAAATGGGCTAGGCCTCCAAAACACTGTTTGGGTTTATTATGTTATCATTCAATATATTTTAGTAACATGCATGTATATAAATGAATTAATGGAAAGGGGAAAGAAAATTCTGGAGCTGCATGATCTATGAAGTTACTGAAAAAACAGGTTATGTCAGTTAACAGGCCAAGATAGGAGTTTGAATGGCACAGAAAATGAATAGTTCCAATACTGAACTTAAAGCATTAAGCAAAATATCAGTTACATTTTAGTAAAATTATTGATTATATTAAGAATTACTAATTGTTCAAAAGAAGAGCTTCTTCAGTAAACAGTGATTGATGTTGATGAATTTTGTTTGTTTTTCTGAAAACATTTTGTTTTAATGCTTTAGAACTCAAAAAGTTATGTTGTTGTATGATTTTTTCTCTTTCATCATCCTTTCTTCATTTTCCAGTTCTTTTGCTCCTATGCATAATTATATATTTTTAAAATCTAAGCCACAAAGAATGTAAGATTATTAAACCATACACGTGTTTAAAGAAATACTCTAGATTGGCTAATGTGTCAGTCACCATTGCTTTTCCACTTGCAGATCTCAGCAGAAACTTACTCAAATGGAAAATCATCTGTTTTCATGAGTAAATAACAAATGTAATGTGATATCTTAGTGTTCACTCTGCCTCCTCCTCCTCATCTCAATATTACCATTCTGAAGTTTGAACTTTAGAAAATAAATTATTTTAAGTTTACAAAGCTCATATCAGTAGAAAATGACTAACTCTTGCAGTTGAATAGTAATAAGCCACAGCAAGTAACAAAACTGGTCTGTAAGACTCATTCTTCAGCTTTCATGGATGTCATTTTCTAGTTTTTTTTTTTTCTAATTGAAGCACTATATACAGAATTTGTTCCTAATATGAACAGATAATATCTGAATTTTAAAAAATATTGCACCCTTTTTAACATACATTCATCAATATAATGTATGTAAAACACTACTGTAGTAATAGCAAATTTTGCATGTTTTCAAAATATTTGTTGTTATTTTATTCTTTTGTAACAAAGTTTTGAGTGTGAGTGTGTGTGTGTGTGTGTGTGTGTGAATGTTTGTCATTATTCTATCCTGTGCTGATATCAAAGTAAACAGGAATCTCTGAATCCAAAGGTTTTACGATCTGGAGAGAGAGATAAAGACACTCATAACAAAAATGGTAATTACAACAAAATAAGAATGAAGCAGTTAGTGGCTATTTTTTTAGTCAAATGTGGCATATTAAGTCCTTTAAAAAGTCATTTAACTTAGCTATAATTCTCATCCTTTTATTTTAGAGGAAGGAACTGAGGCATGGTGATTTATCTTCCCCAAATTTGTACAATGGGCTAATGACGAAGGTGGCTTTACATGCAATTCATGTCTAAATTTCTGCAAACACACAAACACATATACACACACACATACACACACACACACACACACATGTGGTAGCAAGGTATCATTGGAGTGAGGGAAGGTCAGTATCTAATTGTTTCAAATTATGTATTGTCTACTAAATTGTGCTTAGTTTAATTTTTAAACACAGATTTGTTCAATAAAAGTGTTCAGTTTTTAAACATGAATTTAAAATAAATGAAGTGATAACTAAGGTTTTCTAGAATAGAAATATATTAATAGATTCTTCAAATAAATTATTTCCTGTCTATGTGACAGGCTTTATATTTGTTATTGGTACAATGAAATACTGAAAAAATAAAGAGTTTATAAATTAAGATAAATTGGAATATAGACTATTAACAAGTCAGAAAAATTTTATTTATCTTTATTGACTTCTGTCAGTGTACATATGCATAATAGTATAATATGTCACAGACACACATAGAACACACAATAATGGAAATAGGCTGAAATGGTGGATATTAGCAGAGTGAAGACACCTTTAGATTTTGGCAAGTGAACAAACCCACTGAGGCTGAGATACATCACTGTCAGATGGCTTCAGTGGAAAGGTGACATTCAAATGGATCACCTAAGTATAAGGATTCTATCACTTGATGAGTAGACAGGAAAGTATTTCCCAACACCCATCCAAGTACATACAAAGTCCTCAAGTAGAAAAATGTTTCATATACATGTGGAAGACCAAAGAATCCACTAAGTCTGAAGTATGAGATTGAGAATCAGACAGGATTGGTGAGAGGAGTAGCAGAGGGTTAATACAGAACCAATATTCTATGTAATGGTAACATTTATAAGATATAAAAGGAGCAAGATATACAACATTATCTTAGATATGAAGGCAGTAAAGCATGTAATGGTCTCTTTTGATATACTAGTTTAAGAGATCTCTATGTATAATATAGTAGCAATAAAGGCAGATGCTCATTATGCTCAACACCCACTATATCTATATTTTTGTATAAGTTATTATTACTTTTACTTTCTACATTCTTTTTCATAAGAACATGTGGCATTTTAACCATTTTAACCAGAGGCATGGCTTACACCTGTTCCTCAAGCCAAAGTGAGGAGGTGACATTTAAGATTAATGTTTCCATATTGCTACCACAATACTAAGAATGAATGAATAAATTAAATATTTACATTATTAATCCAAAGTAATAGTTCATCAAAATGTAGTTGTAAAATTTAGATGGTCTCTGATGAAGTTGCCAAAAATTGCATGTCAAAATCAATATGCAGTCATAACCTAAAATTTAATAGTATATTATATTAGTCAATTTTATCTTGGCAAATGATGCATTTTAAAGAAGTTATTATTAAATTTCACCTCTCTAATATGTATTGGGTTTATAAAATTCTACTGTTGGTTATGACTGCTAAGAAATAATTTTAATATCTTAAATTATTTTAAAAATAATGTTTCCTAAGTTTTATTAGAGTTCTATGCTTGCTAAAATCCTCTGAAAATTTTTCTTTGAATAAGATGGTTCATTACATTAAAATAATACTCAGTGTTTTAATTACACCATCTTGAATATGTTTTTATCTTCCACCACAGTGCCATTTTCTTTCAGTAGGATTTCATATACTTTAGCATAATCAGTACAAAGAATTTTTCATGCATATGTCAGTTACTTTAAATTTGATTCTAAGTGTGGTGAGATAGAAAATTCTATCAACTGGGTACATTTTGAGGAAAACTGGCTGCCTTTGTAAGAGAAAGTGCAATCACATAATCACTTTAGTCATATTTCATTCATCACTTAGCACCTTCCTATTTAACACATGGGATAAAATATCTTGTATTGGTTAAGCAAGTGTCTCATTAATTAGCAGAGTGGATATTAGAAAAGGATTTAAAGATTCAATTATAAGTACTCAGAGACTATGGATGAGCTAAAGTAGTTTAGAGACAATATTTTCTCTAACTTTCAAGAATACAGTACATAAATCACCCAGATGGATTTTCTGAACCACAGGAGAAAATGCCTTAATTGGTGCTGAATCAAACCTTTTGCTTATGAAGATTTCAGATTCTTATTTTAGGAGTGTGTGAGGATCTGTAGCTATGGTCTTATGCTAGAATTCTAAACTGAAATTACTCATTAGGGAACTTAGGACAGCTACTGGCAAACCAGTGAATATTAAAATTATTCATTGATATTATAATAAATCATTTGTAGTAATGATTAAAAATAAATTAGGTATCACCATGAATTGTCATTATCTATTAACAACATTACTAAATACAAATTATAATTGTATTGCAAAAATAATAGAATGTTCAAACATTATAGATACACATGTAACCTAGTTTGAATTTTGTCTTACATGTAAAAATTAACATATAGGGTATGCCTTCAGTTAACCTAGGACTCTACTTTCACTCTGCTATTTGCAGATACTATTGCAAAGAAGTAATTATTCTTCTGCCTATATCAGCATGAACCCAAATATTATATGACAGAATGATATAAACAACCCATATTAACATTAAATTTACAAATAAGACGAACATGAAAAGCCTATTAAAGCCCAAAACATTGCCTTCCTTGCAACATACATAAATTTTAAAAACAGTAACAATTCTAAGGCTAATAGAAGTCAGAATAGTGATGACCCTCGAGGCAGAGGGGTTTTAATGAAAGGTGGAATAAGGAGCCCTCTGGGTTGCAGTTAATGTTCTGTTTTTTGACCTGGATGCTGGTTACATGGCTATATCTCCCTGTGAAAATTCATCAAGTTATACCCTTAGGATTTTCTATATGTACTTATATTCAAAAATGTTTAAAATTAAACAAAAAACTGAAATGGGAGAAATATTTTAACCTGTGGGTTTGATACAATGCTATAAATTCCTAGACATAAAAGAATGATAAAAATGTGGAAAAAAGAGATGCATTAAAGATAATAAAATGAAAATCTTTAAAGCATCTAACAGAAGTGTGCTCCCATGTATGTACACATGTTCATGAACAATGTGTACAATAAGCACACAGTGACATTTCAATCTAGAAATGCATTTTAATTTTATCTCTTTTGCCATTATTTGTCTTAAAAAATGTTCTATCTTGCCTGTCTGGTTTTTAGCTTTGATATTATGCAATATCCCTTCATACACTTATTTCCAACCTACATTATTTAGCAAGTATGCTACTATAATTATCTAAAAATTAGATTTGGAATTGTCTAAAAATGTTAACATGTTTTACCATTTCCTTTCATGTCTCCTGAAGCTCATATCTGAATACACAAATCAAATAATAAACACAAAATAGATCCCTAACCCTGTTGATAAAATATGTCCCATCATGTTTAGATTTCTCTCCCTAAAGCCATAGACTTTACGATGACCCATAAACCATTATTTTTCTCAGTGCCAATAATACTGGCCTTGATTCATTCTCTGAAAGCTCACTCCTTACCTAAACCCTTTTACTTTGGCAATGCTACTTCACCTTCTCACTTGAAAAAAAAAACCTCCCTATTACCATTCATGTGGCATCTTAATCACCTCAATTGATTACCTTTCTAATATTCTTCTCTACAGGCCATGAGCTGAGATGGAGAACAGGAAATTCAATCCTGACAGATTCTGATAAAAGATCTTTGAATTATGTCATCAAAAATTTATAATCAAAAAAGGATTTTGGGTTCTTTGGGAATAATCAGAAACCTGAGCAATATCACACTGTCATTAGCCACCTGAATTAAGTCACTATTTTAATTATAAGGTGAAAGACTAGTTTGTTATTCTTGGAATCTTAGGGGTTAACAATTCATAGATAATATTCAAGTTCAGAAAATTCTGCTTTGTTTTCCTCAGTACATATTTATTTAAATAGCATACCAGAGATCCTTTTGGATAAAACTAGAAAAAATTGACCCATGATATTGTTTGAGGCATTATTGAATATTACTTCTTCAAATATAACTAGTCCTTTCTAAATTCATCTAATTTCACTAGGCTATACTTCATTAGCATACAAATCCAAATTCTAAATGACATGCACATTTTTTCTCATATTACAAGGGCTATGACTCTGCTTTGTCCTCCACTTTTTTCATTCTGAGGTTCATCTTGAGTTGTCAACTTATTTGTAAAACATGCTTTCTTGGTGTCTAAAATAAAAGAGTTATTTGAAATTTTATTTGGAAGTGATAACTATTACTTCTGGTAGTATTTCACTAACAGATACCTCCTATTCTTCCCTGTAGGAGAAACAGATGGTAGAGAACAAGTAGGCATAAGGCTACAGAAAAAGAAATGGCAAGTGTACAGGCACAATAATATTATATAACATATTTCATTCCACAAGGTTTGTATTTCTGGGTTGATAAAAATATTGAAGATGGTTGACAGAGGAAATAACAGTTCTCTACTCTGGGGCACAATCATAATTTTTTTAACCAGTTCTGAACTGCATTTTAGGTTTTCAGAATGAGATATAAATTTAATGGACTTCTAAATTAATTCTAAGAAAAACTGATTACCTAAAGATTGAAAATGTTAGATCAACACTAGGAGCCAATTTTAATTTGATAATTTATATTAGTTCTAATATATATATATATATATATATATATATATATATATATATATATGACTACAAAAGATCCTCCAGCTGTTAGAACTTCACACAAGAGGTGTGAATCAGATGTTTTGTGCTGAGAAATTTTTCAGGATGATCTTGAAAACTAAAGCTAGTGGTTAATGAACTGAACACTGATTGTCATTTTGTCCAATATTTCTCACTTTCTCCTATAGTTACGATATTCTTTTACCTCAATAGAGAGTTGAGCACTGGACAACATGGTCAGCTATTACTAAGATTATTATGCCCTTCTTCTTTGTATGGAGCATTTAGATAATTATAAATCCCTGAAGAACTCAACATACGATTAAGTGAGGCTTCCAGAACACCAAGTGACCATGAAGGAAAAAGAAACTTGTTCCACCACACCATAGTCAAAATGTGACTAGTCCAACCAAAACACAGATTCCTAAAGCTCTGGGAGAAAAGTACAAAATATGTATAAACCCAAACACAGTAGCATTACAGCAGAGTTTTTACACACAAACTTTAAAAGCCAGGACAGCTTAAAGTGAAATGTTTCAAGTCCCAAAAGAAAATCACTTCTAACCCAAACCAGTAAATTCTGAAAAATTATCTTTCAAGAATTATGGAGATATACAGACATTTTATTACAGGGAAGACTTTAAGAAATTCATGAACACCAAAACAGCACTCCAAAAAGCACTCAAGAATATCTTAGACAGAGATAACAAAGCAAAAAAGCCAAATATGAAGAGGAATACATCAAGCAAGATGAGAAATTAAACAAAAAAGAGAAAAATAACGGAGTCAATAACAGAAAAAGAATGCAGTGAGAGGAATAAAGCTGTACTTCAGTAAAAGACACAAATTGACAGACTGGATCAAAAAAAATTTAGCAGTCTGCTGCATTTAAGAAATTCATCTAACCCAAAAATAATTTAGTAAACTTAAAAATCAAAGGATAGAAAACAATATCGTATGCACCAAGACCCTGAAAACAAGTAGATGTAGTAATTATTATTATTATTTTTTTAGTACCAGGGATTGAACTTGGTTCCTTGTGCTTGCACAGCAGGCAGCGAAACCACTGAGCTAAATCCCCAGCCCTGCAGTAATTATATTTTCAAAGTAAACTTCAAGGTAAGAGCGATCAGAAGAGGCAAAGCAGATCACTACATATTAATAAAGGGAAGACCTCTATGAGAGGTAATAATGGTAAAAATATTCTTACCAAATATCTCTGTACCTAACTTCATAAAACCAACACTATTGCAAATACAAAATCAAATAAAGATCAACACCATCCTAGCAGAAAACTTCAATACCCCACTTCACAAAAAGATAAGTCAAATAAAAATTAACAAAGAAATATCAGAACTAAACCAAACTTTCAAATAAATAGAATAAATCAATTTCTGTATTCTACTGTACTACAGGAGCATGGAGATGCTTCTCAGTAACACATGGAATTTTCTCCAAATTAGGACACATATTTGTCCATAAAGTGTGCTTAAATAAATACAAAAAAATCAAAATAATCTCATGCATGCAGATCATAGCTCACTGAAAACAATAGCAAAAGAAACCAAAGACATTTTACAAACACCTGGACACTATCACACTCCTGAACAATTATTGGTAACCAAATAAATCAAGGAAGAAATTAAACAATCCTTGGAATCAAATGATGATGTCACTGCAATGTACCAAAAACATAGAGGATAATACAAAAGTAGTGCTAAGAGAGTTTATTCGTGTGAATGATCAAATTATAAATATAAAGAGGGGACCACATTTCCACCACTCCCAGCCCAGAGGAAGAGGCTTCTGGGCTGTGGTTCCACTGCTCCCAGCCCAGAGGAAAGGGGTTCTGGGTAATGGTTCAGCCACACCAACCCCAGAGGAAGGGGCTCCCGGGTCACCATTCCACCACTCCCAGCACAGAGGAGGTGAGCCCTGTGGGTGCTAAAGGCATCCCCCCATTGAAATGGGAAGACATGTAAACAAGTCTCAAAACCAGACTTCCAGATCACCTACAGCAACCCCAAAGGGAAACGACATGGAACACTCTGATACTCAACCACCTGGACCCCTGAACTGGTAACAAAAGATGATCTGGAAAAAATGAAATCAGAAATAATTTCTCAGATAAAAGCAGAGATTGTGCTCATAGTGGAAGACATGATTAATAAATCTAGAGAGTAGCTGAGGAACATGATGGAATCCCAACATAGGAAACAAGTGGAATCCATACAACAGATACAAACAGATTTCCAGGAGATTGAAAACTCCACTGAAAGTCTACACAGCAGAATGAGCCAGTGTGAGGACAGAATTTCAGATATAGAAGATAAGATTACAATTAGTGACCAGGAAAAGAAAAATTGATTGAAAATAGTAAGTGACCATGAGAAATCAATCCAGCAGCTCCAAGACAATGCAAAGAAGAATAACATCAGACTGACTGCAGTCAATGAAGAAACAGGAAAGCATCCAGATGACATAAAATAACTGTTCACAGAAGTGATAGCAGAAAACTTCCCAGCAGGGGAAAAGAACTTGACATACAGATAAGTGAGGCATATAGGACTCCTAAGATTCCAGAAATCCAACAGAAGAACAAGATTTTACACACAGATAAAAGAAACAAAGCACATACAAAGGAAAGTCCATCAGAATCACAACAATCTTCTCAGCACAAACCACCAGGCAAGAAGAGAATGGAGAGACATTTTTCAAGCCCTAAAGGAAAACAGCCTCCAACCCAGATTGATATACTCTGCAAAACTATCTTTCAAAATTGATGGAGATATAAGATACTTTAATGACAAAGAGCACCTTAGAAACTTCATGAATATCAAATCACCACTCCAAAAAATTTAAGACAATATACTAGGAAAAACAATGAGAGTCACAACCCCAGGAAGCCCTGCAGAATGAAACCATCAAGTGTGACAAGAAATTAAATGCAAAGGTGGAGAATCCAACAAAATGAAAAAGTCATGACAAGGATAAATCAATATATATATCAGTTATAAGCATCAATGTTAACTGTCTCAATTCACCAATCAAAAGAAATAGACTGCCAGAATGGGTCAAGAAGCAAGCCAGGTCTATCATCTCCAGGGGAGTAGGTCAAATACCCACAATGTCATTTCCTTTTAGAATCGTGTCCCAAGCATCAGGTGAGGAGCATACCAAGGCCTTCACTGGACATGTTAAAATCAAGTGCTGCACTTGTGTGGCCTGGTCAAGTCCGTCCCCTCAAGGGCTCCAAGAGAAACACCCAATTCCCCAGCAGGGAGTCTGTGGGCCACTCCCAAGTCTATTGGTATCAGATCCTCCAGCCTCATAGTCTCTAATACATAGAGTATCAAAGCCCCTTTTATCACCTTAGGACATTGGTCTGCTGGTTGAATGCACAAACTAGTTGGGTGTACTTTCAGAAGGTGATCCAGAGGGCTATCATCTGTATACTGGGACTGATCATGAGCAATTGAAGAGCCTGTGGTAAGGCCCACACCCACCCAGTAAACTTTGGAGCCAAATAAACCAGCTTAGTTTTCAAGAGCCCATTTATATCTCTCAACCATACCAGCAGCTTGTGGCCAGCAGGGCACATGAAAGTATCAGATAACGTCACTGTCTCTGGACCACTGTTGAACTTTAACCCCTGTAAAATGGCTTCCCTGGTCAGATGCTGTGCTCTGCCATTGTAATGCCTTAATGATATGGGGCTGGTCAGCAAAGGGCAAGGGGTAGGCAAAGCCTACCTGTGGCAGTATCCACAGCAGTTAAAGGATATTTATGTCCCTGCAAGTGAGGCAGGGGCTCCATATAGTCTATCTGCTATTGTTATGGGGGATGGGGTGCCCACCATATTGCACCCAATTTTGTGAGCACCCTCCTCCTCCAAGGGGCCAGTTGAGTGCACTGAGGCCACACTTTCACTGCCACTTTTGCCTCTGTGGCAGACATATCCAGTTGCCATCTCTGTGTTACAGCTTGCATGGTACGGGGTCCTATGTACCCCAATTTCTTATGGAACCAAGTTGGCACTGCTGAGGGCACCCCTTGAAGGGCTGGTACCCTTGTGAAGGAATTTTCTAAATCACTCCTTGATAAGAGGAGATGCCTGTCTTCACCACATGTGTTATAATCTGGCCATGCTCCCACAAGTCTCTCCGTCACTCAGAAAGTCTATGTCCTATCTGGTCAATGTCCTACCTGCCAAACTTGGGCTACCCAGGTTGGTAACCAGAGCATCAGCCTTCAGAATATGTCCCACCTGTCTGTGCAAACATCCATCCACATGCACAACAAGTAACCACACAGCCTGCAACTCTGCCCATTGGCTTGACTTGCCTGTCCCCACCTCAGAGTGTCTCTGTACTGGACTGGTGAGTGGCCATCATCCATTGCAGGGACAAGGTGTCCCTATGCAGAAGGGGAGGAGAGGCTCACAGCTGAGGCCTGGTATTCTAATGGATCTAGTCATGTAAAACCCTGCAATGGATGCCAGTCGCTTGCCAGTCCAGCTATGGAAGAGTCATTTTGTTCAGTTCCCAGTAATGCACACTCATTCTCCAAGTCCCATTGGGATTCTGCAAAGGTCAGACAGGGAAATTGCAAGGACAGTGTACAGACTTTCACCTCTGCTTCTTCCAACCTCAAAATGGTCTTTCTATTCCCTCATCAGCGCCAGGCAGCCAGTACTGCTTCATACACACAACCTGTGTTGCCTGTGGGAGAGTCAACAGTGCATAATGGGGATGTTCTAGGATAATAGTTTTTATCACATGAATCCATGAATGGAATTCTCTCTGTGTGGTATCTAACCTGACGCCAGTCAGTATGTCCACCCCCAGTATGTATTCAGCTACTGGGGAATCATAAACATCATAGGAATGTGGGGCCAAATGCTTATTGCCCAAAGTCACCTTGGCCTTCTGGACTGTAATGTAATGACCTCCATATCCTTCTATGCATGCAGTGGGACCAGTGAAACTGTCTGGGTTGTCATGGATCAGCATTGACTCTTCTCCAGTATCCACCAATGCCAGTACATGCTGCACATTCTTTGGAGATCAATAAATAGTTAATTCCACATGTGGCCTCCAGTCTCCTGGAGTCCCTAGCAAATGGGTACCTCAGCTTGTCTCCTAGTCTGGGTCAAAGGCTGCTAGCATCAGTTCATCTTGCTTTGCTTCACAAGGACTGCCTTAACCTTTGGACCCATGGGCTGGTGTTACTTCCACATTACAGCAAATGTCTAAGGGCTGCCCCTCCAGGTTCCCTACATCTAAACCAGCTGCTATCAATCAGTTCTGCTCAGATAGGGCATTGTCTTACATTTAAGGGAATAATGGTCTTTCTCATCCTGAGGGTGCTCATTTTTTTCTCCTTTGGAGGCTGAGATTTCACTGGTCTTGCCTTACCTTGATGTTTCACCTCTACATTGCCCAGATGCACCAAGGTGTCCACACCATCATGAATCAGATGATCTACCAGGGGTGTTAGTAGGGCTGCCACTGTGCCAAACATTTCAGCTGGGGAGCTAGCCAGGAGTAGCTCTTTCATGAGTGCTATAAGCAATTTTTTTGGGGGGGGACCGGGGATCAAATTCAGGACCTTGCACTTTAAAGGCAGGCAGCAGCACCACTAAGCCAGGGGCTAGTATAGCGAGGAGCAAATGTCATCTACTGCATGCCCTTTTCATGCAACACACCTACCAAGTCCAGATAGGTTGTCCATTTTGTGACTTGCCCTGGCAAGTCAACCAGGTTTGGACAAAGCACATGGGCTGCTGCCATCGGCCAATTTATCATAGTACAGTTACCCACTGCGTGGGCCAACATCTGTGCATGCTACAAAATCCAGCTCATGGAGGGGATACTGGCTATGCTGGCTGTTTGAGCCATTTCCTGTGGGTTTACCTCTGTGTTGTCAGATCCTTCAGCCTAGGCCTGTAGCAGAGCATGCAGGCACTGTCTCACTCATGCTTTGCTTCAATTGTTTTGCCAGTTCCAGCAGCTCCATAGCTGAGTAGGTCATATACATTGTGTAGTTATATACCCTTTGATCCCCCTCTTGGTTCAAGGCCTCTTTCACTCTTTTCTGGAGAGTGGGTTGTTCCTACAACATGAGGGGGCTGTCCTGGTGCATGGGACTTGTGCTCCAAGAGGAGATAGCACTCCCAATTTGCTTCAGCATGACTTCCACAGCTGCCATGCATTCCTCCAAGGATTCTTTGGTTTGCTGCAGTTGGTTTACCAAATGGATAAGGTCTTCTGCTTCGTGTCTCACATGGTGAAAGAGACTAAAAACAACAAAGCCATCCTCCCTGCTGCTTCATGGTGAGGGAGAGGAATTTGTGTTTCCAGTGTTTCTAAGTCCAATCAAAATTTCAGGGGTCAGACAGACCAACTTCCAGTTCTCAGGAGATTTCCAAGCTGCCAAGAAAATTGTTACCAGAAACCAGAGTGAGGACAGGAGATGCACTGTGGTAACTTCCCAAGGTTCCTCCCTGTTGTTTGATGCTACTTCCCCAGATAACATAGTGGGCACATTCATCTGATCATTCTGAGTTTGACTACATCAACTGTTGGGGCAGGTGGACTGAAGAGAGGTCCTCTTAGGCTAGTTTCCCAAAGAAAAGAACACACATGGAGCAGACATTATAAAATAAGAACCCAGCTTTATTTTCCAACAAAGCATGGTAGGTTTTTTTCCTTAATTTTATTGGTACATTTTAGGTACGCAATACAATTACATCCGTTATTGGGATCTTGTACCTTTACATGATGTATCTTGGTTCTTATTTTTTCCCCATTCCCCTGCCCTCCCTTCAACTCCTTCCCTACTCCCTGTTTACAAAGACTTTGTTTCAATTTTTTCATTTTATTATATTAATTCCATTCCCTTCTTTCCTTTCCCCTACCCCTCCCAATTCATTTTTCCCTTTGGACCATTTCTTCTTATTTCACATTATCTATTATACCTTTTGATCCTTATTTACACTTCCAATTTCTCACACTAAAGAATCTATTTGGCATTTACACATGTGTCCTATTTATTTCATTTGAGTATTAGTTCAATGTGCATCCATTTTGGTAAGAATGTCTCTAATTTCTCATTCTTTATGGCTGAGTAGTATTCCATTTTATTAAAAAAAACTACATTTATTACAAAACTACAGTGATAAAAACAGCAAGGTACTGGCAAAGAAATAGACCTGAGGACCAGTGGAAAAGATTAGAAGATGCAGAAACAACTGCAGACACCCTCAGCCATTTCATCTTCAACAAAGGAGCTAAACACCCTCACTGGAGGAAAGATAGCCTCTTTAATAAATGGTGGTGGAAAAATTAGGTTTCAACTTGCCAAATATTAAAACTAGACCTATATCTCTCACCATGCACTAAACTAAAATAGAAATGGATTAAAGATCTAAATATTAAAGCATGGTAGTTTTTATCATCTTACTAAGACAAAACATTCTGGGTGACCTTGCAGGGCATGTGGCACTTGCGTGGTTGTCTATGCTAACTCGTTATTATATAACAAAGCCCCATCATGTGCCTGCACTTAATGACAGGACTGTGTCCTCAGGTGCCCTCAGACACCCTCAGATGCCTGGGCTTTGACACATCTCACACCGGGGCCCTACAAAAAAAATTTATTTAATGAACATACATGAAAAAATCCTTACCAAGACAATGGTAAGTTGCAGACAACATTTCGTGAAAATAATTATACATCATGACAAAGTGGGTTTCATACCAGGAATGGAATTTTTGTTGTACATACACAAATCAACAAATACAATAAATGACATAAGAAGAGGCAATCTCAAAAATCACATGATCAAGTCAGTAGATGCAGAAAAAATTTTTAAACAAATTCCAACATTTCATAATATAAACTCTAAAGAAAATAGGCACAGAATAACCATATTTTAATCTTATGCAAACCATTTATGACATACCAGCATACATCATATCAAATGATGAAAAGCTGAACAGTTTCCCTTTAAAACCAGGAATGGGAAAAGGGCATCCACTATAACATTTTATGTTCAATATAGTATTCAAAATATTGGCTAAAGCAATCAGGTGAGAAAAACAAAAAAAGCATTATGCCTAAGAAGGAAGAAGCCAATTATCATTGTATGCAGAGTACATGATTCTTTATGAAAAAGGTCCAAAAAATTTCACTAAAATAGTCCTATAATTAATATCCAAACTCAGCAAAGAAGCAGAATAGAAAATTAACCCACAAAAACCAATACTAGTCATGGACAATAATATTGAGTCCACTGAGAAAGAAATTAGGAAAACAACACCTTGAATATTAGCATCAAAAAATTAAATACTTAAAAATTAACCTATGCAACAAAGCAAGGACCTCTGCAATGAAAACTACAATACCCTGAGAAAGAAGATAGATGAAAATGTCACAAAATGGAAATACATTAGCTGTTCACTGACAGGCAGAACAAACACTGTCAAACTGTAAGTCTTCTAAAAGTGATATATATATTTAATGCAACCCCTTTCAAAATACCAAAAGTTTTCCTCACAGAACTAGAGAAAACAATCCTAAAATTCATATGTACCCATAGTAGACTCAGAATAACCCCAACCAGCAAAGCAGGAGACATCACAATCCTGGATTTCTAGATGTACTACAATGCTACAATAATAAAAATGGTATGGTGCTGTAATAAAATAATGAATCTAGACCAGAGGAACAGAATTGAGGATGCAGAAAAAAGCTCAGATATACTCTGGTGTCTGATTTTTGACAAAGGAGAAATGATCTAAAGAAAAATAAAATATATTTTTTAAAGTGAAGATGACTGAGATAAATACTAAGAAATCTCCAGAGATGCAATTACAAAGAACCACAATAAAAGTTTGAATCAATGTATGTGCATGCAACAAAATTTCATGTATCCACTAATCAAGCATTTTATTTTTTCACCTCCCCAACTATCCTACAGAAAAGATTTCCAAATCCTGTGGAGACAGAAGTGGATTGGTAACTCTCTGTCACTTACCTACCCCCCCTCCCCCGCACCGGCACTTGGGGAGAGAGGACTGGTTTTACTAAATAAACCTAGTTAGAGAGAGGGACAACTTAGTGATGTCTATGATAAGAGACATAACATAACTTTATAAATACAAATAGACAACAGAGAGTTCTGTTCTTGATAGCAAAAATAGAGTATGTATGCTGGATAGATTTTAAAATCATAATTTGTTTACAGTTTAGATGTAGAAATGATATAAAATTAGTTAAAACTCAACTGTTAGGGTAAATATAGAAAAATGAAGGTACAAAATTCATTTAAATTATGGCTAATTTTATTTGTTTATTAGGCCAAGGTAGGCCATGTAATGCCGCAATAAATAGAATGTAGTCTGAGGGGTATTTGTACAGGAGAACTGGAGAAGTTGATATGAATTAAGGATGAATTTTAAAAGCTACCATAAGATGACAAAATGTAATTTCAAAGATTAGACAATATTGGACCTTAATGTCATTTATTTAGACATACAGTCAGACACATTTCTCACAGAAATCAATCTTTTAGATTCTAGCTGATATAAGGTCTTATAGCAGTCAAATTTTTGAGCTCATATAAAAATTTATAGCAAATATTTCCTTTTTCCATAAGACAAGTTACTGAAAAACTAATCCATGTATCTACGATTTTTTCCTACATATATTGCAAGTTACTCAATACCATTTTTGCAAGCTCATATTTCTTTGTTTATTTTGTGGAAGATATTATGTATATGGAAATGAGAAATATGTACACATATGTCAAAAATTTGGAAGTGGGAACATTATGAAAAAATAATCTAGATGGAATATATACACTAAGAAATGCATTTCATGTTCTCAGCTTTTTCTATTAATGTTTATAAAATATTCAGAACATTAGAATTTTTTCTGTTTTCAAGACTATATACTCAAATGGCATGTTTGTTTTCTTTGACACATTTTTAAAAGTATACTTAGTGCTTTAGAGCTCAAAATTCACTTAACAATCTTCCTCATTAAGCAGGTTCATTACATTTAATTTCAGATATAATGAATAATTTGAACATCTTCTGTGGAGCTCTAAATGGTTTCATGTCATGATAAATTTAAATAAACATTTCATTTTTGCCAACTCTATTTCCCTTGAAATCAGGGTTTTCAAGGGAATAGATTTAATACAAGACCCACAATTTATAGGATTATTTTATAATAGCCATCCAAAAAGTCAAATGCAGAGAAGTGCAAGATATCTACCCACATACCAGTGACCCAAAGAATCCAGCCAAGGGTCTTGGTCCCACAGCAGCATCCCACAAACTCCAGCTGAAGGCCTAGAGCACTAAGGAATGTCCTTCATAAGTCCAGCCAGTGGCCTAGAATCCAAGGCAATGTTTCATGCAAGTCTGTATCTAGGAACTGCACCTGGAGGGCCCAAAGGCCAGTGATGGAAGCCAGAAAAGTTGTGGCAATGGGGTGAAGGAATTCTGTCACCAGCCTGAGGAATGTATAATGAAGCCAGGAAGTGATGCTCACGGTGAAGATCAGAGCTCCTCAGAGGAAAACAGCAGCCATTCCCAAAGACAGTGAGGCCCCAAGCTCCTCCTCTGGTGAGAACAACCAAGTTGGCATCAGGAAAATGACCCACAGCAAGATTCTCCTAGAAAATCAACAGCCCATAATCTTCTCCTCCAGATCTTTTTATGCCATATAATCCTTAGGTGGGTCTTCCATACCCAGACAACCTGATTCACTTCAGGTTGGCATTCCAAGTTGACCATTAGTTAATCCACCACATCCCTTTTCTTCAGATTTTTTTTACTTAATGAAAGTTCAATATTGCTTTGTAACATCAGGTCAAAAGTTAAAATTAGAGAGTGATAATATATGCATGTAAAAATGGAATTTTACCCCCATTTTTTTTTCCTTATGTAAAAAATTAACCTCAACCCTTTATTTCCATACATGAAAATAACTTGAAGGGATCTATGAACCTAAACATGAAAGCCTAAAAGTAAAAAACATTAAGAAGAAATTATAAGGGAAAATGTTTATGAATTCAGGGTAGGCAAGAACCACCTAGTATACAAAAGACATGATGTATAAAAGAAAAAAATTGATAAACGAGATTTCATCAAAATTTAGAACTTTAAATGACATCATTAAAATGAAAAATAGTGCTTAAACAGACCATATTTACAATGCATATAACCTATGACCAGAATATATAAAGAATTCTTAGAGCTCATTAATAGACAACCCGATTAAAATGTAGACATAAGAAGATGATAAATAGCCCATATAGCACAAGGAAAGGTGTGAAACTCTAGAATCAGAAAAATACTAATCAGTACAATAATAAGATTGAATTCTACACTCATTAGGGAGATGAAGTTAAAAGTTTTAAAAGCCTTGTCATGACTTTTTCTTTTTGTTGGATTCTCCCCCTTTGTGTTTAATTTGTCACTCCCAATGGATTCATTCTGCTGGGTTTCCTGGGGTTGTGATTCTCATTGTCTTTTCCTAGGGCATTGTCTAAAATTTTTTGGAGTGTCGGTTTGATATTCATGAAGTTCCTGAGGTGCTCTTTGTCATGAAAGTATCTTATTTCTCCATCCATTTTGAAAGATAGTTTTGCAGGGTACATCAATCTGGTTGGAGGCTGTTTTCCTTTAGAGCTTGAAATACATCACTCCAAGCTCTTCTTGCCTTGAGGGTGTGCATTGAGAAGTCTGTTGTGATTCTGATGGGCTTTCCTTTGTATGTGATTTGTTTCTTTACTCCCAGTGCTTGTAGAAGTTTGTCCTTCTGTTGGATTTCTGGAATCCTAGCTATTATATGCCTATGTGTAGATTTTTTTTGATCAAAGCTATTTGGAATCCTATATGCCTCACTTATCTGTATGTCAAGTTCTTTTCCCCTGCTTGGGAAGTTTTCTGCCATCACTTCTGTGAACAGTTTGCATCTGTTTTATGGATTGCATTTGTTTCCTATGTTGGGATTCCATCATGTTCCTCAGAGTCTCTATTTTTTTATCTGTGTCCTCTCTAGATTCCTTAATCATGTCTTGCACCATGAGCACAATGTTTGCTGTTATCTAAGTAACTATTTCTGATTTCATTTTTCCCAGATCCTCTTTTGTTGGCAGTTCAGAGTCCAGGTAGTTGACTAGCAGATTGTTTCATCTCGTTTCCCTTTGTAAGGCCGAGGGCCTTACCCAAACACTCCGAGGAGCTGACTATAGTGAAGCACACCCAGGGATCCCAGCGGTGCCTCCAGAATGTAAAGCCAAGGGCCTTACCAAATGCTCCAAGGAGCTGAAGTGGAGCACACCCAGGAATCCCAGTGGTGCCTTCAGAATGTAAGACCAAGGCCTTACCAAATGCTCCAAGGAGCTGGCTACAGCGAGGACCACCCGGGAAGGAACACACCAGTCATGTTGGGAAAACAGACCTTTATTAGTCTGGCCAGACGGCACTCCCGAAGCAAAATAGCTCAGAGAGGCACCTGGCTCAGAGTCCGAGGTTGTTTTATAGAGGGTTAAGGGGGGGGGGGTTAGCATGTGGATTCACAGAAAAAAAGAACAAAGGTTAGTGGCTCATTGTCACATGCTGATGGTCAGCAGACATCCTGACTAACAGTTATGACCACCCTGTTTACAGATTGTCCTATAGATACTGGGCCCCGGGACATTTGGATTTAGGGCAAACAGATGGCTGAGCAATCTCGCCCTATTACTGATTGTCCATTGTCCCGAGGCAAACACACTCCAACCATCAAATTTACAACAGAACCTAGGGGAGTAATTAACTTTTGAATCACACAGTCCCACACCTTTGGGGTTGTTGTAGGTGATCCAGAAGTCTGTTTTTGAGACTTGTTTATGTGTCTTCTCATTTCCAGGGGACAGGTGCTTCTGGCCGTCATGCTTCTTACCTTCTCTACCCTAGGAGCTTGGAATAGCAGAGGAGGAGCTTCCTTCCAGGTGTTGGGACCGGCTCACCTTCTCCTACCCCCATATTATTAAAGTGTGTGTTTTCTTATCTACGTACTAGACTACCTTGGGCAACTTAGTACTCTCAGGGACAAAAATACAGAGGTTTTTCCTGGCAGGCCTCATGAGAGGTAGCTGCTCATCTGTTTCAAACTAGTTTGATGCAGACAGCACCCTACAATTGTCAGGCTGAGGGGAGTCACAGTATGGAACCCCTGCCATGCCATGTTTTCTTACATCCTACCACAGGGCCCTTCATTCTTAGGTATTTATATCTGAGGGTCTAGGGAGAGGTCTTCTCAGGCACAAGGGAGAAGGGTGAAATCTCTGAATTTTCCACTCTGAATTCACCTGGTACACAGTACTGTTGCTCTCAAGCCTACTGACCTTGGTTAAATGGACCTTGCGGTGAGCCTAGATTTAATCCCAGATGCAAAATTTCAAATAAGGGGCTCATAGACAAAGGATTCCAGATCTAATTCAGCCTTGTATTTTCCAAGTACTGTATATAGAACTTACAATTCAGTTCATAGTATAGATTTCATGTTGACTCCTTTAAACACACTCTGATTGTTTTTTGTTTTGGTCCATCAAACATTGTTTCATGTGAATTTCACTTAAATACACTTTCCTCCAAATTTTATAATTACTATATTTCTTCTCTTGTTTAATGGACAGCCTTCAGTTTTTCTGATGTGTAGACTCCCTCATTATAAAAAATTGAGAACCCTGACTTTGTCCATGTCCAGGGCTCAAAAGACTTGGTAAACAGTTGAGCATTCGGGTGTTAGTGTACTTGACTGAAGTAGTGTGGAGCCAATGTAAATGTAGTAGTAAAGCCTATAATCATTTTTTACAGTAGCATAACAGATAGGCTAAAATGCAATCTCCCTGGTTTCATTTTTCCCAAGAATAGGAATATATATTCATATGTATATGGATATACAAAGGGTCAAGGGTTAGGTGGTGAGAAAAGGTGTGGCGGTCTTCTTACTGTTGTTTTTGACTATTTTCTTTTTACCTAGTTTATGTGCACTTATTAACTGATGAAACAAAGTTTCACTGTGACTAACAAAGACGTAGTTACTCAAAGTCTAGTCCATTATGACACTTTGCACATTGTGTGTCTCAGGAGATATTTTATGTGTGTGCCTATGTGTCTAAGTCCTTTTTATGTGTGTTGCTATGTTGCCCAAGCTGGTCTCAATCTCATGACCCTCCTGTATCAGCCTTCCAAGTAGTAAAGGTATATAATTTGATATAAATCAGGATCATCTTCTTATTCAAATAATGATATGCTCACCATTTTATGTTTTGCCATAATATATTTTATGAATCTTTTAACTTCAAAGGTAATTTTCATATTTTTCTCTTCATTTAGAATTTTGCAAAATCTAATTACTCTTTTCAATTATTGCCTTATGTAATATTTCTATTATTTAAATGGTAGAGAAAGCCTCAGAGGTACTATAAGTTTATGCCATGTATATATAATGAAATGTGTATCAAGTTTTTTTCAATAATTTGTAAGTATTCTTATATTTTAATTTTGAAATATTATATCAATTTTATTACTGATTTGATTATTTCCAAAGAAAATATCTTTCAATATTTTTGATTCCTTCCTATGAAGATAATTATACTAATAGACTGAGGATAATATGGATAATTTCTTTTTCTTTTTGGTACTGGGGATCGAACTCAGGTCCTTGTGCTTGCGAGGCAAGCGGCAGAACCTCTGAGCTAAATCCCACTGAGCTAAATCCCTGGCCTGGATAATTTATGATTATAAGTCACCATTGCATGATTTTGTGGTATCAAAACAGATTTCTTGAATATGACTTATATTGACTTTTTAAAATGTTTGTACTAATCCCAACAGCATAAACATGTGCCTGCACAGTCAGATGGCACTTGTACTTTATTTTGTTTTATTTTCATTTGTTTTTATTGTTTCAGATACCAAAAGAAGCCCCCAATGTTCCTGGTGTCTTAGTTTCCAAAACCTATAAATGTACTTTGCAAGGGAAAAAGTGGCTTTGTATATGTGATTACAGATATAATTTTGGAAATTAGTCTGAATTGCCTGGATGGACTAGATGCAAAGAAAAGATGTATAGAAAAGGAAAGTAGGAGTTTTGAAGACAAAGAAAATGATTTAATGACAAAAGCAGATGTCAGAATGATGCAGATCTAGGAGTCAATGAATGTTATTGTCCCCTAAACATGGGAAACATAAGGAAACAATTTTCCAACAAAGCCTCCAGAAGAAACACAACCTGCCATCCTACTTCAGATTTGTGAAAACTAGCTCAATAAAATGATGCATTTGTGATGTTTGAAATCACTAACCTTGTGGTATTATTTGTAACAATAATAAACAGTGATGTAAATGTAAAATTTCAATATATATCCAGCAATTATTTTAATTTTATTTAGTTATTCTTTCAAATATTAGTTTGCAAAGTTTATAATGTTAAAGTTGGGATAGAAAATGTCCCCCCATATGTCCATGTGTTCAGAGGTGGAGATTTTGAAAGGTGATTGAACTATTAGTGGTCTAAATTCATCAGTGGATTATTCCACTGATGAGAAATTAATATGACAACATTATAGGGAGGTGGTAGAAATAAATAGGAGGCAAGGACCCACTGAAGGAGTGGATCATGGGACATGAATGTGAGGATTTTATCTGTTCTCTAGCCCCTTTTTCTCTGTTGCTCTTTCCCTTTTTTCATTCCTGACTGCCATGGTGTAAGTACCTTTTCTCTATCACGCCTTTCTCCATGATATTTTTTCCTTAGAGCCAACTAACCATGGATTTAACCTCCTGAAATGGTACAAAATGAAGCTCTTCTCATTTAAATTGGGAAGGTTAGGTCTTTTATTCTAGAGACAGAGTGTTGACCAGTATACAAAATTGTTGCTGTGACAATATCTACCATGTGGTCCGTGTGACTTTAGAATTGGGTTCTAGGAGGATTTGGGAAATTTTGGACAAATGAACCAGGCTCAGATGCTGTGAGTAGAATTTGATGGCCAATTCTGGTCTAGTCTCAGAAGACCAGAATGCTGATAGGACTCTGGAGAATAAAGACTGTTGTGAGGTCTCTAATAGGATTCCCTTGGGAAGTGGAGTAGAAACCATGCATGGTGCCTTCTGACAAAGCCAAGTTTGTCCATTTCCTAAAACTTTTAGTGAGGCCAAGTTTAAGTGTGCTGGCCTAATTGAATTGGTAGAGAAAATTTCAAAGTTTCCAATGTTTAAACTGTAGCAAAGTTATTACTGCAGGCTTTTTGCTATGTTTATTGTACAAATCAGGAGCAAATCACAGAGCTGAAATACTTAGCCAGAAATTAAGACCATTTTAATGTTGGTGCCAAACAAAATGTTGCTTCTGAAGAAATTACAACCATAAAAAAGAAGTCAAGTACTTTGCTCTTGGATAATATCTGCTCTGAGGGCATTGGAAGGTTTTGTCAGTAGCTGGACATGGTGACATACACCTGTAATCACAGCACTCAGCAGGCTGAGGCAGGAGGATAGGTGCAAGTTGGAGGCCAGCCTTGGCTCCATAGCGAGTACAAGGCCAGCCTCTACTACAAAGCAAGATTCTCAAAAAACAAAGATTTTGTTAGATCCCACCCATCGCAGGTTTCAGCAGTGTAAATGTGTAAAACAAAAAGAGGCCTGAGATACTTTGCTCAGTCAGGTCCAGGTAGCAAAGTGTTTCTTTCAGTATAGACATTCAGGTATTCAGAGACCACTGCAATTATGGCTCAAAGGGGCCTGACTATTGCTAGAGCAGGCAGAAGAACTTGACATTTTGCATGTGCTACTAGTTTTGTATGCAGGCTTTCAGTATGGAGGTCTCTACACAGATGCAAAGTAAGGCATAGGGAGTCAGGGAATGTATGCAAGGATCAGGATTCCTGCCAAGAGACTCAGAGAGATGGATCTGTGAATCTCTGGGGGGTAACACTAAAGCTGCAATGGAGATCCTAGGAAATTGGTGATGCCTAACATGTGGAATGACATCTACAAATTCTGTAGGCAGCGAGAAGACCCAACCTAAAAGAAAAGTCATGTGATTCCAGGTGGGAAGGCTGTAGAGAAGAGACTGCAAAGCCTTTTATAGCCCACTTCCCATCATGCTCTCTGCATGATGGAGTGGAGCTACACAATTTAACATTTGCTCTGGAGAGTTTTTGTCCTCTTGCTCCTCTTTATTTTCTATGCCTCCAGTTCAAAGTGGATGTATTTACCCAATGGCTCTTACTCATGTATGTTGGAAATGTGTAAATGTGTTTGAATTTTACAATGTTTTACAGCTAAGAGTTTGCCTTGAGTCTCAGCAGACTTTGGACTTACACATTTAAGTAATGTTGAAACTGTTGAGACTTTGGGGACCACTGAAGATGGTCATGGACTAAGTAAATTTGCCTAATGAAATGAATATGAATCTTTGAGCACTAGGGGTAAAATATTATGGCTCAGATATAAAATGCCTCAAAAGTCCTACACGGGTAGAGTTGAGATTTTTGAAAGGTGATAGGATCATGACATCTCCAAATTCATCACTTGATTAAACCTCTGATGAGATTGTTAATTTTGATGACATTATGTGGAGGTAATATAAACAGGAAATGGGCCCTATTTGAAGGAAGCAGAGCAAAGAGGAATGAATATGGGAACTTACTTGGTCACTTCTATCTTCTTTTCTGGAACTCTTCAAATCTTTTTTCCTCTCACCTGTCATTATGTGAGAAGTCTACTTCTGCTACACACTTTTGCCTTGATATCTCTTTTTCAGATCCAAGTGATCATGAGCTGAACCCTCTGAAACCTTTTCTTCTCAAAGGTGTGCATGTTAGGTATTTCATTCAAGTGCCCAAACCTGTTGGACCCAACATCAATTATTTTATCATATAATTTTAAAAGATTTGAGATACCATCTCTAATATGTATTCAATAAAAGAAAAGTGTAAACATATTGTATTTCTCAACATATTTTTTCATGAAATTCTATAATATGTAAATTCCTCTTTCATTTTTCTACATAGGGAAAGATGTTGTTATTCTATAAAGCTCATTTTTCTAATTCTACTCAAATCACTTTCCCTCAGATCTACTTAGGAACTTTTCATTGCCTTCTGGCTTCTTTTCATCAGAATCTAAACATTTAAATTCAATTTTCTGATCCTCTCTCCATATTAAATTATATATGCATAAAGTTTTAAATTTTATATTGAGTTACATAATGACTGTGAGTGACAATAGCAGAATTCATAGTGTTGTAATATTAAATATTATTAACATGATTCTCATGGATTCCAGGGAAACAATCATACTGAATTTGAATATAGCATTTTCACCTCCTTTCTCATATATCTTATATTTACTTTTGTAATAGTTCTTGATGTTTATTGAACAGAATAGTGATAACTTCAATCTTTGCTTTAATTTTTACTTAATGAGAATGTTTTGATTAATGGTAAGATTTAGCTGTTGGCTTCAGTTTTAGTCTTATAATTTGCTAAGGGGTATATTCAAATATTATGATTTATGCTTAGGAATGTAGTTTTCATTCAATTTGGTAGTAGGTTTCTCACATCTATAAATTGTTTATTATTGTTGGTCTACTTTTAAATTTAAGTCACTAATTTAAGGATGTTTGAAATACAATGAATATTTACATTTTCAGTGATTGGAATAAAACTTATACAATTGATCCCTTGTATTCACAGGTTCTACATCTACTGATTCAAACAAAGACAGACAAGAAATATTCTTTAAAATGTGACTGTATTGAATACATACAGATATTTTTACAGCTCAATTGCCCATTAACTGGAGATTGGATAAAGAAGATATGGGCTTTTTAAAAAATAAAATAGAGTACTACTCAGCCATAAAGAAGGAGAAACTAGAGATATTTATAGCTAATTGGATACTGTGACTATTTCTTAAAAATACAGTATATTACAAATTTACACAATATTTGTATTATTAAATATTTTATATATTGTGAATGGGATTTAAAATAAGATTATGGCCAGAGGAAGGGGCTTCTGGGCCACCATTTGTCTCACTGCTCTTGGCCCAGAGGAAGGGGCTTTGAGGCCACTGTCCATTCTGCCACTCCCAGCCCAGAGGAAGGGGCTTCCATGGTCACTGTCTCTCCCACCAGTCACAGCCCACAGGTAGGGGCTTCTGAGCCACCGTCTCACTGCTGCTGACTTAGAGGAAGGGGCTTCTGGGCCGCTGTCCATCCCACTGCTCCAGGTCCAGAGATAGGGGCTTCTGGGCTGCCGTCCCTCCCACCATTCCTGAGCCAGAGAAAGGGGCTTCTGAGCTGCTGTCCCACTGCTCCCAGCTCAGAGGAGGTGAGCCATGTGGGAGCCAAGAGAATCCCCCTGACAAGTTCAAATGAGAAGACAAGTAAATAAGTCTCAAAACGAGACTTTTACATCACCTAGAGCAAACTGAAAGGAAATGAGATGGAAAATTCTGATATTCAACTACCTGGACCCCCTGAATGGGCAACAAAGAGGGTTTGGAAAAATTAAAATCAGAAATAATTTATCAAATAACAGCATAAATTGCACCCATAGTGCAAGACATGATTAATAAATCTAGAGAGGAGCAGAGGAACATGATGGTATCTGAAAAATAGGAAACAAATGGAATCCATAAAACAGATGCAAATAGATATCCAGGAGATCAAAAACTCCATTGAAAGTCTACACAGCAGAATGAGCCAATCTGAAGACAGGATTTCAGATATAGAAGATAAGATTCCAATTAGTCACCAGGAAAAGAAAAATTGACTGAAAATAGTAAGGGACTATGAGAAATCAATCCAGCAGCTCCAAGACAATGCAAAGAAGAATGCCATCAGAATGACTGGAGTCAATGAAGAAACAGGGGAGAGTTCAGATGACTTAAAATAACTGTTCACAGAAGTGGTGGCAGAAAACTTCCCAAGTAGGGGAAAAGAACTTGACATATAGATAAGTGAGGAACATAAGACTCCAACTAGCCTTGATAAAAAAATAAAATGTACACATAGGCATATAATTTTTAAGATTCCAGAAACCCAACAGAAGAACAAAGCTCTACAATCAGTTAGAGAAAAGAAACAAATCACTTACAAAGGAAAGCCCATCAGAATCACAGCAGACTTCTCAATACAAAACCTCAAGGCTAGAAGAGTTTGGAGTTATGTATTCCAAGCCCTAAAGGAAAACAGTCTCCAATCCAGATTGATATACCCTGAAAAACTATCTTTCAAAATTGATGGAGAATTAAGATACTTTCCTGACAAAGAGCATCTAAGAAATTTTATGATTACCAAACCAGCACTCCAAAAAATTTAAGAAAATATACTAGGAAAAGACAATGAGCATCACAACCCCAGCAAGAAAAGCAGAATTAATCCACTGGTCACAATAAGAAATTAAATGCCAAGGGGGAGAATCCAACAAAAACAAAAAGTCATGACAATGATAATTCAATATGTTTCAGTTATAACCATCAAAGTTAATAGTCTCAATTCACCAATCAAAAGAAATAGACTGGCAGAATGGGTCAAGAAGCAAAATTCAACAACATGCTGCATACAAGAAACACACTTCATTCAAAATGAAACTCATAGACTCAAAGTTAAAGGGTGGAAAACAATACTACATGCAACAGGAAACTGAAAAAAAGCAGGAGTAGCTATCCTCTTTGCAGATCAAGTAGATTTCAAACCAACACTGATTAAGAGAGACAAAGAAAGACACTACATCCTTGTAAAGGGAACAATCCAACAGGAAGAGATGACAATCAAAAATATCTAAGCACCAAATACTAGTGGGCCCAACTATATAAAACAAATAAGAACGGACATGAAAACTCATATATGAACTAATACAATAGTAGTGGGGGACCTCAACAGCTCACTGTCATAAATAGATAGATCAACTAGACAAAAAATAAGTAATGAAATGCTAGAACTCAATCAAACTCTTGAACAAATGAACTTATGAGATGTTTAGAGTGGTCCACCCCACAAAATCAGAGTACACCTTCTTCTCAGGTGCATATGGGTCATTCTCCAAAATAGGCCATATACTCATGCATAGAACATGTTTAAGTAAGTACAAAGGAATTGAAGTTATCCCCTGTATATTATCACACCATAGTACAATAAAATTGGAGATCCAGAGCAAAAGAAACTCGAAAAATTTCATAAACACGTGAAAATTGAACAACACACTTCTGAATAACCAATGGGTCACAGAGGAAATTAAAGAAGAAATCAGACAGTTCCTTCAATTAAATGACAATGCCAATACAACATATCAGAATCTATGGGACACAATGAAAGCAGTATTATGAGGGAAATTTATAGCAATGAATACACATATTAGGAAAACAGAGCAAGACCAATTAAACAACCTGATGCTGAACCTCAAGCTTCTAGAAAAAGAAGAGTAGGACAAACACAAAGCTCATACAAGGGAGGAAATTATAAAGATCAGAGGAGAAATCAATGCAATGGAGACTAAGAGAATGATACAAAAAAAATCAATGAAGTCAAAAGTTGGTTCTTTGAAAGAATCAATAAAATTGACAAACACTTAGACAACCTTATCTGAAAAAGGAAAGAGGCCCAAATCTGTGCAATTAGAAATGGAAAGGGTAAAATTACAATGGACCCAGCAGAAATCCAGAGGACCATCAATACCTACTTCCAGAATCTATATGCCAATAAGATGGACAACACAGAAGAAAGGGACAGATTCCTAGATACATATGAATTATCAAAGTTGAAGGAGGAAGACTTAAAAATTCTAAACAACCCAATATCATCCAATGAAATTGAAAAAGTACTTAAAAACTCATCAATTAAGAAAAACCCAGGTCCTGATGGCTTTACTGCTGAATTCTACAAGACATTTAGAGAGGAACTACTGCCACTACTGTTTAAACTCTTCAGTGAATTTGAAAGGGAAGCAATACTCCTGAATTCATTACTGGAAGCAAGCATCACCTTGACTCCAAACCAGAGAAAGATCCAATCAAAAAAGAGAACTATAGGCCAATCTCACTAATGAACATAGATGCAAAAATCCTTAATAAGATATTGGCAAATAGAATGCAGAAGATCATCAAGAAGATCATACACCCTGATAAAGAGGGATTTGTCCCAGGGATGCAGGGATGGGTCAACATACACAAATCAGTCGATGTACTGCACTATATCAATAGAGGCAAGGACAAAAACCATATGATTATCTCCATAGATGCAGAAAAAGCATTTGACAAACTCCAATATGCACTTATGATAAACACCCTACAAAACATTGAAATAGATGTTTTCTACCTCAATCTGATAAAAGCTATCTATGAAAAACCACCAGCCAATATTATGCTAAATGGTCAAAAACTGAAATTCTTCACACTAAAATCAGGGACAAGACAAGGATGTCCACTATCACCACTGTTGTTCAATATAGTTTTGGAAACATTAGCCATGGCAATTAGACAAGAGAAAGAAATAAATGGAATAAAGATAAGAAATGAAGGAGTCAAATTGTCATTATTTGCAGATTACATGATACTGTATATAGAAGACCCCAAGAACTCCACCAAAAGTCTTCTAGATTTAATAACCAAATTTGGTAAAGTAGCTGGATACAAGGTCAACACACAAAAATCAATAGCTTTCTTCTATATGAACAACAGACTCACTGAGAGAGAAAGAAGGCAAATAATTCCTTTCATAATAGCATCCAATAAACTGAAATACCTGGGAATCAACTTAAATTAATCAAAGACCTCTTCTCTGTAAACTATAACACTCTGAAAGAGAGACTGAAGATGATATTAGAAAATGGAAAGATCCCCTGCTCCTGGGTAGGAAAGATCAATATAGTGAAAATGGCCATACTTTCAAAACTGCTCTATAGATTCAATGCAACACCAATTGAAGTCCTAGCAGTATACTTTACGGACTTTGAAAGAACAATCCAAAAATTCATTTGGAACAAGAAGAGATGCAGAATAGCAAAAGCAATTCTAGGTAACAGAGACATGGCAGGGTGTATCACAATCCCCAACTTGCAACTATACTACAAAGCTACTGTGATAAAAACAGCATGGTACTGGCAAAGAAACAGAGGTGAGGACCTGTGGAACAGATTAAAAGATGCAGAAACAAAGTCAGACACACTCAGCAATCTCATCTTCAATAAAGGAGCCAAAAATCCTCACAGAAGAAAGATAACCTGTATAATAAATGGTGATGGAAAAATTGGGTTTCAACTTGCCAAAAATTAAAACTAGATCTGTGTCTCTCACCATGCACTAAATTAAAATCAAAATGGACTAAGGATCTAAATATTAAAATAGAAATGCTGATCCTGCTGGAACAGAGGTTAAATGAAACTCTTGAAGACATTGGTGTAGGAAAAGATTTTATGAACAAAACCTCAGTTGCCCATGAACTAGCACAAACTATGAATAAGTGGAGTCTTTTATTATTATAAAGCTTCTGTACAGCAAGAGAAGCTACCAACAGTGCAAAGAGACAATCCACAATGTGGGAAAAAATCTTCACCTGCTCTTCCTCAGACAAAGGTCTACTATCTTGAATCTACAAAGAACTTAAAAGAATAAGACCTCCCAAATTTAAAGACCCAATCTCAAAATGGGCATCCGAAATGAACAGACATTTCAAAGAAAGAGAAGTGGAAATAGCAAATAAAAATATGAAAAAATGTTCTACATCACTGGTCATTCAAGAGATGCAGATGAAAACAATGGTGAGATTTCACCTCACCCCAGAAAGAATGGCTGCTATCATGAAATCAACCAATAACAAATACTGGCGGGGCTTTGCAGAAAGAGTAACCCTGTTCCACTGCTGGTGGGAGTGTAGACTGGGGCAACCACTGTGGAAATCATTATGGAGATACCTCAGAGAACTGGGGCTGGAATTCCCATTTGACCTGCTGGGTGTCTTCCCCAAAGAATTAAAAGAATCATACTAGAGTGATATATGTACACCCATGTTCACAGCAAGACAATTTGCAATAGCTAAAACTTGGAAACAGCCCAAATACCCATCAACTGGAGACTGTATAAAGAAAATGTGTTTTTGTAAATAAAATGGAGTAGTACTCAGCCATCAAAAATGAGAAATTATTGACTTTTATAGCTAAATAGACGCACATTGAGGCAATACTCTTAAGTGAAATAAATATGACACACATGTATAAATACTGAATAGTTTCTCTAGTGTGAGAAACTGAAAGTGTAAATAAGGACTAAAATGTATAATGTATAATGTGAAATAGGAAGAAAAGGGGCAAAGGGGAAGGAGAAGTGGTAGGGGTAGGGTAAAGGAAAGAAGGGAATGGAATTAATATGAGAAAATGTAAAACTGGAAACAAAGTCTTTGGAAATAGGGAGGGGTGGATGCATTGAAGGGAGGGAAGGAGAACTGTGAAAAATAAGATCCAAGAGAGATCATGTAAAGCTGCTAATTTCTAATGATGAATGTCATTATGTTGTACACCTAAAATGTACCAGTGAGTAGAATGAATAATTGATAATGTAAAATCAGAAGAAAAGGTCCAAAGGGGTAGGGGTATTGGGAGGGGCAGGGGAAAGGACAGAAGGGAAAGGAAAAATTATAAGAAATGGAAAAAATTGAAACAAAGTGTTTGTAAATAAGGAAGGGTGGAAGGGGTCAATGGAGGGTAGGAATGGGGAAAAAATAAGAACCAAGATACATCATTTAAAGGTACAACCTCCCAATGAGAAAGGTAAATGTGTTGCATGCCTAAAATGTACCAATAAAAGAATTTTAAAAATGAAAAATAATAAAATAAAATAAGATTATGTCTATAGTTTATGTCAAATTATTAGATTTTTACACAATCTTCCTTTTGAAGGTAATTCCGGAACCTGTCCAAGAAAGACTGAGGAAAGAATCTATAGTTACTGTGGTGTGTTCTTTTAATGTATTTTTAGCTTCTTTTGATTTCTTTATTTCAAATATTTTCCATCTCTCTTTTTAAAACTAATTTTACTGGTACATTTTAGGTATACAATATGGTGACATTCATCATTGGAAATTTGTACCTTTATATAATCTCTTTTGGTTCTTATGTTTTTCCCCATCCCACTGCTCTCCCTTCAACCCCTCCACCCCTCCCTATTTACAAAGACTTTGTTTCCACTTTTCATTTTCTCATATTAATTCCATTCCCTTCTTTCCTTTCCCATACCCCACCCACTTCCCCTTCCCTTTTGCCCCTTTTCTTCCTATTTCCTATTATCTATTATACCTTTTAGTCTGTACTTACACTTTCAGTTTCTCACACAAGAGAAACTATTTGTTATTTACACATGTGTCTCATATTTATTTCACTTAAGTGTCAACTCAATGTACATCTATTTAGCTGTAAATGTCTTTAATTTCTCATTCTTTATGGCTGAGTAGAACTCTATTTTATATAAAAAATACACTTTATTTATCCAGTCTCCAGTTGATGGGTATTTGGGCTGTTTCCGAGTTTTAGAATCTTCTTAATTTTTGCATATAATCTTAGCATTCTGGGAGCATGAAGCATAAGGATTGGAATTTTGAGCCCAACTTGGACAACTTAGCAACATATCTGGACTCCGTCTGAAAGGTTAAAAAAATATGAGGAAAAAGAAGAAGAGGAGGAGGCTAAGGATTAATAAAAAGAAGAAGAAGGAAAAAAATAGCCATAGATATAGCTCAGTGTGAAGGCTCTGTGTTCAATACCCTTGGCCAAAAAAAATAAAACAATGACAAAAAGCAAAACCATAGAAACAAAAATCAGAATGTTGAATTTAACAGTTATAGAAATGCATTTTTAATTAGGAGAGTAATAAAGTCATTAAAAATCTTTAATTTCCTAATATGCCACGGAAAACTATTCCAGAATAGTAAAAAGAATTTTTGTTTTACAGTTGCCTGAGAGTTTAAAAATTAAGGTAAAATATGGTTTGCTTCTTATTTTCCCCCAAATTAAATTTTTTCTAAGGAGAAAGCTGTCAATTTTTTCACAACAATATGTCCAGAAAGTAATTAATTCATGGGACCTTTGGACCACATACTATTACCACCCACAATAAAAGCTGCAGGAAGTCTTCTGTTGAGGAAGATGTATCTGGTTTTCTTGTGCCTCTTGTTTTCATCTCAATATAAATTTTATTTAAACTTGACAATTTGTTGTTCTTTCTTGCACTTTCATATGAATTCTCCACAGGAAAATAAAACAAATGGTAATACAATATCAAAGGAAAATTGCTCTTCTTTTCCATTCTCTTTCCTTCTCAGAAACAATAATAGGATCAAGGATCTTTAACAAAGGCTAAGGTTATTTGTCTTTGAAAGTGGAAATTCTGTATTGGTATATATCCTGAAAGTTTCATTTAATTTTATAGACTCAGGAAAATATTTTTAAATTTGTAGAATTTAATAGTTAATATTCATAGGAATAGAGAGTTCAATCCAAGTAAGCAGCAATGGGAATATAAAAGAAGAGAAATACTAGGAAAAATAAGCAGCAATAGACAAAGGGAGTGCCTCATTAGTAGGGTGCTTTCTTAGTGTGTGCAAGGACATGGGTTCAATATGCAACACGAAAAATATCAAATAATTTTGTTAATAACTATATAGCAAGCAAAAATCCAAGTTTAGCTTACATAAAAATATTTTGGTTAATATGAATGTATCCTATTCTTGATTAGAGTGACTGAATTAGTCAATTACCCAATTGCTGGTGTTGCAGGATAATACAAAGGTTAATCCTACTTCAAGATGTTTTAAGTCTATAAATCGACAGGTTCCAGACAGAAATGTCTAATTGTATATCTATAGATCCTCAAAAAACAAACCTGAATACAATCTCACAAGCTAAGTTATTAAAAAAATTCTTAGTGGTCGTTGTGAGCACCATATAAAAATGGTACTGAGCTAGGGTTTTTCCACACTAAATTATTCTAGATAGCATCACAATAAAAATAATTCCTAAAAAGTTCCATATACCAGTGATACATATCAGAAAATTAGTCATCTTTATAAATATTTTTCTTTGCATTCAAATGCTATCAATTTAGGCTAGATTATGCTATAAACAACTGTGTTTTTTTTCTTGAACTATGAGCTAGACTAGATACCCAAAGAAAATAATCAAATCTCTTTTCTACCTCCTTCTAAGTGACTCATATACTGTTCCTGCATAATGGTCAGTTGCATTATTGTCCCATTTCTTCATTACTTTTAAATTTTCCCAATCTCTTGTTGCTTAGAAAGGAGTTATTTTTTCCATGAAAAGATTAAATTACTCCCCTTAGTAATAGAACCTACCCATTTTATATCTGCATTTCCATTTATTGCATTCTGTTAATCTTTCCCAATTGTAGGTGGAGGAGAACCAGAACTTTCCCCAAACCCTCTTTTGATGACATATTACCCTTTAGGTATTGTCCAAATTTGTTCTTCAACTTTCCTGAGCAATTTATGGCTCATACAAAATATATTAATTTTTCTCATTCCATTCTTTTTGAACTCATTTAAAATTCATTCACTATACCCCCAACAATTATGATAGTCATATTTTTTTGCAAACTGTACTAGTCCTTTATTAGACATCCTGTATGTTTTCACTTGTTCTGTCTCATAAATATACATTCTATATGCTGTCTCTAATTTTAAAGTGTTAGAGGTTCATTTCTTGAATAATTTACCTTTTGTTCTGCAGTAATTGACTTCTTAATCTCTCCCAATTTATATTTTCATAATATTTGTAAACAGGAAAAAAAGCCTAAGTAAAAAGAAGACAGGATTTAGCTCAGTGGTGCCAAGCCTGCCTCACAAACACAAGGTCCAGAGTTTGATCCCTAGTACTTGAAAAAAAAAAGTAAATAGATAAAATACAAATGTCTTCTTCCAGATGTATCTCTTCTATAAATTCATACATCATGTACCTTTTTACTCTATGTCTATTGGATATGAATCTGTTATACTCTAAATCCTATTAATTTCTTAGAGATCTCAAATTTATATCAAAGAGTTTCTAAACTATACACATCTCCTCTTTTCATAGTCTCCTTAAAAACAGTCCATGATAATTTCACCTCAGATGCACAAACTATAGAAACTTGCAATCATCTTTGGCCATTCTTCTGCCATATATCTTTTTATCTACTGTCTATATCTATACCAATATCTACCTGAAATCCAGTGTGTTAGCAAGATTTTTTTCCATTAAGTTTATTGGTACATTTTAGATACAAAATACAGTTAAATTCATCATTGGGATCTTGTATCTTAAGATGATTTATCTTGGTTCTTTTTTTCACCCTTCCCCTGCCCTCCCTTCCTTATTTTCAAAGGCTTTGTTTCCATTTTTTTCCTATTGTCATATTTTTTTCTTTTCCCTATTTTCATTTTCCCTACCACTCCCACTTCCCCTACTCCTTTAGACTTTTTCTTCCTAGTGCACATCATCTATTATACATTGTTTTCATTAAAATATCAAAATTTAGAGGACATTACTACAGATGTTACAGAATTTAAAATGAAATAGAAAGCATATTGCAAAAATCTTCTTTGACATAAATTTGACAACTTCTATGAAGTACCTTGGAAGACAAATTAATGAAACTGACTCTGAAGGAAATATAAAATTTGAGTAGCACCTATTAAAGAAAGTTTATTCCCAGCTTGAAAACCTACCTATATGAAACCAACAGGTTCATATAAATTTTAACTGCTGAATTATATCAAACATTTAAGGCAGAAAAAAGAAGGAACACTTCTCCCTTCATTTTAGGAAATCAACATTGTGCCAATACTAAAACTGGATAAAGATATTAGAAGAAAACATTATGAACATAGATAAAAATTTGTTTAACAAAATAAACTATTAGAAGTCAGATCTGGCAGTATGTAGAAAGTGGTTTTATTATAGGATGGCAGTGTTGGTTCAGCATTGGAAGATCCACCCCCAGAAGTCATCATTTTGACAGAGGAAAGGAAAAAGCCATATCATTCTGGCACTAGTTGGAGGAAAAGTATCGGACTAAATTCTACAGCTGTATTCTTGGTAAAAGCTATCATGAAAATAGAAGTAAAACAGAACCTTTACAACAGATAAGCCATGTACTCCATATTTCCAGCAAAAATGCCTTATATGAATGGAAAACATACAATGGTTTCTCTATAAGGTGGGGAACAAGGGCAGATATGCCTACTCTTCATCTGTCCATTAAACTTTGAAACATAGGCCCAAACCAAAATAGCCTGGGAATAAAAAGAAATAATTAGCATAGGACTGGCAAGGTGGAAGCAAAATCTTTATATGTAGATGAAATGATCCCCTACAGAGAAATTACTAAGAAATCTCTAGGACCCCCTAGAACTTGTATCTGAATTTAGCAGGATTAGAAAACACAAGGTATATATAAAAATTCAGGTCTATGCATACTTGCTATAGCTGAAGAATTGGATATTGAAATTTGAAAGTTATGTAGGAGTACAAAGGACCCAGAAAAGTAAAAAAGAAGAAAAACACTGTGTTGGAAGACATTTATTACCCAATTTTAAGACTTCCTCTAAAGCTACAGTAATCAAAGCAGTGTTGGCGTAAGGAAAGACATATGGATCATTGGCATAAAACAGAGAATCTAGAAATAGAACCACACATATATGGCCCAATGAGTTTTGAAAGATTATTTAACATTAATATTTTATAGAACTTAAATTCAACTCAAGAGCAGAGGAAAAGATAGCTTTTTCAGCAAAATGGTATGAGAACACCTTTTATCCATATGTTAAAAATTAACCTCAACCCTTTATTTACATACATAAAAATAACTTGAGAGGCTGTATGAACCTAAATATGAAAGCCTAAAAGTATAAAACTTTAAGAAGAAATTATAAGGGAAAATGTTTATGAATTTAGGGTCCGAAAGAATTTCCTAGGATACAAACAACATGATGTATAAAAGAAAAAAATTGATGAGATTCCATAAAAATTTAGAACTTCAAATGACATCATTAGGAAAACGAAATGTAGTCCTCAAACAGACCATATTTATAATACATACACCCTATGACCAGAATATATAGAACACTTACAGCTCATTAATAAATAACCCAACTAAAAATTAGACACCAGAAGATGATGAATAGCCAGTACAGCACACAAAAAAAGGTGTGCAACATTAGAATCAGAAAAATACTAATCAGTACAATAACAAGATTGTCTTATACACTCATTAGGGAGATGAAGTTAAAGTTTTAAAAGAATAAATGTCAGCTTAGGTGTAAACCAGTTAGAAATTTCTACTACTACTAATATGAATGTAAAATGAAAACCATTTTGGAAAGCAATATAGAAATTTCTTGTATTATTGTTAAGAACTAAAAATTCTGCTCTTAAGTTTTTACTTAAGAGGAAGGAAAATGTATGTTCACAATAGATTTGTACATACAAGTTGAGTATTCCTTATGTGAAATTCTTGGGAACAGAAATGTTTCAGATTTTGGTTTGAAATCCACTTGATCTGCAAAGAGGTTAGCTACTCTTGTTTTTTTTGCGGGGGTGGTTACTGTCACATGGAGTATTGTTTTCCACCCTTTAACATTCAGTCTATGAGTTTCTTATTGTAATAAGTGTGTTTCTTGTATGCAGCATAGTGTTGGATCTTGCTTCTTTACCCATTCTGCCAGTCTATTTCTTTTCATTGGTGAATTGAGACCATTAGCATTGATGGTTATAACTGAAACGTATTGACTTGTCATTGCCATGACTTTTTATTTTTGTTGGATTCTCCCCCTTGGCATTTTATTTCTCATTGAGACCAATAGATTCATTTTGCTAGGCTTCCTGGGGTTATGATCTTCATTGTCTTTTCCTAGGGTATTGTCTTAAATTTTTTGTAGTGCTCATTTGGTGTTCATGAAGTTCTTAAGGTGCTCTTTGTCAGGAAAGTATCTTATTTCTCCATCAATTTTGAAAGATAGTTTTGCAGGGTACATCAATCTGGGTTGGAGGCTGCTTTCCCTTGGGGCTTGGACTACATCACTCCAAACTCTTTTAGCTTTGAAGTTTTGTGTTGAGAAGTCTGCTGTGATTCCGATGGGCTTTCTTTTGTATATTTTTTTTTCTCTAACTGCTTGTAGAATTTTGTTCTTCTGTTGGGTTTCTGGAATCTTAAGATTTATATGTCTATGTGTAGATATTTTTTGATCAAGGCTAGTTGGATTCCTATATGTCTCACTTATCTATATGTCAAGTTCTTTTCCCCTCCTTGGGAAGTTTGCTGCCATCACTTCTGTGAACCGTCATTTTATGTCATCTGCACTCTCTCTTGTTTCTTCATTGACTTCAATCAGTCTGATGTTTTTCTTCTTTGCATCATCTACCAGCTGCTGGATTGATTTCTTGTGGTCTCTTAGAATTCTGAAGTAATTTTTCTTTTCCTGGTCACTAATTGCAATTTTATCTTCTATATCTGAAATTCTGTCCTCACATTGGCTCATTCTGGTGCATAAGCTTTCAGTGGAGTTTTTAATCTCCTGGAAATCTGTTTGTATCTGTTTGCTGGATTCCATTTGTTTCCTATGTTGGGATTCCATTATGTTCCTCAATACCTCTATTTTTTTTTTATTTTTGTCTTTTCTAGATGTATTAATCATGTCTTGCACTATGGGCACAATCTCTACTGTTATCTGAGAAATTATTTCTGATTTCATTTTTTCCTGATCCTCTTTTGTTGCCCATTCAGGGAGTCCAGGTTGTTGAGTATCAGAGTGTTCCATCTCGTTTCTTTGGGGTTGCTTTAGGTGATCTGGAAGTCTGGTTTTGAGACCTGTTTACATGTCTTCTCATTTTGATGGTGGGGGTGGGTTTTGCTGATGCCTGAGTAGTTCACCTCCTATGCACTGAGGGGGGTGGTACGGTAACCTAGAAGACTCACCAGCTCACCTCCTGGGCGCTGGGAGTGGGTCACCTGCTGTGCATTGAAGGGTGGGTAGTAGAGTGGCCCAGAATCATCCTCCTGGGTGCTGGGAGTGGCTCACCTCCTGTGTGTTAAGGGAGGTAAATTTTTTTTTCTTTCAGAAAACATCTAAAACACAACCTCTTCTCATATATCTGACAAAAACCTAGGACATGCCAGCAACATAATTAATTCATAATCTCTGTTGGTTTATTGTAATATGCCAGTTTTCCTCCTTTCATGTTCTCTTTCATTTATTCATAACACTACAGCCAGAATGATAATGTTAAAATAGAGGTCAGGTCATGCTTTCATTGCTCAGACCCCTACAATCCTCTGCCACTTCACTAATAGTGAAAATTAAAAGCTCTACAATGATCTACAATAAGGGTTACATTGCTTAATAGTTGTTCCTTTTGAACAACTTATACCTGTTTACTTCAATGGCTCTCTTGTTCTTTCATCTGCCTGGAGGATGCCTCCCCAAATAACATTACTCAATTACATATGTCCGTCAGGTTTCTGTCCAAATGCTAATTTCTTAACAAATGTTTCTTTGCTTTGTATTTCCTTACTGCTACTTATTATCATATTAATTTTTTTCATTATTGTCATATTTATTATCCCAAGGCCCATTTAGATATGTAGACCTTTTTTAGGTGAAAAATTTGGGATTTTTTTAATACTTTCTGATAAATATAAATATAGGTTACATGTTCATCAGATGAGTCATAGATGAAAGAAAGTCTAAGTTGACTGGACAACATGGGATGCCAAATACACAACCATAATTTGTAAACTGTATCTGGGATACAATGTAAGAAAATTCATTGGAGTTTACATGTCAGTATCTTGTGGCAGGAGGCAGAAGGTGGCAACCAGAAAGTTAAGAGCAAAACACATGAGCAGAGATAGTTTGCTTAAAAAATGCATCAGGATATATTTTGAGAAGAATGATCTTCTTAGAATCATAAAATATACTATGATATGAATGAAAATGATTGGGCCAAAGTTTTTCAAAGTTGATTCTCTGCTATTTTACTTCCATCTATAATCACATTTAGCTATGAAATTAAAACATACTTCCAAAGAAGATGTATGATGTTTGGCCTGAAAGAACCTTCATAAATGTGTGGAAATCTTCTCTTTTTTTGCTGTTAGTACCAAAGGAAACAAATTTTCCTACTCCATAAGTACAAATTTAGTTTAACAATTTCTTTATATTAACTACTAAACTAAAATAGAAGTTAAAGTACAATTAAAATGCTTTTTTAATATTTTGAACATTCCAATTTCAAAATGAATTAATATTGGAAATAAAATTTTAAGAACCACTTACTCTATTAGTTATTGCAACAGAGATCTTCTGAGAAACAGAAGCATTGGACTCTGTGTGTGTGTGTGTGTGTGTATGTGTGTGTGTGTGTGTGTGTGTTGATGTGTTGGTGTGTGTCTATGATTCTGGGGGGGCTTTTATATTTGAGTCTATTTTTTAAAAATGATATAATAAATATAAGTTGACTTGTGTATTTATGAAGACTGAGAAATAAAAACAGAACTGATAGTAAGTTCCAGAGCAGTCCATAAACCTGAAAACTTGAAGGCTGACAATGTTACATGTTAGTCCATATCTGTGCCTGAGTTTGAAGATAGGAGAAAACCAATAGCTGAGTTCAAGGACAGTCATTCACAGAAAGGGAATTCTATTTTATTCTGCCTTTTCTTCAATTGATCTCTCCTTTAAATTGGTTCAGGCCCACTCACACTGGGGAGACAAGCAATCTATTCACTGTACTGATTCAAATGCCAGTCTTGTCCAGCAATGCATTTACAGATGGTTTCAAAATAATATTTAACCATATATTCTGGTACTCTCTAGCATAATCAAGTAGACACATAAAATTAACCATAATGGGTATTAAGGTGAAATTTATATAAGTGTCACATTGAATTTATAATTAAACAGCTCTTTAAACTTCTGTTTCCATTAAAGGTGAACATGATAGTTTCTAAAATTATGCAGGTGTTATTTTCTATGTTGTGAAAATTTATGACTATTTGAGTGCCAATCTGTATTTTCAATAATCATAGGAAAAACTACATAGAGTTATTTTCCCTTTTGTGCTAATTCCTTAAAAATAAAAATAAGAATTAAACTTTCTTAATACAGAAAATTTTTTTTAAAAAGTCAATAGGTAAAAAATAGTTGCTTTTTCCTGCAATATTCAATTAATATTGTAATATGATTCATCAAAACTCTGGGGAAAGAGAAAATATCTATTATTTAAACATAAACCAAATAATTTTCCAATAATTTATGTTGAAAACATAAATACACTGAGAATAAAACTGTAATTTTTTGTCAAATTAAAAGTAAAATGCAAAATAAAATGATAATTTTTTTTCCTAAGTAAATAGAAATTGTTTTGTTTTTATTTGTTTTGAGGTACTGGGGATTCTAGCCACAGCATTCAGATTAAGCTACATTTTGTTTTGGGACCAGGTCTCACTAAATAACTAACTTTCCCAGCCTAGCCTTTAACTTGCTATCCTGCTCAGCCTTCAAAGTACTAGCATGAAAACAGTTTATCACCAAGCCTAATTCCAGAATTATTTCTATTAAATAATTCAAAATATCAAAAGATATCAGGTAAATAATTATATTAATAAATAGTGCATTTCCTTCTCCTCAAAACATATTGATTTAAATCAAAATATCAAAACTGATAATCAGCAAAGCAACTTTAGCTAATTTCAACTTCATAGGAGCCTCAGTGTTTAACTTTATGCCTTGTAGGTTTCCTTTGTAGAGGAAAATATAAGAAAGAGACCTGTGTGACCCTTAGTTTTCTTTGTCACTGCATTCATTCATATCATCTAGAAAGCTTGAATTAATTTCTGAAACATATCAAATATGTGTGCTTCATTTCTTTTTTTTTTTTTTTTTTTTTGGTACCGGGAATCGAACTCGGGTTCTTCTGCTTGTGAGTCAGGCAGCAGTACCACTGAGCTACATATCCGGCCCCTAAGTGTGCTTCATTTCTAATATTAGATTTTGTTTTTAATTTATGTCAAAGTCTTCACTAGCCTCAACTCTAATAATGGTTATCTTACTGCCTTCCATGAAAATACCACTTCCCTGAAAAAAATCTAGATATTAGTGAATAACCAATTACATAAAAATTTAGGGGCTTGAAGAAAGAATATTTTTAATATTCATAAGTCTCTAGAAATGCTGGATGTTGCTGATGGTCTTGGATCAGCTTTGCAGGGAAGTTTTGATCTTGTCTTGGGCTCACTTATGTCTGGAAGACAGATAATTTGGGAGTAATGAAATAAGATAACCACAGCTTGGACAGTTGACTGTGTTCATGTGAATTTCCTTCCAGGAGCCTTGTCTGTGCATGCTTTCATGATGATTTAATTGGTCCAAATGAGAAATAGTAGTGTGCAATGACTCATGAAGGTGAAGTTAAGATTCAAAACGTTGTCACTGTAGCCACATTTGATTGGTCAAAATTTGCAAGTCTTAGCCAAATATAAGGGAAAGAGAAATAGAAATGACAATAATGTCAAAGACATTTTGCAAAGTGTGTGGATATAATTCACATGTTAACATGAATAGTTGAGGATGGAAAACTGGAATTGCATTTGTATCAATTGATAAAAACTTTAAAATGCATTTCCAAGCAGTTTTGATCTATATTTTTAGAATATAAATCACTGTACTGCTGAAAGCAGTGAATGGTTTATTATTCTTATTAATATACTTATTAATAATGTTTATTAATTACAAATGTTTATACTAATGCCAAGTAAATCTTAATATATTAACTATTATTATGACATGGATTTTTTTTTTTGAGGTACTGAGGATTGAACTCAGGACCTTGTGCTTGTGAGCCAGGCAGCAGTATCACTGATCTAAATCTCAGACCCTATGACATGGAGTTTGAAAATTGTTTAAAAGTAATATGTTAACTTATCCATTATTATAAGTCACAAATTCCTTATTAAGAACTACAGTGCCCTTTTTGGTGTTGTTTCTGTCTTCTCTGCTTTCTTCTTTCAATAATTTCTGTAAGAAGCACTCCTGTGGGCTTAGAAATGTATCCTCTATTTGTGAAACAATGAATTTGTCATACAATAAACACCATTGACTATTTGCTAAAGAAGTATATTAATAGTTAATATAAAGGTATCCCATAAAAATACTCATGAACACAGTAAGAAAACAAGTATAGTCTTTGTAACAGTCCAAGATATAATTATGCTTTCTTTTCCTTAGGTGTAGATATATATCTTATTTTTCCCTTTTTGATTTTCTGTTATCTTAGGTAGATATTCTGTGGAAAACATAGTAGAGTTGAATTTGATGACTGTTGAATTTTGCTTTTCATGCTGCTACAATGTATACCTAATCCATATATCTTTACACAAAAATTGAGATTCTAGAAATTTTTATGGTTTAGCACAGTAACCTCTTCCTGCACTCAAATATTGCAATGATTCACATCACATTCCAAATTGACTTTTATCTCCATATACCACACCAATTTGGCCAAACCATGGAGTGATAAGTTCTATAGCAAACATTATTGGATCAAATGACAAAATTTAATGATGGGCAATAAACTGATATACTATTATTTGTAAAAAGACTGATTTCATAACTTCAGTTTTAATTTTCCTATTATTAGCAAAAAACATGATATACTTAGGATAGAGTTCCATTGTGTAGTCAACTTCTCAAATGGGTTTAAAATTGTGTGTGTGCGTGTGTGTGTGTGTGTGTGTGTGTGTAGAAAGACAGAGGGATAGGGAAAAGAATGGAGAATAGGGAGGAAGAGAGAGAGAGCATAAAGACGAGAGGAGGAGTAATAAAATACTTGACTGGATGGATCATTATAACACTTATTAATCATATAAAAGATCACTTATTTTCTTTGCAATACACTCATAATTTTTCTATGCATTTACTTTATTCCTAGTAAAAATTATCATTATAATTGATAGATGTTGATTCATCCTTCTCATGATGTTTTACTATTGTTGGCTCTTTTATTTCTTATTTTTCCCTCTTTCTCTTTAGTTTTTTACTTTGCCTGGTGGCTTCCCTCTGTTGGGCTTCATGGAGTTGTGATCTTCATTGTCTTTTTGTAGGGTATTGCTTAGAATTATTTGTAGTGCTGGTTTGGTGTTCATGAAATTTCTTAGGTGTTCTTTGCCATGGAAGTATTTCCCCATCAATTTTTAAAGATAATTTTGCAGGATACAATAGTCTAGGTTGGAAGTTATTTTCTTTTAGGCTTTAAATACTTCAATCCAGGTTCTCCTTGATTTGAGCATTTGTGTAGAAAAATCTGCTATGATTCTGATGGGCTTTCCTTTGTACGTGATTTGTTTCTTTTCCCCAACTGCCTGTGGGATTTTGTTCTTCTGTTGGGTTTCTGGGATCTTGACTATTATATGTCTAAGCATAGATTTTTTGATTATAGCTAGTTGGAGTTCTATACACCTCACTTATCTGTATGTCCAGTTCTCTACCTCTGTCTGGGAAGTTTTCTACTATTACTTCTGTGAGCAATTTTTTATGTCAATTGTACTTTCTCCTGTTTTTCATGGACTCTTATCAATCTTATGCTATTCTTCTTTGCATCATCTAGCAGCTGCTGGATTGAGTTCTCATGGTCCCTTACTATTTTTAAGAAATCTCTCTTTTCATGGTCCTTCACCACAATCAGTCTTCTATATCTGATATTATATCTTCAGATTCCCTTAATCTGCTATACATGCTTTCAATGGAGTTTTTAATCTCCTGAATATCTGTTTCATGGATTTCATTTCTTTCTTATGTTGTGTGAACATGGTTTCCACTTTTTTATTATTCTGGGCATTCATGGCTTCAAACATGTTTCTAATCTCATCTACTTTTTTGTCTGTATCTGTTCTAAAGCCTCTAATCATGTCCTTCACTCTGCTTACCATCCTTGTAGTTATCTGGGAGATTATTTCTGCTTTAAATTTTTCTAGAGCTTCATTCAACTGTTTTGTTACTTCTTGTCCTATCAGTTCAGGGTGTCCAGGTGGTTGATTATCAGACTTTTCCACCTCATTTCCCTCATAATTTGCCTTTGTGGGGTTAAAGTCTGAGACTGTGACTTCCTTAAATGTCTTCTCATGTTTGTTCTTGGTACTGTCCTTGGTTTAGTTCCCAAGTTGATACTTTAAACTTTCTTATTATAATTATCTTTGTTGATGTATTTAGAACCCTTATGCAATGATTGCTTCTCAGAGGTGTCTTCCAGTTATAGCTGCTCTTTAGATTTTGAGTTTCTAATAGCTCTGAGAATATCTCATTTTCATTATACCAGGAAGGACAACTGATTATATCAATCACAACACCCTAGCCCAAGTGATACAATAAGCAACACAATGACATCAAGTACCTTTTAGAAAATGATAATTTATGGTGGTTATTAACCTATCACCTTTAACTGTGTGAATTAAATCAAGATCAAAGACCAATCCAACATATGTTTACAGTGAATAATCTCTTCAATATAGCAACTTTAACCTTCAGGATGGGGGGTTAGAAGGAATTAGAGAGGAAGGAATAGGTAGATAGAGGGATAGGGAAAGGTTAGAAATGAGGCTAGAGGGCACAGGCAAAAGAGGGAGAGAGAAGAAAAGAAAAATAAAGAAATATAAATTAGTGCCACAACAGGATCACAAAGGGAGATGAAGAACAATGTGGGACAGCAAGGGAGTGAGGGAGAAAGAAACAGAGAAAGAAAAGAGAAAAATAAAAATTTTAAAAGAGTAGAAAAAGGAGAAAAAAATCAAAAATAAGAACAAAAAATAGTGGTAATTTTGAAAATAACAAGTAACAGATAAAAATGAAGGGCCTACTTCAGAGTATATATCTGCTGTCACAATAAACAAAGTGGGCAGCAGTGTGCAGTTATAAATCAATTAGTCTCAGTAAGCCAGTCACAAACCCATGAGATTCAGGCAGATTTCTGGCTGCAAGTCCCAAGTTGAGCTCCCTGTCCTCCTGCAGGGTTAAACACTGCAAGGTTCTGTTACAGGTTCCGGTTACATTTCCCCTGAAGATAATCCAGATTCTGATGGGAGGTGATGATCCCTCCAACTTACCAAGTATGGTGATCTGGTGTGCCTTTATGGAGAGATTCTTTTCACTTTTCCAGTGGGCTTCAGTTTTCATCAGGGAGCCTGAGAGAGACCCTCTCTCTGTTGTTCACTTCTGCAGCTCAGGACAATGCCTTTTAGGTCCCCCTGAGCCTATTTAGTGTGGAAGCAGGTAGCTGCACAGCCAAGAGGCCAGAGGTGGGGGGTGGGGCCTGTTGTTGCAGGTGCCGGCCCAGCTAAGCTGGTGGGCATGCCTGGGAGGGTCCTCACCATATCCAGGATGAAAGTGGGTGGGGTGAGCCAGACAGAACAGGAGGCAGCCACCTGTGACCTTTCTGACTGCAAGGCCAAGCTGTCAATGTTAATAGTCTCAATTCATCAAACAAAAGAAATATACTGACAGAATGGATTAGGAAGCAAAATCCACCAGTATGCTGTATACAAGAAACACAACTAACTTAAAAAAAATACATAGACTGCAAGTAGAAGGATGGAAAACAGTTCTTCATGTCACAGGAAACCAGAAAAAAGCAGGGGTAGCAATTTTATTTGCAGACAAAGTAGACTTCAAACCAAAACTAATTAAGAGAGACAACGATGGTCACTACATCCTTGTGAAGGGAGCAGTCCAAGAGGAAGAGATGACAATCATAAATATATACGCATCATATACAAATGTCCCCAACTATACAAAACAAATATTAATGGACATGAAAAATGAAATAAGCATCAATACAATTGTAGTGGGTGATCTCAATACCACAATATCACAAATAGACAGATGATCTAGACAAAAAATTAACAACGGATTTCTAGAACTGAACCAAGCTATTGAACAAATGGACTTAAAAGATGTTTACAGAGTATTCCACCCCACAAAATCAGAATACACATTCTTTTTGGCTGCACATGGGTCATTCTCCAAAATAGATCACATGCTATCTCATAGGACATATTAAAATAAATGTAAAAGAACTGAAGTTACCCCCTGTATATTATCATACTATAGTGCAATAAAATTGGAGAACAGCAACATAAGAAACCCCAAACTCACACAAACTCATGGAAATTAAACAACATCCTCCTGAACAACCAATGGGTCACAGAGGAAATTAAAAAAGAAATTAGACAGTTTCTTCAAGTAAATGATAGTGCCAATACAACATACAGGAATCTATGGTATACAATGAAACCAGTTCTATGTGGGAAATTCATAGCAGTTACCACACATGTTAAGAAAAGAAAGAAAACTCAGATAAATAACCTCATGCAGAATCTCAAGCTTCTACAAAAAGAGGAGCATAATAAACCCACAGCTCATATAAGAGAGAAAATTATAAAGATCAGAGCAGAAATCAATGCAATGGAGACTAACAGAATGATAACAAAAAACAATGAATCAAGGAGTTGATTTTTTTGACAGAATTAATAAAATTGATAAACCCTTAGCCAATCTTATCAAAAAAGGAAAGAAAAGGCTCAAATCCATGCAATCAAGATGAAAAAGGTGAAGTCACAACAGACCCAGCAGAAATCCAGAGGATTGTCAATACCTACCTTGAGAATCTGTACACTAATAAAATGGAAAACACAGAAGAAATGTGCAGATTGCTAGATACATACAAATTGCCAAAATTAAATGAAGATATAGAAATTCTAAGCACCCCAATTAAAATGAGTGAAATTAAAAATGTAATAAAAATTTAACAACAAAAAAAGCCCAGTTCCTGATAGCTTCACTGCTGAATTCTACAAGATATTTAAAGAAGAACTATCACTATCAATCTTTAAACTCATCAAGGAAACTGAAAGGGAAGCAAGGCTTCCAAATTTATTCCTGGAAGCAAGTATTACTCAGATTCCCAAACCAGGGAAAGACACAACACCAAAAGAGAATTACAGGCCAATATCCCTAATGAATATTAATGTAAAAATCCTCAACAAGATACTGGCAAAAAGAATACAAAGGATCATGAAGAAGATCACACACTCTGACCAAGTCGGTTTTATGCCAGGGATGCAAGGATGGTTCAACATTCTTAAATCAATAAATGTAATACACTATATCAACAGAGTCAAGGACAAAAACCATAAGGTCATCTCAATAGATGCAGAAAAGGCCTTCGAAAAAATCCAACACCCATTCATGACTAAAAAAAAAAAAACCCTACAAAGAATTGGAATAGAATGTTTTTATCTATACTTGATTAATGATATCTATGAAAAACCAACAGCCAATATCATAATAAATGGTCAAAACTGAAAACTTTCATGCTAAAAACAGGAAAAAGACAAGGATACCCACTATCACCACTCCTGTTTAATATTGTTCTGGAAACATTAGCCATAGCAGTTATAAAGGAGAAAGAAATGAAAGGAATAAAGATAGGAAAGGAAGAAGTTAAACTGTCATTATTTGCTAATGATATGATACTTTACATGGAAGACCAAAAATACTCTGCCAAAAGACTTCTAGACTTAATTGACAGATTCAGTAGAGTAGCTGGAAATAAGGTCAACATCCCAAAAAAAAAAAAAAGCCCTTTTATATACAAATAATAGAATCACTGAGAGAGAAATGAGGGAAACAATTCCTTTTACAATATCATCAAAAAAATTAAATATCTAGGAATCAATCTAACAAAGGAAGTAAAAGAACTCTACACTGAGAACAATAGCACTCTGAAAAAGGAGATCGAGGAGGATATAAGAAAATGGAAAGACATCTCTTGTTCCTGGATAAGAAGAACCAATATAGGGCAAATGGTCATACTTCCAAAACTGCTATATAGATTTAATGCAATACCAATTGAAATTCCAACAATATATTTCACAGAACTAGAGAAAACAATCCAAAAATTCATTTGGAAGCAGAAGAGACCTAGAATAGCAAAAGAAATTTTAGGCAACAGAGATATGGCTGAGGTTATTATAATCTACAACTTGAAACTATACTACAAAGCTACTTTGATAAAAACAGCATGGTACTGGCAAAGAAACAGACCCAAGGATCAGTGGAATAGATTAGAAGATGCAGAATCAACTACAAACATACTCAGCCACCTCATCTTTGACAAAGGAGCCTACTATCCTCATTGGAGGAAAGATAGCCTATTTAATAAATGATGTTGGAAAACCTGGATTTCAACCTGCCAAAGGTTAAAATTGTACTCATATTTTTCACCCTGCACTAAACTAAAATGGAAGTGGATTAGACGTGTACATATTAAGACAGAAACACTAAATTTGATGGAAGATAAGTGAGGTAGAACTCTTGAAGACATTGGCATAGGAAAAGACTTTATGACCAAAAACTCAGTAGCACAGGAACTAGCACAAAGAATAAACACCTGGAATCTCATCTTATTAAAAGGCTTCTGCACTGCAAGAGAAACCACCAACAGATCTAAGAGACAATCTACATCGTGGGAAAAAAATTTCGGTAGCTGTACCTTAGACAACTACTACTGTCTAGAACATATAAAGAACTTAAAAAAATCAGACCCCCCAAATTCAAAGACCCAATTCAAAACTGGGCATCTGAAATGAACAGACATTTCTCAGACAAAGAAAAAGCAGCAAATAAATACATGAAAAAAGTGTTCAACATCACTAGTCATTCGAGAGATGCAGATGAAAACAACACTGAGATTCCACCTCACCCCCAGAAAGTATAGCTGTTATAAAGAAATCATCCAATAACAAATGCTGACAGGAGTGTGAGGAGAAAGGAACCATTATCCACTTTTGGTGGGAGTGGAGACTGCTGCAACCACTGTGGAAATCAGTATTTCAAAGAACTAGGTTTAGAGGTTCCATTTGACCAAGCTAGTCCCCTGCTGGGTATCTTCCCAAGAGAATTAGAAGTATCATACTACAGAGATATATGTTCACTCATGTTTATAGTGACACAGTTCATAATAGCTAAAGCTTGGAAACACCCCCAGTGCCCATCAACTGGAGACTGGATAAAGAAGATGTGGATTTTTTTTTTTATAAAATTGAGTACTACTCAGCCATAAAGAACGAGAAACTAGAGACATTTATAGCTAAGTGGATGCATATTGAGGCCACTCTCTTAAGTGAAATAAATAGGACACACGTGTAAATACTGAATAGTTTGTCTAGTGTGAGAATATAGTACACAGTACTCCTTAGTGTGATAAATGACTGTTATTGTTTTAGGTACTTAACATGCTGCGCTTTTCAACCTTTAGAGCATAATTCTTATATAAAAGAGTTTACTGTAAAACAGTGCATTGCTATGGCAGTGGTAGCCTCATGTATCTCATGTTTAACTGCACTACGTATTTGGATAATATCAAGGGGCCATCACAGATGATTGACGTGCACCTTTTCAATTTGCACTTAGAATATGGCACTCTGTCTGGTACTCTGATACACACGGATGAAATTGCCTAATAACATATTTCTCAGATTATAGTTCCATCACGTGCCACATGACTGTATTGAAATTTAAATTTTAAAAATTGGGCTTATTTGGAGTCTACTACTTAATTTGATTTTTTCTCAAGATTACTATTTGTTCAATATTAGTTTTGAAAATCTTTCTAAAACAAATCACCTCTTCTGTTGTCTTGTCAAGGTTTGAGATTTTTAAAAATTATATGGAAAAATGTTTAAGTACTTTTCAGTTTTGCTTTGGTTGAGTTCTATTATATTTGAATATTATAGGATTTTTTCCCTTGCATTGATTTTCTTTGAATAATTTTAATTTTTTATATGTATGTTTAGTGAATGATAATAGTTATACATTTAATAAAAAATTATCATTATATAATACAGTAACAAATTGATGCAAAATTTCTCCCACTCTAAACTTTGTTGCCACCCTAATTTTCCATCTCATCTTAGATTTTTGTCCCTTTAATGCCTTTTTCAGGATGTTCACACCTCAGTATCTGATCAAAGAACTGTACAATTTGGGTGGCAGTTAATCTGCGGATTTTCTTTAAAGTGAGATACAACAACAAAGACTAGGAAGGAAAATTTAGTTATTGTTTTCAATTATTTCTAGAGAATAATTTACCACCAGATAATATGACAAAAAGAACTTGGTTCTCACTCGTGCACACAACTGTAATGTATGCCTCTATACCATCTCCCCTGAAACATTCTGTCCTACTTCTTCCTATACTGACATAACGTCATCCCATCTAATGTTTCCTTGAATTTTCAGTAGTCTTCTTTCCTATGATACTTTTGTTTTCCAGTAGTAGCGGGAAACATCATTTATGATAAAGCAATGTTCAGGGCTTCCTTCCCAAGTTTTAGTCACACATTTTCAGCTACTTGTAGATCCTTTCAGATCTCATTAGGCTGATGAAATCTAAAGGGATGGAAGTCATGTTTCAAGGGTGTAGTAAGCCACATCCCTTGAGCTGACTGTCTTTGGTGATAGAATGGCAAAATAGAATATAAAAGCAAAAATAAATATTGAAATCTTTCAGGAAGCACTTCTTGTTTTTCAGCTATTTTTTTTTAAATTTCTTACTGAAATTTTCATCAAACGTATTTATCAACTTCATAAAAATAGTAATACCATTGTCAGTCTTATAAAATGACTATAAAATTAAAGCTATTCATGCTCAATTTTTGTTTAATTTTTTAATGGAGTAGATGGTCACAGTATGCAACCTCTGAGATATTTGTTGCTGTTTAACATTGGCTTTTTGTGTCTGGGGCTAGATTTTTCTCTGGCTAGTTTTGGTTTTCCTGACCACTGGCCTGAAAAGAGCTGACTTTGACAACATCCTTATTTGTCACTTCTGTCATTTATTCTTTGTGTTCAGGTATATTATTGTCAGAGAATGGTTTAACCTATGTCATATTGACATTAGTTATTTCGATCATAATGTTTCTACCACTTACTCATAATATTCTGAATATATTTTTATAGAAAGAACAGTTGGAAACCCCACTTGGAAGCAAAAACTCATGTATTGCTAGCCAATTTTTTTCCATAGGTGATTAGAGTGATCAGCATGACACAGATGTGCTCTCTATATGGCCATCAGATAGAATTATTTTTTGGTCCTCAACTGAGCGTCTGAGAGCAGAGAAAGATTAAGTGCCTAATTTTCATGCCACAAAATATATAGCCTATAGCTGAGTCAATAATAGATTTGTTGGCATGTAGCATATGTGCCCAAGGAATCTACTGACCCATAAAAAATTTTTGAGTTTCGTCTATAGGTCTGACAAAATAGCTAGACATGATTTGTTGAAATCTTAGAATTTCAATGTTTAGAAAATGAGCTTAGAAATCAATCATTTTATTTCACACCTGAGATGCACAGATTTGATATAGTTAAGAAATGTATTTAAGCAGAAAACACCAAGTAAATCTTAGAAATGAAATAAGCATTTATTTGAGTTTTAATGTAAGGATTCTTTATATATTTCTAATGATTTGGAGGATCAAATGCACAATTAATTTCAACCAATATGCCAATATACATATTTCCTTTGTAAACTGCAAGTTTATTATTTTTAAATGGAAAGGCAAAAATAGTAGTATGTTTTAATTTTAAAAATTGTGATGCCTGTAGTTAAGTACCCTTCCTACATACTTATAATTTTAAATTTAATTCAATATTTCAGTGTTGCTAATTGCATAATCAAACCCTTTGGTTTCCCAAATAGTAATGACTTGTAATTGTTGAGATATATAATGGCACTTCTAAAATCATTGGAAAATAATGGGTCTCAGAGATAAGGGAACATATTTTCTGCACTTTTAACTATGCTTTAAGATACAATGTAATATATTCAATCCTTAAACAAACAGTTAGTGATAAATTACAGTATTCAAGATACCATTTGGATCTGAAATTCTGAAACTTTCCAAAACATTATTAGAAGACTTTCAACACAGTAAGATGTTTCAAAAGGGGTTTTGTAAGGCCAGCAGCACTTTAACATAAATTAATGATTTTCAAGCATTTGAACATGAGCTAATCATCCTTGGAGTCAATAAACTATAAGTAGGAGGTAAATAGAAAAGGGAAAAAAGGATACCCTCAGGATTTATGGCTTTAACATGGTATTTTCTAGACTCTGTATTAGTTTGGCTTTGAAGTACTGCCCAAGGTCTCAAGCTTTCAGGTGTTGCTAGCCTGGGGTACTATTGAGAACTAGTGGAAGCTTTTGGAGATGAGGTGTGGAAGAAGGAAGTCAAGTCATTAGCAGTAGACTGAGAAGTAGCCTGAAGGAGGCTTGGGATCCAGGTTCTCTCTCTCTCTCTCTTTCTGGGCTTCCAGAAGAGGATGTTTGCTCCACTTTATGTTTGCTGCCAACACCCACAGATCCAAAAACCACGGAGCCAACTGAGTGTAGATTGAAACTTCTGAAACTGGAGTCAGTATAAGTTTCTCCTCTTTTAAGTTGTTTTTCTCACATACTTTGTCACAAGAATAGAATGCTGACTAACACACTCAGAATTGGAGAATTTGGAATGAGGCAATCATGTCCTATTCTTTTTTTTTAATCCCACATTATTGGGAGACAGAGTAACAATGCTGGGTGAACCATAGGGCTGGTCTGGGTTGAGGACTGTAGACATGAACAGCACTCTACAATATGTAGCTAATTTTTCCTATTGGGAGGCACAGCAGTCCAATCCTCTTGAATATAAGTTCCTCATTCTTCTTGAAAACTAATATATGTAAATGGGATGAATGACTTCTGATCTGTGTGATAGTATTCCTTTCACTTTCCATGATAAAGTAGGTTTGCTATGTGTTGGGATGATGATGATGCCGTACAGTGGAGGTGGACTGGATCCACTGCCAATGAAGGAACTAATCCAAAGCAACAGGACATTGCCTGGGCAGCTGACATTGCCAGGGCAATGAATAACCAACCCTCTGTTGATTAAGCCAGTAAAATATTTGGATTTAAAAGTTAGTCTAAGATAAAACAGTTTTTATTTTATAGTATTGGCTCTTAAATGTAGTCAGTGGCATTCAGATAAGGGGGAATAGACGGAGAATAAAGGAAAGCATTTCAAATTTGATTTTAGCAAGAGCTTGGTCTTAGGCAGACATATTAAATGTAAAGATAACTAGGTCTAAAATTTGAAATAATGGTCAGAATTAGATGCTTGGGTAAGTCAATTATTTTTCAAAAATGATCAGATAAGAAAATGTAAAAAAACAGTATTTATGAAAAAAATATTTATTTCATGGGCATATCATTTGATAAGAAAATATTTTTAAATGCATTTTTTCCCTTCACTGGGCTTTTCAGTAGAGAATTTTAAAAATAATATTTCTAAAAACAATTATTGTTAGGTTCTTCCAAAATACTCACTGTAGACATATTTTTAATTATTTTGTGGAAAATATATGCATTTCTGTGTTTCTTTATCCCTGTTTTGTGGAGTTTATTCCACAGAGAATTTTCTGCACAGTAACCTTGTGCCTCTAAGCAAGCCTTTGTGACTAGGTACATTGAAAGTTTACCCAATCACAATGGGCTTAAAATATTTACTTGAGCATTTGGAAAATTCAAGAATCTTTGTGATGAAACTGAAAGGTTAGGTACCAAGTCAACTCTGTTTTGATTCTACTGAGTCAGCTCCACATAGCCGCACATTTGAAACTTGTCAGTTGAGAAGTTTCAATGGCATGCCTGAAAGATATTCCTGTCTCCATTTTCAGTGACCACAATCTTCACTGGCCTTGCAGTAGGGGATGCAAACTCCATCCTCCCACGCAGTCATAAGAAGATAATCCTCATTTACTGTTTAATGAATTTACAAATGGTTTTAACACTGCTTTGGAGAGAATGCAGCTGAGTTTACCAACTCACTACAACTGGGAACGACATAACTGATTTTTCTTAATTATATGTCCATAACAGAAACATCAAAATAGTGAGGATTTCACTTAATAGTCTCTAATGATTATTTTTATTTTATTCTCTTTGGTAGGACAAAATTGGAAGTCAGATTTAACATATTGTTGCAAGGTAGAAAACACATTGTGTGGAAGAATCAAACATTTTTAATCAAATGATCTTCACTACCTCATATATAACTGTATTTAAAGTGTATATAGACTTCAGCAATTTTATTTCTATGGATTTATCTTGTAGAAATAGTTGAGGAAATCAACACAGAACATTCAAAACCTCATTTTTTACCTGAAAAAGATAAAGATAACTTAATTATTTGTCAGAATGAGAGCTTTGCTTATTTTAATACATACAATGTAAATATTATTCCATATGTAAAATAATATATTAGATATCTATGTTATTCAGACAGGATTTTAGTGATGAAGTTTGATTCAAAATATAAGCTGTAATAGAATATTTTATTTATTTAATAAAATGTATGCAGGTATATAGATGTGTGTGAATGTGTGGGTGTGTATATTAAACATGAATAAAGAATGAGAAACTAGAGACATTTATAGCTAAATGGATGCACACTGAAGCCATACTCTTAAGAGAAATAAATAGGACACACATGTGTAAATACCGAATTGTTTTTCTGGTCTGTGAAACTAAAAGTGTAAATAAGGATCAAAATCTCTAATTGATAGATCTTTAGAAAAGATCTAAAGGGGTATGGAAAGTGGGAGAGGTGGGGAAAGAAAAGAAGGAAAAAAAATATGAGAAAAGGAAAAAAATGGAAACAAAGTCTTTGTAAAGAGGGAGGGGTAGAGGGAGTGAAGGGAAGGCAGGGGAATGTGAAAAAAATAAGAACCAAGATATATCATGTAAAGGTATAAGTTCCCAGTGATGAATGTAACTGTATTGTATACCTAAAATGTACCAAAAAACTTAATGAAAAATGAAAGAAAAGGTAAATAGAAAGAAAAAAGTCAACAAGAAATACTACAAAAACACATTTACTCTTATATGTAACTGGAAAAGAAAATATTTTTCAAGTTATGTATTTCTGCTGCATTTTATTATAACAAACATACATATTGCTCTATTACTAATACTTTCTAAAAAATTTATAAAGTATACATGTCAAAGCTATTGAGTAAATATTAATTTAAACAAATAATCAACATTAAACACATAAATATAAAACCTTAGGCCTAAGATTGGTGTGTAACAAAATCCCCTTAGTCTTGACTTTTAATATAATTGAATAATATTTATGTTAAAAATAAAATATTAATATTCAAGTTAAGGTTACATTAACTCTGAAATGAAGTAATTGTTTAGTTATGAAATCAGATATTTTTAAAATCATCTATATTTCCTCGAATTTAAGGAACATTGAAATACATTTGATTTCAAAATTGTGCTGTTCAAATGCAAGAAAAATATCTTTTCTGGAATAGCAATCATAAAGACAAGGACAAAATTTTATGAAGAGTAAAAAGGGAATTTTCTTCTGTCTTCCTCTTCTTTCTCGGTTCACTTTTTTTTACTTTCTTTTAAATAAATTCACATATATTTTTAATAACAGTGAATGTTACTTTTTTACTAAACTATATCAGTTAAGGAAAGACTATGCCAGAATACCAAAAAGATTAATAAATTAGATCACTTATGGTGGGAACACTTCAGAATGCTAATATACTAGAGTGATTACTTTTCTGAAGCAATAAAATATTTCAATGAATTTCCTTGATATCTTCAGGATTAAATATAGAAAAAAACCTATTTAGTATGCAACATATAATAGGAGGATAAATAACGACATAAAACAAAATAAAAAGAAAAAATGGCAAGAGAAGCAAATAATAAAATATTCACTTCTGTGAAATTTAAAACAATTTTATAAAAGATATGAAAATAAATAGAAAACAAGCAAAGTTTCTCTGTGTAGCTGAATCAAGACACTAGTACAAACTTAATGTTACCTACTTTTAAATAATGGATGTTGTTATTATATATTTAGAAATGTAATACATTTGCAAGATATAGTCAATTTCATCCTATATTAATTTTGTACTGTCATGATTGTCCTTTCTCCATTTTAGATCTCCTACAACACTTTCAATAAATTAGAATATGTTCAATTTTTAAAATTTTCCAGTATCTTATTTAAATTGTTTTCTTCTTCATAACAGTACCTAGATTTTTATTTGGGGAATTAATGAACTATTTTCTATTATTTTGAACTTTTGTGTCATCATATAATGTAATATTTCCATTTACTCCTAATCTTTTCTCTTTACCATTCTTCCTTCAAATTCCTTTTACCCCTTCTGTTTTCTTTTTCTCACCCTAGGTCTCTCTGTCTCTGAAATAAAAGTATAGCAATTGTTCATATACACATATATACATTTATATATAAATTTAAGACAATTCCTAAAATTCAATACTAAATACAATATAAAGGGTAATTTTATTTAGGCAAATATTGTTTAATGTTTTATGATCCCATAAAGTCCTTATCCCATCTTCCTTTACTTGTTCATCAGCTTTCACTTCAATTTGGTTAGTTTCTATCTTCTCTGAAAATTTTCAAGAATTAAAAAAAAATTAACACAGCTTTCCATTTTCATCTAGATGGAAACAAATGTGTTGGATTTACTCACAGTTGCTAGATATTAAATCAATCTCTCTCTCTCCCATCTCTCTATTTTGCCATATATACACTGATTATCAGAAAATAATGGATAATAATTAACCTATGATTTTTCAAGTTTAGAGTCTAAAGAATATAATTAAGCCACAAAACCAGGGAACAAAACCTAGGTAAGACTTCTTTATCTACCTGAGATGATAGGACAGAGCTGGAAGTATGTGGAGAACAAAGCATTAAAGATTATTAAGCACCTTACTGAGATGAAAGAACTGCACAGAGAGAGGATTCTAGAGAGCCAAAATGTTTCAGCTTATCTTGCTAACAATGTGGATGGGAGGACACTATTTGGGAATGAAAAAGATCTTCTCAATAAGAGCAAAAAATACAATGCCTAGGGTCATAGCCCAGAATACTGCTTATTCCCTTCACAAATAATGACTGTACTTATAAATTTATGGACACTGGGGAGAGTACTAGGAAGAATTTTGTCTCAGTGGTGTAGAGGACAGAGTTAACCCTAAAATAAACACTACTTTTATCTCAGCCTACAAAATAAGATGCAAAGGGAAAAAATTATTTTCAAGTAACCTCAATTTGGCACAGAAATACCAAGTCATATTTCTAGTAATAATTTAAAAATCAACCACAAAATAAAATTTACAATGTCAAGTATTTGCCTAAAAATTACCAGTCATAGGGCTGGGAGTGTAGCTTTCTGATAAAACACCTGGCTAGTCTGTGTGAGGCTCTGGGTTCAATCCTCTGTACAACACACAAACAAGCAAGCAAACAAACACACACACACACACAAATAGTTATGTAATGTGGACATAAATATAACTAGTAATAAAATGATTCATTAATCTCTTGAGATATGTTCAGACACTATTTAAATCACATATTTAAAATAAAACATAGCCTAGTTTTGTTTGTTTTTTAAGAATTTTTCAAAATATAAAAATTTTCAAAATATAAAAATTAGCTTGCTTATAGACTTGGAAATTTTAAAAAGTGGAACTCATGGTTGATGAAAGTGATATTATTAGCAGTAAAAATGAATTGGTGACATTAGATATTACAATAGCAACAGTTGGTTTATTAGATGGCATATCAATAGAAAAATTCTGGAATGAAATAAACACACAATCACTACAAATTAAACATTTTGGATAAGCTGTAGAAAATTTTCAAACAAACAAAGTATATGTAATTAAAAGGTTTGAAGATTATAGAAAAAAGTGAATTCAGAAAAACACATTTAAAGAAAAGTGTGACTACAGGTCTTAGAAATTTGCTCAAAAATATAAATCTACCAATCAAGCACTTAAAATAGGGCCAAGAACAAGAACTAGGACATAAGGCATACCATAATCAACTTGTTTAAAAAAACATTTTTGAAAAGAAAAATAAGTTAAAAGGAGAAAAATATTACATAATAGGTACAGAGGAAAAACATAAGATGAGCCCCAGATTTCCCATCAGATATAATGCAATAAAGAATTTATTTTTTAAATACTAGAAAGAAACCCAAAACTTATCTAATATTATTTTCTTAGTAAGAATTAAACATAATTTAAACACTGTATCCAGCTTGAGAGAAGATTTCAGATGTATAGTCCCTTAAAACTGAATTACAAAAATTATTAAAAATAGTCATTCACACATTGTTATGGACTAAAGCTAGAATGTTCTTAAATGTTCAGGTGTTGAGTGATGAGGGCTTTGGAAGATGAATGCCTCATGGGGCCACTATACTCATGAGTATCATTCAGCACACTCATGAGTATCATTCAGCACTCTACGTGGTACTGGGAGTTGTGGTGTGGTTGGAAGAGGCAGTCACCACAGGTATAACGTGGAAGGGTAATATCTCCCTCCATGCCTTCTCCTATTCTTTCTCTCTGCTTCCTGGCTGTCATGGGATGAGCAGGTGTACTTCCTGTAGGCCCTTCAGCCATGTTAGTTATGCCTTGGAGCCAGCTGACCATTGGGTAAAAGCCTAAGGCAAAATAACCTTGTACTTTAAGTTATATGTGAGTTAGACATCTATCCAAGCAGTGGGAAAGTGACCAAACAAGCATAATTAAAATAATACTGATGGCAAACTTGAATTTTCACAAAAGAATAAAAAAACACTAAAACTTAATGTAGGTGAGATCTAATGACTTTTTCTTTTTTATATTAATGCATCCAGCATCAAGTCTGTGAAACTGTCAATGCCATGAAGAGTACGAGACACAGACACTTAGAGTAATGTGGTGTAGCACTCAGATTTCCAGTCATTGAAACACAAAACCTGACAACCACAACTTAAAGGAGAAGATTATTTGGCTCCATGACAAAAACAAAACAAAACAAAACAAAAAAAACACATGGCCAAAGGTTATGGTGGAGAAAAGATGCAAAGATGCAAAGTTCATGGTGGGCAGGAAGGAGAAGATGTGAAGAGTACCAAAGCAGAAAACATGAGAACTAAATGTAGTACCTAAGATCATGTATTCATGATCCACCCAGGCACAATTAAAAGTGTGGATTTGTATTCCCTGTGGTGGCTCCCAAGCTAACAGGATTGAGACAATTAATATCAGCCACTATGTTCTAACTCTGTGAGCTTGACACCCAAACAAATGTACTTAAACTATACTTACTCTCCAAATAAATACAATAGCATAATAATTCCAAATAACATACTACAGATACCTTAAATACAATCAAAACACAACAATCCCTTGTATTTTAATAATAACAGACTCACTTAAATGTCCAAGGCAAGGACTCTGGTGAGATTCAAGGTGAAATCTTAGCTGTGGACCTGTGTTAAAAAAAATAAAGGAGATTACAGAATCCCAAGTTCCAATGCCACAATGTAATTACTTCCACTCCAAAAGGGAGAATGAAGATTAATTAAAAAAAAGACACAGCATCAAAGCAATACCCAAACCCAACAAGGCAAACGTTAATTCCTATAATTCCATATCTGGTATCCAGAGCACATGGTGCTATGATGTGAGCTCCAGACAGCTTTGGGGACTCCACCCATATGCCCTTCCTGGTTACATCCCACTCAAACTCTCAGCCTAGCCTCCAAATGTAGTTTCACATTTTTTCTTCACTGAGATTCCTAGCATCACACAATTCCTGTGGTCTCCACTGCACTTTTGGCTTCATTTCCAGAAGTTAACACAATGCCTTCTCATAGACTCCTTGCTTGGCCTCCAGTTTTAATTATTTCCTCTTTGCTAGGACAAAATATCTAATACCAACAAGTTAAAGGAGGACAATTTGTAGAAGTTTCAGTTTCTAGAAGTTTCAGTCTGTAGTCAGCTGGCTCCAAGGGAAGACAGCATGGCAGAAAGGCAGCAAAGAGGAATAAGAGTACATGGCAGAGCAGGCAAGAGGCAAAAGCAGCAAGCCTCACTTTCCCTTTGTATTCTATCCAGTCTACAAGCCTATTTATTGGTGAAACCCACACCTAGGTTTGGGATCCCGTCTTCAGGAAATCCATTTTCCACATCCAGAATTATGCTAAAACAACCAGTGGGCTAATCAAATATCACACACCCATGATCCAGCCCCCTCCAAAAAGACTCACATATGAGTTCATGAAGCTTTGGGAGAACATCTAGATACAAGCCATAACCTCTTCCATGTCTTCCTTTTAAATCTGGGTGAAAGTTTCCCTGACCTCCTAAATATACAGTCGGTTTGCCTGACAACCAATATCACATGGGTTACACCTAGTTCACCTGTCAACAGGAACAATAGGTATGCCTTCTTGAAGCATGGCTTCCCATGGTGGCTCTATAGAACAGGGCTCCCACGGTCTGTATTCTCAAATGAAAGTTTACACTTTTGTCCTCTAGAACAGCCAAAGTCTGAAGTCTTGCTGAGTCTGAGATGCCCTCAAAACATATTACTTCTTGTAAAAAGTAGTACTTGATTTCTTGCTAACAGCATGAATCCTTTCAGGCCTGGATACCCACTTTGGCTCCAATTTTATGTTATTCTTTTGGGCTTGAAATTTCAGTTTTAAACTTGTTTCTGCTCTGCTTTTTTGCCCTTAATTCAATCTATAAATCTGGCTAGAAAGACCCAGCAGTACACATACAACAGCCTGTGTGGTAGGCAACCTTGAAATTTCCTTCACCAGATAAATAATTTCATAGTCCTTAAATTCAGCCTTGATCAGAGTCTCAGGAGATAGGCCAAATGCAAGGTTTTTGTCAGAGTGTATGATTTTTAGCTCAGTTACAGATGATACCTGTGTTCCCAACTGAAACTTCCTGAGCTTAGCCTTGACTCTTCATATTCAAGTTAGTATTCTGGTCTTCTAAGCCTCAAGTAGAATCAACCTTCAGGATCTACCTACAGATTTTTAGGATTTCTCTAGCTGAATTCACCAAATTTTGCAAAGCTTCTTTCGAACCAGTTCCAAATGCTTCTGAACAACATATTCATTTGCAGTAACAGAAACAACCCCACTCTTGGTACCAATGGTCTGTATTAGTCAGACTTCCCAGCACTGAAACAAAATCCCTGATACTTAAACCTTACAGGAGAAGATATGTAATTGTCTCATAGGTTCAGAACATTTAGTCCATAGTCAGCGAGCTCGAAGGCACTGTGGGAGCGCATGGTAAAACCAAGATGCTTAGTTCATGGTGGCCAGACAGCAGAGAAGGGAAAGAGTAGCTGAGTGGAAGGGGCAAGAGACCAGATATAGTACCAGATGATTCAAGACTACATGACCCACTGAGAAACACCTATCCAGTATCATGGAACAGAGAAGGGATATAAGGTAATAACTATGTGAACTCTGATATAGTATTTATACTAGATGATTATAATATAACATTATGAGTTCATTAATTGGTACAAACACCATATAAATGTAAAATATTAATAAGAGTATATTATTTGCAGGATCAAGACTCTATCTTCAATTTTTTCTGTAAATCTAATTTGTTCTTTACAATTATCAATGGATTGTGAAAGAAGAAGTAAAACTATCGCTACTTTCATGTATTGTGATTGTTGATGTAGAAACCTTCAACCTAAATTGTAGAAAAATTGTTAGGTATAAGAGAGAGTAGCTGAGAGAACCAAAGAAATAGTATATGAAGGGCTTCAGGATATATCACACTGCGCTCCATGAATATATGAAATTAATAAATGTTAGTATGAGAGCCATGAGCCAAATAAAAATATTGTTAAAATAATTAACTTTTCCAAATGCTAGCAACAAAATTTAAAATTTGAAATTAAAAAATGACAATAACAGTAATATAGAGATATAAATCATTTGGGGAACAATATGTCAAATTATTTTATAAACTGTTTCTTGAACAGTACTATATATTAACTAGAATAAAAGCCTATATAAATGGGACATATAGGAAATCCTCCATACCCATGGTTTCTCTATCTGTGGATTTATCTAGTTTCCATTTGAAAAAATGTGTATTTTAATAAAGAGAAAATTGAAGTATAAATAATAGGAAATAGGGAGATAGATATTTTGCCAATGGGAAGAGGATGAAAAGACAGAAGAAGGTGAAGGAAGAAAAGGGAAAAGGATAAAAAATGAATTAAAATGTTTTATGTATATGAACCTACTCAATACAAGGTATGTGATCACTATGTACTATAAACATGGACTAATAAAAATTGAAAGCCATATATTTTTAGATAGCATCTGATCTGAATAGGTACAAATTACTTATCATTTTCTTCAACAATAGAATACAAAGATTATTTTTGTATCACATACAGTGTATTACATTTTATACATAATATAGAAATTATTTAAAGTAAAGAATAAGATGCAAGTTGGTTATAAGCAAATGTTATAGAATTTTATGTGAGGAGCTTAACCATACATGAACTTTGTATAAGGGGAGGAAGATCCTGGAATCAATTCCTCACACTCCAGATGGATGGAAGGACTATAACTTGTGATCTTGAGTTGAAAAGCTTCATAGTTTGAGGTTTTCCTTCCATGCATACAATACATGTGCTTCAAGCACAATCTAAATACCAGCCTGCTTACTTGTAGAAATTATAAATTGCACTCAAAATTTACTTAGAAATAAAAAGTCAGTAATCTAAGTTTTGAAAAATAAATGGAAATTGCTCTATTACAGAAGTTATATAGCTACAGCAATCAAGATATTGTTTACTGTCACCAACTTAGACATAACACATTATGGAGCAAAATATTGAATCCATAAATATATCTACTTACATATGTTCTTTGATTTTCAATGTAGTTGCAAAGTCAATTAAATAAAGTACATGTTAAAAAATGGGACCAGAGCAACTGTATGCACATATCCAAAGTAATACATTTTTATTCAGACCTTCCACTATAAAGAAAAACTAATTCATAATGGATTGTGATCATAACTACATAATTGGAAGAAAATGAATTTTTTAAAGAATCAGTGACCTTACATTACTGAAAGATATCTTACTTCCAATACCAACGACACAATCCATGAAAGTTAAAAGAATTTACACACTGCATTTCATCAAAATTAAGAACATCTATTCTTCGAAAAAGGTTGCTAATAGAGTGAAGAAAAAAATCATGTTACAACTGGAAAAGCTGTTAGCAAATCATATACCTGATAATGAAACTGTATCCAGAATATAAAACCAAATCCAAGCAAAACACAAAAAACAAAATGCTTCTCCGTAATTAATAACTTTTAAAAGACAGAATATTTAAATGATGAAATTAAATCATATTGTAAAAATATTCAATATTATTTATCACTAAAAACATAAAAATTAAACCAGAAGTGATGGTATATGTCTGCAATCCCAGCACTCTGTGAGGCTGAAACAGGAAGATCTTTAATTTAACCCTAGCCTGGGCAATTTAGCAATTTAGGGTGATCCTGTCTCAAATTAAAAAGCAAAGAAAAAATAAGCTGAGACTGTATATCAGGGTAAAGGCCTTGGTTCAATCTCAAGTACCAAAAACAAAGGAAAATTTAAAAAAAGACAAATAACAAAAGAAACAAAAACAAAAAAACTCTATGAAAATCAATGCCTCAATAAGATGTTATCATACACCTACTAGAATTTTATAGAAATAATAGCAATGACACAATCTTAGTAATGTTGGGCTTCGTCATAGCAATGTGGTTTTCTGGAAGTCATAGTTCTTCCATATTGGCTGTATACTCCAATTGAACATGTTCCAGAACACAAAAATGTTTTATCATCTTTTATACATCTGACTTGACAATTACCAGTCTCAATATCACCGAGATCGATTAATCAAAGTAGTCTGAAGTCTCTCCAGATTCAAAGGGCTTGATTTCCATTCTCCTTCTTTGATAGGATATGGTCAAGGTCATATGTTTAAAGAGTATGTGAGGCTAGAGATACAGTTGCACCAATCTTTGGAAAGTCTACTGTCTCCTACAATAGTAACCATTCAGTCTGTAAGAAGTTCCTTCTAAATGTCTTACAATTGTCAAAGAAAAGAATGGGTCCTTAAATTATAAAGAGTAATAGAGTTCCCTATCAGTGTGAAAGCATTCACATTCCAGGCTCACCTGTGTATCCAGAGCACAGTTCACCTAGAAATAATCATCGCTCTAATTATGGAAACATTGAAAACTGGACAGATATTGTCCTTGGGTTAGAACTTTCATAAGGGATTACATCTTTGTTCTCTGATATATAACTGACACACAAAGCTTGCTCTTATGGAAAATGTGGGCCAATAGACTATCTTAAAGTGTCTAAAGCTAACTTCCTGTAAATTCCCAATTTTCATTACCAAGTATCACACTAATTTCTCATTTTGGTATATATATTTAAATTATAAAGGAATATATCATGTCCTTCTTCTGTTGGACTTATAATGTTGCCTGTTTATTTGTGGCAAACATCCAGTACTTTCCATGTCTCTTTTCACAAGAGCATTTTATACTTTACTTCTCTAAATGATTATCTCCCTTCTATCACTCTTTTTTTGGCTGACTTCCACATCACAGACACTATGAAATTATATGAACTACTACTACTAAACAGTAGTTTTGGGAGTGCTGACCAAAAAATTCTACACTCACACAGGAGTTACAGATACCTTAGAATTTCTCTTCAGGAGTACTACTCAGCCATAAAGAATGAGAAACTAGAGTCATTTATAGCTAAATGGATGCATATTGAGGCCATACTCTTAAGTGAAATAAATAAGACACATGTGTAAATACCGAATAGTTTCTCTAGTGTGAGAAACTGAGAGTGTAAATAAGGACTAAAAGGATTAATAACTAATAAATGATACTTTGAAATTGGAAAAGGTCCAAAGGGGTAGAGGTGGTGGGAGGAGAAGGAGAAAGGAAAGAATGGAAAGGAAAAATTATGAGAAAAGAAAAATAAATGGAAATGAACTATGTAAATAGGGAAGGGTTTAGGGGTGAAGGGCACACAGGTAATGGGGAAAAAATGCAAACCAAGATACATCATGTACAGGTACAAGCACCCAAAGATAAATTTAAATGTATTGTATACCTAAAATGTACCAATAAAAGAATTTAAGAAAAACAAAACAAAACAAAAAAAATGAAAAATGAAGCCAGGCATGGTAGCACATGACTGTAATCTCAGGACTCACAAGGCTGAGGGAGAAGAATTGCTTTGAGTTTGAGGCCAGGCTGGGCTACATAGTGAGTTCAAGTCCAGCCTGCACTACAGAGTGAGACCTTGTCTCAAAACAAGAACAACAACAAAAAACGAAATGTAGCAAATACGTCTGCTTTTGTTTGGGAAATTTTTAAACCCTGATTTAATTGTCACTATGGCAAAGTTCAAGCAAGGGCTTATGCTGCCTCTTTGTGTGCTAACCATGCTATTAATTTTTATTTATGGCTGTGGAATTTTAGGTGCTTGGTTTCTAATCAATATGGAAACAAAATAAGTGGTTTTTTGGGTAATTTTGAGTAGGTTGATATAACTACTTAAATGTAAAGTTTCAGTCTACAAATCTGACACTTTTTTTTTTCTGGTATCAGGGATCGAACTCAGGACCAAGCACTTGCCAAGCAGGTGAGGCAGCAATCTACAAATCTGAAAAATGGGTTACTAACATCAAAAATAACCCACTAGAAGTGAATTCAATATATTTAGTGTAAAAATGTATATATTAATATAACCCAAGGTTATTTCTTCTGTGCTTTGGAGGTGTGGTAAGGAGAGAGGAAGAAATAAAAATTATAATTTTTCATTGAACCCGAGGAAAAGAAAGAATTTTCTATCCATTTTAAGATATTAGAAACTAACTTTTTTTCATTAAAAGTAACTTTCTATCTTTTATAAATATTAAAAAGATTCTTATATATTCTCACAGTTATGGAAAGTTTTGATGAAAGACAAAATGCATCTGAGAAAAGATGTGTACAATAACATTTACAATTTTAGCTGGAAAAATAAATGTGAAACTGAAACTTTTCCAAGATATTTTCGGTCATTATTACATACGGCTCAAGCTTGCTTTCACTTTAAACCTGGAATTTCTCACAAAACTTTTTTCTTAGATAATGATTCCTACACAGTAGAACGGTATAATGCAGACAGAGTGAGGTGGGGGTACAGTTGATGGTGGAGTACTCACCTAGCATGTAGAAATTTCTATATTGAGCTGCCCCATTGGAAAAGAATACAAGGAGATCCCATATTCCTTTTATACAGTTTGCTCCAGTAGTACTATCTTGCTTATGTTTTACAATAGCACAGCTAAGATTTTCACACTGATCCAATGTACTGATCTCTATAGATTTTCAAGTTTTACATGCATTTGTTTGTATGTGTGTGGGTGCATACTTCTATGTACTTTTAGCATATGTAAATTCATGTGCTCACCTTCCAGTATTTTGCTTATTCCCTTTTATATTATTGTCCTCTAATGGTGTAACTTGAAAGTTATTAATTTGCTATGTCCCTCCAGTACAAAGAAAAAATAAAATTAGAACTGGTGACACCGTTGTTAGAAAAGATGGATGTAATAAGCAATGATAGGTAGGTACAAAAAGACTGTAAAGTAATGCTCATTCACTAATTGAAAATGTCAGCATTTCTAAAAATGATACAAGAATTAGTAAAACTAATATTGCTAACTGCAAACTATGAGCCTGTAAAGGAAAAATTCCTTGTGATCAAGAAAGAAAAGTGAATATAAACTGCATGAGTGATGAATGTATTATTGAATAAATATAATTAAGATAAGATCTAGACATCATTTCATACATAGTGACACGGACAACATATTTAAATTTTTCTTATTCTTTTTTAATACTACATTGGCTTACTTCACATGTGACATGGGCATCTTCAGTTTCACATAAACCAGTATTTACACAATCCTCATGCTTGTTTTAATGCCTTGATGATAGTATCTTCAAATTTTTAATCATTTTATTTCTTAATTTAAGTTACATGTGAACATGTAAAATCACACATTACACATGCTCCAGTTCCTCCCTGCCCTATTTGCATGAAGTGTTTCTGATTCCTGATGAATACCGGACTCTAGTGAATTTACAGTGCATGAAGTGCAGTGAAATTCAAAGCAAAGCCAAGGCATAGCTCTTATGACAGCTTATCTCATATTCATTCTGAATCTCCCTGAAAAAATCATACTTTGGGAGCCATGGACTTCCATGGTCATTGCATGCATAGCTATGACTACATGAGCAAAGCTCTAACAGCATCACGGAGCTGCTCTTTTCATATGAATGATTTTGTACTGACCACTCAGCTATCAAAATCATGACATAGACATAAAGAGAAAAACAAAGCAACCTATAGATCCTTTTCCTTTCAGTCATCATGGCTGTCAGTAGTCCAAAAGCAGGTATTAGTTAGTACTATGTATAATATCAAGAGGTAAAAAAAGATTTGAGAATTGTTCCAGTTTTCTAAAATATATATACACATATAAGCTACAGGATATGATTTTGTGATTCCTCATAGGAGTTATGTGTTCTTATATCTCCATTTAAATATGACATTGAACAATAAAATTGAACAGTTATTGGAAAATTGGAAAAAAATGGGAAAATTTTCAACCTAATAAGATCAGTAAGAAAAAAGAAAAAAGCAAAGAAAGACAATATTACATTTAATAATAAAAGTAGTGATTTCCTACAGATTCAAGAAAAAGCAAAGGTAACTGCTCTCATTCCTTTTGTAGAAATTGTAGTTGATTTCATATCCAATAAAATAAAATGAGAAAAATGACAAACTGAAATGTAGATTAGAAAGTAATGGGCTGCCAAGCATGATAGCATGTACCTATAGTTTCGTCTACTACACAGGCTGAAGCAGGAGATCACTTGAGGCCAAGAATTCCTGACCAGTTAGGGCAACAGAATGAAAATTTGTTTCACTAGAAAATAAAAGAAAATGAGTAAAACTGTTTGATTCACAGACTGCACAATCATTTAAGTAGACAATTCTAAAGAAGTTATAAGTAGTCTGTAAAAGTGAGGTTGAGCTTCAATGGGAAACAAGGTTAATGCATAATCATTATATTATATTTTTATATTGTTAACAAGGGGAATATACTTAAAACATGTATTTAGTTATGTATAAATATATTTCAATGACAAAATATAAATTATTTAGCAATATATTTAACAAAATATGTGTAACATCTGTGCAATGAAACTTGCAAAACATTGCTGTGATATATTAAAGAAAAACTAAATAAATGGGAATATAGACTATGTTCATGTGTGAGATGACCAAATATTTTTGAAACATCAATGGACCCCAAATTTTCACTAAAATCAGCATAATCCCACCAAAATCCAAGAATTTTGAATGATAAAAATCAATGCATAATTTATATAGAAAAACAATGCCTTAACTTGTGCGAAAAATATTTCTAAATGAAGAACAAAGTTCGACCACCTATACTTTATAATTTCAAAACTTAACACAAATATTCAGCCCTCAACACAATGTGACAATGGAACTGAATTAGACATATACCTAAATCAACAAAATAGATTTCAAAAGTAGTACGTGTATCGCTAATCAGCTTATTTTTTCAATCACACCAAATAATTTTATTGGGAATGAGTATTTGCCTTCACATCATAGAAAATAATTTTAAATGGATCAGAGAATTCTAAGTAAGAACTAATATTATAAATTCCTTTGAAGAAATCCTGGGAAAAAATCCAAGTGGCATTTGGCAAAGACTTTTTTACACAGCACATAAAAGCACAAGTAACAATACATAAAAAGTATAACTTTGACTTCATTAAAGTTAAAACTTTCACTCATTAAAATATACTGACAGTAAGATGAAAAAGTAATCTACAGACTGGAAGAAAATATTTGTAAGTCAAATACATAATAAAAATTATCACAACTAAATAATAAAAATCTATTTTAAAATAGAGAAATATATTTCTTCAAAGATTATATGCCTGTGTATTTGTGGTAAATGCATACATGAAAAAGTTGTTGAGTATATTAATCATTATGAAATTGCATAATAAAGCAAGGAAATAGGAAATAGTGCTACATAACCACTAGAGGGGCTAAATTTCAAATAGCTGATTATATAATATATTGGCAGAACTATTGAACAACTTAAACTCTCTTATACTGTAAACAAGAATACAGCAGAATTTCAATAGCCTTTATAACATAAAACAAAAATTTTCATGTACTCCATATGGAACTGAATAAACCATTGTGGCATGTCCCAAAAGGAAATTGCATTTTAATCGAATTTAAAGGGACCTGTGTACACATAGAAATAGTAAGTTAATCTAAATATGGACCACATGAAATAAAACAAGCACAAAAATGTAGGTTGGATTTATTTCATTTATATGGCTTCTATGAAAGAGAACACTACAATGAAAGAGGACATTTCAGTGGTTGGCAGGATTCTTTGAGAAAAGGGCCTGACTACAAAGTAAGAAGAGTACATTTTGAGGGAACTATAAATATAAAACTATAGTAGAAAGAAAGCTTATATTATTATACAAAACTGACAAAGTTATACACTTTAATTGATGCATTGTATCTCAAGAAGAAAGTTTTAAAACTTTAAAGAATATATTAGACTCTGTCACCAGAAATCTACTGACAAGGAAGACACATAAGACCAGGATATCCTTTTTCCTTTGATATGTCCTCTTTTGTACATAACTTACTTTTCTTTTATTTTTTTTATTTTTGAAAAAAGGACTCATACATGCTTAGCAAGCACTCTACCATTGAGATGCATGTTCTATCTCACCTATCTTTTAATATATTTTAAAATACATATATATCTCAGGGTTAATCTAGATTTCTTTTATCTTGATGATGTTTTATTTTAATTAACATGAGTTTACATATCCATAATATTGGAACTGAAGATTTTACCCCATTTATTGATTCAGAAATATATTAAAAATTACTTCTTAACATATGAAACATGAAAATGAAAATGTGTGCTTCATATTGGACTTTGCATCTAAATATAATTTTAATTTCTATTTGTGTTATGATTGATCTACATTTTTCACCACAGTAGAGAGAGATACATTGATGCCTTTTGTGTGAATGGTTTCTTAATAGTATTACCTCATTTTCTATTTACTTAATTATACTTTATAATATATATATTAGAAAATTCAACTCATGTTTGGTGAAAGCCTTTCAAGCATTATCTAAAATTTTCTCATTTCTATTTGTGTTTTATGTAGTCAGATTTCTTAAAATCTTTTTCTTGGTATTCTAGTATTAGGCTATATTTAGAGAGGCCTTTCTCAAAGGACAATTATAAAGCAATGAACTTATATTTATTTTTAATAAACACATGATTTTATTTTTGACCTACAACATTTTGATTCTATAGGACTCTCTTTACTGATGTTATGGATATGTAATTTTTAATTAATATTAAAGGGTCAGCAGTATTCCAAACACAATTTATTGAATAGTTAATTTCAAGAAATGATTTGTGAAGGCTTTTTGTTATAGAATAAATTTGCAAGCATATTTGAGGCAATTTTTGGAATTTCTAGTTTATTTCATAGTCCATAAATTTAGACAGTTTATAGCATTATATATGCTTAATCTCTGAGACTTAAAATACAGTTTAGTATTTAGTAGGTTAATTATATCTCACTGTGTTTCCAAGGTTTTCTTAAATTTATTTCTCTGTATAAAATTAATGATCAAGATATCAATTTGACCTTAGATTATTTATATGGTTCATATTGTCTTAATAAAAACAACAATGACATTTGTTTATATTCATATAAGCAAGCTGATTCATTGGAATTTTTTCATGGAAATATGGCTATTGATTTCTAAACAAAGAATTTAATCATTGAGTGAATTATTAAAGAAATTCTAAAATTGGATGTGCAAATAAACAATAAATTAATATAAAATAATGTTTGCTTTTAATATTTATTTTCCTAAGACACTATAAAAGTGCTAAAATGGGAGCATAGATTTGTTTGTAGTATATAAAAGATTTATGGACACTTTAGATAATGAAAAACTTGTATTTTTTAATATTCAATCTATGAAACGTGGTGAGATTAGTACAAGGGACCTATGGCCTCTACAATTACAAGAGGTGCTCAAGGTGTTGGCTAATGGCTTCCAGACATGTATTAGTATACTGAACTACTGTTTGGGTAACCTTGGTCATTGAGACAGCTATACATGCATTTTCAATTTCTTTTCTAAGACCCAGCAGTGTAGTGGATTTTCTGTGATATATAACATCTCCCAGGGTCCCTCATAGGAAGGTATCACCTATTAAAAAAAAACATACTATTTTTCTTTTTCTGAAGAGTGTTTATATTTTGTGATTCTCTCTCTCTCTATTTATATAAATATATATATATCATAAACTTACATATTATTTGAGTAAAATGCCATGTTTCCCTTATATATATTTTAGTAGCCAACAACATGCATTTACTGTAATTGTCCAAGCTTAACTTATTATCTGACATTTTTCAGCACCATTTCTAAGCTAGAAATTGTAAGAACAAAATAATACCTGTGAATAACGAGAAACAAACGTGCACACATGAATTATGGTTTAAACTTTGTCATCTTAATAAAAGGTGACAGAAGCATATTATGCTGCTAGATGAAGTTTCAGCCTTTATTGCATGATTTGATTTCATTGAGATCCATGAGGATAAACTGAAATATTTAGTGACAGGCAATTTTTTCAACTATCTTCTTCTCTGAAACAGATCAAACAATGTAGACATACAGTTTATTATACTTAGCCTCCAAAAAAAATTCTGAATATTTACACAACCGGATAAGCTTCTCTGTTCCTGCTTTTCTTTATATATCAAAATGAGCAATTCATATATTAGATAAGAAAAACCTTTTACAAATACGTAAATATCCTTATAGTTATAAAAAATATGAGTATGATAATGAAAAGTAAGTGAAACAAATAGTTAAATACATACTGCCTCCAGCACAGGGACTTAATATTCTGTCAATATGTCTGTTTTAATGTACTTATAATTTAGCCATACATGTTTGTTTATGAAAAGCATGTCATTATATCTTTATTATTCACTAGGTTTACTCTTGTTATTTTTGTGTGAAATAATTTATAATTAGATTGATAGACAGATAGCATATCATCATAATATTAATAGCTAGAAGTATCTCTTTAGATAGCCCAGAAAGAATAACATGAGTAACAACATATAAAACGCTTCTGGCTGCCATTCCATGCTCCTAGGGCAGAGAAGGTGAGCCAGTCCTAGCACCTGGAGGGAAGCCCCCCCCACCATTCCACACTCCTAGGGCAGAGAAGTTGAGCCATGCAGGTGCCAGAAGCATCCCTCCCCCTGCCCGTGGAAATGAGAAGATGCATAAACAAGCATCAAAAACAGACTTCCAGATCACCTACAGCAATCCCAAAGGGAAACGAGATGCAACAATCAGATACTCAACTACCTGGACTCTCTGAACTGGCAACAAAAGAGGATCTGGGAAAAATGAAATCAGAAATAATTACTCAGATAACAGCAAAGATTGTGCTCATAGTGTAAGACATGATTAATAACTCTAGAGAGAACACAGATTAAAAAAATAGAGGATCTGAAGAACATGATGGAATCCCAATGTAGGAAACAAATGGATTCCATAAAACAGATGTAAACAGATTTCCAGGACATTAAAAGCTCCATTGAAAGTCTGTGCAGCAGAATGAACCAATGTAAGGATAGAATTTCAGATATAGAAGATAAGATTGCAATTAGTGACCAGGAAAAGAAAAGTTGCTTTAAAATTGTAAAGGAACATGAGAAATCAATCCAGCAGCTGCTAGATGATACAAAGAAGAATAATATAAGACTAATTAGAGTCAATGAAGAAAGAGGAGAGAGTGAAGATGACATAAAAAACTGTTCACAGAAGTGATGGCAGAAAACTTCTGAAGCAGGGGAAAAGAGCTTCACATACAGATAAGTGAGGCATATAGGACTCCAACTAGCCTTGATCAAAAAATGTCTACACATAGGCATATAATAGCTAGGATTCCAGAAATCCAACAGGAGAACAAAATTCTACAAGCTGTGAGAGAATAGAAACAAATCACATACAAAGAAAAGGCCATCAGAATCACAGCAGATTTCTCAATGAAAACCCTCAAGGCAAGAAGAGCTTGGAGTGATGTGTTTCAAGCCCTAAAGGAAAACAGCCTCCAACCCAGACTGATGGACCTTGCAAAACTATCTTTCAAAATTGATGGAGAAATAAGATACTTTCATGATAAAGAACACCTTAGGAACTTCATGAATACCAAACCAGCACTCCAAAAAATTTTAGACAATACCCTAGGAAAAGACAATGAGTATCACAACCCCAGGAAGCCCAGCAGAATGAACCCATTGGGCATGACAAAGTAAATGCAAAGGGGGAGAATCTAACAAAAAGAAAAAGTCATGACAAGGCTTTTAAAACTTTTAACTTCATCTCCCTAATGAGTATATAATTCAATCTTGTTATTGTACTGATTATTATTTTTCTGACTCTAGAGTTGCACACCTTTCCTCATGCTGTACTGGCTATTTATCATCTTCTTATGTCTACTTTTTAATTGGGTTGTCTATTAATGAGCTGTAAGAGTTCTTTATATATTCTGGTCATAGGTTATATGTATTGTAAATATGGTCTGTTTAAGGACTGCTTTTCATTTTAATGATGTCATTTAAAGTTCTAAATTTTGATGGAATCTCATTTACCAATTTTTTTATACATCATTTTTTTGTATTCTAGCTGTTTCTTGCCTACCCTAAATTCATAAACATTTTCCCTTATAATTTCTTCTTAAAGTTTTATACTTTTAGGCTATCATATTTTGGTTCATAGATCCCTTCAAGTTATTTTCATGTATGGAAATAAAGGGTTGAGGTTAATTTTTTATATGTGGATACCAGGTTTTCTAGTGCCATTTGCTGAAAACACTATCTTTTCCTCTGCTCTTTAATTGAGTTTATATTCTATAAAATGCTAATGTTCAATAATCTTTCACAACTTAGTGGACCATATATGTGTGGTTCTATTTCTAGATTCTCAGTTTTATTCAAATGATCTGTATATCTTTCCTTACATCAACACTGCCTTGATTACTGTAGCTTTAGAAGAAGTCTTAAAATCAGATACTAAACGTCTTTCAACACTGTTTTTTTTTTAACTTTTCTAGGTCCTTTGTACTCCTACATAACTTCTAATTTCAATGTCCAATTCTTCCTTTATAGCAAGTATACTTAGACCTGAATTTTTATATATACCTTGTGTTTTCTAATCCTGCTAAATTCAAATACAAGTTCTAGGGGCTCCTAGAGATTTCTTAGTATTTTCTCTGTAGATGATCATTTAATCTACATATAAAGATTTAGCTTTTACCTTTCCAATCATATCCTAATTGTGCCATTTTATTGCCAGACTAGTTTGGGTTGGGCCTATGTTTCAAAGTTTAATGGACAGATAAAAGAGTAAGCATATCTGCCCTTGTTCCCCACCTTAAGGAGAAAGCATTGTATCTTCTCCATTCATATAATGTGTTCTCACTGGAAGTATGGAGTACATGTCTTTAATCTGTTGAGAAGGTTCTGTTCTACTTCTAGTCTCCTGATAGCTCTTACCATAAACAGCTGTAGAATTTAGTCCAATACTTTTTCTCCAACTAGTGACAGGATCATATGGCTTTTTCCTTTCCTCTGTTAAAATGATGACTTTGGGGTGCATCTTCCAATGCTGAACCAACACTCCCATACCTTTATAGGGAACCACTTTCTACATACTGCCAGATCTGATTTCTTATAGTTTGTTTTTTTAAACAAATTTTTATCTATGTTCATACTTTTTTCTTCTATTATCTTTATCCAGTTTTAGGATTAACACAATGTTGATTTCCTAAAATGAGGGGAGATGTGTTCCTTTTTCTTTCTGGTTTAAATGTTTGATATAATTTATCAGTTAAAATGTATATGAGCCTGTTGTTGTCATATAGGTGGGTTTTCAAGCTAAGAGTATACTTTCTTTAATAGGTGCTATTCAAATTTTATATTTCTTCCAGAGTTAGTTTAATTTATTTGTCTTCCAAGGTACTCCTTGGAAGTTGTCAAATTTATTTCAAAACAGATTTTTGAAATATGCTTTCTATATCCTTTTAAATTCTGTAAAATCTGTGGTAATGTCTCCTAGGTCTTGATATTTTAATTTAAAAAATGTATAATTGATATTGTGTAATAGGAACTAAAGTTCTAAAAGAGCAGGGGAAATGGGAGAGGTAGGGGAAAGGAAAGAAGGGAAAATATGAGAAAAGGAAAAAAAATGGAAACAAAATCTTTGCAAATAGGGAAGGGTGGAGGGCGTGAAGAGAGGCCATTTGGAGGGGAAAAAAATAAGAACCAAGATACTCATGTAAAGGTACAAGATCCCAATAATGTATGTAAATGTATTTTTTACCTAAAATGTACCAATAAACTTAATGGGGGAATAGAAAGCAAAAAAAAAAAAAATGCTTCTGCTTTTACAGAAATACACCATTTTATTTTTAGGGATAAATGTAAGAGCAAACTTCTCCCTTTTGAATGTGTAGGTCATAGATTGCTAATCTACATAATGATTTATGGAATATCAATAAAATAGAAAAAAGTACTTTAGAGCAGAAAACAAATTTACTCCACTTATATGCTCATAAAATTAGTCCTTTCCCTTTATTCCTTTCCACTCCTATTTATACACATCAGACATGCAATACTGTGAAAGTTCTCTTATAATGCATTTAAATTTTCAGTGTTCTTAGAGTTGTACTTCTTTCCTTAAAATGTTTCCCTTTTCTCTTCTGTAGGACTAAAGACAAAATTTATTCCAAGATTAAAGTGTGCCAGCTATGTTTATAGTTTTGATTAGCATACTACCACAGAAGTGTAACAATTCCCGTGAAAAAGATAAATATATGGTAAATCATGAAGTTAATCAAAATCAATTTTGCATCATTGGGTTTCTGGTAAAATTCATTCAGAATCTATAATAAAACCCACTCACTGTCTTAGTGGAATTGAGAAGTCAGTTGTTTGATGTAATCATAAGATCATCTAACACTGTCTTTGTGCTTGAAGTACGATGCATGTATTATAACCTAGACCTCATTACTGAATTCTATACTCTATAAATCAAATAAAGTGTAATATGTGCAGAATTGTATCATATATTAATTCTTCCATGCAATCTCTTCCTTTTTTCATCTTTTTGTGCACTTTTATGAATCACAGACATCCATTCCTGCTTCATCCTGTCATCTTCCTGAGGCTTTTTTTAAAAATCACTTGAGCAATAATTAAGAAAAAAATAGTGATTCAGCAAATGTATGGTTGAAGTGTCTCCTAGTGTTTGCATTGTAGATAAAGGATGGGGTTTAGTTCCAGTGTAAATTTCAGAAAGCCAGGGCATGGTAGAGAGATGATAAGACCTTGACCTTTGATTCAGCATATCTCCACCTGAATACACAGGATTACGGTGGATCTGTGAGAGCTTGCCTTCCCAGTTTAATGACTGGTAAGTACCATCTGTTAGGAAAGCACAAAAAGATGTAAAATTTTATAACACTTGGGCAAAAAGAAGAAGGATCCTTTTCTAAAATCTCAATCAGCCAGTGTCTTTGGCATTAGACACTTCAGGAGGAAGTGAAGACCAGGGAAGCCCTTATTAGGAAAATGCTACTGAGTCATGCTTTGTGAAACTATCAGTCTGCTATTTGTGTGTTGTATCCCCACTTATTACACAGGGATTTATATATTTTGAGTCTTTGTGTTTCTATCTAACAATCACTTCCACTTCTGTAATAATTTGTGTTTATGATAAAATATTAGCAAGGCAAACAAAGTCATTGAATTTATTTTATTTTTCATTCTTTTGCATATTAAATAGTATAACTAAATTAGAGGACAATGTATGCCAGCAGTACTTCACACTCTCTTGTGTGTGTTTCCTACATTTTTCTGGAATTATTTTTATAAAAATGCAATATGATTCCAAACGTATTCAATTTTTATATCAACAAGATTTCAAGCAAATAGTGATATAAATAATGCTTAAAATATTCTCAGTTTGCCATCTTTCAGGCTGTATTTCCTTGACATGATCACAACAATATCTCTGGTTTCCCGTGTTCTTGTAGAATATTGTTCTTCTGACCTGAAATAATGGAAATATGTATGACTTCCTTTGAACTATAGTGGAAGTAAGTAAGGACGATATATGAGGCTAAGAAAAGTGTTGTTCTTTCTGTTCCTTTCTCAGGGAGCTCCTTATTGAAAGGCCACCACCAAGCTGTTGGGAAGCAAGCGCCATGTGAATTTATTACTGTTGATGGACATTGTGTTAGTTTCTAGCCAAGAGCTAACATGGAATCATCACCCACATGAGTGACCAGTCAAATAATTCCACCTTGTCCTATGAACCACCCCAGGGGAAATCACATAGAATATAAACAGGTATTTCCCAGTAATCTCATCCAAATGCGCAAATTCATTAGTTGATAAAAAACTTTAATTGGTCATCCTGTTAAGTAGATGGAAATATTGTTAAAAGACCAAAATGGTTAACAAGATAAATCTGCTCAGGGGCTGGGGCTTTAGCTCAGTGGTACTGCTCATGCCTCATAAGTGCAAGGTCCTGAGTTCAATCCCTTGTACCAAAACAATAAACAAATTAAATAAATAAATAAATCTGCTCGGTATATATAACATTGGCAAAGTTAAATATACATAATTTTCCAGAGATAGAAAGAAAGAAAATATAGTGTTTTAGATTTGAAAAAATTAAAATAATTTCATATTTTCTTTAAAAATAAGAAATTCATGGGCTGGGAATTTAGCTCAGTGATTCATCTGCCTTCCTTGAAGGTGCAAGGACCTAAGTTGGATCTCTAGTACCAAAAAAAAAAAAAATTCATGATATGTTCAAGATGAAATGAAAGTATCATTTTGATTGGTAGGAACAATAATTAAATAATGAATATTCCAAGGTGGAAAGAACTATATGTGGATCGTTTCATCTTTTTAGTATTATCTCAGGTTTTCTCCAGATAGAATTATAGAAATGTCCTAGTGTTCAGAAATCAATGAAGTGTCATATTAAGTAAAGTGAAATACTTGATTTAGTTCTCCAACTCCCTAATTCACACTGGAAAAATTACCCTGTAAATTCCTCAGCTTTATTGAATTGAAAATATTACTAGTACTTAACTCACAGATCTATCACAATTTCATTCCATGTGGTAAAGCACTAAGGTATGAGTGCCAAAACAGGTCCCTGGTAGAACATGCTGAGTGTTGTTAATAACAACATATGGTTTTCTTGAAAATTGCTAAAAGAGTGGACTTTAAGTGTTCTTACTAGAAAAAAACAAAAAATGATGTGTGCAAAGTAATATGTGTCTTTGTTTGGTGTAGCCATTCTATACGTAAACATATTTGAAACACCATGTTGCACATGATAAATGCTTCTATTCTTATTTGTTAATTAAATATAAATGAATAATTTAGAAGTTGAGACACATAATAGTATGCAAAAAGACATTGGCTGTACCCTGGTTATTATCATTATTTTCTCCTCAGGTGATTTCCAAGCATGTACTGAGAGAGTGCATTTGTAATTTGCATTCTAAAGGTCTAAAGATTATTTTCAATCTTGTTATAACGACCTTTGAAACAAAAAATTCCTACAAATGCATGAATTTGTCCCACTTGTTCTTCTTGACATTTCATATCATGTCCTAATAACCTGATAAAAATGAATATTAGTTTCAGTCTTATCTCTTTTTTCACAAACATTAATATTAGTGTCATATCTTGGCTTCTAAGTACTTATCACATCATTTTCTCATTTTTCTGGGACTTGAACACTATTTTTACACCTTGAAATAAACAAACAAAACTACCAATAAGACATAGTATTGATTTACTAGAAAGAAGACATCAGGAAAAAAGCAAACAAACAAAGGGCATTCAGATATCTGATTAGTACTAACTACTCAGAAGAGGCAATGTCAAGGAACACCAGGAGAGAATGACAAGTATTATAATAACAAGTATTTTTTCACTGGCAAATTTGCCTTCATTAACAAAAGACCAGGACTTTTCCACACGCTCTGTCCAAGACTTAGATACAAAAAAGACAAAGACAATGCTTGGATGCAATCTAAGCTCCTAAATTGGATTTCAGATCAACACAAAGGGCATTATTAGAAGATATGATAAATCCCATTATGTTCCATACTGCATTAGTACCATGCTAACAAGAATGATTGCTTATTTGATAAATTTTATTATGAATGATATACTTAATGGATAATATATAATAATTATTCAAAGTGTACATCTTTAATTTTATATCATACGATTTAGTTTTTATTTTTCACGTAAGACAAAAATCTCTGAAGCTGATTTTCACTTTTTTAAGTGACATAAATCCTCTAATAAAAATATGAATGATACAACTTCAGAAATTTTTACCATTTTAGAAGGCTTACAGATGTTACTGGGGGAAAAATCCTCAAGCTTGTTCAAATTTATCCAATTGGACCGCCATTATCCATCAAAACTGTGTTAAGATACTACTTATTCTCTATTGTGATTTCAGTTATTCTCAGGTGCTGAATACAAAATTTATTCTCTATTTCATGTATCTTTCATAACTGTTGTTAACCCTTGATTATCATCAGAGTTTAAGCTATGCATTTTCTACAAAATTTATTTTTCTTATGAAAACTTGTACCATAAATTTTTTATTTTCAAAGTTTTCTGTAAATATCTTATGCATAGTTGTTAATGAAATAGAGGATACAAATGCAATTGATGTTTATCTGGTTTCAAGGTGTTTAACCAAATAGAATCAGAATCAGATATTTTTAGTTTACACAAACAAAAAATAAAAATGACATTGAACACAAACATAGTCAAAGCCAAAGTCCTTACAGTATTGAGTATTTAGTAGAATCACATGAAGAATTTTATACAATTTGATGCCTAATACCTAAGCACAATACCATTTTGATTAAATCAGAAATTTTGCTGATAGAGGTTCTCCAGGCTTTTGCTTATTTCTAAGCTACACAGTTATTTTTATGTGATAATTTTTAAATAGTTCCAAAGATGATTGTTACATGCACCTAAGATTAGATTAACTTATGTAATGTGTATGTCATAATTTAAGCCAGCATTTCTCAAAATCTCTTGTTTCAGGACTCCTTTGAACTTAAAATGTTTTCACCACCTTCAAAAGGCTTTGAATTAGAAGAGTTATCTAGACCAAAATTTACAACACTAGGAATTAAAATTGAACAATTGGAAACAAATTATTTATTCATTTAAAATATCTATCATAAAATCATTGAAAGTTAACCAAATATCGTGCAAAAAATAACTGCAATACAATGTACAAAAAAAAGACTAACATAAGTAGAAGACAGATGGATTTTTATATCTGCTTAGGAACTTAATCTTTTGTAATATCACAAAGTTTCTGATAAACTCCACTGTACAATGTTTAGAAGATAAGAAAGAAAATAAAAATACTATCTTATCTTTGGGAGATAGTTTTGATCCCAAATGTCTCTGAAAGATTTTCTGAAATCTTGAGTATGTCTCAGAACATATTTTGAAAGCTATTGGACTGTAAAACAAAGGACATATATTTTATTTTATTGATAAATACTATGGATACAAAGTCTTTGTAAATAAAGAGGAGTGGAGGAGTTGAAAGGAGAGCAGGGGAATGGGGAAAAAATAAGAACCAAGACATATCATGTAAAGGTACAAATGTCCAATGATGAATGTCATCATATTTATACCAAAAATGTACCAATAAAATTACTGAATTTAAAAAAATACTGTGGGAAATTATTGGAAAGTAAAAGTGGAATTTTTACTGAAATTTATTGTTTAAAGTTTACCTCTCCTGTTTGAGAATTTCATAGACTATTTGAAATTTGATTAGTTGTGTACAACTTTTAGGTATAAAACATATTATTAAAGAAAAGTTGAAAAAGTGTTAAGTAATCTCATATCCATTGATTTTTATTAATAGTAATATCTTAGATAATTATTGAACACTGTTAAAGGACAGGAAGCCAATACTAAGACAACCTTATTAATTAAATTCTGTTTATATAAAAATCATGTAATTAAATTTCCCTATTACGTATATTTTTTTCTGTACCTATGCAGCATCCCAGGGTATATATAATAATTTCTATTTAATATCCTCAAACATTTTCAACTTTTCAGACATCTTTGTCTTGAATGATCTTGACATTTTTAAGGAATTTGGATATATTTTTGGGAAATGCATCTGTCAATTTTGCCTGTTGCTTATCCTAATAAAGATGAACTTGTGCTTTTTTGCCAAACATATCATAGAATGTTTATTGTGTCTTTTTTGGTGTTTATATCGGGAATTTTAAGATCTCAATAAGGCTTACTACATTTTCTTTTATCACTTGGATAAGTAGTTGGTATGTAACATAACTCTTAATAATAACATTTTACTGTGCTCATTTGCATTTAAATATTGCATTTGATAAAACACTTTGAGAATGTGCAAATCTTATTTTTCTCCACATTGATGTCCATGTATTTTAACATCTTAATGCACCTTGTTTGCAATTATTATTACTTTCATGTTTGCCTAATGATGATTCTCTCTTCCTCTCTTATATTTTTATTTGAAGTGTTAAACTAAGAAAGAAAAATGCCTTCTTCCATCTTTGGTGCTCCAATTTCAAAATTTGATTCCTAATGACAGCTGCTTTGAGATAGCATGTGTGGTCTTTAACAAAAAGACTATTTATTCCTTCTTAATTTCTATACCACAATTTGTTGCAGGGTCACCCTATGGCATTTCCTTTCCTCAGTTCAGAATAAGTTACTTCTTCTAGTTCCAAATGGTATCGAAATACTTTCAGTGTCCATTTCTTAGTTTTGAGAAATACATCAAGTTTATGTAAGATGTTAACAATGAAGTGAAATTTCTCTAAATTTTATATAATAGCATAATAAAATTTAAAAATAAATGAACAATTAGTAGTTTGATTCAATTAGAATTATTTTCCTATATACTGCACCTTATATATGTTGTAAAAATATTGATTATAAAAAATTTATGTTAATAATTTATACCAAGTAGCTGAATTATATTTTACCACATAGTTCTTCATAAAATATTGGCTGAAAACTTTTATTTTTGTACCAGGGATCTAACTGAGGACCTTGCACTTGTGAGGGAGGCGGCAGTACCATAGAGTTAAATCCACAGTCCTGAATACATGTATTTCTAAATTAACTCAAAGCTTAGAAAAGTCATATATATATATATATATATATATATATATATATATGTTTTCTATTATATACTTAACACTCTGAAAAGCTATATTATTAAATGAAATAATACTTCTTGATCTTGGTTGTTAGATTTATTTTAATTTTATTACATATAATAAGTAAGATGCAATTTTACAGAATCTTTTTCTTTTCTGGAATTGAGATTAGAACCAAGAGTACAAACATTCTACAAGTTAAAGATCCTAAATATATTTTATAGAAATCTTTATCAAAGTTTGAAGTATTTTATTTTATTAGTATTTTTGTGAAATATAAATAAATGAGTTATTAGTAGTCTTCAGAGTTCAAGTTCAAGTGAATAGAAAAAAATACAATCTTCTTTTCTTTCTTCTATCACAACTGTTGTGGGAGAATTAAAGTAAAATAAATTATTATTTTTTTCCTGCATAAATATGTATAAATACTGAGTACAATGCATTAGTTAAAAATAAATCTGTATATATTTTGAAGTAAGGAAATCATATTTTGTTTCAATAACTTTTAAAACTAATTTTCCTGCTGGTGGAAAACTGTGTAGTAAATTGAGAATCCATATATGCCCTTGATTATTTTGTGGTATAACTGTTTCTCTTAAATATTTTCTCTGACTCTGAATAGAAATCTGGTCAAGATGATGAAATTCTAATAGTTTAATCAAAATTTATAAGGATATTCAAAATTAATGTGTTGATAGTTAAATTTAAAAGGTATGATTCTCCAATATTAAATATTAAGTGTTTAACATAATACATAACTTACTACACAGTGAGCCTAAATGATAGGTCTAGTTAGTGTTTTAGAAACAGGCATTATCATATTCAATTTAAAATATTTTTACCTGTACCTTCTGCACTTGTATATTTAATGTCTTGCCAATATATAAAAAGTAGAAAGCAATCTTAGCAGAAAATTGAAAAAGAAATGTACAAATAAAAACTAGTTGAAAGAGAGATCAATGAATTAAAAAACACTATTGGAGAAATAACCATAACTCCTTAATGGGATCATTAAACTCTTTCTTAATTACACATTATTCTTTAATATAAATGCAGGAAAATGTTTTGCAATAACAGATAGATGCTCCTGTAACTTTTCTTAACATTGCTACTTGATAATTAATTCAATATCTATTTATTAATAAACAGCAATAAGAGACATATATAAATATTGTTGAATAAAAGTAATTGCTAGGTATATGGAGATTATAAATATTTAAACATTAAAAAGAAACAGAAGTAGTCCTCTTTAAATCAACTATAATTATGAATAAGGCCTACAAAGGAAAAACATCCATGTGAATGACAGTGATACGTATTTCCACTGGAGTTATGTGCATGGACAAGGTCTGTCTCATGGGTTGCATCAGCAAAGTAAGACCTGGCAGAGAGTGTATTAATTTAAGAATTAAAAATTATGGATGTTCCATGTTTCACTTTACCATTATAAATCAAGTTATTTCTCTTTACTTCAGGTTCCTAATCCATAAAATAAAGTTCTTGTTAATCTTATGTTAGTTATTGAAATTTTTTTTTTACCAAGAAGGATAAAATCCCTGTTATTTAGATCACCTAACAAATTAAACTGAATCAGTGTTATTTGGTAGCTTGATTAAAATGTTTTATATACTAGATATCATCAAAGACAAATTGGTGAAAATGACTTAATGTTTGTTTGTTTTCCCTTAAATTCCTTTATCGGTACATTTTAGCTATACAATACATTTACATTTCTCATTCTGAACTTGTACCTTTACATGATGTATATTGGTTCATATTTTTTCCACATTCCCAGCCCTCTCTTCACCCCCTCCACCCTTCCCTATTTACAAAGACTTTTTTTCCATTTTTTCCATTTCTCATAATTTTTTGTTTCCCTTCTTTCCCTTCCCTTACCCCTCCAACTTCCCCTACACCTTTGGACCTTTTCTTCCTATTTCACATTATCAATTATTCATTTTACTCATTGGCACATTTTAGGTATACATTATAGTGACACTCATCATTGGAAATTTGCACCTTTACGTAATTTCTCTTGGTTCTTGTTTTTTCCCCTTCCCCTGCCCTCCCTTCAACCCCTCCATCCCTCCCTATTTACAAAGACTTGGTTTCCATCTTTAATTTTCTCATATTAATTCCATTCCCTTCTTTTCTTTCCCCTACCCCTCCCACTTTCCCTTCCTCTTTGCCACTTTTCTTCTTATTTCACATTATCTATTATACCTTTAGTCCTTATTTACACTTTCAGTTTCTCACACTAGAGAAACTATTCATTATTTACACTTGTGTGCCCTATTTATTTCACTTAAGAGTATGGCCTCAATGTGCATCCACTTAGCTATAAATGTCGCTATTTCTCGTTTTTTATGGCTGAGTAGTACTCCATTTTATTTAAAAAAAAAAAAAAAACCCACACATTTTCTTTATCCATTCTCAAGTTGATGGGCATTTGGGCTGTTTCCAAGATTTAGCTATTACAAATTGTGTTGCTATGAACATGGGTACACATATCACTGTGGTATGATGCTTTTAATTCTTTGAGGAAGATACCCAGCAAGGTAATAGCTGGGTCAAATGGGACTTTCAGTCCTAGTTCTTTGAGGTGACTCCATGCTTATTTCAACAGCAGTTGCACCAGTCTATACTCCCACCAGCAGTGGAGCAGGTTTCCTCTTTTCCCACAGCCCAACCAGCATTTGTTATTGGTTGATTTCTTGTTACCAGCCAATCTTTCTGGAGTGGCATAGAATCTCAGCATTGTTTTCATTTGCATCTCTCGAATGACCGGTGATGTTGAACATTTTCTCATATGTTTATTTGCTATGTCTACTTCTTTGTCTGAGAAATGTCTGTTCATTTCAGATGCCCTTTTGGGATTGGGTCTTTAAATTTGGGTGGTCTGATCTTTTTAAATTTTTTATAGTTTTGAGATAGTAGGCCTTTGTTTGAGGAACAGCAGGTGAAGAATTTTTTCCCCATTGTGGATTGTCTCTTCACAGTGCTGGTGGTTTCTCTTGCTGTGCAGAAGCCTTTTAATAAGAAGAGATCCCACTTGTTGATTGTTTGTGCTAGTTCATGGGCAACTGAGGTTTTGTTCAAAAAATCTTTTCCTACACCGATGTCTTCAAGGGTTCTACCTAACCTCTGTTCCAACTGGTTCAGAATTTCTATTTTAATATTTAGATCTTTAATCCATTTTGATTTTAGTTTAGTGCGTGGTGAGAGATATAGGTCTAGTTTTAATCTTTGGCAAGTTGAAACCCAATTTTTCCAAGACAATTTATTAAAGAGGCTATCTTTCCTCCAGTGAAGGTGTTTGGCCCCTTTATTGAAGATGAGTTGGCTGAGTGTGTCTAGAGTTGTTTTGGCATCTTCTAATCTGTTCCACTGGTCCTCAGTTCTGGTTCTTTGCCCCATCATGCTGTTTTTATTACAGTAGCTTTGTAGTATAGTTTTAAGTTGTGGATTGTGATACCCTTGCCATGTTACCTAGAATTGCTTTTGCTATTCTGGGTCTCTTCTTGTTCCAAGTGAATTTTTAGATTGTTTTCTCAATGTCTGTGAAGTATACTGCTGGGATTTCAATTGAGATTGCACTGAATCTACATAGAAGTTTTGGAAGTTTGTACATTTTTGCTATATTGATCCTTCCTACCCAGGAACAGTGGATCTTTCCATTTTCTGATATCATCTTCAATGTATCTTTTCAGAGTGCTATAGTTTTCAGAGAAGAGGTAGTTAATTTCTTTCTTTAGGTTAACTCCTAGGCATTTCAATTTTTTTGGATGCTATTGTGAGAGAAATTGTTTGCCCTATTTCTCTCTCAGTGAGTCTGTTATTACTGTAGAGGAAACCTATTGATTTTTGTTTGCTGACCTTGTATCCAGCTCTTCTACTAAATTTAGTTATTAAGTCTAGAAAACTTTTGATAGAGTTCTTGGGGTCTTCTATATACAGTATCATGTCATCTGGAAATAATAATTTGACTTCTTCATTTCCCAATTTCATTCCTTTTATTTCTTTCTAATGTCTAATTTCATGCCTAATGTTTCCAAAACTGTACTGAACAAGAGCGGTGATAGTGGACTTCCTTGTCTTTTTCCTGATTTTAGTGTGAAGGATTTCAGTTTTTGACCATTTAGTATGATACTGGCTGTTGTTTTTTCATAGATGGCTTTTATCAGATTGAGGTAGAGACCATCTATTCTGATGTTTTGTAGGGTTTTTATCATAAATGCATGTTGGATTTTGTGAAATGCTTTTTGTGCATCTATGGAGATAATCATATGGTTTTTGTCCTTGGCTCTATTGATATAGTATATTACATTGATTGATTTGTGTATGTTGAACCATCCCTGCATCCCTGGGATGAATCCCACTTGGTCAGGTTATATGATCTTCTTGATGATCTTCTGCATTCTATTTGCCAGTATCTTATTAAGGGTTTTTGTATCTATGTTCATTAGTGATATTGGCCTTTAGTTCTCTTTTTCAGTTGGGTCTTTTTCTGCTTTGGGGATCAAGGTGATTCTTGCTTCCAGGAATGAATTCAGGAGTGTTGCTTCCCTTTCAATTTCATTGAAGAGTTTAAATACTAGTGGCAGTAGTTCCTCTCTAAATGTCTTGTAGAATTCAGCACTGAAGACATCATGACACAGGCTTTTCTTAGTTGGTAAGTTTTTAATTACATTTTCAATTTCATTGATTGATATTGGGTTATTTAGAATTTTTCTCTCTTCTTCGTTCTACTTTGGTAATTCATACCTATCTAGGAATATGTCCATTTTTTCTGTGTTTTCCATCTTATTGGCATATAGTTTCTCATAGTAGGTATTGATGATCCTCTGGATTTCTGCAGGGTCCATTGTAAAATCATCCTTTTTATTCCTAACTGCATGGATTTGGGCCTTTTCTTTCCTTTTCTGAAAAGGTTGGCTAAGAGTTTGTCAATTTTGTTGATTCTTTTGAAGATCCAACTCTTGGCTTCTTTGATTTTTTTTTTATTGTTCTCTTAGTCTCCATTGCATTAGTTTCTGCTCTGATCATTATAATTTCCTCCCTTGTTTGAGCTTTGCATTTGTCATACTCTTCTTTGTCTAGAAGCTTGAGGTTCAGCATCAGGTTGTTTAATTGGGCTCGCTCTGTTTTCCTAATATGTGTATTCACTGCTATGAATTTCCCTTGTAAGACTACTTTCATTGTGTTTCATAGATTCTGATATGTTGTATTGTAATTGTCATTTAATTGAAGGAACTGTCTGATTTCTTCTTTCATTTCCTCTATGACCCACTGGTTATTCAGAAGTGTGTTGTTCAATTTCCAAGTGTTTATGAAATTTTTCCAGTTTCTCTTGCTATGAATCTCCAATTTCATCACATTATGGTGTGATAGTATATGGGGGGATAATTTCAGTTCCTTTGCACTTACTTAACCATATTCTGTGAGCTAGTATGTGGTCTATTTTGGAGAACGATCCATGTGTAGCTGAAAAGAATGTGTATTCTGATTTTGCGGGGTGGAACCCTCTGTAAATATCTGTTAAGTTCATTTGTTCAAGAGTTAAATTGAGTTCTAGTATTTCATTATTTATTTTTTGTCTAGTTGATCTATCTATTTGCGACAGTGGGGTGTTGAGGTCCCTCACTACTATTTTATTAGTGCATATATGAGTTTTCATATCTGTTATTATTTGTTTTATATAGTTGGGTATACTAGTGATTGCTGCATAGACATTTATGATTGTCATCTCTTCTTGCTGGATTGTTCCCTTTACAAGGATGTAGTGTCCTTCTTTGTGTCTCTTAATCAGTGTTGGTTGAAATCTACTTGATCTGCAAATAGGATAGCTACTCCTGCTTTTTTTCAGGTTCCTTTTGCATGGAATATTGTTTGCCACCCTTTAACTTTCAGTCTATGTGTTTCCTTTTGAATTAAGTGTGTTTCTTGTATGCAGCATATTGTTGGATCTTGCTTCCTGACCCATTCTGCCAGTCTATTTCTTTTGGTGAATTAAGACCATTAACATTGTTGGGTATAACTGATACATAATGAATTATCATTGTCATGACTTTTTCTTTTTATTGAATTCTCTCCCTTTACATTTAATTTCTTGTAGCACCTGATGGGTTCATTCTACTATGCTTCCTAGGGTTCTGATCCTCATTGTGTTTTCCTAGGATATTGTCTAAAAGTTTTTGGAATGCTGGTTTGGTATTCGTGAAATTCCTAAGTTGCTCTTTGTCATGAAAGTATCTTATTTTTCCATCAATTTTAAAAGATTTTTTGGCAAGGTACATCAATATGGGTTGGAGGCTGTTTTCCTTTAGGGCTTGGAATACATGTCTCCAAGCTCTTCTTGCCTTGATGGTTTGCAGTGTAAAGTCTGCTGTGATTGTGTTGGGCTTTCCTTTGTATGTGATTTGTTTCTTTTTTCTAGCTGCTTGTAGAACTTTCTTCTTCTCTTGGTTTTCTGGAATCTTAACAATTATATGCCTATGTGTACATTCTTTTTTTAATCAAAGCTATTTGTAGTCCTATATGCCTCACTTATCTGTATATCAAGTTCTTTTCCCCTGCTTGGGAAGTTTTCTGCCATCACTTCTGTGAAGAGTTTTTTTATGTCATCTGCACTCTCTCCTGTTTCTTCATTGACTCTAATCAGTCTTCTGTTATTCTTCTTTGCATCATCTAGCAGCTGCTGGATTGGTTTTGCCTGGTCCCTTACAATTTTTGTTTGTTTGTTTTTTTGTACTGGGGATCAAACTCTGGTCCTTGTGCTTGCACAGCAGGTGGCAAAACCACTGAGCTAAATCCCCAGCCTCATAATCCCTTACAATTTTAAAGCAATTTTTCTTTTCTTGGTCACTAATTGCAATCTTATCTTCTATATCTGAAATTCTGTCCTCACATTGGCTCATTCTGCTGTGTCGACTTTCAAAGGAGTTTTTAATCTCCTGGAAATCTGTTTGTGTCTGTTTTATGGATTCTATTGTTTTCTATGTTGGGGTTCCATCATGTTCCTCCACTCCTCTCTAGATTTATTAATCATGTCTTGCACTACTTGCACAATCTCTGTTGTTATCTGAGAAATTATTTCTGATTTCATTTTTTCCAGATCCTCTTTTGTTGCCAGTTCAGGGAGTCCAGGTGGTTGAGTATCAGAGCGTTCCATCTCATTTCCCTTTGTGGTTGCTCTAGGTGATCTGGGAGTTTTGTTTTAAGACTTATTTACCTGTCTTCTCATTCCAATGTGTGTGTGTGGGGTGCTGTTGGCACCCAGGCTGCTCACCTCCTCTGATCTGGGAGCAGTGAAATGGCAGCCTAGAAGCCCCTTCCTCTGTGCTGGGATTGGAAGAATGGTGGCCTGGAGGCCTCTACTTCTGGCCTGGGAGCTATGGAACCGAAAATGACTTAATGTTACTATGAGTAACTTACAGAAATTCAGAAATAAATCTATTATAGATAGATTGTCATCCTTTCAACAACAACAAAAAATTATTGCCAGAAATATTTTACTTTAGGAAGATGCATTCAGCAAATTTTTAGCGGCCTGAAATTATAAGAGTATGAAAAATATTAATCCTATTATTATTAAATATTTTTGTTATTTATAAATAGGATTATCATTTTAAAATGTAACTTTTTAATAAAATTAATCTTAATCTTAAGATTATTTACAAAATTAATTGTGATATATTCATGGTGCTTTTTTAAATTTTATTTTTATTAGACAAAAATTATATTTCAAAACCCATTAGTTTCATTATAAACAGAAGCTTTATTTTTTATTTCAGGAAATATGAATCCCAATACTTTCATAAATTATGTGTGTTCATTTTTGGTTGATCTAAACAGAATAAAAATTTTTTTAATGCTTCTCTCAGAAAAGTTCAAAATCACTAAGTTAAAACTGATTCACTAAAGAAAGAACATTGAAAATGAAGTCTTGTTGCAATTTTTATTTTTCTCAAGGTGAGTGCTCATTTATATGTACTGAAATTTACTTTTTCTAACTTAAGAAAAATATTTCTATGTCCAGTTACGTCTCTGAGGTGCTAATATCTGATTCTTAATGAAATAAAGATGAGATTAGGTACATATACTTCTGAAGTAAACTCCAAGATAGTCAATGCCTATGTAAGTACCTGGCATATTTTAAATATATATTTAATATAAAGGACACTGAGTCATTCAATGAAAGCACATGCCATTTAAATATACTTTGTTTGAGAAGCAAAAAAAATAAAGGTGACCTAAGAATTCTTTTTAAGTTTGCTCTGAAAAGTTTACCTGATTGATAGTAACTGACAGCAAAAGCAAAAGGAAATTCAAAGAGATTTCTGTGCAAAAGTAACTAGGCACCAAGTTTAATGCCTATGGTGAACCAGACTTGTTCAATCACTTAACCTGATTTTAGTACAATAAATACAAATGAAGTGTTAATCTTTTAAATTATATTAACAAAGTCTATGTTGTATAATTTCTCTCCCTAGTAGTTAATTTCCTAGATACTCCAGTAATGAAAAACATGTACAATTTGGGCTCTTTATTTCTCCCTGTGAATATAGCATCTCATAGATTTGTATTTATACTGCTATCTCAATAACCTTTAACTTAAAGAGTAACAGAAATCTGTACAACTATGTCAATTTATACATAAGACACTGATATTTTTCCATTTGAAATTACTTCCTGAATAAATGTAAAGCAAATGGTTATCAAAAGACGAAATTACCACATATTAAGAAATAAAATTGCTTTTTAAAGTTTATTTATTCATTTATATATTTATTGGTGCATTTTAGGCATACAATACATTTACATTTATCACTGGGTGCTTGTACCTGAACATGATGTATCTTAGTTCTTATTTTTTCCCCCATTACCTGTGCGCACTTTACCCCTTCCACCCTTCCCTATTTACATAAACTTTGTTTCCATTTTTTTTTCTTTCTCATAATTTTTCCTTTCCCTTCTTCCCTTTCCCCTTCTCCTCCCTTTTGTTCATGATTGACCAGGTAGGCATGCCTCACTTCTACTACATGGATTCTTGCTTTTACTGTACAATGGCAAAATACTGTTTCTTTTTTTAATTCAAACTAGGAAATAATACAACAGAGAGCAAACATGAGATTATTTCATGTTAAAGCAGAGAGAACTTTCTTTTATCAGGTACCTGGAAATACTCTGTTTTCACAGAACTGGTAGTTTTGGGTATCATTCTCCTTCCTTAAAGTTTTAGTTTGATTATGGGCACTCACCATATGTTATTCAGTTTTGGTTTGGGCTGGTCTGTTAAGGCCAAATGCAGGATCTCAGCCCAAAAGAATGGCTTTCCTGAATTATTTAATGTAAAATGATATTTACCATAGTATTCTTCCTTACTGGCTGGCAAATAAAATACTCCATTTTAAACACACAAATTGCAAACATTTAATGTACAAAGACTATTTTCAATATTATGCTTTATTATATCTTTAGGTTTTTTTCTTCCATGAAAACATATCTTTGGATAGTTGATATTTTGCAAAGGGCTTTTCCAGTCCATGAAAGAAAAAGACACACTAAAGATGGTCCTAGTCAAAAAGACTTTGGGATCAGCAAATCTGGAGAACTTTACTGGATACAAATACTACAGATATAATTTAAACTCCAGGCAATTCTTTACTACAAAGGAAATTACATGTGTTGAAGTGTTTTCTACCTTGTATGAGATTTACATTCCAGAAGTTTTGGTTTTCTTTGCATAGATTTCATTATTTTTCAGATATAGAGTTAAATATTGCCATAACTTACACCACTGAAATTTTGAGAATAAATTATTGATTTTACTTAAAAACACAATGAACATGTGATGAAGCAATTTGGGGCTAAAAGTACTTCTTGCCAAAAAATGTCAACTAAAATAACCAATTGAGGAACCTGCTAGGCTTCAGGGAAATGGCAAGTCATCTCCATGCTTTATTGTAGTGTAATGAGCATGAGAAAAATTTTGAAAATAGGAGTGGCAGGAAAATTAATGAGAGCAGAGAGAATAATTACTGCTCTCCTTGTGTTTTAATAATCATCTTCTTGCCATTTGTCCATTATATCCAGATATATTAAAAATTATTAGTTTATCAATAGTAAGAAAAGGAATATGGGAGATACTAATCTTGATGTTCATGTGAGAAAATAATTTCAAATGATTAATCAGAGCTGGGTTCACTTCCGGTAGAATTATAAGTATTACTATACACAAATTGGACTTTTACAATTATTGTGAAAATATTTTCCTGGAAATAAAACTCTACTGAAAGAAAAATTGGCTGAACAAAACATTCCTTTTTAGTGTGACACCACAATGAACATGCTTTGAGTCGAATAAAAAAATCCAAAAGGTGACAAAACATTGGGGACCTTTGTGGAAAACCTCTGTGGTGGTGAAGATCAGTTTTTATGGGAAAAATATGAAGCCCATAATTTATAGAGCTCTTATAGATTTTAGATTATTGAAAAGGAAAAGGTAAGTGGCTAAAAAGGCCTGTGTATTTATAGTTAGCATCCATTTCTAATTTGTCACAGTTTATTTCTAGGTATAATGGTATACATTGTCTGGCTTATTTGCAAGAGCTCATCAATCAAATATATAGTGGAAGAACCTCTATTGCCTTACTCTCCGGGCTGCCTCCAAAAATTTTCCTTAACATACTACTTGGAAATAGAGTAGTGAAACAATGCTGTAAACTATTAATGCATTCTTTTTCTCTATTTTGGCAGGTTTATATATACAAAACAGTTATGTATAAATCCTACTTTGAAGATCTGAATAGTTGATTATATTTGAATGGATGATTACATTTATTCTGCAATGGTTTTCTGTTAATATTTTTAATTCAAAAAAAAAGAGAATTAGAGTAAGATCTGCAAATTAAGCCTCAAAACAGTTATTCTCAGTTTGCTCTCAGTGAGCAAACTGTTATGGGAATGCTAGAGAAATACTTTTATATATTATGTTAAAATTATGACAAATGTAAGGGTAATATTGAAGATACAATGTCTCACAGCACCATTTGTACAGAAAGAAACACCACTATTTAATACTTCCCCAACTTGTGACTAAAGTAGAAGATATTTTTCCTTGGTACTAAATGCTATTAATTTAATGTGGAAGTACCTTCTGTCACTAAATATTTTAAATTCTTGTTGTCTTTATAATTCATGTTATACAAAAATAAATAAGCCATAAATCTGCCACAAGTTCAAACTAAAAACCTCTTCAAGTGCTTCCATCCAATTCATTATATTTGTGTTAATAAATGATTTAAAGTGTATATGAACAACTATATGTAGTTTAAAACTAAAGTGAGAATAGAAAATATATTGACTTGGGAGGAAACATTTTTGGAGAACATATTAAATTCTTTTTCTCAGAAAAAATAAGTTTATTTGTACAAATTTTGTATTTCATTAAAGTAATATTAAATGATAATGATAAAAAGATTTCATTAAAATTATACAAACTTATAGAAAAGCTTTATTGTTCATTAAAATGGAAAACAAATACTTTTTTCAGTTGTACAGTTATGACAAGCATCTTCACCATATTTTTAAATAATTTATTAACTCATATACAATTCTCATGTAAATTGGTCCATTTGCTGATGAAAAAGCTAAAGAAAAATAAAATAAGTTATTTCCCTAAAATCATATAATCTTGTATTAGTGATTCCAGGATTAATATCAGAAAGCCTACCAGATGGCAAATTCTACTCATTATATACGTCAACACTGATTTTATGTAAGGAGCATTTTGTAAATAAACATGATTTAAATGTCTCGAAGCAATAACCATATTATCAGAAAAACTCATGAACGTATTTGTAACATTATAACAATCTTGACAAACATAGTTATGCATACATTAATTTTAAGTAGCCAATAACTTATTCAACAAACAAAACAATTAAAAAATATTTATTTTTATTTTTATTTTTTTGGTACCGGAGATCGAACTCAGGTCCTTGAGCTTGCGCAGCAGGCAGTGAAACCACTGAGCTAAATCCCCGGCCCTTAAAAAATGAATTTAATGTCCAATTACATTACAAAATTAAGTCTAGTACTTTCTTAATTTTCCACACATTCATTTCATTGACTTTAAGCCTTACTCCATCTATTAAAGAGAAAATAAATCAATTACACAAGTATACAAAGGATTATGACTATGTTCACAGCTTTCTAATGTACAAAAGTGGGCCCTAGTTATGAATGTAAGTTGTGATAAGACTTCTATTTATACTTGGGTATTTATGAAACTCAGTGTCACCTGCCTTGAATTTGAAAATTGGACTAAATCAGGAATTTAGGGAAGTATCACAGTTTTGGGTTTTAGTGTTTTGTTTTGATTCATTATGGATAAGATAGGCATAATTATATATCAATTTCCTCTACTATTTTACCTATTATATTCCAGTGTTGGAAAAAAATAACTTCCTATTTTGGAAACTATGTTACCTGACATTCATGTGAAGGAAAATATAAAAGTACAATCAAAATGCTATACTAATCATTGAACAATTTTAAGACATTATCTGTTACTTCTTTCTATTAGTATATACTGTGAAAAGTCATGTGTAAAATTGTAAACTACAGCCAGACAATTTTTTAGAGATTTTGTGTCCCTTAAAAGTTGAGCAGAGAATGCAGGGATTTAGAAATATCTAACTCTAACTATTCAGAGCAATCTCCATTGTCAACATTTTATATGAGAGTGGTCCATTTCTTACAATTTTGACACCCAGAATCCAGTTTCCAGTAGTATTAGCCATTCCTGTTGTATTTTTCATAGGTTTGGACAAATGTATAATGACATGTATCCACCCACAAAATATGATGGTTCTAGTTCAAGGAGTCAATATAACATCATACTGTTTAGATCTTCACCTTCTCTTATTTATTATTATAGATACTATCTGTAATCTATGACTTTTGTTTATATTGATACAAGGAAAATAAGCTTGACCTTATTTTCATTTGTGTTTTATTTTATACATGCACTAATACAATAGGTATGAGTTTATATCTTAGATATACCAGTTACATTTACACATAGGCTGGTGTTTCTGTTTTAGGAAAAAACCTAGGCTTAAAGAAAAAGTGACATTTTCAGCTGGACTTGTAAAACAAACACACATACAAAAACCCCAGAATAAGCTCCATATGGAATATCATCTTTTCAAATAAATCACGATTTGATTACAGGTCCAGTAAATCATATGGCTAAAACACAAGATGTGCTGGGTATGAAAAGAGATGATATACTACATAAGTTCCAAGGCAGATATCAGTCAGTTTTGTACTGCATTAAGTAGTGAGACTTTATTGAAAAAGCTTGACATTTTTTGAACTCAGTGATGGTTGTTTTGCAAAGAATATTTTATGAATAAATAAATTTAGGAAGTATAGCTCAAAATTTTCATAAGAAAAGGATCAATTATTCAGTGTTCCATAGTAATTTATTTAGAAAACACTTGAAAAGCATGAATCAAAATTCATTGCACACAGTTTAAACTGTGTGTAATGAATTATGGGAAATAATTCATTAATTATGGGAAAACAAAATACAGTTATTAAATGAAATATCTTAGAGTATATTGAAAAATGGAAAGTATTTAGCACAATTTATATATTATTATTGAAATAGTTTCATTAGGCTTTGTTATTTTCTTTGTACTTCACAAACTGAATATCTATTAATTTGGCTATGAAATAAAAATGACATATAAACTACAAGTTTTATGTAGTTTTACACATGTAGGAATGAAGGTCTTGAAATATCAGTATTACAGAATGGAACATTTAACATTGTTGAGATGAGTATTTTATCAAATAGTGAGTTTAAAATAAAACAATGTAGAAACACAAATAAATGATTTCCTATTTCTGGCAAAAATGAGCGTTCATCTTAAACAATCAAAATTAATTTATTTACAATATCCTTATCAATATAACTGTAAAATATCTCATCATTATGCTATTTCTAAGAATGTTATAATTTTCAATTTCATATTAGCTTTGAAATGGAAATTCTCCTTTATTTAAAACCTGGCTGAATCAATTTTGGACAAGTTATAGAGATCCAGTATCAAGGCAGGGTTGGTGATTCAAATCTATGTATATAAATAGTTAATATCAGATGAAACACAGGAAAATATAGCATATATGTGTATGTGTAAAGCCTGTTCTATCATTTATTTCCTCTTCTCTACTCTTGTATAACTTGAAATATATGGTATACTTTTCATTTAGCTTATGTCTGAATGCATATGTTTGCTAGATTCTTCTAAAAAATTCAGCAATTTTTCTTGTTAAAATATATTGTTTTATTTTACAAAAATTCTCATAAAAAACAAAAATAATTAATAGGACAGCTCAAAGTAGGAGGTGCTTTTTTGTTGTAATTTGATTTCCTTCAAATGAATTTTTGCCTTTGATCTTGTTTCATTCTGAAGCTACAATAAAAGAATATTATTTCACAATTGTATTGTTCCAGTATAGCAACTATATGACAAGGATGTGCAGTATGAATTACTATTTTAAAACAAAAACATTCATTCTTTCCTTCTAATTTTTTTGGTTTGTTCTATAAGACCTATAATTGTACATTTGTATCATTTGATCATTAATTGTAATCATGCAGGGCATTTTCAACAATTTGCATAAATATAATAAATGTTATTTACCTGCAATCACCCATGTTATATTTGTACGAATTAGATATTCCTTAAAATACTGATATTTGACAGAAAGTTCATAAGCTACTCTTATTAAGCCCAGCTATAAAGTTGTCTGTCACACTCATCATCAAATATAATTAATCTTGAAAATGATTAGTTAATAAAAGCCCCAAACTCTGCATTTCTGATGTTTTGTTATTTACACATAAATCACAGTGACAATTTAGGATACACTTTACTGATATAAGGAGGCTATCTTTTTTGAAAAACAGAAGATTGCTATCTTCTCCAGGAATAGTTGCTACAAAAAAACTACAAAATTCTACAAGTGTAACTATGTTTCCTAAAATGCTCAAATGTTATTTATTAATGTATTGTGTCCCTACTGTGTTTGTCAAGGAGTACACAAAACCTAATTCTTCTCCTATGTTCAGCACAGTGTTATACCTATGACTATAACTACTATCAGTAATTTAAAATGTAGCAGATGTTAGAAAATAAATGGAGAAAATGAAATCCTCATAAACCATTTTTGGAAATTAGTATATTAGTATTACATCATAGAAAATCATTAGAAAACTTGCTTCATAAACTAAGAACACAAGAAGTACTTGAACTACAATCTCATTTATGAGTATATATCCAAAGAAAATGAAATCAATATGCAGAAGAAACATCTTCACTTCTTATTCATTTCATCACTTTTCACAAATGTCAAGATGGGAGACAACCTAAATTTCAGTCAACAAATGAGAGAGCTGGGTGTGTGTTACACACCTTTAATCCCAGCACCATGGAAAGGTGAGGCAGAAGGATTGAAAGTTCAAGTCATACCTGAGTATGTGGTAAGATTAAGACCCTCTCAATAAATGAATAAGTAAATGAATAAACAAACAAATGGCTGGGTATGTAGCTCAGTGGGAAAGTCTTGTGTTCAATTCCCCAGTGATTCAAGGAAGGAGGGAGAGACAGAGAGAGAGAGAACAAGAAACAGTTAAATATTTAGCTAGAGACCTCATATATATTATATATATGTATATACTATTTGTATGTAATACACAAAGAGTATTTTTAACTATAAAATTGAAGAAAATTTTACCATTTGCAATAATATTAATGATAATGGAAGCCATCATGGTAAGTAAATTATGACAGAAATAGAAATAAACTAATGTTGCATGAATTGACTTGCATGTGGTTTCAAAAGAAATTTAATTTTGAAAAGGAGATAATAAAGGGATTGGTATTAGGATTCAGGGCTGGGAAATAGAGGAAGATGCTGGTCAAAAGAAATTAAATGAGCAGGTTTAGACACCTAATTTACATTATGTTTGTTATTTCAATAAAATATTTTGTACTTGAAATTTGCTAAGATAATAAATCAACTTTTCTTGCACATACACAAAACAGATAACTATGGTAGACATGTTATATAGCTTTTTCTATAATTATTTCATAATATATATCTATGTAAATATATTGTTCATAATTAATATGAAATTTTGTTTAGTAATAAAACTGGAAATAAATGTATAAATACATAATTTAAAAATTTATAATTATAATATAATTAATTTTAAAAAGATAGACTAATATAATCTGAAAAACTTCCTTTTTATTTTTATACAACAATCAATTAATTATTTTAAAGCATATGAATGAACTTCCAGCTTTTCAAAAATAGTTCTAATTTGGCATCACCTCTTTTTAAGAATCAGTTTTCTTAATTGTAAATAGTGTGTTAAACATGAATCACTACAATTTTATGCATGAGAACTTCATCAAAAGCTGTTATTTTAAATTAGTGAAAAAATAGCAAAAGAAACAATTTTCTTTTAAACACATATGCATATATTGGTGTTTATATGTGTATATATGTATATACTTAAGTTGAAATATGCATACATAGAAGCATGCACATTTATACACATGGATATACCTATATTTAAATTTATTTTAAATTCATACTTTGAACTTGTTATTGTGTTAAAAGTAATGCTAGTGTTGACTTCATCCTAGGCAGACAACACTCTGTTGCTTTAAAATTAATTAATAATCTAAGTTAGTTCATTATCATTTAAGATCTATTTTAGCTACACATTTTAATATTCTCTTTTTGTTGCAGAGCTATTTAGATACAGTTATTCATGGATAATAAGTCATTTATTCCTCATTAACTGTTAGGATAGATGTAGATATTCATTACAGCCAGACAACAGACTCACTTAACAGCATACAGTACATGATTATATACCACATCAGTGACTAGAATGCAAATTCTATCTCACATTTACTCCATTTTACTTCAGCATTTTCCAGTGGCTCAGATAGTTTCCTGAACACATTTTCTGCCAGAAAGGGCACTAGGTTTTTATTTAAAAAAAAAAATAAAAAGGAAGAAAAATTGTGGAGGCTGTGAAAAAAAATAAAATGTGGAAGAATTGTTCTCTCATTAGTGACTGACGTGGACTCAAAATGTGTGTATGATGCCATGCTTCCCTTATTTGAAATTTATGCCCTCATCATTTGTTACTTTAACCTTAAAACAGATGTGTTTTGGCTGTTAAATCCAGAAGGATCTAAATAAATCATCATAGAATTGGTCACAAGAACTTTATTGAGCCTGCAGTGAAATGCAGAAAAGCAGAAACTTGCTATCTTCATTCAATAAATGTAGTTATTATAAATTGTGACTTTGTGTAGAAAATAAAGATTTCTCATGAATAAATTTAGCTTTAATGTGTAATTATATCAATTCATACTGAAATTTATCAGTAGCAAATTACTTTATTAATATAACATGTTGAGAATATAGGCAACTTTGTGATTTCAAGAAATAAATTCGGAATAGTTTTAGTGTGGCCTACACACTTGTCAGCAACAAAATTTATATAAGTGTTATGGCTGCATGCATATAATTAAATTTTAAATTTTATCACTTTACATAGTTAATACTACTAATATTTGGCTTGGAAGGACATTAAGAAAAGGATGCTTAATAATTCTGTAGGGTATAAATGATGTTGAAGAATAGATTTATAGAAACATAAAATGACCAAAGAGGAAAGGAAAAACCCAAATAAGCAATAGCTATAATATAGATCAAGAAACAGAGCATGATTGAAGGTATGATCAAAATACATGGTAGGGCGTGATGATGCATACCTATAATCCCAGCATTCAGGAAGCTGAAGCAGGAGGATTCACTGCTAGTTTGAGAACAGCCTGGGCTACATAATAAGCTCAAGGCCAGCCTGAACTACAAAGGGAGACCCTGTCTCAAAGCAAACAAACAAACAAAATACATAGTGAAAGTTGAGGAAAGTTTAAAAAGCTACAGTGATTGCTGCTACTGACTGGCACTCAAAGGAAAGCAGGCGAGGATAAACAGTATGCTGTGTCCTCAGGCAAGTTATTATTCACAGAATATGTCACCATCTAACATCTGCCTCTTCCCCCAGTTTTGAATTCACTCAGCACATCAAGGGAGCCACAATCAAATAACTAAAGTCCCTACTAAAAATGTGACAACACAAATGGGATAATGTATTTTATTTTATTTTGATTTGGGGTACTGGGGATCAAACTTGAGTCCTTGTGCTTTTGAGGCAGGCAGCAGAATCACTGAGCTAAATCCCCGGGGCTGGGGTAATGTATCTTTGAATCAAGATAGAATCTCTTTGGGGGGTAGTTAATGGTAATGTGTCTTTTACTGTAATAAATTTTAAAAATTGCTAAATATTCACTGAATTTTTATCATACCTCATAGGTAGATAAACAATTAATCCTGGAAACTAGTTGTTTTTATGCCTAACAATACTAATTTATTTTACGATTGAATAGAACTGGTCATAAAAAATCACTATTATGTAAAGATAGGATGGCATACTGATACTCCTTTAATATATTCAAAAAGTACCTTATTATTTTTTGAATTATTTGAGCAGCTATAGCAAAAAGCAGTCATATGTCTGGAAAATATTATACATTAAAACATCAAGTTTTTAAAAATTATTGTGCAATTATTTTCCCAAAAAAACAATCATTTGTCATATTACCCTTTTTGAATTGATCTGAATTTTCTACATTGGATTGAAATACTCTAAATTTCCAAAATAGTTAAAGTTTACTCTTATTTTTTAAATTCTACTGCATGGAAATTTGTCTTTAATCATTTCCTAATTTCATGCTACTTTATTTATTAATGATTTATATATTTGTCTTAATCAAGCTAAATGCCCTGTTCGCATCCACTGATTTAATTTTTCACTGCTCTAACCTTTATATTCATCCATTTATATGTGATTGTACAATGAAAATCTAAACTTCATTTCAAAAGAACACAAATTTTAGATAATTTTCATAAAATGTGTTCTATAAATATGACTGAGCCAAAAAGCTGTGTGTTACCAAGGAACACCACAAATCTCTCTTGTGCAATCTCTCTTCATTACTGTTACCTAGTTTATCACCATGTGTTTTGTTCTGTGTAATCTTGACACAGCTATTTCTTTAGAAATTTGTGCACTTGTATCTCAGATATACTACATAGTGTATTATTCAGACATTTTTTGCATTTTTCAATGTTTACCTTTTTTAAAATTCTTTTATTGGTACATTTTAGGTATACAATACATTTACATTTATCACTGGGTGCTTGTACCTGAACATGATGTATCTTAGTTCTTATTTCTCCCCATTACCTTTGCGCCCTTCACCCCCTCCACCCTTACCTATTTTCATAGATTTCGTTTCCAATATTTTTTCTTTTCTCATAATTTTTCCTTTCCCTTCTTTCCTTTCCTCTTCCCCTCCCACCACCCCTACACCTTTGGACCTTTTCCTATTTGAAATTATCAATTATTCATTTTAATCATTTTAACCCTGATTTACACTTTCAGTTTCTCACACTAGAGGAACTATTCGGTATTTACATGTCTGTCTTATTTATTTCAATTAAGAATATGGCCTTAATATGCACCCATGTTTCTATAAATGTTTCTAATTTCTCATTCTTTACCGCTGAGTAGTACTCCATTTTATAAAGAAAACAAACTCACATTTTCTTTATCCAGTCTCCAACTGATGGAGCATTGGACTGTTTCCAAGCTTTAGCTATTATAAACTGTGCCGCTATGAACATGGGTGCACATATATCGCTATGGTATGATTCTTTTAATTCTTTTGGGAAGATACCCAGCAGGGGAATAGCTGGGTCAAATGGGACCTCTAGTCCTAGTACTTTGAGGTATCTTCATACTGATTTCCACATTGGTTGCACCAGTCTGGACTCCCACCAGCAATGGAGAAGGGTTCCTTTCTCTCCACACCCCAGCCAGCATTTGTTATTGGATGATTTCTTGATAACAGCCATTCTTTCTGGGGTGAGGTGAAATCTCAGTGTTGTTTTCATCTGCATTTCTCTAATGACCAGTGATGTTGAACATTTTTTCATATATTGATTTGCTGCTTTTACTTGTTTGAGAAACGTCTGTTCATTTCAGATGCCCATTTTTGAGTTGGGTCTTTGAATTTGGGGGGGTCTGATTTTTTTCATTTCTTTATATATTCTAGATAGTAGCCCTTTGTCTAAGGTACTGCTGCTGAACATTTTTTCCCACATTGTAGGTTGTCTCTTAGCTCTATTGGTGGTTTCTCTTGCAGTACAGAAGCTCTTTAATAAGATGAGATCCCGGTTGTTGATTCTTTGTGCTACTGAGGTTTTGTTCATAAAGTTTTTTCCTATGCTGATGTCTTTAAGAGTTCTAACTTATCTCCTAGAAAATTTAGTGTTTCTGCCTTAATATTTAGATCTTTAATCCACTTCAATCTTAGTTTAGTGCATGGAGATAGGTATGGGTCTAGTTTTAATCTTTAGCAGGTTGAAATCCAGTTTTTCCAACACCATTTATTAAATAGACTATCTTTCCTCCAATGAGGGTGGTTGGCTCGTTTGTCAAAGATGAGGTGGCTGATTATATCTGTAGTTATTTCTTCATCTTCTAATCTATTCCACTGATCCTCAGGTCTGTTTCTTTGCCAGTACCATGCTGTTTTGTTGTTGTTTTTTTTTTTTCACAGTAGTTTTGTAGTATAGTTTCAAGTTGGGATTGTAATACCCCCAGCCATATCTCTATTGCCTAGAATTTCTTCTGCTATTCTAGGTCTCTTCTGGTTCTCAATGAAATTTTGGATTGTTTTCTCTTGTTCGGTGAAATATATTGTTGGAATTTCAGTTGGCATTGCATTAAATCTATATAGTAGTTTTGGAAGTATGGCCATTCCCCCTATATTGATTCTTCCTACCCAGGAACAAGGGATGTCTTTCCATTTTCTTGTATCCCCTCGATATCCTTTTGTGGAATGCTATAGTTTTCAGTGTAGAGGTCTTTTGCTTCCTGTGTTAGATTGATTCCTAAATATTTCATTTTTTTGGATATTATTGTAAGAGGAATTGTTCCCCTAATTTCTCTCTCAGTGATTCTATTATTTTTGTATAAAAAGGCTATTGTTTTTTGAGTGTTAACCTTATATCCAGCTACTTTCCTGAATCTGTCAATTAAGTCTAGATGTCTTTTGGCAGAGTATTTTGGGTCTTCTATGTAAAGTATCATATCATCAGAAAATAATGACAGTTTAACTTCTTCCTTTCCTATCTTTATTCCTTTTATTTCTTTCTCTTTTCTAATTGTTGTGGCTAATGTTTCCAGAACTATATTGAACAGGAGTAGTGATAGTGGGCATCCTTGTCTTTTTCCTGATTTTAGAGTGAAAGTTTTCAATTTTTGACCATTTAGTATGATGTTGGCTGTTGGCTTTTCATAAATAGCCTTAATAAGGTTGAGATAAAGACCTTTTATTTCAATTTTCTGTAGGGTTTTTATCATGAATGGGTGTTGGATTTTGTCAAATGTCTTTTCTGCATCTATTGATATAATCATATGTTTTTTTGTCCTTGATTCTGTTAATATAGTGTATTACATTTATTGATTTATAAATCTTGAACCATCCCTGCATTCCTGGGATAAATCCAACTTGGTCACGGTGTATGATCTTCTTGATGACCCTCTTTATTCCTTTTGCCAGTATCTTGTTGAGGATTTTTGCATCGATGTTCATTAGGGAGATTGGCCTGTATTTCTCTTTTTGGTTTGAGTCTTTCCCTGGTTTTGAAATCAAAGTACCACTTGCCTCCAGGAATGAATTTGGGAGCCTCGCTTCCCTTTCAATTTCCTTGATGAGTTTAAAGAGTAATTGCGATAGTTCTTTAAATGTCTTGCAGAATTCAGCAGTGAAGCCATCAGGACTTGGGCTTTTCTGTGTTGGTAAATTTTTTAGTACATTTCCAATTTCACTCATTGTAATTGGGGTGTTTAGAATTTCTATATCTTCATCATTTAACTTTGGCAATTTGTATGTATCTAGGAATCTGTTCATTTCTTCTGTGTTTTCCATTTTATTAGAATTCAGGTTCTCAAAGTAGGTATTGGTGTTCCTCTGGATTTCTGCTGGATCTGCTGTGACTTCACCTTTTTTGTTCTTAATTGCATGGATTTGAGCCTTTTCTTTCCTTTTTTTGATAAGGTTGACTAAAGGTTTATCGATTTTATTTATTCTTTCAAAAAGCAACTCTTTGATTCATTAATTTTTTGTATCATTCTCTTAGTCTCCACTGCATTGATTTCTGCTCTGATCTTTTTAATTTCCTTTCTTGTATGAGCTTTGAGTTTGTTATGCTCTCCTTTTTCTAGGAGCTTGAGTTTCTGCTTTAGGTTATTTATATTATTTCTCTCTGTTTTCCTAGTATGTGCATTCACTGCCATGAATTTCCTGTGTAGAACTGCTTTCATTGTGTCCCATTGCTTGTTTGTCTTTATGGCACACACTGTTCAACAGTTCTCCAAAGTGACACACACACACACACACACACACACACACACATATATATATATATATATAGAGAGAGAGAGAGAGAGAGAGAGAGTCATACTTTCTCAATAAAATATACACTTAGTATTTATGGACTTGTATTTTTACCTCGTTTTGGTATGTACTAGAAAAACATTGGAAAGGTATAGTATTTTTAGGAAATGAGTTGCGAGATTAGCAAATGAAAATATATTCTTTTTAGATCATGATACACAGTATATTTACTGTCGTAATTCTCTAATCATTTTTGTTATGAAATTTATTTTCTCGTATGGCTTTTATATTTTCTTTATTAATATCTTTTTGTACTGTATTAAAATTAAAATTGAAAACTAAAATAAAAAATAAAACACGGATTGCTAAAAAAAGAAAAATCATTGGAGATTTAAATTACATAAGATATATGACTAATCATGTTGAGCTTTTATTCATTTTTTTGGTTACTTCAATATTGTTCTTTTAAAAAAATGAACTTTTAAGAAATTTTACAATAATATCTCTTGGGGCGCATTTTTCATTTTTGCTTTGTGGAGTCGTTTATATATTCTGGGTAGGAATTATTTTACATTTTATACCAATGTATTTATCATATTGTAGATTATGACATTCCTTTTTCCACATAAATGATACTTTTTGATGAATATTTGTTTTTAATTTTATTATTGCACTTATCATTATTTTGTCCACATAAATTATGTAGTCTTGGTACGTCTTTCTGTTTCCTCTATTACAATTAGGTCCTTTTTTGCATTTTATCAGTGTTGCAATGATTACCAATAGGTTAGACATACATCTAGGAGTTAAAGTTAACAATGTGCATACACCTGCCCTAACTTGGTGCGATTGCCTCTCTGTCACCAAAAATAATGTTACAATATATGTGCAATTATGAATGGATATAAGGACACTGTGAAGAGAGATGTACTACAAGAAGTGGAAATTCTTGTTTATTTTTGATGCATATATTTCCAAACACTGCCAAAGTTAGAAAAGACTTTGAATTGTGTTGCTGTTCTTTTTTTGTTCCTCTAAGTGTCATGCTTGGTATATGATGTTCAGAATGAATATATCATGTATACAAAAAATAACTTGAAATTTTTATAGAGTTTATATTGAATTAATAGTCAAAATTATGAAAGGTTTACACTTTAGCAATAGTCTACCAGTGTATGACTATGAAATACCTATCCAGTTATTAAGATCTTTTTTATTTACTTTCATTGAAGTTTTGTAGTTTTCCATACTTTGTTAAATTTATATTTATGGACTTATTTTATTATTTCTTCTATAAATATTAGTTTTATATTTTCTAACTTCAATATTTAGTCACTAGTGATAGGAAGCTATGGGTTTTGTATATCAACATTTCATCATGAGAACTTGTTATATTTGATTCAATCCAAGGAGGTTTATTTTTCAAATATTTAGGACTTACTATAATGGACTATTATAACATCTTTCAATAGAGACCATTTTATTTGTTTTTTCTCATTGTACTATCACAAGCTTTCTGTGCAGTATTAAATTACGATGAGAGGCTAATACAGCTCTATTTTGCTGTGATTTGGGCCTTAGGTCTTTATATGATCTTTATCAAATTAGGGAAGTCCTATGCTACTTTCTACTATTCAGAGTTTGCTTCTGAGTGTTTCTAGAAATCATGAATGGGTGTTGGATTTTATTACATGGGTTTTATATTTGACTTTAAATAGCAAGATGATATGATTTAGCCTATTTTTATGGTAGATTATATACTTTGATTTTCAAATATTAAAGCAACTTTCAGTTGAAAATAAATCAAACCTGGCTGTGATGAGTAATTGTATGCTTTTCTGTGTTAGATTTGATAATGTTTTATATTTCCAAGTTTTTCCATGAGAGTTATTAATCTGTATATTTTCATTCTTAAAGTGTTTTTTTTCTAGCTTGGTATTATGGAAACGTTAGCCAGGATGTATAAGATATGAAATGTTTTCTCTACTTCTATTTCCTGAAGCAACTTTGAAGAATTTGTGTTAATCTATTGTTACATGTGAGATAAGATTCACAAGTGAAACCAACTATGGCATTAATTTTTGGAAGATGAATATTGATATACTTTTTAAATATATGGATATTTATTATTTGTATTTCCTATAAGTCATCAAGTATATATAGAGTTGTTTGTAGTACTCCTTTATTATCTTCTTAAATATGATCCTTCCTAAACTTCTATTTATTTGTTCTATTTAATTTATTTTATTTTTAACCTGGCTAAACGTTGGTCTTTTATTATTTTTTTCTTTTTAGATTTATTAAGGTCCTCTATTGTTTCCCTGTTTTAGTTTTATTTATATCTGCCCTCATTTAAAAAAAAAAAAAACTTATAGGGATGGGGATTTAGCTCAGTTGGTGCCAACGCCTGCCTCACAAGCACAAGGTCCTGAGTTTCATCCTGGGTACAAAAAAATAAAATTATACAACTTAGGTTTAAATTGTGCAACCTAACTGGATGTTATGTTTTTTAAATTTGATATCTTTCTTATTTTCTAATTGTACAGTGTGATAAATGTCCCTCTATTTACTGCTCACCATACATTTTGATATTTTGTAGCTCCATACCCATCTAGTCATAAGTATTTGTTAACATTTCTGAGAGTCCATGGAACAATTGTTGTCTTCAAATGTGCTATTTCAATTTTCAAATATCTGGATACTTTTCTAGATGTATTTCTGAGGCTGATTTCTAGTTTAATTCCATGTATTTAGTGACATGTTCTCTATGACTCCTATTTAAAATTTGCTTTATTTTCTAGAATGTCATGCATTTTGATGTATATTTCATGTGATCTTAAAGATAATGTGTACTTTACTGTTGTTTGCTGTCTTATTCTATATATTCAGTTTTATCAGTCTAACTGACAGTGCCATTCTATTTAGCTCTACCCCTAATATTTTGTGTCTGCTTGTCCTGTACATTATTTTTAAAAGTATGCTCAAATGTTCTCTTGTAATAATGAATCTTTCTATCTCCCTTTCCAGTTTTGTTTCATGTAAAGTTTTGATGTCACGAAGGATTGATATAGCTTCTGGGAGAACTGACCTATTTACCATTACTTACAGCCATTCCTTATGATGCTATTATTCCCACATAGGAAGTCTGATGTTTATGAAATTAATCTAACTCATTTTATTTTGGTTAATGTTAGCTAAAATATAAAAATATTTCCAGTGGTTACAATTTTCCTCTAGACTTTTGTATGTAATCACTTGAAAGTTAAAATATTTTAGTCTTTATTTACTATTTTAGCTATAAGCAGGTATTGAAATATATGAAACAATTTCCCACACAAATTAAAATTATCTTATAATTCTGTGTTGCCTATTAATATTCTAATTTCCACTATTAGGTTTTCAGTAGTATGTTACATTTTCAATAAACATGCTGCATGATCATGGTGATTTATTTTCATTCCACTATTAAATTTGTTTCTATACGGTGTAATATTTATTATGGAATCATTGAATCTGTACTCATATCTGAAATGAACCTCTATGTTTTTGTTCTGTGCTTTAAATAACACAATTATTAATCATTCTATGTTAATTATATGTGTTAAATGTATGCAAAGTTTTCAATATAGGTACAAATTTAGGAATTCAATATTTCTGCATTATGCATTTATGTCTTATTTCATATCATTTTTATTCTTTTGTTTGACACATACATCAATAATAAGTTAATATATAAACATTCAATTAAAATATTGAATGAGTATAATTGAAGCTTGCCTAAAGAAGACATTATCTAGCCAGATGTTGTATGTAAGCCTCTAATGCCTCACTTGAGAGGCTGAGACAGGAGGGTTGAGGAGGGTACCTGGACTACATAGGCATACCTCATCTCAAAACATAAAACAAGATATTAAAAGCATTATCTGTAAGTACTACATTTTCCCATTAATGGAACTTTATGCATAATCTAAAATATTCAGGATGGTTGTTTTTAAAGGAGATAACATGAGCTATCCACATTCTTAGCTAAGATTTGTAACATTTAGTGAAAGAACAGATTGCTCAAATATTGAGAACAAACACAAAACAACAAAATGTAGTTTTCAATCTGTTATATGTTTGAATTAGTCCAGTCAATTTTCAGAATATTTTAAATTTTCACAGCACACTCAACTAAGATTGAAGTGGATTAAAGATCTATACATTAAGGCAGAAACATTAAACTTGCTGGAAGATAAGTTAGGTAGAACTCTTGATGACACTGGCATAGGAAAAGACTTTATGAACAAATCTTCAGTAGCATGGGAGCTAGCACAAAGAATCAACAACTGGAATTTCATCTTATTAAAAAGCTTCTGCACTGCAAGAGAAACCACTAACAGAGCTAACAGACAACCTACAATGTGGGCAAAAAATTTTAGCAGCTGTATCTCAGACAAAGGTCTACTATCGAGAATATATAAAGAACTGAAAAAAATCAGATCCCCCAAATTCAAAGATCCAATTCAAAAATGGGCATCCGAAATGAACAGACATTTCTCACACAAAGAAGTAAAAAGAGCAAATCAATATATGAAAAAATGTTCAACATCACTGGTCACTCAAGAGATGCAGATGAAAACAACACTGAGATTCCACCTCACCCCACAAAGAATGGCTGCTATCAAGAAATCAACCAATAACAAATGCTGGTGGGGGTGTGGAGAAAAAGGAACCCTCCTCCATTGTTGGTGGGAATGTAGATTGGTGCAGCCACTGTGGAAGTCAGTATGGAGATGCCTCAAAGAACTAGGACTACAGGTCCCATTTGACCCAGCTATTCCCCTACTGGAAATCTTCCCCAAAGAATTAAAATAATCATACCACAGCGATATATGTGCACCTATGTTTATAGTGGCACAGTTTATAATAGCTAAAGCTTGGAAACAGCCCAAGTGCCCATCGACTGGAAGCTGGATAAAGAAGATGTGGGTTTTTTTTTTTAATAAAATGGAGTACTACTCAGTCATAAAGAATGAGAAACTAGAGACATTTGTAGCCAAATGGATGCATATTGAGGCCATACTCTTAAGTGAAATAAATAGGACAGACATGTGTAAATACTGAATAGTTTCTCTGGTGTGAGAAACTAAAAGTTTAAATAAGGATTAAAATGATTAAAATGAATAACTGATAATTTGAAATAGGAACAGGTCCAAGGGTTTGGGGATGGTGGGAGGGGAAGGGGAAAGGGAAGAAGGGAAAGGAAAAATTATGAGAAAGTAAACAAATGGAATTAAAGTCTATGTAAATAGGGAAGGATGGAGAGGAGGGAAGGAGGCACAGGTAATGGGAGAAAAAATAAGAACTAAGATACATCATGTTCAGGTACAAACACCCAATGATAAATGTAAATGTATTTTATACCTAAACTATACCAAGTATATAAATAAATTAAAAAAGAATATTTTTAATTAAAATCCTTATGCATCTGCTAATCTTTTCCACTGATCTTCATGTCTATTTCTTTACTAGTACAGTAGTAAAACATGCTGTTTTTACTACAGTAGTTTTGTAGTATAGTTTCAGGTTAGGAATTGTGATACCCCCTATCTTGTCTTTGTTGTGTGGAATTGCTTTTGATATTCTAGGACTCTTCTCGTTCCAAATGAATTTTTGGACTGCATTCTCTAGTTCTGTGAAGTATGCTGTTGAAATTTCAATTGGGATTGCATTCAATCTATATAGCAGTTTTGGAAGTATGGCCATTTTCACTATAGACCCAAAGGGGAAGGGGAAATAGGAGAGGTGGGGGAAGGGAAAGAAATAAATATGAGAAAAGGAAAAAATGGAAACAAAGTTTTTGTAAATAGGGAGAGGTGGAGGCATAGAAGAGAGGGCAGGGGAATGGGGAAAAATAAGAACCAATGTATATCATGTAAAAATACAAATTCCCAATGATGAATGTCATCTTATTGTATACCTAAAATCCACCAATAAATTTAATGAATAAAATATCCTTATGTTTAATAAATTTTCTCTTTATTAGTGTTTGTCTATTTTGTTATACTCCTAAATTCACCAATAACATATATAGATGCTACCTAAGTATTTGTCTAGTTATTTCATATACTCCCCCATATTTTGGAGATGCTTGCATATATGTTACATATTTATGTGACCATAATTTGCTTACCATCCTGTGACTCCAATTAATTCAGCTCTGTGAAAATTTAAACTACACTCTAAAAACGTTTAAATGATACTTTTGTGTTCTGTCTGAATTTATAGACAAAATCAAAATGTGGAACATTTTATTTGTGGATAATCATATTTAGTATAAATATTTATCTAATTTGTTAGAAGCCAAAAATAATATTGATCCATACTATATTTTTCATCTAGTTCTACTTTTCTTAATAACATATAGGAAAAACAATTATTTTACTTCTAATTTACTATTTTAAAAATAGTAAACCAGAAGCCAATCAGCTCATGGCATTAGTTATATCAAATTGGAGCATTTTTATAATATATGTTTCATGTATGGGATATATATATATATATATATATATATATATATATATAAAATGTCATCCAACAGAGAGTAGACTTGATGCCATAAAAATAAAAAAATAAATATTTCAGTTTCATGTGATATATGTAATGTATTTTTCCACTGTTTTTGTTCAATGGGGGATTAAAATGCTATTTTAAAAATTTAGTAACAAAGTTAACTACATATTCAAAATATATGGAGGAAATTCTTTTGGTACTGCTTCACAGTAATACCTCTATTTCTTATCTAGATATCATATTTAAACAAAATGACAACTTTACATCACTTAATGATTATTTTAGTAACAATTGTTACAAAATATGAGAATTCAAGTCTTGTAAAAATGATAATCATATATTAACATTTCTTATCCTTCATTTTAAATATTAGTGAGCATAGTGGCATAAAAACAACAATTATAATAGCACTTGATATATAACAATGCAACTAAAAGCAAGTTAACAGTCATTAAGATTATTTTAAAATGCTTTATTTTAAATATAAATATACGTACTAATTGGAATATGAATAGAAAATCTCTTGAATAGAAAAAATAACTAAGTGATTTATAAAATGTTATTCTAACATGTACAAATTTTTGATTGCTTGAAGTAGAAATGCCTTTTTGACCTAAATTTGAGTGAACATCTTATCCCAGGAAATTTGTTACAAGTGTAGAAGTCAATTTTGCATTGATATGACTGTTTCTATACCACAGAAACTTATGGATACAAACCTAGTTCAATTCTAAGAAATCAGTAGAATTCTTTATGTTAAAACTGTCACTATATGAGAGCTATGGTACCTCTGCCAACTTTAATATTAAATTAATTACAAAAGTACTTTAATAAACGTGACCATACAGTGTACTATACTCCATGGTAATAGACTGTATTCCTATAAATGTACCTATCACTTTCAGTAATTCTATTCTTCTTTAGTTATCAATATTAATATTACTATTTGGATATATATGTGAAAATATAAGTAATGATAACTCCAGCTATATATATATGTCTTAGTGCATGTATGAGTTGTTCTGCATTTTTGTATTTTTTTTACCAACTCAATGAAGTCAATATTTTTATATTCCTAATTAAGACAGTTGAATATTAATTCTGACTCATCCTCCAAAGACAAAGAAAATCAGGCACAATAATATAAGAATTTTGACTTTCACTGACAGAAACATCAAGGCAAAGGTGAAAACTATCTTATCAGTCATATTTCATTTTTTACAATGATGATTTTTCTTTCTGCTGATGAGAAAAATATATACTTGGTTCCAACATTAAAGAACATATTTTATTTTTAGCTAAGCAGGTTTTAATTTCTTCATTTTAAATCCCTGCTGAACTTTAGAGAAACCTTTAAAAACTCAATTACATTTATACTAGGCTTTTACTCCAGCCTTCAGAGTCCAGAATTCTAATGCTCAAGGAAAAGGAGCCAGTTCTAAAAATCTACCAGACCATAAGAAAGTCTTATATGAGGGCTATTCCTAAACTTTTTATAGTCAAAAAATATGGTCAAAATTCCTTTCTTTGCAAGAAAATCTTTGGTGATATTCAAATAAAATGGTTGCTGATTGAGCTATATGGAATGATTTTCTACTACGATAAATTGTTACTAGATTTAAAAAATGTTCACTGTTGGGATAGAGGTTTCCCCAAATAAGATTTTAATATGAATCTTCAAAAGCTCCAATCAGAATAACAGTGGACTTATCTTCTGAGTATTTCTTTTTTTGTTTGGGAGCATTTTCGAGAAAAGAGATTAGAGCCATAAGTTCATATGGATATATCACTTATATTTTATTTTTAAATACAGAAATTTTATTTGATTTTTAGATACAGAGAAAGAGAATTATTATGAGAAAACTGACTCCTCCTGATTACTGATCTACCCTCTGTGAGCTGGAGATTGGGAAAGGTGGCGTGAAGTTTCAGACCAAAGTCATAGATACCAGCACAAGAGAAGCCACTGGTGGGATTTGTGTTTATCTGCTAAAACTTGAATGTGAGTCAAGGTTAGATGGGATGTTGAGAAAATATATGAAATCTATACTTAAGGCCTGTAACAGGGTGGTTCGGTCCGACATTCACAGAAGTGGCTGCTTTATTCCAAGATTATAACCAGTGAATAGAACACAGCATTCAGATGTTAGCTAGCTCAGCAGTTTTTTGACCAAGGCAGAAAAGGCATATTCTTAGGTGGACTAGTTCTGTTGATCTGGATATTGTTTTGAAAGTCATTCCTGAAAACAAATATTATATTTACTCTTCTGATGGCTATATTAAATAAGTATTTTTGTATTAATTAACTAAAGTTGTTTATGTTCTCAGCATGTAGATTCTAAATGACATGGCTGAGTTACACTCTTTCCTTCAAATGGTCCTCAATTTAGATTGGTGCAGCAGTGTTCCCATGTGTATAACTACAGTCACCATCACTTCAAATTATGGTGACACTGTTATACAATGTGAATAAACTAGGCATGAGCAGAAGTGCACGGGAATGTTCAGCAACAGTTTTTTGATCCTATCATATCGGTCACCTATCATTCCTTGGACTAAATATTTTAATCTCCTTTTGTAGGAAATTCTGTTCTGAATGCAGTATTTGCAATAATCATTGTGTTCTCACAGGATAATGTTAAGAGAAATGCAGAAATCTTGGGCATTTAGTCAACACTGTGATCTCTCTCTCTCTCTCTCTCTCTCTCTCTCTCTCTCTGTGTATGAGTGTTTCTGTGTCTCTCTGCCATTTGAAGGGCAGTGGAGAGAAAAACATTTTAAAACTACTATCAGCTTTTATGTCACTTACAGTTTATGATAAACACTTAAATATTATGGTAAACACAATTTTTCAGTGCCTATTAGATTTTTCTATTTAATGCATGCATCTTAATTGCATGCAATAGAAGCTAACCTGGATGTATAAATAAAAATGAATTCAGTAAAAGGATATTAAATAGTTAAAAATTATTGTGACAGAAAACAAGCTTCAGGATCTGTACCTAAGTTTATATGTTAAAAATGAAACAAAGAAAATACCATTACTGGTATGTTGTTGGACGGAGACCACTTCTTTGTCAAGTATCCAGTCCTGAAAATTACAGAATACAAGATTCATGTCCCTGCCAATGGTCAAGATGAGATAAGTTGACCATTATCTACAAAGATTACACAGCCTCTATCATCTTGCCCTTCTTTAATATAATGTGTTGAATATTTTAATTTGAGATATTTCTGTTATGAATATGTGTAGCAGCTGAAAATGATTCTAAGAATTTCTATTTCTGGGTTTTTATTGGTAGGGAGCACAATAACTCTTAGAATTTGCCAATCATAAATAGGGAAACTGCTGGGAGTCAGAAATGTATCAGATATTCACTGTACTGGTTCTAACACTTTCATCTTTAAACTAGCAATAATTTACATGACCCAATCTGTGTTAAATTTAAGGAGAGAAGGATTGATAGTCCATGGTTTTAAATCAATAGCAATATACATCAAATGTATATGTAGTGTGTAAGTTGTTACACCTTGAGAAACAGACTCATCCTCTTGATAATTTATACATAAAAGCATGAAAAGAAATTTTAAGACTCCACATTTGCAACATGAGAATTAATGCATCATGATTTAACTAAACCATGTAAAGTAGAATTACATTATTATAGGTGACATGAAGTCACATTATTTCTCCTCAGCCAACTCTCAAAAATGAATCACTGGAGGAAAGAACTTAGGAATGGAGGAAACTTAATTATTCTTTGATGTAATATCAATCTAATCATAAACTATTGATCATGGTTTATGCTCTTTACCTAAAATATGATGTATCTTAAATGAAACAGTAGACTTAATGTTAATAATAGAGTGGGTTAACAAGTTCATATGTCTGGGTGAATTATTTTTTGAGATATCTATCCTATAGTTAAAGATCTAACCTAAAAGCTTTCACTTTCCTTGAATAAATGTGGACCTTATTAATAGCAATATTGGATTCTAATGACAATAAAATATTACTCATTGTTTATTGTTTACTTCAGTTTTTTGATAAATTCCTAAATTTCTAGTGTCTGAAAATAAAATAGATTCACATAAAGTAAGACAACGCAAAATGACACAGCATTGCACGATAAATATACTTTCATGATTTCTGATATTATTATAAAATCTTATGTCCAAAAAATAGACTCTTTATATAAAGATTTAATAATTACTAAACCTTAGTGACAGAAATTTTTCATATGCAATTTATCTAACTTAGTAAGCATTACTATTCCAATGATTGGAATATTTTTAAATTAAATATTAAATTACTTGCTAAATTAACAACAGTTTTTTAATATTAATATTTCAGGGAAGTAAGCTAAAATGTTTTCATTTTTAAGAATGTAACCTGAATATGTGATCCATGTTCTTACATTTGTTAGAAGTTATGATTATGTCAAAACTACATCGAATATATTTTGTTTTTCTTATTTTTATATTCTGTTGTTTTTAAGATTTAATTTGATTTAATAGACTTCCTCATACACACTGTGTCAGAGGGAATTAGCATGTGGAAGTTTAGTTTTAAACATATTATGAGAAAAATAATTTTACCTAAACTATTTGATGCTTAATTTTGAAACACATTTGTCCCATATGAGCATGCAAGATTGGGCCTATAACTTATTCATGAAGAAAGTTTCCATTTTGATTAAAGTTAGTATTTTATTCTCTCTCTTTTTAGTAGAAGGGAGAGAGATTCCATTTAGGCATGTGTCAAACTTCTCAAATTTTTAACAAGAAGGGGACATCAATTTGACTATACATGTATAAATATATTTGTATAATTTCAACAAGAAATGAGCAATATTAGGTGTATACCATCTCTAGAGGATAATAAGCCTGTGTATTTCAGCATCTATCAAGCAATGTTTAAAAAAGGCCATTTCACATTTATGTACATAAAAGTATATATTAAAATTTACATCTTGTCATTTTGCCCTCCAGTCTCAACTACTACAATTAGCAGGGTGTAGAATATGCTAATATTTTTTATTTTAAAATATTTTATGAGTGTATGTAGAAAATAAAGGAATTAGCTTAAACCATATGAAATCACTGATATTTGATCATTAAGTATAAAAACAGCAGATGTCATTGAATCAGCCCACTGCAGACAGGCAGGTCTGCGGACATGGTCCCAAGGTCACCAGTCATGTGGAAAACACCGAATCAGCCCGTTACAGACAACCAGGTGTGCAGACGTGATCCTGAGGTAGCCAGTCACTCAGAAAACATCAAATCAGCCTGCGCCCCAGCAGTAATCCACTGGAACTCCCTGGTCCTTTGTCGTCTTCTCTGTACAGCTATCTGGTTCCACACAACAAAGATGCAGAGGACACCGGACCACCGGACCACTGTACTGGAGCTAATCAAGTTCTCAGAATTTAAAGAATTCCTGCCCAGAGGTAGGGACTTCTGACCCACCACCCCACTGCTCCTGGTCCAGAGGAAGGGGCTTCCAGGCTGCAAAATGTCCCACCTCTCCCGGCCCAGAGGAAAGGGCTTTTGGGCCACCATCCCTACCACTGTTCCTGGCCCCTGTCAAATATCTCCCAGCTCAGAGGAGGTGAGCCAAGAAGGCTCAAACAGCACACCCCATCCCCCAAGTTGAAATGAGAAAATATGTAAATAAGTCTCAAAACCAGACTTCCAGATCACCTAGAGCAACCCCAAAGGGAAATGAGATGGAAAACTCTGATACTCAAGCACATGGACCCACTGAAGTGGCAACAAAAGGGGATCTGGAAAAAATGAAATCAGAAATAATTTCTCAGATAACAGGAGAAATTCTGCTCCTAGTGCAAGACATGATTAATGAATCCAGAGAGGAGCTCAGGAACATGATGGAATCCCAACATAGGAAACAAATGGAATCCATAAAACAGATGCAAATAGATTTCCAGGAAATGAAAAACTCCACTGAAAGTCTACACAGCAGAATGAGCCAATGTGAGGACAGAATTTCAGATATAGAAGATAAGATTGCAATTAATGACCAGGAAAAGAAAACTTGCTTCAAAATTATAAGGGAACATGAGAAATCAATCCAACAGCTGCTAGATGATGCAAAGAAGAATAACATAAGACTGATCAGAGTCAATGAGGAAACAGGAAAGAGTTCAGATGACATAAAGAAACTCCTCACCGAAGTAATGGCAGAAAACTTCCCAAGCAGGGGAAAAGAACTTGACATACAGATAAGTGAGGCATATAGGAGTCCAAATAGCCTTGATCAAAAAAAATCTACACATAGGCATATAATTGTTAAGATTCCAGAAACACAACAGAAGGACAAAGTTCTCCAAGCAGTCAGAGAAAAGAAACAAATCACATACAAAGGAAAGCCCAACAGAATCACAGCAGACTTCTCAACACAAACCAGCAAGGCAAGAAAAGCTTGGAGTGACATATTCCAAACCCTAAAAGGAAACAGCCTCCAACCCAGATTGATGTACTCGGCAAAACTATCTTTCAAAATTGATGGAGAAATAAGATACTTTCATGACAAAGAGCACCTTAGGAACTTTGTGACTACCAAACCAGCATTCCAAAGAATTTTACACAATATCCTAGGAACAGACATTGAGGATCACAACCCCAGGAAGCAAAGCAGAATGAACACATCTGGCACAACAAGAAATTAAATGTAAAGGGAGAGAACCCAACAAAAAGAAAAAGTCATGGCAATGACAAGTCAATACGTTTTGAAGACTGCAATTAATGACCAGGAAAAGAAAAATTGTTTCAAAATTAGAAGAGAACACTAGAAATCAATCCAGCACCTGCTAGATGATGCAAAGAATAATAACATAAGACTGATTGGAGTCAATAAAGAGGAGAGAGTCCAGATGACATAAAAAAACTATCCACAGAAATAATGGCAGAAAACTTCCCAAGCAGGAGAAAAGAACTTGACATACAGATAAGTGAGGCATATAAGACTCCAAATAGCCTTGATTAAAAAAAGAATGTACATATAGGCATATAATTGTTAAGATTCCAGAAACTCAACAGAAGAACAAAGTTCTACAAGCAGTCAGAAAAAAGAAACAAATCACGTACAAAGAAAAGCCCATCAGAATCACAGCAGACTTCTCAACACAAACCATCAAGGCAAGAAGAGCTTGGAGTGACATATTCCAAGCCCTAAAAGAAAACAGCCTCCAACCCACATTGATGTACCCTGCAAAACTTTCTTTCAAAATTGATGGGGAAGTAAGATACTTTCATGACAAAAAGCACCTTAGGAACTTCGTGAATACCAAACCAGTATTCCAAAGAATTTTACACAATATCCTAGGAACAGACATTGAGGATCACAACCCCAGAAAGCAAAGCAGAATGAACCCATCTGACATGACAAGAAATTAAATGTAAGAGGAGATAACCCATCAAAAAGAAAAAGTCATGGCAAAGATAAGTGAATACATTTCATTTATAACCATCAATGTTAATGGTGTCAATTCACCAATCAAAAGAAACAGACTGGCAGAATGGGTCAAGAAGCAAAATCCAACAATATGCTGTATACAAGAAACACAATTCAAAAGGAAACTCATAGATTGAAAGTTAAAGGGTGGAAAACATTACTCCATGTGACGGGAACCTGAAAAAAAGCAGCAGTAGCTATCCTCTTTGCAGATCAAGTAGATTTCAAACCAACACTGATTAAGAGAGAAAAAGAAGGACACTGCATCCTTGTAAAGGGAACAATCCAACAAGAAGAGATGACACTCATAAATCTCTATGCAGCAAACACTAGTGGGCCCAACTATATAAAACAAATACTAACGGACATGAAAAGTCACATATCCACTAATACAGTTGTAGTGGGGGACCTCAATACCCCACTGTCACAAATAGATAGATCAAATAGACAAAAAATAAGTAATGAAATACTAGAACTCAATTGAACTCTTGAACAACTGAATTTAACAGAGTTTACAGAGTCTTCCACCCCACAAAATCAGAATACACATTCTTCTCAGCTGCACATGGGTCATTCTCCAAAATAGACCACATATTCACACATAGAACATGTTTAAGTAAGTGCAAAAGAATTGAAGTTATCTCCTGTATATTATCAGACCATAGTGTGATGAAACTGGAGATCCATAGCAAAAGAAACTGAAAAAATTCATATACATGTGGAAATTGAACAACACACTTCTGAATAACCAATAGGTCATAGAGAAAATTAAAGAAGAAATCAGACAGTTCCTTCAATTAAATGACAATGACAATACAACATATTGGGATCGATAGGACACAATGAAAGTAGTTTTAAGAGGGAAATTCATAGCAGTGAATACGCATATTAGGAAAACAGAGTGAGCCTAATTAAACAACCTGGTGCTGAACTTCAAGCTTCTAGAAAAAGAAGAGCAGAACAAAACCAAAACTCATACAAGGGAGGAAATTATAAGGATCAGAGGAGAAATCAATGCAATGGAGACCAAGAGAATGATACAAAAAATCAATGAAGCCAAGAGTTGGTTCTTTGAAAGAATCAACAAAATTGACAAAACTTTAGCCAACCTTGTCAGAAAAAGGAAAGAAAAGGCCCAAATACATGCAATTAGGAATGAAAAGGGTGAAATTACAACAACCCTGCAGAAATCCAGAGAATCATGAATGCTTACTTCCAGAACCTATATGCCAATAAGATGGACAACAAGAGAAGAAATGGACAGATTCCTAGATACATATGAATTACCAAAGTTGAATGAAGAAGACCTAAGAATTCTAAACAACCCAGTATCCACCAATGAAATTGAAAATGTAATTAAAAACTTATCAACTAAGAAAAGCCTGGGCCCTGATGGGTTCACTGCTGAATTCTACAAGACATTTAGAGAGGAACTACTGCCACTACTGTTTAAACTCTTCAATGAAATTGAAAGGGAGGCAATACTCCCAAATTCATTTCTGGAAGCAAGCATCACCTTGATCCCCAAAGCAGAGAATGTCCCAACCAAAAAGGACAACTATAGGCCAACTCACTAATGAACATAGATGCAAAAATCCTTAATAAGATAATGGCAAATAGAACGCAGAAGATCATCAAGAATATCATACAACCCGATCAAGTGGGATTCATCCCAGGGATGCAGGAATGGTTCAACATACACAAATCAATCAATGTAATATACTATATCAATAGAGCCAAGGACAAAAACCATATGATTATCTCCATAGATGCAGAAAAAGCATTTGACAAAATCCAACATACTTTTATGATAAATCCCTACAAAAAAATGGAATAGATGGTCTCTACCTCAAACTGATAGAAGCCATCTATGAAAACTCAACAACCAATATCATACTAAATGGTCGAAAACTGAAATCCTTCGCACTAAAATCAGGAACAAGACAAGGATGTCCACCATCACCACTCTTGTTCAATATAGTTTTAGAAACAGCCACGACAATTGGACAAGAGAAAGAAATAAAAGATGTAAAGATAGGAAATGAAGAAGTCAAATTGTCATTATTTGCAGATGACATGATACTGTATATAGAAGACCCCAAGAACTTCACCAAAAGTCTTCTAGACTTAATAACCAAATTCAGTCAAGTAGCTGGATACAAGGTCAACACACAAAAATCAATAGCTTTCCTCTACACCAATGACAGACTCACTGAGAGAGAAATAGGGCAAATAATTCCTTTCACAATAGCATCCAAAAAACTCAAATACCTAGGAATCAACCTAACGAAAGAAATCAAAGACCTCTTCTCTGAAAACTATAGTACTCTGAAAAGAGAGATTGAAGATGATATCAGAAAATGGACAGACATCCCCTGCTCCTGGGTAGGAAGGATTAATATAGTGAAAATGGCCATATTTCCAAAACTGCTATATACATTTAATGCAATTCCAATTGAGATCCCAGCAGCATACTTCATGGACCTTGAGAAAACAATCCAAAAATTCATTTGGAGCAAGAAGAGACCCAGAATAGCAAAAGCAATTCTAGGTAACAGATACATGGCAGGGGGTATCATAATCCCCAACCTGCAACTATACTACAAATCTACTGTGATAAAAACAGCATGGTACTGGCAAAGAAACAGACCTGAGAAACAGTGAAACAAATTAGAAGATGCAGAAACAACGTCAGACATACTTATCCATGTTATCTTCGATGAAAGAGCCAAGCCAAACACCCTCACTGCAGGAAAGATAGCCTCTTTAATAAATTTTCTTGGAAAAATTAGGTTTCAACTTGCCAAAGATTAAAACTAGACCTATATCTCTCACCATGCGCTAAGCTAAAATAAAAATGGATTAAAGATCTAAATATTAAAATAGAAACACTGAACCAGTTTGAACAGAGGTTAGGTAGAAAGATTTTATGAACAAAACCTCAGTTGCTCATGAACTAGCACAAACAATCAACAAGTGGGATCTCTTCTTATTAAAAAGCTTCTGCACAACAAGAGAAACCACCAGCAGTGTGAAGAGACAACCTACAATGTGGGAAAAAATCTTCACCTGCTGTTCCTCAAACAAAGGCCTACTATCTCAAATCTATAAAGAACTTAAAAAGATCAGACCTCCCAAATTTAAAGACCCAGTCCCAAAATGGGCATCTGAAATGAACAGATATTTCTCAGGCAAGGAAGTAGAAATAGCAAACAAATACATGAAAAAATGTTAAACATCACTGGTCCTTGGTGAGATGCAAATGCAAACAATGGTGAGATTCCACCGCCCTACAGAAAGAATGGCTGCTATCATGAAATCAACCAATAACAAATGCTGGCGGGCTGTGGGGAAAGAGGAACCCTGCTCCACTGCTGGTGGGTGTAGACTGGTGCAACCACTGTGGAAATCAGTATGGAGATACCTCAAAGAACTAGGACTGGAAGCCCCATTTGACCCTGCTATTCCACTGTTGGGGATCTTCCCCAAAGAATTAAAAGAATCATACCACAGTGATATATGTGCATCCATGTTCATAGCAGCACAGTTTGTAATAGCTAAAACTTGGAAACAGCCCAAATGCCCATCAACTGGAGACTGGATAAAGAAAATGTTTTTTTTTTTTAATAAAATGGAGTACTACTCAGCCATAAAAAATGAGAAATTAGAGACATTTATAGCTAAGTGGATGCACATTGAAGCAATACTCTTAAGTGAAATAAATAGGACACACATGTATAAATACCGAATAGTTTCTCTGGTGTGAGAAACTGAAAGTGTAAATAAGGACTAAATGTATAATAGGTAATGTGAAATAGAAAGAAAACGGACAAAGGGGAAGGAAGTGGGAGGACTAGGGGAAAGGATAGAAGAGAATGGGATTAATATGAGAAAATGGAAAAATAGAAACAAAATCTTTGTAAATTGGGAGGACTGGAGGGGTTGAAGGGAGGGCTGGTCAAGGGTGAAAAATAAGAACCAAGGGAGATTATGTAAAGATGCAAATTTCCAATGATGTGTGTCATTATATTGTATACCTAAAATGTACCAATGATTAGAATGAATAATCAATAATGTAAAATAGGAAGAAAAGGTCCAAAGGGGTAGGGGTAGTGGGAGGGGCAGGGGAAAGGAAAGAAGGGAAAGGAAAAATGATGAGAAATGAAAAAAAATGGAAATAAAGTCTTTGTAATTAGGGAAGTGTGGAGGGCATGAAGGTAGGGCTAGGAATGAGGAAAAAATAAGAACCAAGATGCATTATGTAAAGGTACAATTCCCAATGAGAAATGTAATTGTGTTGTATACCTACAATGTACCAATAAAATAATTTAATAAAAAATAAAATAAAATAAAATAAAATGTACAATGATTAGAATGAATAATTGATAATGCAAAATAGGAAGAACATATCCAAAGGGGTAGGGGTAGTGGGAGGGGCAGGGGAAAGGAAAAAAGGGAAAGGAAAAATGATGAGAAATGGAAAAAATGGAAATAAAGTCTTTGTACTAGGGAAGTGTGGAGCAAGTGAAGGGAGGGCTAGGAATGGAGAAAAAATAAGAACCGAAATGCATCACATGAAGGTACAAGTTCCCAATGAGAAATATAACTATGTTGTATACCTAAAATGTACCAATAAAAGAATTTTAAAAATCCCAGCAGTTGTATTATTGGTATAATTTTTCATTATTATATCTGATGTTTTTTACTTACTACTGTTTTAACAAAATAATGTTATGTATCTCTTCATATAGAAGCATTTCACTTTTTGTTATAAAATATTTTAATACAATACACAATAAATTATATACCCAGTCATATACATACATTTGTGATATTTTATACATTTTTTGGTATTGCAGCTAGACCACAAATATCCTTATTATGTTAATTTTTGCACATTTGTGGTAATACCTATAGTGTATATTCAAAAACCTAAAACTCTTACATATACATATTTATACTCTAAATTATACCTTTGAATATAATTTCATCACCAGAAGTCTACCCTTCTAGTTCAAATAATCCCAGCACATTGAAGAATTGCTTTGCTGTGTTATGCTTAATGTTAGGTGCACTTTGTTAACTGTGGTTTCATATATTTTTTAAAAACCATAGAATGGGGTCATGCATGTAGTATTGAAAATGACAATGCTGCACAATTTTGTGATATTTTGTTGCATTTCCAAGAGAAAATATATTTTCCAAATTAATTGTGAAATATTGTATAATATTCTATAAGTAGTTGATTATGAATTTAATAGATAAAATGTGTTAATTCTATGGTTTAACAGTTTACTATGCAAATCAATAGAAGTGCTAAAGTTGATTAAGAATCAATTTGTCTGGCTGGGGATTTAGCTCAATGGTACCACAGCTGCCTTGCAAGGTCCTGAGTTCGATACCTGGTACAAAAATAAAAGAAAGATAAGCAATTTGTGTATATGGAAGAATATCAATGGTCATGTGTCATTTAATGTAATAATTTTCAACATTGTATTGTTCAATCACACCTTATATATGGGTACCTGAGTCATATATGCTTTACTAGATTTACCTCTTTTCCCTATGTTTTGCTTATCATAAGTATATTATTAGTATGATATATATATAGTATATATGTATATATACTATATATATAGTATTTTAGCCCACTGCTTAGTGAGTTATAACTTTAAATTACAAGTAAAACCAGTCTTAATTTTTTAATACCTATCTCTTCATTTGGTCTGTTAAGTAGTATATTTTAAACCTATGAATGTATATTGATAATTTGAAAGTAAAGCAACAAAGTATTTCTGTTCCAAAGCCACACAAACAACAATCAACATAAATGCATGAGAATAACATCCTGCATGTTTGAGTTTAGGACCAAATTTGTTACTCATGAGAATAATTTAACCTTCAATATACTTAATGCTCTATAAATTTAAATGTAGATTAATATAAAATGAGAAGGATGTTAGAAATCATTCCAGTTTAATTATAACTATTTTACTTTCATGTATTAATTCAGTCTACATGAAGGAAGACCCATGATAATATTTACTTAATTATTCTTCCAGCATTATTTATGGAAAACATAAGAATCTCTGGAGGGAGGTTTTTGAAAATTATACATATGTTTTGTAAAGAATACTGTTTTTTTCCTACAGAGATTTATGACTATTAATTCTTTGAAATTCAATCACTAATTCTGAGTCCATGAAACAGCACTTCCCACTATTTAAACTACTTATCATTAGTGAGAGTATAAATTTTAAAAATTGTATGTCTTAGGTATAAAACAATAACAATGTTAATAAAATATAGAAACAAATACGATATAGAAATATTACATGTTAATTATCTGATTCATATAATATGATAAAATTCAGTTACTCTGTTTAAAATGGATTCATATTTGAGTGTTTATTTTATGGTAAGCATTGCTTAGGATCTGCAGAATTGAAGAAAACTGTTGAAAATTTCTTCTTTGGTGTACTTTAAACTCCATTTGGGATACAGAGAAGAAATTGCTTTCTTAAATACTATAATTTCTGTCGGGTAGTAAAAAATACTTAGCGAATGAAAGTAAGCCAGAAAAGGGAGAAAAATGCGGCAATTTGTTGACATGGAAGACAGGAAAGACAGAGTGATTTTTGATTGAAAGACACTGGGGCAGTGGGGCAGTGTTGGAGACAGGAGAGGGGAACCAGAGCCAGTTAGGGGGTTTTATTCTGAGATGCCCAGGACCTCAGTTAAAAGAATAAAAATGGAAAGTACTGAAGACTGCTTGAATTTTTATTTAAGTCTCAATCTCTCATTTCCTATACGCACAAATCAATTTCACTGCTCAAATAGTGTCAGTGCTATCCATTTACTCCTCAAAATGGAGTATATTATATCTTTTTTCCACTTTAAATGTCTTTTTTGAAACACAAATATACATTTTTACCCAGTTTATCTCCAAATCCTCAAGCCATACTTTCTTTATTTCTGTGCCTTCTAAAAATAAATTATCTTTATCCTGTCTCATTACTTAAGTTCTCAAATTTATATTATTTTAGTTCTCACTGGGACTCTGTTTATTAAAAAAATGTATTACAACAAATAGAATTTAATTGAGTACCAATCCTAGAGTTTATTAGTAGTAGATTTGTCAAATTACTTATATAAAAATTAAATGAAAAACTAATATTTTTGTTACAATTAACTCAAAATAAATATTGAAAATATGATTTTATACTTATTTTAAAATACATTTCATTTGCTTAGACTGTGTTCCTAGTTCTCACAAAGTTCTTAATTCTTGATGGTGTGACTAAATATAAAGGTTATCTTAAACTGCAAGGAGGTTTATCTTCTAGTAATTCTATTTCTCTATGCAAGTTGAATTCTGTCCTCCAAAGAGGACATGTAGACAACCGTTAAGTGCCACATACTGTGATCTTTTTAAGGAACAGAGCATTTGCAGAAGCAACCAAGTTAAACAAGCATAGACTTCCTGTTGTGTATAAATAGTTCTTAACAATAATAATAGTTAAATCACTTATACTGAAGGAGGGAAATAAGATCATCATATAATATTTTATGGAACACATTCATTTTTATTAAAATTTATTTATTACTTACTTGTAATTAAAATTTTTTTCTCTTATTTGAAAACTTTCATGACAAAATACATGTCAATTTATACACAATTAAATAGAACATTGCCATGGTGCCATTTTATAATTTAGCAGACAGCAAAATATGTTCAGACATATTTACATTTTTGTCAAACCCAAAAGCCTGAATTAATAGTATATCTACCTGTATTGTTCAATCTGTCTAGATATCTGTCAAGTGTCCAGTGAAGCTAATACCGTCTTGAATTTGAACTTGGTAAAATGCAGAATTGTTTTAGGTTTCTTGAAGATACATACAGTACTTTATCATTTATTGTACTGCTGTTGGAATTCTGTGATTTTATTTTAACAACATTAAACTGATTATTTCATTCATGTTACAAATACTAATTAAGCATCTATGATGTCTCAATTTCTCAGCAAATTAAAAGCTTTATATATTACCTCCTGCTTCAGACATACTTAGCTAATCAGATCCAGTTACTCGATCTGGAAATAGAGGATAAAGGACTTTCATTTAGGATGCTGACATCCATTACAGGTTGAATTCTGCCTTCCAAATAGGATATGTAGATATCCTCTCAATGATGCACATTGTGATATTTTTAGGATATAGTGTATTTGCAGAAGTAACCAGATATTGTTTGGTAATCCATAACCCAATATGACTGGTGTCCTTTCTATAAAGAAAATTTGGACTCAGCCAAAAACACGGGGAGGGATGACCATGTGAAGAGACACACATATAAAATTAGAGAGAAAAACAAAACATACTGCTGTGAGCACAGGAATGTGTGGAAGAAAAAGGGAAGAACCAAAGAAAGATACTGCCTGTACAGATTTCAAAGGGATACAGCTTTGCTGATACCTTTCATTTTGGACTTCTCTACTCTATAACTATGAGATAATAAGTTTCTTTTTAAGTGCCCAGGTTTAGGTACTTTGCTATGGTAACTGTTAGAAAGCTCATAAAATGCCCCAGTTACCCAGATAAATACACTTGCTGTCTTAGGCCTAGTGTGATGCACTCCTACTATATCTTGTCTGATCATGTTATAAACTATGAATCACAAAATCCAGAATTCTTGTGTATTTACATAATGTGAACAGCATAATAAACCTACATGGGAAATTAACCTGCCTGTGTATGTTTTAAATATTCATTTCTTTGCTTAAAAAAAACCAATTAGATTGTTTCAATATGTCAGAGATTTTTCTAAATTATTTTTTCCTTAAATTCCTTTATTGGTACATTTTAGTTATACAATACATTTACATTTATCATTGGGTGCTTGTACCTGTATATGATGTATCTTGGTTCTTATTATTTTCCCCATTACCTGTCTGTGTGCCCTTCACCCCCTCCACCCTTCCCTATTTACATAGACTTTGTTTCCAATTTTTTGTGTGTTTTCTCATAATTTTTCTTTTCCCTCCTTTCCTTCCCCCTTCCCCTCCCATCACTCCTGGCCCTTTGGACCTTTTCTTCCAATTTCAAATTATCAATTATTTGCTTTAGTCATTTTAATCCTTATTTACACTTTCAGTTTCTCACACTAGAGAAACTATTCAGTATTTACACGTGTGTCCTATATATATTCACTTATGGCCTCAATATGCATCCGTTTAGCTATAAATGTCTCTAGTTTCTCATTCTTTATGGCTGAGTAGTACTCCATTTTATAAAAAACACCCCACATCTTCTTTATCCAGTTTACGCTTGATGGGGACTTGGGCTGTTTCCAACCTTTAGCTATTACAAAGTGTGCCGCTATAAACATGGGTGCACATATATTGCTGTGGCATGATACTTTAAATTCTTTTGGGAAGATACCCAGCAGGGGAATAGCTGTGTCAAATGGGACCTCAAGCCCTAGTCCTTTGGGGTATCTCCACACTGATTTCCACACTGGTTGCACCAGTCTGCAAACCCACCAACAGTGGAAAAGGGTTCCTTTCTGCCCACACCCCCACCAGCATTTGTTATTGGTTGATTTCTTGATAGCAGCCATCCTTTTTGGGATGAGGTGGAATCTCAGTGTTGTTTGCTTTTCTTTTTTCTTTTTTTTTTTTTTTTTTGGTACTGGGGAATGAACTCAGGTCCTTGTGCTTGTGCAGCAGGTGGTAAAACCACTGTGCTAAATCCCCAGTCCTTCAGTGTTGTTTTCATATGCATTTCTCAAATGACCAGTCATGTTGAACATTTTTTCATATATTGATTTGCTGTTTTACTTCTTTGTATGAGAAATTCCTGTTCATTTAAGATGACTATTTTTGAATTGGGTCTTTGAATTTTGGGGGTCTGATTTCTTTCACTTCTTTATGTATGCTAGATAGAAGTCCTTTGTCTAAGTTATAGCTGCTAAAAGTTTTTTCCCATATTGTGGGCTGTCTCTTCACATTCCTGGTGGTTTCTCTTGCAGTCCAGAAGCTTTTTAATAAGATGAGATCCCAGTTGTTGATTCTTTGTTCTAGTTCCCATGCTACTGAGGTTTTGTTCATAAAGTCTTTTCCTATGCCAGTGTCTTCAAGGGTTCTACCTAATTTATCTTCCAACAACTTTAGTGTTCCTGTTTTAATATTATATCTTTACTCCACTTCAATCTTAGTTTAGTGCATGATGATAGGCATGGGTCTAGATTTAATCATTCACATGTTGAAATCAAGTTTTTCCAGCATCATTTGTTAAATAGGCTACCTTTTCTCCAATGAGGGTGGTTGGCTCCTTTCTCAAAGATGAGGTAGCTGAGTATCTCTGGAGTTGTTTCTGCATCTTCTGTTCTATTCCACTGATCCTCGGGTCTGTTTCTTTGCCAGTATCATGCTGTTTTTAATCACAGTAAATTTGTAGTATAGTTTCAAGTTGGGGATTGTGATATCCCCTGCCATGTCTCTGTTGCCTACACTTGCTTTTGCTATTCTAGGTCTCCTCTGCTTCCAAATCAATTTTTGGATTGTTTTCCCTAGGTCTGTGAAGTATATTGTTGGAATTTCAATAGGAATTGCATTAAATCTATATAGTAGTTTGGGAAGTATGGCCGTTTTCATTCTATTGGTTCTTCCTACCCAGGAACAAGGGATGTCTTTCCATTTTCTTATATCCTCCTCAATCTCCTTTTCAGAGTGCTGTAGTTTTCAGTGTAGAGCTTTTTTGCTTCCTTTGTTAGATTGATTCCTAACTATTTCATTTTTTTGGTTGCTATTGTAAAAGGATTTTTTTCCCTAATTTCTCTCTCAGTGAGTATGCTATTTGTTTATAAGAAGGCTATTGTTTTTTGAGTGTTGACCTTATATCCAACTACTCTACTGAATCTGCCAATTAAGTATAAAAGTCATTTGGCCGAGTTTTTTGGGTCTTCTATTTAAAGTATCATATCACTGGCAAATAATGACAGTTTAAATTCTTCCTTCCTTATCTTTATTCCCTTTATTTCTTTCTCTTTTCTAATTGATGTGGCTAATGTTTCCAGAACTATATTGAACAGGAGTGGTGATCCTTGTCTTGTTCCTGACTTTAGGGTGAAAGTTTTCAGTTTTTGACAATTAATATGATGTTGGCTGTTGGCTTTTGAAAGCCTTAATCAGGCTGAGATAAAGACCTTCTATTCCAATTTTCTGTAGGGTTTTTATCATGAATGGGTGTTGGATTTTGTCGAATGCCTTTGATGCATCTATCGAAATGATCATATGTTTTTTGTCTTTGACTCTGTTAATATAGTGTATTACATTTATTGAATTTTGAAAGTTGAACCATCCTTGCATCCCTGGGATAAATCCGACTTGGTCAGGGTCTATGATCTTCTTGATGATCCTCTGTATTCTGTTTGCCAGTATCTTGTTGAGGATTTTTGCATCTATGTTCATTAGCGAGATTGGTCTGTAGTTCTTTTTTTGGGTTGGATTTTTCTCTGGTTTTGGAATCAAAGTAATGCTTGCTTCCAGGAATGAATTTGGGAGCCTTGCTTCCCTTTCAACTTCCTTGATGAGTTTAAGGAGTAATGATGATAGTTCTTTTTTAAATGTCTTGCAGAATTCAGCAGGGAAGCCATCAGGACCTGGGCTTTTCTGTGTTGCTAAACTTTTTAGTACATTTTCGATTTCGCTCATTGTAATTGGGGTGTTTAGAATTTCTATATCTTCTTCATTTAACTTTGGGAATTCGTATGTATCTAGGAATCTGTCCATTTCTTCTGTGTTTTCCAATTTATTAGGGTACAGTTTCTCAAAGTAGGTATTGATGATCCTCTGGATTTCTGCTGGGTCTGTTGTGACTTCACCTTTTTCATTCTTAATTGGATGTATTTGAGCCTTTCCTTTCCTTTTTTTTGATAAGGTTGGCTAAAAGCTTATTGATTTTATTTATTCTTTAAAAAAAACAACTCTTTGATTCATTAATTTTTTTGTATCATTCTCTTTGTCTCCATTGCATTGATTTCTGCTCTGATCTTTATAATTCCCTCTCTTGTACAAGCTTTGGGTTTGTTATGCTCTTATTTTTCTAGGAGCTTGAGGTTCTGCTTTAGATTATTTATCTGAGTTCTATCTGTTTTCCTAATATGGGCAATCACTGCTATGAATTTCCCACATAGATCTGCTTTCACTGTTTCCCATAGATTGCTGTATGTTGTACTGGCATTATCATTTACTTTTAGACAATGTTTAACTTCTTCTTTAATTTCCTCTGTGACTCATTGGTTGTTCAGGAGGGTGTTATTCATTTTTAATGTGTTTGTGGGAGTTTTGCAGTTTCTTATGTTATTAATCTCCAATTTTATTGCACTGTGGTCTGAGAATATACAGGAGGTAACTTCAATTCTTTTACGTTTACTTCAACATGTCCTATGAGCTAGAATTGTGGTCTATTTTGGAGAATGACCCTTGTGCAGCTGAAAAGAATGTGTATTATGATTTTGTGGGGTGGAACACTCTGTAAACATCTATTAAGTCCATTTCTTCAAAAGTTTAGTTCAGTTCTAGAATTTCATTGTTAATTTTTTGTCTAGATGATCTGTCTATTTGTGATAGTGGGGTATTGAGGTCCCCCACTACAGTTGTATTAGTGCTTATTTGGCTTTTCATGTCCATTAATATTTGTTTTGTATAGTTGGGGGCATTCATATTTGGTGCATAAATATTTAGGATTGTCATCTCTTCCTCTTGGAGTGTTCCCTTCACAAGGATGTAATGACCATCTTTGTCTCTCACTTTTGGTTTGAAATCAACTTTGTCTGCAAATAAGATTGCTAGGCCTGCTTTTTTCTGGGTTCCTGTCACATGGAGAACTGTTTTCCATCCTTTTACTTTCAGTCTATGAATTTTCTTTTGAGTTAGGTGTGTTTCTTGTATATAGAATGTTGCTGGATTTTACTTCTTTATCCGTTCTGTAAGTCTATTTCTTTTGATTGGTGAATTGAGGCCATTAACATTGATAGTTATATTTGATAGATATTGACTCATCCTTCTTATTATGTTTTACTATTGTTGGCTCTTTTATTTCTTATGTTCCCCCTTTCCATTCAGTGTCTTACCTTGCCTGGTGGCTTCCCTCTGTTGGGCCTCATAGAGTTGTGGCCTTCATTATTTTTTTCTAGGACATTGCTTAGAATTGTTTGGAGTGCTGGTTTGGTGTTCATGAATTTTCTCATTTGTTCTTTGTCATGAAAGTATCTAATTTCCCCATCGATTTTGAAAGATAATTTTGCAGGATACAACAGTCTAGGTTGGAAGTTATTTTCTTTTCAGGCTTGAAATACTTCACTCCAGGCTCTTCTTGATTTGAGGGTTTGTTTTGGGAATCCAGCTGTGATTCTGATGTGCTTTCCTTTGTAGGTGATTTGCTTCTTTTCTCCAACTGTCTGTAGGATTTTTGTTCTTCTCTTGGGTTTCTTGAATCTTGACTATTATATGTCTAGGTGTAGATTTTTTTTGATCATCCCTAGTTGGAGTTCTATATGCCTCAATAATCTTTATGTCAAATTCTCCACCTCTGTCTGGGAAGTTTCCTACTATTACTTCTGTGAACAGGTTTTTTTTTGTTTTTTTTTAATGTCAATTGTATTTTTTCCTGTTTTTTTTGTGGACTCCTATCAGTTTTATGTTGTTCTTCTTTGTATCATGTAGCAGCTGATGGATTGATTTATCATGTTCCCTTACTATTTTTAAGAAATCTCTGTTTTCATGGTCCTTAAATACAATCCTGTCTTCTATATCTGATATTCTATCTTCAGATTCCCTTCATCTGCTCTGCATGCTTTCAATGGCATTTTTAATCTCCTGAATATCTGTTTGAATCTGTTTCATAGATTCCATTCTTTCTTATGTTGGGCAATCATGGTTTACATTTCTTTCTTATGTTGGGCAAATAGTACATTACTTTTGACATTCTCCCACAAGTAATAGCATAGTTTATAGAAATAATGACTATAACACTATATTCCACTTACCTCACAATAGATATCATCCTAAGTAAAGTGTGAGCATGTGTTTGTGTGGTTACCTGAAAGCTACCTTCACTTTTATATGGTAAAACACTGTTTTCATGCCTTTTCTAAAATTAAGAAACTAAAAGTGTTATATCTCACATTTCAAACTTAAGAGTCTCCTTATAGAATTCATTCTTATAAAAGCCATACATAAATAATTTGTGCTTAACTATACAAATTATTTACATTAAAATTCTAAACTAATACACTGTGTTTTCCAAATTATCAAATATAGGGAGCATGATTTTTTGGCAAATGTTGAAAAATATATATATTCACTTTCAGAGAATCATAATCTTTCACAATACAATACTGGTAAAATAAAAATGCATTATATTTTCCTTAATTTTTTTGTATTTTACTTGTCTTTGATTTATTTGATTTCACTTTAGTATGTGAAATGCTTTGATGCCTTAATTTTTCCTCTGAGGGTCCCATGTACTGCATAAATCATGCTGTACCACTATGGAAATTGCTTCAAGTATTTTCTTTCAAATAAAGAAAATCTAGAAGTAAGAAATACCTTTATTGATATTTCACATTAAGAACAAAGTCATATTTACTGTTGATTTCCATGTTCATGTGAACATTTAAAATATATTTATTATTTATCAACACTAAAATAACTTTTTAATAATGCACTAATCAGGATCTAAAATGTTCTTGTGAGCAAAGTACTTGATATATTTGCTAAAAGGTTTAATGAAATTTTTGTGACTAAGTAAATGATTACAATTTTTAAAATATCTGCCTTAGTTTTTTGTTTTTGAAATCCTTAGCAAGAAATTAGAATATAGAAAAGAAAGCTTGAAGCTAAGATTTCTTTAGTTAGAATACTTAAATCCTCAAATAATCATCGTTTTATTATATGCAGATCATAAATCAGGCAAGAGGAGCCAGATAGACTAGCTGGTATCTAACAGGTGACACATTATATCAGAAACAAAGTGACCTGAGATGATGGGGAAGCGAGCAGCTACAAAAATCTGTATTTTTGAACTTCATCTGCAATATGAACTTTATGCTTTTGTATAATGTAGTATTGTTACTTCAAATTAATTTCATAATTCTTCACAAAAGACTGTGGTCCCTTTGATCAGAATAAAGATATTTTCTTGTTAGAGTTACATTCATATTGGGAATAATGAATTCAAACATTTTAAATTTTCTGCATTTAACTATTAATGATATGTACAGTAGTATCTCCACAACTTATTGTGTCAGCTTCAGTTTTGCTTTGGGTCAAAGTAATAAAGATTGATCTTAAAGCATTTTTTCATATTCCAGGCAAAACAAGTATTTTTCTAATTTGTCTATGTTGGAAGCGCAATAATGTTGGAAGCTCAATAATGTTGGACATTGTCTCATTTTTCAGGCTAATATAAATAAACATTGAAATTGAATTTTATTATTTTCCTTCATTACAATTTAATTCTTACTAGTTAAAAGCAGGTGACATGTAAAGGTTAAATGAAATAATTTCTAATTTGTAGAAATTTGTTTCAAGAAAAAAATGTTTGGCTTACCACAATATTTCCTTCTCCATTTGAAAGTGAGCTTTGGTCTAATTATAAGACCAAAAAGATGTAGCAAATATGTAATTAAAAAGGATATATTCCAAGTCTTCCTTTTCCATATTAAATTGTCCTACTTAAACCTGGCTGAAAAGCAAAATTAATTGAGTCATTCAAAAACATGAAAAGGTCACATATTGCAAGAAATATAATTTTGCCCACACTAAAACTGAGGGAAATCAGAGAAATACAAGTGAGTGTACTGGAATGATTGTTGGTATTACATTTCTTTTTTCAAAGAATATAATATTTTTTCTTATGTAATAACTCAAACTTTGAGAAATTGCTGAGGAAATTCAATGGTGCAAAACTGAAGCTGGTATTGTTTGAATATGAGGAATAAGCCCAACACATAGATGACCAGAAAATGATGAGATAACATGAACAATGTAATTTGACTAGAGAAAACGTTTCCCTTAAGGCAGTGTTACAGTTTGACCTTGGCTGTCTCCCAAGGATAGCCGGGTTGAAGGCTTATGTCTTAGTGTAGCTCGATTGAAAGTGGTGGACTCTTTGGGAGATGAGGCCTAATGGAAAGTGTTTGCATATATGGGGACACTGGCTGAGGCAGGAAGCAAGGTAGTTCTCCTGGAGCCACTGAAAGTTGTTATAAAACGAGTCAGTGTGGCTCCTCCCTTTTCCTGTATTTCCCAGTTCAAGATAGGATGTTTCCCCTTCTCCCACTCCACCATTGACTGTGGGGAATCTTCCTATGACCTGTTATATTCTATTGTGACTTTCAGCCTAAATATTGTGAGCTAAGTGAATGTCTTCTCTTATAAAGTAGTAGACTTCAACATGATCGATACAAACAAAGGTAAATCAAGTATTGATTGAATAGAGCAAGTATTAGTAGAATGAATTAAGGCTAAAGAAATGCCAATTAGACAGGAGGAGAAGAATTAATGGAAAAGTAAAAATTACAGAGCTTCTTATTTATTTCTGGTATTTTTGAATTGTGTAATTTCATAGGAGTAATTTTATATTTTGGACCTGCTAAATTTAGGCCTATTCTAATTACTCTTTACACTAATTTCTAACTGATATTCCATCATCTATGAATCTATCAAAAGCAAAGTTAAAATAAACTGTTAAAGTACATTACATATTGGAACTCATTGGTAAATATCTTAAAATTAGATAAGAATATTATCATAGAAAATATTAAGAAAAAATTTTCTACTAAGAAACAAAAAATTCCACTGTGATGTTTACATCAGTCCTAAAATATTGAAAGTAAAAAGCTAACTCTGATGCTATGAAGTTTGCTACCCTTTACCATCTCCCTAAATTATATATTGGCAATGGTTTTGGATATTCTGTAATTTTATGTGACTCTGAGTTCAATACTGCCTTAGAGTAATAGAGTCAAGGCAATTATAAGATATCAGCTTAAAAGTGGACAGTGAGCAAGACAAACTATTAAGAAAAATCTTTGCAGAGGAAATTCGACACAAAATGTGCTGAAGTGTACACATAATATACTCTGATACTAAGATCATCTTTTTAGCTTCAGAAATTAAAGAAATTATTTGGTTGGTATCTACTTCTAGTTCTGAAGCTAGCTAGATACTTCTGGGACTAGTGCATTATTATCAGTTGCCACTGTGGGCATCAGTAAAATTTGCATCAATAATCACACTATAGTGCAAAGAAACCCAATTATCATATGAGATTTCTTCATTTTCATAGGACATCCATATCCATTTCTGTTTCAAATTAATGCTATGATTGAAAGTCAAATGACTTTGTATTATTCATGGCATAAATATTTTATACAGAAATATTTGTATGATATTATACCTTTCTGTGAAAGGAATAGTTCAAATAAATATATATAAAAGTACATCTCATAGGGTTTGGAATTGACAACTTGATTAATGCACATCCATCACTCTGAATGACAACATAAATACCATGCCAGGCATTCTGCAATTATCATGATCTTTCTTGAGGACATAGAATTAAAGAGAGGGCTGACAGCTTTCCTTAGAGTAAATCTGAAGTTTAAGATAGATATTACACAAACCTAACTTTGAAGAGATGGTTGCTTCTACTTTGTCCACGATAGATTTATAAAATATGATAAATGGGAAAAACTAACAACCTGAACACTAAAACACTAGGTTTCTGATCACTTCCCAAGAAGATGTGTGATAAGCTTATTATGAATTACTTCTGTACATGTTTAACTTTTGTTGTTTTTGAAACTTCCAAGTAAAATTATATTATTTGAAATGGCTCAAATCAAAACAGAAAGTTGGGCTAGTAACAAAACTTGTAAGCTTTTTGTCAGTTCGTAAACCTGAGGCTGTGCATACACACAGAAGTGCTAGAAAATAAAAAGAAATAAGGTCTGGGGCTCAGTGTTGACCAATATTAAATGACAGGTGGAGCAGATTAAACCAATAAAAGATAACAAGAAGTAAGGATATTAATGGAAATCACTTACTTAATGAAAGGAAATGCTTCAATACTACGCCATGATCAGCATTGAGGTAACTATAGGCTGGAAGATTAGGGCTTAGTGGAATGGGGAAAAGTTGATCAATAGGTAGTAAATTGCAATTCGGATAAAGAAGTTCTGCTCTACTATTGAGTACTATGATGATTATAGATTATAATAGTGTATTGTATAGTTCAAAGATCAATAAGCATTTAGAAATTTTTTACAGTACAGAAATGATACATGTTTGAAGAGACAGATATATTTAAATAAAAATTATGCAATGTATATACACATATAAACCAAAGGTCTGAACATACATCTACAGAGTGTTTCTTCCAACAGCAAGAGAAGATACATTTTTTTCTCAGCCAATGGAACTTTTTTTCCAAATAGACCATATCTTATACCATAAAGTATGTATAAATGAATAGAAAAGTATTGAAAAAAATATCCCTGTGTACTATTTGGTCATAGAAGAATGAAACTCGAAATCAACTCCAAAAGAAATCAGAGAAACTCTGAAAAGACATGGAAATGAAACAATTTACTCTTGAATAATCTATGTATAATAGAAGAAATTAGGAACAAATTATAAAGTTCAAAGTAAAATGACCACAGAAGCACAAAAACTAAAACCTAGGACACAATGGCACCAATCCTAAGTGGGAAGATTACAGCTATGAATGCACATACTAAAATAGAATGACTCCAAACAAATAGCCTAATGTTGCATCTCCAGGTCAAAACAAACAAACAAACAAACATGAACAATCCAATTCTGAAACTAGTACAAAAAACAAAACAAAACTGGGAACAGAAACAAATGAAACTTGGCCTAAAAAAACTACCAATGAATTAAATGGTTCTTTGAAAGGTTAAACGATATTGATAAAACCATTATGAAACTTACTTGATTTATGGAAATAAATCAATACAATTAAAAATGAAAAGCATGAAAAATCACATTGAACACTGCCAAAACCCATAGGATTATAGGAAATGATTTCAGAATCTTTTATTCCAATCAATCAGAAAATCTAGAAGAAAAGGAAAAATCGCTAGACACAACAGAATTATGAAAACTGAACCAATAAGATATAAAAAGCCTCAGTAGACCAATAACAGGAAATGAATAGCGACAGTAACAAAAACTCTTCCAACTAAGAAAAGTCTATGACCTGAGTGATTCCCTATGGAATTCTAGCAGAACTTCAGGGAAGATCTATGCCAACTGTTTTTAAGCACTTCCATGAAATTAAAAGTGCAAGAGGATTAATAAATTCTTCCTAGAATATAGTATTACTCTGACATAAAGCCAGACAAGGAGTTTTTAAAAAAAAGAAAAGAAAGCAACAGGCCAGTTTCATTAATGAACTTATATGCAGAAATGTTTAACCAAATACTGTCAAAGAGAACGTACCTCCTTAAAATGTAACTCTTTAAAATGATCATTCATCGTGACCACATTGGCTTAATTCCAGGGATACAAAGATGGTCTAAAATTCATAAATTATTAAACATACTTCATTACATAAACAAAGTCAAGGCCAAAACTCACATATCAATAGATGTAGAAAAAGTCTTTCACAAAATCCAACATTCATTCATGACTGAAAAATTTTTAAAAATGGACAAAAGTATGTGTAAAAGAAACATATCAAATTGATTAATAGTATTTATAACCAAAACACTACCAATATCATACTAAATGGAGAAAAGTGAAAGCCTTTCTTCTAAAATCAAGAGCAAGATCAGGGTGTGCATTGCTCCTACTTCAGATCAAGACAATATTCAGAAATTTAGGTAGTGAAACAGGTGATAGAAAGAAATTAAAGGGATATATATAGTAAAGAAAGACTGTCTTTTTTTTAAAATGGCACGATCTTTTAGACAGAAGCCCATAAAAACTCCACGAAAACTAACAAATTCATCAAAGTTGCACAATACAAAATCAATAACCAAAAAATCAATAATGTTTCTATAAACCATGGAATCCACCAAGAAAGAAATTAAGAAAAAATGGCATTCATAATAGCTCAAAAATTAATTACCTAGGAGTTAACCTAACCAGGGAGTGAAAGACATGCATAATAAAAACTATAATACTCTGAAAAAGAAAAAAAGGAGGTTGAGGAAGGCATCAGAAAATGGAAAAACCATTTTTGTTTCTCCATAGGCAGAACCAATATCCCTGAAATTGAACATATTCCTGGAAATCGTATAGCGATCTAATGAAATCTTAATCAAGACAGAAACATTAAATGGTCTACTAAAATAGATACAATTTTTATATTTTTATGTATCAGTTGAAATATTTTCAATAAAAAAGCAAAATAAATCAAGTGTTCAAGAATGAAAAAACAGCAATCAACAACATGCATTTTACTGATATCATTTGTAAGCAAGCTTTTGCTGAAAATATATACTAATAAAAAAGAAAAGAAGTAAAACTATGAAAAAATAAGAACAAATGAGAAGTGAGATATTCAGTGCAGAGAATTGGTAAATTAAGTAATAAAAATCAGAAGCCAAATAGGATAATGCCAAAGCTAACTTACTGGCAACAACATAAGCTACAGCTAGCTCTCCCGTGACTATAGGATAAATAGAGGGGGAAATCTCCTGTAACCAGAGATAAGGGCCATAAGAAGTCTTGAACACCATAATGAACTTTGCTGGCTAAAGGTAGAGGAGATCCAAGTAATGTCAGAAGGCTAGTATGAGGTGTGGTCAGGTGGCCTGAAAAATTTTCTCTGATTCAGTGTTTCTAGGGACTGCAAAGGAAAAAAGGAACACACAGGCAGACAGGTTTCACTACTGTTTGGGAGTCATTAGTTAAATGGTGCAATGGACAGTCTTAAGTGCTAACAATTTTAGAGGCATTAATTAAATTTTCAAAGTTCTTGTCAAGGCCAAACTCTCTTTGTTTGTAGTAATTTACTCAATAATATAAACTTAATTCTTTTTTTTTTTCACTTCTGTCCTTTCGTTTATTATTCCTGCCTCTTGAAATGAACTCCCAAACTATTTCCTCCCAAACACAAAATTGGGTTCACATATTAGACTCATCTTTTGTGGGAAACCCAGTTTAATGTAATATACATTAAAAGTACCTCAAGAGAGCAAATTCACAGGATAGAATTTTGGGTTTGGGTTAATGACCAATCAGATGACAAGAAAACCTTGGATGAGTATTTATAACCATTAACTTGATGAATAGCAATGATAGAGATCCTCATCTCTTGCATATGGAGCACAGAATGTTCTGAAACTTGCATTCATCTGGCAGAGCTGCAAAATAACTGAATGTAAATCCTTGATAAGTTTCCATTGCTAAAGTTAGAGCCCTGAAATGCAGAGATTAAGATTATTATTGCTGGGCTAAAGAATTTTGGAAGAATGCATCTGAAAACTTGGAAATGCCCTGATCTATAGAGACTACTCCAACCACTTGCTGGAGATCAGCTTCCTCTAGCCTAAGGACACTGAAGTTCTAACCTCAAAATAACAGATTTGTTGATGATCTTCACCCGTCTACTATCTTGGGTTTAAATATGTACAGACCAGTGTTGTTATCATGATGCAAAATTAGAAATATAATCTCTACATAAATAAAATATGTATTTCTTAATCAAAGGAATTACTTCTATTGGTAGAAGAAATTATCTGTATTGGAGTGATTTTCAGGTATGGGACTAAAAATGAGTAGTGAATTAAATTGAAAAACAAAAAGTGATCAATTTGGAACATAGAGTCTATTATCAGATACTACATAGCAAGAAGAGGGGCAAGTAAAACTAATAAAAATGGCACAATATTAAAAACACTAGTTTGTTAACTGATAAATTGGTTTTAAATTGGACTCATAATTAGTTATAGTCAATCTCGTTACAAAAAATAATTTTATAAAATACAATCATGTATAAATGAAATTAAAGCATTTAATAAGTATACTATAAATATATGTATATAAAAATATATTGGCAAAAATAAGAAAGCAAAACTTTTTCTCAATACACATTAATGTATCATATCGATTTTAGTATATTTTTACTGGCATGTTCTGATAAAAAGTTTTCCTTCAATATGGATTTAATTTTTACATTTAAATGGTGAACAATCATCATTCTGTAAATAGAAATCATTTATATATATTTGCAAATTACACTTTCTTTTCTGTTTTCTTTTTTGATTTGGAGTACATAGTGTTTTCGTTACTTCTGTACCGTTGGTACCTATACATAACACCTCTACACTCCTTTGCTCAGCCCCTTTTCTTCCCTCCCACTCTTTGCATCTATCCCTTGACTCCACTCCTCTCTGAGAAAGGTCTGTCTCACGTCCATGAATGTATGAGCCTATTTTCAAACAACAACAAAATACTCTGCTTAGAGAACAGAATTACAACCGTATGCCATGAGAAAATTCTGTTCCATTAAAGATATTCTAGTTTCTAATACTTTTCTTGTTAAATATGTCAATGCTTCGGATCCTATATTTTCATTTTACTTTTTTTTGTCTCTATTCAAAATTTTTTAAAACAAAGTTAAAGTATTTCTGTGACAAAATTCTTAAAAGAGTTGACTATTTTACTTTATTTTATTTTAGGCAAAACTGCTATTTCAATGAACTGGCATTAAAGTTTCTATATAATTACAAACAATTCTTCACTGATGTTCTTTTCTGCTCTTACAAATTGAAACATTTCAAAGCACAATGATACATTTCAGGAGTTTTCTTATTCTTGCCCCTATTTTTTTTTCTCCTGCTATTATTTCAGTTTCTTCTCACTGGACAGTTCTCTTCACTTGCGAGTTCAATCGCACTTTGGTGTCACTGTGGAACTCTGTGATTATTTTTCAAGTGATTTCCTTTGCTGCTGTTGTTCAGTTTTTACTTTTTATTAGTACCCATTTGGGCCACATAGTGATCATATTCCTTGTGAGTGGTAAGGAAGAAAATTTTATTACCACATCAATTTTTATCCTACATTGCTTTATGAAAAGGGTTTCATTGTTTATTTTTTGTAGCTGTGTGTACATAGAAATCTGCTTTTGGCTTTACAATCATAACTTATTTTATTAGGCAAAAATTAGTTTTTAAAACAATTATGAGCTGATCTTTACTCACTGTCAATTCAAAATAAATATTGCTCTTTAATAAGTTTTATTGAACTGAAAATGTTTTTAATATGAACTTGCACTATCAGAAGTTGTATTTTTATTAGGACAGTGTTAACTTTCTTGTCAGCACAAACAATCTTTATTTAATATTAATGTTCTAGAATGAATTTACAATAACTTTTATCAGATATTTTCAGATAACTAATATCAGATATTTTTTCAGTACCACAGTAGATTTCCAAAAGCTTTATTTCCATTGATTAGAGGGAAAAATTATTAAATTGATTGACTGTTCTCGAAGTAGCTGATGACATTGATATCAAATACTTCTACTTGGTATTCTTTATTGTGCATGAAGTAATTTTTCTGCTAAGAAAGCCAGGATATTAAACATTATTGCATATATCTAGGTGTTCTGTTGATAGAAGGACAGTGTTGGATAAGTAATAAAATAAATGTCCAAAAATTGTAAATAAGTATACATCAATATATTACCTTAATTTTTCACAAATAATTAGTAATTATATTGTAGTCAATTTTTCATATGGTTGGATTTAATTGACGTCACAAAATTAGATAAGCCATAAATTACTATATTTCCCAGAATTATATTAATGTTAATTTGTTTAATTTCTTTTGCTGAAGATAACTGTCAATAGGATTCGCAAGCAATATTTAGGTTCAGAAGTGAGCACAAATGTTCATGAAGATGTTTAGTATAATTATCATATTGTTCAATTTTAATTTTAGTTCGGACATCAAATCATAAGTGTCACTAATTCTTAATACATTATCCGAATCCACACTGCACTGTTATTTTTTTCTTCAGAATTTCAGTGTGAGGATAATAAAATCATGCTCTAAATAGCAATGTGATCTTCACATCTCCTTTGACTTAAAAGTGACCTTGAAGAAAAGGCCAAATTATTTCTCTTTAAATATGAATTCATGCAAACTTTCTCTTTCAAATTCATAATATTTTCTCTTAATTGTTGTTCTACTTTTATTGTAATTTACTAAACGGAAAGTGTTGACTGTTTCACATTTATTCTCTTTATGATAGAGGTAGTTTTCTCTTTTAAATATTTGAGATGTGTTATTAGTCAAACACTAAAAGAGACCTGCTTTATTTTTGAGTACCCGTTATCACAACACATATCAAATAACAGTTCACATTAAATGATAACATATCTTGTACATTCACATTTTTTCAGATTTACTGCTTTATAAAAATTATTTTCTTTTACTTCAGTATTCTACTGAATATAATGTAATACATAATTTAATTCTCCCTCCTTACATGATATTTAGCCATTCTTCCCAATAGATGCCAAAGAATAATTATAACCTCATCTTTAAAATGTGATTTGCTAAAATATTCCATCTTTTAAAGATTCCAGGAACTAGCATAAATGATATTTGAACTATTTTTATTCATTAAGTTTATTGGTACATTTTAGGTATACAATATGATGACACTCATCATTGGGAATTTGTACCTTTGCAGGATATATCTTGGTTCTTTTTTTTCCCCCATTCCCCTGCCCTCCCTTCAACCCCTCCAACCCTACCTATTTACAAATATTTTGTTTCTGTTTGTTCCTTTTCTCATATTTTTTCTTTTCCTTCTTTCCTTTCCCCAATACCTCCCACCTCCCACTTCCCTTTCCCTTTTGGACCTGTGTAAATAAGGATCAAAATGTATAATAAATAATGTGAATTTTAAAAAAAATGTATCATATAATCAGTACAGATCTAGTCATATTTCCTGGTAACATATTCAAATTCTAACCAATAAATAACACAAAAACATCTCAATTTCTTGTCATAATTCCGAATTATAGTTGACTTTTCTTTTTTTTAATCTTTTGAGTACTTGTTTTAAAGGTTTAATGGCTTTAATAACAGGTCTTTTTTCAATTTGCACATACTTCACAGCCTGTATTTTTACAAGTGAAAAGAACAATCCAGTGATACAGTCATGATTTTTAACTTAGTTTTCTTATTTTATACTTCAAAGATATGTAAAATAAATCTCAATTAACCTGACATTGTCACGTTTGAATCTTGTTCCCCAAGGTGGAATTTACTTTACAAAATTTTTGTTCATAATATCTATATTTGATTGACAATAAAATAATATTATTTTGTCCTGTAGAGAATTTAATTCTTTTTCCTATATTTTATATTTGACATTCAAAAATCAAATTTTGATTTCATTTCTACAAAAAAAGAAGTTTCTAGTTTTTTAAATGACATGTAAATAATACCACATTGACCAAATGTGTTATTATTGACCAAAACTCTCGACATCCATTACAACTTCTTAGAGAATATCATGTCAATGTTCTTTACTGATACTATTCTGTTGAATTATATTGTATGCTTTCCTTTTTATGCTATTTTTTTCTTATAATAATTGCAATAGATTAAAATATTCATTTTTATTCTTTTTAATTGTTATAAAGCAATCTAAACCAACTTAGAAACATTATTTCTATTCTTTTTCCTGATTTTTTGTTGTTTCTTGTGTTCCAACTTCACAATTTCTGTATATATCTATTAAAATTTCAAATTTCACTTTATTCCAAATGACCTAAGTATTTAAAAATAAAATTACATTGTATTTATGCGAAGTAAAAGTAATATACTATACTTTACTAAAACACATTTCATATTACCCAGTTTTTGACTGTCAAGTCCTACTATTCTGATACAAAAAACCAATCATGCCCACTGTGATATGAATCAAAGGCAAGCCTATCCATAAAACAACAGTATGTACTAGGAGATTTTTATAGAAATGATGAAATTAATGCTGCACAAGTCCAATCCCAACTCTGTGACTTATTTCCAGAATTGAATCTCATGTACAATTTTCTATCTATAAATGACACATGGGAAATATATTTTCTTCAGTGTAGACCTGTATTTGGCTTTTAAAAAAACTTTAATAATAATGAAAATAGAGAGAAAGTAAATATCTAATGTGAACAATTAATATTCTGTTAGCTTGAGGTCCTGGTTAGTTAAAGTTTTGTTTTAAAACTCAGAATCATGTACTGATTTTCAACCCATTTTTATACACATTCGTATTCTTTTTATCCATTTGAATCTATCACTGTAAGATGCTGTATTTATAATTATCTTAGTACTAAAATATCCTTTTACTCCTGAGTTATAGACTTTGGATGTGGCAGTTATCTAGAGTTTTAATTATCTAGAGGTTTCTCTGATTTTTGTAGGGAAATTTGTGAATATGAAAAAAATATACATTCATATGTATGGCCATATGTATATATAGGAAAAAAGGGAATCTCCAATAAAGTTTATATACATGGGAACTTTAAAAAAATTATAATGAAATATATGAATTATCATAAAAGGAATATTCAATACTCAGTAAAATTTATTTCATATATATTCATATGAATATACAGAAAATGAGCAAATTTGGTGCCTATACTTTGTGGTAATTAAAAATTTATTATAAGAGTTACCATATTTTCAGAGATATTGGCATTTATAACACCTTGTACTACATAATGCACTTCATTTTATCCAATTCAGATCTTTCCTGTATCATTTTAAATGCCAATTTTCCAGTTTCTAATTTTCTTTTAATTTGTAGTTTTGACTTTTTGTTCATTATATTGTTATATTCTCATCTATACTATTATAAAACAAATATATTTATCAAGGATATTGTGTTGAGTCTCATGTTTGCTATTGTTCTGCTGTCTAAAGAATGCATATGAGTCACACACACAAAACTTTGGGTTGCAAAGTTTATAAGGGTATCTGTCCTGGGAAAGGAAAAGTCTACAAATAATAGCATGATGTATCAGTAAATAGAAATGTGTCTTTTTTAATCTTTAGAGAAATATTAGATACATAACCTACATAATAAAGGAATAAAGGAAGTTTTGCAGGGATACACATAATTGGTAAGAAGTGTCTGTAGTATATTGCGTATTTTGACATATTGTGTATTTGCACACAGATGAATCTTTCTAAAGAAAAATAAGATTGAAGGAGACTGGACTGCAGTAAGTTTATATTATCCCAATGCTCACATCTTTTGAGCTGTATTGGTCAAGGGTTTATAGAGAGAATCTAAACACCTTTCAATGAAAGACTTTTTAAAATGTGGTTTGAATAAAAGTACAGCATTTTAAAAAATAAATCATGACCTATTTAGGTCATGTAAGGTATGTACCCTGGCAGGTATAGGGAGTCACATATGTTTCGTGTATACAAAGAAAACAGGATGATTCCAGAAACTCAAGGAATTGTAGAAATAGCAGCATCGGATATAATACTGATCAGCATAAACAAAGAAACAAAAAAATTCATGAATTGATGTAAAAGCTTAGAGCTACTAAAATTGAGATCCAAATACAGGAGAGAACAAAGGTGATGGTCAGCCCATAGCGACAATGTATTGCATTACTAAGGAATTGGTGGAAGCAAAACAAAACAAAATTGAGAAGCAAACAAAAAATTTACAATTTATTTGCTAATCTTCCCATAGAAAATTGAGGTCTTTGTCAATTCCTCTTGGATCTATTCAGGCTTTGCTTAATGTAATCACTGCTTTAATACAGTTTAGTTAAATCAATACTAAGGAACGTCTAACAAAGATGACAGAGGGACCTACAGCTTTTGGGTCTCCTTCAAAGCTTATGCAATTTAAATAATCTCTGGAAAGGCACTCTTGATATTTGTTTTCCAGTTGCCCATTCCTGGCTGAACCTTGTCCAAACCATATAGAAAACCAACATGAATATAATCTTGATTAACAACTTAAGCAGAGGTCAGCCCTAGAGTAATTCCAACCCTGGAAACAAACGTATTTTTTAAAAAGCCCCTCAGTTAATTCCAGGTCTCATTGTTCCTGGGATTTCCTAGCACATCCATCCTCCCAGATAAAGATCAAGATATGGAGAGGAGGAATAAATTATCTCTGCACCATTTGCAACATTTCTGAAGTAGCCAAATCATGACCATAATGAAACAGTGTTTTATATACCTAGATTTTTTATGCAACAAAAGATAACCAGAATAAAAATCATAAAACACACACACACACACACACACACACACACACACGCATCTGGCATGCTGTGAGGATTTGTAATAAGCTGAAGACAAAAAAGATAAGTTTGACAAGTACCCAAAATAAGATTAATAATTTGCACATTAGGTCTTTTTATCTCTTTTAGAATTTTGTGATAGAGGATATTGGTAGATAGACACATGCTTATATACACAAAAACATACTACATACATACAAAAATGTACCAAATGGTTCATGTTTGCATAGTTAGGTTTTAAATAAACCATCTATAATCTATGGACATATGTTAAATATTGGAGTGGATTTTTCCTTTTTGATTTGATTTGATTTTTTGAGACAAGACCTCACTATGTAATTCAGGCTGGCCTTGAACCCAGGCTGTAGACCAGGCTTACATCAAACTCACAATCCTCCTGCCTCAGCCTCTGAAGTGCTGGGACTATAGGCATGGGTCACCATGACGAGTTGGCTTTTTCAGTAGATATTCTTGTTTTACTTTATTAGACAAACAGTAACTACAAGATTTACATTTAGAAAATCTTTAGTTTTTTTAATTTTGAAAAACAGTCAACATGTTAATTTTAATATATTTTATTTAAATATAAGAAATAATTATTTTTTATAAATAGTATGCTGAGGTTATAACAAAGTCTCTATAAAGACAATGGCAGACATATTTAGCAGAAAATTAAATATACTAGTGTTTTAACTTTTGAATAATTTTGAAGATTAAATTTATTGAAAATTATTGTACTTGTTTTCATAATTGCTCTAAGGCATAAATGATATAAATGGAGTAATACATATACTATTCTTTCAAAGTTGAAACTATATCTTTTATCATTGAAAAAAATCAAGATAGGCATCTTTTTCATCATCCTAAGCAATTATTTCATTCTTCTTTTCAGTTAAATTTTCTCCACAGTTTCACGTTAGAATTTACTTTTTTCAGTTGGCATAACTTATTTTTTCTTCAATTTTATATCAATGAAATCATAAGTTTGGTAGACAGCCTATGTGATGCCACTAATGATTCTTACACTGTGCCTTGGTACAATTCCCTTCCTTTGGTTTATGTTGGAACCAGTAATTTGCTTCTAATAACCAAAATCTGACAAAAAGAAATCATTCCTGATATGAGGCTACAAACACATTGTGGGCACTTTTTCTTCCTTTCTAAAAGGAACCCAGGTGTGATGTTTGAAAAACTGCTCCTGGAAAAGAACTGAGGAGTTATCTGGCTAATAACTGATTTGCAAACCGAGACTCACTGCCCAAAAGTACATTAAACAAAGACAACTCCCAACATTCACATTAATGAGTGTAGAAGCAGCTCCTCTGCCAACTGGGCTTTTAAATGATACCCTAGCCAAAGTTAAGAATGACTGAACCCTCTTTAAGTGTCTAAGTCAAAAATTCTCAGCTATGTTATATTTCTCACAGAAATGGTGAGATATTGTACTTTACTGTTTAAGCTATTGAACAATGAAACATGCAACGACAGATAAAATGACACATGTAATATAAGCCATGCACTAAGATTTTTTGTATGTATGCTTTTTATGTTTAACATAATTTTTTGTATTATGTTTTCAAGCTTTATCCATGTTGTAGCTTGCATTAGTAGTCGGTTTCTTATTATTCCAAAGCAATACTCAATTGTATGAAAATGTTCAGAAATTTTACTTGAAAGTTTCATAGTCTCTTGGACAAAAGTGATGTAGATTTCTTATAGACACATGTTTGTATTTCCCTAGAAAAATGATTTCTTAGTCATGACAGAAATATGTTTAATTTTCAATACATTACAATGCTAGGGAAATAATTCACAAGTAAGATTACATTCTGTGGTGTTTCTGTTTCTTTTTTTCCTGTTTTAGGTATATATTAATGAGTTTTTTACACATATTTTTAATGGTAAACTAGACAACAAAGAAAGGACACAGACATGAAAGTAAACAATAAGTGATAAATGAAATGTGCATAAAACTACACAAAAACAATGAAATGACAAGAGCAAATTCTTGCTTGCCAATAATAACCTGGGATTTAAATACATTCAATTCCCTATTTAAAAGATTCTGCTAGTTGAATATATTAAATATAGAATCAAATGTATGCTTCCTTAGAGAAACTCATTTTACTGGTAAAGCACAGATTGAAAGTGACGGCATGTGAAAAAAAAGATATACCAAGAAAATATGAATCAAAAGCGAGTAAGCATAAGTAGAATTATAAGATGATATATTAGATAAAATAGATTTTCTTAACGTTTTTAACATAGTACTAGAAGTCTAGGCCAAAAATAAAGCTCCTTCAACTTACAAATGCAAAGCTCACATTGTCCCTTTTTAAATACATTACTTTATATCCAGAAAAACCTGAGAGTACACACACACAAAAAAACTGTTAAAACTGGTATATAACTTCAGTAAACTTAAGGATACAAAATCAATATAGAGATATAGAAGTAGCACTTCTATACACCAATAACAAACTAGATGAAAAATGATACCAAGAAATCAACTTTAAATACAAAACCTACAAAAATAAAATATTTTGGAATAAATTTATCCATTGAAGTGAAAGGCACCTATAATGAAAATGATAAAATACTGATGAAAGAAATGAAAGAGCTCACTAAAATTTTTTTTAAAAAATCCCATGCTCATAGAGTAGAAGAATTGATATTGGTAAAATACCCCTACTACCCAAAGTAAATATAGATTCAATGCAATTTATATGCAGATATAAAGAAAAAAAATACCAGACATTTTTTTCATAGAAACAGAAAAAAAAGCATAAAGCTGTATAGAACCACAAATCACTCCAAACACTCCAAATAGCCAAAATGGTTGCAAAGAAAATGAACAATAATTCACTCATCATAATACTTAACTTCAAAACATATTATAAGATTTTAGTAAGGAAAACATGGAACTGATATAGAAAGACACATGAACCAAGAGAATAGTAAAGAGAATCCACAGACATACCCATATATTTACTCTCAATTGATTTTCCACAAAGGCACCAAGAACATACATTTGAGAAAATAGTCTTTTTGATATTGTGCTCAAGCAATTAGATAGACTCTTGAAGAACAGTACAACTAGAATTCTATCTCTTACCATATATCAAAATCCACTCAAATGGATAAAAGACTCAAAAGCAACTTTTAACTTACTAGAAAAAAATATAGCAGAAACAATTTAAAGCACATATATTATAAAACATTTCTTTGGATAAAACACCAAGAACACAGATAAAAAAACATAATAATAGAAAAACTGTGTTATATCTAACTAAAAATTTTGTAGACTATAGAACACTTTGAGCCCATAATGTTTATCCGAGTAACTCAGACATATGAGTTTAAATATCATATGGTTTCCTTTATATGTAAATCTCTTTCTCTCCATATATACATATATATACATATATATACATATATATACATATATATACGTATATATACATATATATCTCATATATATATGTATATATATACAAATAAAAGACAGATAATAGGAAAGAAGAGAGAGAAAAAAAGTATTCTAATTCACTGCAATGTGCCTAAAAGTATACTTTGCCTTACATGTTCTATATGTTCTTTGACTAGTTAGTCTGGTTTTCAATCTGTATATATGATAATTAACTTCATAAGGTCTTGTAAGAGAAATAAATAATCTGCTGTTAAAAAAACATAAGGCCCTTGGGGAGGATGGGAATTACAAGGCGTTATATACATGTACCAATCCCATACAGAGAATGTAAACATTATGTACTGCAAAATGTAGTAACACAAGTTTAAAAAAAGTAAAAAAAAGAAAAGAAATGGTCAAAATTTCTTATCTAACTGAAAAAAACTTGAAATGAAAGTGGAATAAGGAGATAACCAGAAGACCAGGTAAATGTAGTTTTAAACTCTTCCTTTGACAAGACTGCTTTATTCATTAGAGGTAAGAATTTGAAAGCAAGGGAAAGTAAATATCATGATGCGAAGTGATTCGTGATGTTAATTTACATTTCTTCAAATTAGATATGCAGACTGAAAAATCTGTACCGGAGAACCATAAAACATTAATACACTTGGAGACACAAAGAAATGGAAAGATTGAAACATTCGTGGATTAGAAGAATTAACATTTTTAAAATGTCGAATCTTCCTGAGGCAATCTATAATGCATTGCACTTCCTTATCCATTTGTCATAGAAACAAACAGAAAAAAGGATTAAAAATCTTTTGAAGTGATAAAAACAACCACAACAATCTTCAGTAAAAAGAGCGAAGCTGGAGTTACCACAGCTTTAATATCCAGATGAAATATGGCGCAGTTTTAACAAAAGAGGCATGGTGCTGGTGTAAGAGCAGAAACTCAGACCACTGCAATAGGAGGAACATTCCAAAAATAATTCCCAGAATCTGAAGTTAATTAATCTGTGACAGAAAACCAAGAGCATACAATAGGAAAACGACACTCTCTTCAACAAAATCCTAGGAAACCTGAATATCCACATAGAGAAAAACAAAATCAAATATTTATCTCACAAAATATGTCAGAAATGAACTGGAAGTGGTAAAATACTTTAATATAACATTTATAATAATGAAGCTATTAGAAGAAAACATGTAGCAAAGGGTCCACAACATTGGACTGGACAAAATTTTTTTCAATAAAGAACCAAAAAGAAAAGGTAAGAAAGCGAAAATAGGCAAATCTGTTTACTTCAAATTAGAGTAAAAGGTTATGAACAATGCAGGAAGCAATAGAGAAAAATGGAAAATTCATAGATTCAGGCAAGACACTTATGAACCATACATCTTAGAAGGACCTAATGCCAAAATTTGTTGGTAACAATCCAAGTAGCAAAAACTTACCTAACCTAATTAAAAAATAAGCAAAGGATTTGAACATACATTTCTGAAAAAATGAGATTTGAATGGCTAACAGGTATATGGAAAATGTTCTACATCTCTAAAAGTCAGAAAATATAAAGTGAAACCACAGTAAGATACCACTTTATACCTTTATAACAAAGGTAGTGAAGGAAATGTAGTATAGGAAACCCTTTTTTTTTTTGGTGCCAGGAATCAAACTCAAGTCCTTGCGTTTGCACAGCAGGCAGTGAAACCACTCAGCTAAATAGCTAAGCACTATTTCTGTTAGCCAGGATTTAAAGCCAGCCTACATTTTTATCAATGAATGAATAGACACAATGTGATATATGCAATGGAATACTACATAAGCTTTATCAAGAAGGAAACCTTTATTTGGAACAACGTGAATAGGCCTGCCTGAAGCACATTATGCTAAAAGAAATAAAGCACACAGAGAAAGACAAATACTGCATAAGCTCATTCATATGTGTAATCTAGGAAAAGATAAATTCATAAAAACAGAGAATAGAATTATAGTTACCAGAGAGTAGGAAAAAAGTAAGGAATGAAAAATAGAAAGATATGCCTCAATGAATACAAATTTTCATTGACATTGCAGAAATAAGTTTTCATAATCTATTTGTGTCCCAACATGACCACAATTATGTATTGTATATTTTAAAATTGTTAAAATATATTTGTAATATTCTTTTCACAAAAGTGATACATTGATGAGGTGATATGGAATTAATTTCATTGAATATTTATGTAAATATATATGAGGAAAAGAACATCAGATTGTACCACATAAATATACATAATTATTATTTGTCAACTAAAATTGAAAAAGAAATATTATAATTAGATTCAGTTTTAAAATGTGCTAGGAGGATATGAGTATAACTTTATTCAACAGTGTCACATATAACAATTGTCATTCATTAACAAATGGGTATTCTTCCATATTAAAGCTACATTGTTTGTAATGCCTCTAAAGTTCTCCCTGCTGAATAGCATAAGTTGTCCTTAAAAGATACATAAATATGATCTGAATAAACAACATAATTACACCTGCTTTTCATAATAAAGCTGAAAATCTTTCTCCATTTCTCCATTAGAGATAAGACCAGTTGCTTCCTTAGGTTGAGGCGTGTCAAGACTATCACTCTACTCATCATTTATATACAGCCTGTTAACAGATCACAGCTCAAGAATCACACACAAAGCTAGGAGTATCATGATTCAGTGCTAATTAGATGCTTTTGCTGGAAGCTTTCCCTGTTTACACTATTATATCATCCTTAAATGTTTGATTATATTCTATACAGAATCTTGTATTTAATGTCAATTAGTACATCATTTGTTTATTTTTGCTACTAAACATAAGGCTTTACCATTGTAGAATTTAAACATGACATTAAATTGAGTAAAATTCATAACAAATTAAATATGTATGACATAGCACAAAAGTTAACATATATGACAACCAATTAATTATTATTAATTAAAATCAACCACATGAACTATCCAAAAGTATATGAAGTTTTGTGTTGAAAATATTACTTGTTAAAAATAATGTTGTTTGTGTAAACAGATGTGGTATCAAGTTAACAAATATGTAGATTTTGTTAATCTAGGTCAACATAATTGGAGATTTTTAAAATTAGAGACTTTATGCTTAAACGTGAGATTTTTTGTATAGAACTATTAAAAATCAATAGCAGTGGGTGTTTTTTCACACATGTGTGTGACGGTATGAATATAATTATATTAACCAGCTAGTCCATAATCCATAATTGCTGAACTCATGTTAGCGAAGTAAAAAAAAAATCATTTTAATATTAGTAGCTCATCTCCCTTTTTAACTTTCAGACTTATTGCTCAAATTTAGTGATTCATTGATTACTTCCTGGTACTAAAGGAGCAGTAATAAACAAAACTATTAGTGCTCCCAATATAAAATCTTAGTAAAAGTGTACTTGGTAAGGCAGAGGAAGTTTTCAAACACCTTTAATGTCACACATTTTTCTCCCATGCATAAATAATAAAATTGGGTGGAAATTAATTTATGCTCTAAAGTTTCCTTGTGTCATTATTTTAACAATTTGTGGAAGCATGTAAAGGGCCTCTCAAAATCAGATATTAGAACGTTAGTTTATAATTTTGCAAGAATGACAACATTTTCCAAACTTTTAGCATCATACATTATTATTGCATAAATACAACCGTTATTGCATAAATACAAAATGGTAAAGTGGTTTAAAAGAGTGGATTTGTTGCTTAAATGAAGTACTTAATTCTTAGCTATTGATGTCAATTTACATTTAACAAGGGCTATATTAATTCAGTCTTAACAAAACTCTGTTCATCCCATTTCTCTTATCCAAATGCATAAAACAAAAGCAGTATTTGTTGGATAACTCAGCAATTAATTTTATACATTTTATCCAAAAGCAAAAAAACATAGGTTTGCAAATAAAATATTCACAAGAAAGATTGTAGCAACAAAATTTGAGCAGCCAAATGTCAATCAATTGGAGAATAAAAAATGGTAATAAACCCAGTACATATGAACGTGATTCAACATAGTATAGTGAACTCCTGATCCACTTAACAGTATTTTTGCCTGTGTTATACAGAGTTAAAGCCAAGTCCAAAATTTGTTAAATTTCATTTGTATTACACTGAAGAAGGAGAAAATTGATGCAGTCTCAAAAAACATGTCAGTCATTAGTTGGGAGTAGAAAAATACCGTAAGGAAACCAGAGGATCAAATAGTGTTTTCTATTAGGATGATGAGTTGTCAGTGCATATTCATTTCTCTAAGACCATTAAGATATGGATTTTTTGAAAGTAAATTATATTTCAACATTGCTGATTAAAAAAATTAAAAGTATGAATAATTATGCATTGTTTGCTATGTATACTTCACTCTCTCATAGCTTTACAAATATAATTTTACTTTCATTGGGTGATCCTTAATAGTGTAAAAAGTTATGCTTGAAAGTTTTTAATATCTTCCTTTCAATATAAGCTGTGTGATATAAGTGAATTTTAAATAAACAGGAAGGAAAAAATGTTCAAATTACTCCATATTCCCGATGTGCACACTTGTACAATAATAATGTATTAATAAGTGAAATTTATTTTCTTAATGCAATTACAGTTAAGCCTACTCTATCAACATCATATAGTACAGTATTTTTGATAATTTTAGGTTACAGTACTTCATTCAGTTGTTGTAAATTATTGATGAAATTTGCTGACCCTACAGTGTAACTTCAGCAACCCTAAGATTTTTAGAACTTTTTTTCAATTAGAAGTTTTTCAATGTTTGTTTTCCACATTGTATCCTCACAAGAAAGTTTATGTATTATCTTAGCCAGCCAATCAATCCATATTTCTAGATCTCTCACAGAATGTCTTATATAGGATTATATTAAATTTATTACTTCTTTACAAGTCTATATAAATCATGGGGATATTTTATAAGGATCAATGTAAAACATAATCTCTCTTATAGATTAAATAAAGAGGAAACCAAAGGGAAGAATTAGACATTTCCACGTACGATTTTTCTTTTTTATGGTATAATGTATCCTTTCAGATATATGTCTCCTGTTTGAGTATGTAGGGCAAATTATATTGTGAATATTATGGGACACATGTCAGAAATTCAGAATAACCTAAAATAAGAAATATTTCATGATATCCATGCATATCTCTAGGAACAAATAAAAGTGATAGAAAAATGAAATAACGCAAATTCCAATTTTCTTTGTCCTGTTTGATTGATTGATCGTACTGGGGATCAAACTCAGGACCTTGCACTTCGAGGCAGGAGATGGCACCACTGAGCTAAACCCCTGGTCCTTCTTGGTCCTATTTGTATCACATAAACTGCCTAAATGCAATATTATTTATAATAACAATTTCCCATTACAACTTCTAAATGATGAGCTCAAAACTTAACCTCAGTACTAAAATGTTCTAAGTGCCTCTGTACCCTGATCTTTTGTTCTTTCCTATAGCAACAATTTCTCATTCACCCACTGATTACCACCTACATTAATTTCAGAGTATGTCAGAGCATGTAGTCTGTGTTAGATAATTTATAAATTATTCCAGCAGGACATACATTATAATAATGTTTTCGTAGTACTGTATAAGAATATTCAATATCAGACAGTTTAGGATGCTGTATCTTCAGTCATGATCAAACAGAACTCAAATCTTAGAGCATTTTCTTTCTTAAATAAGAAATCAGCTGTTATTTTCTGATATTCTTGGCACAGTTTTTTAAATAAAATATTCCACCTTGGTTAATTCTTAAGTATCCAGGCAAAAAGCATTATAAATATACACTTGAAATAGGACAAATTATCACTGATATAACTTAAATTCTCTAAAGAATTTAATTGTTAAATCATGAAAAATTATGCTAGTGAGAACATGCAAATACTAGCCAATGAGTAATGCTGAAAACCAGACAAAAACAGTTTTACATTTCTTTTGTAATGCTGTATATAAAAAGATTACAAATGCCTGTTTTGCTGATCTGTATCTAACAGTCTGCATTTAGTACAAGTACAGAATAACAATAATTAAAATGAAAACCTTACACTTACCAAAGATTTTTACCAGTACATGAATTTAAGTGAAATAACACCACGAAAAGAACAATTAAATGAAAACAATATATATACTATTTATATGTAATTGTCAGCCCCTTTTAGCGAAAAAGAAGGATGGAAGGGTATTTGTTATTCCTATTAGAAGGAGGAACCTGTTCATTTCTGTCAGTAGTTGACTTCAGGGTAAGTTACAATTTAAAATTTCCTACTGGGTTAATAGCAGGTACTTAAAGTTCAGAAGAGTAGCAGTAATTACTTCTCCCAGTGATTTATTGGGAATATCATGTGGTTTAGCATTACGCATATCCTGTTCTTTTTATTTTGGCTTAAATACATTAAATTTAATGTTTGTTCCCCAAAAATCCAAATACTTTGTCACAATCCAATTAGATTATTTTGCTATTTCAAATAGACATTAGAAATTCTTTTTTGAAAATGCATCAGAACATTACCAGTATAACATACATTGGTAACTTCTCAAGGTCTCTTCTTATGAATATATCAAATGATGTAAATGACTTTTCTGGATTGAGCTAGTCTGAGTGTAGCAGGGCAGCTAGTTTGTTGATTCATCCATCAGCTAAGGAATTATTTAAACTTGTTTATCATCAAATACTTCATAAGTACACTTTTCAGGGGTGATCTGTGCTTCTGTGAATTGACATCCTAGTAAATTCTATATTTGTTTACTTTTCAATACTCCTTTGAAAATCTGCACAGCCCGGTTCTTAGATTTTTGTCATTGACATCCTCATTGTGATTCCATTTGCACGTTGATCCTTTTTACTGTCTAGGTCTCTGCTACCCTAATGATACAGTGTTCTTCATGCTTTTCCTTAATTATTCCATGTTGTTAGCATTAACCTTCTTCTTCCTCACTCCTGTTTAATACTGATGCAAATAAAAAAAATTTAATATTAAATGATCATTGTTTAAAAGTCATTTGAATGATCTATTTGTTTCCTATTACTAATTTTTCAGGCTTCATCACAAGACTTGTAAATGAGGAGTGAGAAAGAAGACAGAAGATCAATATAGCAATAAGAGCCATTATATATCTATGTTTATATATTATTACATAATATGTATATATATATATTTTTATGTATTCAAAACCAGCCATGGTTTTACAAGAAATTCAAGTGCCTGTACCCTTTCTCCTTGAGAATTTAATTCCTTTCTGTAGCTCCTAGGTTTCTTGAGTGAACATAACTATGTTCCTTGCTGGCTTTATAAACACTCTGAACAAAATGGGTTAGTCCCCGATTGTGACCAAACTGGAGACATTTTTTTCTCCAGACTAATAGGCTCTAAAATTCCCTTTTCTTCCACCAGTCAATTAAATGAAATCAATCCTTATTACAAATACATTTTCTGCTCTTTCAAGCTATAAATCTCCTCACTTTAACAGTCCAGAAATAACTTTGAAATGGAATAATTATGGAAGGGAGAACTCACTTCTCTCAATCTCTGTGTAGGTAGGTTTCTGGTTTTGACAAGTACTTATTTGCAAACAATATCCCAAGCAGTTCAGATTCCCCCATATTTACTTGCACTGATCCTGAAGAGAACAGAAAGAATTATTTACAGAAAAAACAAGGGAAAGTGAGCTGGAAGAGAGGCCACCTACAGTCTAAATTAATTGTTTCAGTCAAGGTTCTTGATTACAAAATAACTGAAACCCCTCTATCTAATTTAAGTGGAAAAGGGATTCATCAATCATGAATTCTTTCATTAAGTGATTCGTTCATGACTGGAAGAACAGAGAAAAAATATATGTTTTCCCCTTTGCAAGTGCTTCATTAGAAACTCAAGCAGGACCTTGCCTGGGGAGAAACTGTCTGTGCTAATATGGAGAACAAAACAAATACACTGATGAGCCTGCAACAGCTATTGCCTCCAGACAGATTCTGTTCTGTGACCTGGCAGCCATTAGGAACCTGCGCTGCCGACGCCTCTGCCAGCTAACACTACCTCACTCTCCACATTGCAAAAATGAAAGCTCGTCACTGATTTTCTGTGTGTGTGTGTGTGTGTGTGTGTGTATAAATTTCAAGTAATCATATCTCAGTAACAGAACACCCAAATCTAGCTATAAATGAAGCTTAAGGGATGTATTGATTACTTAACAGGGTGATAAAAATTATTTCCCCATACATAGAATAGCAACTCAGATGATACCTTTTCCAATCATTTACATTAAAATTCCAATAACAAACTTTAATCAACATTAGAGTATAACTTCATGTCACATAGGTAAAGATAAATTTTCATATTAAGATATCTGCTAGCTGAGAATTCCTGAATACATTTTCAATTTTAATTCTCTCCATCCTCAAATCATTACATAACTTTAACACATAACTGGTTGGTACTATTTTTTTTTGTTGTTTACTAGTTAGTAGGTGTCTTAGTTTGGGCTACTTTCAAAAATACTATAGACTTGGTAGCTAAAAACAACCACAATTTATTTCTCATGAGTCAGATTAGACATCTGGTACCAGGGTTCCAATATGGTCAGGTTCTTGTGAAGCCTTTCCTCAAGGGTGTGGACTGCTAACTTCTTTTCCTGCACACAGGAAAAAAAGTTGCAAGAGACCACTCCAAACTCTTAATGATGCTAATTCCATTCATTTGGATTTCACTCTCATGAGTTAATGACCTCCAAAATCTACATATTTAAATACCATCACATTGTTTCAAGATATGAATTTGGAATAATAAAAATATTTAGTCCATTAAAGTTAGACTTCAATGGTTAAACTGTACCCATATCCATATTATGACTTCCAAGTTTCATTTTATTTTTGTTGAAGTACATACATAAACAAGGTGATAGATCTCTTGTGAATGGGAAGGGAGGGGAAGCAAGTAGAATTAAGATATGCCATATACAGGAATCTAATAACTTGGGTAAATGTAAACATTATATGCCATAAACATGAGCTAAGAATAATAAGAAGAATAAAATGTGGAAAGTGGACTTAGAAGTAGAAGAAGAGAGGTCAGAGGGAAGGGGCAGGGAATTAAAAGAAGAAACAAGCTGCATTATGTGTATGTACCTACTCTCCAAGGTGAATGTAAATATCATGTACAGCAAACATGTACTAATAAAAGAATATGTTTAATAAATGTAAATATATATGTTATACTACAAATATGTACTAATAAAAGAATATATATATTTCAAATGTTTTATGTTATTGTACTCTATAGTGTCTAAGAGACATTGAAAGTCAAAGATATAAATGAGCAAACAAATAATGGATAGGATAATTCTAAGTGAAATGGTTTTCATTTCATATTATAGAAAATACAAATTTTACTTGAAATAATTCCTATTCTGAAGTAAAAGATTGAAAATAAAGAGATATTTGAAACTCATCACTTCCAGCAGTCATCAATGAAGATCATTTTATCAGTTCACCTTATGTCTTTTATGTTCCCCATTTCTGAAAAATTATCAGCTGGAATGGCAGATAAATTTAGGTGAAGATGAATACTTTATCTCCATAAATTAAATGCAAGTCTTATCAGAATTCAATTTGAGTTTCATTGTTCATCTTCTAATTTCTAAACCTATTGTTTTAAATTTCTATCAAATAACTCCCTTTAATAGTCAATCAACTGAGGTTTACATTCATTAACTTTGGTGGTTAAATTTGATTATGTCAGTTTGATTATCTTCAGAGTCATCCAGGGGATTAGTAAAGCATGCATGGGTGTGTTTGGCATTACATTGGTGTTTACGCCTGAACTTTTGCTGGTATAGCTTCCCTCCTCTGCTTCCTGACCGTCATGAAATAAGCATCATTAGTCCAACATGCTTTTCTGCCATGTTGTTTCTGCTTGGATCCAGGTGACCATGGATTGAATCTCCTGAAACCATGAGCAATATTTGCATAGATTTTCTTTGGGTCTACTTAGTATAATATCAAGCACTGTGAGCAGACAGAAACTAAAGGACATGATGTTTTGGGGGAATGTGTTATAATTCAGCATGACCATCTTATATATTCATATTTTCAATTAATGTTGAAATTGATGGTACTATTATAATTTTATAGTTGAAAAAGGAGAAATTGATTAATTGTTTTCATGGGAAAAGGATTCTTACTATACCACCATTTCTGAAGGACCAGCTAACAGTTGTTGACTACATTTTTCATTTCAAAATATTTTTAAAATAAATACCCTAAAATTTTGCTTTGCTTTCTTTTCATTTCTGTTGGAAAGGTCATAACAAATAATAATTCCAGGTGCCATTATTATATACCACCCAACCTTATTAGGTATGTGACTTGTCAACTCCTTTCTACAACTCAGTTCTCAGAAGAGAATACAGGTATCTCCCTAAAATCTTAACTGCATATGGGTAGATGCCTGATAAAATTATAAAATAAGCTGTTCAAATGTAGCATGTAGTTTCTTCTTTCAAATGTCTTGGATAGTTTTTCTAAATCTACTTGATTCTCAGTATATACAGTTATAGATCATAGATATCCATATACGAAAGTCCATATTCCTATTCCTGCTGTAACAAATTTTCACTAACTTGGTAATTTCAAGCAACATGAAGTTATTATCTCACTCTTATGTAATTCAGAATTTAAAACTGGGTTTGGGAAAGCCAAAATTAAGTTTTCAGCATGCTTTCTCTGAATGCTCTAGAGAAAATCCTGTTTGCTTGAATCTTGTACTTTCTCGGGAGCTACCCATGCTCCTTTGCCATGGTATCATTTTGCTGTGATAGCATCTGTCTGCAAAGCTGGCAACAGCTGTTATCTTTCACACTTCACAATAATATGACTTTGACTCTCTCTTACCTCCCACTTCCACTTTTAAAGACTCATGTGATTGCATTGGACCCAACTGGACAATTGAGGGTAATGCCCCTATCTGAAAATCCATATCATAATCATATTGGTAAAATCCTATTTGTCATATAAATAACACATTCATACATCCCAAGAATTCAGAAGAGGAAATTTTATTGAAGCATTATTCTGTATGTGTATGCATCCATAAGATATTTTAAAAATATGAATATGTAAGTTAGAAGCATTCATGAACTACAATCTTAGTGAGTATAATCTAATTCTTACTTTAAAGTAAAACATTTAAAACAGGTACTTATTAAGTACACAAAGTGTTGTTTAATAAATGAATGCTCCAGCACAATGGATATTCCATCATCAAAATGACATTCAATTCATTCCTATAATTAGAATGATAGAAGAGATGTTTTATTTAAAAATGTCATCTGGGTTGAATATTAATATTAAATGCATGCAGTTATAAATACTGACCTGAAAATAACTTATACCATATTGCATGTTCCATTGACTAATACATAATTCTATTATATTTCTAAACGAAGAAACACAAACAGACCGGTTTTCAAAGTACTTATTAAAAACACATTCTCTATTACCTGTATATTTGTTTTCTTTCCTTGAAACACATCAAAGTGCAGATGTACAGTATTCACTATTACTAAAAATTAACTTCTGATTATATACTAGAACAAATTTATAAAATTCTACCAATGCCTTTAACTATTCCTAATTTCTTTGTCAAGAAAACATATGTGAAAAATTGATAATCAAGTTCATTTTCATATCATAAAACCAATAAAAATTTTCATGGTTATGTGGGATCCAGGTGGCCAGAAGCGTTCTGAACTAATGGCACTTTTTAAATTTCCAAAATATATTCAAGTGAATAACATTAGATCTCAAATGAGGAAAACATTAGTAACCTAAAACTGTACAAGCAAAGGGAGTAATTTAACTAAACTTCAAATAAAACAATAGTAAATTATATATCATATGCAAAATCACCCAATTTGCATATGTAATTACATGTTTTTATGCATCATTAGGTGCAACTTTTCAAATTTAGCCTCAGAACTTGTTTTTCTATTTTGACCAAGAGTAGATAAAAATATAAAATTATGCTAATTCAGTCTTGCCTCCACTTTCCTTTGAAAATGCTACTTCTCATCTATTATTCTTTAAATGAAAAGGAATTAATTAGTCTTAATTTTTATCATTTTGTAGGGTTTTTTCCTGCTTTTTTATTTCACCTATGCTTTGACATCTTTTATTTGTTGTTGCTGACCCACTTAAACAATTTTATTACTAAATTTGATAAATAGGCATGAATAGAAAATTCTAGAATAGCAATAAATTCAATTTACTTTGAATTAAATCTCTGATTGTCCAATTTGATTGCAATTTATAATGATTGAAGAAGTTTTAAATGTATATTAGTATTTAGATTCCTTCCATGGTTATTCTAATATAATTAATCTGAGAAGAATCACCATTCTAACATTTTAGTTTTCCAGTTGCTTCTAGTGTTGTGCCCAGGTATGAGCTTCTTTTAGGATGTTCTGACTATCTTAAAGTCTACAAAATTTTCTATATCCTTTTTTTTCCAAGTATGAGCTTGTTCCAAATAAATCACTCTAATTCTTAAAAAAACTCCATAAAATAAATATTACATTGCCTACTTTATAAAAGAAATACTGAAAAAAGCATGTCATTAATGTACATATTGAACAATTGTCCCTAATAATTTCAACTTATATAAACAAATACAAATGTTTACTATTTCTGACTTTTGCAATACACCCTTGATACCAAATTTCACACAAAATTCAAGCATCCAAATATAGAATAACACTAAAAATTTACACTAAATTTTAGAGGACACTAGTTGGTTAGCATATAATTCAGCATAGATCTCTCTCTCTCTCTCTCTCTCTCTCTCTCTCTCTCTCTCTCTCTCTCTCCTGGAAGACATTCCAGAAACTTTATTTCTCTTATTCAGCTATGGTTTTCCATGTTTCATGCAAAAATATAACTCTTGGATTTTCTTCAGTTTATGGAATGTAAGAAAGTTTAGTATTTTATTCTCTTCATTTTAAAAAAAATTATTTGATATAGACTTAAAAAGGTATTCTTCTGGAAACTCACTAGTTTTTGCTTGTAAATTTGGTTACAAATTTTGCTAAATTTCTGTGTTGTAAAAATCCAATATATTAGCTAAATTAATTTATCACATTATATTTATTTCATGAGAACCAGAATAGTAACTTTCTAAAACATTATAATTGATGAAGCCACAGAAAAAAATCACCATTATTGAGGAATCCAGTTAAAAAGAATAACATCAATGGCCTGCAATTAGCAGCAAATTTGTAAACCTGGCCTTAACACTCTGTTCTGTCTTTCCACCTCATACATTTGCCTTTCCCCCCAAAAAAGCATATGATTTCCCCATATTGGTAGAGACAGTTTTTGTTGCTTCATCTTTCTTTTTAATAAAACATTTGGAATATTCAAAACTAAATTAATTTAAACACAACTGATCTTTATTTAGCTGAGTAAGAGGTTGGAGGCTGGTTACTTCTTAAATTCGATCATCCACTGCATATAAGATTTTTCTCCTTTTACAAACTTCATAAAAGCAGAGTATCTATTTGAAAAAGTGTGATTTTGTCTTATTTTAATACTAGTAATAGATATTGATAGAAAAGGAAGGAAGGAGAAATTGCTGAAAATTATGTAATTACCAAAAGTAATAGTGACAAAATAAGAAAATGAAAAACTTATCTGACTGTAGGAGTAAATTAAAGTTCATAGCAGCCCAGTATTTGCTAAGCTCTCATTTAAAAGAAGTTTAAATAGGTATTTTTTACTACATGTGGTTTTAATCAGTGTGATATAATTTTCAGTTCCTTTGATTAATGAGTACATTCTCAGCTTTTAGGTGTTACCTATTTGTTCAGAAGCCATAGAAACACTCTGATTTAACTGGCTTAAATGCACTTTTTGACTTACTTAATTAGCTTCTCTCAAGTTGCTAATAACCATACAGCCATGACTGTGAACCATGTAATTATTTTGACATTAGTTTCTCTCTCTGGGATATCTTATTCTTGATGTCATCATTTCTCCACTTCAGTTTCTGGCTAGTAATTTTACAACTGTAATAAAACTACTACTGGAGGATGGGCATATATATATATATATATATATATATATATATATATATATATAGTGCCTGCACATTATTTTATAATTTACAAAATGTGAGAAAACTCATTAACTACTTCTAAGAAGGCTCAATCAACATTGATCATATCAAAACAAACAGGTTTGAACTTTGTTGTTCCTGTTTTGGTTTTACTCATTTTCTCACTTGAAATTACCAAGAAGATAAAATAGAAAAAATATATATTTGAAACATTTTATCAACTAAGAAAAATTCTAATTCTTGTAAATATATACATTTATGGTCATGTAAGAAAGAAAAATGACTGGGAAAGTGAGTGAGAAAGATATGAAATGGCAAAACGTTGAATGTGTGTCAGATTCATAAAACTGATATTGCATCACAGGTGCTCCTATACATAGAAATATATTAATCTTAAATTCATGGAAAAGGAAACTTTGGTAATACTAATCACATACACACAAAAAGACAGCAGCAAAATGCTGATGAATGAAGTCCCATGGATTCTGAAATAGGGCAGAGTGGCACAAGCAAGGTAGTGCTGTAATCTCATTTCCAACCTTGGGAGCAATCACAGCAGTTAGTCTCATGAAGCAGATACATTCTCATGGAAACTTCCAAATGTATGGGAGGAGTCTTGAGTTTTCTATCCTTCTCTGGTCCAATCTTTCTCAGGCTTCTGCCTACAATTTGTCTAGAATGTGGTCCACAACAGGGTTTCAGCACACTCCTATAAATCTGGTCTCCACAGCTACTGAAAAGAACAATCCTTTAATCAGCCCAAAATCAGGTCTCATGTAGTGTTCTGTCTTCATTTATAGGGATTCAGGTACTCGAGTGGGATTAAGACCAGAGGTATTTGAAGGTATCCATCACTTCTTCCTTCTGATACTCAGAACACCATCTTCCCTGAGTCCCACATGACTAGTTTGCATGTCATCTTTGTCTATATCGTCACCAAATGGTTCTCTTGTTCCCCATTGGCTTGCAGCTTTTGTTTCTCAAACTTATTCAGTCCATAATCTACTGTCTCCGAGGCAGGGTGGCATAGCAGAGGAGAAACTGTTCATGGAAAATCAGGAAGAAGCAAGCAACAAAAAAGCAAACGACAAGCCACTTTCTGTGCCCTTTATGTTTTATACAGGGTACCGACCCTTAATCCTAGCAATGTACCTGAGAAACAGGCACCTCTGAAAAGTCCCACCTATGACTGCATGAGGATTTGAGGGGACATCTAGACACAAATTATAACAAATTTTCTTGGAAAAAACATTCACAGAAAGTAATTTCTAATTTTTAAAAGTGTATTACTGTTGCTCTTTAATATTCATAGGAACCGGGGATTTATCTCAGTGGTTCGGGTGCCCACCTCGAAAGCACAAGGACCCAAGTTTGATCCCCGGTATCAAATATATATATATCATATATATCATATATATATATATGATATATAGTATATATATGATATATAGATATATTCATAGGAAGCATAGTTTAAATACAAAACTTTACCCTGAAGCATGCCTTCAAGCCTCTAAGCAACTTCGTTATGTTTTTTATTCTTTTAATACCCCTTTACTTATAGTTAACCATCTCTATTTTCTTCTCCCCCCAACAACAAACACAATTGTCCTTGTCCTTCCTGTAAATAATAACCTTCCTTACTTTTTATTAAGAAAGTTAAAGCACATTGAAAAGACCATCTAGTGAAATGTTTCCTGTGTTATACAAGCATAAATGTGAGATTCCTAATTCAAGTCATCTGTCTTTCTACCTATTGCTGTATATAAGCCCTTTATGATTCTTTTTGTAATGTCCCAGCTAAATTAAATGATTGTATGTTGTATTATACAAAATAGAGCACAATAATTTTCCTTCTCAGTGCATTTTTTTCTATCATACCATTTTCATTGGTAGAATACATTCTGTTATTCCAGACTACAAGATGAAGATGGAGAATAAGAAGGAGAAGTAGAGGAGAATATGAAAGAGGATTTGGAAGAGAAAATGGAAAAGAAGACATACAAGCAGGAGGAGGATGAGGAGCTGGTGTATAGTGAATTATGATTAACTTTAGTTATCATTACTTACAAGACACCTGAAGCTTATTTTCCTGTTTAATTCAAATGTTTTATCCTTTGCCCAAGATCTAGTTTCACAGCAACAGAAACCTAAAACAACTGTCAATCCAGCTCCTGTTAATTACTCATGTGTACAAATAGACCAAGTATGAGGAATTGGTGATTTCAGACTAAAATATGTTTGTGGATGCACAGGAGAAGATGGTATGATTATAATACTTAGCCAAATGCCTTAGGCATATTGGAAACTAAGTAAATAATCTAAAAAAAGAGATACTGATGTTTACTTTGCATGAGCCCATAATTTCTTTCTTCTTTTCATACCTGTAAGAGGAAAACTTTAATCTAATGAAACTGTAAATTTGTTTAAATGCTAAAACTTTCCTATTCTCACCAATTAAAGTATAAACATTGTGTTACATTTGCAAAATCAGGTTTTTAATGCTAATCAGAAATTGCACTGTACTCCACAAAGAGCCTCTTATTAAATGGATAGTTCTTACAATAATAATAATAATACAAAGAAATCACGTTAACATAAAAATACAAGGAAGAAACCCATCAGTGAATGTGACTGCATTACTGAGAGCATAATGCCCATTAATTTTATTTTCACAGTCTATTTTTGCTGTGTGTATATTAAACTCTAACACCCTTGAAAAGTGACAAGTCTTAGGTATATTATATAATGAAGGAAATGGGTAGAGTGATTTAACTATTTATACAAGACTGCATGGTGGTGGGATTTTAACTCATATATTTCAGGTTTACAGACTATTTTTTACAGTATGGTTTTATTCTGTACTGCACATTGGTCAACATTTCTTAATCTCCATTGGTTCATTTTTAAATGGAGATACTAACTTGCAGAAATTTAAAAATTAAATGTATTTTATTTTATTTTATTTTTATTAGCACATGTTTGCATTATATACAATTTATAATCATCTTGGGAAGTGGGTATATGTATACGAGAAAGTTCAGTTCTTTTTTCAGTCATCTTCCCCGTCCACCACCCTCCCTCACCTCTCCCCATTTTTGTTCTTGTTGATAGTAAACTCATCTCATGTTTACGGTATATAATGTTTACATACATTGAGATGATTAGGTTCCTTTACCTGACATATCTTTAATCTATTTATTTCCCATTCCCTTCTCCCTTTCCTCTCACTCATATTCTCTTGGACCCTTTCCCCTTTTCTAGAGATCTATTCCCTTGTCTCCTTCTATCCATTCTTTGTTCTGCTCTTTGTACTTGCCTTAGTTAGGTAAGAGATACTGTATTTTATTTAAACTTGTGTGTCTAATTTATTTCACTCAACATTAAATTTTCCAGGTGCATCCATTTTCCAACAAATGTCCCATATATGTCCTTCTTCTGCAGATATTTTTGAATATCAGCAGTATTTGTTTGCCACTTGTGCCTAGCAAAGTTTTTTTTTTTTTTTTCAATTTCACTTTTTTATTTCAGGGTAATACAAATGGTACTTTATATGTTGTCATTTGGAAAAGATGTACCACAAATCCATATTATTTTGGTCCAAGCTTCCAAGACTTAGCTTTAAAGTTAGAAGAACTGTAAGCAACCATCTCACTCAACATTTTCCAAGGAATTCTGCAAAACATGAGTTTAACTGGATGTTAGCAGGTAACATACAAATAAGCAAAAGAGGATTATATAATCAAAAAGGTTTTAGAAACACTGGATAAACAAAAACAAATTGTACTTTAAATAAATTTTTTTCTATAAGAATAGTTTTTGATTTACAGAAAAATTTAGAAAATAGTAGAAGATTCTCACACACCCTGCCCCAGTATCCCCTTTATCTACATCTTGTGTTATTTGTGCCATAGTGGTTACATTTGATAAGCTGATAGTGATACATTATAATTATTAACTTAAGTTAATACTTTATTATTTAAAAAAAATAATAATAGAAATTAAGATCCAGGGGAGCTTGATATACCTTTTTTTTTTCATTACGTTTATTGCTACATTTTAGGTATAAAATACAGTTACATTCATCCTTGGAATCTCGTGCCTTTGCATGATGTAAACTTTGAGTTTGATCCCAGGTACCAAAATAAATAAATAAAACAAAATATTAAAAAAAAAAAGTTCATGATATGAAGATGACTTCCCACTATTGAACTATTAACCTTAGTGAGTAGCTTTAATTGTGTTCATTAGACATTGTCATTTATCACTCTCATTTCCCATCAAAATACTGTAATTTGGTAAGAAAATCCTTGTGTGCATCCTATACTTATTATATAATGATTTATGCTCTCTGTTGTCCAGAACTGCTTTTGCTATTCTAGGCCTCTTCTGGTTCCAAATGAATTTTTGGATTGTTTTCTATAGTTCTGTAAAATATACAGTTGGGTTTTCAATCAGGATTGCATTGACTCTGTATAGGACCTTTTGAAGTATGGCCATTTTCACTATATTGGTTCTTCCTACCCAGGAATAAGAGATATCTTCCCATTTTCTTTTATCTTCTTTCTTCTCTTTTTTCAAAGTGCTATAGTTTCAGTGTAGAGGTCTCTTGTCTTCTTTGTTAGACTGATTTATAGATATTTCATTTTTTGGATGCTATTATGAAAGAAATTGTTTCCTTACTTTCTCTCTCAGTGAGTCTGTTATTTGTGTACTAGAAGGTTATTGATTTTTGAGTGTTCGCAGCAGGCAGTGAAACCACTGAGCTAAATCCCTGGCCCATTTTTTGAGTGTTTATCTTGTATCCAGCTATTCTACTGAATCTGTCAATTAAGTCTAGAAGTCCTTTGGGAAAATTTTTTGGGTCTTCTATGTAGAGTATCATATCATCAGCAAATAATGACAGTTTAACTTCTTTCTTTCCTATCATTATTCCTTTTATTTCTTTCTCTGGTCTAATAGCTGTGGCTAATGTTTCTATAACTATATTGAACAGGAGTGGTGACAGTGGATATCCTTGTTTTGTTCCTGATTTTAACTTGAAGCTTTTCAGTTTTTGACCATTTAGTATGATGTTGGCTGTTGGTTTTTCATAGATAGCCTTAACCAAATTGAGATAAAGACCTTCTATTCCAATTTTCTGTAGGGTTTTTATCATGTATGGGTGTTTGATTTTGTTGAATGCTTTTTCTGCATCTATTGAGATGATCGTATGGTTTTTGTCCTTGACTCTGTTAATATAGTGTATTACATTTATTTATTTATGTATGTTGAACCATTCCTACATCCCTGGGCTGAATCCTACTTGATCAGGGTGTATGAAATTCTTGATGACCCTCTGTATTCTGTTTGCCAGTATCTTATTGAAGATTTTTGCACCTATGTTCATGAAGGAGATTGTCCTGTAGTTCTCTTTTTTGGTTGGGTCTCCCTGGTTTTGGAATCAAAATAACACTTGCTTCAGGGAAGTAATTCAGAAGTATTGCTTCCCTTTCAATTTCATTGATGAGTTTAAAGAGTAGTGGCAATAGATATTCTCTAAATGTCTTGTAGAATTCAGCAGTGAAGCCATCAGGACCTGGGCTTTTCATTGTTGGTAAAGGTTTAATTACATTTTCAATTTCATTGATTGTAATTGGGGTGTTTAGACTTTTTAATATCTTCTTTGTTCAACTTTGGTAGTTCATATGTATCTTGGAATCTGTCCATTTCTTCTGTGTTTTCCATTTTATTAGAGCACAGGTTCTCAAAGCAGGTATTGATGATCCTCTGGATTTCTAGTGGATCTGCTGTGACTTCACCTTTTTCATTCCTAATAGCATGAATTTGAGCCTTTTCTTTCCTTTTTTTGATAAGGTTGGCTAAGGGCTTATTGATTTTATTTATTCTTTCAAAAAAAACCAACCCTTCAATTCATTGATTTTTTTCTATCATTCTCTTATCGTTATCTCCATTGCATTGATTTTTGCTCTGATCTTTATAATTTCCTCCCTTGTATGAGCTTTGAGTTTATATTGCTCTTCTTTTTCTAGGACCTTAAAATTCAGCATTAGGTTGTTTATTTGAGCTCTCTCTGTTTTCCTAGTATGGGCATTCACTTCTATGAATTTCCCTCATGTAACTACCTTCATTGTGTCCCATAGATTCCTGTATGTTGTATTGCCACTATCAATTATTTGTAAAAACTGTATAATTTCTTCTTTAATTTCCTCTCTGACCCATTGGTTGTTCAGGAGGGTGTTATTCAATGTCCATGTGTTTCTGAAGTTCTTGCAGTTTCTCATGCTATTGATCTCCAATTTAATTGTGCTGTGATCTGATAATATACAGGGGATAACTTCAATTCATTTGCATTTACTTAAACATGTCCCATGAACTAGAATGTGGTTTATTTTGGAGAATGAATGTATAATCTGATTTTGCAGGGTGGAACACTCTGTAGACATATGTTAAGTCAATTTCTTTGAAAGCTTGGTTCAGTTCTATTATTTCGGTGTTGATATTTTGTCTAGGTGATCTGTCTATTTGTGACAGTGGGGTATTGAGGTCCCCCACTACAATTGTATTAGTGCTTATTTGGTTTTTCATGTCCATTAATATTTGTTTTGTATAGTTAGGAGCATTAGACTTTGTATCCTGCATCTTGCAGGGACTTGGGGAGGGCCTTGGTCCCTTTTCCAGAATCTATTTTTAACTCACTATGAAGGAGGAGGTCATCTATATATTGTAACAGGCAGCAATTGTATTGAGCATGTGGGAAACAATTTAAGTCTGAGGCTAATGCCTCACCAAATAAAGCAGAAACATTTTTGAATCCCTGCAGTAGTCAGGTCCAAGTCAGCTATCTTTTTTGTCCTGTTTCTGGATCTTTCCATTCAAAGGCGAAAAGTGGCTGGCTCAGGAGGCATTTTGAAGGCAAAAGAATGCATCTTTTAAATCTAGGCAGGTGAACCATTTTGGTTTTGCAGGAATCAGACTGAGCAGGGTATAAGGGTTAGAAATGGCTGGGTGCAGAGTAACAGTGGCCTGGTTAATGGCTCTAAAGTGTTGTATAGGTCTGTAGTCCCCATTAGGCTTCTTTACTGGGAGGAGGGGTGTATTTCAAGGTGATTGACATTCTATAAGGAGCCCATTTATTAAAATCTATTTATGTGAGGGTGGATTCCCTCATCGAGCCTCCTGTGCCACTGGGCACTGTCGAAGGGGCACTGGAAGGGCTCTGGGCTTGAGTTCTACCATTATTGGGGCATGCCTTCTAGCAAGGCCAGGTGGATTGTCTTCAGCCCAGAATCTTGGGAACAATGTCTTAAGCTTCCCTTGATCATTTTGTGTCTCTAGGATTTTAGTTTCACCTCCCTCAAACAATTGCCATTCTTTTCCTGGGGAACTGTGAGCAGCAGGACACGACTGTCAGGGGCAGTGCTCAGGACCAGATGATTATCACCAGTGTCCCCATCAAATGTGATAGTTGCTCCCAGCTTAGAGAGAAGGTGTCTCCCCAAGAGTGGAATGGGACATTCAGGCATATACAAGAACTTGTGGTCACTTGATGCCCCCAATCACACCTGTCCTGTGCTGGCAAAAAGTCTTTTTAATGGAAACTCCCATAGCCCCAGTAACTTGAGTGTATTGGGTACTCAGAGGGGTGACTGAGTCACAACAGAATGTTCTGTTTCACTGTCCACCATAAAGACAACATTGTAATCCTCTACTTTAGCTTTGACTAGGGGCTCACAGGGACTCAGATTTAAGGAGCCCCATGGCCCCTACTCATCCTCCTCTCTAGCCAAAGAGAGGAGAGTGGAAGGAGAAACATCCTCTTCTTTTTGGTGTCTTTTCTCCTTTCTCTTCTTCTGGAGTTTTGGGCATTTGTTCTTATGATGTCCATGTTCTTTACAGTAGATGCATTGGTCTGGAGCCAAATCAGTACATTTTTTTTCTTTTTAGTGAGCTGCCCTCCTCATTAGGCTTCCAGTGGGAGCTCTCGGGCAGATTTTTCTTTTTATTTCTCGGTCCAGGATGGCCCAGCACTGCTGCCAGGAAAGCGACCTTCTGTTTGGCTCGGCAGTCTGCTTCTTTTTTTTTGTTCCTTTTTTTCTTCTTGATCCCTGTTTATGTAGACTTTTTGACCAATGAGGATCAGCTGGGTGATATTTATCTCCACCCAGCCTTTTTGTATTGGAATCTTCTTTTGAATGTCTGCTGAAGCCTGAGTTATGAAAGCAGTGTTGACCATTTTATTTCCAGGGGCCTCTGAGTCAAAGGGTGAATATGTCTTGTAAGCCTCACACAGTCATTTCTAGAACTTTTCTGGCTTTTGTCCTTTTTCTGAATGGTTTTAGCTATCTTAGTCATGTTGTGTGTCCTCAGAGTTCCCACTTCCATCCCCTTTATGAGGGCTTCACGGTACTTGTTGAGTTTTCCTTGTCCCCCAGCCATGTTGGGGTCCCAGTCAGGTTTATCACAAGCCCAGTGATCATTTAGCCATTGTTTTTCATTTGCCTCATCTTGAGGTACCTGGGTCTTGAGGTATCATCTCACCCCATCCACAACTCATCTGTGTTCCTCAGTCTCGAGGAGTCCCTCATCAGTTCCTGACAGTCTTCCCAATCTGGATGATGCATCCAAAAAATAGAAGTCAGCAGTTTGGTCCTCACCTGCAGCTTCTCTGAGTAGGAAGGAGTGTGAATTTTTCCAATTTAGCAAATCAGTGGAGCTAAAGGCTGATGTACAAGGATGGAGGGCCCTCCTGCTGGATTGGGATACTCTCTGGGGGCATCTGGAGATACATGAAGTGAGGCAGTGAGCCACTGAGCTGGTGGGGTCTGAATCTGTGGTAGGTGTGGGTGCAGGATCTTGGAGAGGTTCGGTTGAATTAGGCGAGGCTGGGCCTGGTGCTGAGGCTTGTGCTGAAGCTGCAGAGGCTGGTGCTGCTGCCATAGGGGGCCAGAGAAGGACTGGGGCAGTTGGGTAAGGAGGGGGAAAGTCTAAATTTTCTCAGTCCAGGTCTGAAAGGACTAGTTTCTTTCCAGCATCATCCTCTTTTTGACGGAGGAGCAGGATAGTGCTTTTTACTTTTAGAGCACACATATGAAGTTAAGGTGGCATTCTGTGGCATAACCTGAGCTAGGAATCAATATAGGGAAATTGATCTGGATGTTCCTGTCCAGGGGCAATGACCTCCTGCCAGACAGACCAGACAAGATCCCCATCTAGGGATCCCTCATGTGGCCAAGCTGGGGAGAGCTTGGGCCATTCTAACTCACAAAAGGTTTTAAGCCATTGGAGTTTCATTTTAATGCCATAATCTATAGTGAAACCTTTCTTAGAATTTTTAAGCATGCATTCCAAAACAGTAGGATGAGATGTTCCTGTCCCCATGATCAGCCAATCAGAGCATTGGTGTGTAGGGGGATACCCTTGTATGGAGATGCAAGACAAACAAAGGAGAGTGATGGTAGGAGACGATCCACACTGGCACCTGTCTGGCTGCATGACTAGCACTTTCAGGACTGTCCAGGCATAAGGGTATATTTATCTCATCATGAAAGCACCCACTTAGCCCTTAGTGGACACATTCACAGAATCACAAATCAGGCCAAATCACATCTGTAATCTCAGGGGATATTTAAGCACAGAGGTGCCCCCCTTTAGTTGTGGACACAGATGGAACAGCCTATTAACTTACACTATCTGTTCACACTCAGTCTCTCAATCATGCACAGTCATTTAGAAGTTAAACATTTCCATCTGCCTGGGATGGCCCTAATTCAGTCTTCACAAAGTCAAAGCAAAACAAATAGGACTCCAAAAAGCCCCAAACAAAGCAAACAGGACTTCAAAAAGGCCCTACCAAATGGGTATTTGATATTCCCACACAAGGGGGGATCAGGCTCTTCTTCTGACTTGGGTCAGGATAACCAAATTGAATCTCAGGCTTTTCCCAGGGTGGCCTACCATGTCCAAAGTCAGTCAGTCCCGAGTCTCCTGCCTCCTGTTCCAGGTCCAGTTAAGCCGCTGTCTATGAGGCTGGCATTAGGAGTCCTTGAGGGGATTGAGAAAATTCTCCCAGGGGTGCCCTTCCCCTCAGAGGAGTAGGAAGGCCAGAATCCCTCCAGCAGGGTTTGAGCCATTGGCCAAAGGGCCAAAAGATGATCTCAATTTCCAGCCAAAGAACCAAATGTTGCTGCAAAATGGGAGTTGAAATGATCTTTCAGAGATCAGGAAGGAGAGTTGAGTAAAATAACAAAGTTTATTGCCAGCCAATGTCCAGTCTCAAAAAACAAGTCCTTATAGACTGAGCTTGAGTTAAAATAGTTTTTCCTTTATATGTCTTTTACAGAATAAAAAGTTCAAGTAGCAGTTACACAGCTACATGACAAAACAACAAGAGACTTTCCACAGCTTCAAGGTTGGGGGCTTACATAAACAACTTCAAGGCTGTTTTCTAATCTCTCTAAAAACAGGCTGTCTCACATGAGAAAAAAAGCCACCCAATATTTTTTAAAACAGGGACAGGTTGACAGAGGGGGTCTTGGGAATAGCCACAGAAAACAAGAAAAACAACATATTTTTGCTATATTGGTATTTTAAACTGACATACAGTTCATAGACAGATGTGCTACAATAATTATTCATTCCAAATTATGTTTGACAACTCTTTCCACTTCACATATATATTTATGATTGTCATCTCTTCCTCATGGATTGTTTCCTTTATAAGGATGTAGTGGCCTCCTTTGTCTCTCTTAATTAGTTTTGGTTTGAAATCTATTTTGTCTGCAAATAAAATAGCTACTCCCAATTTTTTCTGGGCTTCTGTCATATTGAGAACTGTTTTCCATCCTTTTACTGTCATTCTATGAATTTTTTTGTGAACTAAGTAGGTTTCTTGTATACAGCTTATTGTTTGATTTTGCTTATTAAACCATTCTGCCAGTCTATTTCTTTTGATTGGTGAGTTGAGGCCATTAACATTGATGGTTATAACTGATATGTATTGGCTTATCCTTGTCATGTTATTTTCCTGTGGTTGGCTCTTTTATTTTTTATCCCCCCCCCCTTCTAATTTCTTGCCTTGCCTAGTGGATTTGCTTTGTTGGGCCTTATAGAGTTATGACCTTCATTTTCTTTTTCCAGAATTTTGTTGAGAATTGTTTGGAGTGCTGGTTTGGTATTCATGAAAATTCTCAGGTGTTCTTTGTCCTGGAAGTATCTTATTTCCCCATCAATTTTGAAAGATAATTTTGCCGGATACATCAGTCTAGGTTGGAAGTTGTGTTCTTTTACAGCTTCAAATACCTCACTCCAGGCTCTCCTGGAGTTGGGGGTTTGTGCTGAAAAGTCTGCTGTGATTCTGATGGGCATCCTTTTGTATGTGATTTGTTTCTTTTCTCTAACTGGTTGTAGTATTTTGTTCTGTTCAGTTTCAGGGATCTTGATTACTACATGTTTAGGTATAGAGTTTTTTTGATCATGGTTAGTTGGAGTTCAGTATGCCTAACACAGCTTTATGTCAAATTCTTCCTCTGTGTTTGGCAAATTTTCTGTCATTAACTCTGTGAACAGTTTTTTTTAAAATATCATTTATACTTTCTCCTGATTTTTCATGGATTCCTATCAGTCTTATATTATTCTTCTTTACATCATCTAGGAGATGCTAGATTTATTTCTCATGGTCCCTTACTATATTTTTTGGGGGGTGAGGGTTGGTACCGGGGATTGAACTCGGGTCAATTTGCTTGCACAGCAGGTGGCAAAACCACTGAGCATCATCCCCAGCCCTGCAGTTGCTTTTGGTTTTTCTGTTGTTGTTGTTGTTGTTGTTGTTTTGGTCCCTTACTATTTTTAAGAGATCTCTCTTTTCATGGTCAGTGACCACAATCCTGTCTTCTATATCTGATATTCTGTCTTCACATTCACTCATTCTGCTGCAAATACTTTCAGTGGAGTTTTTAATCTCCTGGATATCTGTTCAAATCTGTTTCATGGAGTCTATTTCTTTCCTATGTTGGGTGTTCATGGTTTCCATCATGGTCCTGAGCTTATTTACTTTTTTATCTGTTTCTGTTCTAGAGTCTCTGATCATGTCTTTCATTCTGCTCATCATCTCTGTGGTTATCTGGGAAATTATTTCTGTTGTGAATTTTTCTTCAGCTTCATTCATCTGTTTTGTTATGTCCTTATGCCATCAGTGTAGGGTGTCCAGGTTCTTAATTATCAGAGTTTTCCACCATGTTTATCCCAGTATTTGCCTTTTGGGAGCTGGTACCCTGATTTTGTGTCTTGCTTATGTGTTCTTTCATTTTTATTTTTGTTGTTGATACTGTTTTTTTTTTTTTTTCAATTCCTGGGTTGGTACTTCAATATTGCTTATTGTATCTTTGCATCAATACTCTTTGCATCAATACTTCAATATTGCTTATTGTATCTTTGTTGCTTGTATTTAGAACTTTTATGGAATGATTCTTTCTCAGAAGTGTCTTTCAGATATATCTGACCTTTAGGTTTTGACTCTTTAATGACTCTTAGGCCATCATGTTTTCAGTATACTAGGAAGGTCAACTAATTCATTCAATCACAACACCTTAGCCCAAGTGATAAAATCAGCAACAACAAAAGCATCAAGCATGGTTTAGAAAATGACAATTTGTGGTAGTTATTAATCTATTACTTTAAAACATATTAACTAAATCAAAATCAAGGACCAGTCCAAACTATGTTTATAGTGAATAAACTCTTCAATATGGCAACTTTACTCTTCAGAATGGGGACTTAGAAGGAGTTGGGGAGGGAGGGATTGATATGTATGATAGGGAAAGGTTAGAAGTGAAGCTAGAGGGCAAAATAACATCACACAAACTCTAGGAAACTGTTGAAGAGAAGAGAAGAAGACAGAACAAAACAACAAATACAAAAACAGAACAACCTAACAGTAATAGGGAAGCTAGAAACTGTTTTTACTTTCCTTTAAAACTAATGACAATGGAGAGAAGGAAAAAGAAAAGAAAAAGTAAGAGAGAAAGAAATTTGAATTAGGACAGAAGCAGGAATAAAAAGGGAGAGAAATGAAGAACAAGGTAGGAGAGAGAGCAAGAGAGAAAGAGAGAGAAAAGAAGAAAAAGAAAACAAGAGAAAATATGGGGAAAATTTGAAAAGAGAAAAAACAAATAAAAACTAGAAAAAATATTAAAAATAAGAGAAAAAATTACTTTGAAGATAAAAAATAAAAATAAAGGGCCTCCTTCAGGGTATGTCTCTGTTGTCACTATAGACAACATGAGCAGGAGTGTGCAGATCTAAGTCAATTAGTCTCAGCAAGCCAGCAGCTGTCCCCTGAGGTTCAGGCTGATTTCTGTCTCCAAGGCATAAGTTGAGATCTCTGATTTCCTGCTGGGTTGAACTCTACAAGGGTCTACAAGTTTCTACTGCCCAGGTTCCAGCTGACCTTCCCCTGAAGATAGACCAGGTTCCTATGGGAGGTGGTGTTCCCTCCAACTTACCAACTACAGTGGTCTCGTGTACCTTTTATTGCAGAGATTTTCTTCACTTTTCCAATGGGTTTCAATTTTCATCTAGGAGCCTCAGAGAGGCCCTCTTTCTCTTGTTCATTTTTGTTCTATCTCCTGGAGCTCATATCAATGTCTTTTCTGACCCACTGCCCCTCTGTGGTGTTTATCCAAGTGCTGGCTTGGCCCAGGAGCCAGAGGTGTGTGTGTGGGGGGGGTATGCTTCTCTGCATCAAAGGGGCAAAGCCACCAGACATCCTACACTCTGCTCTAGACCTGTGCTCCTCGGTGGCTAAGGGGCAGGCCCTAGCAAAGTTTTAATTCTATAGATAAATACCTTTGTCACTAAAGAATACTGCTAATGGTACAGTAAAGATAATGATGATGGTGATGTCAAATTTTATAAAACTAGTAACACACTGATAGATACTTGATAATAAACAGATATGAATAGATATGTTAAACATGGATGTTCATAGATACACTCTTCTGTCAAACCCAACATAGATTATCCATTAAAATTTATATTTAGATTCAGGAACATATGAAACACAAAGATAATGAAATATTCTCATACCTTTTTTAATGGTACAGTGGCTCTGTTTTTGCAACTGAATTTCAAAAAAATTAGCATGAATCATTTTTTCAAGATTAACTTTAAGAATATATACATTGGCAAATGCTATTAAGAAAAGTATTTTCAGTAGGAAAAGATAAATTTATTCAATATAGACATTAACAGTTTGTGACTAGAATGCCCATCCTAATTAGGGGGAGAACCTTCTGAAATGTGTTTTAATTCTCTTTAGTAAACAACAGCTTCATAGAAAAATCCTTAGCCTTACTTATAAAACAGGTTGTAGTAAAGCATATTAAAATAGTTTTTCAATTATTCTTCCCTTAATTAGTATTTTCTTTCTATTATACCTCAAGAGAAAAATAGTAGTTTTAAGATTATTTCATATTTTTTCATTCAACTGTGTTAGTAACGCCAAACTATTATTTTGAGAGAAAATGTGTGATAATGCCATTTACTTGATATTTTCCTTTATAAAGCATTATACCTTAAGATTTTTCATTATGCACCCAGCATGTTTCATAAATGAATTTGGTATATACATTTATGCCAAATCTTGAAGTTCTTCCAACTGCTTTTTTCCCCTACTTTTGGAAATCTCTTCATTAATGCTCCTAGTTGCTAAGGAACACCCCCACTTTCCTGGTTGCCATGGTGACCCTTGAATTAGGGAGGGCACAAAGCCATCTGTTAAAACCAATAGTCCTTCTTTCTTTAAAGTATAACTTGTCCTATGCATACAACACAAAGATGGGATATGTAAAATATGACATAGAGTCTAGGTGGACATAAGCTAAAATTAAAAAAATGATGTTTTTGCTTTGTATTTTACTTCTGAAAAGTAATCATTTTTTATAATGTAAAATCACTAGGTTGCCAAAATACTACATTCAAAATAGATTGAAGGTATAGACTGAACTGAAAAAGAAAAAGGACAATGAAATAAAATTGTTTCAGGTATTTAAAAACATTGGTTTATTTTCCTTAATTCATCATAATCTTTATTCTTTTTAAATGTACATCCAAAATAACAGGTTAAAAGAAAGCTTGACCAAGTTCCCAAGTTTAGTCCCCAGTACCAAAAAAATAAATAAAATAAAAAGAAAGCTTGAATACATAACTAGAAAAAGTGATTTATTTAATTTCACAGGGTCACCAGAAAATAAATGAATAACTTGATGTTAGGAATATTTTAAATAAAAATTGGGATTTTTCTTTGGGTTTGTTTTTCAGTGCAAAATCAATACTATTTCCTGGATTTTTAATTTTGTTAGAGTGTGTCTAAGGATGTAGATTTGTCTGAGTGAAAAGTTTCCCCAAATATTATGGATAAATGCATTGCTTTCCCCAACAACTTGTTTAGTGTCTGATAATCTGAATAGAAAATATAAATTTTCTATTTTATATATGATATATATATATATATATATCATATATATATGATAGTATGCTTGGAATTTATCAAAGCATGTTCAGCCTAGTAAATGTGAATCATAACTTCCCTTCACAAAACTTGTCTCCTTAAAATGCTTCCAAAATTAAAGTACAGTTGATTTTTATCTTTGCCTGTTACCTATCATTTCAAAATTTCACTTTTATTATTTATTTTGTTAGTCAATATATTGCTCACACATTGAACTCTAGTGACTCATCTTTCAATATTCCTCCTTTGAGCAATGGCCAAACCATGTCAGATCCTCCACTGACTTGTTTTTTTGGATTCAGTAGAAAGTTGCTTTCCTGAAAGAAAAATGCAATATTGTTAAAATTAAATATTCCTTAAATACAAATACCTTTTAAATGATTTAAGTATATTTAGGTTTCTGCAAGAGTAATGATATCTATTTTTTCTTGAGCATTAATTGAAGTCTATTCGTAAGGAGAATGAGAAACTCCCTTCCCACAGTGACAGTGTATTAATAAGAAATGGATAATAAAATTTATGAACAAAATAACTCCAATAATATGAAAGCAGATTAAAATGACCAATTCTTTAAAGGATATAAACTGGTACATGCCTGTGTTCCCAGTATTCTGGGAGTCTGGATCAAGAGGAGCCCAGACTAGGCCTCCAAATCAAAACAAAAAACAAAAAACAAAACAACAACAACAACAACAACAACAAAAATCTAAAGATACAATTCACCGCAAAGGCTCTCAGGTCAATTCCTCATAGTGAAAATATCTCTATGTTTTATATTATTCTAATCTCAATATTACCATATTCAAAAGAGATATCCTTCAGAAATGAAGAAGAAATAAAGTTTCTTCATGATAGCAATAATTGAAGTTATCGAGACCAAGTTAGCAGTAAAGGAAACACTAAGGATAATCATACAGAAGTGAAAACAAAAACACCAGACTGAAACCTCTAGGATCCAACAAAGGCAGTACTAAGAGGAACATTTACAGCATATGTCCCTACATCAAAGAAATAAAAAAAATAAATATTTCTTTATTCTGGTAATATTGTTTGGCACATTTTATTTAGGGCTTTAAATATAATACCCACTCTCTCTTGCCATGTAAGGATTTTGCTGAGAAATTTGCTTTTAGTCTAATAGAGATTCCCTTATATGTGTCTTGATAAATTTTCTCTGAGAATTTTCTTTGTCTTATACTTTTGACAGGTTAACTATAATAGGACTTGGGAAGATTTTATTTTAAATGAATCGAATTTATGTTTTTCTAGTTTTGTAAACTTCAATGTCAACATCTCTCTGAAAATTTGGAAAGTTTTCAACTTGTTTCATAGAATATTTTATATTATTTAGTTCTTTTTTGATACAATGAACTCATATTGTAAATACTTGCCTGTTTAATGTTTTACCATAAGTATCAAAGGTGTTTCACTTGTCTGAACCTTCCCTTCACCTCAGAATTTCTCATTATGTTGATATGTTCTGCTACTGAAACTCTCAACCACATATTTAATTTATTGAATTTTTAGCCTCACATTTTGTTTCTCTGTTATTATCTCTTTCTGAATATCTCATTCATATCACAAATTATCTTCCTCATTTCATTTAATGTTTGTGTTCTCTTGAACTGAAGCACTTTATATTTTCTTAAAATCATTATTCTTATTTTTTTTAGAAATTCATTAATTTCCTTTTTGATAGATCTCTGGCAGGCCAGTTATTGTGTTCTTTTGAAGGCATTATGTTATCTTCTTTTTTCATTCTTACTGTGTTCATACATTGATTATTATACATCTGAAAAATCATTTTTTACTAATTTTATAACATGACTTTTGTAATAAAAGATTTCCTCTTGCTCATATGTCTTTGGGTATCCATAACATAGGTTGTATTGGATTTTATTCAAGTTAGAAGATTTACTGAAGTGCCTGTTGATTCCTTACCTGAAATGAATGTTGGCATCATCAGTGTACTTATCAGTGGACTGTGCTACAGTGTTTTGTAGCATTGGTCAACCAGTTGAGATGCAACTCTCTTGGACAGGGAACACTTGCTGGCAGCTCTGGATATGATACAGAGCAGGTAAAGGGATGGGGTCCCTTTAAGTTTCCACAGGTTATATGATGACACTGACATTACAGTGAGCTGAAGGGGGTATTTTAGTGTGCCCAGTAATAACAGCAGGTAGCTGGGGGACAGCTGAATGGAGAATAGTGTACATTATTTACCCAAGAAGAGCTTCTTTTTCTAAATATTGCTTAATGGACTTTATGAGGCCTCTGGTGATCACCCAGGTCAAGACAGGCTGCCTAGTTTCTTCCTAGATCTGCAGTGTGAGCATAGCCAACAATCTGATTCTCAGGGCCTCAGCAAGCAGAGATTCTGAGAACAGGGTACACAACTGTTACTTGAAACCATTGGAGGATGCTTGGGATGCACATCCACTTTCCATCTATCATGGTGAGCAGATCACTCAAGGAAAGTTTCTGACTATGTCACAGGATTTTGATTGGCTAGATGAAAAGCCACTCATTTGGATCTCAGGGCAGATCAAGAATGAATATACTGGGCAGCACAAGCAGCTAAGCAAAAGGGGACAAATGAGAACATAGCAACAGGAAAATAATGCAAATAGTGGAGAAAGCCAGTATCTCTCAGGAATAATTGTCATTGTGAATGATCTCAATTCCCCAATCAAAAGGCAGTGATGGCAGAGTGGATCAAGAAAGAAAACACAACAATATGCAGGATACAAGGAACATATTTAATCTGAAAAGATACTTATAGATTTAAAAAATCAAAGGATAGAAAACAATATTTCATGCAATTGGAACCCAGAATAAAAGCAGGAGTTAAGGGCCAGGAATTTAGCTCAGTGGTTTTGCTGAATACCATGCAAGTGCAAGGGCCTGAGTTCTATCACCGGTACCAAAAAAAAAAAAAAAAAGTAGGATTTTCCTACCTACTGTGCCACTGTGAACTCTTTCTCCCCTGTCAGGCACCTCTGCTATGCCACTCTGCCTTGGAGCCAGCCCACTATGGACTGAAACCTCTACAAACTGCTCCTAGGGCAGAGAAGCTCAGCCCATCCCAGCATCCTGAAGGAAGCTCCCTGCATCCATCCCAGGCTCCTAGGGCAGAGAAGGTGAACCAGTCCCAGCACCTGGAAGGAAGCTCCCCACCTCCATCCCAGGCTCCTAGGGCAAAAAAGCTGAACCAGTCCCAGCACCCAGAAGGAAGCTCCCTCGCTGCCATCCCAAGCTCCTAGGGCAGAGAAGGTGAGCTTCATGGGCACCACAAACCCCCCTACACACCCCGTGGAGATGAGAAAACACATAAACAAGCCTCAAAAACAGACTTCCAGATCACCTACAGCAACCACAAAGGGAAACGAGGTGGAACAAGCTGATACTCAACCACCTGGACTCCCTGAACTGGCAACAAAAGAGGACCTGGGAAAAATGAAATCAGAAATAATTATTCAGATAACAGCAAAGATTTTGCTCATGGTGCAAGACATGATTAATAAATCTAGAGAGGACACAAATAAAAAAATAGAGGATCTGAGGAACATGATGGAATCCCAATATAGGAAACAAATGGAATCCATAACAAAGATACAAACAGATTTCCAAGAGATTAAAAACTCCATCAAAAGTCTGCACAGCAGAATGAACCAATGTGAGGATAGAATTTCAGATATAGAAGATAAGATTGCAATTAGTGAGGAGGTAAAGAAAAATTGCTTTAAAATTGTAAAGGACCATGAGAAATCAATCCAGCAGCTGCCAGATGATGCAAAGAAGAGTAACATAAGACTGATTGGGGTCAATGAAGAAAGAGAAGAGAGTGCAGATGACATAAAAAAACTGTTCACAGAAGTGATGGCAGAAAACTTCCCAAGGAGGGGAAAAGAACTTGACATACAGTTAATTGAGGCATATAGGACTCCAGCTAGCCTTGATCAAAATAAATCTACACACAGGCATATAATAGTTAGCATTCCAGAAATCCAACAGAAGAACAAAATTCTACAAGCAGTGAGAGAAAAGAAACAAATCACATACAAAGGAAAGCCCATCAGAACCACAGCAGACTTCTCAGTGCATACCCTCAAGGCAAGAAGAGCTTGGAGTGATGTATTTCAAGCCCTAAAGGAAAACAGCCTCCAACCCAGATTGATGTACCCTGAAAAACTATCTTTCAAAATTGATGGAGAAATAAGATACATTCATGATAAAGAGCACCTCAGAAACTTCATGAATGCCAAAACAGCACTCCAAAAATTTTTAGACAATACCCTAGGAAAAGACAATGAGAATCACAACCCCAGAAAACCCAGCAGAATGAATCCACTGGGCGTGACAAATTAAATGCAAAGGGGGAGAATCCAACAAAAAGAAAAAGCCATGACAAGGCTTTTAAAACTTTTAACTTCATCTCCCTAATGAGTGTATAATTCAACCATATTATTGTACTGATTAGTATTTTTCTGATTCTAGAGTTACACACCTTTCCTTGTGCTATACTAGCTATTTATCATCTTCTTATGTCTACATTTTACTTGGGATGTCTATTAATGAGCTCTAAGAATTCTTTATATACTCTGGTCATAGATTATATGCATTGTAAATATGGTCTGTTTAAGGACTACTTTTCATTTTAATGATGTCATTTAAAGTTCTAAATTTTGATGGAATCTCATTTACCAGTTTTTTTTTCTTTTATACATCATGTTTTTGTATCATAGGTAGTTCTTGCCTACCCTGAATTCATAAATATTTTCCTTATAATTTCTTCTTAAAGTTTTATACTTTTAGGCTTTCTTGTTTAGGTTCATAGATCCCTTCAAGTTATTTGCATGTATGGAAAAAAAGGCTTGAGCTTAATTTTTTATATATGGATACCAGGTGTTCTAGTGCCATTTGCTGAAAACACTCTCTTCCTCCGCTCTTGAATTGAGTTTATATTCTATAAAATGCAAATGTTAAATAATCTTTCAAAACCCAGTGGACCATATATGTGTGGTTCTATTTCTAGATTCTCTGTTTTATTCCAATGATCTATATGTCTTTCCTTACACCAACACTGCCTTGATTACTGTAGCTTTAGAAGAAGTCTTAAAATTAGGCACTAAACGTCTTCCAACACTGTTTTTGTTTTGTTTTTAACTTTTCTAGGTCCTTTGTACTCCTACATAACTTTTAAATTTCAATATCCAATTCTTCATTTATAGCAAGTATACACAGACCTGAATTTTTATATATATCTTGTGTTTTCTAATCCTGCTAAATTGAAGTACAAGTTCTAGGGACTCCTAGTGATTTCTTAGTATTTTCTCTGTAGATGATCATTTCATCTACATATAAAGATTGTGCTTCTGCTGTGCCAATCCTATCCTAGTTATGTCATTGTATTGCCAGACTAGTTTTGTGGGGACTAGGTTTCTTAGTTTAATGGACAGATAAAGAGTAAGCATATCTGTCCCTTTTCCCCACCTTAAGGAGAAAGCATTCTATCCTCTACATTCATATAAGGCATTCTCGCTGGAAGTATGGAGTACATGTCTTTAATCTGTTGAGAAGTTTCTGTTTTACTTCCAGTCTCCTGATAGCTTTTACCATGAGCAGCTGTAGAATTTAGTCCAATACTTTTTCTCCAACTAGTGACAGGATCATATGGATTTTTCCTTTCCTCTGTTAAAATGATGACTTTTGGGGGTGGATCTTCCAATGGTGAACCAACACTGCCATCTCTATAACAAAACCACTTTCTACATCCTGCCAGATCTGACTTCTAATAGTTTGTTTTGTTAAATTTCTATCTATGTTCATACTTTTTTCTTCTATTATCTTTATTCAGTTTTAGGATTAGCACAATGTTGAGTTCCTAAATTGAGGGGAGAAGTGTTCTTTCTTTTTGTGCTTTAATCGTTTGATATAATTTATCAGTTAAAATGTTTATGAGCCTGCTGTTGTCATATAGGTAGGTTTTCAAGCTAGGAATATACTTTCTTTAATAGGTGCTATTCAAATTTTATATTTCCTCTAGGGTTAGTTTCATTAATTTTCCTTCCAAGGCACATCTTAGAAGTTGTTAAATTTATTTCAAAAAATATTTTTGTAGTATGACTTCTATATCCTTTTAAATTCTGTGGTAATGTCTCCTAGATCTTGATATGGTAATTTAAAAATGTATAACTGATATTGTGTAACAGGAAGAAAAGGTCTAAAAGAGCAGGGGAACTGGGAGTGGTAGGGGAAAGGAAAAAAGGAAAAGGAAAAAATAAGGGAAGAGAAAAAAATGGAAACAAGGTCTTTGCAAATAGGGAAGGGTGGAATGGGTGAAGGAGGGCAAGGGAAGGGGAAAAAAATAAGAATCAAGAGACTCATGTAATGGTATAAGATCTCAATGATGAATGTAACTGTATTTTATACCTAAAATGTACCAATAAAGTTAATGGGGAAAGAAATGAAAAATAAAAAAAAATAAAAAAAATTAAAACATCAGGAGTTCCTGAGGGATTTAGCTCAGTGGTACCACCACCTGCCTTGCAAGTACAAGTTCCTGACCTAGCTCCCCAGTGCCCCCACACACAAAAGGAGTTAATATCTTAATTTCAGGCAAAGTGTATTTCAAGCTAAGATTGATCAGAAAAGCCAAACTCACTACATTAGTTAAGGGAACAATTGAACAGAAAGCATTAATAATTATAAACATATATGCACCAAATACTAGCATATCCAACTTCATAAAGCAAGCACTAATAGATATGCAAAATCAGATAAACACCTATACAATAGTAAAGGGTGACTTCAATACCCCACTGTCACAAATGGACAAAAAACTAGACAGAAATCAACAAGGAGCCTGGTGCAGCTTAGAGCCCCTGCTCCATCTCCTCTGTACAGCGAGACCAACAGCACAAGTGGAGGATCTAGGCAGTGTGAAGCCCCCCCACCCCGCTCTGTTCTGGGCTCTGTTCACTGCAGGGTGAGTACCTCTGCATGGCTTGGGACCCCTGCTCAGTCCCCATGCTCTGCTTAACCACATGTGCACCTGCAGGGCCTGTTCCCACTCACCCCACATCATTATCATTGTCATTGTCTCCCCCCCCACCTCTGGCCTCCTGGCTCTTCTGCTACCTGGTTCCACACTACAGAGGCACAGGGGACCATACAGGCTCTTGTCCTGAGCTCCACAAGATAGAGCAGAAGTGAGCAACAGAAAGAGTATCTCTCTTAGGTTCTTCAATGAAAACTGAAGCTCAGTGGAAAAGTGAAGAGAATCTCTGCAATAAAGGCACACCAGACCACTGTACTTAGTAAGTTGGTGGGATCATCACCTCCCATCAGAACCTAGACTATCTTCAGGGGAAGGGCAACTGGAAACTGCAGTAGAACTTTGCAGAGGTCAACCCTACAGGAGGAGATGGAGCTCAACTTGGGACTAGCAGCCAGAAATCTGCCTCAGTCTCACAGGTCTGCTACTGGCTTGCTGAGGCTCATTGACTTGTATCTGCACATGGCTGCCCATATTGTCTACTGTGACAGCAGTGACATACCCTGAAGGAGGTTCTTCATTTTTATTTTTTGTTATTTGCAAAAAAGAAAAAAAATATTTTTCTCATTTTTAATTCTTAATTTTTATTTTTTTCTACTATTTTCAAATTTTTATTTTTCTTTTCTATTTTTTCTCTTTCTTTCTTTTCTCTCTCTCTCTCTCTCTCTGTCTCTCTGTCTCTCTCTCTCTCTCTCTCTCTCTCTCTCTCTCTCATTCTCTCACTGTCTCACATTGCTCTTCATCTCCCTTTTTGTTCCTTTCTGGACCAAATTTGGATTTCACCTTTATTTTTCTTTTTTCTCTTTTTTATTCTCTCAATTATCATTAGTTTTAAAGGAAAATAATTACAGTATCTAGCCTCCCTATTGCTGTTAGGTGGTTCTGTTCATGTCTTTGCTTTTTCATTCTGTCCTTTCCTCTCGTGTTCAACAGTTTCTTACTGTTTGTGTGATCTTCCTGTGTCTTCTGGACTCACTGCTAACCTTTCCTGATCCTTCTACCTATCTGTCCCACCCTCCACAACTCCTTGTAACTCCCCATCGTGAAGGGTAAAGTTGCTATATTGAAGAGTTTATTCACTATAAACATATGTTGGGTTGGTCCTCGATTTTGATTTAATTCACATAGTTAAATGTAATAGATTAATAACTACCACAAATTGTCATTATCTAAGCTGTGCTTGATGCTATTGTGTTGCTGATTGTATCATTTGGGCTAAGATGTTGTGATTCCCTTCCAGGTATAATGAAAATGAGAGAGCCTCAGAGTCATTAGAATCTCAAAACTTAATACCAGCTCTATCTGGAAGACACTTCTGAAAAGCAATCATTCCACAAGGGTACTAAACACAAGCAACAAAGATACCCACAATAAGCAATTTTCAAATATCAACCCAGGAATTAAACCAAGGACATTACCAAAAAGAAAAATGAGAAGACATTTAAGCAAGGCACAAAATCAGGCTTCCACCCCACAAAAACGAAATCCTGGGGGAAATGAGGTGGAGAAGACTGATAATGAACCACCTGGACACCCTGAACTGATAGCACAGGAAGTAACAAAACAGAAGAATGAGGCTCTAGAAAAATTCAAAGCAGAAATAATCTCCCAGATAACTACAGAGATGGTGAGCAGAGTGAAAAACATGATTAGAAGCTCTAGAACAGAAACAGATAAAAAAAAATAGATGAGATCAGAATCATACTGGAAGCCATGAATGCCCAGCATAAAAAAAAAAAAATGGAAACCATGATCATCCAAAATAAGAAAGAAATGGAATCCATTGAACAGATTCAATTGGATATTCAGGAGATTAAAAACTCCATTGAAAGCATGCAGAGCAGATTAAGAGAATCTGAAAATAGAATATCATATATAGAAGACAGGATTGCAGTTAAGGACTGTGAAAACAGAGATTTCTTAAAAATAGTAAGGTACCATGAGAAATCAATCCAGCAGCTGCTAGATGATGCAAAGAAGAATAACATAAGACTTATAGGAGTCCATGAAAAAACAGGAGAAAATACAATTGACATAAAAAACTGTTCACAGAAGTAATATTAGAAAACTTCCCAGACAGAGGTGGAGAATTTGACAACAGATAAGTGAGGGATATAGAACTCCAACAAGCCATGATCAAAAAATAATCTACACCTAGACATATAATGGTCAAGATCCAAGAAACCCAACAGAAGAAGAAAATCCTACAGACAGAGAAAAGAAAGAAATCACCCACAAAGGAAAGCCCGTGACAATCATGGCAGACTTCTCAACACAAACCCTAAAATCAAGGAGAGCCTGGAGTGAAGTATTTCAAGCACTAAAACAAAATAACTTCCAACCTAGACTTTTGTATCCTCCAAAATTATCTTTCAAAATAGATTGGGAGATTAGATTCTTCCACAACAAAGAACACCTGAGAAATTTCATGAACACCAAACCAGCACTCCAAACAATTCCAAGCAATATCCTAGAAAAAGTCAATGAAGGTCACAATTCCATGAGGCCCAACAGAGGGAACACAACAAGCAAGGTAAAAAACTAAAGGGAAAGTGGGAAAAATAAGAAATAAAAGATCCAAAAACAGTAAAACATTATGACAAGGATGAATCAATATCTATCAATGATAACTATCAATGTTAATGGCCTCAATTCACCAATCAAAAGAACCAGACTGATGGAATGGATTGAGACAAAATCCAGCAATAAGTTGTATACAAGCAACACACCCAACTCAAAAAGAAATTCATAGACTGACAGTAAAAGGATGGAAAACAGCTCTCTACATGACAGGAATCTAGAAAAAAGCAGGGGTAGCAATCTGATTTGCAGACAAAGTAGATTTCAAACCAAAACTAATTAAGAGAGACAAAGATGGTCACTACATCCTTGTGAAGGGAACAATCCAAGAGGAAGAGATGACAATCCTAAATACTTATACACCAAATATGAATGCCCCCATCTATCCAAAACAAATATTAATGACCATGAAAAACCAAATAAGCACTAACACAATTGTAGTGGGGGACCTCAATACCTCTCTATCACAAATAGACAGATCATCTAGGAAAAAAATTAACAATGAAATTCTAGAACTGAACCAAGGTATTGAACAAATGGACTTAAGAGATGTTTATAGAGTGTTCCACCCCACAGAATCAGAATACACATTCTTTTTAAATGCACACAGGTCATTCTCCAAAATAGATCACATGCTAGCTCATCTAAGTAAATGTAAAAGAATTGAAGTTACCTCCTGTATATTATCATACCATAATGCAATAAAATTGGAGATCAATAACATAAGAAACTGCAAAACTCCCACAAACACATGGAAATTGAATAATACCCTCTTGAACAACCAAAGGGTCACAGAGGAAATTAAAGAAAAAATTAGACAATTTCTACAAGTAAATAATAATGCCAGTACAACATACAGGAATCTAGGGACACAATGAATGCAGTTCTATGTGGGAAATTCATAGCAGTGAGTGCCCATATTAGGAAAACAGACAGAACTCAGATAAATAATCTAACACAGAACCTCAAGCTCCTAGAAAAATAAGAGCATAACAAACCCAAAGCTCATACAAGAGAGGTAATTACAAAGATCAGAGCAGAAATCAATGCAATGGAGACTAAGAGAATGATACAAAAAAATAATGAATCAAAGAGTTGGTTTTTTGAAAGAATAAATAAAATCAATAAGCTTTTAGCCAACCTTATCAAAAAAGAAAAGGTTCAAATACATCCAATTAAGAACGAAAAAGGTGAAGTCACAACAGACCCAGCAGAAATCCAGAGGATCATCAATACCTACTTTGAGAACCTGTACTCTAATAAATTGGAAAACACAGAAGAAATGGACAGAGTCCTAGATAAATATGAATTGCCAAAGTTAAATGAAGAAGATACAGAAATTCTAAACACCCCAATTAAATGAGTGAAATTGACAATGTAATAAAAAATTTACCAACACAAAAAAGCCCAAGTCCTGATGGCTTCCCTGCTGAATTCTATAAGACATTTAAAGAAGAACTATCATCATTACTCTTTAAACTCATCAAGGAAATTGAAAGAGAAGCAAGGCTCCCAAATTCATTCCTGGATGCAAGGATTACTTTGATCCCAAAACCAGGGAATGGCCCAACGCAAAAAGAGTGCTACAGACCAATCTTGCTAATGAACATAGATGCAAAAATCCTCAACAAGATACTGGCAAAAAGAATACAGAGGGTTATCAAGAAGATCATACACCCTGACCAAGTTGGATTTATCCCAGGGATGCAAGGATGGTTCAACATTCAAAAATCAATAAATGTAATACACTATTTTAACAGAGTCAAGGACAAAAATCATATGATCATCTCAATAGATGCAGAAAAGGCATTCGACAAAATCCAACACCCATTCATGATAAAAGCCCTACAGAAAATTGGAACAAGACGTCTTTATCTCAACCTGATTAAAGCTATTTATGAAAAAACCAACAGCCAACATCATACTAAATGGTCAAAAACTGAAAACTTTCATGCTAAAATCAGCAACAAGACTAGGATGCCCACTATCACCACTCCTGTTCAATATTATTCTGGAACATTAGCTAGAGCAATTAGAAAAGGGAAAGAAAGAAAAGAAATAAAGATAGGAAAGGAAGAAGTTAAACTGTCATTATTTGCTAATGTTATGATACTTTTCATAGAAGACAAAAAGAACTTCGTAAGAAGTCTTCTAGAACTAATCGACAGATTCAGTAGAGTAGCTGGATATAAGGTCAACACTCAAAAACCAATAGCCTTCTTATACACCAATAGCAGACTCATTGAGAGAGAAATTCAGAAAAGAATTCCTTTTACAATAGCATCTAAAAAAATGAAATATCTAGGAATTAACATGACAAAGGAAACAAAAGACCTCTACACTGAAAAGTACAGCACTTTGAAAAAGGAGATTGATGAGGATATAAGAAAATGGAATGACATCCTTTGTTCCTGGGTAGGAAGAACCAATATAGTGAAAATGGCCATACTTCCAGAACTCCTATATAGATTTTATGCAATGCCAATTGAAATTCCAACAATATACTTCACAGAACTAGAGAAAACAATCCAAAAATTGATTGTGAAGCAGTGGAGACCTAGAATATCAAAAGCAAGTCTAGGCAACAGAGACATGGCTGGGGGTATCACAATCCCCAAGTTGAACCTATACTACAAAGCTACTGTGATAAAAACAGCATGGTACTAGCAAGGAAACAGACCTGAGGATCAGTTGAAATAGATTAGAAGATGCAGAAACAACTCCAGACATGCTCAGCCACCTCATCTTTGAGAAAGGAGCCAACCACCCTCATTGAGGGAAAGATAGCCTATTAAATAAATGGTGTTGGAAAAACTGGTTTTCAACCTGCCAAAGATTAAAGCTAGACCCATACCTATCACCATGCACTAAAGTAAGATTGAAGTGGATTAATGATCTATATATTAAGGCAGAAACACTAAACTTGCTGGAAGATAAGTTATCTAGAATTCTTGAAGACATTGGCATAGGAAAAGACTTCATGAAAAAAACCTCAGTAGCATGGGAACTAGCAGAAAGAATCAATACCTGGGATTTCATCTTATTAAAAAGCTTCTGCACTGCAAGAGAAACCACTAACAGAGCTAACAGGCAACCTACAATATGGGAAAAAATTTTAGTAGCTGTACCTCAGACAAAGGACTACTATCTAGAACATATAAAGAACTGAAAAAAATCAGATCCCCCAAATTCAAAAACCCAATTCAAAAATGGGCATCTGAAATGAACAGACATTTCTCAGACAAAGAAGTAAAAGCAGCAAATAAATATATGAAAAAATGTTCAACATCACTGGTCATTCAAGAAAGGCAGATGAAAACAACACTGAGATTCCACCTCACCCTAGAAAGAATGGCTGCTGTCAAAAAATCAACCAGTAACAAATGTTGGTGGGGGTGTGGAGAGAAAGGAATCCTTCTCCATTGCTGGTGGGAGTGCAGACTCATCCAACCACTGTGGAAATCAATATGGAGATACTTCAAAGTACTAGGACTAGAGGTCCCTTTTGACCCAGCTATTTCCCCTGCTGGGTATCTTTCCCAAAGAATTACAAGAATCATACCACAGCTATATATGTGCACTCATGTTTATGGCAGCACAGTTTGTAATAGCTAAAGCTTCGAAACAGCCCAAGTGCCCATCAACTGGAAACTGGATAAAGAAGATGTGGTTTTTCTATAAAATGGAGAGCTACTGAGCCATAAAGAATAAGAAACTAGACATTTATAGCTAAATGGATGCATATTGAGGCCATACTCTTAAGTGAAATATATAGGACACACGTGTAAAAACTGAATACTTTCTCTAGTGTGAGAAACTGAAAGTTTAAATAAGGATTAAAATGATTAAAATGAATAATTGATAATTTGAATTAAGAAAAGGTGCAAAGGTGTAGGGGTGGTGGGAGGGGAAGTGGAAAGTGAAGAAGGGAACAGAAAAATTATAAGAAAAGAAAAATAATGGAAACGAAATCTATGTATATAGGGAAGGGTGGAGGGGGTGAAGGGCGCATAGGTAATGGAGAAAAAAATAACTAACAAACATCATGTACATGTACATGCTGAAATGCACCAATAAAAGAATTTTTAAAAAATCAACATGGAGATATCAGAGTTGAACCGAATCTTCACCTGAATAGACTTAATAGGTATCTACAGAATGTTTCATCCAACAACAGAATATCCATTCTACTCCACAGTACATGGGAGTTTTTCCAAAATAGATCACACAGCAGTCAACACACCATGCTTAAGTAAATGCAAAAACATCAAAATTATCTCATACATATTAAGAGATCATAGTGCAATGAAATTAGAAATTAATTACAAAAGATACCATATGAGCTATGCAAACACATGGAAATAAAGCAATACCCTCTTTAATATATGTGCTGCCGAAGCGACCACAGCAATACCCTCTTTAAGAATCTTTGGGTCACAAATGAAATTAAAGAAGAAATTAGAGAGTTCTATAATCAAATAATAATGCCACTACCACATACCAGAACCTATGGGATGCAATGAAAGGAATCCTAAGGGAAAGTTTGTAGCTGTGAATTCCCACATCAGAAAAACAGAATAAACTCAAATAAATTAACTAATGATTCACCTCAAGGTCCTAGAAAATGAACAATGCAAATCCAAAACTCATACAAGGAGGAAATTATAAAGATCCAGGAAGAAATTAATGAAATTGAGGCTAAAAAATAATGCAAAGAATCAATAAATTAAAGAGTTAGCTCTTTGAAAGATTAAACAAAATAGACATATCCTCAACTAATCTTATGAAAATAAGGAAGGTAAAGATCCAAATCCATGAAATTAGAAATGAAAAAAGTGAAAGCACAACAAATTCTACTGAAATCCAGAAAATTATTAGTAACTATTTTGAGAATTTATATTCTAATAAAATGGAAAATTCAGAGAAAATGGATAAATCCTTATATACATATGAACTACCAAAGCTTAACCAAGAACATATGAAACAGCTGAATAAGCTAATATCAGTCAGTGAAATTGAAGAATAAAAAAAACTACCAACTAAGAAAACCCAGGGTCCCAATGGATTCAATGCTGAATTCTACAATTATTTTATAGAAGATCTAATGCCAATGCTCCTCAAACTCTAATGTATTTGAAAGGGAAGCAGTGTGTTCAAATTCATTCCTGGAAGCAAACATTACTCTGATTCCAAAACCAGTTAAGGATCCAACAACAAAAAAATGAGAGTGAGAGAGAACTACAGCTATCTTTAATGAACACAGATATGAAAATCCTCAATAAGATATTGCTAGACCCAATGCAGGGAATCATCAAACAGTTCATACATCTTGACCAATTAGGAGTCATTCTAGGGATGCAGAGGGATGGTTCAACATATGTTCCTTATCTCCACTTAAAATTACTTTTTCCATCTCTTAGCATGAGCAAGTTTCAGAAAATATTTCCAATATCATAGATATTTTTTCTTATTATTTTGTAGTTTAAAAAAATCTTATTGTTTGAGTCTTTCGAATTCTTAGTATTGTTGCTTACTCCTTATTTCTTTCTGTCCTCCATTTTTCTTCTATACAGAATGGATCCCTAAGGGTCAGTGTGAAAAATTTTTTGTTATTAAGTTTTTTTGTACAATTAGGTGCACAATATGATGACATTCATCATTGGGAATTTGTACCTTTACATGATATATCTTGGTTCTTATTTTTCCCCATTACCCTGGCATCCCTTTAACCCTTCCACCCCTCCCTATTAACAAAGACTTTGTTTCAATTTTTTCCTTTTCTTATATTTTTTCCTTTCCCTTCTTTCCTTTCCCCTACTCCTCTCACTTCAAAAACTTCTAATCCATTGCCTTCATTTCTTCCTGCAAGACTCATGGATTCACATAGAATTGAAGAAGGAAAAATTTCTTATTTTAATCTGCTTTTTATGTGAACATAAAGCAGTCCTTTTTAGTGCTTTCTTTTCTGAAGTCCACCAATTTCTGTTCTTTCCATTTACTGAATAGATATGGATACTGTGTGCATCTGATGATTTGACAGTTTTTCATTCTTGGCTTGTTCTTTTGGGATGAGACATGGAAGCACTTTTTCATGAGTTTTTTCATGATTGTTTTTCTGTTTCTTTTTTTATTTTGGCAGCACTGGGAATTGAATACATAATAGGCAAGTTCACTCTATTCCTGATCTACAACCTTCATTCCTGCCATTTATGTGATTATATACATGTCTAATATATATAATATCACATATATATTTCTACAGGCTATTGTTGTCATTTTCCCATGAAATCTTTCATCACTTTTATTTTCTAGCTTTTTCTATATTTCAGACTTTTCTACTATAAAGGTCCATCTATAAAGCAATTGGGAAAACTTATCTTGATGCATTCCATGTCCCTCTAGATAATCTCTGCCATAATTTTTTATTCAAAAACTCAAGATTTATTGCTTTTTTATATCTTAGCCTGTAGTTACTGCCTACTTTCAAACTGGGACTGATTCATGAACAACCATCTGGATTGGTGAGAAGTTGTCCTGAATATCTTTCTGGAAAGTTTATAAATTAAGATTGGAGTCTTGAGAAAGGGTAAGCCCATGTAGCATTAGATTTTCTACCATTTCTCGTGATTAAAACAAGTGTCTTGGCCTCAGTATTTTACTAGATACCTTCCAAATTGTTCTTAGATTTTTGTGACATTGGTCATAGTACTTGATGTAATGCTTCCTTAGATTCCTGAAAGTTATTATAAGCCTTATAGAACTATTTATTACTCTCTTGCCTACGTTGTATCACTTCACTTATGCAACCTGATTTGATTATTTTAACAATGAATGTGTCCTGTTTTATTTTTTTTATTTTTTTTTGCACTTTATTAAATTATTTTATTGGTATGTTGTAGGTATACAACACAATTACATTTCTCATTGGGAATTGTACCTTTACATAATGCATCTTGGTTCTTATTTTTTCCCCATTCCTAGCCCTCCCTTCACCCCCTCCACCCTTCCCTATTTACAAAGACTTTATTTCCATTTTTTCCATTTCTCATCATTTTTCCTTTCCCTTCTTTCCTTTCCCCTGCCCCTCCCACTACTCCTACCCCTTTGGACCTTTTCTTCCTATTTTGCATTATTGATTATTCATTCTAATCATTGGTACATTTTAGGTATACAATATAATGACATTCATCAATGGAAATTTGCACCTTTACATAGTCTCTCTTGGTTCATATTTTTCACCCTTCCCCAGCCCTCCCTTCAACCCCTCCATTCCTCCCTATTTACAAAGATTTTGTTCCTATTTTTCTATTTTCTCATATTAATCCCACTCCCTTCCATCCTTTCCTCTAGCCCTCCCACTTCCTTCCCCTTTGCCCTTTTTCTTCCTATTTCACAGTTTATGTATGAAATCAAAGATGCCAACTTCTTCTCATCTCATAGTCCCAGTGTATGAGAAAAAGAATCAAGACATTAACTATAAGAAAGAAGTAGATCACTTGGGAAGATTTTGAAAGCACAGTGCTATGAAAATAGGAAAACCTTACGAATAAACCTATTTCCCCATAAATCAGTGATATATGAACATGACTTTATCAACACATGATGAAAATTTCAGCATATATTATATTCTCTGAAGATTTACTTTTGAAGATAATCTACAGAATATTATTTGATCTAAATTATTACTGCTATAAGTTTGTTTTCCCCAAGTTCTATATCCTAGAAAACCAGACATTGAAATGATAAACAATACACAAAACTTTTATTTAATTTAAATATTTTTGCAGAGAAGAGAACTAGAAGGTCATCGTTGATAATAATTTTTAAAATGATTAAAAGTTTATTAAATGCTTCAATATAATAAATTTAAAATATAAAACTTTAAAAGGCACAAATGGATAAACAATCCCCCACACAAAGGAAGTAGTTAAGCTTTATTTGAGATTTATTTATTCATTCTAGAAATATTTATTATGCCTTTATTACATGACAGTTACTGCTTAGGAGAGATACTTTCTTCACTATAATTGAATACATACCTAAACATGCAAAGATAAAGGATTAATTGTGCAAGTTTAAGGGAAATTATAACATACCATGATAAAATATATGAATGAATCCTAATATTCAGTGGGAGATAATGTGGGCTTTTCTGAGGAAAACGCCTTTCAGCAGCAGTTAAGTGGAGAAGAAAAAAGAAGACACTCCTGTAAATCGAACTGTGCAAGCAAAAGCCCAAGACAGGAAGACAAAAAGGGTTAAAGGAAAGGAGAGGCCAACGTGAATGAATCATGTTGAGAAATGCAGAGGGAAGCAGAAGGCTCAGATGTATTAATGGTATTAAGAACCAGGCAAATCAAATATGCTGAGCTTTATACTAGGAACAGTGTAAAGCCACTGGTGACTTTCAAAAATGATCCAATTTACATTTTAAGAATGGATCAGTGGAACTTCTGCCCCTGTGAATTTCTTACTAAAGTTTTATAGGACAAATTTTCTTACAAATAAAAACTATAAATTCTAAACATATCATAGAATGCAGTTCCCTGAAGGCACTGGACAGTGAATAACTACAGACACATTCTGGTACATATATATCAGATTTTCAGATATTATTGATTCTGTCCCAAATAGCTCCTCATAAGATGATTATTACTATGAATGACTAAAAATGCATAAGTAAAAAAGCCTAGCATAAATGTTACTTATTGAGATTATTAGGATAAAATTTCTTTATACTAGTCAAATAACACAGTTTATTTTAAAGTTCAGTCTTTAAGAAAACTCTATTTATTCACAATAGTGTATACATTTTGGTAATCATAATATCAAAGGTTATATTACTTCAGTTATGATGGTATTAATATGTATCACCATTAGGCTTCTCGATCCTTCTAAAATATATTTCTTTCCACTCATTTGGATAGAAAATATTCAGCTTCACGTGGTTAAATTTTTAATGTGACTTCATAACAGTCAAGCAGCAGAGGTAGTGTGTAAATATGCATTTTCATACTCCAAATTCTACACGCTTTCAATGTCAAGAAAAAGTATTAGTTTCCATACATATTGCATTATGACAACTATTTTCATATGGTTAATAAGCAATTTAATAATTCAATGCAATCTTTAAAACAATCTTCAGATTGATTAAACAAATAAATATTAATATGAATTATATTAATGATTTTTTTTCTAGCAAACACAAACAATAGCATGAAAAAATTACTTCAGTTAAGTTGGATCAAGAATTTCAAGTATAGTGGGAATGTAGACCACTTAGTGTTCACATATTAGTGTCAGCAATTTGTAGGAAAAGGATGTCCTGACTCACACTGTTTCATGATTTTTTAAACAAGCCAAAAAATGGTCTGATTTTTTATCTTGTTGTTTTTTTCTAAAATACACTGCAATTAGTATTTCCTTAAAATCTGGATTTCAGTACCTGCTGAATTTATGAGATTTTTGTGTTTAGTGATACCAAAGATCACCAACCTTCTTTTTTAAAAAGTGCATGCTAAATATGTAAAGTTTAAAACATAGTTTTCTTTTATCTTTGCTCCAGGTGAGACCTGGGTGATGTAAAGAACACAATAAATACTTTAATTCAATGAAATAAAAACCAAAATTGTACATAAATGTAGGGTTACAGAAAATAACTAAATCTTAATGTGCTGATGTGCATGAGACAAGATTTTAAAATATAACTGTTTCATTTGCAAATATATGCTATTTTGAAAGATGCTAGATGATTATTTACAGAATAATTACTGAGAGAACATTGCTATTCAAAAATTAATTACACTCTCATTTTCTTGCAAAAATAGACACATGCATGTTCAAAACCACAGGAACTGGGAGCAAATGATGAACATTAAAAAGGAATATTGGCCCAGAAAAACTATTTCTCATTCGTGCTGGCAAGTGAAGGATAAATAAAGCTAGAGAATAACTCAATATAACATCTGTCTTCAGAGGAATGAATCATCTCTCCTGGGAAATTTACAGGACTACTCTTTTTGTACATTTGACATTACACTAACTCATTGGTTTCTCAATTCCAATTTGAGTCTTGGCATTTTTAAAGAACATGCATTTATACTGAAACTAAGGGATTTTATTACCTTGTTAGTCATAAGACCCTGTTAACTACTGAGGAATTTGACAGAATCTAGTGTTGTAAAATCTTCAAATAATTATCACCTTATCTAGCTTTAAAAAGAAACACCATCTTTAAGTCACAGGAATCATCAGACTGGTTTGAGAATTAACATTAGTTATCTTTTAATTACTTCCAAAGTGATGACTCTTACTTATTTGCATTGGAACTTAACCTAGTTAAGCTTTCATATTGACCAATATTATGAAATATAGTTACTCAATTAAAATCAAATAGAGAAGCAATTGTTCAGACATATTATCTTGACATGAAGGTTAAGCTAAAAAAGTAATCTGGGATTCAAAGAAATGCATAGGAGGTAATATATTAGAGAGATTCACCCATATCATACAAGAAAAAGAATGCTTAAAAATAAATAGGTGGTGGGAATTACACACTTTTAAACAAGATTGCCACTTTTTTCTCTTTTAGAGAGTAAGATATCAATTATATTCTTTAATTCTGTGGATATCAAATAGAAAGACATGTAAATGGGAACTGCAAACTGAAAAGTGAGTATGGTAATTTCTTCATTGAAGTTTATGTTGATGGAAATCAATACATGGAGTACACAAAGTTTATGGAAACTGTGCTCAAATAACTCTAGAGAAAATTAAGTAGTAGATGGGAAGTTGAGGACACTATAAACAAAAAAGAAGATGGAACTCTTGAGGAAAGAGAAGTAATTAACTCAAAATATTTATCATGCTAACTAAAGTAGCTGAAAATATACTGAGTTTTTTAACCAATATTTTTAGTATAATGAAATGTTAGGTCCTACAAAATATAAAAAAGATATTTAAAATTAGAGAGGGCAATATGATCAATTCCTCTAAAAATAATTGACAATAAAAGAAGACCAATAAAAAAAGAGAGATCCAACCCCCTGTCTCCTTCGGTCCATCTTTTTTCATTCTCCTGGTTTGCAATTTGCCTCACTCAGATGAGAGATACCATACAATATTTAAGTTTGCATGTCTAGTTTATTTCATTCCATGAACTGCAAACACGTACTAATAAAACTTAAATATATAAATAAATAAATGTAAAAATAAAAACATTATGAGTGTACCAAGGGAGGGATTTTGAAAGTAGAAAGTAATGGTATGCTTTCTTTGGAGGTAAAGAATTTGTAAGCAATACACACTCAGCATGAGGCCTTAAATAAAATTTTAAAAAATAGTAGTAACAATGAAAGCTAATATATATTTTTAAGCAAAATCAGTACAGAAGGCTCCAGGGTAAATTACATTTTTATCTTCTTGGTTACCAATAAAGTAGGGCTTACTTTTCTATACTGAATGATTATGTAAAAACTATGTTAACTCTTTAAGATCCAGTAATTAAAATTATTTTGTTGTTTATTATTGTTCTTATCTCTTTTAGCAGAAGGATTCACACAGCTTTTATGTATCCTGTTTATTTTCTGTATATTATTTTATGCTAACCTAAGATGTTAAATATTCTTAAAAATTGCATTTCCAAATCATTGTAGCTCAAATTGAAGTTATTACATTATAAATCATTCTTTCTTTTATCAGATGATGTACTTAGTTTTTCAAATATATATGGGAAAAAGGAAACTAATTAAATGAGACTTACAGTATAAAAATTGATATGTTCACCATAATTTTCTTGAACATCTTTTATTACTATGTATACCAAAGCTCTAAACTGATTTTTAACAACATCAGAAATAGGAAGAAAGGGAAAAACAAAGATGAAATGATTGAAGATGAATGTGCAGATAGAACAAAGGAAAAGAACAAATTCCTTGTCTACATTTTTTTTTTTTTTGGTACCAGGGATTGAACTCAGAACCTTGCGCCTGAAAAGCAGGCGGCAGCACCACAGAGCTAAAGCCCTGGCCCCAAACCCCTCATCTATAAAAAGATCAAATATTAGCCTCACTTGGAGATACTAAACAGAGTAAAGAGTAGAATACTAGGAGTGTATAAAATACAGTCATATTAACATTGTGGGACAAAGATTAGAGGAAATTTAAGGATGGTTTTATCAGTTAAACATTTATTCATCTTGTCTGGTTCCACTCACCAGTTTCATTTACTCTCAATATCAATGTATTATAACTAAAAATGTTAGAAAATAGTATATAGTGGCTCCACACAGCATAGGGGCTAAGGGAATGCTTAGAGTACTATGCAGTTGTACACTATATATTTGATATCTAAGAATAATCAGGTAGCATTGGAAAATATCATGTAGTCAGGGATAATTTCTTGTAAGAAAATGAATCAATGAATAATGAAATTTGTTCCTTTTGTCTCAGCATATAAAAATGTCAACGCAAAATCGGCTGATTAAAAATCAGTCACAGTTCTGTACAAAATAATAAACTCACTGAGAGAGAAATTCAGGAAACACTACCTTTCAAAATAACGTGAAGAAAAATAAGAAACTTAGGAACTGACCTAATCAAGGAAATGAAAGACATCTACAATGAAAACTGCAGTCCTCTGAAAAGGGAAATTGAAGGGACAATTAAAAAATTGAAGGATATTCTCTGTTCCTAGATACATAGTGAAGGACCCTAGTTAGCAAGACAGACTCCATATTGCTGCTGAACAACCCACCTGCCTGCCCTTTAGATGAACTTAGAAGGAGGAAGCTTAGAAACCTCCTCCCCTTAGAAAGTCTCTTTAGAAACAACAATTAATCAACTATTGTTTTACGAATGTTCTAATGGCAGGACATTCTGCTTCTGTACCTTTCGCTTGCTTTGCTAGTTCTATCCCATAGTGGGGCCTAGAAACTGTTGGCCTCAAAGGTGTATAAAACATGTTTGTCTCCCCCCAGACGGGGCTTCAGTCCGATGCTCGGCTCGGGTCCCGGCCCGTAATAAACTCCTGTGTGGATTTAATATCAGTCTCTGGTTTGTTCTTTCTCGCTGGGTGTAACACATAGAACAAATAAAATCAAAATAACTATATTTCCAGAACTGTTGTACAGATTTAATGCAAACCTCGTCCCAATATTAATAACATTCTTCACAAAACTAGTGAAAGCAATCTTAAAATTCATATGAGCTTTAAAAGACCTAGAATGGCAAAAATAATACTGGGCAACAAGGACAACAAAGAGGGCACCACAATTCTGGACTCCAGATAATGCTACAAATGTACAGCACTAAAACAGCATAATACTGGGGGTAAAAAGACTCGTGGATCAGTGGAATGGAATAGAACAGAATGGAATAGAGGATGCAGAAATGACTTTAGTCACACTTGTATAGCTTTGATAAAGGGGTCAAATAATTTTACCTCTTTAACAAATGGTGCTGAGAAATCTGGCTGTCCACACACCAAACATTGAGTTTAGACCCATATGTATTACCATCCACTAAACTGAAATCAAAATGGATCAAAGATCTAAACATTAGAGCAGAAACACTTAATCTTCTGGCAAACACAAAAGGCTTGAAGACTTAGGCATAGACAGACTTTCTAAACTCCTGTTGCACGAGAAATAATACCAAGAATAAACAAAAAGGATCACATCAAATTAAAAAGTTCTTTCACAGCAAAGAAATCACCAGCTTCACCACAGTGAAGAGACAATCTACAGAATGGGAAAAAAATTCAAGTTTCTCCTCAGACAAAGGACTAATATGTAGAATATATGAAAAACAAGATATTTAGACTTCCAAATTTAAAGGCCCAATAAAAAATAGACTGAATATGAAGAGATACTTCTTAGATGAAGGAGTACAAATGGACAGTAAATACATGAAAAAATGTTCAACATCACTAGCCATTAGAAAAATACAAATTAAAACAATACTGAGATTCTATCTTACTCAAGAGAATGGCTGCCATCAAGAAATCACCCAGTAACAAATTTTGGGAGGTTGTAGGTGAAAACACTTCTTCACTGTTGGTAGGAGAGTAAACTGGTTCAGCCATTATGGAAATCGCTATAGAGATTCCTTAAAAATTAAAACTAGAAATTCCATTTAACCCAGCTCTTCCCCTTCTAAGTATATTCCCAAAGGAGTTAAAGGCATCAAATCACAGTGTGTGCATACTCATGATTATATCAGCACAATTCATAATATCTAAATTATGGAAGCAGCCTATATGTCCATCAAAAGTTGAACAGATAATTAAAATTTTGAGTACACAATGGAGTACTACTCTGCCATAAATAAAGTTCAACTTGAATCATTTAGAAAAATGGATATATCAAGAGACCATAATATTAAGAAAGTAATTAATAATATCAGATCCCTAGGTTTGAATATTGCATGATAGTCAAACTTTTATGAGAAGTCTCATATATGAATAACATGCAAAATAAAAGACATTAGAAAAAATGAGAGATAAAATGTTACTATAATTCATCATGGACCATGTATCTAAAAGAGTCCCTTGATTTTGTGTAATTGTCTTATATTTTTTATGTTTGTGGCTTATTAGTCTGACTATTAATCTGTGTTTATGATAAATAATTTGATAAGGACTTATAAAATAAATAAATCTGATACTAGTTAATAAAAAATTTAAAAAGTGGTAGAAGGGAAAGTTAAAATAACTGAGATGTGTTACATGCAGGCACGCATACCACAATGAATGTAATCATTATATACTGCAAATGTGTACTAATTTAAAAAAATAAAATTTTAAAAAATTGAACAAATGCATATTTCTTTGATTAAGTAATTTGATAGATGTCCTCTTTCATTTCAGTAGCAGATTATATTTTTAAGGAAGTCTTTGTGACATATATATACATATATGTTTTTCAACAATTTTGTTGATCTTAATATTAAATGAATAGCAGATTGTTATTATAATCTTAAGACTGGAGTAGTCTGAACTCATATTTTGTAATGATTTAAATTTTTGTGATCAAATAATTTGGATTTATCAGTGATCATCTAAATGACCTATTTACTACTTTAAAATATTACTTATAGGGCCAGGGATTTAGCTCAGTCATTCTGCCACCTGCCTTGCAAGTCAAGGACTGGAGTTTAATCCCCAGTACCAAAAAATAAATAAATAAATAAATAAAATATTACTTTTTGGAAAACAATGATTATCTACAGTAAATCTGGGCAAAAATTATAAAAATACGTGTTTAATTTTTCCAGTATTTTCATGCTCCCCGTTCATTTTTTATAAACCCTATAAGAACAAAGATTCCTCAAAATCTAAAATGAGAATCTCCATTTGACCCAGTTAGTCCCATTCTGGGTATACTCACAAATGAGTTAAAGACATAATTCTACAGGGATGTATTCATACTCATGTTAATAGAAGCACAATTCATAATAGCTATATATTGGAAATACCTTACATGTCCATCAACAGATGAATGGCTAAAGAAAATGTGGTATTTATATACAACAAAGTAATACTCTGCCATTAAAAGGATAAACTTTAGTCATTTGCAAGAAAATAGATGCAAGTTGAGACCATAATATTAAGTGAATTAACTCAGACACATAAGCTTAAATATCACATGATTTCTCTTATATGGAAAAATTATATCTATATATATTTATTATGATATATATGATATATATCTCATGATGAAATATGCATATTATGATGTATATATCCTAATGAGTAACAGATAATAGGAAAATGAGAAATAAAAATTTTATTGTAATCCAGTAATCCAGCATAGACATTGTATCTAATAGTGCACCTTGACTTAATACAATTATCTTCCATGTTTTATATGTTTTTTGGCCTATTAGTTTGGTTTTCAATCTGTATATATGATAATTTATTTTATAAGGTCCTATAAGATAATTAAATGTATCTGAAGTTGGAAAAGTAAAAGGGAGGAGGAGGAAGGGGGAATTTAAATGTGTTAGGTATGCATACCAGTTCCCCACAGAGCATGAAATAATTATGTATTGCAAACATGTAGTAATAAAAGCTTAATAATCAATTTATTAACATAGTAAGAAAAGAAAAATCCTTATAGAGATAGTGATAATTAAAATATTTAACTAGAGTAGCAGAGCCATAAAAAAATCTTAATCAAACTTCATATAATTTATAATGCATCTAATCCCTAAACAATCATATTGGTGTGTAGATCAAGTATCTGCCTTAAATTTTGATAAATGTTCACTTAATTACAGTAAGTTAGAGGGTCGAAGTCAGTTTACATCTGTTATCATGATTTTACACTTTAAAATAAATATAAAGTAGGCAGGTTATACATAATCATATTTATACTTAAGAAATGTAGAGAATGATAGACAAAAGTACATGAATTATGCTAAAATTAAAAATAAAATATTATAAAATGAACATTTCTTGACCTTACCTGATATAATCCATTGGGGCATATGGAAGTCAATTCTTAATAATTATTTTCGACTTTAAAAACAAACCATCAGTCTAGCAGAATTGTACTGTTAAAATACTTTGAGAGAAATTGCATGATATGAATACAGACAATGATCTTTGACTTCTTCCATATTCCAAAGATGCTAAGACAATGCCCCCATCTTAGAGCTCTTCTAGAAACTTACCTCTTCTGTAAAAGAGGATCCCCTAGCTTCACCCTTCCTTGAAATTTACAGCCTTTCTGACTGCTTTGTTCGATATGATACGCACAAGTGCTATTATGGAACTTTGAGACTGTTATCACAATAATGACATTAAGTCCTACCTTTTCCTAGATAGGATGCTTATTCTTTGAAGTGATCCATCATTCTGGAAGGAAAACAAAACAGTCTTTCAAAAAGGTTATATGGAATGATTCAATGTGCTTGTTAGTTTTTTAGCTAAGTTAAGTGTCCATCGGATAGGAAATATCAGTTTTCAGACAACAATGACATATATCTATAGGTGACTAAAATTTCACACTGTTGAGTCACATCTAGAGAGACAGATTACTTTATATGCCAAAGTTCTTAATAAAATAATGTTTTAATTTGGTTTCAACTCAAAATAGTAATCCAAATGCTTTCAAAAATATTATTTAAAAATACTATATTATTTATGAATACTATCATAAATAAAAATGATATAACTGTGATACAAAAAGTAGATTATGCAAAAATGTCCCTGTACTCTAAATCTCTGTAGTGTGGAAAATTTTAATTGAATGGAACTTTCTTTTTCCTTCTTAAAGATAGAGGATACAATCACAATTTTCTATGTGGCCTGGAGTTTAGACATGGGAGTAGGGAGTCTGTCATGTCCCAGGTTCACCAAAACTTCCAGGATCTGAGCAATGTATAATGCAGACAGCACATATGAAATGCTGCTACTCAACCACAATTTAATTAGTTTTGTATATTTTTTACTGATTTATCCATAACAGAGATAGTTCTGAAACCAACATGATATAATCCAGCATATTATTTTTTTCTAAGTCTCCTTGTCTGGATTTCCGTGTGTTGTGATACTGTCTGTCTACACAGATGCTATTTTTGTATTTCTATATTTTAAAAAATATTTTTCTATTTCTTTTATTGCTCTTCCATACTGGATTTCCTCTTCACTATATATACCTTTTTTGGGGTATTCTTTGTAAAATAGATAGTATGAAGAAAGAACATGCTTTGAGAACATGCATTTCTAAAATGTCCATATTTAATTTCAGATTTCATTGAGAACTTTGGTGATACAGAATTTGATGAAATGAGTTACTTCCTTCCAAAAATTTTCAGATTATCTTTCTAAAATTTTCTGTACTCTTAGTCAGTTACTAATTCTTGTATAAGTGTGTGTGTTGCAACTGTTTGGTTTATCATTAGCTTTTACTCTCAATTTCAGAAACTCTTTACTCCTTACTTCTGGCTAAACCTAGAAGAAAAGTGCATGGATGTCTTATATCATGTGAAGTACATAAACATTCACCTAATATTCATTTCCAAATAAACTTTTCACTTCACCCCTGCTTTTGCACAGTGCTCACTGAACCATATTTTGTTCTGCCCAAAACAGGATGGCAGTTAATAGCCACCTGCCAATGAAGACCAGGATTACATTTATGGCTGTTCTCATATCATTATAAAGATATTAAAACATTTTTTATTTCATCATTTTCCTGTATTAAAATCATATATTATTACCAATTAACTACCTTAATTTTAGTCTAATATTACAAATGTCAAAAGAAGAAATCTTTAAAAATTATAATCTGTGATGCTTTAAATTTGCCATAAGAAAAATTACATATTTAATAACCAGTTAGGCAGTTATTGACTGAACACTGATATTTCAAAAAATTTATTTTGTTTTCTTCTAATCCATATTGTTTAGTTTTGAGATTCTTTCTGTATTTTTATGTAATGTGGAATGCATTCCTAACACAATTTGTTTGATTTAGGAATTCAACTATTTATGGATAATCTACCATTTCCAAAATAGGGACACTGAAATTATGCATATGTGGTGATAGGTAGGAAGGTGATAAAATACATTATCTTGCAGAGTTAATTTATAATATTACAGATATATACCAGGAAGATATTAATGTATATTGTGTGGTAGGCTAGAAGTTCCCTACAAGTTAATAGAAGGAAAGAAATACTTTTCCATTTGGAAGTTTAAGGAAGGAATATACAATTTTTATTTTTAAAAATTAAAATTGAGAAGATAAAGAGATAAGTATAGATATGTAAGCTACAAATGACATCACATATCTGAAATTTAAAATTCATACTATTTTAGAGAAGTTTTGATATCAAGCTAAGGATGTGACTACTATTAAAATTAACAGGCATTTTTCACAGATTTTTATTGGGAAAGTTTGAATGTATTTTTGAGATCTAAAGATTATTCTCTTGGCAACATGTAGTTTAAATTGAAAGGGGAAAGAAAGAATAGAGGCTTTGAGTACACTCTGAAGACTCTTGCAATAAGAGATATGAGAGTGACAAAAGCCTAGCATATGGGCTAGTTAATGTTAACGTGAGGGAGGAAAAACTGTCCTTGGACACTTTTCCATAGGACATAGTCTTGAGAAGTAGTCAAGAGAATAATAAAGACATGATGATCCAAATGGTGCCAAAAGATTTAACTACTAGTGCAGTCAAATGAAGACAAGTTTTTATTTCAAGACAAGGTTTCAGGAATGTGAGGGTACAACACAAAGAAAGTAACAAGTGCAGTTTTTAATGTTTTGATTTTGCATTTGAATAATGTACAAAAATAGTTTGTATATTCACTCTTCATAAGTTAACTCAAATAACATTTGGATTTTAACTAGATATTAAAATTGTTTTATTTTTAATGAAAGAATAATTTACTCATATATTTTTCTTTTCTTTTCTTTTCTTTTTTTTTTGGTACTGGAGATCGAACTCGGGTCCTTGTGCTTGCACAGCAGGCGGCGAAACCACTGAGCTAAATCCCCGGCCCTACCTCATATTTCTTTAGGAATACTTTTTTCAATTGAATTTATGTTTAGTTACACACAGTGTTTTAATAAAATAAAAATGTTACAAATTAATGAATATAAAATGAACCTAATTCTTCCAAATATAAAATTTCTGTATCCAATTTGTTTGACAGTCACTTAATTGAAGGACTGATGCCAAATTACCTTAAATGCTTTTGCCTACATCACCAAATTTTCTCTCTCTTTAATGAGAAAAGACATTGTCCTCTGTTTGTAGCTTAATACTAGTTTAAATTTTTCCACATGATTTAAAAACATATGGTAACATCTGCTTAAAGCTGATATGAATATGAAAGTGCAGAAGTTCTCAGTCACTATTTAAAGTTTTAATACAAATGATCTCTCTTTCATGGATTCAATACAAATGGTAGAAAGTTATCTCTGTGCTATGAAAATGTAAATGATAGAGGCATATAAAGAGATATATGAATTGATAATTTACACTTCTATTATTTGGATCTTAAATGTTCTACAGAGACTTGTGTTTTGTAGTTTTGTTACACTGTTTGGAGATGGAAGTGGGGCCGAATGGGGTATAACTGGGTCATTGGGAGCTGCCAAGAGAGGGTACTGGGGGACTCCCAGCCCTTCCTCTTTCCTTCTTTGATTTGTGGCTAAAGAGACATGAGAAGAATGGTTCTGTCCCATCACACACTACCACAAAGATGTGCTACCTTACTTCAGCTCTAAGCCATGATGCCAATCTGTCCAGAATTGGGACCTCAAAACCTGAGAGCCAAGATAAATCTTCACTCCTTATGAGTTATTGCTTAAACTACATCTGTATAGTTTTAGAAAACTTATAGATGTAATTTGTGGAGAGCTGCGTGTGCCACGCCTTAAAGATGGCGCTGGTTTCCGCCTTCCGCCATCCCGACGGCGAGAGCTCTTTATGATAAACAACTCCTTATTTGGCTGTGATGTGTCTGATGCTCTGCCCCCTCTTACGTGTACCTATCCGCATTCGCCACATAACTATCCGTGATTGGTTGGTTCAGGGGTACTTATTCTAGGGACGGGTGCTCCCCAGGGGTAGAAGAAAAAGAATGTTAAGTTTTCCTGAATAAACTGCTAGAAGAAGAGCGTTGGTGTTGTGTCGTCATTGCTGGTCAAAGGCGAACGCGACAGTAATTATTTTCTTCTGTGGACAAAAATTGTTAACAGAATTTGATTATCTAGAAATTATATGTGTTTCCCTGTGTTTCTAATAATTTTGTTTTTGTTGTCTAACAGTTTTGTTTGTACTTGTTTTTCAAGCAACTTTCTTCTTTGTTTTGTTCTCCTTTTTTATTTTCTCCTAAAAGTAAATCTTTTCCATTTGTGTCTTGTGATGGTCTCTGGATTACTTTTGGCATACAGAATGATAGACATTATCAACATTGACTGATTAATCTGTATCTCTATATATTTATCTATATACTTACAGATCTCTATTAATATCTACATGCTAAAAATTTAGAGAAGAAAATCAGGTACTGATTAGATTGTAGGATTTTGATTGTCATATTATCACTCTAGTATATGTGATGCCGAAGCAAGCACAGTCATATTATCACTCTAAAGGACAAAGCTCACAGGTGTAGAAAGGTATTGTGATGAAGTAATAGTTATGGTTAGAGCTTTAGGTTTGTTTTCAATGTTATCTCTAGAAATTAGTTGTTCAAACTGACATATATTTGAATAGGATTTAGTTCCATGTTTCTTAGTCTTTTAATTACATGCTTTACAATGTGGGTTTATAATGAATATTCATTAATTAAAATATCTGTCTAAAGCACTGCCTTTATGTGTTAATTATCGGAAGTCAATATCCTTTCTCTCAAATAAATCAAATTAAAAAGTAAAAGATTTTAGAATCACTGCTGTTTCCTTATTTACTGAACTGAAATAAAGTGAAAAGACCAGGTGAACAACCAGAATTCAATAGTAAGTTGGTAGAAGGGAAGTAAAATCAGTTATATTTTCTGTTCATAAAGTATATCAATTTATTCTTCCTTATTTTGAGTGCAACACCTCACTGTCCATATGCTTTTTGGTTATTAAATCACTATAGATATTTATAGAATCTAAAGCAACTCAAGCTCTATAAAAATTCTGAATTCTAAAAATACTAACAAATATTTTGGCTTATTCTGATTCTTAAAATCTATAGTTTTTTATGAAATGCAAATAAACCAAATTCACATCCTAGAAAGAAATATTTTGGAGGAATGAAATATGTAATATAAAATTGATGATCAGTCTTTCCAATTGCAAACCTTCCTAGCTGTAACAACCCATAGCACAAAAATTAACTTTTCTTTGTTTAGGATAAACTAAAATATGCAGTTCCTGAACTCAGATTGTTTAGTGACTTAACTCCCCAAAAAGTCTCACCACAAACAAATGACTGCCCATCACACATATTCTATTCTTATTTGTCTAATGATAGAGCCACAGAATGTATGATTTCTCTGCCAGACCTCAAACCCACTGTTTACATAGCTATGTCCAGACAAGCATGACTCTCCATAGGATGTTGAAGTAAGCATGTCGTGTAACTGCAAACTCTGATGAATATCAACCAAATTTTTTCAGATGATGCTTGCTGATGACATTCATAGGCATCATAGAGTGGTTGCTAATATGGAGTCATTTAATATTGATGTGATAGGAGTGAAGGGATTGATGGATCCACTGCACAGATAAGAGATTCATTCAAAAGACCAATACTACAGTGGTATTTTATCACTTGGAGAGAAGTGATTATGAAGTTATGCTAGTGAGATCTAAGAGTTCCTGTTTAGATAGATGGATTATACATGGACTATAGGTTGGGCAGGCATGATTCCTTATACCCAAGAATCACAGGGTCAAGATTGGGCAAGTAATTTGTATAAGAGTAACCACTGGGTTTTCACTCTGTTCATAGAGTGAGAATTGAATGGAACGTAGTGAGAACTAATATTTCTAACTACCCTATAGGGCAAGGTAAGTAGATATACTACCAACTATTACATTATTTTATTTTATTATAGCATTGAAATAGCATCTCAATGTAGTTTTGATATTCATTTTTTAATTGCAAGTGTTATTAAACATCTTTTTTTATTTGCTTCTTGGTTATTTGTATAACTTCTCTGGAGAAATGTCTACAGTATTCAAGTCCATTGCTCACTTTTTATTTACATGTTTTCTTTTTGTTGGCAATATTCTATAGTATCCCACACATTTCTTACTCTAATTTTATCAAATGTATAATTTGCAAATATTTCTTTCATTACTAAGGATTGTCTCTTCATTTCTTGATAATGTTACTTGAAACATCATAGCTTTAAAATTACTTCAATCTATGTTTTCTTTCACGCAGCAGCTTGATATCAAATATAATATTCCACTGCAAAATAAGGGGTTATGAAGTTTTAAATTGATGTTTTCTTTTAAAAATTTGATAGCTCTCTTATTAAGATTATTGATCTATGTTGAAATATTAATTAAAATGAAAATGAAATTAAAATGAAATAAGGGTCTAGTTTTATTTTATCTGTATACTAAGTACTATCTATGCATATCTGAAACTATTCCTTCCCCATTGAAAAATTTTGTCATCCTTGTCAAAAATCAATTGGTCATAAATATTTATTTCTATAACCTTAATTCTATTAAATTTCATCTGTATGTCTATCCCAATGCCATTTGGACACATTTTTATTACTGAAAAGCTGTGTGGCAAGTTTTGAAGTTCTAAAATATTACTGTCCAACTGCCTAATTCATTTCCTTTATGTCAGTTTCTGCTTCATATGTTTTGGGGCTCTGATATGTGATATATTTATGCTCATATCTGACATATTGTATGAACTGCACTTTTTAATGATTTACTTTTCCTTCTTAGATTATTATATCTATTTTTCTTCAATTAATATAACCACTCAAGTTCTTCTTTGGTTATATTTTTCTTAACTATCTTCTTTTCTCCACTTGTCATTTTCAAACTCTGTGTTTTTGAGTCTAATTTGAATCATTTAATCAAAATAAAATTACTCTTTTTAGTTACATTCTGTCAATCTCTGTCTTTTGGTGAGAATAATCCATTCAGTTTTAATCTTTTACTGTTAATGAAGACTTCAGCTTCTCAAATAGGAAGAATTTACCATTAAGATAGCAATAAAGAAAGCTTACCTTGATTTCTACTTTGTCATATTTTTGGAATTTAGACTCAAGTTTGCAGCATCGTATGTTACCTAAATTTCTTGCCTGTTCTCCTGCAGTGCAAATTTTAGACTTGCTGACCTTCACCAACAAACTTGTGAGAGTCATTTCTCAAATCACTCCCCTCCCTCAGCGTATGAGAATCACTAAGCGTTTCCAAGGACACTGAGTTGTTCAGACTTCAGAGCTCCAACATCGTTCATTTTCAGTTTTTTTGAGCCGAATAGTTATTTTTTTCAGGAGACTAATTCTTTGGAATTTCTACTCCACCAATTTGTGTGACATGAACTTATTCTTTTTAACTGTTGTTTATATTGTAGTACATATTGCAATGCTTCATTTTTTATGTTTATCTTTCACTTACTCGTTCCCAAGAGAGCTACATGCATACTTTCTGAATGGGCTCCGTTTCTGGTGTTTTCTCTAACATCACCTAGGAGTTCATCTTCTTATAACAATTTGACAGAAATATGTGTTTCTTTGCATCACAGGAAATTAGGCTTTCTTTACTGTTTATGCTTCACACACTCCTTTCTTTTCTATTTATTTTAGCTAGAGAGGATAGAGAGAATCATCAATCCTCCTCTATTTAAATTATAATCCTAAATATGTTTTTAATACTGCGAGATTGTGTTATTCTTACCTTTGACACATTTTTGCAGAACAGAATCATTTTTAGGAATGAACCTCACAATCATCAAAGGAATAATTGTTATGATAATATAATACCTTCCACATAAGTAGAGATATTTATGTAATAATCTTGGACTGTGATTATCCACACATACTTACACATAATTGGTGAGCAGTCTGTGAAATGAATGTAAGTTAGATATAGTACTCTCATGCTTGAAACTATATGCAAATTATTGTCTATTGATAGTAATGACAATTTATTCACTGAATGATGCTTTTCCTACACGCATATCATAACACAAATAAGCATACAAATCTTTATGATATTTGTTTTCAAATATCCATTTAATGGAAGAATTGCATTTTCAAGAATTTCATTATAATTACTTAGCTATACAGTTTATCATGCAATGCTTTAATTATTAAAATACAATTTATTTTATTTTACTAAGAAGACAAGAAGGTACTGTAATCCTCCAACATAATAAAAATTTTTCAACTGATGCTGCAAAGCTTTACAGTGTGCATGCCTAATTTAACTGTTAAATTTACATTAAAAGCTGATCCATATTCTTTGTGCAGTTGAGGGAAAATAGCATCTTCAATTTTATTTCATACATGATTAATCTCCAACTGGCATTAACAAATTCATTATGGCTCTATTACCTTGAGATTATAATTTCTTTAATTCATTTGCTGCTGCAAGTAGAATGTAATAATTTCAAGTATGAATTCTATATTTCTGTATCTTAGTTTTACTTATTCTTCAATTTTAAATCATCATGGCTTATATAAATGTTTGATGCTTAGAAAGTAAGATGTAATTTAAAATAAATTGTTATGGTGTTTTAGGTAGACATTCTACCTACAGGATTTTGTGAAACATAAAAATTAAAATAAAAAGAAAGGCATCTCTTTAGGAATTCAGAAAATAAATATGTGAAACAAACAATAGAGTAGCAAAATACCTTGAATATACTGAAGAGTTATAAGTTCTTGTTTCTTTTATTTTTCATTAAGTTTATTGGTACATTTTAGGTATACAATATGATGACAATCATCATTGGGAATTTGTATCTTTACATGATATATATTGGTTCTTTATAACCATAATATGTACATTTTACAGGTGGCAACAGTAAATTAGGAAAATTATTACAAATCATTGTATGAAGTTATTATCTTTTTAGCATTTATTTGAGACTGAGATGCTGAGACACTAATCAAATTTTTAAAAATAATTTATTTTGAAGATTCACAGTACATAGTAGTTTAACAGCATATTAAGCAATTATGAATTTGCTCCTAAGAAAGATGTTCATGAATTTTTACACAAATGACAATTTAGCATGTAGAGAAAGGTAGATTCCAAAGAAATGTGTCCAAAAGTCTTTCTGAAATAATTCTATGAGTGAAAACCCCTAGTTATATTAGCAAATGATTTTGCTTACCTGCCAAAATCAGACATTGTGATTCAGAACAGTATCTTCTTTAGTTCAGAGGGTTTAGATTATCACTAAAATTTTTTAATGGTGATTTGCATGTATAAGAATGAGTTTTTTGGACTGTATCTTTTGCTCTGAAGATAATGATACACAGTGTATTAACCTGTTATTTTCCTTATTAATTTGTTTGTGAAATTTTGTTTTTTTATATAAAACAAAATAATGTGTGTGAGGACAAAAATGTAGGAATCATTAATGGGAATTAAAAGATATATTTTTGACAATATTTTGCATGATCCCCAATATTTATAGGCATGTAACTAATTTGAAAATGTGCTAAAGTAAAAAATATTAATAGTCAAAAGATTTCAGTATCAGTCATAAACCATAAAATAATTTCCCTTTGTTTCTATTACCTAAATTCTTTTATCTAGTTAGTTGCTTTAGTAATGAAATTTTAGATTATTAACTCAAGAAAGTAAGAATTGGTTTTTTTTAAAGACAGCATAGGAATAGTATAAGCACAATAACAGTAATAAAATTAAACAATATATGGAACTTAATTTCATATTTGTGCTAGTATTTTTTAAATTATCTGTGACATATTGATCACTAAAATTAATATATGATTCAATCCTGTCACTATTAAAAGTGACATTTTCAAATTATTATTGTCTGTATCCATTTATTTGAAGACACCAACTTTGAAATAAATGTAAATGAATTTAATATAAAACCTTTGATAGAAAAGGCTGGTTTTTTTTTAGTTTAATCTCATATTCTCTACTTAAATTTTAACCATTGTAAAATGATTCTTATTTTATGAAATAATTTTATTACTTAGGAAAAATTTAGGAAATATTTTGTTAGTCTTGGTATCTGAAGAGAAAGAAAGAACAAATGAATACACTTCTCTTGCATGTTGTCATATTTCTCAGAGTATCATGCATATTTTTATTTTGGTTTTATATGAATTGTAATTTTGGTGGACTAAGTTCATGAAATTGATAACATGTTTTTCATATATCACAATCATCATCATCATAATTATGTCTCTTAGAACAGGCTATAATGGCTTTCCTCTCCATCAGTCCCACAGAATAATATATAAAACATTAAATATTTAGATATAGTCAGTGAATGCACTGTTTAAAGCAACAATGGCCACAACAACACACACAATAGTTGCCAGAGTTCAATGTTATATATATAAATATACACAATTGTTTAAGTTCTCATCTACTTTATCCCTCCATTGCAAATATTTGGTCAATCCTTAAAATATATTAGTAGGTGTGTTTAATGAAAGAAAAAACACAATTACTAAGGAGATATTTCTTTCATTACAGAATTTATCTCTGCTGGAGAGAAAACATCTGCTCTGGTTGTCGCACAGTCTCTGGTGTTTCTGCTTCTCACACATTCATGCACTTCTCCTTTCCTTATTCCATCTTTGTTAAGAATCATGAAGGAGAGAACACATTCAGGCAAAATATAGGGAAAAGTAACTTCTAAATCTTTGCAGTATATAATTAAGCAAAAAATGCTGTAGAACTAATTGAAGGTGGAAAAAATCAATAAATGTCTATAGTTCATTCTGATGCCAAAATCATGTTCTTTCCATTTCACTAATTATTCATATACATGGATATATACACATACAACTAGCATGTAAATGTGTGCATGTGTGCACTTATGTTTATGTATTGTTCTTAATAACATGGACTTTTATTCCTATGGGGTTTTTTGGCAACTGAAATAATGATACAACATAAATTTAATTAGATGATAGTCACCTGGAGCCACACCAGAGACTTGCTAAAATCCATATTTTAAAAATGATCCAAAGAGTCAGATCATTAACAAGATTATATGAATTAAGAGATAATACAATTGTATTAGAAAGTCTTCTGCTATTAAAATACTGAATGAGCACATTTATATTGAAATATCAGCTAATCATTTCTGATTTTGTACTTGATATTGTCAAACTCAGGACCTTGTGCTTGCAAGACAGGCGTGGTGCCACTGAACTAAATCTCCAGCCCCTTGATAGTGTCTTAATGTTTGAAAAACAGTCTCGAGTTTGCCAGAGATTTTATTCTTTAATTTAAAAATATTGATGAACATTCTAAACACATGTATTAAAATATGACAGCCATCTCTAATATGTAAATATCAAGTTAAACACCTCTCTTGTTGGATAAACATCACTTGTATGTAATTACACTTAAAAAAAAAGAGTAAATTTTGCCTCAGGTCCATACTAATTTTTGTTTCAAAACTGAGTTTTAGAATGAGTTTTCCACTTTCCATTGTTTTTTTCTCAGTGGCTGATGTTAAATTATTACACAGTATACAAATAACAAGATATATATGAAAGAATATTTCCTACATGGTGCAAACTATAAATTTTGATAAATCTTTTTGCTTTAGTGTGAACTATTTTGTGCATATTAACAAAAGTACTATATTTACTTGAAACAGAATTGAGGTAAGATAATTTTCACTGATTAACACTGGAGTTAGTTAACTATATAGTTAAATTGAAAAATGAATCTCTTCTATTATGAAATTATATTTTCTGCTAGAAAAAAGTAGATTATGACAGAAAAATGTCCTTTTCTTACACAATGACAACCTATATTTTTGAATGCTAATGTCATTTAAATCATAACTCTCATTTTGTACTATTATTTTTGGGTTCAATTTACTTCACAAAAAACACAAAACTCAGTTTAGCATTGAACACATGTCTTTTGAGAATATAGTCCTTACCCTATAAAAAAAAGAAAAGGAGTAATTGGAGGTTGAACAGCTTGGAGATGTTCATATAAATATACTAAAAATGAGTATGTGTCAGCTATGAGCTTTTGCAATTTTTTAATATAGAAACAGAAGTACACTCGATCCTAAGAAAGGACAGTCTTTTTTGTTTATTTTTACAAAGCACTTTTATTGAGCTAAAATTTACATACAATAAAATACACTCCTGTTAAGTATACTTTTTTTTCTGTTTGTACCAGGGATTGAACTCAGGTCCTTGCCCTGCGAGGCAAGCTCTGGAACCACTGAGCTAAACCCCCCCCCCTTAAGTATACTTTTTGATGTGGGGATTTTTTTTTTTTTTTGGTGGTGTTTAGCTCAGAGAATTTTTACACACATAAAACCCCTGTGTAACCACAAGCCAACACCATCCACATACAGGATATTTCTATCACCTCAAGAAGTTCCTTCCTGGCCCTATGCAGTATTTGAACAGCCTGGTTCTAGGAAGCCCTTTCTGTGCCCTTACAAGATCAGCTTTGCCTGTGTAACGATCTCCTACAAACAGAATTATGTGGTATGGAACTTTTTTATATTTGGCTTCTTTGGATAATATTTTTTAAATATATCCATGTTGTTGCATGTACAAACAGCTGGTTCCTTTTCATTGCTTATTAGGATTCTTTGCATTGATTATACCATTTTGTTTATCTACCTCTGTGGATGGCTTTGGGTTATTATATATAAAGTCACTGAAATCTGAGTACACTTCCTCACATAGGCATATTTTTATTTCTCTTAAGTAGAATAGTGACAGCAGAATTGTAAGGAGTATTTTAAGTTTATATTTAACTTTATGAGAAATCACTAGATCTTTCCCAAAGCGATTGGACCTTTTACATCTGCCAGCAGTGCCCGAGAGTTCACTGTTCTGGATCCTCACCATGCAAGATATTGTCAGTGTGTTATTTCTGCCATTTCAGAGAGTACTGAGAAAGTCTGCCTGTTTTGATGCTGTTGTTGTTGTTTTGTTTTGTTTTTGTGTCTGTGTGGTTTTAATTTACATTTTCATATCAACAGTGCATGTGGAGCTCTGTCAGTTTGCTTATACAACATATATATGTATCAGTTATGAAAAGCCTATTTAAAACTTTTGTCCATTTTAAGAAGTCACATTGTCTTCCTGTTACTATTGAATTATGAGTTCACTACATATACTGGATACAGGGTGTTTTGTTTTGTTTTTTTTGCCAGATATACATATTGTGATTTTTTTTCAACAATCCATGTCTCTTCAATTTCTTAAGTGTCCTTTGAATATTTTAATTTCAATGAAGTTCAAATTATAAAAAAAAATCTTTTGTGAAGGATTGAACACAGGTCCTCCCACAGAGCTGCATCCCTGCCTCATTTTTTAAAAAATAATTTAAAAATTTTGAGACAAGGTCTGGCTAAGTTGCTCTGGCTGGACTTGAACCTGCTTCAGCCTCCAGAGTAGCTGGGATTACAGGTGTGCACTACTACCCCCAAGGATGATTTTTTCTCTTATGGTTTATGAGATTTTTGGAATGTGATAAGATTCTTCCTGACAGGAACTCTTGTGGCTATAGTAAGATTAAATGAGCGAATGGGGAATTTTGGTCTCTAGAGATAAAGAAATACAAATCTGGAGCATTTTAGACAGGGAGAAAAAAATTAGGAGGAAGGTTGCAAAGTCCACGACCCTGAGCTAGGACAGCTGGCAACAATATCAGTACCTTGTATTCATTGAATGTTTACTATGTTCAGTCCCTCTTGTACTATTTTTGGTGGGTTTTTTTTTTTTGAGCCTGAAATTCTCAGTGCAAATTATTTCTTTTTTTTTTTCACTGTATAACTGTATATCCTTTTATTAGTGCATTTTAGGTATACAACACAATGATATTCATCATTGGAAATTTGCACCTTTACATAATCTCTCTTGGTTCTTGTTTTCCCCCTTCCCCTGCCCTCCCTTCAAACCTTCCATCCCTCCCTATTTACAAAGACTTTGTTTCCTTTTTTTCATTTTCTCATATTTATTCCATTCCCTTCTTTCCTTTCCCCTACCCATCCTACTTCCCCTTTTCTTCCTATTTCACATTACCTATTATACATTTAGTCCTTCTTTACACTTTCAGTTTCTCACACCAGAGAAACTATTCAGTATTTACACATGTGTGGAAAGGACAGTCTTTTTTTGCTTTGAAAATGTCAATACATCTTTTAAAAATCTCTTTTACTTTCATTCCAAAGGCAGTGCATTCAGAATTTTGACCAGGTTAGGAGGATGATCTTATAAATATGTGATAGAAAAAGTGTGTTTAATGCTTTGCTCTATCTACTTTTACAGAAATGTATGAAATTATTATATTTCTTCCTAATAATTGTATATTTAAGTGTAATATAATCAAGTATGACCTGTTATTATAAATTCATTGATTCTCTAAAAATGTTTTCAGAAAAGATTTTCCATATCTTGGTGTTATTATGAAACTTATTTTAAAAATTATTCTGCATTTACTTGTAATTCCCAGTCCTTTTTCAAAATTAGTTTAACATTATTTAAATTATACCTGTTTTTTCATATTCATAAGGGTATTCTTCTTTTCATAGTTGATTGATCTTTTCATTTTGACTATTAATTGAGTTCATCAGTTTTATGAAGAAATTATCAAATTTAGTGATATTTTCAAAGAACTGTTCCCTTTCAATTTTTCACATAAGTGTATTAATTTTACAACATGAATATACAGTGGGAAAATATACTATATTTCATTTATATTTTGAAAAATATTTTTCAGATTTAAGAAGATTATATTTAATAAAGATAAAATATTTTAGGGCACATCAGAAAGCTTTATAAATTACCTTACCAAATAAAACTGTTAGCCAAAATTTTCCTCAATACACAGTTTAACATTCCATAATATGATTGCAAATATTTTAACTCAACGATGCATGACTAAATAATTAAATTTTTTGTCATAACACTTTCAAAATATCTAATTATTTTATATCAAAATTATAACTTTTTGGACAGTAAATCATTAAAATAACTAGTTTCATAAGGTAATAATTTAAATATGTGGCTAATTATATGGTGGAAGGTATATATGTCATCTATGAAATTTAATATGTTATACAAATACCAAAAGTAGGTAATTTAATATATTTTATTCTGAATATTTGATCTGATTTATAGAGACCATAAATTCAAAAGTAGTTATTACATATGAGAAAGAAAGAGTGGTGAGCATGAAGTTTGTTATCATTCATTTCTTTACCAAAATTGTCTCAAAAAAATCTAAATCAAACCTCATTGTAAAGAAAAATGCTTCTTATTGGAATTCATGGAAAACACTCCAGTATCATTTACTGGAATTAGTGGAATGTTATGGTAGAGTTATAACTTATAAGTTAAGTTTTATCTGAACAAATCTGATTCATCAAGACTACTGGTTGTATGTATATTCTACCCATATGAATTTATGAGGCTCCTGACTATCTAGAGAATGAGAAGAAAAATAAATAATGGTTAAAGACTAGACAATGTTAGCAATCTAAAATGTGGGGTTTTTTTTAGTACCAGGGCTCAAACTCAGGACCTTGTGCTTATGAGGCAGGAGCGGTGCCTTTGAGCTAAATCCCCAGCCTAAGTGATCTAAAATCTCATTGATTTTCTTTAGACTAGAAATATCTGCACTTTACTCCTTAGAATAATCTTTTAAATTTTAAATCAAAGTGCCACTGAATTCAGGAGTAAAAAGTATTTCAGTTAAGTTTCATCTAGAAATATGCATTTTACATAGGAAGAATATTTTGCAACTGGTGGTTTTTTAATGGTATACTTTGAGTATTAGTGAAGTTGAGTCCTGGGAAATATCTTTGATACAGTTGAATTTGATTGACAGTTCAAACCTTCATGCTATCATACACTATTATGTCAACAATATTATTGGCTCTCAGGCCTATGAAATATAATGTATAAGAAGACAGTTTTTCACAAGCAAACTGAGAAAGTGGAAAACATCATGACATTTTAATGCATGGGTGGTTTCCAATGTATTATCAATATAGGTCTGGATCCTTGGGGAAGACTAAAGGAGACAAATTTTATTAATTATCTTTTTAAAAATAGAAATTTACATGGGGTGATTGGCTAAGTAGATACAAAGAATATTTAACAAAGTTAGTAACGACTGTATTCCCTATCTTTTAGCACCTTCCACAAAAATTAGACAGCTAAAAGGGTAAGTCAATTATCAGAGGAAAAGAAGGAAGATCAATTTGTTTTCTATTACAGAAATACTTGTGTTTCACAAACAGTCCAAAAGTTCAAGAAATACCTCCTAATAAGTTTACTCAGAACAAATGCTCAAAGATCATCACATTATTGATGTAAGTTGATACTTGAACTCTCAGAGACTGAATATGTTATGACCTCACCATTTTGGATGATATGACAACTAATCAAGAACAATAAAGATAGAAATTCAGCCAAGTTACCTTAAAGGATTAGCTATTGCATCTTTTTTCCCAAGAAAAATGGAATACTTCCCCCAATATACTCGAAAATGATGGACTCAATTATCCCTAGTTTGACTGAAGATGGTCCATTGTTTCATGGTTTTGTCACTCACTGTGGCATATATTGTGACTTGGGAAATCTTCAATCTTGAAAGCATTGCAGGAACTTTTAATTGGGTGAAAAGAAAGAACTCAAGAAAAAATTGAAAAGTTAGTACCTGACTTGGGCCAATTTCTACTCATGGATACTATCAAAACCACTTGTCTTGTCAAAGACTAGGAAGTGTTGACCTAGTGTTGAGGAAAGCTGTGTTTGCTACTTGTTGGGAAGAAAAGCACATCATGGGGAAATGTATCTTGCTTCCATTTTTTTCTTTTTCTACTCTATATTAGTATATTTCCCTTCTTTCTCTAATCTTCACAATTTTTAGATATACTTGCTTTCATACTATATAAACTTTTATAAAACATCACTTTATCTAGATACCATAATTTTGCTTTTTATTTGTTCTGTTCTTTTATTCACCTACCATCCTTTCTTTTTTTCTGTGTCTACCCTTTATAGCTGATAATTTGCTTAAGGGTTCAGTCTTCAGATTTGTTACTTCTCTGCTTCGCTTCTAATCTCATCTAATCTCTTTTAGAAAACTATTCATGTGGCGATTATTTCTCAGAAAAATGTACATACAAGTTTTTTCTTCCAAGTCACAAGAAGTAAAGATACATGTGACATAAATGCTTATGTCATTTTCTAAAGAATTTTAAAGGAAGTTATACATTTATTGTAGTTCAATTAACAAATACATTCTTTATAGTTAGTGCTGATTCACTCCTATTTGAAAAATACATTTTTTCCCCAAAATTTGTGCTAGTTAATCCCAAAATAAGGTTGAATGATGTTGAATATCAAACTATCCCAGTGCCCGGTGACTTCAAACAGCAGTATTTAATTTTTGCTAATGTGCCTGCAGACTGTTTTTCACTGCACATCTGTTTGGCTGTGTGGCTTCATCCGCTGGCCGCGGCTCGGCTGGGGTGGTTCTCCACTGCCTCTGATCTTCCTTGTAGGATAACAGTGCTTGCTGGTGCATGTTCTTCACCAGGTGTGGACAGCGGTGGAAGATGAAACACACAGTCTCCGAAGTCCCGAGTTTACAAGTGGCACCCTGTTGTTCCTGGCTTATTTTAGCAATCAAAACAAGTCACATTGTCAATCTCAAATCTGGAGGCAGAAAGAAGACAAACATATTCCATCTGTTCAAGAGAAGAAATGTAAAGTTACATGCAAAAAACTTTGGGTTAATTTTAACAAATAAGTGAAATATTATAACATATGTTAGCCAATGTTACTTTTATTCTTTCAATATTTTCTTTTGAATTTAAATTTTATATTGATTTTAATTCTTTGAATTGTTTGAGTTGCTTGTCAAATTTTATTTATTTATATTTATATTCCAGTTTATTATCATCACTTATTGATTCCCTATTATAGAGTGAAATTATATTTTTTTTCCTTTGGCACCAAGGATGGAATTCGGGACCTTGCACTTGCAAGACAGGCAGCAGAACCACTGAGCTAAATCCCTTGCCCTGAAATTGTATTTTTTAAAGCATTGATTATTTCTGATTCCTTAACACAATATGTTGTGCTATATGTTACATATATGACAAACCCACATCATTTAATTATTATAGATTTGTAATCTATTGATATTTAGCAAATTTGATCTTTTTTCAAGAATATTTTGACTCTTGGAGCCATGTATTTCATACATCTTTAAAATAGAATGCTCAAGTTCAACCAAAAAAAGCCTACTGAACCATATTTTTCAAGACCTTTTACTGAGTATTTGATATTTTTATTGATTTATATTATTTTGAAATTCATGTTTTGTGTCACTAATGTTAGAAATACACCCATTGCAATTAGGTGGCTTGCAAATTGTAAATGTACACATCAACTTATACTTTGTAGAAGTTTCTTTGAAGATGCTATATGGTTTTCTAAAACTAAATCACATTATCTTCTGATAATAGCAGTTCCTATTTAATTTATTACACCTTCCTTTATGTCTTCATGTATTGTACTGGGTAAACCCGCTAGAATAATACTGATCAGTGGCTGACTGGTTCATTACCAGCCACAGAGGAAAATCTTTCACTGACTATTTTGTAATGAGAAGCTGAATTCAATGGACTTTCCTCCCAAATATCCGAAAGTTTTCTCATCACTGATAAAATACACACAGTAACGGGACTCTGTCTTCTTTTAATCTCCACTTGCACAAACACTTCTTTACTTTTCCACTTTAAATATATTTGAATATTTGTTTTTAATTTGCTTTTATTAATTTTACAAACGCGCGGTGCTTTCTGGCTGAAGAACACATTTAATGGGCTTCTCTGATATGCTGCATTCATTCACACCTAGAAATCACACCTCTTTCTCCATTATTTTGTTGAACTGTGAAAAGCTTTCATGATTTTACAAAAATGTTGCAAAAGTAACAAAAAGAGTTCATGTTTACCTAAGAATAAAGTCTTGCATAAAACACAGACCTGGCTGATACCAGGCTAATGATGCTAAAAATAATGTTATTTACTCAGCAACATAATTAATTGGCATTTCAGAAGATTTTTTAAAGAACTGTGGATTGGAGTGGTATAAATTTGATGGATGTATAGTTCTGTAGTGTTTTATCACTTGAACAGACTTCAATAATCATCATTGTATTTAACATATAAATTTGTCCCATTACCATTCTGAAATTAACTTGTATAAGACCAAGTCAAACCCTGCCAAGTCCTAATCCTAACCTTCACTTATTTATCATTGTCATTATAATTTTATGTCTCCAACTACTTTATGAATATGGAAATATTCTATATATAAATCTTTGAGATTGACTTGTTAAACTCAGAATATTGTCATTGAGAGCCATTCCAGTTTTTGTGTATATAAGTCATTTGTTTCTTTTTTTTTCCTACAGAATTGTTACATGGTATGGCTGCACCAGTTTTTTTAATCCATTCACCACTGAAGAATATCTGAGTGACTGTAATGTTTTGAATGTCACATATGAAGTTGCTATAATAATTGTGTATGTTTTTTAAATGAACATTCTACCAATATTTTTATTTCTTTCTGTCTCATTTAATTCACTAAATTTTTCAATCAAATGACACCACCTTATGAAACATTGCTTGATTTTTCTTTCTGCACTAATGCTTCTTCCTTTGTAATGAATATCTTGGTTACTTTTGTAGATTTTCTATAGTGCACATATGTGTGTGTGTGTGTGTACATAAGCATACATACACACAATGCATATACAAAATATTACAATATATAGTCCATATATATGTTATATTTTACATATATCATTTATATACACATAATTTTAAAAAAGAGATAGAGAGATAAATGATCCTTTGCAATACTCCATTAGCTAATTTTCATGTGGATAAAGACTTATTCATCTATGATATATTGACACCTACAACAGTACCTGACACAAAATTTTGCTATGAATGTTTGCTAAATATAAAGTTTTTAAAATAAAAATACTTATTATTTATTTTTTGGCAACATTTCAATTGTACCTCCACACATTCCAGTATTATACTGCTTTTCTCAACAAATCATTGACCTTGGTATAACATATTTATAATCATAATGTTTGATGTATTTTAGCACAGAAATTGAATTTTATCATAAGACTCCCTTCCTATGCAAAGCATGTGCTTCTTGAATATTCACTATAATTCTAAATTTGAATTATTAAATAAAAATCATCATTACATTTGGAAAAGGGCTAATGTTAACATGAACTTCTCAACTACACATGCAAATTGTTTTTTGTGAGTACTTTTTCTCTTTCTTTTTGAAGAGTCTCATGAATAAACAATAGCATCAGTGTACATGTATAGAAATGTATTTATGGAAAAATAATTTCTTTAAAATATAAAAGAGATTTGTAAGAGTAGAACTTTATTCATATTATTTTGCAGAAGACATATAGTAATGATGGGAAAGAGTCAAGATGTGAGTAAAATTATATTCATTCTTAAATAGCTGTCATTAATTTCAGTTCCATATTGAATTTACTAATTTTGATGCAACACCATACACATGTAGCATGATGGTAAAAGCTCATCTTCCCTATTTCTGTATAAGAAGAGAACATTTTGATTCAGTGTCTTTAGTTGGATAGTGTATGGTATTAATAACATATAGGACTGTTTTACTTTTAAAAACTTAAAGACCTTCAAGATTCTACAAAATAAAAAAATATGTATACGAAGCCATATATAGACATTTTTACATTTATTAATAATTTAGTATTTGAAATTCACACACACACTCACACGCATATCTACATGCACACATACTTTAAGCAGAGAGAAATAGTTTCCAAATTCTCTGATTGTACATGTACAAACTTCAGCTTTTTATTTTCTAAGTAAAACTTTCTCCTAAATCATTTACAAAGTATTTTAATTTCACTTGGAGGTGCCATAAGTACCATAAAATCAAAAATTAAAACAATTATCTTTTTATTTTTTTTCTTTCAATAGACAGTCCTATGATCTTTTCCTAATGGCCCTTCAATTTAGAAGACCTTGATCTTTTTATTCTATGTGGAACCATGAATGTGAAAATATGTTATCAAAGATTATTCCATTAAGAAATTTTCCAATTCCTTAATTTATTAATTTACATTTTGTGATTCATTCAGCAAGCATTTCATATGCTATCACTATGTTAAACGTTTTTCTGATTGCTACAGTATTAGGAATAGGACACATAAAATCCTTAAAAACTTATTTAAATCCCAACATGCACATGTTCATCAACACCTGTGAAGATAATAGAGCAAAAAAGAGTGTGAGGTCAAAACAAGGTGGTGAGTGGGTGACATCTTCCTAAGTGGTCATCTCCACACAGATGAAGTAGTTTGAACAGCTAGTCACACAACAAACCATCTTCACCAGGAAACCAGCTGAGATGACAGAGAGTGAGTGTAATAAGAAGAAAGGAGCCACTGAAGAAGAGAAAGAAAAGAGTTGGTGTCACTCTTCACTCAAATCCAAGTATGACGGATAGCCTTGCCGGTCACTTTAAGGAAAGACAGAAGATTAAGCTCACACCTCAGACTCCAGCTCCAGTAGCAGGTGCTCCACACAGTGCCAGGCAAAGCACTGTGCCTGCTACTCCAGGCCAATAAGCACAGACTAATTCACTGGGACTGAAGTAGCCAAGAGGCTGATAGGCTCCACTAACCTCTCCCCAACCCCAGGACTCCACCCACAGAGGGCTACTACAGAGTGTTATCTCATAGCTCAGTCCTGGGCCAACTGGGCAGAGACTTAACATCAGGAAGAAACCAAAGTCCCTATACCAAGGCAGAGATGGATCCTCTAGGCTTGCTCCAAAATCAAAGACTCGCATGTCAGTGAGACAGGAAGACATTTTGCTGTGCATCACTGCCAACCTTGAACTCAGCTGGGATGCTCTCCCAGGTCTCTGGATCTCTGAGTCTGTGACTGTCATATGTGACTCACCATCAATGTTGGTGGCCAAACACTGTCTCCAATACCCATCTCCCAAACTTTAGCTGCACAATTATCACCCAGCCTGTGCTCACATGCAGAACTCTAGACCCGCCCTTGAACCAAACAGAGACAGATATCCTGATGAGGTGGACTTCTGTTTTGACCTGCATCTGCAGCAGCAGTGGCACAGCCTGGATGCACAACTGAAACCAAAAGTACTTGTGCAGTGTTGCTCTGGTGCAACCTAGATTAGCATGAGCCTCGGTGGCCAAAGGAGTGACATTACCCACACTACCCCAGTGCTGGGAGATATAGCATGGACCAAACTCCATTTACTGAGGGAGACAAAGTAGTGAGCACAGGATATCACCTTGGATCTAAGTTCTGAGCTACTAAACCTGGGCAATGGAAAGTCTGTAATGACCCGTATAGCCAGGGCAGTGCACCTGGACAGGCAGAGCTTCTTGAACAGACTCAGTGCTAGGTGGAGACCTGTGCCTGCTGACTGTTCATTTCCTATTTGTCCCAGATTACTTGTGGCTCATTATATCTGTCATGTGCAGTGAGTCCATCTGAATAGTAGGCAGGATTAAAGATGGATCTTCTCACAACCTTACTCTGACCCTGTCTTGGTAGGCTATAGGTTCAGGATTTCAGGCTTGATGGTCACAGGGTCAGTGCAGGACCCAGACACTTCTTCCCACACTGCCGTGCTGCTTAGAGCCGGGCAGAATCGCACGATGCTTAACCACTGACTACAAGCAAAGCACCTGGCCAGATCTGTAGAGAGGTGTGAAGGGGCAAACTGCCTCATTTCCATTATTCCCTTGATTCATTCTGAAAAGGAAACCAGCAGCATATGTGGTGCAAATCTGGGCTTGGATCCCCCTCTGTTGCTCAGACAGCAATACAAGCCCAATTTAGACTTCTGCTGAATCTCAACTTGGACATCTTGTAATGCTGAAAAAGCAGAGTTAACTATTGGCTCTGAGAAAAAAAAACACTGGAGAATTTATGAAAAAAGGAGTACAAACAAATCTTAATCATAAAGTCTGAAGTAATACTTAACAGTTCAAAATCCAGACTGTGTCACATAAAAGGAAGAAATATCTAAAGTCTCAACTTAGGGCAAAATAAGGCACTAGAAGTGACCAGTATGACTTAGTATGAATAATCTTTCAGATTAGGAATTAAAGAAGTTTTAAAGAAATCACAAAAGCTTCAAAACAGAGAAAGATATCAACATTCTAACAGTAGCTTGACAGAAAAATGAAAACAATATTTAAAAACTCAAATAGCACCCTCTGAGCTAAAAATGTATTAAGTGAAATGATAAATGTGACAGAAAGCATAAATAATAGAATAGACACAAGAGAAGAAAGAATTAGTGAAGTCAAGGATAACTGTAAATACAGTAATAGGAGAAAAGGGGATAAAAATTAAAGAGAAATAAAGTATGGGTAATCAAGGAAGTGCATTAGGTGTTGGTGTTCAGAATTTAAGATATCAAAGGGTAGAAGGCCCATTTAGAAAAATAATAATATCAGTTTCCAAATGTAGAGAAGGACACAAGTACCAAGGTACAGGAGATCGAAGGTAATGTATCAGAATTTACCCAACCACATATACCCCAAGACTTTTCATGATCAAATTCTCAAAGTGAACGAAGATTCTTAATGCTGTAATGAAAATAGAAACAAACAATACTTCATCAAACTTCATCTGACAACAGACTTCTCACCGCAATAGTGAAAGATAAAGAGGATTCTCAGTGCTGCAAGAGAGGAGAGACAAATGTCATATATTAAGGTATCTCAATTTGCCTTAGAGCAGATTTAACCAGCAGAAACACTGTAAGTCTCAAGAGTGGCAAGAGATTTTCGCAGAAGAGAGAGAAAAACAAAACAAAACAAAAACAAAAGGAAAAAAAACCCTGAAAAAAAAGAATCCTGTGCCCAGTAATTTATTCTTTAGAAATGAAGGAGAGATAAAGACATTCCTAACAAAATTTTAGAGAATATATCTCCACTGGCTCTGTTCTGCAAGATACAGTAAGTTCTTCAAACTGATGAAAGATATGTTAATGAGTAAGGAGAAAACATCAGATGATAGAATATTGATTAGTAAGAATAACTACATAAAAAATTCAAAATGCTTGATGCATACATAATACATAAAGCATATCTTTAGTATAAAGATGAAATGAAGTGATTCAACATGATATAACCATTAATCAAGACTGTCAAATTAACTGGATCAAGAGTTGCTTAATAGGTTTGTAAAACTCACTCCTGTGTGGTTAATGAGAGTGTAAACTTGGGGCCTGTCTTTAGTTCCAAGCCCCTTTCTCTCTGGTTCTTTCCAACAGAGCTATGAACTGAGCACCTCTACCCGACCATTCCCTTCCACCAAAATGTTGCTGCCTTGCAGCCTGTGGAACATGGACTGACATCTCTGAAACCATAAGTGTTGGGTACTTTGTTTCAGAAACAAGAAGCCTGACCAATACCATAATAACCATACTAGTATGGCTAGAGACAAGTAAAGTACAAAAAGATGGAAAATAGAACTTCAAAAATTAAAAATGTGGAAAAGAATAAAGTTCAAATATGGAACATTGTAATGAGTGTGTTTTACTTGGCTTCATTTTTTGGAAATTTTTTATCTTTATGGTTGTTATTACACCATACACTGTTAAAAGCAAAATATGTTTTAGTAATCCTCAAATAACTTCAAAACATGTATAATAAATAAGCACAAAATAATAAGCAAGGAATGAAAGCATACTTATATTCCAAATCACTTAACTTTAGAAGAACACAGAAAGAATGGGAGAAAAAAAGAAGGGATATACAATAAAGCTAGAGATCAAGTTACAAAATTGATACAATAGAACTCTTTAAAGTAAATAGTTTAAATTATCAATAACAGTCATAAAGGGAGTGAATGGATAAATTAAAAACATAAAAGGCTATGGACTGATTACAAGGTCCTCACTTCACCTCTAAAGACATGCATACTTTTGAAAATGAAAGAATGCGATAAGATATGCCATCAAATAGAGTTCAAAATGAGGTAGGATTAGGAGGATTAAAGAATTTAAATTTAAAAAGTGACCCAAATCATTAGCTAATGATAAATGACCATGCATCAAGAAAAAAAAAATTAAAACATATTGGCACAAAATATCTCAAAACCTAAATATGAAAAACAAACATTAGTAGACCTAGAGGGAAGTATAAACTCCAGTAAAAGTTGGGGATTTTAATCCTCCACTTTCAGCAATGCATACATAATCTAGACAGAATATAACCAAGTAAATAGAGTTCATTTGAAGTCTGTATAAAAACACTGAAATGGCATCTACAGAATAGTCTATTAACAATTGAAAAATACACATTTTTCTCAACAACAGAAGTATTCTCCAGAAGGGATCATATGACATGCTATACAACAAGTCAAAACATATTTTATAAATTTTAAATCATATGCAGCATTTTTCCAACCACAGTACAATACAGTCATTCCTCGTTTAACGACCTACCTGTGTAACGACTATTTGAACTTATGACAGAAGTGTGCTATTCAAATTCATGACTCATCATTTGATACACGGTAAGTCTTTTTTTTTGGTACAGTCTGTATATCTTGTTTATTGAGCTTCAGTGTCTTTTTTGTTCAACACTTGTTTACACAGTGCTGTAATTTTTGCTGATTGTACTATACAGTACAGTACTGCATTTTTGTGTTCTGTTCTACATTACAGTATTGCATGTAAGAGTTATGCAAATAAAAGCAAAGTCATCAAGTTAGAGTTACCTTTGACCATTTCTTTTTCTGAATTTTGTAATATATATGCTATATACAATTATTTATTAAGAGACCAATTCATTTAATGACCTAGAAATGGAACTTAGTTGTTAAACGAGGAATGTCTGTACATGAAAGAAATCTGTTATCAGTAATATTCATGAAAATTATACGAAAAAAAATTTCAACATCTCTAGCTGTTAGACAAATACAAATTAAAATCTAAAAGATCAATAAAGGCCAAGATACAAGATAGATAATAGGAAATAGAAGGATAAACCTTTATCAAATATGAATGGGGATAAAAAGATGTAGGGATGGGGAAGAAGGGGAAAAAATGATTGAAAAAACAACTGAGATGTGTTATGTACATGTACCAACTCCCCATGATGATGTGATCATTATGTACTGCAAATATGTACTAATAAAGAGAACAACTTTACAATATATGGAAATCCAAAACCTTACTCTTGAACATCCAATGAGTCAAATGAGAAATCAAGAAATATATTTTAAAATAATGAAAGAAATGAAATTATATTAAAATATATGCATTATAGCAGAAACAATACTAAGAAAGATATTTATGTCAATAAGTGCCTATATAAAAAGGAGAAAAAAATTTTAAAAGGAGAAAAATATTAAGTAAATGACTTTTCACTATATTTCAAAAACTGGGATAAAGAGCAAAGTAAACTCCAAATAGTAGGAAGAAAGAAATATTAAAAAACAGAGTAAACATAAATGAAATATAGAAGCAAAAAAAAAATAAAGATAAAAATAAAAAATCACAAAGTGCTGGTTCTTTTGAAAAATAATTGAAATTGATAAAATTCAGCCATAAGGGTAAACACCATAAAAGTTGCTCAAAAAATAGAACTACTGTATTATCACGAAATATTCTTAATGGGTATATATCCAAAGGAAACCAAATCAATATATTAAGAAGACATATGTTTTCTTATGTTCATTCTAAGACTACTTTAATAGCCAAATAATGAAAATAACTTAGTGCTCAATTAATAAATGCATAAAAATTGTGATACATATACACAATGGAATACTCTTCAGCCACAAAAATTCACTGAATTCATTCATTTGTAATAAAGTAAATGTAACTTGAGATCATTACATGAAATTCTATAGAATAAAAGACATGTATCACATGATTTCACTTATGTGTGGAGCTAAAAAAAGATCTGATAGAAGTTGAAAATAAAATGGTAGTTATTGAGACTGAGACTGGGGAGAATAGAAGGAGGAAGAAATGTTGATAAATTGGTTAATGAATTAGAGTCATAGAAACAAAAGCTCTGGTGTTCTATGCCACAGTAGGGTATCCAGAGGTAACAATGATATACCATATCTTTTAAAAAGCTAGACAAAAGTAATTTGGATTTTTTCAACATAAAGAATTAAAAAATGTTTTGGGAGACAAATATGTTTTACCAGATTTAAACATTAAGCAATGTATAAATGTCTGAAAATATCACACACAGTCTCCCGTTAATATGTTTTTAAATATATTTTTCCTTCTTTTTTATTTTTATATGCCTGTAGTACATGATAAATTAATTCATCTTGGGGTATTGCTGCATCCATATTTTATTTCCATTTCTCCCCTCTCTCCAGTCTCAATTCTTCTTCAAATCCCATTCATATATATATATATATATATATATATAGAGAGAGAGAGAGAGAGAGAGAGAGAGAGAGAGAGAGATAGGTAGATATGTATTTCATATATATATGTATTCATATATATGTATTTCATATATATATATTTTAGGTATCAGTTAAAGGAATAAACTTCTTTAAAAGTAAACAGGAATAAAATTTCACTGTGGGAGAATAATTCAAATGTTGAAATAGTACAAGTGTGAAAACATATGTCCTTTGATTTGGTCAAAAGTAAAGGTAATGACCCTTTAATGGATAAAAAATACCATCCTGTTTATTGATGTTATATAATAAAAACAAGTTTAATGAAGAAAGATCATGAGTATAGAATTGTTGAAATGTTGTATAGTAGGATAGAGGGTTAGAGAACACACAGAGAAAATTTATTATTCTCTGTGTATATGTTTGCTTTTTGCCATAAACTGGGAAATAATGTTTTTTAAAATGTGAATGTAGTTAAACACTAAAAACAATTAAATGAAAATGCATTTCAGGTTGTATAATGGGTAAGGCTGGCATGGTAACATTTTTCTCTTACTGAAAATCTTGATGTCTCATTTCATCCTTTTCCTGAGAAAAACCTTACTATTTTTTTTCAATCTGGAAGTTTTTCCATTCTTCATTCTACTCTAATTTGATCCCTGACAGAATTTGCTTAAATATAAAATATTAGATATTTTTAATAAAAGTTCATTTCAAACTTCATATTCTTCTGTAAACGATGACCTCTGATTTTGTGTATTTGAAAGGCAATGTGATAAAATAAGGGATTCACTAATGTTACATTAATTATTGACTGATGAATGACAGCTACATATGTTGGACTCTAAATGTTTAAAAATCCGAAAAAGAACAAAGGTTCTAAAGAATACTGTAGTTGAGATGGATTAGTGAAGATAGCTGATGAGATTAGAACATGAGGTCACGGAGCAAAGGAAAAAGAAAAATTATGCTTGGACACTGTCAAAATACAAACCCTAAACTTGAAGATGAATGAGTAAATCAACTCACAGAAGCAGAGGAGAGATGTGACTCTTCAAACTTATCCTACATTCAAATTACTTAATTTAATGGGATTAAATTTTGATTAATTATAGTACTTCACTGCCTACTTTAAATTATAAAGCTCTTTCACTCTCCTCAATCTATATTCATGTTATTAATTTATTTAACACACTTATTATTATTTCCATCTTGTATCCAACACTGCAAAATACTGTAGGTATAAAGATAATTCATTTTGTGAGCATATTTAATAGCTAGCAGAAAGCGTGTTTATACACTGTGCATTACAATTAAAAGCAATTGTAGAACTTAAAAAATAGCCAATGGTAACAGAAAGGACTGAGCAATTACACATATAGGTTGTTAAATGCTTTACATTTGGCATGCATATATCCCCTGAGGAATAAGAAAATTTTCATGGCCATTAAGAATAAGGAAGGTGGATTTTTCTAGGTAGAAGAGGTAGTTAATTTAATGGCATAGAACATGATTTGGCCAAGGAGTAGTGAGGACGATGCTATTTTCTCTTGTGGCATTATAAAGTTCTTACCAGATGGCATGCAACATAATGCAGTATAATATGATAAAATATGAATAATATGTTCAAAGAGCTCATATATTATGTTATGAGGTACAGTACATTTCTCCTAAATTATATCCCATGTCATGGTATCATCCATTAGGTATAAATACTGTCATTAGAGTTTCCTCCTGTGGATATCTTAACCAAAATATTTTAGTTGATCTACTAAAGAAACCACAAAACCCCCACATAGCCTTCTCATAAGTCTTGTCACTCCATAAGAGAAATCTGTACATAGAATTCAGAAAATAACTCCAGGAATGAAATTTACTCCCATTTGACAGAAATAACTCTATCAAAGTTCATATTTCTTTCTCAGCCATTAACTGCATACATTATTTATTTCAAAATTTACTATCTCCCAATTTATAATGTTTGTTTATGGATAAAACGACAATAAAGGCCTTACTTCACAAGATTTATATTTAGGAAGAGATAATGGATATATGTTCAATCAACCTAGACAAAGGTAATCATTCAATTAAAATTGTTCTGAGTGATACAAAGAAAAGATGCATGTTGTTTCAGGAAATCATACTTGGAACTAAACTTTCAAAACAGGAAGAGGACTCCAGGGGAATGGGGAAAAAATAAGAACCAAGATACATCATGCAAAGGTACAAGATCCCAATGATGAATGTAACTGTATTGTATACCTAAAATATACCAATAAACAATGGAAAAAAAATTAAGCAGGGGATATTTCCCTGAGAAAGATAAAATAGAGACTGATATTTTCATAAGAGGACATGATTCCTCCTGCAGCTGCTGTTATTAATATTTAGCTCAAACTAATTATCAGAGCATTTTATCTTCCATATGCCTGATCATTATTCACTTTGGCTACATTTAGTCATTAATTTCAACACTGAAAAGAAACTGTGGGCTTCTTTTTATACTCATTACAGTTTCCTCCTCTTGCCTGACATCTAGTGGAAGAGAAAACCAGTTGGAAAAATCACTGGGGATTCTGGGGTAGAGGTCAAGAAGTAAAAGGAAATAGTAAAGCAACCGTCCTGCATCATCATATTCTAAAAATGACTAATAATATACATATTTAATTACTATAGTAATATTATCTGTGCTTGAATTTATATTCTGTTATAATTTTAACATTCTTTATAAAATTCCCTAGTAATTAGATAACAAAATTCTTCACTAATATTTCATCATTGGCAGAAAAGTACCTTTCTCTTCATTAAGCTTTTCTTCCCCTGCTAATCCTGAAATGCTCTGTGCATGTCTAATCAAACCTGCCTTAAAATATTCAAGCTTTTCCTAGAGTGTGAGGACACTTTTTAATGGTGTTTAGTTTTTCTATCAAATCTAATATTCAGACTCATACAAATGAAGGTAAATTAGCATACAGGTTTACAGGTTAAGAAAGAAGCAGGTTAATTCAAATATCATTCAATGATCAGCTGTTTTACATAAAACATTAACCAATATCTCACTGAGGTGAAGCAGTAATCACGAATGACCTGAAATGATGCATTGAAAATATTCCTGGTAAGACTTCATTCCATGAAATTTAAAATAGTGTTTGACGTTCATAGACTAATTACTAATATCTATTTCCTGACCATAAAGAAGAAAACATGTATATTATTTTCTAGTAATTTTTTGGTCCATCATTTTGTGTGTGTGTGAACATGTCTGTGTATCTTTTAGATACTTTTTCAGTTTTCTTTTGAAAAAAACCCTTAATTCTACAGAGAGTTACATTTTTTCTATACATAAAGAAGTAAAAACTAAACTCTTAAATGTCCTGAGATATGAATTCATTATTTTCTCCTAGGCAGTTCATAGTGATTATAAAAGAGTAAATAGGAATGTACTGATTTTTCTTTGGGAAATTTAAGACTACCTTTTCCATGTCATTCAGATAGATACTGATGTAAATACAGATATAGATATAGTCACAGATACAGAGATAGAATCATATAAATATATTTATGTGTGTGTATGTTACTGGGAATGGAACCCGTGACCTTAACATGTTAGCAAGTCATCTACCACTGAGCTACATCCCTGGCCCTTTGGATTTTTGTTTTGAGACAGGGGCTACCTGAGTTGCCCAGGCCGGCCTCAAATTTTCCATTCTCCTACCTCAATCTTTTGAGTTATCTTGTATCATAGGCACACACTACCATGCCTTATCTCCATATTCTTAATTTTTAAATTCCATTTTCTCTTACTCTGCTTTTAAGTTCAAAATTTTTAGAAAATACCATAATTCTTTTTGGCTATATTTGAACTTACTCTTTGCTGTTATGATTCTTTTGTTTTTTGAAGAAGAAACTCTGAAACTGTTCTTCATTACAGTGTGTAATGATTATAAAGATGCTGTAACAAAAATATCATGTATTCTAAAAACAATAATGGGTCAAGAAGTTTACAGTGGGTTGAAATTTCCTAAAACAGGCAGTTTTGCTTAACTTAGAAACCATTTTTCAAAATGATTAGGCATTTGAAAAAATAAAGAAAAAGTAATAAGAAAGGTACTACAGGGAAGAGCTATGAAGAAAAGTTTATGAGCATTGAAGATTACTAGAAACACATTTAATTATATGCCTATTACAAAAGCAGGCTATCACTTTCAGCTAACTAAGAAAGTCTGATTTGGGAAATAACAAAGAAGGCACATAATTTTAATGTTATAGATATCTAAAATACCAACATTTCACTATTCAAAGAGGGAATAATCAGAACTAATTGCCATCAATGCAGAAGAAGCTAGAAAATGATTTTAAAATGTCTGTGAGTCTATATGTTACTTGAAGGAAAAGAAAATGTCTGAGACTCTGAAAAATGAATGTACTTTAAAATACTTTTTAACTTGAAACCTTAGGTGTTGAAAAATTGAGCCGAAAGCAATTTTTTTCAGTCTTTTTGAAACATAGAATCTCATGGTAATTTTCTGAAAATAATTTTAGTTCTATAGTGTTTTTAAAAATAATTCCACTATCGATCACATGAAATATTTGGATAACATGATCCTTTCTAGTTACCTGAGAGCGCACTACACTATAGTGGAAGTTTCAAAAACTTTTCAATGCATAAAGTCATCTTTAAAAAATATACTAAACTGCTAGAATCCATTAAAATATTAATTCCATATAGATTTATAATGTATTTGTCATATAAAATCATAGCTACATATGAATAATATTCAGATCCATGTAATGACATGTCAAATTTTTCTGAAATTTCATTTCACTACTAAAAATAGGTCCAAGTTCTCTCTTAAAAAAGAGAAAAGAGGAGATTTAACTTCAATTGATTTGACATTAGCAAGGAACACATAAATCACACTAGTAAAACTGAGCTCCTGGACATTATTTGTGAAGTTCTTGAACATTAACAGGCTCAGGTGAAGTTAAAGAGAAATGGTAGAGGACTCGAAAACACAGTGGTAAAGAGATCTGTTACTATATGGCTCACAGCCATTCCCTAAAATGTCTAAGGTGGACAACTCTTTGCAGACAAACCTTTCGATCAGTCCGATAGCATGTGAAGCGAGGGGTTAGGGAGCTTCAGGGAAATTATACTCCTCAATTTGTTTCATGCTCTCAAATTGCTTAGGTATGATATCATGCTGCAGTGATTTACAATCTCAACTGAGACCCATTCAGGTCATGGAAAATCACTAAAATCTTTCAACTTTTAAAATACATTATTGTTTGGATCAAAAGTGCCTGCCAAAAAGCTAATGTGCTCAGAGGTGGGGCCTTTCAAAGGTGATGAGATCAGTGGGTTGCTAACTTCAGCAATCTGTTAAACCAAGAATGAGCTCATAGCTGGAGGCACCAAGGAGTAGTGCCCTGGTTGAAGAAAGTAGGTCACTGGGGCTCCTGAACTTGGTTTCTTCCTGTCTGGCTCTTTCTTTCCCTGTCTCTGTTTCCTGACTGTCATGAGGTGAGCAGGGAGCAGTTTTACTCCACAACAACCTTCTGCCATGATATTTCTGACTTATGGCTTCTGGACAATAAAAGAAACCTCTGAAAATGTGAGCAAAAATACACCCTTTCTTCTTTAATCAGTTCTGTTAGGTACTTTGCACCTAGGATGAAAATCTGATCAATACATGCATTATGTCTATTACGTTTGAAATTTGATGTTCATTTGTAAGTTCGTTATCCATTTCTATTTTGTTGGCATATACTGAGAATATATTTACTTGCTGTTCAGCAGTTTTAAAAAAAAATAACCTATAAACAAACTTTGTCTTTAAAATCATAAACTGTAAGTGCTTTTTAATTGCCTAATAGAATAACAGCCAGTTTCTAGATCATATTAATACATCACCATTAGAATTGGATGGTTGATAATATCATAATTGATCATTCCATTTTGCACAACATTCACTCTTGAAAGAAATGAAAACCTGTACAAACTAGCCCCCGTGTTTAGTGCAAATATTAAAATGAGAGCCCTAGGGGAATTTATCACAAAAACTGTAGCTCATAAACATATATTTGATGTTCATGCTGATGTTAATAAAATGCATTTGCATATTTTAAAATAATAATAAAGATATAAAGTAGAGTTTTGTACTGATTTTACAGAAATGAACTATGAATAATAGGAAAAATGAGCATTGTGACTAAGAGATTTATTCTGTGCTGCAATACGCAATGTTTCAAAACCCATTGTGCTTTCCATTACTTTATCATTATTTTAATTTGAGTGAGAAAGATAACTTTCTTTATTTTCTTAAATTCTTTTATTGGAACATTTTAGGTATACAACACAATTACATTTCCCATTGGGAACTTGTACCTTTACATGATGCATCTTGGTTCTTATTTTTTCCCCATTCCTAGCCCTCCCTTCATGCCCTCGACCCTTCCCTATTTACAAAGACTTTATTTCAATTTTTTCCATTTCTCATCATTTTTCCTTTCCCTTCTTTCCTCTCCCCTGTCCCTCCCACTACCCCTACCCCTTTGGACCTTTTCTTCCTATTTTGCATTATTTAATATTCATTCTAAAAATTGGTACATTTTAGGTATACAATATAATGACATTCATCATTGGAAATTTGCACCTTTACATAATCTCTCTTGGTTCTTATTTTTTACCCTTGCCCAGCCCTCCCTTCAACCCCTCCATTCTTCCCTATTTACAAAGATTTTGTTCCTAGTTTTCCATTTTCTCATATTAATTTCATTCCCTACTTTCCTTTCCCCTACCCCTCCCACTTCCTTCCCCTTTGCCCCATTTCTTCCTATTTCACATTACCTATTATACATTTAGTCCTTATTTACACTTTCAGTTTCTCACACCAGAGAAACTATTCAGTATTTACACATGTGTGTCCTATTTATTTCACTTAAGAGTATCACCTCAATAAGCATCCATTTAGCAATAAATGTCCCTACTTTCTCATTCTTATGGCTGAGTAGTACTCCATTTTATAAAAAAAAACACATTTTCTGTATCCAGTCTCCAGTTGATGAGCATTTGGGCTGTTTCCAAATTTTAGCTATCACAAACTGTGCTGCTATGAAAATGGGTACACATATATCACTATGGTATGATTCTTTTAATTATTTGGGGAAGATCCCCAGCAGTGAAATAGCAGGGTCAAATGGGACTGCCAGTTCTAGTTCTTTGAGGTATCTCCATACTGATTTCCACAGCGGTTACACCAGTCTACACTTCCATTAGCAGTGGAGCAGGGTTCCCCTTTCCCACAGCCCCGTCAGCATTTGTTATTGGTTGATTTCATGATAGCAGCCATTCTTTCTGGAGTGAGGTGGAATCTCAGCATTGTTTTCATTTGCAACTCTCAAATGAACAGTGATGTTGAACATTTTTTCATGTATTTATTTGCTATTTCTGTTTCTTTGTGTGAGAAATGTCTGTTCATTTCAGATGCCCATTTACCGATTGGGTCCTTAAATTTGGGAGGTCTGATCTTTTTAAGTTCATTATAGATTCAAGATAGTAGACCTTTGTCTGAGGAAAAGCAGGTGAAGATTTTTTCCCACATTACGGGTTGTCTCTTCACACTGCTGGTGGTTTTTCTTGCTGTGCAGAAGCCTTTTAATAAGAAGAGATCTCACTTGTTGATTGTTTGTGCTAGTTCATGGGCAACTGAGGTTTTGTTCAAAAACTCTTTTCCTACACCAGTGTCTTCAACAGTTCTACCTAACCTCTGTTCCAACTAGTTCAGCATTTATATTTTAATATTTAGATTTTTAATCCATTTTGATTTTAGTGCATGGTGACAGATATAGGTCTTGTTTTAATCTTTGGCAAGTTGAAACCCAAGTTTTCCAGCACCATTTATTAAAGAGGCTATCTTTTCTCCAGTGAGGGTGTTTGGCTCCTTTATTGAAGAGGAGATGGCTAAGTGTGTCTGGCGTTGTTTTTGCATCTTCTAATCAGTTCCACTGGTCCTCAGGTCTGTTTCTTTGCCAGTACCATGCTGTTTTTATTAAAGTAGCTTTGTAGTTTAGTTGCAAGTTGGAGATTATGATACTCCCTGCCATGTCTCTGTTACCTAGAATTGCTTTTGCTATTCTGGGTCTTTTCTTTTTCCAATGAATTTTTGGATTGTTTTCTCAAGGTCCATGAAGTATGCTGCTGGGATCTCAGTTGGAATTGCATTAAATCTATATAGCAGTTTTGGAAGTATGGCCATTTTCACTATATTAATCCTTCCTACCCAGGAGCAGGGGATGTCTGTCCATTTTCTGATATCATCTTTAATCTCTCTTTTCAGAGTGCCATAGTTTTCAGAGAAGAGGTCTTTGATTTCTTTTGGTAGGTTAATTCCTAGGTATTTCAGTTTTTTGGATGCTAATGTGAAAGGAATTATTTGCCCTATTTCTCTCTCAGTGATTCTGTTGTTCGTGTAGAGGAAAGCTATAGATTTTTGCGTGTTGACCTTGTAACCAGCTACTTGACTGAATTTGGTTATTAAGTCTAGAGGACTTTTGGTGGAGTTCTTGGGGTCTTCTATGTAGAGTATCATGTCATCTGCAAATAATGACAATTTGACTTTTTCATTTCCTATCTTTATTCCTTTTATTTCTTTCTCTTGTCTAATTGCCATGGCTAATGTTTCCAGAACTATATTGAACAAGAGTGGTGATAGTGGACATCCTTGTCTTGTTCCTGATTTTTGTGTGAAGGATTTCAGTTTTTGACCATTTAATATGATATTGGCTTTTGGTTTTTCATAGATGGCTTTTATCAGTTTGAGGTAGAGACCATCTATTCCAATTTTTTGTAGGGTTTTTATCAAAAATGCATGTTGGATTTTGTCAAATGCTTTTTTCTGCATCTATGGAGATAATCATATGGTTTTGTCCTTGACTCTATTGATAGAGTGTATTACATTGATTGATTTGCATATGTTGAGACATCCCTGCATCCATGGGATGAATCCCACTTGATCAGGGTGTATGATCTTCTTGATGATCTTCTGCATTCTATTTGCCAGTATCTTATTAAGGATTTTTGCCTCTATGTTCATTAGTGAGATTGGCCTATAGTTCTCCTTTTTGGTTGGCTCTTTCTCTGCTTTGGGGATCAAGGTGATGCTTGCTTCCAGGAATGAATTTGGGAGTATTAATTCCCTTTCAATTTCATTGAAGAGTTTAAACAGTAGTGGCAGCAGTTCCTCTCTAAATGTCTTGTAGAATTCAGCAGTGAAGCCATCAGGGCCCAGGCTTTTCTTAGTTGATAAGTTTTTAATTATGTTTTCAGTTTCATTGGTTGATATTGAGTTGTTTAGAATTTTTAGGTCTTCTTCATTCAACTTTGGTAATTCATATGTATCTAGGAATCTGTCCATTTCTTCTGTGTTTTCCGTCTTATTGGCGTATAGGTTCTGGAAGTAGGTATTGATGATCCTCCGAATTTCTGCTGGGTCTGTTGTAATTTCACCCTTTTCATTCCTAATTGCAGAGATTTAGGCCTTTCCTTTCCTTTTTCTGATAAGATTGGCTAAGGGCTTGTCATTTTGTTGATTCTTTTGAAGAACCAACTCTTGGCTTCATTGATTTTTTTTTTGTATCATTCTCTTAGTCTCCATTGCATTGATTTCTCCTCTGATCTTTATAATTTCCTCCCTTGCATGAGCTTTGGGGTTGTTCTGCTCTTCTTTTCCTAGAAGCTTGAGGGTCAGCATCAGGTTGTTTAATCGGGCTCATTCTGTTTGTTCTGCTTTCATTATGTCCTATAGATCCTGATATGTTGTATTGTCATTATCATTTAATTGAATGAACTGTCTGATTTCTTCTTCAATTTCCTCTTTGACCCATTGGTTATTCAGAAGTGTGTTTTTCAATTTCCACGTGTTTATGAAATTTTTCCATTTTCTTTTGCTATGGGTCTCCCATTTCATCACACTATGGTCTGATAATATACAGGGGATGACTTCAATTCCTTTGCACTTATTTAAACATGTTCAATGTGTAAGTATGTAGTCTATTTTGGAGAAGGACCCATGTGTAGCTGAGAAGAATGTGTAGTTTTGCAGGGTACATCAATCTGGGTTGGAGGCTGTTTTCCTTTAGGGCTTGGAATATGTCACTCCAAGCTCTTCTTGCCTTGATTGTTTGTGTTGAGAAGTCTGCTGTGATCCTGATGGACTTTCCTTTGTATGTGATTTGTTTCTTTTCTCTAACTGCTTGTAGAACTTTGCTCTTCTGTTGAGTTTCTGGACTCTTAACAATTATATGCCTATGTGTAGTTTTTTTTTTTTTTTTTGATCAAGGTTATTTGGAGTCCTATATGCCTCAATTATCTCTATGTCAAGTTCTTTTCCCCTGCTTGGGAAGTTTTCTGCCATTACTTCTGTGAAGAGGTTTTTTTTTTTTATGTCATCTGCACTCTCTCCTGTTTCTTCATTGACTCCAGTCAGTCTGATGGTATTCTTTGCATCATCTAGCAGCTGCTGGATTGATTTCTTGTGTTCCCTTATGATTTTGAAGCAATTTTTCTTTTCCTGGACATTTATTGCAATCTTGTCTTCTATATCTGAAATTCTGTCCTCACATTGGCTCATTCTGCTGTGTAGACTTTCAATGGAGTTTTTAATCTTCTGGAAATCTATTTGCATCTGTTTTATGGATTCCATTTGTTTCCTATGTTGGGATTCCTTCATGTTCCTCAGCTCCTCTCTAGATTTGTTAAACATGTCTTGCACTAAGAGCACAATTTCTCCTGTTATCTGTGAAATTATTTCTGATTTCATTTTTTCCAGATCCCCTTTTATTGCCAGTTCAGTGGTGGTTGAGTATCAGTGTGTTCCATCTCATTTCCCTTTGAGGTTGCTGTAGGTGATCTGGAAGTCTGGTTTTGAGAGTTATTTACATGTTTTCTCATTTTGACTGGGGGTGCAGGGGCTGTGCTTTTGACATCCATGTGGCTCACCTCCTCTGAGCTGAGAGAGGTGGGACAGGTCCTGGGAGTGGCAGTAGGGATGGTGACCTAGAAGCCCCTTCCTCTTGGCCGGGAGTGCTGGGACAGAAGGGGGCCCAAAAGCCCTTTCCTCTGGGCCAGGAATGGCCAGATGAATGGCTGCCCAAAAGCCTTTCCTCTGGGCTGGAAGTGGTGGGAGGGATAGTGGCCTGGAAGCCCCTTCCTCTGGACAAGGAGCAGTGGGACAGTGGCTCAGAAGCCCCTACCTCTGTGCCAGGAATGGCCAGACAGATGGCCTAACGATAACTTTCTGAGGCCAATAATCATCAAAGTAACACACCTTAATTTATTAACATATAATGGCTGAATATGTGTTTATTATGTGCATATTGTATGATGTTTGCTACTTCACTGTACCCACAGTTCATGTAAAACAACACTCTTCTCATTTTGAAACAATACAATCTTAGCAAGGGATAGAAAAGCTCATTCAGAAATTGATTTTGCATTAATTCTCCAGTATATGAGTTCTTCATGATAGCATCTCAGAGTATCCTAACACAATCAGTGTCAAATATGTCATCTAGTCTGAAAGCACTGCAAGTGAATTAACATTTTGTATATGTGTGAAAATGAGAGTGAGAACACAGGTACATAAATAATAAAGCTAAGTTTTATCTGAAAAACATGGAATACGGAATACTACAGGCCTGGAAACTCAGCTCAGTGGTAGAGTCAGCTCTGTATTTTGTAGGCTCTGAGCTCCATCCCCAGAATCATCAGAAAGAAAAAAAAATTGTGGAGGTGACAGCTTTGCTGGGCATGTTGAATCTAACAATGAGGAACAGTATGATAAAACATTATAAACACTAGAAATTTTCTGTTAATAACTTAATCTAGTATTTACTTAATAATCAATAACTTAATCTCCCTATCTATTCTACTAGGATAACTTGATATGCCTCTGTTAAAAATTAACGGAGCTATTACAGCTATTATTTCTTCTCAATTTTTATGTTTCATTGTCCTTAATATTTTATGTCATTTCCTAAAATATTGTCTTTATATCTATTAACTTATCTTTAGCCAACTCTGATTTGTTGGTTTCATTAGTTATGTAGCTTTTCTATCATTTTATTATCAAATTAATTTTTCATTTCATTTTATTGAATCCTCCCAGACATTTTCATCTCACTTATTTTCTATAATAATTACTCCTTATATATTTTATATTTTATTTAGATGTAATGAAATAAATTTATCTTAATTTATAATATTTTGATATTATAAAATTATCTGCTTGAAATTTTGTTCAGAATCCTGAAAATTTTCTTCCTATATTATATAGTCTTCATCTACCACTTGTTTTGGCCATTATATTTTTTTGGTCATTCAATTTTTGGTAATGTCAATAATATTTGCATAGACAGATTTGTCTATTTGATCATCAAAAATACTTGAGTTTGAGGACATAGCTGAGGAGAACCTAGTTGGTAAGTTTAATTTTTTACAATAAATTATCATAATCATTCAAGACTCCTTTCAGTGGGGCCCTATGACTCTTAGCAATTGGGAAACCCTGGGATGAGAACAGAATCAGGCAGGAAACTAATATGGCAACTTCCTTAGGCCATCTTCTCTCTGATTAAAGTGCACGCATCCCCCTTTGCTGACCCAGGAAGCGATTACAAAGGTCATGGACCTTTTTCCTCTCAGGGTCTCAGTTCTCTGCCATGTTTCTTACTTATGAAGAAAGACAGTGTGTGTCATCTTTATCACAAGTGTGTGCTGTTGCAATGGGTCACAATAGGAAGCGTCTTCCTGCTTTCCAAGGTCCACTTACATTTGATAAATTTAAAAAGTTTTTCTCTTTTCTTATTTTCAGGGCAGGTTCACTGAACTTTGTCCTCATCATATCCAAATTTTAGATATTTGATAGATATTATCAATCTATATTGTTTATAATTTATAATTTAGGCATAAATGGAACTTTCTTCTAATTTTGTATTTTTTGTGTTTGCATATGAAAGAAGGCAGAAAGAGACTAGGTGAAATTTTTGATTTTTCTGTTACCTTTACTAAAATATTTAATGTTTTAATTTTAAGATATTAAATTAACTGCACTCACTTTTATCAAACTGCATCACATTCATTTTATGAACATAACTATATAAATATGAGGGAATAATATCAAGAGAAGAATATGTGGTATTAATCTATATGTGTAAATTAGATCTATATATTGTTTTTTCTGTCTTCTGATCTTTCCCTTTATTCCTTAAAATGCAATCAACTTGTGTATATTTTTTAAAATAATACATTTCAAGGGCTATTGTTTTTTGGCTTTTTAAAATAGATTCTCACTGTATGCTGCAGGCCAATCTCAAACATGTGAGGTAATCTAGATTGGTTTCTAACTTATAATTCTCCTGCTTCTGCCTGCTGAGTGCTAGGCTTATAGGCATCTACAACATACCTGCCCAAGACTTTTCTTTTCTTTTTCACAAGTTATAGTCCATTTCATTTCTTCCTGTTGTGATATGGTGAAAATAAACTATAAAATTTAGTTCTCTGGAAATTAAACCTCATAAAAATATTCTCTTATTGCATCCAGGACTTAAGTAAGCAATCAGTGGCATAATTACAATTATTTTCAATAGAGCCAGAAGTCAAAGATTTATTTAGATGATCTTATTTACTTGATATGGAAATATATAGCAACCATTTGATAATAAGTACACAGATTCCACAGTCCCCAATTCTTGCAAACATAAGTTATGTGTCTACAGAAAATTACCAGAATCATGATTCTGAATCTTAAAATCTGAAAGTTTTTATCTCTGAGAAAACTGACCTTTCCTGAAGTTCCTCCCAGGGTTTTTCCTGTGTGGAAAACACACACGGCAATTGCAAGCAAGAGCATCACCATGTGGTGTGGACAGCATCTCGTCACCATGTGGTATGGACAGCATCTCGTCTTCTTTGTGTTTGGGCCCATTGGGGGCCATGTTCAGTATGAACCTGGCAAGCTCCGTTCTGAGGTCTGGAGAAAAAAAATAAGAACTAGGCTGCAACTCCGTGTTAGAAAATCATTCTCTCAGAATGGCAGTCCTAAGACCACCAAGATGTAAATCATGTAAACGTCCTCATTTTTCCTATATATTTGTTGATGTTTTATCCTCTATTTTTTAACACTTTTAAAATGTAAAAGCAAATATCAAAATAGGAAGAAAAGTGTATGAAGCTTGTCTGATCATCAGTTTATAAAACCCCCATGATATTTATCATATCCCAGTGGCTCAATCATGTAATTCCTCACTCAGTATCGACTCAACTTGATTCCTCACCCTAGTTTAGACCATTATTCTATTTAGTTTTCTGAAACAAAGGTCTAACTAGATTTTTCCTCAGGATTGTTTTTTCTTATCTGCTTTTTAAACAAAGAGCTGCTCCAGTCTTTTGAAAAGTAAATATGATTATATTATTCCCTAGATTAATTACTTGCATGAGCTATTACTTTCTGAATACTGCCCTGATTGCTTAATACACCTCATATGGTCCTTCATAACCTGGTGATTGTTTTTTTGCCTTATAACTGATGTATTTTTAGTAATAGAATAACATTTTCTCCAGTTTTTGTCACTAGGTATTTAAATTTACTGTTCCTCTGCTACGTTGTTTCCTACTACTGTATTTATTAGTCTTTTAGGTTTAATTTATATATTCCTTTTATCAGGATCTACTACCTCATTTTGCAAGTCTTGGTTTTCTGTCCTTTGTATTGCAACACAGGTTCAGAAGCACTGGTCTGTATCATTCTTGATTTACCTTCCAACTTACAGCTAATTAATTAGTAGATGTGGTTGACTCTGCTTTCTAAACAATTTTAATGTATCCAGTTGTCTCCATATTTATGGGTACTACTTTTCCAAGGCACCATATATTATAATTACTGATTTCTGCTAAATTTCTTATTTTAAGTCTATAAATATTATCTACAGTATTACTTTTGATATCAAATGAATCTTATTAGGCCACTTAAAAATCATACAGTTATTGATTAGTTTACTAATACCCCCCATGATTTATGTTGCCCATTCTTCCTACTCCATTGCTTTGCAGCATTGTCTCTTTCTTTCACACTGTTCAAGCACATAATTTTTCTTTGTTCCTGGAAAAAGTTGAAGTGATTTTTTTTTTTATACCAGATGTCTTAGCTACTTTTCTCCTTGCTGATACAAAAATATGTGATGCTCAAAGTTAAAGGAGAAAAGGTTTATTTGGTTCACAATATGTAAAACTTTCAATTCATAGTTCAGATCATAGGCTCCAAGACATGGTGGCATGGTAGAGGGGCATCACAGAGGGCAAACAGTTTGTGGCAGGCAGAAGGCAACAAGGCAGCAAGTAACAAGCTACAAGCAAGGACTCTCTTTCTCTCCCTTTTATCTTATCCAGGTTACTCAACATTAGGATGGATACCCTCACACCCAAGGTGGGGCAGCCTTAATCTTAGCATCCTACCATGAATCCATCCCAGCATCACATCCTTGATCTCAGGATCACTACCTTAGGTTCAACCATCTCCAAAACTCCCCACTTATGACCACGTGAGACCTTGGGGGAACATCTAGATACAAGCCATTACTTTTTCTCTAGAGTATTCATCCAACTACTTTCACAAAGATGGCTGGTTTGTTTATCACATGTTAAGTGTCACAATGAAGGAGCCCTTTGTTGAATTGTTCTATTTTTCACAATTTCGTTTTATATTTGTGGACTATTACATTCACAGGAAAAGATATAATAGACGTTTCATTCATTTGTGCATAATGTATGGAAAATAAAATAAAATTTAATTTTTAAAAAGAAAGTGTACTCTCTTTTACTGGGATTCTATATTTGTAGAATTCTCCAGAGACGGGGACGACAATAAAATGGGTAGAAAGAGATTCATTGTGAGGATTTAGCCCACACAGTGATAGAGGCTGAGAAGTGCAGAGTCAGCTGGAGAACGTGGCAGGCTTTGGTCCAGAAGAGGCCTGCTGTGGCTCTAGTCTAACCCAAGAGCATCAGACAGAGGCCACAAGGAAACACGCAGGTCGAGGCTAAGGCTTTCTGCTGAAAACACTGTTTTTCAGGGAGTGTTGGGCTCCTTGTTCTCTTAATCCCTTCAACTGATTGGCAAAGGTCCACCCTCATTTTAGGAAAGCTATTCTCCTTCATCCTTAGAGAAACACTTACACTAATTTTTTTTTTTTTTTTTTTGGTACTGAGGATTGAACTTGTACTTGTGAGGTATGTGGTGGAACCACTGAGCTAAATCCCCAGCCCACTTACAACAATTTTTGACAAATTATATGGGTGCAGTTATTCAACAAAGGTGATGTATAAAATGAAGCTTAATGGAGTGCAAGTTCCATAGTGACATAAAGGGTCTTCTCTCCCTGTAAACAGTTAAGTGGTTAGATCCTCTCTCATCATCTAGCTTTGTCTCACCTTTTGCATCTTAGATTAAAAGAGGAATAGCATTGATACATCTATTGTTACTGTGTTTAATTTTCTTTGCATCTCATACTTTCCAATCTAAAACGATTGGAAATTTGCTCTTTTCAGATAAACAATTGTTCATATTTATTATCTAAGATTTCACTATGTTTTGTTTTGACCAGTGTTTCATGTTGTCCTTAAATGCATCATTTCCATACAGAAAGTGCACTGACAGTCAGTATGAAAGAATTTTCTTTTCATTAATCAGTTGAGCTTATTTAGCATGATTGATACATTTACATCTTAGTCCTATTGCATAATTTACATTTCATATGCAATCAACTGTATGTATTATTTCAGTAAGTTCTTGCTTGCACTATATTTTAGAGTATAGTTTTTTCTCATTAGTAAAATTTTATATATTTTTCTAATGATTATACTTACATTAACATCATATAAAATATCCTTAGTTGCCTTGCTTTAATCAGATTCTAGTATTCTTTTATTTTCTTTTCTAACCAATGATTAAATTATCTTTAGCTTTGTTTCCAAATACCTTCATATTACTCAGAATTTTATTTATGCCTTGTTGATAACAATTATAAGGATCTGGAAAGAAATAATCCATTTTTTACATACTCTATCCATTCTCCTCTGACAGATTTGATAATTTTACTGATTTTATCTTATGACAACAAATACTTATTTCACACACTCTTTAATTTGTATGTATAATTTAATCTGATTGCAAAAATAAAGATATATGTAAAGGTCACCAAAAACCTTTTGTTAATCTTTTTTCCAGTTGTCTTAATTATTGAACACATTTCAATAATTTATTTTGGGGAAGTTTCAGAAGTGCAATATACAGTGAGCCTTTGACAGCATTATGCGGCCTTTAAATCTGAGCATGAGTATGTTCGACTTTATCCTTGATTCACAAGTTATTTTCTCAAATATCATTAATAATTTACTTCATTATCTTCTGCTATGAAGTGTAAATGTTGAAAAGTAGGATGACTTGCTAAAGTTTGCCTGATTTTTATAATTGATTGGATCTTTTTGTCTGCCTTCAAAGTTTTCTTGGTGTGCCCTATCAACATTTAGCTTCATTCTTTAAAAAATTGTTTTTAGTGAATATCTATAGTCAGTATTTATTTTTAATATAATGTTAGTATAGTATTTTAGTATCTGCTTCATTTTCTTTTTTGGAGACCCATATTCATTAGTTGCATCTTCCATAATATGCTATATGTACTTTCTATGGGAAAAACACTCTGAGTCTCACTATATTTCCTTTTTAATAATCTAGTTTTCTCTTTTTGCTCTCAATTGTTCTTAAGAGATTTTTATGCCGTTATTCAGTCTTGTTTTCCTTCTGATTTAGTCTTATTTTCTAACCTGAGAGTGTATATGTCTCTATTTTTAATTGTTTCATGAGTTCAATTGTTTCATTTTAATTGCTAATAATTCTGATTTACATTCCTTACATATATCATGGATTTTCCTAATCCTTTCAGTATGTTTTGAAATTCTAAAATGAAATTTGTATTTGTTTGTTGAACAAAGTTTTGCGGGGACGTTTCATAATCCCTAAAATTAGTATCTGCTTTTAATTCAGCCTACAATTCAAATTCTTGTAATAGGTGTAGAGTTTATAAAGGTCATCCATTGGTTAGTTTTAGGATAATTATGTTCCAGTTCTCTTTTTCTCCTTAAATTCTTTTATTGATACTTTTCAGGTATACAATATGTTTACATTTATCATTGGGCGCTTGTACCAGTACATGATATATCTTGGTTCTTAGTTTTTCCCCATTATCTGTGCGTCCTTAACCCCCTCCACCCTTCCTTATTTACATAGACTTCGTTTCCATTTTTTTTCTATGTTCCAGTTCTTAAAAGAGGTAGACATCAGGATAGATTTTCACGTTGGTAGCTTTCATGCTCAGTTGTTTGGATTTTACAGTCACTCAACAAGATAGTCTCAATTTGAGAGGTTTCTCAAATATTTTCTACATCAGACTATTTAGATCTTTTTGTTCTTCTGTCTTTTTTGATCTTTTCTGCTTGGTTTTATCCCATTCGCAGCAGTTTTTCTTAATCTGAAAGAGCTCTACTCATTGATTTTTAAAGTTCATTTAGCTGAGGTCTAACCACTGCTCCGATGTTCTGACACATGTTCTTAAGGCTGCCAAGTTTAAGCTCATAAGTAACTCCAATTGTAGGAGACTAAGGATAGTGCCTGTCTATTTTATTGTGTTACTGTAGTTCTTTGGCCTGTTTTTTATGGAATATTTGTTACTAACCTTAGCTATGTCACAGCTGCCATTTTCTGCAAACTTTTCATTTATTCAGCATGCAGCTGTCACACTTCCATTAGTAGTACATTAATATGCTGTGAATTCTAGGAGACATTGCTTTCTATTGCAATTTAGAATTAAACAGAAAAGCAAAACAATAAACTTGACTAGAATAGAAATATGTAATGTGTATATGTGTGTGTGTTTATGTATATATGATACTGGGGATCATACTCAAGCCTCATGAGTATTAGATACACACTTGACAACTGAGTTACACCCTGAACCTTAAATAATATTATTTACCCAAAGATAAAAAGTACAAGAAAAAAAAGGACAAGCAAGGACTGAGAAAGCAGATTACAAAAGAACAATGGGAATCATTTGAGACATCTAATACATGTAGTTATAACTTAGCTTATTCCATCTCATCATATAATCATTTTTGTATTTTTATACAGCAGATAATGCTAAGATTTATTAAAATATGTGGTTGGATAGTAGGTTTTCATACATTTTTTTCTCTATAGATTTCAGTATGGAAATTATTAGCTATTCATTTCATGAACTTTTTGTCCAAATGATTTATTTTGTACTTCAGTAAATAATTGGGTTGCATAAAGATTAACTACATAACGGTATCAAAAGTTTTCTTTTTTCAATACAAGGTCTCATTATGCAGTTCAGGCTGGCCTTGAATTCATTATGTAGCATAGGGTGACCTCAAAGTCATACCAATCCCCCGTTTCAGCCTCCTGAGTACTGGGATTACAGGTGTACACCATGATTCCCAGCAGTATTAAAAATCTCAATGACAATTCTTTTGACTTCTGCAGAAAGCTACAAATAGATATCAACACTTCATATACCAAAAGATTACTTCAGTTATTGCTGCAACTCTTAATCGACACATGCAAATTTTAATCAAGATTTTCACTTTTTGATCATAGTTCAAAAAAGAGAATTTTTCTTAACCAAAACATATTATTGACAAATCATTATGAACAAGAATCATGTAACAATCAAATACATTTCAGAATTTTCATGTCTTAGGTACAATTTTTAAAAGCATATTTTGTGAAGATTTAGGCTTTGGAAAAAATCTAAAAGGAATTAATTATTTTTTTAAAACACACTGTATCTTGTGGTTCAGGAATAAGATTCAGATGGAAGACAATGGACCGAGGAAATTTTTCTGTACTTTATCTTGAACAAATGCTGATTTTAATGACAAAATCTAATACTTTCCAGGCATAATTAACTGAAGCATAAATATACAACTGGTAAATAATCATTATAAATGATGAGTTCACATATTAAGATTGAATAACACATTAAATAGTCTTACATATATTGATAATTATTAAATAAAATCATCACCTGATTATTAATTCTTGTTAACATACTTAAATGTAAATAATGATGGGCAATAGTATGTTTGTTGCCAAAGAGACATACTTGCTTCCACTCTTTTATTCATATGAACAAATCTCATGTCTCATTGTAAAGTCTGAAATATTAAATGGTCATATTCAGCTTTGCTTGGCTAGTTTTTTCAAAGATAAAATGCAACAAATAGCATGGACTTTTGGAAGATATTTTCCCTTATGATGAGTGTTCAGAGATTTGGGGATAATTTGAGCAATGATGATCCCTCCCGGAGTTGGCTAAAGAGACAAGGTGTTGGACATATGCAAGCATCACATGACCAGGTGGCAACCAGCATGAGAACTACCACCATGAATCAGATAGTTTTTCATTTTGTAAATAAAAACATCCCAATACACATAGCAAATATCTTGATTTTGAATATTTTTGACATCTAAAACTTGTGATTGTAATACTCATTAATATAAAATAAGCAAAAATCATATTTGGATCTATTTTAATTATGTGGCTTTTGATATCTTTATTCAGAACTAAAAGAAAAATTCAGTTTATTTTTGAAGTTTTGCTTTTTTATTAGTACATGTCTGTATTACATAATGATTATATGTTATATAGAGTTGTTGTATGAACGTACCACATCTAATTTATTTTTTCAATCCCTTTCCTTCCCCTACTTTCCCTGCTTCTCTTGATTCCCTTCCTATTTGAAAAAGATCTCTCTTCCTATTTCCTATTACCTTTTATTTTGCTCTTTATTTATAAATTGGGTTTCTCATATAAGACAAGCCATGTGATATTTAAGGTTCAGCATCTGATTTATTCCACTTAATATTATGACTTCAATATGCATCCATTTTATTACAAATGACTTAAATTTATCATTCTTTTAAGGTATAGTGCTATATTCTGTGTAAATTCTATATTTTCATTATCCATTCATCTGTTGATAGACATATAGGCCACTTGTTATGAATTGTGTTAACAGAAACACAGATGTGCATGCATATATTAGCATAATACAATCTTAAATCATTCAGGAAGATACCTAGAAGGGGAATAGCTGGATCAAAAGGAACTTCTATTCTGAGTTTTTTGAGGCATCTCTGTACTGATTTCCATAGTGTCTGTACTAGTTTACATTCCCATTAAGAGTGTAGAAGGATTCCTCTTTCTGTGACAGCTTCACCATAGTGAATTATTATTTGATTTCTTCATGAAAACCATTCATTTGGAGTAACATGGAAACTCAGTTTTGTTTTAATTTGCATTTCTGCAATGGTCAGTGAGGTTGAACATTTTGCTTGTGTATTTTTTGGTAATTTGTACTTCTTCCTCTGAAAAGTGTCTGTTCATTTCACTTGTCCGTTTTTTAATTGGATCTTTTACTTGGAGATTTATTTTTTAGATACATATTCTAGATATTAGTCCTGTTTGAGGAAAAATTGGCATTTTTTCCCATTCTGTACATCAAAATGTTAAAGCAGATACATTTACTCTCCTAGAATGTAAAATAGGTAAAACACTTAAAACCTAGGTGTAGGAAAGGACTTTCTGAACAGAACCTCAAAGACAGAAAAAATATTACAAAGAATCCATAAATGGGATCATATCAAATTAAAAAGCTTCTTCCCAGCAAAAGAAACAACCAACTGAATGAAGAGATAATACAGTTATATTTCATTATTTAAGTAAGTAGAGTACATTTTTTCACAATAAAGAAAGGTTGCAATACAAAATATTTTTATAAGAATTTTAGACAAGACTTCCAAGTGATCCTCAATAAATTGTGGATATGCAAAGAAGAAAAAATACATCCCCTGCTTCATGTTTCTTTATGTCTTTCAATGTATTTCATATTATTGAATATTTAACATCATGGGAAAGCATGATTTTGCACAATGATTATCATTTACTTATTCATTCATGCATTCACCATGGTGCTGGGAATCAAAACTTTGTCTTTGCACATGCTTGGCAAATATTCTACCAATGAAATACATCCCCAGACCTCTACAGAATAATTTGAATAACTGATACTACTATTGCTTTCTATTGCTTTTTTGTCATTTTAATTTATCACTTTCAGTGAGTGACAAACTTCTGGCAGAGGACATCTCTAAGCTGCAATACATTGTGAAAGGTGCATAGATTTTCCTAAGTACATAGAGTAAGATGTGAGAAGAGAGCTATGATATACAGATGGGATTAGTAATCAAAAGAGCAACAGAATACAGATATTGTTAAAATGTCCACTGTACCCCTGGAATATGAAAATAACTGATTTGCAGAACAAACTAAGGGCACAGCTAGAACATCTGCTGACATTAGCGTAGCAAACAGGGAATTAGGTGATATTCCTCAAGACAATGGAAGAAAGGACACAAAGATATTTACAGAACTTATTAGCTGCCTGTCCCAACACAGGACCAAATACCAAGGCTCTGAGGGTAGAAAGGTGTTTTAGAAAGACACACAGGGACATAAGATGTCCAACTTCATGGTCCAGGGTCACCTCTGGCCTTTGCTCCTTGCATTCTGAGGCTACACTCCTCAACCATCATACTTATACATATGTATCTAGCTGCTACTTTAAAACTTCCAAAAGTTAAATCCTGGCAACATCCACATGGTGTTAATTCTGTAGGTGCATAGGATAGAAGATTGTGGAGGCATGACAGAAACACTACAAGGTCTGTACTAAGCAGTGCCTGGTGGAACCACCAGGAGTGGTCACTCTGGAGAGCCCACAATTGTAGTAGTTAGCATGCAACACCAGCCTGAAAACCCTGCGGGCTTGAGCTCCTGCGGCCTATGATACTGCTGTGTAGGCTGAGTCCCCAAACCCAGAGGGGTAGATCTGCTGTAACCTTGGGTGGCCAGAACAGTCACCTGAATTCTGGATGACTCATTTATACCACAGAATTCTACCTTGAACTCCAAAACTTATGTCCTTCTTCAAGTGCCTAAAACATGGGACATAGACTCAAAGAAGTTTATTCCCAAACCCTGGGTTTAAGTGTTGTTTGTTCTATTAGGTTGTGGGCTTGCTTGCAACTTGATACTTTTCTCTTTACCTACTTCTCCCTTTTGGGATGAAATCATCTACCCTATGACTGTCCAACTCTTTTCTATTGGAAGCATATGGACTAAATGGTTTTGATTTTATGAGATTACAGCAAGAGAGCAATTTATATCAGGATGAAGCATAATTTAAAGCTGATGCTGGAATGAATTGAGGCTTTTGGTGTTGTGGTGATACGAGGGGATTTTGTATGAGAGAACATGAATTTGGGGGAAGAGAAATAAAATGCTGTCTTTTAAATATGTCTTTCAAAAGTATGTATGTAATATTTGAAGCTGAGGCATAATTTTAAGTGTCTGCCTCACCTTATGAGTAGATTAAATCAGCATGTAAAGAATTCACAGAAGTGAGGTTTTTTTTTCAGTGTTCTTACTTTTCTGACCAGAATAGTAGGCCATCAACAGATCCTGATATCTTGATCTTGGACCCAGCCTGTCAAACCGTGAGTCAATATATTTCTGCTTGTCATAAATTAATTGTCCAGTGTCAGACATTTGATTATGGCAGCAAAAAATAAGTTGAGATGTATATGTTCAATGGAAAAAAATGCATAAATCTTACAGTAAATATGTCACTTCATTGTAAAAACAATGTTCATGGTTGTCAGAAGAGTTGTAGTTTATTAGCATAAAGATATGAAGGAAGAGTTACCTAAATTCAAAAAGGCATAATACAATTAGGAAATGATGTGCCTCATAGTATGCTGAATGAAAGAGACTTGTAGGTGTTTGAAAGAAGTGTTTGTGTGTGTATGTGTTGTGTGTTGTGTGAACTTCTCTGTATCCATGCATTTATATGTTCCTAGAAGGCTGGATTCTACTGTGTGTAATTTTCTCTGTTCACCCAGTAGTGTTGGCAGCTGAAATCACCATGTATATGCAAATGGGAAATGGGCCTGTGCACAAAATGTTCCCTAATGTATCAATCATGTCAGAGCAAATTCTTTTGTTCAAAAACTAGTACCAGAGAAGAATTATGTATAATTTGCCAAAAAGTGTATACACGTTTCACAAAAAAACTTGTATAAATATTTTAAACTGAATTTATTGAGATGTGCTGAGATTAATACAAGTTACCTTTGGCCTCTGCAGTTATAAGGGGTACTCCAAGTGGTGACCGTCAGCTTCCAGACATTGATTAGTACGGTGAACTGCTGCTTGGGTAAGCTTGATCATTGAGATTGCTAAACATGCATTTTGAATTTCTTCTCTAAGCACCATCAGTGTACTGGGTTTTGCTCAATATAAAATAGCCTCTAGGGTTCCCCATATGAGGGTAACAACATCTGTTGAAAAAAAATCATACTATTTTTAAAAATCCTTCATCCGTACATATTATGTAACCTAATGAAATGTATGTGAAAGGAACCCTTGGTATTTCTAGACAGTCTCCATAAAAACAAGATGTTAATATATACTGTTCATTTAGGTAAGGGTAAGACAATATAAAAATAAAAGAAATAAACTCATTTAAATATGCTTATTTATTTTGTATATATCTTTGACTTCTTGTTTCACTTTAAAGATACCAAATTTTAGGTTTCTAAAAAAAATAATTTTAAGTTTCTATGTTGTTCTCTGGGCATAATTGATGCAAAAAAGAGAAAATTTTAATTAGATTTCCAAGAAAATAATTTGCATTTAAATCCTGCAGTATAGATGAATTTATATTTTACTGAGGGTAATGTTTTAAATGCCTCTTTAAACATATTTGGTACTACTAATCAATATTAGTCTCCATAATATTGGTTAATATGGTTCTGTCTTGTTCAACATAATTGTCGGCCACTCTTTCTAGTAAATATCCTAAAATACCAGTAATGTTTCAGAAGAAAATATTTTTCTCTTTTATAGTCTTATAATGATAACTTAGGACACTATTTACAATAGCTCTTTCCAAGTTAGAATACGTAGAGTAATGACATTGTCTCAAACTTGAGGCCTCTCCCATCTTGTGTTACCCAGCTGAATAATTGCTGCAAAACAGGGAAATGGTGTCATGCTCTGTGTATGCTCTGAAGTGTGTATGTATGATGTGTGTATGCTCTGAAGGTGACATACGCCTCTTCTACCCACATCTTTCAGATAGTATGCAATCAAAGGCTCCTTCCATGGCCTCTCCAAAAAAAAAAGGTCAAATTTTATTTCTGTTAGATTTAAAAGTTCAGAAATAAAAAATACAAGTGTACATAGAAATAAAATGTTTGAAACTTCAAATAAATTATGATATGTTTTGTTTGGTAACTATATGATAATAGCAAGTATAATAATGATAACACTACCATATATGTATGTACTTCTTAAAAATATGCCAATCTATTTAATCACCTCCATATATTAACTCAATTATTGCAAAATAAGTTGATGGTATTTCTTCAATTAAAAATTTTGAGTATAAGGAGAAGTAATTAGACCTTATGAAGCTTGCTACTCTTTACTGAATACAAATTATAAACTTGACTTTATTTTTCTCAACTATCAATACTATTTTGATAAGTTTTGCCAGAATATTGTTTTAGAAATCTATTTAAATATCTGAGGTGTTTGTTTTTCCTCTTTTTCCATATGTATTTCATTTAATCAGACTTTCAAACATTTTATAAAATTTACTGTAGTTTATAACAAAAAGTACAATTCCCAACGAGTGCATGTACAGAGACACTTGAGAGTGACAGACATCTCTGAAAAAACAGAATGCATAGCAGGTATTTTTGAGAACAATGCACACAAAATAAATATAATTATGAATGTATTCATCCATATATGAAAAGATTATAAATGCCCCAAAATGCTAGGTAAATTAAGTAGTCAAAAATGGATATGACTAATTTCTGTTAAATTCAGATTATTTAAATATATATTGAATTTGTTTATTCATGTAAAAGAATATATTCTTTCCTTACAACTACTAATCATATAAATTTTCCATATATTGCAAAAGACCAGAGATACCAATACAGTAAATTTGATAATTAGAAAAATCGGATGATGTTTTGTTCTTACTGTATTTCTCCTAACCTTTTTAAAATTGTATACCCTTATTCAAATTGAACTTTTTCATTACATAGGAAATTCTACTCAAAATAGTTATTTACCTTGATTTCTAAAAATGTTTCCATAACTTTTTTTAAACTTCATTTTCTTAGTACCTGGTGGTAGTACATAATGTTCACATTCCTTGTATGGAGATACTACCTGTATATAACACATCTTAATTTCTTTTTTCAACCCCTTTCCCTTCACACCCTCCCTCCTCCTTCTATGTCTTGATCCCATTCTCTTTATAAAAAGATCTATCTTGCTGCCTCCAATTAGCTCTTTTTTATGTTGCTCTTTCTTTATACTTTGGGTTTTTCATATAAGAAAACCTATGTAGTATTTAAGCCATGTATGAGATTTATTTCACTTAACACTATTCATTTACACAAAATCACTCATTTATCTTTCTTTACATCAGCATAGTTCTTCATTGTGTGTAAATACTACATTTTTTATCCGTTCTTGTACTGGTGGAGATAGAGGCCAGTTCCAGGATTTAGCTATTTTGAGTTGTGTTACCAATGTTCATTTCTGTCTAATAATTTCTTTAAACATTGTGAAGAATTTGACAATAACATTATAAAACTCAAAGTGTACCAAGATTTTGTCAAGATAATTGTCTTTTCTCTAAGCACATCTATTTAAAAAATTATAGAACTTAGAAAATTAAAAATCTTCATGACATCAAAAAGAATAAATAGATTGATTTAGGAATTTGTGTGGATGTTTTTAGAAATCATATTCATGTAAATATCTTAAAGTATTCATGTTCTCAGTGAAGCATTGATATCCAGGGATATTGAAAATTGATGGCTTCTTCAGATTGTCTTTTTAAAAAATATAAGAACATCTGATAACTTAACAGTTTTTAATAATTTTTGTTAATTTGAGCATATGTATATGTACTACAACTAAAATAAAGACTAAATCTCACTTTAATTATTGAAAGACAAGGAGAATCAGTCTGTTTGCTAGAAAAATATTTCAGTTTAATATACAAATAAAGCCAACAATCTGGTTTCTTGTTCCTTTGAGAACCTAGGTTTGCCTTTTTTCATATTAAATCAAATTGCTTCATGAATATTAAATGACAATGAACAGTCCTTTCAAAAGGTCAGTCAAAGGAGACTTTGTGATTAGAATATTCAGTGTCAAAATTCAATCTAGGAAATCATGTCCCACCGAGATTGTGTTTAGTTTTCCCCAAATTAAAATAACATAACCCACTAGAATAATATGGGACATTAAATATAATTAACTATTTTAATAATTATATTCATAAATATTTTCTAATATTCATACCATTAATCTCCATCTTGTGCAAGCATTTTCTATCTTCACTGTTACCTTATGTATCCTTTACAAATATTGGACACATTTGACTGAATGCAGCATCACTGTTATAACTAACAGTAAGCAATACAAAATGTATTAGGACTATTAATGCTTAATTCTTATTCATTATCAAAACTTATTGAAAGTATTTTAGTACACTAAAGAGAAAAGACATACTACTACCTACTATAGCACTCAACAATGTTTTAAGTGTATTATTACTATCATGTCAGTGACCTTTCAAGTCTTATTAAAAATGGTTAATATAAGGGAAAGAAACTGTTATAGAATCTGATACAACAAACAAACACGAATATCTGAGCATCTGTCCATAGTTCAATGCAGTGTGTTATGTGGTACTGTACACAAGATGCGTAGCACTCAAAAGAGTTTTTTTTAAAGGAAAGATTATTTTAATCTGCATAACATGGCCAGGACAAATATTCAAAGTGAATGTTAGCTCCTATTGCCAAGGTGATTTTTTCTGTGGCTATTTTTTTGCACAGTACTGTACAAAGAATATTTATGGAGTTTGACTTTGTAGTTCAATGGTAGATTGCTTGGCTAGCATTGCTATAGCTCTGTGTTTCATGTCAGAAAACACTAAAAAAAATGCTTTGTGTGTCTAGATTTTTTTTCATGGCAATGTTATAATAAAAGACATATTTTTGCAAAAAAATGTTTTTTCCATGTTTGTTTTCTCTATGTCAATTAATGGAAAATCAATTTTTAAAAATGATGCAATATAGTCTTTTATAAGTGTTTTATTTATTCTATGGTTGCTTTTTTCATAATAAAGGTCATCTATAATATGAATTACTATATTTTCCATTTTTAAATTATAAATACAAAGTTTTAATATAATTTACAGTGTAAAGCATCTTATGATTTCTAGAAAAAAAATCTTGCAATTTGCATATAAACAAAATATAAAAATTAATATAATTACATGATCATTTATGGAAAGTCAATTTAGAGTTGGATATGGTAAATAAAAAGTAAAAGCTGAGAAAATGATATGTGGAATCTACCATGCTTATTTGACTTACAAGATGCTTTGTTAAGTATCACATTAATATTTTAATTATAAACTTAATTATAATTTTGCCGTTTAAACTCCAAAACATTTTCACTATTCTAATTACCTTTGTCTTCAAAGACTTATGTTATCATTATACTTTTTGTGAAATATGTTATTACACAATACCCCCTATATTTTGATTTTAAATATAGTTATTTCTGTGTTTTTATGTCTTTTGTAGGTAAACACACATACATACACATAGATACCCATGTCTTCTTCATTTAGTTAATACATAAAAATTTACCAGTTTACCAGGGTAAGATTATCCTACCATAAAGTAGTTCCCCAAGGGAAAAACAGTTGTAAAGAAGCAAATCAGGAAAATTGGTAAGTCCCAGGTGAATTTGACATTTGTAGGCAGTTAGGAAGGTAATTCTGTATCAAATATTAAAGAAAAAACAGATGGCCAGTATCAAATATTGAAAGAAGAAATATCTGTACTATATATGGAAATATAATACTACCAATATAATAAAAAGGGAAAAGTCTCTAGTAATAAAACAATCATGTGTAACAAGAGGTACATAAAGCATTTCCAAGGACTCTTGACTTAAATAAAACCAAATGGAATCTACTTCAGTTCCTCTCAGCACTACTTTCCATTAACCAAAAATATGAAGACTCAAATCTGAGTAGTTCAGCCTCTACTGAATGTTTTAATATTAAGATTTTTATTTCTTCTTAGTCCCTTCTCTATCAAATATTCAAGGTGATTTTTACTTACTAATTAATATCAAATTCCTTAATCATAGGCTTATTTCCTTGCTGAGATTCTATTCCTGGAATCACAGAGGAACCCCAGAATTTTGAAACATTCCTGCCAAGACCTATACCTGAAGGTGTGGTGGGCAAGAAGCTTGCTATCCCTTGGAGACCTTGTGGGGCTCTGCCTTTCTACAAAGATGGGTGACAAACATGACCCTCCCTACACAGGACCCTACCAAGTACTAAGACTAGCTGAATTCCATGACTAGTACTAAGTCTAGTGCATTCAGGGAAGTGAAGTGAAGCTTAGAGCACAGAGCGTCATGGGTTGGGAAAGAGCTGTATTTCTTTTGCCATCAGTATAAAAACCACTGAGGAGCACAGAAACAACAGCTATCTTCACATCACACTTCTCTTGCAAAATATTAAGTCAATGACAAAATTAGTACACATTTACTGTAGTTTTATTTTGGATGTTTGAGACTTAACTCAGGAGCCTTCAGCCCTTTGTTGTTTCTTCCTTTTGGAATGGAAATGGCTATCCTCTTCCTGCCCCACCACTGTCATGAAAGCACACAACCTCTTTTATCTTACAGGCTCACAACTGCAGGGGAATTTGCCTCAGGATGAACTATGCCATATATAATTTATATGATATTTACCAGACACTTTGAACTTAAATAAAAGAAGAAAAATTTAAGACTTGGGGCTACTGGGTTAAAAAGAATGTGTTTTGTATGTGAAAAGGACATGATTTTCAGGAGAGGCAAGAGGCAGAATGCTATGGTTTAAATAATGAATTCCCCTTCAGAATTCATGTTGAACTTAGCCACCAAAGTAAAGGTATTGGGAGTGGAGTCTTTAGCAGGTGATTGAGGCGTGAATGGTCCTCTTGTTAACAAGACTAGGTAGCTTTATAAAAGGGTTTGATAGGGAGATTGTCCTCTTTCCTTGTATCCCTTATTCATGTGAGAACACAGTGTGTCTCCCCACAAAGGATCCGATGAGGAACATCTTCAAGCAGAGAACAAGCAGACAGCTCCTTGACCTAAAACCTCCCTGCTCCAGAACTATGAAAACATACATGTCTGGGTTTTCTATAAAATTTCCAGTCTTGTTTATTTTATTATAGCAGAAAAATAGTCTCAAAACCTTTGGTAATAGGAATAAATTCTGATTTTAAGAAAAGCCATCATTTGTAATAGATTGTCCATATTAGTCTCCTGAGATTTAAAATTTTAATTATTCAAAATACAACATTTATTTTTAGAAATGTCCATTTAGAACGACTAAGCAGTTTAAAATTTTTCAGGTTTTATTCATCCAGAAAATTTACTTTAGTTTTACAGAAGATGAATACAAAAGTTTTCTTCTTGAAAACTTTTCTGAAAACTTTTCATTCAAAAGATAAAATTCTTTTAAATATTTTGCTCTTATATATTAGCTATAAAACACATTCAGATATATTTTTAGACTTTGTAAATGCTGGCTTTTTCACATATAAACTAGGCAAGTTTGGCTGAAATTTTCTAGCTTTCACAGGTGCAAGTGCATTTAATAGTTACATCTTACAGTGAATATATTGAACCCTAGAGCCATGAACTTCAAATTAAAGAACAGCTGCTTGGCAATGTTTTCTTACGTGAACAAGGATCAAGATATAGGCACAACAGAGAATCATGAATAAAGGGAAATGTCTTTTTAAATTAAAAGTTTATCTTCAGAAAATTATTTTAGTTTGGAGGTTAAAATTTGTATTATTTTATAGCATTTGTGTTTTTGGGATTTTATCTACAAAGGAATTATCTTTATGTCTTCAAAATGATTCTTCATAATCACCAGTCTGTCTTTATTATCCATCTCTAGTGTGTTCTAATCTAATGTGATTTTCTCCATAAAATAAATGGATATTCATTTACACTCCTTTTTATTTAGCTAATATCATCAAATGAGTAGCAATGTCAATTTACATTTGCCAGATAGTCTTAGGATCTCCCAGTATATGTATTTATGAATATATACATGTATATACATTCATGTGTGCATATGTATATAGATACAGTGTATGTGTACACATATGTTTATTTATAGTGTCAGACTGCCAGTAATTCTGCCAAAATTTCTGGATTTTAGTGCTCCTGGATTGAGGCAAACAGAAATCGTATAGGAAACATGTATTATAAATTTTTGCTCAATAGTTAATATTCACAGTGTCAATAAATACATCAAACCTTAACGTGAAAGGTGACTTTATAATCAGTCATATTTATCTATCTCTATGCCTTCTCACATTACTAAATTATATGTATGTATATGTATGACAGCTGACATAAATCAGTTTTTATCTTTGTCCTCCATTGCACGCTAAAATCATGGAAAGAAAAATATCAGCTTGAGGTTGCAAATCTTTTAATTCTAGATGTATAGAAAATCACAATGGGCTGTTATAAACATAGTTTCCTTCTTAGTAATTATTCTTTTTGGTTTGAAAAAATATTATGCTCTTTTTCTCCTATCTCTATACAGAGTAATTTTTATATCATGAGATGTTATAAATATAATCAAATTTTAATCAAATTGTCAACAAATATTTCAATCACTTCAGCTTATGAGAAAGATATAATTTAAGGACCCATTATAAATTATCCTACATCACTACTTCCAAAATCATTTTTAAATGTTAGCATTTGTTATAACAAAAGGGTTGGACACAACTGATCAAATTCCTTGTACACATTTGAAAATTACTTAATGACTAATTTATTTTTGTTTTGCTTGATGAAATAATTTTGTAAGTATAAAGATAATATTTTGTATATAAATATTCATGCAGTTTCAATTACTTTCTACAATGCAATAATTACACAAGAAATAATATAAAGACTTTAATTACAGTCATCAGAATTATTGGGATTTGGAGGGTCAGGCTACATGAAAACAGAAAAAAGTGAAGGATGTTTATCAAGATAATTCCTTCTTTAGTGAAAATTTTCATTGAAGCTTAAGGCCAAATTATGATTGCAAATGCCTCACATTGAATTAAAGAGACTTCTTTGTCAAAGAAAATATAGAAAACCATTGGTTGTAGCAGAGCTTGCCCTTAATTTTGTCTAATGTTCAAAAGACAAACCTAGGATATAGCTGTATTCAGGTAGACAGATTCCAAATAAAGAAATGTAGAAAGGAATCTATAGTCTGCTCAGTTGCTTCCTGTAAATTGGTCAACTGGCTAAAATGTTGCCACTTGCCTAACAAGAAGTAAGGAAGTTGCAGATGATGGATGAGATATTCATATAGACGTCTCTCCATATGGGAATTTTAGATTCGAGGAACAGGGAATAAGTATCACTCAAATCTATCATCTATCTGTTATACATAAACACATGCACACACACATACATAGAAACATTAAAATAAAAAAAATTTAATGACATTAAAAGGAAATAATTTTTCTAAATCAATGTAGTAAAAATTGTATGTTTATTAGTCATAAAAATTTAAATAACGAAAGAAGACAAGTAATTTACAAAATGTAGTGGGAAAGTGAAAACAGTAACTAGACACTTAAACATAGAACCATTTTTATAATTTATATCCTACCTATTCTACCTATTCTACCTATTATTGTAAAATATTTATGGAAATGACAGTAGAATTGCAAATTTTTGTAATGCTTGTGCAATATGCTACAAAATGCAGCATTGCATAAAATGCTAGTATTCCTTGATCAAGTAATTTCTCTTTGTAATTTATCCTTTAAAATACTTTGTTTGCCAAAGTTCACAATGTGTATATTGAATCCTTGATAATTACAAGAAGTACAAATAGTCAAATATTAACTGAAAATGATCATAATTAACTTATGGCTTTACTGTAAAATATAAAACATTATGCAGCAGTTAAAATCAAATTTAAGATGCTTTAAAGTGGGCCAATGATAGTAGAATATTGCTCTACTTATGCATTCATGTAATCTCACAATTGACAAACAGAAGTCGAAAAAGATAAGAGGCTTCAGAGAGAAACACAAAAATTTCCTGTCCACATAGAGTAATGAGTAAAATCAAAAATAGCAACTTAAAATCTCTTAAAGGTCATTAGAAAAAGGCAGATATAAAAGGCTATCAAAAGTTTAGGGATGTTTTTTAAAGAATTATAAAGAATAACATTCTGTAACACTGGTTTCTAAACTCTGCTAATGGAGTCAAGAGCATCAAAACTGTTTTATTCTCTAGAAAATGCAAATTTTTTGACTCCTTTCTGAACATAGGAATGAGAAATTCTTGAGTGTGATTGATCCGTTTACGATTTATGGAGTCTTGTGATTCCACTGTTGGGCAAATTGAGCAGATTGTAACAGCTGCAGAGCTTCAAATGATGGACTAGTTATTAGGGAAAATAAAAAGAAAGGTAGTGAAGAGAGAAATTGGAAATGAATGCATCCTCACTATTTTTGTGAACATGGCTCAGGATTTCCAGATGGAAGCCAGCACTATGGCCAAAGGAGAGAGGGGGTTTGTCCATATGAAACCATACAAAGTATTTAGGAAAAATATGGAGAAATTATCAAGCAACACTTTTTTGCTAAAGTCACTTGACCAGGAGAGTTGGGAGGGAAAGAGGAGAAAGGGAGAGAGTGATGGCGGGGTGGGGGTGGGGGATGCTTTAGACTGAGGTGTCTGCCAATAGCCTCACGTGTTCAGAGGTGGGACTCTTGGAAGGTGACTGGATATGGATCATGGGGGTGATATACTCATCCCTGGATTAGTTCACTATGGAGTTCAGTAGCTGAGTGTGCTGTTGGAGGCTGTTCACTGTGAGTGACTTATAGATCCCTCTCTGACTTCTCCCTTCACTCTGCTTTCTGACCATCATGTGAGCAGTTTTCCTTTGTAAGGCTCTTCTGCCCTTAGTGCTGGTAAATCATGCACTGACTAAGATCTCTGAAAATGTGAGCCAAGTAAGGTGCAGGCGTCAGGTATTGTGTCTCAGCAACAGGAATGTGAGTAAGAGAGACAGTGATGAAAAATACTTTACTCAGTCACAGAACATGAAGCCTAAGAACTAGCTAGGTTCCAGGGATCAAACTACATGCCTCTTGCTTACTCTTTTGTTTCTGGATTTCTGTCTTTTGTGTTAGCTTCAATGTCGAACAGGCTCACTCCATTTGCAAAAATTGGCATCAATTTCTCTAGTTTTAAGACTTAAAGTATGTCAAATCTACAACACTTTCTTAAACATCTCTGATTCACAGTCATGATGATATGTGCTTAATTCTGCAGTAACCACTGATTTAGGGGACTAAAGTTCCAGAATTCTGATCCAAGCTATGTACCCATCCCTGTATTGCATGTAGTTGACCATGTCCCCTTTAGAGTCACATGTTCTAGGAAATATGATTGTCATGAGACCTGAAAGGGGCCAACATGTTACAGACACCTTCTTCATAAGAATTGAACACAAATATACTTGCTCCTTTTTTGAATTTTTGAGGTAAACTATAGAGTGAAGCAAAATAGACTGAATCATAATTCTTCCGTGGCACAAACAGTTCACTGGGTTTAGTCTTAAAGGCTTAAGCAGTGATTTGGAAGCAGTGTGACTCAGCAACTCTGATAAGCTTCCATAGGTGTCAGGGCAGGATTCGGAATTATTGCAGAGAACTCAAGTAAGATAAAGACTGAATAGAGTCCTTTCAAATTAGTGACAAAAAACATTGTTGACCTTGGCAACAAAAGCTACCACTGATTGGCAGGAAGGGAGCCAGATGGCTGTGCATTGGGAAGTGTGAATGAGAAATGAGGGAGCAGAGACTAGTGAAGAAAATACCTTTTTTCATGCTTTTTTTAAAAAAAGCAAACAATGAAAATAGCAGCTTCCTAAACTTAAAAAAAAAAAAACAAGCATGATAACTGTCATTATCACTACACTGTAGAATTACAAGTGACTATGATTTGGCTCATATTTTTCATACATTCTAAATTATTCACATCAAATATGTATCACTTTATAGTCTGTAAAATTTTGTTTGAAAAGTTTCAGAAATAAGTATTTGGAGGTAAATACTAAAATGTTATGGCAAAAATGAATCCAATTCATAATTCAATTTCTGGCACACTTTCAAATAACATGAACATCTGGATCTGCTACCGGAAACAGAAAATTGTGTGCGTGGCCCTGTGGCTGCAAAGGTGATCCTATAAATTCTCAGAAGAGTTCAGGTTATACCCTAGAGCTGTTATGGCAAACTGTACATCTAATTGACAGCTTTTCTGCTGAAAACATCAATAATCTTTCATTGTGGGCTCCAGATCCTGAGCAAGACTCTGAGGACTCATTGGAGTAAGTTATAGCTTTGCAGGTCACTTCTGCAGCAGATTTACATAAGAATCTTAGAGTGCAGAAGAGAAGGTGGAAGGGTGTTTGGGGACATGTTCTTACTCTGAAAACCCAGGTTAAAGTTCTGCCTAAAAACAGAAACACATCAAAACAAGGCAAAATCAAAAAAGCTAAAAAAACTTTTTTTGTAACATTTCCCTTACTCTTGTCTAAAATTTATTGAGAGAATAGCCTATAAAGCCATTGTTTCATTTTTAATAAAAAATATTATTGCACTTTGAAAAATAAAAACATGTAATGCAAATTATTGATATGAATATATGTTTATTCAGATTAAAATTGCTTTATTTGTTGCAGTTAAAATGGTTTGAAGATGTTTTATCTTTTTGGCAGATTTACTCACATTTGTGTCCCTTTACTGAGAAATTCTGTACTTAACATGTAATATAGTATCCATCTACATGTGGTTATTTAAAGTTTACTTAACTAAAGTCTAATAAAAAGGAAAGTTAACTTAGTCACTCGAATCATGTTCCAAGTTCTCAAAAGCCAGGTGATTTGAGTGGTGACCACATTGCACAACACATGAGCACATTTCCACCCTCACAGATTATTTTTGGAATAATGTTGGCATAAATCTTCAACCTCATGGTAGTTAACATTCACCACTATTACGTGAAATGGGTAGGAATACTCAATTTTTTACTAAAAGATTTACTGCAATAAAAACGACTAGGTTTTTGGGGAATATCATTTTATTAGTGGATTTCTCCTCATTAATATTCCATTTCTCACCTTCCTTTAAAGTGAAATACTGGGTGACTACGACTTAGTAAACACATTATTGATCAGTGAATTGGAGGCAGTTTTCTGAAAGAGAAAGACAACACTCAGCTCGTATGACAAATTGAGGGAACAATTTTCATTTTGGATCACTGATACAAAATTCATAGGTAGGGATGGTGAAGAATAAATATAAAAAAGCCATGTACCTAAGATTCCTGTGGGATAAACCTGCCTTTTCAATCCAGGGATAAGAAGTGTGAAAGAAATATATTTTTACCATTTTTGAGGTATTACTACCTCTAAGCCAAATTATTACCAAAAATTTTTGTATGCATAAATTTCCATGATGATAGTCATTTTTGAGGTATAGTAGTGGGGATCTCAGAAGGCTATTTTCTTTACCGATTCATCTGTTGATAGACATATAGTCTGCTTTCAGATTTGGTTATTATGAATTGTGCTGCTATAGACATTGTCAGGTACACATCACTGTAATATGATGTCTTTCACTCCTTGAGAAAATACCCAGAAGGAGAATGGCTAGTCAAATGGAATTTGTACTTTCAGTTCTTTGAGAAATTTCTATACTGATTTTCATAATGGTTATATTAGTTTACATTTACCTGAACAATGTAGTGAGGTTCCTTTTTCAACACAACCAACGTAGTATCCGTACACAATGGAATACTCCTCTTCTAAAAAGAAGGATAAATTTTAGACATTTGTAGGAAAATTGATACATAAATCAGACCCACAAACTTTAAGACTATATGGTGTCTCTCATTTGAGTAAAGTGAAGTGTAAATAAAGGGAAAAATCAAGGTTAGATAGAAGGAAATGGAAAGATCTTTTGAAAACATAAAGGGGTCTAAGAGACTGAGGATGAGGGAGGGGGAAGAGAAAGCTAAATTACAAATTTTAAATGGGTTATGTACATGTATCAAACACCCATAATGAATGGAAACATTATAATTCCTAAATATGAATCAAAATAATAATAGTAGTAATAATAATGAAAGTGGGGAAGGTATTTATGGATGGATGGAAGGAGGTGTGTGGAGATGGGAAGGGAAAAAAATAATCAAGAGTGTTCTGTACATCCACCTACTTCCTTGGTAAATGTAAACTTTGTATATTAAAAATGAGAACTAATAAAATTAAACACAAAGAAATGAAAAGTATTTTTAAATAAGGATAGTAGGGAATAATAGTTCATTATATTCAGAGGGCTGTGGAAATACAGCTTGTTACTGACTCAAATTTGGGGATTTTTTTTTGGTTGATTATATAATATTAAAGTTAATCATGAGAAAATGAGAGATTCTAGCTTAGAAGCTGGTATATCCTTGAAGCAAAATATCCTTGAAGAAAAACGTATTTTTTAAATTCCGTCATTTTTCCTCATTAAAAGGGTAAGACAGCTTTTGCATGTTTTTTTTTTTCTCTTTTATATTTTTCTGATGTAGTTTGGAAATAGTAACCTTTGATAGAACAACTTTCTGAAAATTATGAATATGAAACTCATCCATTTAAAAAAAGGAGACAAAAAAGAAAATTTTGTTCTTTGAACAGTTGTAGGTCAACGACTGCAGAGTACAATGGGGAAAACTAACTTCACTTGGTTAAACAACAGAATCATGTCTCCTAATTTATTTAAATCCAATAAAATGTTAAATGAAGCAAGCGCTTTTGTAAAACGGGACCGAGGTTTGTACATGGATATAACCTGTAAAACAAGCTGTTTTAACTGCCTGTTTCCAGGATCACATGTGAACAAGACCAGGGAATGAAATAAAGAGTGAGCTGGATATTCCAAGACCACTGTGACCTGATTTCAACTCACTTATTGAAAGTTGCCATTCATCACTGCTCCTGCTTTTGGTTACAAAGATTCACTCAGATAAACTCATGCCCCCTAGATGAGTCTGAACTCATTCTTTTCTGTGTTTTAGAGACCTCCACTGACTGATGAGGTTGAGATTCAGCCTCTTTGCTTCAGCTTTTGGATGACTTCACTAGTCATTGTAGGGCTCAGATACACACTTAGGTTTAAATAATTCCCTTTATTGTAAATCAAGTTCTTTCTCTCACCCAACTGAAACAAAACTTCAGTAATTCATTATTGTTGTTACCTTGTCTGCTTAGGGGAAACAGAAAGTTGCTATGGCATCCTGCGGTGAAGCAGGAAGGAATGAAAGCATGAAAACAACTACTATGTGACTGAAACAAAACTAAATCTCCTTATTCCAATATATTCAACACAAACATAATTATATTTAAAATAATTTTAAAAATTTCCTTAGAAATTTATTTTGGGTCAATAAAAGATTAAATATTCTATCAATAGTCTTCCTTCTTGTTTCCATAGATTCAATCACACAAATATTTTTTCCTTTTTTCACAAATATTTTTCCTATTGCAAATAATTTATGCACAGATACTAAAAATACAAGGAATTTCACACTAATCTCAGTTCTTACAGGATATAAGGTATCAGATTTTTCCAGTATCAGGCTGCTGCATTCAGTAAGAGTTACGGAAGAAGGAAAATAATTGTAAAGAAACCACACTTTTTTACTTCATAGGGTAATTTGTTGTAACAAATTTCCACAAAGTTAGTGACTTTAATAACAAAAATTTACTGTCTTACAATTTTTTGGGGGTGGAGGGGTGTCAGGGATCAAACTCAGGTCCTTGCGCTTGAGCAGCAAGGGGCAAAACCATTGAGCTAAATCCCCAGCCCTGTCTTACAATTCTTGAGGCTAAAGTCTGAGATCAATATACAAACAGTGCTATGTTCTTTCTTCACACCGGCTGTGGGTGAGAAGACCTTATTTGCCAGTCGGTCTAGATTCCAGCAACTGTCCGAGTTTCTGTGTCCTTCCTTGGTTTGTGGCTGCATCACTCCAGTGACTGCCTCTGTCTTTACATTGCCTTCTTTCCATATGACACATTCTTATATATGAACACATGTGAGAGCAATTACAGCCCACTCAGATAATCCATGATAACCACTAACAAATCCCTGAAAGTAATCTCTTTGCCTTTTATGTATGTCTATACTGCAGGTTCTTGAGATTAGTGAACATATATTTAGTAGTAGTTTTTTAATCTACCAAACACGGAATAATATTACTACACAAATATACAGAGAGATCATCTTAATAATAACTAGAGAAATCAAGATGCATTAACATCACCAGTATTATCAAGACTAATATCAAAACTCTCAATCTCAAAATAAATAATAAAATTAATACAATATCAAGATCAATTTTAACGTATTTTGAAAACAAATATGAAAGCAGAATTTTATAACAAACAAGATTATTCTTTCAAAGGCCAATAAAAAGTGACATACCTAAACAAATGAAATCTAATATAATTTGCCAAGGAAGCTACTTTAAAGAAAATCTTTAGACAGAAGTTCATCACATGAAATTGCTGAATGAAGGGAATGAATGAAGAGCAGGGAAAAATGAAATATGTTCATGTGTTACAATAACTGTTATCTATAAAATATGATAATGGGGTTAAAATCATTTTATTAACATACATGAAAACTCTAACCTTACTGATAGGATGTTCATGCTTTGACAAAGGGTCTTATGTTGTTGGAATTGCTGTACTAGAAGATATAACTACTCGAGAAGTAGACAAATAATAAATGTAAGATACAGTGAAATAACTCAAAGTTTCATGTCATAACCTCTTAGACAATTTACAAGGATTTGTAAAGAAATGTAATTAGTAAGGAAATAGAGAACAAAAACATAACAAAAGAAAATATTAATGAATTCAAGATCATCACAAAAGGTTAAAACAAATGAACAAACCTCATGGATAAAAGGGAATAAATAGTTATAGTAAGATACTCTTCAATCTAAATCTATTTGTGGTTATCCTAAGTAAAAATAAATAAAAACAAACAATTTCATGTTATATTTCAATAGTTTATTCTTCGTTTCTTCTGTCCCTACCTATTTATCATGTGTCCTTGAGTTACCCTAGAGCATATGGAGTACATTTTTAGTTGCTTTTATACAGCACTGTATATCTGTAACTTGTACTGGTAGTTTTAAAAATCATTAAGATGTGTCTATTGGGTATTATCTTAGACAAAGTGGGTCTAAAAAGCTTACAGAGCTGGTCTCAAAGAAGTCTGATGTGTCCAGTTTACCTGCAATTTTATCTTAGATACAGAAATATCTTCTAACTTATTACATGTGGGACTTGGGTATATGGGAAAATAAATAAATATAAAGAAAAAAATCACAGTTTGTTCAGAAAGAGCTTTAGAGAAAAATGTGTGACTGGACTTGTTTAAAAATGCAAATTTCTGGAAATCTTAGAATATTTAGCTTGTCATCTTTCTGTTTCCCAGTGGGAAACAGACTAAGAAAATATCTCAGATTCTAAGTAGTGTATATATTTTACCATCTGTCCTTTTTAAATTTTGTCAAATAGAATGATTAAAGTGAAAGAGTACCTTAGAAACTGATCCTGATAGTGAAAGATAAAACCAGAGTGATTCTCAACAAACTTAAATAATGCCTGGCCTAGAAGGATTTCTTAATCCTAATTTGGAGAGACCTGGCCACGTACATCCACTGGCCTTAGAGATTGGCTTTGCCACTACACATAACAACAACCACATGTTCTGCTATCTTTTTCTTTTCAAATGGAAGGCTGCTTGCAGTTCACCTCTTCCCATTTTACAATTGCATGGTGAATGTATAAGGATAGACACAATTTTCATTTTATGTCACAATTGCTTGAAACAAAAAGATAATATTCAGATAGATTTCATTACTGGATAAGAATTCTGTGGTTTGGGGAAAGAGAAAAGTACATTTGTCAATGGGAGACACATAAATCATTATGGCTACAGAATGGGCTGCAATAGCTCACTAACACAGTTACCAAATAAGAGACAAAGTTGGCCAAAAATAAATGGGGGAAAAATAATTTCTTTCATCTTACAGAAAAGTATAAAGTGCCAGAAGAAGCATTGTAAAGTATACTACGGAATAGTTTAAATTTTTTTTTATTTAAACCTATCACTACAAAATAATTACTAATACATGAAATAATACTAGAGATTAAGCTATTTTAAATAATAAAAGCAATTTTATACACAAGTATAAAAATGTCAGTTTTCTATAACAGCATAGTATCAAAATATAAAATGTAAAAATAATGGTACCATATATAGAAAAAGATATCCATTATTATGATGGAAAAGGCCAATGGACTTCCAAGTTATTTATAAGAAAAACAATATCTAGATATTCTGTACATAATCATATAGAAGAATGATAAACACAATTAATAGAATTCAATAATTTAAAATATACTGGTGATCCAATTATTGGGATATATATACAATTTTTCATCTGCACCTGTATGTTTAACCAGAGTAGAATTTGCTAAATGATGAAACAAAATCATGTAAATTTCCAGAACTTCAAGTCAAACCAAGTATATTCTCTACCTCACACAAATTAAGGTAAAAATTAATAACAAAACATAGTTTAAAATTTCCCAAATACCAATGAAGTATTGTACACTGTAAACAACTCAAAGAAAAAAAAAATCATTGAATCTTTGAAAATATTTTATTAAATTAAAAATAATATACCATTATTTTATGAATATAAGTGACATTCTTAAAGGAAACTAAATATTGGTAAATATATAGGAATATAAAGATACATTGAAAAATTATATAGATTTCTAAAATTAATTACAGAAATCAAATAATAGATACAAACAACAAGAAAGATATATCACCAAAATTTTATATCAAGACATATTATATTGAAACTGCGGAGAACTATATTACAAAGAGAAAATTTGAGAGACAGCACTTAAATGAAAAAAAGGAAAAAAGTACAGAACAAATATAAAGTTTCTTACCTGTAATGAACAAGAATGATAACTATATTGGACTTTTCTTAGCAATTTATGCAAGCAAAAAAATAAATAGAGCAAGTTAAAAAATCAACATAGACTTTTGTCTCTCAAAAATATTTGTAAAGTAAAGGCAAATAAAAAGTTACTCAGACAAGTGAAAATTGAAAAACAGATTGCTGGTTGTAGACCTGCCTTACAAGTATTTTAAAAATCTCTTCAAAAAGAGGGGAAATAATATAGGCCAATAGGTTCCACACAAAAGAAATTAGAATATTAGAAAGTAAATAGTTGAAAAGAATAGAAGCATTTATTTTTTTCATTACTTAATATGAAGATTAAATATTTTCTTGGTTTTCACAAATTATTCTATATATCTGATCCTATATCAACCAAATTTTAGACAGTTATTTTGTGCATACAACAAACATATTAAAGGATATATGGAAAAAATAAGATTCAGAGTAACTTGTAAGAGAAACAAAGTACTAAAGAGGAGCACAGGCAGAAAGGTTAGTTCTCAACTGTAAAATTTACTAAAAGCCACAATAATCAAAATACTTTAATAACAAGGATGAAAAACAGATAACTGGATCAATGAAACAGGACAGGAGAATTCCAAAAGAGACTACTTCAAATATTTTCAACTTTTCTTTGAAAAACAGAAATGGTAATCCAATGGAGAAGAGACTGTTAAAATAATAGTGCCAGAGGAACTGGAAATCTTCAGCAAGAAGTGCATCTAGACATTGATCATACATTTTTCACAAAAATTGACTCAATATTGACCTAAATATATAATACAAAATTATAACACTTGTCGAAACTGATATAGAAAGAAATGTAGACTTGGTATTGAGTTTTTAAAGTCATAAAAATCAAATCCCATAAAAATTGACTGCTTAGACCTTATTTTTTAAATTCTACTAAATATAGAATTCTGAATATGAGAATAGAAGCCAAACACTAGAAGAAATATTTGCAGAATATGGGTTTTATTTGGGATCTGAATCCAAAATTTAAAAATTCTAAAAACTAAAGAATAAGAAAAAAACAGTAAAATGGAAAAATATGTGAACAGAAATCTTTCTAAGAAGATATACTTATGGAAAATAACCACTTAAATGACATCAATATCATATATCATTTGGGAATTATGAATTAACAGTGTGATACTATTGTACAATTATTGGTTACAATCCAAAGGAGCTGAAAATACTAAATACTGGTAAGTTTTTGGAGTATCAGGATATCTTAGCCATTTCTGATATAAATACAAAATGATACTGTTACTTTGGCAGGCAGTTTGACAGTTCCTTGCAAGCTAAACAAATTTTTATCATACAATCTAACTGCAATCATAGACATTTACCTAAATGTGTTGAAATTTATGTCTACACAAAATATCCACATGAATGTTTATAGCAGGTTTAAACACTGTCACAAATGGAAGCAACCTAGATGTCTTTCACTGGGTGAATGAGTAAACACACTAAGATAAATCCATATAACGGAACATGATTTGGGGATAAAATGAAGTGTGCTGTCAAGCTGCAAGAAGTCATTAGTAACCTTAAGTACACACTGCTAAGAAAAGTCTAAAAAGACCTTATGGTTCCAAATATGTGCTAGTCTGGAAAAAGGCAAACCTAGAGAGAGATGGAAAGTAAGCAGTTTCCTAGGTTTAGCTAGAGGATGAGGCTATTAATCTATTCTATATAATACTATCAGAGTAGATAACGATGATATTTCTTATATGTCAGATGCATAAGACTATACAACACAGAAACTATCCTAGTGTAAACTAGAGGATTTAGAATATATGTGTATATATATATATATAATATGTATATGATATATATAATTACACATTATCAATATATCAATCTTAGTAATAGGACAAACAGGGAAAAGGGATGAGAGAATATGTAAGAACTCTGTACTATCTGGTAAATATTCTATGAGCCTAGAATGTTTGTAAAAATAGTCTATTAATTTATGTGAAGAGAATATTCAAATATACTTTGACATATTCTGCTCAAATTTCTGTTACATACATTACAATGAATGAATATCAATGGGTGAATATGACAGAATTTTATAAAATTATATAACTCACACACAAATTGCTGTTATGGTTTAGATCTAAAATATCACAAAAAGTCTCATGTATTCAAGGGTGAGGCATTTGGAAGGTGATTGGGTCATGGAGCACTATATACATCAGTAGATTGACTCATGACCACTGATGAATTCATAGATAAATATGCTGTTAGCAGGTGGGACCTAGTTGAAGATGGTGCGTCATTCAGTGTTGAAGGGTCTGTCTCCCTCCCTGGATCCTTCCTTCTTTCTCTACTTCCTCGTTTCCCTGAGGTAAGTAGCTTTCCCCTCACCATGACCATCTACCATAAAGTTTCTCCCTTGAAGCCAGTTAACCATGGACTGAATCCCCTGAATAATGAGACTAAGTAAGCCTCTCTATCTTTAAGTTGTGTGGACTAGATATTGTGTTTCAGCAAAGAAAGAGCTAAGAAAACAACATACACTTGCATTAAATAAATATGAACTTCAAGGCAGACAATATTAAACAATTTTAACAGAAACTAAACCATTAATTAACCTTTAGAGAGGAGTGAGTAATGAGTAGGATGCAGGGAGAAGCAACCACCTGTGGTCCTGAAATAATTTTTGTCTTTATTTTTTTCCTATTTATTGCTTCCATGTATGTATGCGATATAAAATTATATTTGAAGATTAGTGTACTTTAGTCATATTACTAATCATAGTAAATTATTAGCTCCAATCATAAAACACAACTCCATTAGCTGATAACATTACGTATTGTGTTTTAACTAATTATTCATACATATGTCATTAACTTGGTGTAATAAAAAAGAACTAAAAGACACAAGGAAGATGCTGCTAAAGAGAAAAGAAAAAGAAGAGCAAATGTCAGAATTCAATTACATAATCATGAATGTAAAATAAGTTACCAGTTTCTCTGTTGAGTACAGTAGATGTGAAGGATTACATTCTGCTGCAGTTTAAATCTGGGTTGTCTCTCAGTTCCCCTTGTGTTAAAGACTTCGTCTTCAGCTTCAGGTTCTTGGAGTGATGGGCCCTAATTGCTGGTGTTTATGTCATTTGAGGTACACCCTAGAAGAAAATAGTGGAACCCAAAAGCTTCCTTTTGTTCTCCTCTTCTTTTTATTCAGGAAGACAAGGTTTTGCTTTGCCTTGAGCTTCTGACACCGTGTGCTGCTTCATGAAAGGCCCCAAATCAACAGGGCCAATTGATGATGCAGAAACCTCCATCCCTGAGCCAAATAGAACTTTTTTCTTTATAAGTCAAGTATCCAGAGTATTTGTTACAGAAATGAAATTCTTGCTAACACAATTTCATTCTAATTTGGCAGAGAACAACAAGAAAATGATGGCCATATCTATTTCTTTTATTACAAAATTCTTCCATTTAATTTTTAAGGATGACTGACCCTAGGTAAGAATTGTAGTTAGGTTACCTGGAAACAAGTTCAGAATTCTAAATTGATATTTGTTATTTATTTGTAAAATTTTGAGAAAGAAAAAAATCAGATGATAATGAGAAATCATCACTGGATTACAAGCATTTTCCAATTATTTATTGGCAAAGAAAGAATCTGCCTTTACCTCTAAGCCTAGTTCTGTATAACATTGTATTCAACACAAATTACTCATATCTTGCATATCTAGTAGGTTTCTCACTTGGAGGACATGCCAAATATTAAATGACATTAAAGTGATGGTAAAAACACATTAATGATAAATAAAACCACTTAAACTATTCTATTCTAATTAGAGAATTATAATGAAACATGTTTTAATTTGTCTCCTAAGTATCACTAGCATGAGATCTGTATATTTCTGTCACTTGTCTAATCTGCTACTATGAAACACTATGATATTAAGCCTGTTATCCTGATACATGGCCTACTGGATCTGGGTTCCCAAATAGTCTTCCCAAATGGGACTTAGATGGTGCTTTAAATCATAATTCAGAACTGATATTTGAATGTGATTGCAGTGAACTCTTCTTCTTTTGGATGAATGATATACCAAATTTTCTTATGGCAGAGAATGAAAGACAATAAATTTTATCTACCAGAGAAGTACTCTCTGTTAATACCTTTCATACGCTATGAAGGCAATTTGCCCTTCTTGAAATTTCCTGTCATTTTCAGACTTGAAAATTGCTTTAGTTATTTCCTGTTTGATGATGTCACAAACCAAAGACTATGTATACCCATATGGAATAGTGGACTGTCAGCCTTTCATCTCTCTCCTCAAACTGTGCCTGCAGGTTAATTTGACACAGAGACTTTTAGAAGGCTATTAATAACACAATATGATATAAAAGACAGGAAGAAAAGAAACTGAGATGGAAAATTTTGTTTAAAAAAAACAACAACAAAAAACCATACCAATCTCTCCTGTGATACTTGACATGAAAAAATATATTCCTTACATGATGAACTTATTTAATATGAAACTTGACTAGTGTCTAAGGCACACACGGTAATTTGCCAAGCTGCATTCATCAGCTATTTGATGTTAAACTTATTTTGCAGTTGTTTCAGAAAAGTGTACTTTCTAAATTAGTTTTCTTTTTAAAGCAAGAATATATATTTAGCATCATGTCTTTGTTCTTCATCTGTCTTTGAATTTAATATGTAGATTATTGTCTATTTTTATCTAAATTACAGAATCCTGAAACATACCAAGAACTACTTAGGAGTGCATTAAATTCAACTGCATTTATTTTTTTTTAAAGTTGGACTACATGTATATAATTACTTATAATGTAAGTGATAGTAAAAAATTAAAATAAAATTGAAGAAGTTGAATTGAAGTTCCTAATATAGACTTAATATTTAATTTTAATAAATATTTCTTTTTCCACTAATTTTAAAACTACATTAAGAGTTAAGTGTCTGAAATAAAATGGTTCACATAAAAAAGAATAAATGCTGTGCATACTCTCCAAGATGCCAGTAATAAAAGTATTCATGCTCAGCCTTATCTGTTAAAAAGCTGATTTTATGAAACCATAATAAAACTATCTTTTATAAACAATATGTTTAAGTTTCATCATTTTTTCTAGATTTGGTTTTCTTGTTTATATAAAGAAGTTGGTTTATATGACAAAATTTTAAGCCTTTTTTCAGATGCGTGAATTGAAAATTACTCCATCTTAGTGAAGTCCCTTTACTTGCTCTTTATGGCATATTTTAATATACATTCTTAGTGTTTACAAAGCTCAACTTCTCAATATTCTCCATTGAAACTATTCCTTTTTATGTATTTTAAGTATCCAAAGTTCAATACAATAGTCTAAGAGAATAAACTATCTAAGGTTGATTAAGTAATACCATTTACTAAACAAATGTAAAAGTCTTAATTTCCATTTTTGGCACTAAAATTACTTCAGTTCCTCCATCACCACTAATTTAAAAAATACTTTCTGGTGGGCCAGGGATTTAGCTCAGTGGTTCTGGTGCCTTCCTCGAAAGTGCAAGGACCTAAGTTCGATCCCCAGTACTATATATATAAAAGATATATATATATATATATATATATATACTATATACTATATATACTATACACTATATACTATGTAATTATATATATATATATAAGATATATATAAATATATATATATCTTTTTTTTAACTGGAGTTAGAGAAACAGCTCATTTGTAAAGAGCTTGCCTAAAATCAATCCCCAGCATGATTAATAATAATGATGATGATAATACAATAATAATAATCTTTTTCACATTGTATTTGAGAAAAAAATCATGATCATATTGTACTAACCTCCATATGAATGGTCTTTTCAGGTCCATTCACTGATTTTTGTCTGTACTTTCATCTTCAACAAAGTATTTATTTGCTTATTTTTTCATTAATTTTCAATATTAAAACAAACTTTGTACATAAATATAGCATACCAGGTAGTGTTTCGATTTTGTAAATTTTGAATCAGGGTTCCAGGTGGTGAAAATATTAGCTTTTTGAAATATACAGAACATAATTGCTACCTTTAGTCACTCTGCTTGAGAGCACTAGAACTTCTTTCTCCTGTCTTACTAGAGCTTAGTAGCTTTATTATTCTGCTTTTTGTCACTAGGATAAAATGTCTGGCATATAAGCCTTAAAGAAAAGGCTGAATTTGGTTCATTTCAGAGGTTTCAGTTCATTGTCAGTTGTTTAAAAGGCATGATGGAAGAAAACTGTTCACCTCATTGCAGCCAGAAAACAGAGAGAGAGCAGGACAGCCGAAGAGCAAGGTGCCATGGACCAGGTGTATTCCCCAAGGTCACACACTGACCCATCTAGAAGTATGTTTTGCTAATTTCCTAGGCATCTCTCAAGTCAATCAAGTTGACAATTAAGACTACCCATCATAGAACCAGTTGACTAGCTTTCTCAATTTCTCCTATGCCCCCTTTCTCCAGCCTCTGGTAACTACCATTCTGCGCTTGATCTTAGCGAAAAAGCGAGAAGTAATGCTATTATTCTCATCTCAACTTCAGTGAGAGTAACTTTTAAAACTTCCATATGTGACAATTTATTTAATTATTGCTACTTTAAGATGATCACCAAGATATGGTAGTGACATGATCCAACTTTCTTACATATGTATTTTAGTCTAGTTTGTTTTTCTCCTTACACCTTTATGAGTGGCCTGATAAATTCTATCAAAAACTGCTGTAGATATTTAGGGATTGAAGTGAATCTTTACAACATCTCATGGACATTTATAGGCATTCACAACTCCCCCCACTTAAGCATAACACTATAAAACATCATAGTCAAGAGAGGCCCATTAAATAATAGCCTGATACAAACACAGTTACAACAGCCAGGGTAAGTGCAAGATCCTGAGTTTGATCCTCGGAGACAAAAATCCCCAAAAAAACACAGTTATGCTAAAAAACAATTTTAAATGTTTCCATTCATTTCAAAGCATGCTTATGTGCCACTGATATATTTTAAATATTGAAACTTTCAAATTATGACTAAATTTTTTTAAATGTATTTTTATGGAGCTTATATTTGTTATAGTACATAAAATGAATGAAACTTTCATATATAAAGCAAAAGTTTTGTAGATGTGATACTCACCAAAACCAAATTGTAGAATATATCCAGTTTACCCTTAGGTTCCTGCACACTCCTTATCAGTCTATATAACTCTTACTCTAAATCATCCCTTCTCATGATTTTCAAAAATATTAATTTATATTGTGCTTATTAAAAATACTTAAATGGAGTCATAGAGTACCTACTATTTTATGTTTTGATTCTTTCACTCAACATGCCATTTTGAAATTTATTTGTATGAAAATATCAAAGATTAAAGGGTGTAAGTATACAATGAGACAGCAGAGATAATGTGTAATGTTGTATAGCACAGTAGGATAATTGTGGTAGGCAATAATCAATACTTTTTAATTGCAAAGTAGGTCACAGAGATGATTTTGAATGTTATTGTACAAAGAAGTGATAAATGTTTAAAATGATGGGTATAGTCATTACCCTAATCTGATAATTACACATTGTGTCCATGTACTAAAACAACATACTGCTACTTTAATGATATCTACAATCATATGTCAGTTAAGATATTTAAAAATTTATATATCCTTTTGTATATTAAGTGGGCATTTTGGTAGTTTTCCTTTTTTTTTTTTTTAATCTGACATGATTAATCTGACCTGATTGTGTGGGAAAATTTGTTACACTTTTTTTCTTTGTTATAGATAGGTCTTCTATTTAAGTAAAACTTTTAAAAATCTTGTACAGTATGTCTCTTTGTCCTGGCAAAATTAAGAAGATTTTTTTCTCAGCCTATTTCACTTTATTTTTGTCTCTTTACTCAGTAAAATTCAAATGAATATGTAACATGTCTGATTGTCTCCCTGCTCTTCTGATTTTCATAATCAAAATATTGCATTTCAGTGTAAAGAATCCTTTAAATGGAATATTGTGGTTCATTTTATAGATGTTACATAACTCATCTGCAAACAACAGAAGCAGGAAACATTGTAAAGTTTAATGGATGATTAGGAATAGTTGCATAAGGCCAATTGTATTATTCTATTTTTCAATTCTGAGGGTGAGAGAGAAAAGGCCTGTGAGAATATTGAAGATGAAAATTTTTCCACCACAGTCTGCCTATTTTTCACATGATTACATTGTCTCCACATCTCTGCCTGCAATGATGATACAGATGGTTGTCACACCATCAGAGAACATGTCTTCAGACATTTGTTTTACTCTCCTTTCCTTCATATTCAAATGCTATACATTGAAACAGATCATATGTATTTGCAATACTTTCTTAGCCAAATTTTACAAAAATATCCAGGGTGATAAGGTGGAAATATGATAATACTGTATAGTTTACTTTTTATCCACTTTTGTATAATCCATGTTAACCAAAATAAGAGGGATACATTTCTTTTTCATATCCTATAAAAGAGTCTATATTGTGAACATTAATTTATACATAAATAATGAGTAGATGCAAAGCATGTGCTTTTTTGAGATAACTGTTTTTAAAAATATAATTAAAATACAGTCAACTGTATTCATTTAAAGTGTATGCTTTTTAAATTTTGGCCTACATTCACATGTGTAAAATTGTCACAACAATAAATATAGTGAATATACCAACTATGACAAGTCTCTTTTTATTTTTTGGAGTAATTACCTGCACCTTTCTTCTCTGGCAAACTTCATAGTATTATTTCATGTCTTAATTTGCATTGTCTTGGTCTATTATGTATGTTCATTCTCTTTAAATCACTTTTTGCAAATCTGTATCAGTGTTGTAATTTTTATAATATTAGATTTTAATTTTCTAGATTGTGTTGTACTGTTTTTGATTTATAGTTCTCTTTAACTATTAAAAATATTAATATTTTCCTTGAATATATAAATTTTTAAATACATTCCAATTTTTAGGATATCCTGTCTTTGATGTTGCTATTTAATTTTATATGATTTTTAAAATTGATTTTATGGACTAATAGCTCAGTTTTTTCAATAATTGATGCATTTTTGTTTATTTATATTAATTATTTTAACCTAAGAAGAAAGCAATATTTGCATATTTTCTTCCATTGACTTAAAAATATGTACTTTGAGTATTTATATCTTTAATCCAATTATTGTGTATTTTTGATGACTTTGAGGGAGACCTTCAATTTTTTCCCTACAACAAAATTTGAAGAAATATTAACTTGGTTTTCTTTTCCCTATTTATTTTTTAAAATTTTTTGTTAATACAATTTAAGTATATACTATAATGACATTCATCATTGGAAATTTGTACCTTTATGCAAACTATCTTTGTTCTTATTATTTCCCCATACCTGTGCCTTCCTTCAACCCCTCCACTCCTCCCTATCTGCAAATACTTTGTTTCCATTTTTTCTTTTTCTTATATTCCATTCCCTTTGTTCCTTTCCCCAATGCCTCCCACTTCCCCTTCCCCTTTGGCCCTTCTCTTCCTATTTCACATTATCTATTATGCCTTGTGATCCTTATTTACACTTTCAGTTTCTCATACCAGAGAAACGATTTGGTATTTACACATCTGTCTTATTTATTTAAATTGAGAATATGGCCTTAATATGCATCCATGTTTCTATAAATGTTTCTAATTTCTCATTCTTTATCCCTGAGTAGTACTGCATTTTATAAAGAAAATAAATCCACATTTTCCTTATCCAGTCTCCAACTGATGGGGCATTGGGCTGTTTCCAAGCTTTAGCTATTATAAACTGTGCCGCTATGAACATGGATGCACATACATTGCTGTGGTATGATTCTTTTAATTCTTTTGGGAAGATACTCAGCAGGGGAATAGCTGGGTCAAATGGGACTTCCAGTCCTAGTTCTCTGAGGTATCTCCATACTGATTTCCACAGTGGTTGCATCAGTCTACACTCCCACCATCAGTGGAGCAGTGTTCCTTTTTCCCACAGCACCGCTAGCATTTGTTATTGGTTGATTTTATGATAGCAGCCATTCTTTCTGGAGTGAGGTGGAATCTCACTGTTGTTTTCACTTGCATCTCTCAAATGACCAGTGAGGTTGAACATTTTTTCATATGTTTTTTTTTTGGTATTTCTACTTCTTTGTCTGAAAAATGTCTGATCATTTCAGATGCCCATTTTTCAAATGGGTATTTAAATTTGGGAAGTTTGATTTTTTTAAAGTTCTTTATATATTCTAGATAGTCGACCTTTGTCTAAGGAACAGCTTGTAAAAAATTTTTCCCAAATTGTGGGTTGTCTCTTCACACTGTTGGTGGTTTCTCTTGCAGTGCAGAAGCTTTTTAGTAAGAAGAGATCCCAGTTGTTGATTTTTTGTGCTAGTTCATGTGCGACTGAGGTTTTGTTCATGAAATATTTTCCTGCACTAATGCCTTCAAGAGTCTTCAACCTCTCTTCCAACCAGTGTAGTGTTTCTGTTCTAATATTTTGATTTTTAATCCATTTCAATTTTAGTTTAGTGCATGGTGAGAGATACAGGTCTAGTTTTAATCTTTGGCAAGTTGAAACCCAGTATTTCCAGCACGATTTATTAAAGAGGCTGTCTTTCCTCCAGTGAGGGGGTTTGACTCCTTTGTCAAAGATGAGGTGGCTATGTCTGGAGTTGTTTCTGGATCTTCTAATCTCTTCCACTGATCCTCAGCTCTGTTTCTTTGCCACCACCATGGTGTTTTTATCACAGTGGCTTTGTAGTATAGTTTCAAATTGGGGATTGTGATACCCCCTACCTTGTCTTTGTTGCCTAGAATTGCTTTTGTTATTATAGCTCTCTTCTTGTTCCAAAACTTCCAAATGAACTTTTGGATTGTTTTCACAAGGTCTGTGAAGCGTGCTGTTGGAATTTCATTTAATCAATATAGCAGTTTGGGAAGTATGTCCATTTTCACTGTATTGGTTCTTCCTAATGTTATGCTTCAGCTGTAATATATCACTTTGAATGAGTTTTTGGGGGCCTTTTCTACGTTTTGCTTTGTTATCATTATTTTAATATAACTTGTTTGATATCATCTATTTAATTAGTCTTGAGATCAATTGAATAGTATACCATCTCTGCAAACTTTTACACACTTTTTTAAGGTATTTTTTACTTTTTACTAATCCGTTTAAAATTTAGAATTATAAATAAAACTGTAGAATTATGATTGGAATTTCTTTTCTTTTTTGACATATTAATGGAGAACTGACATTGTAAATGTAAATGTTCTTCACATGTTTGAATTTGTGAAATACTGCCCTTTAAATGTCCTTTGTTTCTTTTATTTTAAAAGCTTTCTAAGGTTTATTCTTACTATCAATTCAGATTTTTATTCTAATTTACCTAAGACACTTTCATTAAGGATATTAAATTTCCATCATGAATGTTGTTCTGTTTATGATTTTTATTTTGCATATTCTGATATTTTTCTGTGGGCATCTCATAAACCCAAAATTATATCCTACATAGCTCTTTCTTGTGCCCTACATAGATGTACCCACAATTGTGTCCTGCATAGATCTTTCTTGGGCATGCATTTGATGGGAATCCCAGCCTTTCCACAGCTGTATAATAAGACTTTACACTAACATTTCTATTTTGATATCCTACAAAATATATACTTTTCCTTCAATTTTTCACAAAATAGTTTTTCGTCCAAGAAAGTACTAGACATAAATAAGTGACTGTGCCCACTTCTTTAGCATGATTGTTTTATATCATTTTTAATTTGGGCTAAGGGTCTCTACTTTAATTTTCCAATCAGTTTTCTAGTGTGAATATTAGATGGTTGATTTCTAATTATAAGGGGAAATATAAAGAATTATACTTTCTGGAGTGTCAATTTGTGAGGTTCTCTAGGAAGATTATGGTTATTTCTTGAAAACGAAAACCAGATTTTTGTTCATTTGAGTTTAACAATGAGTTTACACTTCTTTTTTATTTTTTTGTATTAAATTCTTTTATTGGTACATTGTAGGTATACAACACAATTAAATTTCTCATTGGGAATTGTACCTTTACATAATGCATCTTGGTTCTTATTTTTTCCCCATTCCTAGCCCTCCCTTCACGCCCTCCACCCTTCCCTATTTACAAAGACTTTGTTTCCATTTTTTCCATTTCTCATCATTTTTTCCTTTTCCTTCTTTCCTTTCCCCTGACCCTCCCACTACCCCTACCTCTTTGGACCTTTTCTTCCTATTTTACATTATCGATTATTCATTCTAATCATTGGTATATTTTAGATATACAATATAATGACATTCATCATTGGAAATTTGCACCTTTACATAGTCTCTCTTGGTTCTTGTTTTTCACCCTTGCCCAGCCCTCCCTTCAACCCCTCCAGCCCTCCCTATTTACAAAAATTTTGTTCCTATTTTTCCATTTTCTCATATTAATCCCATTCCCTTCTATCCTTTCCTCTAGCCCTCCCACTTCCTTCCCCTTTGCCCCTTTTCTTCCTATTTCACATTACCTATCATACATTTAGTCCTTATTTACATTTTCAGTTTCTCACACCAGAGAAACTGTTTGGAATTTATTCATGTGTGTCCTATTTATTTCACTTAAGAGTATTGCCTCAATGTACATCCACTTAGCTATAAATGTCTCTAATTTCTCATTTTTTATGGCTGAGTAGTACTCCATTTTATAAACAAAAACACATTTTCTTTATCCAGTCTCCAGTTGATGGGAATTTGGGCTGTTTCCAAGTTTTAGCTATTACAAGCTGTGCTGCTATGAACATGGGTGCACATATGTCATTGTGGTATGACTCTTTTAATTATTTGGGGAAGATCCCCAGTAGTGGAATAGTGGGGTCAAATGGGACTTCCAGTCCTAGTTCTTTGAGGTATCTCCATACTGATTTCCACAGTAGTTGCACAAGTCTACACTCCCACCAGCAATGGAGCAGGGTTCCTCTTTCCTTACAGCCCTGCCTGCATTTGTTATTGGTTGATTTCATGATAGCAGCCATTCTTTCTGGAGTGAGGTGGAATCTCAGCATTGTTTTCATTTGCATCTCTTGAATGACCAGTGATGTTGAACCTTTTTTCATGTATTTATTTGCTATTTCTACTTCTTTGTCTGAGAAATGTCCATTCATTTCAGATGCCCATTTTTGGATTAGGTCTTTAAATTTGAGAGGTCTGATCTTTTCAAGTTCTTTATAGATCTGAGATAGTAGACCTTTGTCTGAGGAAGAACAGGTAAAGATTTTTTCCCATATTGTGAGTTGTCTCTTCACACTGGTGGTGGTTTCTCTTGTTGTGCAGAAGCTTTTTAATAAGAACAGATCCCACTTGTTGATTGTTTGTGCTAGTTCACAGGCAACTGAGGTTTTGTTCATAAAATATTTTCCTACACGGATATCTTCAAGGTTTCTACCTAACCTCTGTTCCAACTGGTTCAGAGTTTCTATTTTAATATTTAGATCTTTTATCCATTTTGATTTTAGTTTAGTGCATGGTGAAAGATATAGGCCTAGTTTTAATCTTTGGCAAGTTGAAGCCCAATTTTTCCAGTACCATTTATTAAAGAGGCTATCTTTCCTCCAGTGAGGGTGTTTGGCTCCTTTATTGAAGATGAGATGGCTGAGTGTGTCTGGGATTGTTTCTGCATCTTCTAATCTGTTCCACTAGTCCTCAGGTCTGTTCCTTTGCCAGTACCATGCTCTTTTTATCACAGTAGATTTGTAGTACAGTTGCAGGTTAGGGATTGTGATACTCCCTGCCATGTCTCTGTTACCTAGAATTGCTTTTGCTATTCTGGGTCTCTTCTTGTTCCAAATGAATTTTTGGATTGTTTTCTCAAGGTCCATGAAGTATGCTGCTGGGATCTCAATTGGAATTGCATTAAATCTATATAGCAGTTTTGGAAGTAGAGGCCATCCTCTTAAGTGAAATAAATAGGACACACGTGTAAATACAAATATTTCCTCTAGTGTGAGAAACTGAAAGTGTAAATAAGGATTAAAATGATTAAAATGAATAATTGATAATTTGAAATAGGAAAGGTCCAAAGGTATAGGGGTAGTGGGAGGGGAAGGGAAAAGGAAAGAATGGAAAGGAAAAATTATGAGATAAGAAAAAAATGGAAATGAAATCTAAGTAAATAGGGTAGGGTGGAGTAGGTGAAGGGCGCCCAGGTAATGGGGAAAAAATAAGAACTAAGATACATCATGTACAGGTACAAGCACCCAATGATAAATGTAAACATATTGCATACCTAAAATGTAGGAATAAAAGAATTTTAAAGAAAGAAAAGTAAATAAAATAAAATTACATTGCATTGTCAAAGAATGTCCTTTTGCTATTGGTTCTTATGTGTTTGTTGATGAATGTTAATTGTATGTGTGATTTTAGAAGAAAGAACTAGTTTTCATTTTTCTAACTCACATTAGTGTCATATACACTTGCTGAAATATATTTGGTAGGTGTAGTTCTAAAATTTTATTTTGCAATCTGATGAGTTAACCAATTTTTTGGCATTCATAATTTCTTTTAAAATAGCTTTTTTGGGACTTTTTATATTTCACAGGCTAATTTGAAATTTTTATTAAAAATACAATTTCTATAAATTCTCAGTGTATTGTTCTAAACTCATTAAATCTCTAACAGCATTAATTATTCAACAATTGCTTAAATTACTTAATGCAGTTAATTTAAAATAAAAAATTAATTATAAAATTATTATTATATTCATATTAGTATTTGATTACTATATTGATTTAATATTTACAAAGAGTCATACATTAAAATGTATTTCTCTAATGTTCGGTGTTCGTACATGGGACTCATATTTTCTTTTTATCATTTTTTATTGATTCATTATCAGTATTTCATGTCATCAAGATTCAGATATTGTATTCTACTGAATTGGCAGACTTTTTAGTAACAATTCTATCTGAATCTGAGAGTGATTTAGACTGTTAACCCCGTTTGCATTAATACCTATTATTTACATAGATTTACATTTTGTGTATAGCATTGTAGTAGGAACTATAGAATGAGTTGCCCAAAACCAAGATCTAACCTTTGATTTTTCTTTTTACAGTGACAAAATATTGTCATAGTCTATTCTTTTTTTATTCATTAAATTTACTGGTACATTTTAGGTGACATTGAATAATGACATTCATCACTGAGAATTTGTACCTTTACATGATGTTATGGTTTGTGTTTAGATATCCGCTCAAAGCCTCATGTGCATGAAGTGGAACTTTCTTTTTCAAAGGTAGTTGAATCTGGAATGTACGATGCTGGGGTTAAGAGTATGTGATTACTAAGTCGCTACATGGGAGTGATTAGTTTGTCACTGTCCTGAGCTTGGTAATCTGAATAAGATAAAAGGGGCAGAAAGATGCTGTTAAACTCTCTTGTCACATCATGGGCACCATATTCTTTCTCTTCTGCAAGGCTTGTTTGCCATCCCTCTCTTGTAGCCAACCAATTATAGTCTGAAACCTCTACAAACTGTGAGCCAAATAAACCCCTACCCTTTTAACTTCCAGTGTAGGGTATTTTTTCTCAGCAACAAGAGGAAAGTAGCTAACATACAGGATATATCTTGTTTCTTATTTTTTTCCCCATTCTCCTGATCTCCCTTCAACCTCTCCACCCTTCCCTGTTTACAAAGACTTTGTTTCTGTTTTTTTTTTCCTTTTCTCATATTTTTTCCTTTCCCTGCTATCCTTTCCCCTGCCCTCCCACTTCCCCTGTCAATCCATATGACAAAATAAAGCAACAAGCAGAAAAAGCGATGTGGCAACCGTCATCTTGTCCTTTGCTTCTGATCCCCAGAGCCTGAACCTACACAGATCAATGTGCTGGTGAACATCTCCATGCTGAAGGACACAAACCAAACAGAAGAAACAAGATTTAAGTGCTGTGTCACCAGTGAATGGCCAAACCCATGTCAGCATATCTTTGTCTAAAATTTCTGCATTTCCATTGTTTTAATATTTTCTTTTAGTGTTCCTACACTATCATTACACAAAATAAACCTTTTCGACTAAGACTTGACATATTCAAGCACAGCAAATCTTTACTTATTTTTTCCTTATTATTTATTTATTTTTTTATTCTTTTATTGGTACATTTTAGGTATACAATATGTTTACATGTATCATTGGGTGCTTGTACCTGTACATGATGTTTCTTTGTTCTTATTTTTTCCCTATTACCTGTGTGCCCTTCACTCTTCCCCATTTACATAGATTTTGTTTCCATTTTTTTTTCTTTACACATAATTTTTCCTTTCCCTTCTTTCCTTTCCCCTTCCCCTCCCACCACCCCTACACTTTTGGACCTTTTCTTCCTATTTCAAATCATCAATTATTCATTTTAATCAATACCAAATAATTTCTCTAATGTGAGAAACTGAAAGTGTATTTATTTATTTTACAATGCTTAGTATCTCACTGACTTGTCTCACAAGCCAGAAATGCAGGCATCATTTTCTTGGCTATCCACTCTACCTTATTCCATTTTGCTTCTAAGTGAGTTCAATATTCTTCTTTTGAATCTCTTTTTACCACCGAATTCTACTGTCCATTAATGCAACAATTTTCTAACCTTATCCTACACTTTTCAGCTTTGCCCCTTCATGTCCATCTGATATTTTTTTTCAGCAAACTGGTAGAATTCTGCACAAATTACCTGAGTCTTATAAAATTATTATAATTACTAAATATGGTTTTAATTTAGCTTTCCTGCTTCTGTACTTCACATATACACAATTCACTGAAAAGCTTAATTCTGCTTAACCTTATTTTATTCCAGGTAGGATTTTACTATGTTCCCCGGGATATCCCTTGCAATTGTGATTCTCTTAGCTGAGTCTTTCCAGTAGTTGAAATTACAGGCATTTGCCATGCCCAGCTCTCCTTACTATTTTAGCTTCACTTTTCCTCCATCCTTACCCATCTCCAGACTTACAGAACTACTCACTTCCCTCAATACTGCACTGTTTAACACTGTGGATGTAAATACACAGAAAACAAAGTATTCCTTTTCTTATAATTTTATTTTCTTAACTATTATTTTTCTCCAAATTCAGGATCAGTGTGAATTTTTGAATGCTTTTCAGGAACTCTCTTCATTGTTTTTTAAATATTCTTGTTCAATGCCTGAACACACTGTAAGCTCATTTTGTTATTATTGTTTGTTATTTTTCTCTTGCTCTGACTAAACATGATTTCTCATAGTACAGCTTTAAATTTGTTTAAAAATTTCTTCCTTTTTGTATACAGTAGAAACTATATACTACCTCTAATCCTTTAATTACTCGAAGATGGCACAAATTACCTTTTGAGAAATATTGAGATACCATCATGCTTTGCAAATAATTACTCTACAATTAGATAATCACTGTATTTTTTTCTTTTTCTGAGTTCAAATTTACAGGAAGGAAAAAAAACTCATAAATAAAATCAGATAATTTCCTGAATCACCAACTATTATTTCAAATCTAAGATACTCCTTGTATCCTATAAAGTTTCCAGAGCATCTAGGTTGGAACATTCACTATGATTGAATTTTGGGTCTCATATTTGGCAGATAAAATATTATATTAAAAATAAGTGTTTATTGATGTGTAACACAATTATGAACTATTTATGTCTCTTAAAATGATTTATCTATCCAGTGTATTTATACTTTATGCCCTTCACAATATCTAGGCTTTTGTAAAAGGAAGTTGAATTTTCCTCAATTCATGTGAAACATTATGATCAATTAGTTGACCTTATTCCATATATTAATCTTGGTGCCTTTCTACCTTGTAGAGAGAAAATGCTAAGATTTTAAAATGTTGACATTTCTTCAAGTGACAAATATGATATAATATCAAAGTTATCCCCTTTTGGTGCCCAGATACATTATTGCATGTAAGGTTTGTGACATGTGGTAGAAAAATGAATCAACCAACATTCAGGAAGAAAAAGGGAAAAATTATGTGCTACAATTACCCATATCCCTCAAAGAGCAGTAAGAGAGCAAAGTCATTGGTACCCAGAGCTAAGTAGCTGTAGGCTAGAACAGCAGTTTTTGTAGTGTTACAGAGGGTCCACAACAACCACCAAAGAATGAGCTGAGAGAAAAAATTCTCCCACTTCACTCCTCACTCTCTCTTAGATCCTTTAGTATTCCCAGCTTTTTTATACTATCAGAAGCCAGAAGGAGGTCAGCCTTTCAGAGCACAGAACAGAAAAAGAAAGTAAAGAATCAATCAAGAGACAAAAATGAGGATCTCCAAAATCAATCTACTCCATAAGTGTTCGGCATTTATTGTACATACTATTCTGAGAAAAGCTCAACTTTTATACATAGAACTTGAAGTCTCAGTCATTACCACACCAGTCCTGGCTGAGGTGAACTTAGTCCCACTTCTACTTGAAACTGCATATCGGCATCATCGCTGATAGGATCAAAGTTGGGGGAAGAATCAATCACCATAATATAGTTACAGCCTTAACTTCTAGACCTGATCAGAAGAGCTATATTTGTAATCACATCTCCATTTTACTTGTTTATTTTCTACCTCTTCTTTTACCTTCAGGTGAGGAATCAGAGGGATAAGTCTTTTAACCAATAATGTAAACTGTTTTCCAATCCTATCAGACTTGTGTTCTGTTTCAGCTTATTTAGTATTCCATATGCCATTAAACTGAACAACAAAGTAGTAATAGTTACTCCTATGGATACCTAGGATTCCTGGCTTTGTCTTTCTATCTTCTAGCATACCATGTGTACCTAGTGTACTATGAACTGCTTTTCTCCTCGTGTTTAGGAAAGCCCTGACCAACACATGTTATTCATCTCTTCTTTTTACCAAACAATAAGGGAAACCAAATTTGGCCAGAGATTGTCACATATTTTTAACTCCTATATTTTAAACATATTTTTAACTGACTGTGTTATTTCATGGAAATATTCTTTTATTTGGCTCAAACACTTCCAAGCTAACAAATGTAAAATTGAGGAGTTAAGAATTCTACAAATTATTTATTTGGCGTAATCATATAGTTGATTATGTTGCACCCATCAATTAGTTCTCAGATCTATGAATGCAAATCATGTAGATATATTATATCACTTGTTACTTTATAGTAGTTGCCACACCCTGTAAAATTACTTCTCAATTTTTTAGGCGCTCAAACTCATACTTTGGCAATTTATCTCATTCTCCTTCCAAGTTAATTTCTTCTGGGTGTTGGAACACAAAACACTAGCTAATTCTGTTGGTATTAATCCATCTTCACACTTCCTCTCATTTAAAATGTGTCCAGTAGTCGGAGGCAATCACAGAAACAGATAATTGCCAATGGGTCAAATTCATCCTGCATGTTCCCCTCAAATTTTCACCTTTTGTTGACTGTTTTATCCCAAAGAATTCATTATTCATTTCTGCCATACAATGTTGCATATTCCACAGTGGTAATAATTAAAACAGATTTGTTAAGAGAAAATTTATTTTGTTGAGTTCATGTTTATTACTATCTCTTCCTTTATCACAAATCTACTCATGATGTGGTTGAATTAGCACTGGGGAGTCTTGGGAAAAGGTTGATATTTATAGTACAGGTCATCTCGAATATTTGATGACTGTGCATTCTCTTTGCAGGACATATTTTTGATAAGCACTTTTCCTTACTGAAATACCTTCACATTCCATCCCATTCCATCTACACATATTTTCCTGATAATTTGTCCATAATTTTCCATGTTTTTGAGCTACTCAACACCTTGTCAAAGCACAAGCCATTGCCTATGAACTTGTATAGATTTCTCTTTCAGGCTTTCTTTACTTTCCTACAATTGAACAAGTAAGGGTATAACCTAAAGATCTACCCATGAGGATGAGCACCTTTTTCCATATCTTATAGAGAGATGAGGAATAAGCCATTCACCACTTCTAATGAGTGTCAGCAGAATGTGCAATGCCAATAAATTCACAAGTCAGGATCAGGTTGATTCTCATTTTATTAATTTTTGAGTGCTTTGGTACCCTAAGCTTAAGGGAAAGAAGAAAACTAAAATATCTGTGTAGCAATCTGTGATGCCTGCTGACAAGGATTTTTGTGAACTCTCAAACTCCATTCATAACCAGTGTCCTCAATACAATTTCCATTTTGAAATTTAACTCTGTGGTTCATATTCATTTTAAATTTATGGAAGTATTTTCTCATGCACAAACATATGCCTGATAGTTACTCTGTAGATCAAATAACAGTACATAATGAGCAGCTGAGCTTAAATTACAAATTTGTCTCTCATTTATTAGTTTTCTATTGAAAATGTGTCTTAGCTACTTTTATGATTGCTGGGACAAGATATCCAACACCCAAAGTTAAAGGAGGAAAGGTTTATTTTGGTTCACAGTTTTAGAAGTTTTATTCTATAGTTGGCTGGTTCGAAGGCAGGGTGGCATCACAGAGAGGGATTGCAGAGGAGAAACAGTTTACAGCAGGCAGAAGGTAGGAAGGCAACAAAACAGCAAAGTATAGAGGAAGCAAGCAACAAGATGCCACAGCAGCCCTCTTTCTGTCCCTTTTATTATATTCAGTCTACACGTCCTTAGGGTGGGCAGCACTCACACCCACTGTGGGCCTTCCCATTATGAACACTCAGAACTACGCAAACCAATCAGTGGACTAATTTAGTAACTGCACACCCTTAATCCCAGCATCATACACTCTAGGTCCAGCCACTTCTGAAAAAGCCCTACCTAAGACCACATGAGGCTTTAGCGGCTTAATAATAAATATATACTCTCTTACAGTAGTGGAGGTTAGGAGTCCAAAGTGCTGCATTCTTCCTGTAGGCTTTAGAAGATAGCCCTGTTTATTGCCCTTTCTAGCTTGTAGACAAGATGCATTTCTTTGATCATGGTGCCATCCTTCAAATTCAGCCACACTGTGCTTATTCCTCTCTCTCTCTCTCTCTCTCTCTCTCTCTCTCTCTCCCTCTCTCTTTCTATCTTTCTCTCTTCCTGGGTTCCTCCTTCTGTCATTTCCTTTTATTGACTCAGTCTCCTTTCTTCTCTTCTGCTTACACTGTGCCCAAAGTGGGATAATCCAGGAAAATCTCCCCACTTCAAAACCCTAAACTTGATCACATCTATAGATGTGATATACATTTTTCATGTAACACAATAAAGCACAAAACACACTCAATAGTTTCTGGAGATTATGATGCACTTATATTTAGGAGAGTGGATTATTAAACCTACCATATTTCTGAAGAGTAGTTTAGTCTCATTCAAGGATGGAAGGTCCAGTAAGAATTTACGCAACATTTCAAATAGAGAATACGTCAGAAGGAAAGGACATGGCCTTTCACACAGAACCTGTGATGGGAGACTCATAATATCTCTCTGGGATTTGTCAACAATCTATGAAAGCTATCTCTCTTACACAGATACTTTAGTTAACAATAGTTTCTAAGTGATAAGGTGTAATTGCTGGATATTTTGAAACCTAAATCTTTTACATGTACTTTCTTGATCTAATCACAATTCAAAATTAGCAATTGTTAAATTAACCAGGAAATAGATTGAAATAGCATGGACAAATGTGATTCAGAAATTTTAAAAGAAAACCCACTAAATTTGTGCCTACTTATCAATAGTGATTGTTGTAAGATATTACTTTTTTTCCTTCCTTTCTACAGCATTGGCAAACACTCCCCAGACTATGGAAAAACAAGATATTCCATCAATCTTGTAGTTTCCCAAATGTTAAAGGGGTTATTTTTCACCCTTCAATCCTCTTGTGTTTTCACTAAGGTTCTAGGATGCTGGATTTTACTTCCCTAGCCACATTCAAATGATCAAGTAATCAGTAATATAATGCACCAGTAATGTATTCTTTGCAGCCTCAGGACAATCCATACTCCTAGTTCAGAATATTTTATAACAGAGGGCTGGAGAGGTGACACAGACCTGAAACAAGACAGGAAAGGTATATGCTTATGTTTATCATGCGACAGAAAACTGTTATGCTTTTCTTTCCTGGAAGAGATAGGGTAGAAATACATTGCTATTTCAATAGTTGTACACCAGGTGTTAAGACCTGTGTTAATTTTCTCGAGGGGAGATACCATATCTGGAAATGCAGCTGTGATTAGAATCACTACCTAATTATGTGGGTGATAATCAACTGTCATTCTTCTTGACACATCTGGCTTTACACTGTCCAAATAGGCATGTTAAATGAGATGTGGTAGGAATTAGCTCTCTTGCATATTTCAGCTCTTTCACGGTGACACTAATCTTTGTATTTCCTCGAGGGAAGGGATACTTTTGTTCAGCTGTGTTTCCTCCAAGGCAGAGTTTAGCTGGTGCAATTCTGGTGTAGTCAATTTGCACTTTCCTACCAGAACACTCTTTCCCTGTGGATCAGAGAACCAAAGTGACAATTTTGGGGGGTACTGGGGATTGAATCAATGGCCTCTGCATGTAGCCAAGTTCCCAGTCCTTTAAAAAAAATTATTTAGAAATAGAATCTCACTAAATTACCTAGCTGGGTCTTGAATTTACGTTCCTCCTGCCTCTGTCTTACAGAGTGTAGTATTAAGTGCATGTCCTACCATACCTGGATCCAATGTGAGAATTTTAATAGTAACTATATCTATGTCCTCTGTAAATTTTAGATTGAGAAACTTTATTATAAAATGTATCTGAGTTTAAACTACAAGCTGATTGTACCAAGACTCCATTTATTGCTGACCCTCAATAGCTGGCCTCCTCATCATTAGTTCCAAAAAGAGTACAAATCTAGCATCCACTAATACTGACAAGTATGTTATTTCATCATTACTTAAAATGATTAGAGAAAGATTCAAAATATAGATTTCTGACTCTATTTCAAGGTTCTTCTTGAAAAGATTCTAGTTTCCCCTTGATGCAAATGTTGTAGGTCTATAAACTCATTTTATGGATGAGTTAAAATATGATAAATTTCTATCATTGTGACTCAAAAAAATTTCTGCCTCCCAAATATAACTTTTTCTTCAAATTAATGTCAATATATGCCATATATGTTCAGTAATCTAATTTCTAAAACTCAGTGACTAGATTATCCAATAGTATTGAGGATAAAAACAGAAACAAAAATATAACCCAGACTCTCTATGAGGTGTAACTGGAAAATTCAGGGAATATTTAAATTTAAGAAATTTTTACAGTAAAGGAAACATTGTCATTAATCTCACACAAGATACTCCTCCTCACTTCTTATACATTTACACCATCATTTGTGCCACTTTCTGTAGCATTTCTGGAAGTCCTCTCTTATGAATGTCCTAAGCTGCCTAGATATCCTGAATCGATTCAAAATTTTTATCTGCCATGTTCAATTTGTCTCTGCAGAAGAGCCAGAAGATCCTAGGTTTCAGGTAAATTGAATAAAATGAATGAGGATATACCATAATGTTTTTATGAGCTTGCCTTTCCATTGGATATCACACAGCAGCAGCAGCATTCATTTTATATTTCATTGTAATTTGTGAAGATGCTCACAAAGGAAAACTTTCAAAATTGATATAGAAAGTGGCAAAAATGATGAGTCAAGTCTATGAGAGCATTGTAGGGGATGCTGAGTAGGTGGTAGGTGACAGAAAACACCACAAAAACTGAGATGTAAAATTGCAGCTAATCACAAACAAGAGCTGGAGACATTGGTCTGAGCAGGACAAAAGGCAGTATTATGGATGCTAAAATCATCTTGACAGCTGAGCATCAACAAAGCCCCTGGAAAAATCAGAAAGTAATATTTCCAAGTCTGGCTCAGCCCCAACGTTGCCTCTACAAATGGTTCAGCTCTGTTGTAATAATCAAGTAAAAAAGTAAGACCCAACTAAACCCTAATAGATGTCCTCTTAAGTGGATTTCTCAGACCCCCTTCTGAGCCAACATAGTCTCCCCCCGCCGACAAAAAAACCCCTCATCATTGAAGATGAATCCTTTCCCTTCCACTGGAGAAAAGCTCACCCCGGACTCTGAGACTGTCTGCATTAGCTACCATCCTTTCTATCTTTAAGGCACTGATAAATTGGACTTTGAAAATATATTGCTTTTCTTCGCTCACATTAATAATTGTTGGGAAAAAATTCTACATGATTTGCAGGAAAATTCATTTCACATTTAAATTATGATTAGGCTTAGATTTCCTGCCTACAGGGCAGCTATGGCATGTTGAGACATAACTCCATTTTCACCTCAGGTAATAGCTAAAACCTCAATGGTCCTGTGATGCTGTGACATTCCAGGGCAGGATTACATCAGCTGAAGACAACCTGGTTCCTTGAGAATCGAGTAGTAAGAGAAAAGTTTCACCGGGGGAAAGACAGATTCCTAATCAACCTAAGTTCCTCATCATTCTAGGATAATTGCTACAGTCTGAGTCATCTGCTACTCCCAATGAACTGAATAAAGGTGTGGCAAGCTTGGGGTGCCCTTGTCTTTGCTGCCTAGAAAAGCATTGATGAGGACCAAAGCTCAGCTTCTTTTCTAAGTCTCATTTCCTGTCTTATTCATTAATTCATCTTCTCCTGTTGTGTCTCACAAGAGGCCAGGACGCACTGCAGGATATTCTCGTAACATCCCCTTTCTCTGTTTTCTACAAATAATGTTCTTATTTTCCCTTAATTTGTTTTCTGTTTGCTAAGTTTATGATTCTACTGAATTTCTTGCTCTCTTGCAAATTTACTACCCTACACTGGCATGTTTAAAGGAACATTTTATTGAGCTTATTATGGTCTATTCCATTTTAAAAATTAATAAGTATTATTATTTTCTTCAGGAGACAATTGCTTCATATCAGTATGATGTGAAACTGAACAGAATACCCTGCTGTTGAATGCCTGCACTCTTGATCAGTGGAAACTGTGAGATAACAAATATGTGATACTTTATTGTGGTTAAATATTTGATAATTTATTATATAGTTACAAAATGAATATAACAGTGTCTTACCAAACAAGATCTAGTTTTCTCAATAATTTGCTTATTGAAACATCTCATTTTCTCTGTAGACTCTGATTATATATATATAGTACTAAGTGAAGTAGTACTTCAATAGTAATAAGAGTAGAGACAGAAAGCTGAGTGCAGTGGTGCACACCTGAAATCCCACACCCCCAGAAGCTGAGGAAAGAGGACCTCTGTGAGTACTAGGCCAGCCTAAACTACGTAGATAAACCCTGTCTCAACAAACCAAAAACAAAATAAAACAACACAAAACAAACAAAAAAGAGTAAGGGCAGAAGGAAAGAAACACGAAAGGAATAATTGTAGGATTATAGAAAATTAGTGTTAGTTGTTCCTCAAATCCAGCAATTGATAATGTTGTTATGCACTGACATTATTACACATTTAAAGATAAGTCAAAAGTACAGATTTCTTAAAAAACATGACACCAGTTGAAAAAACACATGCCATGTTCCCTTTATCTGAAAGTGGCACAAACAAAATAAGTCAGCAGAGTAACATTTTTTAATTTGTGTTGGACAATTAAAGGATACATTTGTTGACAGTCTTTTTTGAGATCATCCTTTTTAATTCCACATGTACACCCTTCAACTTTCCATCTCATTTTAAAAATATTTCCTGTATGTTTTTATTCATTTATTAATAAAAGAAGTAATTACTAAGTATATGTTATGGGTCAGCCATTATTTAAGTCATAATAATAACAAATAAAATATGTTTCAGTCTTTATGAAGTTAATTTTTCAAAACAGGATTCATGGAAAAATAATTAAAATTCATACAATGTCACTGTTGAGAACAGCCACAGAGAAATACAAAGAGAAAATATATTACAAAGAGAATGTGATGTTATAATTGGGCTGCATTATTTTATGCAATTTCTACAGCCTAGAGATATGAGAGTAAAGGGAAGATGGTCACTCTTAAACAGCACATTTCTTGGTGGAGTTGATATAATCAAACCGTATTCTAATGAATACTTGGGGAATTTCAGTACGTATTAAAGTACAGAGTCTTAGGCAAACATAAAGGAATCCCAGAAGTAGACAAAAATATCCTCACATGTAAAAAAAGTATATTTTAGTTAATAACATTCAAATATTTCACAGGTGTTTTACATTTATATGCCATACTACTTTCTAAATTTTTAAGATCTGGTTTAAATTGAAATCTCCCATATGGTCCCCTAAACAATTTGTATTAAATAATTCTGAACTGGATCTCAACCATACAAAACAAGAGTTCCTCATTATATCCCATAAATCCTTTTACATTTTGTCTATAAAGTGTCACAAAAATCTATGACTATTAATATTTTGATTGTTTACAACATGGAAACTGTCCAAGTTGTATCTTGCAATTTTTTTCAGAGTATGATAAACCTAAAAATCTTCATTTTCACAGTAACTAAAAGACAAGTGTAGTCTGACATATCTCTTATAATTTCTACAGGACCTGGAATCCCACATGAATTCAAGAGTCCTGTAGCAAGTATAGGGAAGAATGATTATTGAGATAATAAAAATGAAACAAAATTTTCTTAGAGTCACCTAAAGATCTCAAATTTCAGAAATCAGATTTCAGAAAGTAAAATAAATTCATTAAAACATCAGTGCATTGCCATGGAAATGAAGAGCTGTATCTCCTTTTACAATGGTCTGTGAAGCAATCTAAGAAGTAATGAGGGGAGCCCAGAGTTTGCTCTCTGCCCTAGGTAGTATTTCAAATCTACACAAAAGATGGATGCTATTAAGGACTATTCTCTACTGTTACAACAGATGAGGCATCCATTGAGTAAAAAAGATTGAAAGTTTTCTTTCCTAACTCCATTCATTCCTAAGGAGCCCATTTTAGTACTTCAAAAAATCCAACTCATTCAAATAAGAGTGGAAGAAACAGAACATAGCTTCTTTAAAGATAGAATTATTTGGATCCATGTCTTGCAAGGAATAGACATAAAGAGCAAATTCATTTAACCACCTTTACACTTTCAAACTTTGAAGAATTTACTTACTGGCTTATTTATTTATTTGTTCATTCATTCATTCATTCATTCATTTTGCTAGGAACCAGAGGGGATATTTTCAACTGCAGTGTTTAGCAGTAAATAAATTCGTAGGTTGAGTATGCGGCAATCACAAAATTTTGTTCCTTAGAGAGTTGCTACAGTAAATTATGAGTATATTAATAGTTCTGTTTTTCTCTACCAATTCGTTTTGTTTACACTTTCTGGAACACTTTCTGTAACTCCTAAAATTATCTGAAAACTTTCCCTACTCCAAAATCAGAGGAAATTACTGGCCTGTTGAAAGAAGAAACAGATGGCTGAATTAAATTGCTTTTTAAGGAGCAATACATAATAATTACATAGTAAAGGGTTAAGATGTAGAACAAATTTGCAAGATATAATAGTTAAATGTTGCCCTCTAAAACCTACAATATTGGGCCATTAAGATAAAAGTAAGCCACTCATTATCTATAATTGGTCACTTTTTAGAAAATAAATGAATGTTTTCCAAGCTATTACTTGGGTACAAGTGTTAAATTTTGCTTCCCTCTTAAAAAATAACTGCCAGAAATTCTCAGTAGAAACAGGTTAACTCTTTATTCTTCTTTAGTTATTTTTCATGACCAAACTCTGATTATATTTTCAAAATGTTATATAATTATATTTTTACCTAAAGTTGAACATGTACATATATGGTATAAAACAGCTTGATTGAAATCAGTTAGCATGGTCAAATCCTCTGCTCATTTTGAACCTGAATAACTTCATTCATCAGCCAGTGTCTTACAAGTTGAAACTTTTACTTAAAAAGATCAAAATTATCTTTTAAATTATCCCTGTTATTATTATTAAAATACAGTCAATTTATATTCTAAGTCCTTATCAGTGGTATTTCTACCTTCATACTCTTCCATCCTGAGAATAGAGGATAGTACTCATAATGTCTAGGTCAAAGACTCTGATCCAAACCATTTGGATTCCAATGAGTTTAGCAGCACTGTAGATGTTTATACCTTTGTCCCTATAACTCTTGAGGGATTGGTTTGAATGTGTAGCTATTATTACCATGTTCTCTTGCATGTTATGCTTGGGTCAATGATGGATGTCTAGTAGCTTACTTTTATCCTTTAAATGTGAGACGTCTGTATTTTCTCACTTTCTTGGGTGACATTATGCTATTGACTACCCAGTAACAGTATTAGAACATGTAGCCATCATGTGGCATAGTGGTCTTTTTTATACCTTGTAGGGGATATGGATGATAGCCATTATTGGCTACTATTGTGTAGTTATCAATCCAATCTTCCTAAACATTGGCAGTTTTTATTGCTTTAGCACTTGACTGGATGAGGTAGAGACAGAGAATCCAAAATTACATGTTCTGATATTTTTTCTCTCCTACCTGAGCTCCTATGATAGAATTATCACCTTATCCACTATAATTTCCATCTTTCTATCCTACTTTTGCATTTGCATTTTTATTTAGCCTAGTGGAAATGTTTTTGATTTTATAATCTTCCCTTTTCTATCCTATTTCTTTTTGATACCACTCAGAAATCAGATGACTCAATCTAATGAAAGAAGAACACACAAAAAAACCTCTTCCACTAATTATAGTTATTTTACCACAGTAAAGTTCACTATTTCATGAAGAATTTTCAAGTAAATTTAAAATTGAAGTTTGAAATCACCAAAAGACTATTAAGTGATTTCACCTAAAGCCTCTAGACATTCATTCTTCTTGCATTATTGCAATGATCAATTCTTGCATTTAATGGTAAGTGCTCAAAAACAGTGCTGGATACATAAAAAAGAAGGGAAATTATCACTTCATTCCAATAATCCTAGGCTTAGGAAGTAAAAGTTATTAGCTATGTATTTCTCTATAGTTTAATTTTCTTCTCTTGAGTCATTAATCTTAATCATGCTAGATCAAATCATTATCAGATAAAATCTGAGCATAGGGCTGGGGATTTAGCTCAGTGGTTCTGCCACCTGCCTCGCAAGCACAAGGACCCAAGTTCGATCCCCGGAACCAAAAAAAAAAAGTCTGAGCATAATCAATCATTCAGCATTTATTAAGACAATATGAGATATTTTTAGAATTAAAATTATAATTATTGAATAAAAAATATGCAAATTATTTGTGACCAATATAGAATCAAATTAATATATGTCACGTTAATTATTGATATTTGGGTATGCTAGTATTATACAAACTTTAATAACTGTAGATTTAACACAACTCAGGCAAGTTGGCTATAAATATTCTGGTAATTTAATTAGGATACTCCATTTTTCTTATTCTAAGTTGCAGAATGTATTGATCTTTTTATTTCCTTGTGTCCAAAGGCAATATTGATTTACATCAACCATCACTTTGTTTTGGCAATTTTCACACCAGTTTTATAACACACTACTAATATGTGCTAAATTCAGAATTCATACTTTAAATGTTAACATTCAATTTCTAAATTTCTAGACTAAAATTTTATTTCCGTTTTTAGCCAATATTCAAATCTGGGCACTAAATGAAGAATGAGATGAAGTCAACTTACTTCCAGTGAATAGGGCAACTACCAATCACAGCTGCTGTTCACTTGAAAAGTGTGTTTGCCTTACATACACACAACTGTGCAAATAAACCGATAGTCCCTAACTTTCATGATCTGAATCTCGATCTTTTAATATCTTTCTGAATCACACTTGCTCAGAGAAAATGTTTTCTGCTTTCTTAATATTTAGAAGATAAGTAAACCTCATCAGAAATGGCAATGGCATATTATTGAAGAGGAATCTGAATAACCAGGCATGGTGGAGCACACTCCTCATACTAGTGTCTGGGAGGCTGATGCAGAAAGATCACACAAGTTCAGCCCATCCTGGGCAATTTATTGACCTAATGAGACCCTATGTCACTAAAATAAAATAGTATAAAATAATATGACATAAAATAAGTAAAGTAAAATAAACAAAAATAAAATAAAGTGAATTGGAAATGTAGCTTAGGGCAAAAGATCAGGGTTCAATCCACAGTATCACTCACACACAAAAGGAATTTGATAGTTACTGCCAAGTTAACCAGCCACTCTAGTTAAATTACCTATGTTATTTACACACATTCTGAGATTAAATTTAACAATCATGATTTGGCAAACATTTAACATTCATAATACTGACTGTTTTATACTTATTTGTGTGAAAATGTATAGTTGAGTTTATAATAATGGCAGTAAGTAAATATTTTAGGATTTCAACTAATCAAATATGTATTTCAAAATAAATGAAAAACATTCAAGTTGCTATATTTTTTCTATTTTGAATATTTCAATGTCACATACACAATTAGTTGAAGTAAAATTCTTGTGAATCTATTTAAACATAGAAAAAATAGTTGCTATTTTCAGAAAAACAATTGATGAGTTTACATTTTGAATCAATCTTTCTTTATCTTTGTAATACTAAAATCCCCCCTCCTGTTTCAATAATTTAAATGTTTTAAAGATGAAAGAGTATATGATAAAAGTAAAAACATTAAGTAATAAAACATGATGTATATATACATCTGCACATATATAATTTCTAAAGTTAAACTTCAATAGTGTCGCATTTTGAATTTTTTTCCTGCCAGTTTCTTGAATGTCTATATAAATTAATAGCTATTTCCAACATATTCTGTGATAAACCATTGTCCCATGAATACAAACAATCTCAGGCACCATTTTTATATTTCTAGTTAATATTAATACATTACTGGTAAAAGAAAAAGATCACCTAAAGCAACTAAGAAGTACTATAAAGCTAGTAACAGTCAGTGCCAACCCATTATTCACAACTTTCCTTGAAAATTATTCACTCAATTTATATTTGGCTAGAAAAACAGCATTCAAATGTGATTTCCACATTCTAGAGTACGTTTAGATGAATCCAATCTATTGTAGCAAAAGTAATACAGAGTTATAGAAAAATAATGAAAGTTCACCTGACAGCATAACTTTCTTTGAAAATCAAATTATGTAAAAAGTTGTTTCCAAATTCATCACATATGCATGTATAATACAAGTAGGTATCATATAATTTTTATTATTGGATTTCTTAAGTCAAATTGTTGAAACTCATCTGCATTTTGTGAGATACTATACTCAATATTCAAAAGGGGTTATCTATTTTCTAAACTATTATATCTTTATTATATAACGGTTTATTGCTTATCTTGAAATGATCAGAATTCTGCAGCAACATGATTATTCTATAAAATGGCATGCTGAAACATTTTATGGAGGGAAAGTATTTCTATAAATGTAAGATTAAAAATTGCATTGCTGCAGATCATTTTGCCCATATTAACATCTGTTCCTGTTTGGGAAGATTTTCTTACTGGCAAAGGGACAACCATACCCATCCAATGGCTTTCAACCAGTCCCCAAATGTGTGGAAAAACACTAAAGAGCTCATGACTCTGCACCTGTTCAGGCTACACAGCCCAAATGTGAATTGCAGAGTGAAAGCAGAATAATATGGACAAGGTGCAGTACTTCTGAAAAAGAAATCACATTATATTCCCTCACTGTCAAAATTCATGAAAACCCTAGACAAGGTAATAGTAAAAAGGAAAAATTATGAGACTTACAAATGTAACTCAGAATATATAACATTGTCAGATTTTTAAAGTGAACTTTAGATATGTCTAATAGTTAACTGAAGTCATGTGCTTCATATGACATATTTTCTACTATGCTCAAATAAATCATCTGAAAAGCTGTTTCATGCAGGTGCCAAGAATTAGTGGTTTCTTCAAATAACTTAATTTTTTTTATCCATAGTCCCTTCACTGTAGATATACGATCAGTTTTGTCTTCATCCTTAATACTGAGGTCTGTTGGAATCAAGGAAAAAAATCTGAGCCAAAGTCTTAGTGTCCACAGGGACTCTTGTCCTAGGAGCTTGCACATGAAAGGCTAATAGGGTTCCAAATCTGAGAATAAAGTTATGGAATTCTATATTCTCTAAAAAGCTACCTCTGAAATTTAAAAAGGTCTAAATATGACTAAAGTACTCTCTTTTGACAAAATCACTGCTATCACTAACAATATGGGAAAACTAGTTTTACTCATTTCCTTTCTCTTCTTTCTTTCTTTCTTTCTTCTTTCTTTCTTTCTCTTTTTTAATTCTTTCCTTCTTTCTTTCTTTCCTTTTTTTAATCTTTTATTTTGAAAAGCAGAAAGATTCAGAAAAAAATAATTCTCTCTGGTATGAGAAGGAATTTGACATCTAAGGTCATATTCAAGCTGACAGTGTTTGTTAGTGATGCAATTATTAAATAATACAATGAATTATGATATTCACAAACATCTAATACAAAAAATAAAAACACTCATTTGTAACTTCTAAATGAGCTTAGAATGTCTTTCTTTCTACCATGGTACCACAGTTCACGAACTTAATTCTTTCCACAGTTCTGTTTACAAAACTGAATTGGACAAGAATGAAATCAAATTTCCCCATGAGGTCAACATTGAACTTAACTGAATTTGATTTCAGTTTAAGCAGAGACTTACCCATTCAATAAGAATGTGCAGCAGGAGTCTCAGAAATCTGAATGTTGCTCCTTGCATGACTTAATTTTAATAAAATAGTGAATAAGTGAAAAAATGTCTAAATAAAAATAGCTCAGGCCTAACCCTAACAAAATACCTTATGAAATCTTGAAAATTTGAAGATACCTGGGAATTGACTTTTGAGTCCATGTGTCTCTCAGGGATGAAGTGATCCATTTCTTAAAATAATTTATCATCTGAAAATAAAAATAATAGTATCATTGGAGGTACAGATATATCTAGATACCAATAAAAATTATCAATCAGTGTGACATTATAGAACTTTCATTCAATATATGGAAAATGTAAATCATTTGAAGGATGAAACTGTATAGCCACTGCTATAGTTTGGAGGGGGACTGCATGTTTTCATATGCAGGACTTTCAGGAAGGGATGAGATTATGAGAGAGCGTATCCTCACCAATGGATGAACACATTGATGAGTTTATAGTTGAATGTGCTTTGGAAAGTCAGGTGTGATTGGAGGACATAGTACTTGGGAATTTAAACTGGAAAAGCACATCATGTCTCTAGTCCTTTCCTGTCTTTCTTCCACTCTGTTTCCTGGCTGTCAAGAAGTGAGCAGCTGTCTTCTACCATGATGTTTCTGTCATGAAACCAGCCAACGATGGAAAAGCACCTCTGAAACTATGAGCCAAAATATATCCTTCCTCCTTGAAGTTGTGCATGTCAGGTATTTTATCCCAAGAACAAAAAGCTAACCCATACATCTATTTTATCTTACTATTTCCCAGCACAAAGCTACACTATTTCTGTTACAATATGGGTTCCAATTTCTATTTTTAGTGGTTGTGTTGTTATTGCTAGTGAATAAGTATTAGTAAGCTAGATAATGTTTGCACTTTAAAGATTATACAATATAAGAATAAATATAACAAAATAATTGTGCAAAATGCAGGTTTAAATTTAAATAAACATGTTTTGACTAATCAAATATTTCTAAATAGTGCTTTGTATGTTCCTGGCTTGTAGCGAGAGCAAAAACTATTTCTTTCTTTTCTTTGTTTTTTTAAATTAAACTCTTTTATTGGTACATTGTAGGTATACAACACAATTACATTTCTCATTGGGAATTGTACCTTTATATAATGCATCTTGGTTCTTATTTTTTCCCCATTCCTAGCCCTCCCTTCACACCCTCCACTCTTCCCTATTTACAAAGAGTTTATTTCCATTTTTTCCATTTCTCATCATTTTTATCCCTTCTTTCCTTTCCCCTGCCCCTCCCACTATGCCTACCCCTTTAGATCTTTTCTTCTTATTTTATATTTTCAATTATTCATTCTAATCATTGGTACATTTTAGGTATACAATATAATGACATTCATCATTGGAAATTTTTATCTTTACATAGTCTCTCTTGGCTCTTATTGTTCACCCTTGCCCAGCCCTCCCTTCAACCCCTCCATTCCGCCCCATTTACAAAGATTTAGTTAATATTTATCCATTTTCTCATATTATTCCCATTCCCTTCTATCCTTTCCTCTAGCCCTCCCACTTCCTTCCCCTTTGCCCCTTTTCTTCCTATTTCACATTACCTATTATACATTTAGTCCTTATTTACACTTTCAGTTTCTCACACCAGAGAAACTGTTTGGAATTTATTCATGTGTGTCCTATTTATTTCACTTAAGAGTATTGCCTCAATGTACATCCACTTAGCTATAAATGTCTCTAATTTCTCATTTTTTATGGCTGAGTAGTACTCCATTTTATTAAAAAAAAAACACATTTTCTTTATCCAGTCTCCAGTTGATGGGCATTTGGGCTGTTTCCAAGTTTTAGCTATTACAACCTGTGCTGCTATGAACATGGGCGCACATATATCACTGTGGTATGATTCTTTTAATTCTTTGGGGAAGATCCCCAGCAGGGGAATAGCAGGGTCAAATGGGACTTCCAGTCCTAGTTCTTTGAGGTATCTCCATATTGATTTCCACAGTGGTTGCATCACTCTACACTCCCACCAGCAGTGGAGCAGGGTTCCTCTTTCCCCACAGCCCCGCCAGCATTTGCTATTGGTTGATTTCATGATAGCAGCCATTCTTTCTGGAGTGAGGTGGAATCTCAGCTTTGTTTCCATTTGCATCTCTTGAATGAACAGTGATGTTGAACATTTTTTTATGTATTTATTTGCTATTTCTACTTCTTTGTCTGAGAAATGTCTGTTCATTTTAGATGCCCATTTTCGGATTGGGTCTTTAAATTTGGGAGGTCTGATCTTTTTAAGTTCTTTATAGATTCGAGATAGTAGACCTTTGTCTGAGGAAGAGCAGGTGAAGATTTTTTCCCACATTGTGGGTTGTCTCTTCACACTACTGGTGGTTTCTCTTGCTGTGCAGAAGCGATTTAATAAGAAGACATCCCCCTTGTTGATTGCTTGTGCTAATTCACAGGCAACTGAGGTTTTGTTCATAAAATCTTTTCCTACACCGATATCTTCAAGGGTTCTACCTAACCTCTGTTTTAACTGGTTCAGAGCTTCTATTTTAATATTTAGATCTTTAATCCATTTTGATTTTAGTTCAGTGCATGGTGAGAGATACAGGTCTAGTTTTAATCTTTGGCAAGTTGAAGCCCAATTTTTCCAGCACCATTTATTAAAGAGGCTATCTTTCCTCCAGTGAGGGTGTTTGGCCCCTTTATTGAAGATGAGATGGCTGAGTGTGTCTGGCATTGTTTCTGCATCTTCTAATCTGTTCCACTGGTCCTCAAGTCTGTTTCTTTGCCAGAACCATGCTGTTTTTATCACAGTAGCTTTGTAGTAGAGTTGCAGGTTGGGGATTGTGATACCCCCTGCCATGTCTCTGTTACCTAGAAGTGCTTTTGCTATTCTGGGTCTCTTCTTGTTCCAAATGAATTTTTGGATTGTTTTCTCAAGGTCTATGAAGTAAGCTGCTGGGATCTCAATTGGAATTGCATTAAATCTATATAGCAGTTTTGGAGTTTTCACTATATTAATCCTTCCTACCCACGAGCAGGGGATGTCTGTCCATTTTCTGATGTCATCTTCAGTCTCTCTTTTCAGAGTGCCATAGTTTTCAGAGAAGAAGTCTTTGATTTCTTTCGTTAGGATGATTCCTAGGTATTTCAGTTTTGGGGATGCTATTGTGAAAGGAATTATTTGCCCTATTTCTCTCTCAGTGAGTCTGCCATTGGTGTAGAGGAAAGCTATTGATTTTTGTGTGTTAACCCTAACCAGCTACTTGACTGAATTTGTTTATTAAGTCTAGAAGACTTTTAGTGGAGCTCTTGGGGTCTTCTATATACAGTATCATGTCATCTGCAAATAATGACAATTTGACTTCTTCATTTCCTATCTTTATTCCTTTTATTTCTTTCTCTTGTCTAACTATCATGGCTAATGTTTCCAGAACTATATTGAGCAAGAGTGGTGATAGTGGACATCTTTGTCTTGTTCCTGATTTTAATGTGAAGGATTTCAGTTTTTGACCATTTAGTATGATATTAGCTGTTGGTTTTTCATAGATGGCTTCTATCAGTTTGAGGTAGAGACCATCTATTCCAATTTTTTGTAGGGTTTTTATTATAAATGTGTGTTGGATTTTGTCAAATGCTTTTTCTGCATCTATGGAGATAATCATATGGTTTTTGTTCTTGGCTCTATTGATATAGTGTATTATATTGGTTGATTTGCATATATTGAACCATCCCTGCATCCCTGGGATGAATCCCACTTGATCAGGGTGTATGATCTTCTTGATGATCTTCTGCATTCTGTTTGCCAGTATCTTATTAAGGACTATTGCATCTGTGTTCATTAGTGAGATTGGCCTATAGTTCTCCTTTTTGGTTGGGTCTTTCTCTGCTTTGGGGATCAAGGTGATGCTTGTTTCCAGGAATGAATTTGGGAGTATTAATTCCCTTTCAATTTCATTGAAAAGTTTAAACAGTAGTGGCAGCAGTTCCTCTCTAAATGTCTTGTAAAATTCAGCAGTGAAGCCATCAGGGCCCGGGCTTTTCTTAGGTGATAAGTTTTTAATTACACTTTCAATTTCATTGGTTGATATTGGGTTGTTCAGAATTTTTAGGTCTTCTTCATTCAACTTTGGTAATTCATATGTATCTAGGAATCTGTCCATTTCTTCTGTGTTGTCCATCTTATTGGCATGTAGGTTCTGGAAGTAGGTATTGATGATCCTCTGGATTTCTGGTGGGTCTGTTGTATTTTCACCCTTTTCATTCCTAATTGCATGGATTTGGGGCTTTTCTTTCCTTTTTCTGACAAGGTTGGCTAAAAGTTTGTCAATTTTGTTGATTCTTTCAAAGAATCAACTCTTGGCTTCATTGATTTTTTGTATCATTCTCTTAGTCTCCATTGCATTGATTTCTCCTCTGATCTTTATAATTTCCTAACTTGTATGAGCTTTGGAGTTGTTCTGCTCTTCTTTTTCTAGAAGCTTGAGGTTCAGCATTAGGTTGTTTCATCGGACTCATTCTGTTTTTCTAAAATGCGTATTCAGTGCTATGAATTTCCCTTGTAAAACTGCTTTCATTGTGTCCCATAGATTCTGATATGTTGTATTGTCATTGTCATTTAATTGAAGGAACTGTCTGATTTCTTCTTTAATTTCCTCTGTGACCCATTGGTTATTCAGAAGTGTGTTGTTCAATTTCCACGTGTTTATGAAATTTTTTGAGTTTCTTTTGCTATGGATCTCCAATTTCATCGCACTATGGTCTGATAATATACAGGGGATGACTTCAGTTCTTTTGCACTTACTTAAATATGTTCTATGTGTGAGTATGTAGTCTATTTTGGAGAATGACCCATGTGCAGCTGAGCAGAATGTGTCTTCTGATTTTGTGGGGTGGAACACTGTAAACATCTGTTAAGTTCATTTGTTCAAGAGTTTGATTGAGTTCTAGTGTTTCATTGCTTATTTTTCTCTAGTTGATCTATTTACGTGTGACAGTGGGGTATTGAGGTCCCCCCTATTATTGTATTAGTGCTTATTTGATTTTTCATGTCTGGTAGTATTTGTTTTATATAGTTGGGTACACTAGTGTTTGGTACATATATATTTATGATTGTCATCTCTTCCTCTTGGATTCTTCCGTTTACAAGAATATAGTGTCCTTCTTTTGTCTCTCTTAATCAGTGTTGATTTGAAATCCACTTGATCTGCAAAGGGGATAGCTACTCCTGCTTTTTTCCTGGTTCCTGTCACATGGAGTATTGTTTTCCACCCTTTAACTTTAGGTGTATGAGTTTCTTTTTGAATTAAGTGTGTTTCTTGTATCCAGTGTATTGTTGGATTTTTGCTTCTTGACCCATTCTGCCAGTCTATTTCTTTTGATTGGTGAATTGAGACCATTAACATTGATGGTTATAACTGAAATGTACTGACTTGTCATTGCCATGACTTTTTCTTTATGTTGGGTTCTCTCCCTTTACATTTAATTTCTTGTCATGCCAGATGGGTTCATTCTGCTTTGCTTCCTGGGGCTGTGATCCTCAATGTCTGTTCCTAGGATATTGTGTAAAATTCTTTGGAGTGTTGGTTTGGTATTCACGAAGTTCCTAAGGTGCTCTTTGTCATGAAAGTATCTTATTTCTCCATCCATTTTGAAAGATAGTTTTGCAGGGTACATCAATCTGGGTTGGAGGCTGTTTTCTTTTAGGGCTTGGAATATGTCACTCCAAGCTTTTCTTGCCTTGATGGTTTGTGTTAAGAAGTCTGTTGTGCTTCTGATGGGCTTTCCTTTGTATGTGATTTGTTTCTTTTCTCTGACTGCCTGGAGAACTTTGTTCTTCTGTTGTGTTTCTGGAATCTTAACAATTATATGCCTGTGTATAGATATTTTTTTCATCAAGGCTATTTAGAGTCCTATATGCCTGACTTATCTGTATGTGAAGCTCTTTTCCCCTGCTTGGGAAGTTTCCTGCCATTATTTCTGTGAAGAGATTTTTTTTATGTCATCTCCACTCTCTCCTGTTTCTTCATTGAGCCTAGTCTTATGTTATTCTTCTTTGCATCATTCAATAGCTGCTGGATTGATTTCTCATGTTCCCTTATAATTTGGAAGCAATTTTTCTTTTCCTGGTCACTAATTGCAATCTTATCTTCTATATCTGAAATTCTGTCCTCACATTGGTTCATTCTGCTGTGTAGACTTTCAATGGAGTTTTTCATGTCCTGGAAATCTATTTGCATCTGTTTTATGGATTCCATTTCTTTCTTATGTTGGGATTCCATCATGTTCTTCAGCTCCTCTCTAGATTTATTAATCATGTCTTTCACTCTTCTCCTGTTATCTGAGAAATTATTTCTGATTTCATTTTTTCCAGATCCCCTTTTGTTGCCAGTTCAGTGGGTCCAGGTTGTTGAGCATCAGAGTGTTCCATCTCATTTCCCTTTGGGGTTGCTGTAGGTGATCTGGAAGTCCGGTTTTGAGACTTATTTATGTGTTTTCTCATTTCAGTTGGGGTGGGAGACTGTTAGTGCCTACACGGATTACCTCCTCTGAGCTGGGAGAGGTAGGACCATGTCCGGGAGCAGGGATGGTGACCCAAAAGCCCTTTCCTGTGGGCTGGGAGCAGGGGGAGGGATGGTGACCAGGAAGCCCCTTCCTCTGGACCAGGAGCAGTGGGATGGCAGCTCAGAAGCCCCTCCCTCTGGGCGTGGAGCAACAGGACTCAGTACTTTGGTCTGGTGGTCTGGTGTCCTCTGCGTCTTTGTAGTGTGGAACCAGGTGGCTACCTATCTGCAGCGGGGTGATTCGGCATCTTCCGTGTGACTGGGGACCTCGGTAGAGCATGCACAGACCTGCCTGTCTGCAGCGGGCTGATTTGCCTTATTCCCCATGACTGGGGACCTCGGTAGGGCGTGGGCAGAACTGCCTGTCTGCAGTAGGGTGATTCGGCATGCTGTGTAAACTATTTCTATGAATGTAACTGAAAAAAATATCTATGTCCCTAGTTTTTAACATTCAATACAATCCATTTATTTTCTACTCTTGGAGTTAAGGGTGATTGGAAAATAGGATTAAGAATTATTTCCAATTGAAGTGTAATGTTTCAAAAGACAAAAAGGGATCCACTCTAAATTATAGAGTTTTTTTTTTAATTTGGCTACTACTAACAATTTGTGAATATAATTTGTAAGTCATTTTATATTATTTAGCATATTTTATTTAAAAAATTATCTATTGAGGGTGGGGATTTATCTCAGCAGTTCCGCCACCTGCCTTACAAGTGCAAGGTCCCAAGTTCAATCTCCGGTACCAAAAAAAATATATTTGTATATATATATATATATATATATATATATATAGAGAGAGAGAGAGAGAGAGAGAGAGAGAGAGAGAGAGAGAGAGAATCAAGGGTCAGAATTATTTAACTACTATCAGTATCATTTAAAGAAAGAATTACAAAAATAATCTTATAATTCCTTTTCCAGTTCTAGAACAATCGTTATCACTAACAATGGTAGGAAATTGTTATTAATGGTGGAGATGTATAAATGTTCAACAATGTAAAATAATTTTATTTTGCATGAAATTATAATTATGCTCAAACTATTTCATTTTTCTGTGTACTAACAACAGTGCATACGTATTCAACACCTTCTTCATTTTCAGGTGAATAGGTTAGTTCATTCTTTGCATATCCTTTATCTTCTGTGGCATTTACTTTGTAGTGTACTGTCCTTAAAAGCACAGGACTCTTTTGGTGCACTCTAAATGTCCAAACTTTGATGATAAATTATAATGTTTGAAAGCCTTAAAGATTTAATCATTAGCCCATTGCCTGTTAGTGTATAACATGATTTTTTTTACTATTAAAAAGTTCATAAAATATTCAGTTTTTCTCATGGCAAAATTTCTTTAAAAATGTTTTACCTATTAAAATTGGTGATATTATTTTGTCTATCATGTAGATTGCCTTATTGAAACATACATTTTAATAATTTTCATTTGTCTGAAAAGTTTGAAAGCAGACATTTGCAACAATATGTGCCCACATTTATTGATTTCTTTTAGTTTTTGGTACAATATTTCATAGAGTTATTTTCTTAAGTCAACTGAAGGCACTAATTTTCTTCCACATGCATCGTGAGGATATATTATTTTGTTATGGAACTTTAACACAGAACACAAATGAATCATTTCTGTGTACATGTGTGAAAATTTTCATGATGAGTTCTTGAGGAATTCATGTTCAACTTTTGGATGAAAGAATCAGGAGAATTATTTTCTACATAAGATTAAAATGAGATTTGTTTTAAAAATATGCAATCTGTCACAAATTTTATACAGGAAAGCAATTTATTTTGTATTTAATGTTTTTTTAAATGTTACATTTACCTAAGAAAATGTATAACAACATTCCAAGTGATGATGAGATCTCAGTTTTTGATTCTTTGTAATATTTCCTGTACAATCAGGCTTTTGTTTACAAAATTTTTGCCAACACATATGTCTTCAAGTGTTCTACTTATCTTCCAGCAGATTCAGTGTTTCTGCTTTAATATTTAAATCTTTGATCCATTTTGATTTTAGTTTAGTGTATGGTGAGAGATATGGGTTTAGGTTTAATCTTTGGCTTATGGAAAGCCACTTTTCTCAGCTCCATTTATTGAAGAGGCTATCTTTCTTCCAATAAAGGTGGTCACTGAATACGTTGGGAATTCTTTCTGCATCTTTCAATCTCTTTGTTTGAGCCTCAGATCATTTATTTTTTTGCTTGTTTGTTTGTTTACCAGTACCAGGCTTTCTTTATCAAGTAGCTTTGTGGTATGATTTCAAGTCATGTACTGAGCTGGGGATTTAGCTCAGTGGTTCTGCTGCCTGCCTCACAGGTGCAAGAAATTGAGTTCGATCCCTGGTACAAAAAAAAAAAAAAAAAAGATTATCAAGTCATGGATTGTAATGCCCCCTGCTTTGACTTTGTTGCTTAGAACTGCTTTTGCTATTCTAGATCTCTTCTGGTTCCAAATGAATTTTAGGATTGTTTTCTCTAATTCTGTGAGGTATGCTATTGGTATTTTGATGAGGATTTCATTAAATTTGTATAACTATTTTTGAAGTATGGCAATTTTAACTATACTGGATCTTCCTACCCAAGCATGAGGAATAGGTTTCTATTTTCTGATGGCCTCTTTTATCTATTTTCAGATTTCTGTAGTTTGCAATGTAAAGGCCTTTTATTTCCTTTTTACAATTGATTACTCGGTATTTCATTTTTGTTGTTATTGTGAAAAGTGTAGTTTTCCTAATTTCTCTTTTAATGAGTTTGTTATTTGTGTACAAGAATGCTATTGATTTTTTATTATTGACTTTGTATACAGCTAATTTTGAATTTGATTATTAAATCTAAGAGTGTTTTGGTGGAGTTTTTGAGATCTTCTATTTAGAATATTATATCATCTACAGATAATAATTTAACTTCTTCCTTTCCTATCCTTCCTTTTTTAATTTCTTCCTGTTTTCTAATTGTTCAGGCTAATGTTTCCATAGCTATATTGAACAGGAGTGATAGTACGCGTGCTTGTGTTGTTATTGATATTAGAGTGAAAGTTTTAAGTTTTTTGACTATTAAATATGGTGTTAGCTGTTCGTTTGTCATAAACTGCTTTTATCAGATTGAGATAAAGACTGTCCATCCCAATTTTCCGTAGAGTTTTAATAATGAATGGGTTTGGGGCTTTGCCAAATGTTTTTTTTCTGTGTCTATTGAGATGATCATGTGGTTTTGTCCCTGTAGTTCTCATTTTTCTTTGGAACCTTCTCTGGTTTTGATATCAGGGCAATGCTTGCTTCCAGGTATGAGACTGAGAGTATTGCTTCCCTTTCAATTTCATTAAAGAGTTGGAAGAGTAGTTGCTTTAAGTCTTCTCTAAATTTCTTGTAGAATTCAGCAGTGTCATTACCTGGGATTTTCTTTGTTGATAGATTTTTAATTATATCTTCAATTTCATTGACTAATATGGGTTTTTTACTACTGTTATATTTTCTTGGGGTTTTTAAAAAATTTTTTTGGTTTTTTTTGGTATCAGGGTTCAAACTCGGGACCTTGAGCATACGAGGCAGGTGGTGGAACCGCTGAGTTAAAACCCTGACTCACTTTTATATTTTTTTAATTCAGCTTTGGGTTTGGTAATTCACATGTATCTAGGAATCTGTCCATTCCTTCTGTGTTTTCCATCTTATTAAAATGTAAGTTCTCAAAGTAGATATTGATGATCTTCTGGATTTCTGTAGGATCTGTTGTGGTTTCAGGCTTTTTGTTCTTAACTGCATGGATCTGAGCCCTTTCTTTCCTTTTTTCATAAGGTTGGCTGGGGGGGGGTTGCCAATTTTATTTAATCTTTTCAATCTTCCATTGATTCTTTATATTGTTTTCTTAGTCTAATTGTATTCATTTCTCTTCTGATCTTTATAATTTCATCCCTCATTTGAGCTTTTGGCTTGACTTGTTTTTCTTTTTCTAGATGTTTGAAGTTCAACATTAGGTTGTTTATTTCAGCTAACTCTATTTTCCTGGTGTGAGGATACATTGTTATATATTTCCCTCATAGGACTGCTTTTATTGCATCTGAAAAGTTCTGATATGTTGTATTGGCATTATCATTTAATTATAGAAACTCTTGAATTTCTTCTTTAATTTCTTCTCTAATTCATTAGCTGTTCAGGAGGGTGTTATTTAATTTCCATATGTTTATATGGTATCTTTTGCACTGATTTCCAATTTCATTTGACTGTGGTATGATAGTATGCATGGAATAATTTCAATTCCATTGCATTTAGTTAAGCAGGTTCTATGTGGTATATTTTGGAGAATGTCCCATGGGTACCTAGGAAGAATGTGTATTCTAATGTTGTGGGGTTGAACACTGTTGAAATCTACTAAGTGCATTTGTTCACAGGTTTAGATAAGTTCTGACATTTCTTTGTTGATTTTTTTGTCTAGTTGTTCTATTTATGACAATGGGGTGTTAAGGTCCCCCATTATAATCATGTTAGTGCTTATTTGATTTTTCCTGTACATTAATATTTGTTTCATATACTCGAGTGCCCTGGTATTTGATGCATATATATTTAGAAATATTATCTCTTCATCTTGGATTGTTAGCTAAACAAGTAAGTGTGAACATCTTTGTCTCCCTTGATCAGTCCAGAGTGGAAATTCATTTTGTTAGCAGATATAATAGCTACTCCTTCTTTTTTTCTCGGTTACTGTGGCATGAAGCATTGTTTCCCATCTTTTGCCTTCTTTTTAATTAATTTTATTGGTACACTTTAGGTATACAATATAATGACATTCATCATTGGAAATTTGTAACTTTACATATCTATCTTGGTTTTTATTATTTCCCCATTCCTCTGCCCTCCCTTCAACCCCTCCAATCCTCCCTATTTACAAAGACTATTTTTTCCATTTTTTTCCTTTTCTCAAATTAATTCTATTCCCCTTTTTCTTTTCCCCAATCTCTCTCACTTCCCCTTCCCCTTTGGACCTTATCTTCCTATTTCACATTATCTATTATGCCTTTGGATCCTTATTTACACTTTCAGTTTCTCACACGAGAGAAACTATTCGATGTTTACACATGTGTGTCCCATTTATTTCACTTAAGAGTATAAATGTCTCTAATTTCTTACTTTTTATGTCGGAGTAGTACTACATTTAAAAAAATAAACCCCACATTTTCTTTATCCAGTCTCCATTTGATGGGCATTTCCAAGTTTTAGCTATTACAAACTGTGCTGCTATGAACATGGGCACACATATATCACTATGGTATGATTCTTTCAATTCTTTTTGGAAGATACCCAGTAGGGGAATAGCTGGGTCAAATGGGACCTCTAATCCTACCTCTTTGAGGTATCTGCATACTGATTTCCACAGTGGTTGCACCAGTCTGCACTCCCACCATAGTGGAGCAGGGTTCCCTTTTCCTCACAGCCCTGACAGAATTTGCCATTGGTTTATTTCATGATGTGGGAAAACAATTTTCCCAGGTGTTCCTCAGACAAATATCTACTATCTAGAATATATAAAGAACTTAAAAAACATCAGATCTCCCAAATTTAAAGACCTAATCTGAAAATGGGCATCTGAAATCAACAGACATTTCTCAGGCAAAGAAGTAGAAATAGCAAATAAACATATGAAAAACATCACTGGTCATTCAAGAGATGCAAGTGAAAACAATTCTGAGAAAGAATGTCTGCTATCATATTTTGCGTTTTAAACTATGAAATTCTTTTAGAGTTAAGTGTGTTTCCTGCATGCAGCATATTGTTGGATCATGTTTCTTGATCCATTCTACCCAGCTGTTCCTTTGGTTTGGTGAATTGAGACAATTTACATTGATGGTTATCACTGATATGTGTTGACTTATCCTTGTTATGTAATTTTCCTTTCCTTGGTTCCTTTCCTTTTTTTTTTTTTAATTATTTGCCTTGCCTGGTGGACTCATTCTACTGGAGTTCATGGAATTTTGTTTTTCATCTTCTCTTTCTAGAATATTCTTCAGAACATTATGGAGAACTGATTTAGTGGTCATATACTTCTTCATGTTTATCATGGAAGTATCTTATTTCTCCCTCCATTTTGAAAGATAATTTTGTGGAATATATGAATCTGGGTTGTAGCTTGTTTTCTTTTAGGGCTTGAAAGTTTTTACTCCAAGCTCACCTTGACTTACTGGTTTATGTTGAGAAATCTACTATGTTTCTCATGGGCTTAATTTTATAGGTGATTTGTTTCTTTTCTCAAACAGCTTTTAATAGTCAGTTCTATTGAATTTCTTGATTCTTGACTATTTATTAGTATTGATGTAGATTATTATTGATAATTGCTAACTGAAGTTCTGTGTTTTATATATAGAATTATATATTTGAACTATAATTGAAATTTAATATTTTTCCATGCCTGGGATGTTTTGTGCCATTACTTCTTTTTTAGGTCATTTGTGCCCTTTATTGATTTCCCCTTGATTCTGATCAGTGTCTTTTTTATTCTTTTCATTTATTAGCCACTGTTGAATTGACTTTTTATGGTCTCTTAATATTTTTAAGAAATCTTTTTTTTCATGGTCGCTAACCACATACCCAACTTCCAGATCTGACATTCTGTCTTCACATTGGTTGATTATGCTGTGTATACTTTCACTAGAATTATTAATATCTTAAATATCTGTTTGAAACTGTTTTATATATTGTATTATTTGCTATGTTGGGCATTCATGAGTTCCATCATTTTCCTAAGATTATCTATTTTTTTTATATATATCTACTCTAGATTTCACTAACCATGTTTTTCATAGTGGTCATCATCACTTTAGTTATCTGAGAAATCATTTCTATTTTTTTTCTAGAGCCTCATTCATCTGCTTTGTTATTTCTACTATTACCATTTCAGAGAGTTCAAGCAAATGGCTTTTGATTTGTTTCACCTCACTGCCCCCTGAGTTTGCCTTGTGTAAAATGGAGATCTGGGGTTGTATCTTTCTTCCATGTCTTATCATTTTCTATTTTATTTAACATTTCTGTGTTGATAATTGTATATTGCTTATGTAGATAACTTTATTAGTAGTATTGAGAACTCCTTAGAATATGAATATTTTTCAGAGATATCTTCTAAGTGTAGCTGCCTTTTGGCTTTTGAAGGTGTTGCAAGATTATACCTCTTTAACTTATTAGGGATGAGAAGTTGCCACCTATTAGACCTAGCCCATGGCTCTCTGTTACTGGACTATAATATTTTTTATGTTCCTCAGACAATCTTTGTCTTGGAATACAAGGAAGAACAACCAATTAAAACAACTATATCACCTTGGCTAAAGTAGTACAATGAGTAATAACAATAACATCAAGCACAGCCTAGAAAATGACAAGCTGTAGTAACTATTAATTTACCATATTTAACCACAGGAACCAAGTTGTAGCTATATAACAAAATCTAAAACAAATCAGAAAATTACATACATTAAATGCCCTCTCAATAGCATGATGATACCCTCCAGGGAGAAAATTTAAAAGAAGCAAAAGAAAAATAGAGATATAGAAGAAGAGAAACAGAAGTAAAGTTGAAGGACACAGGAAGACTATGCAAGCTTTAGGAAACTGGTGAAGGAGACAGGGGAGAAAAAAAGAGGGAAGAAACAGAAACAAGAACAGAATAAAACAAAATAAAACTATGTTCATACGCATATAAAAATAAGAACAAACAACCAAAGAAGAGAGAGGGAAAGCAAAGAAGAAAAAAATGTCCTCTTGAGGAATATCTCTGGTGTTACTGGTAGTCAAAGGGGGCAGACAGAGCCTAGATCTGTTTTGGTTGACCCCAGCAAGACTGCACTTTCAATTTCATAGAAGTTCAGGCTTATCCTGGTTTCTGGCTATGAGCCTGAGACCTGAATAGTTCAGGGCACAATACTCTGGTTGCCACCTTACCCCGACACTAGAAATCCCAAGATGGAGACAACCCACAGCTGCTCTGAGTCCCAGATGAATGGACCTCTATAAAAATGGAGGCCACTTTTAAAATGGAATCTGTGTTGTTAATTGAAGAATTTGACTCAGACTTCTGTGACCGACCAATAAAAGAACTCTGAGTCCAAGTGTGTTCTGGGAGCAGGCTGGTCTCCCACTCCTGAGAACAGTAAACAATTGTAATAGGAATATTCCCTAATAGCAGGCACCACAGATCCTGACCAGATCCATGTTGCCTGCCAGAAATCATGTACACCTTTTTAGCTCAGAGCTTTCTTTGTTGTCACACTCCATAAGAGAGGGAAGAATAAAAAGTAAGAGAAAGAGACTCTGAACATGGATGGTAACTGAGAACTGAGCTACTCCATATCAGTGTGCCGCATTGCTCACTCTGGATAAAATGGAAAATAGGATCAGAGGACACTGATGGTCTTCCTCAGCCTACGAATCCATGCATGTTACTAATTACTTGCTTGGTAATGCACTGTGTTATTACTTAGTTTTTGCTCTTTTACACTTTATCTTCACTTATTAAAAGCTTGTATTCACTTTCTTATTGGCATGGTTTGACTTTGTTCATTGAATTTTCTGCTACAGTGCACTGATTGTTGGCATTACCACTTGCTGACACCCCAGGTTCAGCTAGTCCATTCACAAAATGGTGACCAGCCAGTTTGCTTCTCCTGGGAATGTTTGGATTGGAATCACTGACCAGCCACTGCAGCCCACAGTATCCACTGCTCTATTTCACTGGGATGTTTCTCCCTGGAGGCCTCTAGAGTCACCCATTTATCACTGTGCCTCTGTAGTTTCGAGCTGCCTGTCTCATACCACGAGCTGGGATTCAGGGAGAAAGTTCTGTTTGCCTGTATTTCATTGAGGTCCCTCTCTTTGTTCTCCTCATGGGGTCCAATTCTCACTTCAGATCCTTGCTTGGCCATGTAGAAATGGTTCCCTCCTTCTTCTCTTCCTCACATTGCTGTATTCCAATGTCTGGACTTCAAATCTCAGAGGGGCTGATTTGCCCCTTCTCACCACTCTGCCATTTTTTCTTGGAGTCTGAGGTGGACTCTCTAACATTTCTGATATGGAATTTTAAAAAATGCAAATAAATTTGTAATTTCAAATCAAGAGTTTCACAAAAAATGCAACATGAATGAAATGTGACCTCTAAAATTATAAAAAAATGATATTATCTCTTTTGATCATTTATAGAATTTGGTAACTGTGAACTCTCCGTTTGAAGTATGTTGATCAGAAATAAGTCCATACAGGTGGAAGATTGCTATTAAAACCCAAAATTGAATTATTTAAGGTTGATTTGTATTACAGTACATGTGAAGGACAGAGAATAGCTATTTAGGTTAATGGAGAATAGAGAACAGGTGTAATATAAACCATTTCATGTCTATGGTTTAAGCCTCATTTGAGAGAGTTTTACTTATAGTACTGTTTTCAAGTGATCTGTTTCCTGTTTTTATGGAGTGAGGATCTTCAGGACAGTAGGCTCATGCTTTAGTGATTTAGTCTATGAGTTAGTATTTTCTCAGTCTATCAGATGCAATGTCTAATATCCACATATCCATAACCAGATACCTCCCACTAGGACTTTGACTAAGGCATCTTATCTAGCCTTTGAATTGGTCCTGAATCACCACTTTTTGTTTGTGTGTCTGTTTCTGTTCTTTGTGTTTGTGTGTGTGTGTGTGTATGTGTGTGTGTGTGTTTTGTGTTTTACCTTCGTGCAAGGAGATATAGGGAGTTATGTTCATCTGTGATGTCTACTTTATTTCCTTCATGAAATTCCCCAAAAGACTTCCATTAATTCTGAACTATTTACACAATCATACACAAATACTCCGGAGTTATTCTAAAAATCTGAGTATGTCCAAATGACACACTGAAAACTGGCATCTCACCTGCTTTCTGCCAGAATACTACAGAAAATTCTTTTTAATGCTGAACTTGCAAAAGAATTGTCCTCTACCTAGAATAAGAGGATTTTGCTTCCCTGGGGTGACTACTACTTATTTCCAAACAGTAAAGTGGCCTTCATACCCAAAAGTCTCAGTGAGTCAGCAGCTAGCTTTACTGAGACTGGAATTCAATCCCAGGTCTTGACTGGGACCAATAACACTGATGGCCACAGAAGGTCCTTTGCACAGTTAGTCAGATTTCTCCAGAAACTAGTAAGCATTCCTTAAATTTTGTCCACTTTATTGGGTTTTTTAGTATAACCAACTATTTGAATGAATTTTGTTATCTTTATTCCTCCTCTGCTTACTGTCCAGAGGTTATTTTACCCAACTTTTGAAAATAGTCCAAGATCACACCCTCATTTCACTGCCAGCAGTAAGGAAAATCTTGATTTTTCATTCACTCTTGTTCAGATTCTTTGGATTTAATTAAAACAATAAATTCAGTCCCTTCTTTTGGAGTTGTCATTTGTTATTAATCATTATTACCATAATCAGATCTGAGTTCTTTCAGGCTAAGATATAGAGAGTGAATTTTCAAGGTGGTTAAAGAGTGAAGTGTGGGCTAGAGCTGCCTTTTACCATCAAACTTTGATAATGAGCTGTCAAAACCTAAATAGAAAGCATCATATATTTGTGTTTCAACTCCATTTTTAAAACCCCAGTAAACAAAATCACTTAGCTGACTTGGCTTTTAATTCTTCCTCAATCTTTTAAGTCTTTCTTCTTGTTCTTTTTCTTTCCTAAGTATATTTTCAGCTTCGTTATTTAATCCCTCTATAACATAACATATTGTTTTGTCTGTTTATGCTATAGCAGAATATATAGCAGAATATTATAGCAGAATAGCACAGAGTGCATGGCTACAAACAACAGGAAATTATTTCTCAGATATGAAGCATCATAAGTCTCACACCACTGTATTGGAAAATTTTGTCCAGTGAGAGTGAACTCCTTGCTGCACCTTCACATGACAATGAGCCCTACAGAGTCCTTTTTTTAGCCACTTATCTCATTCATGTGGGTTCTGCCCTATGTCATAATTACTTACCAAAGATCACATTTTCTAACACCATCATCAGAAAGGTTAGCATAACCACATATGAATTTGAGGAAGGCAGGGCTGCTCAAAAATCCAAACTAAAGCCTTGATCCAGAACCTAACCCCCTCCACCCCTGTTAAATATTTTATTACTCTAGTTTCTTAAATCAAGTTTATATAATGTACTCAAGTTTAGGAAACCCAGTATGTCAGCCATGTACTAATACACCTGTCAATGGCAAGAAATGAGACTGGTTTCTATGAGAATATGATAAAGAAAATAAAATCATCTATGTTATTGACATTTGGGCCACTTAGGAAAAAGGATCCTCCAAGTAGGGAGAGAAAGATATGGGAATTTCCCTTCTCTGGATAGAGCTATTAAACAGTGCTATTAATTTACAACTACAGATTAGCTGTCATGTGCTTTTTTACACTATTAGCCAAAAATATTTTCAATCTGTAAATGCTCTGTTATAAGCATAAACATTTTGTTCTATTAGGCAAATTGAAAGGCTAATGATATACTTTTTGAATATTAATTCTAAGAATATATGCCGCTATGATTCTGTTATGGTTTTTAGGTCAGGATTGGTTTCATAAGACCTTATGTACTCATAGGTGAGTTTTTTCTAAACTTGAACATATTGGGGTGTTATAGCTGACTTGCTCTTAGGAAGTGGGCTTGATGGAAAGTAGGCAACTAGGATGTTGCTGAGAAGTGTATATCTTCCTCCTTGGCTCTTCCCTTTATTTTCTGTTTTCCAGCCACCATGATATGAGCAGCTATTCTTCTGCTATATCCCTTTGCCATGCTGCTCCTGCCATGAAGCTCTCCAACTATGGACTGAAACCTGTAAAGAGGGTGAATATCAAATGAACCTTATCTCCTTTAAATTGCAAGTATTGGGTACTGTGTCTAAGTGACAATAAACATAACTAAGACAGATTTTGATATTACAAAAGTAGAATTTTTGCTGTGGCTCTGCCTTACCATGTTGTGTAGCTGCCCTTGGAAGTGGTTTGTTGGAGGAGTTCAAAATGGTTTGGAGATGCTTGCTAGAGAAGTCCTAGAATGTCTTAAACTGAGCATGTTGGGGGGTTTTGGTACAAACTCAGAGGAACAGAAAGTTAATAAAAATATAGATGATAAAAACCAGGCTGAAGTGGTTTCAATTGGCTACAAGAACTCTATTGGCATTTTGACACAAGACCGTGTATATTACACTCTGGCAGAAAATTGTCCTCCATTTGCCTCATATTCTGAGATTTGTAGGATACTAAGATTAGGCATAGAAGAATAATCTGGTGGATGAAATTTCAAGGGAGCACAAAGTTCAGGTTGTGATATGCATACTACTTCCTGCTTTTAGTAACATCTATTGTGAGAATCAAGATTAAAATGCTGAATTGAATAATTTGAAAATTTTGATGGTGGCCAGAAAAGTAGCACCAGTAAAGTTGTGGCTTGAATAAATTAGGACCTATAAATTTTTTGTCTGAGTCAGTTTAGTTGCTTAAAAGAGTCACATTAAAACAAACAAAAAAAAGCCTAGTGATTTGTATCAGGATAATAGGGAGAATGTCTTGAGGGTATCCAGGAGTCTGTAAGACTGACTCTTTCTAGGCTTAAGAGTCCAAAAGTAAGACTTTTCTTTAAGAAAGGAGCCCTAGAGTATCCTGCTCCAAAAGGTCTAACTAGCAATATTGGTTTTCTGAGATTCAATTCACATTTCTCAGCCACTGAGGCACTCAGAGGCTGCTGTAGTCATGATCGAAGGGGGAATGGCTACTTCTTGAGTTGGTGACAGACCTAGGCATCATGCACATGGTACTAGTTTTATGGGCATTAAGAATGCAAGAATTCACTGTGGAAATCAGTATGGAGATACCTCAAAGAACTAGGACTGGAAGCCCCATTTGACCCGGCTATTCCACTGCTGGGGATATTCCCCAAAGAATTAAAAGAATCATACCACAGTGATATATGTGCACCCATGTTCATAGTAGCACAGTTTGTAGTAGCTAAAACTTGGAAACAGCCCAAATGCAAATCAACTGGAGACTGGATAAAGAAAATGTGGCTTTTTTATAAAATGGAGTACTACTCAGCCATAAAAAATGAGAAATTAGAGACATTTATAGCTAAGTGGATGCACTTTGAGGCAATACTCTTAAGTGAAATAAATAGGACACAGATGTGTAAATACCAACTAGTTTCTCTGGTGTGAGAAACTGAAAGTGTAAATAAGGACTAAATGTATAATAGGTAATGTGAAATAGAAGAAAAGGGGCAAAGGGGAAGGAAGTGGGAGGGCTAGGCGAAAGGATAGAAGGGAATGGTATTAATATGAGAAAATGGAAAAATAGGAACAAAATCTTTGTAAATAGGGAGGAATGGAGGGGTTGAAGGGAGGGCTGGGCAAGGGTGAAAAATAAGAACCAAGGGAGACTATGTAAAGGTGCAAATTTCCAATGATGAATGTCATTATATTGTATACCTAAAATGTACCAATGATTAGAATGAATAATCAATAATGCAAAATAGGAAGAAAAGGTCCAAAGGGGTAGGGGTAGTGGGAGGGTCAGGGGAAAGGAAAGAAGGGAAAGGAAAAATGATGATAAATGGAAAAAGTCTTTGTAAATAGGGAAGGGAGGGCTAGGAATGGGAAAAAAATAAGAACCAAGATGCATTATGTAAAGGTACAATTCCCAATGAGAAATGTAATTGTGTTGTATACCTAAAATGTACCAATAAAATAATTTAATAAAAAAAAAGAATGCAAGAGTTATTGAGTCAGGGAAGCATCCATCCAGATTTTAGTAGAAGATCTGGAAGCCCAGGGAATGTGCTCATAAAAGGGAAATACACAACATTTTAAGAGTGAAGTTAGAAGTGCAGTGGGACATCTGAAATTTGGAGATACAAGGAACATAGACCTTCTGAGGAGGAAGACTGCATGCAGTGAGTAAATCTACCCCAAGCAAGAATCCATGAGATAAGCAATTGGCAATCCTGTAGGGCAGGACCACTCAAGTCATACGGAGTTCATATCTTGCCCTGGGTGCTGGACAAAGAACTACTTCTTTTAATATTTGTCTTGCTGATTTTTTGTCTTCCTTTTTTACCACTGTACCCTTTTTCCTCTCTTTTTGAAGAGGAATATGTACAATATACGATGTTATCGTACATTGCAAGAGTTTAACTTTCTTTCTGAAATTTATAGGGGCTCACAGGTAAAATTTTCCATGAGTCTAAAAGGAGACTCTGACTTTGACTTTTTAAAAATGCTGGAGATTTAAAAATTTGATACTTCATAGAGATGGAACAAATAAGTTTTGCATAAAGAAATGCACATAAGTCTTTGGAGGGCCTGGAGTGGAATGTGGTGTTTTATATTGATAATACCTCTCAAAGGCCTCACACACTCATAGATAAGATATTTAAAAGAAGTAGTTAATGGAGATGCCATAGCTGACTTAGTGTTAGAAGATGAGACCTAGTTGGAGGAGGAAGGTTACTGGGGTCATGACCCAGAAGAGTATATCTCCTTCCTTGAGACTTTCTTAGTTCTCTGCTTCCTGACCACCATGATGTGAACAGATTTTCCACCACTACGTGCCCTGCCATGCTGTTTTCACCTTGAAGCCTACAGACTTTGGACTGAAACTTCTAAAATCCATGTGCTCAAATTTACAATTTTGATCTATAAAGTCCCTGGAAAGCCTTATGTGTTTGGAAGGTAATTGTATGTCAGAGACACTATATGTGGCTTGCTGTTAAGAGTTGGTATCTGGCCCAAAGAAGGGTCTCTGAATATATGATCTGGAAGGTATATGTCCCTCCCCAGTACCTCTTTTCTCTCTATACTTTCTCCTTGCCATGACATGAGCAACTTTCCATCTATCATAACACTCTGTCATGTTGTTTCTGCTTCCTGAGCCAGCTGACCATGGAATACAAACATGAGGCAAAAGATAACTCTTCTTTAAATGGTGTATGTCGTGTATTTGTCAAAGCAATGAGAAAAATGACTAAGACAGATTTACCAAGTGTTCTATCAGTATCATTCTATATAATGACACAGTTATTTTAAAAATACTCTTGTTAACCCACAAATGTCTGTATATTCCTACAGGTAAGAGGTTATAATTGAGTAATTTTGCAAGTGAATAACACAGCTCTCCACAAGCATTCAGAGTTAGAAAGGCTTTCTACTGTTATATGAACTTATCTTATAAAATTATTTTCTTTGCATTTTCACATATTTTTCCTTTGCTACTCTGATGTAGATCAAAACGGGCAGTAATAATCAATAGATAAAATCTTTACTACTATCTTCATCCTTCTTCTCTTTAACAGCCTATTTACTCAATTCTATTGAGCCTATTTTGTTCCAAATTCCACTAATAAGATTTTCTTATATGAATTTTTCTCCTCATTTGCTTCATATCAAAGATGTTTACACAGTACCTCTTTCATCAGATCCTCAAGGGATGTTTTCACCTCCACTTATTTTTTTCTAAAACATGCCTTAACATTTTTTGTGTGTTGAAAAAGCCACCTTATTCATAATGATAACAGAAAAATTTTAAGTTGTCATATCTGACAAAAATGAAATACCTTATCTAGCATGAAGTTTCACTAATATTACTAATGATAAGATTATATAAGAAATAAGGAAAAGCTAAGAAATAAGAGAAAGGGGTAACATTCTGTGTGGCTCCACAAGTACTTCATTTTTACACTGGATATATTCCCTCTTGCCTTGTGTATAAGTGGGATCATGAAGTGCCATGTGAAGGTTCTCAGACTGAAAAGAAGCAGTTAACCTGAAGAGGCATAACTGCAGTGATTGTTTAACTTTTTTCTGGTAGACATGCCCAGTGAGTCAGTCCATAAGTTTACCATTTGTTCTTTATAAGCTATTATAAATCCAGGTCAATCTATATGACTAATTCATAGATAATTTTCTCCTCCTAGAAAATGTTGATAGCTTATTAATCACAAAAATCAAGATAATAGTATATTTATAAGGAGATAAGTCCAAAACATCAAACTTCCTTTAGAAGAACGACTTTTCCCAACAACTCTCCTTTGCAAATTTCAAAAGAAATTGATTCCAAGTGACATTCTTTGCTGCATCTTTTCTGCCCCTTCCCATCCTAGAATGGGTTTAGGCCACTCTGTACCTCCAACATCCAGAAACAAACAGGAAATACTAGCAACTTGTTGGGCAATAAACTTGCTTTGATATACCTAAATCTAAATACTATTTCTTCCATTTACAAGATAAAAAAATACATGTTCAAGTACAGATGACTATAAGAAATGTTCCTTCAAAAAAACATTTTTACAAAATCATGCACCTAAAATTTTTACTGCTTACTTATCTTTGTTTCCTATTTAAAGTCTTAATTTTATTTTATTTGTTTTATATTTAGTTTCATTTAAATTGTTATAATATATGTAGATTGTATGTATCCAATGTTACCTTTTCTAAAGTTTGGTTCCTAGCTTCTTTCTTTCTCTCTTTCTCTCTCTTTCTTTCTTTCTTTCTTTCTTTCTTTCTTTCTTTCTTTCTTTCTTTCTTTCTTTCCCTTCCTCTTCATCTCCCCCCCCCTTTTTCTGTCTCTAAATCCCTTTCTCTATTTAAATTTTTATTATTGTTACTTTTAGCCCATGTTTATGACACATAATGATTTCATTCAAGGTCAGTATGGTGTCATCTTAACTCCATTGGTTGAAGATAGACTTTTCATCATATAATTCATATCCATAAAATGTTAACTCTTTCTGGATTTACAGTCTATTCCATTTGTTTAATATTAATTTGTGAACAAACATCTAATTTTTAAAAATTAGGATGTGTTAGTGTGCTTGGTCTGCTGTAACAAAATACCAAAGGTTGAATGACTTAAATAATAAAAAATAATTTCTCACATTTCTGAGACTAGGAAGTCAAAGATCAAGATATGCAGCTATTATCAATCACTATTTTAATGAGATTTCTCTTTCTGGCTTTTAGATGCCACCATATCCGTAAGTCTTCACATTGTTCTCCATTAATACTTCAGTTTGGGGGACACTGATTCTTCATTTTATGAGGACACAAAGCTTATCTGATCAAAACTCTACCCTTAAAGATCTCAATTGACTTTAATGACTTCTATAAAAGCCAAGTCTTCAAAGTTAGTCACATTGAACATTAAGGCTTCCACAGTGAATTCTGTGGAAACATAAATATTTAGTTAATACCTTCAGATTTTATGATATATACATATATATATATACTTTATTATCCAATACAAATGCTACTAACCAGTTCTTATAGCACATCATTAATTAAGAATTTTCCTGAATTTTTTTGCATATTTCCCACGTGACTACTAAAAGCAATTTCATTCAGCAAAATAAAAATAAAATAAATCTACAAAAAATGACTGAATAGGTTTTATATATATGTGCATTTTTATTTTTAGATGTATGTATTTACATTCCTATAATAATAATAAAATAATGATAATAATAATAAAAAAATTTTTTTCTAAGGTTTGAATGTGTTCCCTAAAACCATGTGCTGGAAGCATCATCTCCAGTTCAAAAAGTTTGGGATCTGGGGTCAAAATGAGGTTCATGCCAATGGGTTCATGCCATTATTTGTGGAGACTGAATGTGTTATGGTGAGTGAGCTCCTTATTACGGCACTTTGTGTCTTTGTCTATTAATTTCTTACATTTTGTCATAGAATGATAGAGCATGAAGCTCCTAATAAAATATTCACATCTTGATACTAAAGTTCTCTTCTTTTAGAACTGTGAGAAATAAATTAGTTTTTTTCTAAGTTACTTAGTCTCTAATACCCTGATATAACAACACAAATGAATTAAAACACTTCTGTTCCAAGAAAAAATGCCATTTGTAAAACTTAATCCACATTAATCCACATTTGTTAAAGAGTCACAATACATACAGCAAACTAAATAAGTCATAGTTTGATTAAAATACAACAACAACAAAATAAATATAAATAAGATAGAACAATGGAATTTTCACTCTCACAAAATAATTTGAATCAAAGATAAAATAAAAGTAGGGGCCGGAGATTTAGTTCAGTGCTTCCAGTGCCTGCCTCAGAAGAACAAGGTTCCGAGTTCGATCCCCAGTTCCAAAAAAAAAAAAAAAGATAAAATAAAAGCACATATGAATTTCTTTAAATAATATAATAACACAATCAGAATTTATGAGTTAAACAAGGATGGAAAGTGGTATCAAACATTCCTATTAACAAAATGTAGTTATGAAAAGTAAATCAATTAATAGCTACTTGGACATTATTGATACTCTGATAAAGTGAACAGAAAGGTGTCATAAGAAGCAATAATAAAAACAAAAGTAAAGCCTCTCACCAGATGCTGACATTTTGATAGTGTACTTCTCAGTCTTTAGGAACTCTTAGAAATAAATTACTTTTCCTTTCCAGTTATTCAGTCTCTAGTATGCTGTTATAACACCACAATAGGACCGAAATACTTTTGTTCTAGGAAAACAGGACATTTATAAAACTTAACCTACATTAAGTCATTTGTAAAATAGTCATAGTAGGTACTGAAAACTAAGATTAATAAGACAGTCCATGAACAAAATACAACAATAACAAAAAGACAACAATAAGAAAGAATAATGGACTTCAATCTCAGAAAGCTCTTCTAGTCAAATACAAATAAAGGCCCATAGAAATTGCCTTATATAACACAAATGACTCTAACACTTAGCAAAATTCATGAGTAAAAAAAGGGTAAGTGTAGAGTCAAATATTCTTTTTCACAAAATGAAATTATAGAAATTAAATGAATTAAATAACTTGAAGTACTTGATATTTCAATGTTGCTAACCAAAGGGTAGCTGAAATAAATAATATAGAAAGTAAAAATTAATGAGTTAAAACACTCAGAGTTACCAAATAAAGATTAAATATATTCAAAATATATTTCATTCAAATATATATTCAAGATATACTACTCACTACAAAGACAAAAGAATTGCAATCTAAGAAATTTCAATGAATAAATAACCACTAAAATATAATTTTAAATAAAATAAATACATTTTAAATTAAATAAATGAATTTTAAAAATACAACATTTACACCTTTAAAGTTGTATAAATAATCTTAAACTATTTTAAGAGTAAGTACTGTACAAAAATATATTTCTTAAAAAGATCCCAAATATAAAAATATTTAAACATATAGGTTATCAAAGAATAAATGAAATTTTTAAAGAACTAGCCCATGAAACATGCAAGAGGGTCAGCTGGTTTCACAAAGAATCACAAAACTCCTTGAAACTTCCTAATCTCAGACTATTAGACTAGTTTGAAACAGTAAAAAATATTTTACCTCCTTTTTTCTGATTTGAAAAAAATCTACAAAAAAAAATTTTTAAACACTAAAAGAATAAAAGAAATAAAAATCTTCCTCTTAAGATGTTTTGAGATTGTAATCTTCTCAGAACAAAGAGAGTGGTGTTTGAATTTCTATCCATCATTTGCAAGTATTGTACTTCGAAACAAAATTAGAATTGGAGAATTTATAAAGAAATTCAAAGAATATCATAAAGTAAATGAAATTATATCTAACAGTTGAAGCCTTAATCCTAATTTTAAGTGATTGCACATAAGGACATAAATAATAAAAATGTACACACTCAAAACACTGATTTCACAAATGTGGAAGATACAGCCTATATTTCTGAAGATGAACAATACCAAATGATAGCAAAATAAATTCTGGATGGTCCTATCAAGTAAATGATCAGTTAAATAATACAAAATAAATATTCATTTCTATAAAACAAATTTAAAAAATGAAAACAATATAATATAGTTGAGCATAAAACATATAAAAATAGAAACAAAATGTGAAAAAAATCTAAATTGAATGAGTTGATAAATTGAACATAGAGAATACTAATTTACAGAGCCTAATGCATAGCTGAATAAATCAAACAGAATTTAGTTTAAAAATTGGGAAATGTAAAATGTAATTGATTATTTAAATTTAAAGTTCTAGGTTAAATCTAATCTGAACACCTGACAAAATGAATAGAAATGTAGAAAGATAATATTAAAAGAAACATAATATCTAACACTTTTCCAAAAATGATAAAAGAGAATCTCTCAATTTTAGTATATGTGCTGCCAAAGCGAGCATGAGAATCTCCCAATTTCAAAATCCCATTGAATTGCCTACAAGGAAGTAGAAGAATATACACTTAGACATAAGAAAATAAAAGTCAAAATGATAATGTAAAAAAAAAAAATCTTTAAAAATAATGAGAAAAAAAGACAGAATACCAACTAGACTACTGATAGATTCCTCCTCACCTTAAAAATGACGATAACTTACTTCTCTTTACAGTTTGGAAACAAATTATTTGACACATCATTATTCACAAAAGGAATTTCTAAGTTTATTGTTGAAGTATTTTTAATGGCCCTTAAGTTCAGCCCAATTCTGATGCTACTCGGCGGCCTGTTGGAAATCCCCTGTAAATTCAGACTCCACAGCTGCCATCCCAGTACTAGCTTAAGGCATTCTGCTTTCTGATTTCTTATTGTGGCTATTCTTTAGGAAATTCTCTGAGTGTTCAGGTTAATATAGCCAGATATGTAATTTTCCAGGGTCTACCTTCAAAGAAAGACTAAAAGCTAATGGATAAACAACTAGACAATTCTGAGAAGCCTTCTTCCACGTCATTAGCAACCTTGACCTTTCTCCTACTCTTTCAACTCCTTCAATCCTGTTTTCATAGATAAATTACGAAACCGTCTTTACCCTCGTTCTTCAAGTTCTGTTTGAGACCTCCAAATGAAATCGTGGTAAATGTAGAATATGAATTAGGTAAGAAGGAAATTCGGAAACGTTGAGCAACATTAAGAAGCATGTTGAAGCTGGGCTTGAGATCGCATCCCTGTAATCCCAGCAGTCTGGCAGGAGAATCAAAAATTCAAACAATTCAAACACAGCCTGTGTATCTTAGGAATTGTGAGACTATGCCTCATAATAAAAAGTGAAAGGGAACTAGAGAAGTAGCTCAGTATGAAGGTCTTGGATTTAATTCCCATACTGCACTAAAAGCAGACAATGAAAAAAAGCCGTACCAGTAAATTTAAATTTGCATCACAATATTCTTTGAAAGACTAGGTGCAATATACTCTTGGGGGGGGGCAGAAAATATGAAACAGTGTCTGCTACGCTTTCTATATAATTGGAGTATGCCCTCCAAGAGTCCGTGTGTTGAAATCTAATTTCCACGGTGAGTAAGGGATTTGAAGCAATCTAGCTACAGTGTTTAGGGAGTCTAACTATGGTGTTTAGAGATGAAAGATATGTCCAAAGATAGCATTAGATAAAGTCATTGAAATAAGTCATTAGATAAAGTCATGACTGAAAAATGCTTTGAAATATTGAATTCAATACTGCTGTCTAGTCCCTTGCAATGTGGTGTCCTATATCATCTTGGGACTTGGCAATAAGAAGGTCATCACGAGATGCGGGCTCTTGAAGTTTCATAATCGTGAGCTCAATAAAGTGCTTTTGTTTATAAAGTGTTCACCCTCAGATATTTTTCTTATAATAATTCAAAGCAGACTAATACAAAAAATGGATACTTCCCTGAATGTGTGTAAATGTTTTGAAGTGATTATGGGAAGAAGCTGAAAGGACTAAAGGAACAGACCAGTTAAAGCCTGGAATTTTGTAAGTAGAACATTATGGGAAATTCCAGTGAGGGCTCGGAAGATGAGACTGGGGACAGTCTGATAGAAATAAGGATTCTAGTAAAATGAAAAAGGTCAGCCTTGTTACACTATTGCAAAGAATTTGGATGCACTGTGCTCCTGCTCTAAAGCTTTCTGAAAAAACAAATGGAAAGATGACCAAATAAATTTCAAAGAAGAAATATCTGAAAAGCAAAATATTAAAACTGTGATATGAGTATTGGCACCTTTTGGTGAAATTTATATTGAAAGTCAGGAAAAAATGAAGCTGAACTAAAAGAGAAAATTCATAGGCTGGCTGGCCAGGAAAGATGCAAAGAATAAGCATGGAAGTGTGGCTGGCCAGGAAAGAAGCAAAGAATAAGCATGTAAGTGTACAACCAAGAAACCTCTTCCTGGGATTCCTGAAAATCAAAGTGTGACAGTTAGGGCATCTCTGAAATTTTAGAGGCCACCTGCATCATCACAGGAACACACTTTCCACAACAGAAGTTTTATCAGGGAAGTTCTCCAGAGGATTTTCAGGGTCTCGGCACTGAGAAAGCCAACTGGATTCCTTCTTTGCTGTCAGGCAGTGAAGTGCTCTGGCTGCATTTGGTTCAAGCACACTTTGCTGCAAGTCATGCCAGTTTCAAATACTGGCAAACATGTTGTATTGAGTTGGCATAAGCACAGAACACAAGACTTGTGGCCTCGTGTTGGCGTCATGTCTGGGAGGTGAGGTAGTTTACTGCAGGATCGGAACCTGGCAGAGAGCCCCACCTGGGACAATGCTTAGAGGAACCACAGGATGGGAGCTGCAGCTGGACCTGAGAAAAGCACAGCCTGTAGCAATATGCAACACCTGCCAGGAAAAGCTGCAGGCATGGGCAAAGTTGCCAGCCCACATGAATGACCGTGTGGCTATGTCCTGCCCATAAGGATGGGCTGCCCAAGGGCTTGCAGCCAGTTCCCTTCTGCATGGTGGACAGATTTCAGAGTTAGATTGTTTATGATTTAATGTATAGCATTGTGGAATTTGGTCTTGCTTTTGGACGATTATTACTTTCTTCTTTCCTACCTTTCTTCTTTGGAGTAAGAATGCATACCCTGAATGTTAAAAATATACCCTATTGGTGGTTCTCTTGCTGTGCAAAAGCCTTTTAATGAGATGAGGTCCCAGTTGTTGATTCTTTGTAGTATTTTGCATGTGTTCTGGGTTTTGTTCTGAAGTCTCATTAAAAGGCTTTTGCACAGCAAGGAAAACCACCAACAGAGTGAAGATACAACACATAGAGTGGGAAAAATATTTTTACCACCTATTCAGATAAAGAACTATTGTCTAGAATATATAAAGAACTCAGAAAAATCAGACCCATCAAATTTAAAGACTCATTGCAAAAATGGGCATCTTTTTTTTTTTTTTCTCTTGGTACTGGGGATCGAAAAAATGGGCATCTTAAATAAAAAGACACTTCTCAGATAAAGAATTAGAAATGGCAAATAAATATATGAAAAAATGTTCAGAATCACTGGTAATACTAGAGATGCAAATTAAAATAATGCTGAGATTCCATTTCACTCCAGAAAGAAGAGCTTCTATCAAGAATTCAACCAATAACAAATGCTGGAGGGGCTGCAGGAAAAAAGAACCCTTCAACACTGATGGTGGTAGTATAGACTGGTGCAACCATTGTGGAAATTATTGTGGATATTTCTCAAAAAACTCAAACAAGAGGTTCCATTTGACACAGTTATACCTCTTCTTGGTGTCTTCCTGAAAGAATGGAAAGCATCATACTACAGCAGTATATGCACACCCATGTTTATAGCAGCACAATTTGTAATAGCTAAATCTTGGAAAACCTCCAAATACATATCAACTCATGAGTGGATAAAGAAGATATGGTTTTTTATACAATGGAGTACTACTCCTCCATAAAGAAGGATGAGCTTCAAACATTTATAGCTAAATGGATGGACCTTGAGACCATACTCTTAAGTGACATAAATCAGACACACACATATAAATACTGCATTGTTTCTCTTGTGTGAGAAACTGAATGTGGAAATAAGAACTGAGATGTATAATGGAGGTTGGGAAATGGGAAGGGGAACAAGGGAGGAGGGAGGGATAAAGGAAGGAAGGAAGGGACAAGAAAAAAGTGAAAATAGAAAAAAATGGAAACAAAGCTTTTGTACATGGGGAAGGGAGGGAACTTCAGTGGGTAATGGGATAAAATAAAATAAAATTTATTTTAAAATATAACATGAATAAATTCTATGGATTATTCTAAGGAAAAAAAGTAGATTACTGTATATTGAAACTAGATAATTTGGTTTGATATTACAGGCTCATAATTGAAAAACATTTACCTTAAATCTCAGAGAGGCTTTTAATTTTTCGTTTAATGTTGAAACAAGCCTTTGGAAATACTATGGATGGAATGATTTTACCTTACATCAGGACAGGAATATATATCATTGGGATTCTATGGATAAGGTTGGAGTGTTTCTCCCAAGAATTCATGTGTTGAAATTTAATCCACATTGTGGGGTAAAAAAAAATGTAAAAATTAATCTGACTATAATATTTAGTGGTGGGAGGTGATTAGCATTATAAAGTCATCACAGTGAAATATCCCAATTGTATACCAGTTCCTCTATAAGAAATTGAGAGATCACAACAAACTGACACACACACACACACACACACATATGCATACACACACACACTTCTTGGCTCTTGATGTTTCCTACACTGGCAATATAGACACGTTGACAGCAGGAAGGCCATCTTAAATATGACATTTGAACTAATACAACTGTGAATAACTAAAACTCTTCTTTTCATCAAGTTAACTAACTTCAGGTATTTTATTATAGTACCGCATATAGACTAAATATTAGACAATATGATAAATTATGTGAGAATGTGCGAAATATAATGAGAGTAATGAGAGCTAAAATATTTAACACTTTTTTAGTCTTCTCATGTTTAACACAGAATTCATATTTTAAGGGAACATATATAGGACGGGAATTGGAGCAGAAATGGAGTACTCACAATGTCTGTGTGCCTGTTACAGAGACAGAGGAACCTGTTTGTGCACAGTCCAAGAATCTAGACGTGACAGAAAAAAAGAGTTCAAAGGTAGAGTATCTGTCCAAGACTGGAGAGCTGAAAGGTCTCTGTGGAGTCACTGCTGTGAGTTGACAGTGGAAGTTGAAGAAACTGGTGTCAGATGTTCTCAGGAAACAGCAGCAAAAGTCACATCTGCTCAAATAGAATGGAGCACTTCAAAAATGCCAACTTCCTCTTTCTTTCCATTTGACTCCATCTAGGTTACAAGCCTATTAAAAGGGTGCAACTCACAATTGGGTGAATCATTCCCCCTCTCTTTGCTGGCTTACATGCATGTGATTTCTGGGAACCCTCCAAAGATTCACCCAGAGTTGAGTTTACTACTCTCCTACATGTTTCTTAATACTCTGAATGGTCATATCATGCTGAATTATAACAGAATACATATGTTTTAAAAGAAAACAACAATAAATATGAATCCAAATAAGAACATGAGGATGAGAAAGAGAAGAAAAGAAAAGAAGTGATAGATACAAAATGTTAGTATTGTTAATAATAGGATTATTTTTTAATTTACAGTATATATTTTTTTATTTTGAGGTGCTCTTGTAGTGAATATATTGATTATATCCCATAAAATATTTTAATGGTCTAAATATTATGAAATATATATTTAATGACTATGCAACACAAGATGAATTTCTGATATATTGTATGTCTATACTGGAAAGCAAATATATCTAGAACTACTATATTTGATAGAATGTAAATATTTATTGTATTGTTTATATGCAGTCATATGCACAGAAAATTGGATTCTCATGAATTTCTCCAATCATCTGAGTTCAAAATGCACTTAAAATGTTTAGATGCACATGTTATATTGGAACAGTGTATCCCAAAATCCTTGTGTAAAGGTTTAGTCCCCAGGGTGGTGGTATTCTGGCTGCTATGGACCTTTAAAAAGAAGGTTCCTAGTGAGAGGTCTTTGGGCCACTGTGATTTGTCCTTAAAGGAAGTGAGGACTCTTACTTATCCTCTTTGCTTTCTCGTTTATGTGACAACTCCATCTATCATGTGTTCCTATTAAGCTATCCTTTGCCTTCTTGCATTTGAGTCACCAACCTGTGCTGTAAATAACAATTTTCTTTTTATAAAATGACTGCCTAAGAATTTTATTTTAGTAACATGAAGAGGATTCATGGAGTATGTATTTCTACACCAGTTTTGGAGGCCAGAGTGATTGGAGGACCTCTCTAGAGAAGTTTAACCTGGCAGCTAAGGTGCAGGAATATAGAGCTTACTGCTCCCTCAATGCACCTTTTTGGAAAGAATAAACCCCACTGTGCTTTCACTAGAAAACTCAGCAGGAACTCTCCAGGAAGTAGTTTTTTAGGTTGAGAATATTTACAAGTTGTTTGTAATAGATTTTTTTCCAAAATTGCCCTAGCAAACACCATGGCTCTATTCAAATTTTTATTTCACAAACAAAACGTTGACTACCTAGATGTGATGATTAATTTTATGTTTCAAATTCACTAGGCTATGGGATGTCCAGATACTTGTTTGAAAATAATTGTTTTGGTTATTTTGGTAGGAGATTAACATTTTAATCAATAGGCTGAGTTAAATAGAGTATAATTCATAAAATGTGTGGCTCCCATCCAATTAAAAGCCTAAGAAAAACAGAAAGATTGATCTTCTGTCAAGAAAATGGAACTCCTCATGCTTGACACATTGAGGTGAAATCTATCTTTTCTTGCCTTCAGAATTAAATCAAAATGTTGGCTATTCTTGAGTCATAACTGCCATTTCCATAAGCTTCCAGCTTCTCCACTGCAGATCTTGTCTCCCCATTCCTGTACAACTTCATAGCTATTCCACCTGTGAATGTGAGTGTGTATGTGTGTGAATTTCTGGCTATCTGTCCTTGTAGTTCTGTTTCTCTTGAGAAAACTTATAAATACAGATATCTGTATCAAAAAGTTGAATGCTGTGATAACAAATGTTTAAGCTTGGGGAAACAGCTTTAAACTTGGTCGTGAAAAAAATGAAAAAAAAAAAAGAAAGAAAATAAAACTTGGTAATGGAGGGAGGCTTGAACACTTTTAAGAGTTGTTCTAGAAACTTGAATTTTAAATGTGATTTGTGTGAGAACTAGCTTCATAATGAAGAATGTATTAGTAAAAACAGGAAGAAAATTAATATAAAGTGGGAAACTCAGGTTACAGAGCGGATGAGCTGTGTTCTAGTTTTCTATGAAAGTTATTATTTGTGGGTGAATAATGAAACTAGGAACTCATTTGAGAAAATTTATAAGCAAAACATTGAAGGATCAACTTGTTATCTCTTAATTGCTTATAGTAATATAAAAAGAGTAGAGAAAATTGTTAGACAAAAAGAAAACAGAGCTTGAAGATGTGGGAAATTTTCATCTTATCCCTACCACAAAAAAAGGTATGAGAAAACTTATTCTGATAAGAATGCTGAAGATGTGGCTGAGCAAATATTCAATAAAGAGATTGTGAGTATGACTTGTGGACCTAAATATCCACTTCAACAGAAGCCAAGAGTGGAGATAGGATTCTAAGAACACAGACACTTTCAGACAAAACTAAGGAGGACAGAGGGAGTGAGACAGATTGAAGAGAAACTGTCAGTCTTATTGGATTCTATTAAAGCGATATATGATCTATATTTTCCTGGCTGAAAACATTCTGTTCTTCAAGGAAAGGAAATGACAATCCTACAATAATGATCCTAATTCAGAGGTAATCAGAGTTTCTACTTCCACCAAGATCCCAGATGGGAAAGTTGTTTTCTCTCTCTTTTTGTGATCCAGCCCAGTGAATAAAGCTAAGTGGATGAGACTGCCCCTCAGTGCCTGGGGGACAATGTCGCCTCCCACTGGGCCTTGAGGGCAGAACATCCAATCAGTGAAGGTTGTTCTTGAGCCCCAACCTCTAAAGGAAACTATCTCACTATAGTTTTGACTTGCCTGATACCTATCACACTTTTCTTACCTCCAACATCTTCCTCTTGGAGTAGTTTCTCTAGTGTGAGAAACTGAAAGTGTAAATAATGACTAAAAGGTATAATAGGCAATGTGAAATAGGAAGAAAATTGTGCAAAGGGGAAGGGGAAGGGGGACGGAGAGGGGAAAGGAAAGAAAGAAAGGAATGGAATTAATATGAGAAAATGAGAAAATGGAAACAAAGTCTTTGTAGATAGGGAAGGATGGAGGAGTTGAAGGGAGGGCAGGGGAATGGGAAAAAATAAGAACCAAGGGGCTGGGGATCTAGCTCAGTGCTTTCGCTGCTTGCTGCGCAAGTGCAAGGACCCAAGTTCAATCCCCAGCACCAAAAACAACAACAACAACAAAAAGAACCAAGATGGATTATGTAAAGGTTCAAATTTCCACTGATGAATGTCATTATATTGTGTGTCTTAAATGTACCAATAAAATTAATTTTAAAAAATCTTTACCCTTGCCCATCAGTGGTTCACAGCTACAGAGGAATTCTTCTCATAATGAATCACACTTTATGTCTCATTTATGTTATTTAGATCACATTTAGGTAAGAATTTGGAACTGGACTCTAAAATTGATGCTGGATATATCAAGACATTTGGGACTGCTGGTATGGTGTAATGTATTTTGCATGCAAAAATATGAAATTTTGTAACAGCCAGGAACTGAATGCTGTGGACTAAAATTTGTCCCCACTATATTTAAATTTTGAAGCCTCACTTTATGTGATTTTACTGCAGATATAAGGTCAGTAATGGTAAGTAACTTTGTAAGCATAGAGCCCTGAGTTGTTCTCTTACAAGGAAAGAAATACACACTGGACATCTCTCTCCTTCTTTCCCTGTTTCTCTCCTCCCCTCCCGTCCTCCTCCTCCTCCTCTTCCTCCTCCTCCTCCACCTTTTCTCTCTCTCTCTCTCTCTCTCTCTCTCTCCCTCCCTCTTGCTCTTTTTCTTTCTCCCTCTCCTTCTGAATTTCCCAGAACATTGATCTTAGACCTCCCACCCTTCAGAACTGTGAGAAAACAAATTTATGTTAATTCACACCATGTACAGTATTTGCTATGGAAAGTCAAGCAAACTTAGATGATAATTGTTATGGTCACATGAATTCCCACTACTAGAATCTAAACCACCTAGAATCTAACTTAGAGGATTTATACAGCAACAGTGAGGAGTAGAATAGCTATTTAAAAATGCCAATCACTTCAAGGAAATTAAAGGTGCCCTGAATACTACTGAAAATTATTGCTTACATTACTAGTTGACATTAATATGAACTGTCATTTTCAGTTTTACCAGCTGCCAGGAACTTCTGTATTTCAGAGAGTTTGACAGTTGATGGGGAAACTGCTGGTAAATGTGGCCATTGAGGATCTGCGTCAGAACATGTTTCTGTCAAGTGTTTCTGCATCTGCTGAGACAGACTGCTGTCAAGCACAGCACTGAGAACACAGTAGACTCGGGTCTTTCACTGCTAGAGAGAAAGTGACTGAACAGTGAAGATATCAAAAGAGCTTTAGATGATAAAATGCTGCAAAGCTAGAGAATATTTAACTTGGAAAAGTTAACATTTTGGCAATGTGGTAAGTCCACTCAAATATCTGAAGCAATCCATCACAGAGAGGGCATTAACTCTCTTCTATAGTCTCTCAGGGGATAAGATGAGGATGTGCTGGCAGAAGCTGGAAGAAGACAACTAATAATTCAGCAAAATAATTTTTTTAACTTTGAGAACTGTCCAAATATTGAAAGACTTTTAAGAATTTTAGAATAATTTTGGACATGCAGAAAAGTTACAAACATTCTGTGCCTTCTACATTATGGCTTCCTAAGGTTAACTACTTACATAGCCATAATACAATGATCAAATTAAAACAATAACTATCATAATAACAACATTGGTTAAATACTAATAATTTAACTAGAGACACTGATATTTCTCTTACTTATTCTGACTAAAACCAACTCCTATTATAAAGGCATAATGACAGTGACACTGAGGTCGAAATAAGTAAGTCTTGATGATGAAGGCAATACTAGGAAAAATAAAGTTTTATATTAATTAGAGATCTATAACTTTTAAACAGCCTGAGTCAATGACCTGAGATGCATATCCGTTATGTGTACTTTGTAAGTTAGAATTTATGAGAGAAATTTTATCAAAAAAGAAATTATAGTTCAATCAGTAATATCCAGACTCACCAATGAACTGAGTCTTATATGAAAATATCCTTGTGGAAACTAAACTCCAATCTGTACGTGACAATCTTGAGTAAATCAGAATCCTTTAGGATCTAGCCCTCTTCTCAATCAGTGAAAATGTAGGGGGAGAACTATACAAAGTTAGAGTGCCCCAGAGCTCCCTCACTTGATAGATTGAACTTTAAATATGTCTTACCCTATTACCAAGGGAAGAAAGATGGAAGATATTTGTTTGTGGGACACCCTTATTTTTTTAAAAAAATGAGCAGGTCTCAAATATTTTAGCTGATAAACTAGTCTCTTTCCAGAGAGAGTCTAAACTCTTTTGGAAGGACTTCCAACCAATAATATCAGGACAGTGCAAGAAAGTGTGCTGTGAAGTGTTGAATAAATCAGACCCTTCTGGATACTTCTCAAAGTTGAAGTCAGTTAATTAGCATCTTCAGTAGAATGAGTGGGTCTTCCCCAAATTCTTATGTTAAATTCTCCACAAACCCCAATTTCATGGTGTTAAGAAGACAGAATATGGGTTAATTAGATCATGATAGTGGAGGCCTCTTGAATGAGATTAGTACTTTTATTGAAGGGACCTCAGAAAGTTCTCCTGTCCTCTTTCCTCTATATGATAATACAGTGATAAGTCAGCAGTGTGCAAATGATGAAAGGGTCCTCTGCAGAAGCCGACCATGTTATCACACTGATCTCACATTTCCAATCTCTGGAAATATGAAGCAAATTTCAGGGGCTTATGAATCACCCCATCTAGAGCATATTTATAGCATCCAAAGATTAGAACAACTACAAAACTTCTTTTTGGAAAAAGCTGGATCACTATCTGAATAATTGGGGAATGTAGGTCAGAATCTCCGGCTTGACACATCAAATAGACTTCACAGTCGATGCCGCCCATTAGAATATATTACATGTATTACAAAATTGGTACAAAATTGAAATGATTCATGATTGAGACTGTCTTATTTTGTAAGCAATATAACCACATACAATATTAAAGACTCCATGTGTTAAATCCAACCAAAAAAGAGGACACTAGTAATTTGACACTAGCCACCTCAGGATAATGCATATTTCTGTGTCTTCTGATAACTTATGCTCCTGAAATGATTAGTGAAACTTGACATTAAGATATTTAATCTTTATAAGTTTGATAGAACAATCTGACCTTTAGATTACCTCAGTCTTGTGAATATTTATAAGGAAGCTATAATGAGGGGGCGGTAATAAAATGATAGAGAAGTGGACTTACTGATATTATTTCTTGGAACATTTTAACTTCTCTCACTTGGCCCTTTTTCACCCTCCAGTCAGTAGATGAGTCACTCAGATTCCGTGCACATAAGGGTCATTAGAGGCTGTGACATTTCAGGAGGAAACATAAATTGGGTCTCACGAATGAGGATTTTTTTCTTAAATCTCCATAATGGTGACTTTGCTTTGACTTGTTCATTACAGTTCCATCAGATTAACTTAATAAGTTGCAAATCATATACTGGGGGGTATTACAATTACAATCAACAGAAAATCAAACATTTAAAATTCTCACATTTCCAAGATGAGGACTGGAACTAATATTCACAAATTTCACTCACTATAATGTGTTTTTATTAAAACAAATTAAGTCAAAAGAATGATTTTATTTTAAAAACCATGAATGTATAAGAAGATTAACCACACAGACTTTAAAGTATACCTGTGCACTTCAGCCATTGCATAGGTCCATAGACCTCCTATTTCATGCCCATGATCTGGACCATTTGCCCAAAATTTAAGAAGACTATAGATGCATATCTGCTAAGTACTATATTTCACTTTCCGTATCTCTTTGTCAGGAATTTGATTTTATATCAAGGAAATTACTTAGTTTCTATCAAAGATATTCAAATAGACGTGTTCTCAAGAGGAACATTCAGAAGTAAGTTGCATTCTTTAGTTCCATAGTTTTGAAGGTTAAGGAAATGTTCAGGTTCTGTAAAAACAATAATACAGTACCTAGGACAGATTCTTTTACTTTCTCCTTGCCTGTTGCTTCTACGATATATTTCATGCATAATGTAATATGCCATATGTCTGATCATAAAGTCTCCTGTGCTTCTGATTTGTAGGCAGTGGAATTAGAGGTAAATGTTCCTTTCTAAAACCATTTGCATGGATGCATATTAAGGCGATACTCTTAAGTGAAATAAATAGGACACACGTGTGAATACCAAATAGTTTCTCTAAGTGTGAGAAACTGAAAGTGTAAATAAGGACTAACAGGCATAATAGATAATGTGAAATAGGAAGTAAAGGGGCAGAAGGGAAGGGGAAGCAGTAGGGGTAGGGGAAAACAAAGAAGGGAGTGGAATTAATATGAGAAAAAGAAAAAATGGAAACAAAGTCTTTATAGTTAGGGAGGGATGGAGGGGTAGAAATGAGGGCAGGGGAACAGGGAAAAAATAACCGAGATGGATTATGTAAAGGTTCAAATTTCCAGTGATGAATGTCATCATGTTGTATGTCTTAAATGTACCAATAAAATTAATTTTAAAAATATTTGCAGCCTTAGCTTAGAATCTTTCACGTTTTCCTTTGGAATGCCTGTAGATACATCTTAAATTTACTTTTGTCTTCTAAACAGTTAGCTCTGTGTGGAAGATCTTTATTTCATAGATTTCCATGGTGAAACCTAAAACTATAAGATCTCATTCACTTTCTCTCCAATGCTAGTCATTAAAGTAATATTTTGCTAGTAATAAAGCATGCACATGTATATTATTCCACCATATACATGAATATTCCTTTTGTATCTTCCTTATCCATACCATACCTTTAGCGTTACAGTAACTGTAATTTTCATGGACTACTGCAATATTTTCTGACTTGGAGACCCTGTGAACCACTGCTATTTTAAATAATTGTTATACGGCTCATGGGACAGGGTATATAATTGTATTCTTGATTACAATAAAGATACATTGCCAATAATAAGGGGGAAAAGTAGGTAGATTCCAGAAGAGTTCACACACAAACTATTTTTTGATCTCTCCTTCCTATGAGCTACTGCACAAAGAAAATTTTCAAGCAATTGTAATTCCAGAAACATTGTCATGTCCTGCACAGGAAGCACATTAGAGGCTCAATGCCGAGATTTCTTAATGGGAGACACTTATGTAGTCCCCAGTGGCAAACAGGTCCCCAAATTCCAGGCTCCTAGGTGAAAGCAAGGGCTGAACATGAGTCATATTGTTAAAACTTACAGTCTAGGCAAAACAATGCTTTATTATTTAACACTCTCAAAATCCAGGTTCATAGATGCTGGCTGTTAGCCAAGCTTGCAAGTAATGTCAAGCTTGCTGTTGTAAATCTTGTACTTGCCAGGTTGTTACACTTTCTATTATGATTGGTTCCAATCCATTGTCTACATAGAGAGAAAAACTTGTCTTGGCTGTGTACTAAACTATTGTCTTAAATCCATGAAGTTATTTCATAAATTTCAGTTAGGTCTAGAAGACCAACAGGGCGGAACGTTTTCAAGACATCATATTGCTTTGTGCAGGTAATTTTTGTCACTTACACTCTGATCATTTTATCTCACACATTCTCATTCATTGTCTGTGGTATTTTAGGGATATAACCACATCTGAATGGGTGCATGCTTGTGTGTTTTCCATTTAATACAGAGGTGACAAACTCTCTGTATGGAATAAGAGAATCACTATTTTAAGATTGTCAGGCATACAGTCTCTGATGTAACTACTGAAATTTGTCATTTTATTAAGGAAGCAGTGATACATAGTAGGTAAATGACTCAGTGTGCCTGTGTGTGTGGGTGTGTATGTGTGTGGTCTATTAAAACTATTTATAAAAAGTAGGTGGCAAGATTGATTTAGCCCATGGTCAGGATTTATTGAACTAATATTTAATATAAATAAGTTAATAATTAATGTTATTTTTAAAAATTCCTATACATATACACTATTTTCAAATTCTATTCCACCTCAAAAGTGCTGCATTTGAAGCAGTTAGAGTAAGAGAATAAAAAGGATGAGTGGTGAGATATATTTTCATGTACATATACTTTTATTGCATAAAATTGTGTTACAGTTTGAGGAAAATCTTCTAACTGCTTTCTTAGGGATGGTAAGTTAAATTATTTCAATTTTACCCCTTCTTACAAGAATGGAGTGGTATAAATTAGGAATGTTTATATCAATGGCACAGCTTGAAAGAATTGAATATCAGAATATTCAAATAATGTTTATTTTCAAAGACAGATACAGAATTCTCAGGTATAAAGCTTCAGAGTTACTTTTCTTTCCATTAGCCCTACCAGTGTTTCTCCACTTTGGATGCATATTACAATTATTCCAGAAATTTTAAACAAGTTCTAAATTAATTCAAACAAAAATCCAATAATTTATTGTCCAAAGTCAATGTTTAAGCTTCTTAAAATATTAAGAATCCTAGTTAGAACTGGTAAATAAAATTTAAAATGAAAAATGTTCCTATTTATATAGAAATTATCTATATGTAAAATAAATCACTACACCAGAAGACTTAAGCAAATACAGATTTATGAGTTTTATACTGATTCAAATTAATAGAGAATGATGTAAAATAGGTTCTAGGATATAGAAATACTTGTGGTTTGCTAGACAAATCATTTCAGGGAAATAAAATAGGGAATGAAAATGATAGTATACGTGCCCCTAGAAATAGTTGTGCAGTAAACTTCATTGAGAAATAATGACACCAAAATCGGTTAAAAGCAATGTTGTCAAATTTGTCGACTGGAAACAGTTGTACGATGTTTCTTTTAAATATCTTTTTGGTAACATATCCATATTAACTGTTTACTTAAATTTATCTTAAAATTACAATTATAGTAAAGGTACCACAAAACCAAGTAATTATGACCAAAATTACTCAATGCAGTTGTATTTCAGAATTTGCAATCATCTATTCAGCTATCAACTTAGGCTCTTGTGTTCACCGTAACTTCTTAATTTATAGAAGTGATGCACTGATCTTACAATACTACTGAAATAATTTACTGTTTATGCTTAATATCTAACTCAACAGTCTATAAATGCAAGGCCCAGCATTTTACATCAACTTAAGACTCTGAAAGCAAATACTGAGAAATGTAGTGATTCTAACATTCATGCTTTTAGATATTTCAGTCAAAGTATCTCCACTCAAATTACTCATAATATTTATTACAACCTAAGGAGATAACAATGTAAATTAAGCAAATGTCTAAGAAGATAGACAATTACAGAGAAGTAGTTTCTTAAATAACCTGATTAAACATATGTAAATTCTTCTAATTTGGCATAAATAGCAAGAGAGAAAGAGTACAAAAATAACTTCAAAGCATAATTTTGAAATAGTTAAATCTTAAAAATATTTTTACTGATTATGTATTTCCCAATTTACAACTAAATATATTTTACTTTAGATAGTTTTCCTAGTATATAAAATAGGGCAAAGATTTTTTTCCAGAATTGAAAACAGGAAAATACCCCAGGAGGTAAGCACCTGGAGTTTGTGTGTCATACACTTTTTTTATAACAAAGAAAACTTTAAAATAGTTAGAGGAAGGAATAATAGAAGATCAGGAAGGGAAGAGGGAGGAAAGAAAAGGGAGGAAGAGAATAAAGACAGAGTGCATATTTGTAAATATCTAGGTTGAGAACATAATAATCACAGTCCAACAGAAGGAAGCAAAGCAAAAACGGAAAAGTGGAAGTTACACTCATGTGATTTAAATGGTACGAGATGTATAATTTATTGTGTTCAGAAGGTCTTGGGAAATAGTAAGTCTGCATTCTATTGAAGGATGGAAGACAGTAAAATTGCTATGAGAATGTGCATTTGAAATAACACAGTGCTTAATTATTATCATGATCCCTATTAGATTTACACCTTTAACAAAATTATTTACATGAAAATGAAATCTCAGTGTCCATTCTGTAAAAGAATAGTAATTTGCAATTTACACACTAGTTGACAAGATTAAACCAAATTGTATACTTGCAGTTCTTTGCAAATTCTTCATGTCATTTTATTATCATTTCTGTCTTTCTTGCTTTCTATCATTTTCTTCTAACATTTGTTTTTTTGTGGGGTTTTTTTGTTGTTGTTTTTTGGCTTTTTTTGGTACGGGGATTAAACTCAGGTCCTTGAGCTTCCAAGGCAGGAGGCAGAACCACTGAGCTAAATCCCTGGCCCCTCTTCTAACATTTGTTAAAGCACAGGGATACACCTCATGGATATTTCTTAGAAGTTATAGTATTTAAATACAAGGGGAAGTGTTTTAAACGTATTTTATCAAAGAAAAATGACTTTCTAAACATCTATTTTATCAGATTTACACACTTTCCTTCCTGGTGGAGTTTCTTTGCGCCAGTGGTTCCTGGAACATCGCCAAGATGGTGATGGCAAAATAGGGCAGACAAAATGATGCTAACTCCACAGGGGAGTGTGAGGTCTGTAGAAGGATCAGTGGTTGACCCAGAGAGCAAATCTGCAGGGCCAGCACGATGAGAGGACAGCTTGTGTGAACAGACTCAGCGAGCAAGCACTCAGGATGACATGGGTCAAGCGTGGAGACCCCTTCACGTCTCTTCTCCAGGATGTGCTTCCTACTGGTTTTTTTTCTCCCAAGAGCAGAGTGGTGATTAGAGGAGCAGACTTTAGAATTTCTTCCAAGTTCACCAGCTGCTCAATTTTGAGGTTGATATTACTGTGGACCAAATACTGATGTGTCCCAAAGTTCATGTTGAATTTGAGGGTCCACTGTGATGCCTGGAGACTGGGCCTTCTGGAGGTGATTAAGGTTAGGTGAGTTATGAGAGCGCTGTTCCTATGATCAGATGAGCATGCTTATCATACGGCTCTCACATCTCTCTCCCCATACACTTTTTATCCCCTCCTTTTCTCTCCCCTCTCCACTCTTCTCCTCTTTCTCTTCCAAGTGAGGATATAACAAAATGCTCAAGGATTTGCAAGCCAGGAACCTGAATGATCAGCATATTAATTCTGGATACAGCAGCCCTCCAGAACGATGAAAAACAAATGTTGTTTAATCTACCGACTTTATAGTATTTTTATACTATCCTTAGTGGAGTAAGGCATGTCACACAATTCATAACATATTTTTCTAACCGCTATGAAGTATAGAATGTTCTACTGGCATCTTGAAATATTTAATTTTTCAATAATTTAGAAAACGCTTGTTTGATATTCCCTCAACTTTTCTCATTACTACACCAAAGAACAAAAGTTAAGTCTTCAAATACTTGTAAGACATTTAAGTAAAATCTTCTGTTTTGCAACATTCACAACAAAGTCAAATAATGTATACCTCTGTGAAGAAATCAGCCCATGTGTATTTTGAGCTAAAAGTTCATCGAGAACATGCTTTTATACCATTTTATTCCAAACACATATATTTTAATATAAGTACATTTAGCTTTATAAATCTGAAATAAGTATTATAAAGATATGTATATATAAGTATATGTATATATATCTATATATGTATACATTCAATGACACAGACTGTGAAAAAGAGTATAAAAAATGAGAACTGCTTGGTTTAAATTAACTGTACCAGAGTTAAAAAAACATTCATACCAATATGTGTAGCCTAGAGAAATAAATAAGTAACAGGAAAATTGTAAAAGTTTGAAAAGTAAGTAATCATCAAGGCCCAGTGGAGGCTTTTTTTTCAACTAGGAGAAGCAGCAATAAATAAATGGAAAGATTTCTCTTATAGTGTAAACTTTCTTTAGATATTTCAAGAATTATTGAATTGACATTAATTAAGAGAGCAAAAACTCTGGAAATCTAAATAATTTCCTTAAAAATATGATCTCAAAATCATTAAGGAAGATTTTATCTCTAACATAACTTGCAAATTTCTGTCAATAAAAAGATTTTAAATACAGTTTAGTACAGTCATAAAGATGCACTGCAGTCTACTGAGAAAAGTGTACTTAATTTTATTGATTTTTCCCATCAGTTTGAATTCCCTCATCTCAATGGTCTTTTATCATTTTTATTCAGAAGTGAATAAGGGGACAAAATTCAATTTTAGTGTACCTTTCAGATTATTATTTATAATCACATTCTAGAACATTGAATATGATTAGCCAACCACTTAAGATTTCACCCAAGAAGCAAGCTTTAGAATTTCTCCAGAGGAAATTAAATTTTCCATTTATTTTATATAGCTTATATATTTTAAATAGGTGGAATGATTTCTGAGGAAAAAAAACAGTAGTAGTGTTTATTGTTTTTAAGCTATGAGTTGATTTTATGAAACATAAACTACTTTGATTTGCATCTCCTAATAATTACATAGCTGTTATGTTATATGTTGGTAGAGATTTCTCTTCCACGGATACTTCTAAACACATTAAATGGAGGATTTTGTGCTACTGGTAAAAATATTCGTATTTTAGAGATTTCGGTATTTTTAAATACTTTTAGAAATTGAGGTTTTTTAAAAGAGGCCACTAATAGGTTTTTTACTCTTTTCTGGGCCTTAGAAAGGCATAATAATAAGTAAAAATTATATGAAATTAAGATTTTCATGCTGATATATATATATGTACATTATAAAACTATATATACTTATGTGTACATGTATATATCCCTATGTACCTATACATATAAATGTATGTAAATATACACATATATGTGTGTACATCTCTATATATGTATGTGTATGCATGCTTTATACATACATGTATACATATATATACTAAATGTTTGATAACTTGTTTAACATATACATAATGATATATACATTATACTTACATATACATGCACATTATGAAGTGGTACCTCAATGAAGCTAATTAAGAAGGTTTTGAACCTCTAGTGTCTTTGGTCTTGGGTTTTGATTTCCTTACTATTTAAATGACTTTCCAGGAATTGTTTTTAAGGCTTGCCAAAATCAGTCATTCCAACACATTCTCAAAAATGCCCATAGATTAAATTTTACTTTTGTTATTCATGTATTTCAACCGTGGGAATACTTACGTACCCACATTCTTATACCATCTTTCTCCATTATCTCACTAGCAACTGATGTTTTCCTACATGAGTGGAAGATCTCTTTTCAAAGTGCGACTTAGCTTTTAAGATATCTTGTAGCCTATGTCATGAGTTTACATAAGTGTTTTATAAAAACTATTTATGGTTAGATATTTTACCTAGATAAAGCATGTTATTTCTAAGCATAAATAATTTCTTTGTCATAAATGTCAGGTCAGTATGTTAACTCTTCTTTTAATAACAGGCAATCAAACACACTTAGTCACACCACAATATACAGTGTAAGTCATGAGAATCGAGAAGAACGGACAAAGGGGCAATCAAAAGAAAAAAACATATGTGACTACAAAACCGGTGTAAGTACAATTCAGGCCAATAGATGTCATCATTGATAAGATTCTATATCATGTAATGGGTACTATCAAAAATATTCATAATTGTTTGAAAATTACTTGAAGAATTCTTGTTTTCTTCTAACTGCATATCTTTTTGAAGCTAGATTTTTTTTAAATGTTATTGATCAAAATAAAATCCTTTGACATGCAGAAGCAGCTATGAAATTCATGTATCTTCTAAAGAAGACAGTAATTAATGAATATCACTTCTCACATTGGAAAAATTTAAAAGTAAGAATATACTAATATAAACACATACTGGGCTTATTAAGGTATCTTCAGGTGGGTTAATAATTAAATGTAAATAAATCACTTCACTTCATATTGCACATCATCTAAAGCTTTTGGCTTTCTAAAAAAACATTTTAAAGTATGACACTTCTGAAGTGGAGTATTTTATAACCACTGCCTTATATCAAAACTTTTCAAATTTGATAAATAAGGATACTGTTTATTTTGGTGACACAGCCAATTATACAGTGTTCTTTACTAGCTTTTTGTAATTTTCAATTATTTTCCATTTCATCAGGTGAGGTTTGCCTTCATCTTTGGTGGTAATATTTTTATTTCCTTTTCTTTCTTTTTTTCTTCCTTTTTCCACAACTCTTTCAACCTCATTTCTGAGATTTCACAATCTCTTCCTAGGAGTTTTATTTTACATTTCAACAAAGGTTTATATAGGATTGAGATTCATCATGTCTTTTTATTCATGATTGTATGTTTGTTCATCATTAACACATCCAATATATTTTTCTCTACAACAAGAGGTAATATTGTATTATTTTCTTGTTTGTGGGCTTTTTATTTTAAATTTATAGGACTTACTTTTAACATTATTCATTTTACAGAAGGTGACAGCTTTTCCTAAACAACTATTTGAAGAAAATTGGGCTGTAGAGAAGCTAGAATCATGATCCTTGGGAACTGCTAATTTCCTTATTGCGAAGTCTTGTTTAGTTTCTATTTTCCACAGCAATTAAATTAAAAAAAAACTTTTTTGGACAATGCAGTCCCTCTTTTCTTTTACTGCTACAATGACAGATTGTTTCTGGAAAATATTGCTTTCATGTGTGATAATGTTTCAAATATCTTAGAGTTCAGGTACATTTCCCTCATTTGTCTGTAATCTTTCTACTATTATACAGGAGGTGATTTAGGGTTTGTGATAGGATCCATTACAATTTTAGATGTTTATGCTTTATGGTATTTCAAAGTTTATAATCTTACTTACATACATTTTGCGTGTGTCATACCTTTTATTTGAGGTCTGTTTTCCCATGACCATATTATATTTTATTCATAGATGTACCCTCAAAGCTCAATACATGTAACTTAATAACATATTTTTAGATTATTTCTTGAGTTATTGATTCATGTTATTTTGTACAGAATGCAGCACTGTTTTAGGTCAATTTTCTTTTCAAAACTCAGAGCTTTTGTGACATAGTGTTATTCTAAGTCCATTTATGGCGCTTTGAACTTTTTTTATATATATGTTATTTTTGTTCAAATAAACGTATGTTAATTATTATGTGGCATACTGTAAGAATAACATTTCCTGAGATTATTTATGTTTCTGGTGAACATACATTTTTTTTTATTCTTCCTTGCTAATTCATGTTCTATTTTTTTATTTTGATATATTAATTTATGGTATATTATAATATTTATAATTTAGATTAACATATAAAGAATTTTGTTTACATGAATATACTTATATAGTATTCCTTTTGTCTGGCAGTATGTCTACATATATATTGATTTTGTCACATAAATATTGCATTTTATATATTTGACTAAGTGTTTCTCTGTATATGTGCATGTAGATCTTCTCATTCTATACATTAATTTAATAACTAATTTTCACTTGTGTTTCAATTTTATATCTTTAAAGAAAATGGAAAGTTATATCTTAGTGAGATACAGCCTACACTTATGTGATGGTTTATACAGGCATTTTAAATGCAAAAGATAAATATTCCTGTTATTTGACTTTTCTCTGTGAACTTGCCAAATATATCTATGCTTTAGCAGAAATAATCTTATTTCTATATTTTCTAATTTAAACCGTATAAAGACAATACCTATTCCTTTACTCTCATTAAAACTTCTTCCTTTATTTGATACTTGTACAAAATTGCCTCAAATGCTTTTTAGCCTTTTCAGAAATTAGATGCACGTGATTATTGTTCCTCATCATTTCTTGCCAAATATAAAATATATGTGGTCAATTTTTAAATTATTATGTTTTGAAAATTGTGTATGTAATGTCCATGTATATATCTTATAAAAGAATTCATAATAAGTGAAGTGTCCAACTGTTCAAGAACCCATTATCTTGGTTGGATAACATGCTCTGACTCCTGCCATCTTGAAGGTCATGCTGATTGTATTGATCTGGTTTTCTATTTTTTTCCATTAACTTTATTTTAAAGGCAATTGTGCTGAAGAGGTAGCAGTACTCACTGACAGCTTTCTGTTCCATGTCCCCCACGGAGATCTTTAGTTTTCTGTGGTGTTTTTGTACTTTAGTTTGCTAATGAGCTGTCTTCTCCAAACTGTCAGTTCCTAATACTATGCTGATTCCTCAAAGCCATCCAGGACCTCCCTATGTGTGGGTTTGTAAAGAATGCTTATCAATTTTGTAAACTTTCTCAGTTTCTAATATTTAAAGGACTTGGGATGTTAAACTTGGCCTATTGTGCTAGGTTGTTTTCTTAGACAAACTAAGGTATGAGAGATTTATTATAACCTCTGAACATTTTGTCTTTTTGTGCATGACTTTATAAAAATAATTGCACAAAATTACTATTACTTTACCCTTTTATAAATGTTCTTGGTGCAGAAAAAGTAGTCAATTTGCAGACCATGTTAGTCTAATATGGTATGAGTAGCTCACAGAGCACATACTATATAGCCTTAAAAAGGAGAAATCATTACTATGAGAGAATAATTCATATATAAGTCAGACAATTTCCTAATGATTCACTAGACATTCTTTATATCAAAAAGATAAAAACCAATTTGTCCAAAAATAATAAAAGGAGCTTACTTATCAAAAAATCTCAAGTCCAGTGTTGGGGGACCCCACCACAATTCCTGGGTCTGTTAGCTGAGCTGGGTCTCATAAATACTTCTCCTATTGCATTGTATAACAAAACACGCCTACTCATTTTTCCACCACTCATCCAAAATATACAAAATACGTGGATTGAAATGAATCTTGCTGGCTTAGACATGGATTTATTTTTTGAAATCACACAGAGCATAATACAAAAACAAGATTGTTAGAGAAATGCTGCTGGAGAAGTATGAAATGAATAATAAGCTTCAGTACAATCAGACCTCTGAAGCATTTGTTTGGACAAAACTGGAGTGCTGCTCAGACTTTTTGTTTCCATCTTACTGTTCCACAGATTCTGCCATCTTTTTTATGTGATTCTACATGTACAAGATAAAAGTAATTAGGTTGATTATGCATTCTGAGAATCATATGTGTCAATATTAAATATTTGGGAGGGGGCTTTTGAAGATAGAACCTGATTAAATATAAAATCTGCAATCTTTAGGCTCTAGATTTCTTGGTTTTGTTTCTCTTGCTTGGTTCTATTGTGCCAAACCCAAGGTTGTTTACTTTCTTTTGTTTATGATAATCTCTTCCTGTGAACCCATTAATTTTTCTATTATTTATCCTAAGAATGTAAATTAGAGTTATTTTCCTCCAGCATCTGCCTTAGTTTTGATTCCAACCAAAATCATGACCAAAGAGAATACTAAATTGCAATAATCTGATTATGTGAATGTGGAAGGGGGGGCATGAGAGAGAGAGAGAGACTGAGAGAGACACAGACATCCTACTTTAGTACTTTCTAAAGTATTTGTTTCCCTGTGTCACTGTTGCTTTTGCATTATGAAGTGTATTACATGGGCCCTCAGTGAAGATCATATTTCTCTCTCGCTGACATTTACATTCTGCTTGGCTCTTGATACTTCTAGTAATGATTGTAACATTTTACATTTCTGGGTGGAAGACTTTCTTGGGCACTTTCCTACCACTTGTGTTTTAATTTAGATTTCTTTTTTTGTTTTGTTTTGTTTTTGTTTTTGTTTTTTTGGGGATTATTGAGGATTATTGCTGCTTCATTTTCCCTGAAGTTCTTGATAATTTAAAAAAGAATACATATGACTCTGGGCTTTTCTTAGTTGCTAGGCCTTTTATTACTGATTCAATTTCATTGCCTACTATTGGATTATTCAGAATTTTTTATATCTTCTTTGCTCCATTTTAGCCATTCATATTTATCTATGAAAGCACCCATTTCTTCTGGATCTCCACTTCATTAGAGCACAGGTTTTTTAAGTAATTAAGAATAAACTTCTGGATTTCAGTTGTGTCCATTGTGATTTTAAACTTTTGATTACTTCTTGCATCGATATGGATATGTTATTTTCTTTGGTAACATTGGCTAAGATTTTGTCTATTTTGTTTATTCTTTCAAAGAAACAGGTCTTTGTTTCATTGATTATTTGTATTTTATTTTAGTCTCAATTCCATTAATTTGTGCAGTAATTTTTACAATTTCCTCTCTGAACTACCTTTGGATTGAATTGTTCTTATTTTCCTTTGTTTTACATGTTTTATTTATCAATTTAAAAGTATACAAATAATTTTTAAAACACAACACAAATAAAGTAAACATAAAAACAGACTAAATGGAAAATTATGCAAACAGGCACACTAGTCTAACACTGACTGAATAAAACGTTGTGTAACTATATTAACTTGTCACTATTCAGTTTGTCCTCAAAGTGAATGAGGATTACAGTGATCATTTAATGCCACAGAAGGCAGTTTTCTAGTAAGACTTAATATTTAATGCATGTTTCACTAAACGAAGCACTTTACTACATAAAGCAAAAAACAAAAATGAAAGGGAGATCAGATCCCAAATACTACTGAAAATTTCAGAACACCTCTCTCAGAAATTGACAGCTACAGAAGGTAGGAAAATCTATAATGGAATAGTTAAAATTAGCAACATCATGTCGCAAGTGGTGGATTATACTATATGCAAAAACTGAAGAGTACACAGTCTTCTCAAAGTCACAAAACTATTCCACCAAATATACCATGTTCATAGAAATAATGAAGACCTTAACATATGTAAAGAAATGGAAATCCTGCAAAGTAAGCTCTTACATCATATTATAGAGAAACTAGAAATCGACATCAGAAATATATTTAGAAAACATTAACATTTTTCTCTGCCTTTTTTCCTATATCTGTAATTTATTTCATACTTTATGTATAAAGTTTTTCATATAAGAGAAGCACACAATATTTAAACGGGTGTGACTGATTTATTTTACTTAACATTATCAAGGTGCATCCATTTTCCTTTAAATGACTCAAGTTTATCTTTATTTATGGAAGAGCAGTACAACCTTTTGTTTAGATATTATATTTTCTTTCTCTCTTTTTTTCTTTTTTCTTTTTCTTTTTTTTTGGTCCCGGGGCCCAAACTCAGGACCTTGCACTCTCGAGGCAGGCGGCAGAACCACTGAGCTAAATCCCAGGCCCTGTATTTTCTTTTTTATACTTTTGTTAGAACATATTTCAGCACACAATGATAATGTTCACTGTAGGGAATTGGTGATATATATATATATATATATAATTATTAGTTAATTTTATTGGTATATATACATATATATAAATATAGTTATCAGTTAATTTTAAACAGTAGTTGAATTCTCGTCTTGATTTCTTCTGTACCTTCTTGACTCCTGAAATTATTACTTATTTTTATGTATCTTCATAGTGTTTTTGGATTCTTTTGCTCTCAATTTCTAGTTTTATTGCAATATGATTTGATAATACACATGAGATAATTTTGATTTGTCTCTATATACTTAAGCCTGATTTATGAGCTAATATATGATATGTTTTGGAGAAAATTTCATTTAATTCTGGAAAGAATGTCTCATGTTACTGGGCAGAACAGTTGGTAGATATCTGTTCAGTCTTTTTGTTCAAAAGTTCAGCTCACATTCTTTTGCTGAATTTTGTCTTGGTAATGATTTAGTTCCTTGTAATAATTTTGAGGTTTATATCAACTTTTATTGTCCAGTACAGTTTGTTTTATGAAGTTGAATGTACTGGCATTTTATGAATATATATTCATAATTGCTATTTCTCCCTGTTGTATTGTTCCATTAATCAATATTTAGTTACATTCTTTGCCTCTTTGATCAATTTTGACTTGAAACACAAATTTTCTGAAAACAGCATAGTTATCCCTGCTTATTTTAGGGCTCTTGTTGCACGAAATGTTGTTTTCCATCTTTTGATTTTTAGCCACTGAATTTCTTTGTGGATTGGATGTTTTTCTTGTATACAGCATATTATTGGGTTTGCCTTATGATCAAGTTGGTCAATGTATGTCTTTTAATTGGGGAGTTATTACACACTGAGTCTTATTACTGAAAGGTAATGATTTATTCCTGCATTGCATTATTCTCAGGTTGCTGATTTCTTATTTTCCATTCTGCTTAACTGCTTCACCCTTCTATATCATTTTTTTTCATTTAAACATTTTGATCTTATTAGTATCATTTTTTTGTCTTTCTAGGATACCCTTGAGAATTTTTTGGATTGCTAGTTTGGTGGTCATACATTTTATAAGGAGCTCTTTGCCATGACAAGATTTATTTTCCATCAATTTTTAAAGATAGTGTTGCAGTATACATTAGTCTAGGTTGGAAGTTTCCTTTTAGGATTGGAACACTTTACTCCACAGTCTCCTAGCTTTTAAGGCTTTTGTTGAGAAGTCTGCTATAATTCTAATGAGTTTATTTGCATAAGTTATTTGCTACTTTTCTTTAACAGCTTTTGACATTCTATCCTTTGGTTAAATTTCTGGGATTTTGACTACGATATGTCATAGAGAAATTCTTTTGATCTTGGCTCTCTAGAGTTCTATATTGCTCACTTTTATGTTTGTGAGATTCATTCCCCATACTTGAAAATTTTTCTGTTTTTATTTTGGTAAATGAGTTTGTATGCCTTTTGTGCATTCCAATTAATCTTGTATTAGTCTCTTTTGTATCTTCAAGTAGCTTTCCATATTATTTTGTTGTTTTTGAAGTATTTCTGAGTATATGCTCACCTGCACCATCTGTGTCTTATAAATCTTACATGCTGTACTTGGTCACTTATGTTACTCATATTTTCAACAGAATGTTTACCTCCTGTGTTTCATTTTGGTGGCATTTCACGAAATCTAATTCTTTGCTAATTTGGTCATTCATATTTTGTGTATTGTTCTGATTAGCTCAGCTAGCTCTTCTTTAGTGTCTTATCTAAGATTACTGATCATTTTGAGTCCATTATTTGTTTAACTGTATCATCTTTGAGCTCACTAAGCACAGTATTGATCTGTTTTGTGGAGTTTTTGTCTCCTCTGTGTCATTTCCAATAATTAAGCTGTTTTGCTTTGGTTTCCTTTGCATCAATGCACAATGGATCAGCTTTGGAGGAGTTAGGAGATTGTGGAGGCATTTTGTTGTCTTGTGTTCTCATGTTTTGCTCTCTCTGTCTCTCTCTCTGTGCTGAGTATTATGTATGGTGTGCCAATTACACTGGAAAGAATTAGTATCTAGTATGGAGATTTCTTGAGTTAGTATCTGTTTTCCAGTCACATGCTGTGGGCATGGCTAACTCTATACTATGGTTCTGTCCTGAGATCTGACCAGATCTATAATTTTGGGAGGAATAGATTCAGTATACTTTGCCCAGCACCTAGTGCTCTAAACATGAACTGCATTATTGCTGATGTCACAATGGCAAGCAAAATATTGACATGCAGTAATTAACAGTTAAGAGCAACAAATACGGCACCCTGGCAATAGCAATAAAATCAGCTGTAATAATACAATAAAAAATACACTGGAGCCCCAGGGATTTAGCTCAGCGGTTCTGCCATCTGCCTCGAAAGTGCAAGGACCCGAGTTCATTCCCTGGTACAAAAAAAAAAAAAAAAAAAGAAAATGCACACACACACACACACACACACACTGGATACCGACATACCATAAGAACCAATGATACCGACCTCTGTGTTCATAGCAATTGAAGGGAAACTTGCAATAATGATATAGACACAAAGACAAACCAAATATCAACATACTCTAAGTATTTACTAAACACATCTATACAACTATTAACAACAGAATCACATTCTAAAATAATATCATAGTGTGAACTAAATATCAAAACATTAATAAAATTCAATAGTAATACTAATAAAAATTGAGGATATATAGAAGGGGTAATTAAAGAAGAACTAAACTTTGAAAAATAAAGAAGAGGAAGGTGAGAAGAAGGAGAGGAAACAGTTAAAGTGTCATATGAAAATGTGAAAGAAAACTACTAGAATTAGGCAGAAGTAGCAGAAAATTACCAACAAAATGAATAAAACAAAAAAAGCAGAAGAAAATGGAAAAAATTAAAAATAAAAAATTCCTTAAAAAAGAAAGAAAAAGAGAAATTGCTCTACTTTTTTGAAAGGGTGGTGTCTTCTGAGGGCCTGCAGTCTTGGAAGCCACCAGATATGGGGGAGGCTTAGTGAATCCTCATTAAAGACTATTTGTTGCCACATTCATATATTTTCTGTGAATGCAGAGCACTGGTCTACATTTCCCGCCGAGTGTGGTTATCAATGTTTTCTAAAGGTGAACAGTGGTACCTTGATTCACAAATGTAATTCATTTATGATTCTGGGAAAAACGAGCCACATCTGTTTATATGGGAAAGATGTCTGTGGTTCTGTTTATTACCTAATGCACAGTCCACAAACAATAATGTTTATTAACTGAAGTACCATTGTACCAAATTACATCAGTTTTGCTCCAGTTTCTGTGTACTCCAAGTCAATGCACTCTCTGACTAGCTTCATGACCTGTGAGTTTGTGAATTGCCCACTCTTCTGTCCAGAGGCCTTTCTCTCCAGACATCCCAGGTTATGGCAACCATCTGAGTTGCCTGATCACCTTGGGAGATGATGAAATCATATAGACCACTGATTTCTATGGTGGAAGTGGCAAAAGGACCAGGAGTGGTGGTTAAGCAGTCCACTATTTCATGTCATGCTAGCTGTTTCTGACCCAACCAACTCCAAAAACCACACTTAACTGGACTGGCTTTGGACTAGTCATTGGAAAGTGAGACTGCAATGACCTTCCCAGTCTCAGCATAAACTTCTCATGGGTTCTCTATCTAGGCCACACATGCAAATGTCTCTTCTGCTCATATTCCACTCAGTCACTGTGATATTGGGACCCCAGAAACACTGAAATAGAGTTATTCTGTAGTTGTTCTGAATCTCATTCTTAAGCAATCCCTTCCAAAAATGTCTCCTGATTAAACACTCTCAAATATAGTGCGCACTGCACTGGATTTCTTTTCCAAATCTACCCTGTTTTGCAGAAAAGTTACTTTCAGAGGAAAACTCCATGTTGTTTTTTCAGTTTACAGTAGCTGTGGACTTTTACTGGGGCTTAGTGTTCTCAGCCTTGTCTATTGCTTTTTCCTAGAGCTGCCAACCCTCTCTGTGTTTACCTTGTGTTAGTGGAGACAGTTTCCACTTCTCAGAAGCTGAGGTTGGTGTTTGAAACAGCTCTGTTATTTTCCCTGCTTTGTTCTCATTTTCTCCAGCTTCTCTATAGCTTCTATTTTTCCTGTCAGCTGGGGCCCTATTCCTGAAGATCTCTATGTTTTTGTCACCCTGTGGTTAGCTTCCAATTCTAGGTCCTAGAGGGGCTCTGTTTCACTGCCAAAGTCTTTACTCCACAGTCTCTGAATTAATTTAATTCATGAAAAAAGTCACACTGAGTCCCAAATTCAGATTAGATGTTGGTCTTCAATTAAATACTTCGGTAAATTTTTTTTTCCAAAAAGTGAATTATCTCCATTTTGATGTAAACTAGCTAGGAGCATTTACCTAATTTAGACATGAAAATGTTTTGGGGGCTCCACAGGCAATAGAAGCATGCTATTTTAAACCAATCCTAGGCCTTCCAAAGGTCTTTTGTAAGGAACACATACAGATGATTTGATAATTAGAACCAATATCTTGACACTTCACACTTCAAAGAAAGAAGTAATAACTCCATAAACATATTACAACCTATTGCAAATTGATGATAAATTGCTGATTTCATAACATTTGATGTATAAATGCAAAAATAATAAGGTACAATTAAATGAACATTTTATATGTTATATGTTGTAGAGTTAATAGTAAGAGACATATATGTACTGCAGTAAAATCTAACATTTTATTACAAAATGTATTTGTATTTCAGAAACTGATAATTTATAATCTGGATATAAAATGCTCAACATTAACATAGTTATAAAATATGCTTGACAATAAGTTATTTGAAGAAAATAAATACTTGATTTGAAAATTTAATCTGATAGGGGAAATCTGTCTCTAAGAAAATCTTTTGATCTGTATACATATTTACAAAATATGTATGCAATACAGTATTTCTTTTATTTCCAAATTTCTGATAATTTAAAAGTTGTATTTTTCTGAATTCTAAAATTCTATATCCATTTTAACTTTTAAAAGACATAAATCTTATTAATTTGTGCATCTTAACGAGTTTATAAATAGCTAATAGTAAACTAACTGCTCAAATTATTTTGGCAAATTCAAGTAGCAATTACTCAGAATAAAAATGGATTCCTCTGATGTCTCAGTGGATTATTTTTACATTCTTACAGGAATGTGCAAATGTTGTTTTTTTCAGGACATATTAAAATTTTGACCTATGAAGTCGTGTGGATCTATTAATAAAATGTGCATTTGGGTTAAACTCACACAATTATATATGAAAATACGCACATGAAAAGGTTTTCCTGTAAAATCATAGATATTCAAGGAGGTAGAATTGAGATTAAGGGGTTGGTGGTTACCTAGAGTTGATTAATAACATTTTCACAAAGGCAAAAATTCATAAAGGAAACAATTGAGAAAGAGACAAAGAGAATATTAGGGTGTCCAGGCTGTAATAGCAAATGGACACTTTTCCTTCCAAAAGTTTTGTTTTGTAGGGAAACACTTAAACATTCTTTTTGTAAAATATATCTACTTTGAAAACTACACAAAATGTTAAATTATGTTTAAACAGCTTGAACTTCCAGAAAATATTTTAGCAGACATCAAGTTACTCATCACCTTGACTGAACATAATCTATTATTATCATATTATTATTAAATGAGAGATTTGACTGTTCTAAATTTTACTGAATAGCATCCCTCATCATGAATTTTTGTTTAAATTATAAAAGGACACCAGGTACCATCTATTACCATTTCTATTTAATACAGTACTGAATGTTTAGTTTGCCTTTATCTAACTCTCCAGGAGCAACATAATCATTCTATAATACAAATAGATACTACTAAAAATAAAAATTATAAAACATTGGTAGTTATTTCAGTGGTTTTATATACTATTAAGTGAAAAAGAATGAAAGAAATGTGACTCTCTTAGGTAAAAAACCAGCAAACCTCACTTAAGAAAAACTAGTACAAGGAAAAGAAAGTGTCATCATTATTTTTTATTTATTCATGTATTTATTTTGGGGTATGGAGGATTGAACTTGGGACCTTGCGCTTTTGAGGTAGGGGGCAGAACCACTGAGCTAAATCCCCCACCCCATGTCATCATTATTGACATAGAGGTACTAGTACCAATATCACTTTAAAACTAATAAATTTTAATTAAAACACAGAAAAAAAGAGTAAATGAAATACACCTAACATCAATGAGACTAGAAAAATATAATAATTTATTAAAAGAAAAGTTATGGAAAAGAAGAAATAAAAATCCATAATTCATTGAAGATATAACCACTTATGACGAAAACTCTAGATTTTCCATATAGAAACATTTTTACTTTTTTTTTTCTTTTGGAGTGCTGGGGTTGGAACCCAGGGCCTCCAGGATACTAGGCAATTGCTCTAACACCAAGTCACATCTCTAGTGGTTTTTGCTTTATTTTGAGATAAGATTTAACTAAATTGACCTGCATAGCTTCTAACTTCTGATCTTCTTACCTTAGTAATGTGAATGGCCATAAACATAACCTATTTTGTAATATTTAGCTAATGTTTGCTCAAAAATATTAGGAATAATTCTATCACAGTTCAGCTGATCCCACAGATTCCTAATTCTACATTATTTCAGTTTTAAATTAGAAATTGTCAGTATATATGGATAATTTTTTTAAAGCTAGTATTTTCAACATGATCATTTTGATACGTTTTAAAACTAAAAATTCCTTGCAGTTTTTTGAGAAATAAACATACATTTATAAAATATATTTTTCTTGATACACTGCTCATTTCAATTGCAAAAGTTTTATTTCAGTGTTTGCATTTATAAAGTTTTATTTCAATGTTTGCATATATATTCATATATACAATTAAGTAATGACATTTTTTCATATGCTCATCTTATGTCATGTATGTATTAAGGAAATACTGGCTATATAAAATGAAGTGTTGAGATTTCCACTTTTTAACATGTGCTAGCATTGATTAAAATTTTCAGTAGTGGTGTGAGCTCAAAGCGTATCCTTCCCTGGCTTGCCCATTCTCTTCTGTTTCCTGGCCATAATGACATGAGCAACTTTCTGCTATACAGGCCCTTCCACCATATTGTTTCTGTGCTTAATCCTTCTAAATATGGACTAAATTTTCTGAAACATGACTAAAAATAAACTTCTCCCATTAGTTGTGAATGTTCTGTATTGTCTCAATTCAAAGAAAGTGATTAAAACAGATTTTGGTATTAAGCATGGAGTTGTTGCTGATACTACTTGGCCATGTAGTTGCAAAGCCTTTGGAACAGATTCACAGAAGTTTGGAAAAATTTGGTGATGCTGGCTGGAGAAGCACCCTAAAAGTTTTAAGCTGACATTGATGGGAGATTCTGGTCATAGCTCAGAAGACCAGAATGTTGATAAAATGGTAAACAATAAAAACCAAGCTTAGGAGATTTCAATTGGGAACAAGGACTTCATTGGCAGTTGGACTCAAGACCATAAAAGCTACTCTTGGGGAGAAAATGTATCCATATTTTGTCCATGTCCTGCGATTTTTGTGGGAGAATAGGATAAAGGGCAGCAGAATAATTAATTTCATGGAGAAAAATTGCAAGACAGCTAAATATTTATACTGTTTCATTTGCACTTTTAGGGGCTTTTATACAGCCTGCCATGTTTTGTGTCTAGATGTCCACCCAAAGACTCATGTGGTCATAGGCTTGATCTAGAGTGTGTGAAGCTGGAATTGATTCATGATTCAAAGCTAAGCACAAGGGCACTAGGGTTAAGGATGTGAGTGCTACCTGCCCTAAATAGTCTGAATAAGTTAAAAAGGGCAGGGAGATGCTGTTAAGGTCTCTTGTTGCCTTTGCTGCCTTGTGAATGCCATGTTGTTTTTCCTCTGTGATGCCTGTTTGCCATCCCTAACTTGAAGCCAGCTAAATATGGACTGAAACTTCTACAAACTGCAAGCCAAAGAAACCCTTTTCCCTTTAACTTTTGATGCTGGGTATTTTGTCTCAGCAATGAGAAAAAAGTGACTTACAAACAGCCCTACAAATCAAGAGGAAACGCAAAACTGAGTGATTTTAAAATTTTCAGTTAACCCAGAAAGGAAGCTACTCTAATGTTGGAGCTTGCAAAATTTTTGTTGAAGAAAGTTTCGTTCCTAAAAGGATTGGCATTAAAAAGAAGTCATGTACTTTGTATTAGGACAATCAGAAACATAACTTGTGGGAGGGCATGTGAAGAATCATCAAGATCCCACAATTTCTTGGCTCAAGAGTGTAAACCCATAGATTTTTCATTTGAGAAAAGTGTCGCGGGGCACCCTTTTCTAGCAGGGAGAGCTAGAGCATTGATTCTCTGGCATTTGACTCACAGTGCTCAATCACTTAGGCAATTGAATGCATCTGTAGCCAAGATTCAAGGGGACCTAGCTGCTGGTCATCCTAATGGCAGACCTTGGAATCATCCAAGAGGTACTAGCTTCACAGGCATCCAGAATCCAAGAACTGTGGGGCCGGAGGGGCTTCCACCCATATTTCAGAAAAAGCCCTGGGATACCTGGCAGTATGCCTCTGTGAAGGCCATGTTGAAACTATTAGAGTGAAGTCAAAATTGGAGTTATGATCTCAGAAATTTGGAGATGACAAGGATTTAGAATGTCAGCAGAAGAATCCCTCAGGCAGCGTGACTAGAGTTGCCCCAAGAGTGAAGTCATGTGAGATTGTAAGCAGCAAAGCCACAGGGTGGGTCTACAAAGCCATTTGTATTTCCCATCTTACCACAACTTTTCCTGCATGCTGATTATACAGCTACAGGTTTCTTTATTTCTTTGGTCCCATTCCTTTGTATATACCTTTTCCAATCTTTTGGAATGAGAATGCTTATCCTGCATCATTGTAGGTTTGCAATGTTTAAATTTCTTTTAGATTTTTAAAAGGGCTCACAGCTAAGAGTTAAAATCCCAGATGAAGCTTTGTACTGGGACTTTTTACCAATGGTGAAACTGTTAAGACTTTGGTGACTCTAAGAGATGGATTTAATATAAATGCATTAAATATAAAGAAATGCACCTGAGTCTTGGGGATAACATGTGGAAGATTGTGGTTTATCTAGATGTCGCCCAAGAGCTTCATGGACTCATAAGCAGGACTGTTGAAAGAAGATTAGACAATGGGATGTTAAAATGGACTATTAGAGGTGGGTTCTGGTTGGAAGAGCCAGGTCACTGACCACAAAACCTGGAAAAGTTTTTCTTCTTCTTCTCCTTCTCCTTCTTCTTCCTTCTTCATCCTTCTTCTTCTTTCTTCCTTCTTCTTCTTTCTTCTTCCTCCTTTTCTCCTTCTTCTCCTCCTCTTTCTTCTTCTTCTCTGTCTTCTTCTTCTTCCTCTTCCTCCTCCTCCTCCTCCTCCTCCTCCTCCTCCTCCTCCTCCTCTTCTTCTTCTTCTTCTTCTTCTTCTTCTTCTTCTTCTTCTTCTTCTTCTTCTTCTTCTTCTTCTTCTTCTTCTTCTTCTTCTTTTCCTTCATCTTCTTCATCTTCTTCATCTTATTCTTTCTTGCTGTCTTCTCCTTTACTCTCTCTGCCTGCAAACCTCCATAAGATGAGACTGCTGCCCAGGCCCTTCCTCCATAACTTTCTGCATGGACTAAATACGTGAACCAAGATAAACCTTTACTTCTTTAATCTGTGATGTCAGGTGTTCATCCTAGAGACAAGAAACTTGCTACGATACTTATGGAAATTATTTATATATAATCCTGTGATAATTGCTATACAAAGCATTCCATGTTTAAGTGAATTGGCCCAAAGAAAGCACAGAAATGAAAATACAATTGTAAAACATCATTACAACCAAGCATCCTTATTCATTCTTGGTAAAAACGAAGAGCGCTGATGGATCACAATTCTCTTTTGCATGTGACAGCAAAACTTGGAAGAAAATAAAATTTTTTTCACAACACTGTGACAATAAAATATTGTAGATTATTATCGGTCTCAAAAGAAATGAAAGTTTTCAGAAGAATATTATGTAAACTGTTAATGAGATAAAATACTTGGTTAAATTAATATATTTTTATAATTTACAGTTATAAAATTGCAGATGAACCATTTATGTTAAAGAAAAGTAAAAAAGCAGTTTTCCTGTTATATTTTGTAATTAAATCCTAAGAAATACATGGTCAGTTCCAGTGGAATACAAACATTATGTTCAATGATAAAATTACTTTGATAATTAATTTCAAATTTACTTTAGTCAATCTGTTGATAAAAATGGTTATTTTAAAAGGAAATTTTGTTGACTCACCCATAGAACCTCACTAATTTTTATGGATAACTTAATAAATGTAAAGTTACATTGATTACTGTTCCACATACACATCTTTACTTTCCAGGTGGAAAACATTTAAACACTGATCTTAAGCGTTATTTAAAAGTAAAGGCTAAAAAATGGACTCTGACTATATTACACCCTTCAGGTAAAGCTTATTTTTTCTCTAAATATCTTGCAAAAAAACAAAAAATTGCTCCTGTATTATTGACTTGAAAATTATAATTTATTATGAATAAACAGTGATTTTTAAATTAACATGCTCTTTTTTAGTTCAATTGAGAAACTTATGATTTCTCTCTTTTAATCTGTTAACATGTTAAATTATATATCGAGAGCAGCATATATATAAAATAATATATAAGATAATATATAATATATAACTATATATAATATATAAATATATTTCAATCCCTCTTTTATTATAAAATCTCATTAGTAATTCTGTGCAGATATTTAATGCATTGCTGTAGTTACTCAGGCAATTAAAATATGTCAGACATTATATTCACATGGATATTGCTTGACTATTTTCTTTTTTAGTGGTATTCTTGCTCAATTTTTATAACAATGTCACAGTGGTCTTATAAGTTTAGAGAAATTCTTCCTCTAGAATGACAGGTTTCATTAAGATAGAAAATGTTTCTTCAGTTGTTGTTGAAACTGGCATTTGAAAGTGTTTGGCTCAGTGTGAAAGTGTCACATTCAATGCAACACAGATGTTGGGTGTAATAAAAAGGCCTGTATTTGGGTTTTTAGGATTTCTTTTAGGAAGCGCACATTCTAATTACAACAAGAATGTATAAAATAAAAAAGGAACTTAGAGAATCTTTATAAGGCTTTTGAAAAGAGAAAACTTAAGTAAGTTGCATAGGTTTTATCAAGAATTACAATTGGAGAATAAATTTACTTCTACTGGTCCAGTATAGACAAGTTTATGCTACATCATTGTTCTGGGAAAGATTTTAATGTATACAATACCCATGGTGTTCTTTCTCATTAAATATCTTTTCTTCAGTGTGTTGGCAAGGTCATACATAGGATATAACAGCACATGATGGATTCTGGGCCTCTTAAAGGAGTCCCTCCAACTTTCTTTTCAATTTTTTTCTTTTTACTAATACTCTTTTGCAGTGAATAATTTTTATAGTCTTTGTAAAGACTTGGTATGTGTACACAGCACATTTTAATTCTTTTTCATTCCCTTCTCATCTATCCTTTCCCTTCTGGCTCCATTTCTTGATCTTTTTTACTTCCTATTACCTATCTTTTATTTTGCTTTTTATTTATACTTTGGATTTTCATATTAGTGAAATATTTAGTATTTAAATTTAATATTTAAACTTGTGTATCTGATCTATTTTCTTAACATTATGGTCTCAAAGTCCACCCATTTTCCTTCAAATGACTCACTGGTAGGTTCATAGATCAATGTGTTAAGAGGTAGGACCCATTTGGAGATGGTGAATCAACAGGACTATGTCTTTGGAGGATATATCTTATGCTCTGGCTTTTTCCTGTCTGTCTGCTTCTTGGATACCATGGTCTGAGCAACTTTTCACCACCAAGCTCTTCTTTCATGCTATCATTATCTTGGAAGCCCCCCAATCCTGGTCTGAAACCTTTGAAGCCATGAGTCAAAAAACACCTTTTCTCCTTTAAATTGTGATTTTTATATATTTGGCTCTGTGATAAAAAACTGACTAATACAAATCCTTAGCATCAAAAATAAAATCATGTAAAAGCTACTCTTAAAATTAATTAAATTAAAATTAAATAAATGACTTTAAAGTGGAAAATGTGTAAGGGAAAATATTATTAAATTGAAATAGTAAAATTACTCTCTTATGTGTGCAAAATTGATGAATATTTATACTTTCACATGGTTCAACCTAAGTAACTGAAATTTCATAAAGTTTTAAATGTTCATGAGCAATCAGGAGTAAATTAAAAATTTAATATCATTTTGTACACATGACATTGTCAAAAAATTTAAAAGACTGACAATGTGACGTGTTTGTGAGGATATAAAATGTCATTTTACTGGATATACTTTGAGATACTTCAAATCATCTTCAAATTATTTATCCCTGGAAAGTACTCTCTTGATCTGGCCAATTGTCTATGAATATTAGCTTATTCATAAATATGTTGAATATCATCATACCTTTCTCCTAAACAAATTTCAATTGGGCTAAATACAGGACAACTTTGCCCCATTTACTGTCCCCTTCCCCAGAACACACTGTTGACATTGAAAAGTATGAAACCATGAGTCCTACTGAGAGCAAAGCAGAAGCAGGTTCTCCCCATGGATGCAGAGCAGAAAGTTTGCAGTAGGATAAAATTAATGGTAGAGGAAATCAAAGGAAATTCTTCATTCTTAGCCCAGATGCATTTATTCATGAAGACTCAGATCAAATTGTCCTATTATATCAAACTATCAATTAAAATTGACCCCAAAATGTGATTATTCATTTTTGCTGAACCTTCCTAACTCCTATTTCATCCACTGTTGTTTTGCTAGGATTACATTACTGTACAAGGCAATAGAAAAAAGAAAAAACAACAACTATGAATTCAAGCTGTGCTTTTAGAAGAACTTATTTGTATTGGTCTCTCTGACATTGCTGGGAAAAAATATCCAACATCCACAGCTTTAAGAGGAAAGGTTTGTGTTGGCTTATAGTATTAGTATGTTCAGTCCGTAGTTGGTTGGTTCAAAAGGCAGAAACAGCATGGTAGAAGAGCATGGAACCTGAAAAGTGCTCAACTCATGGAAGAGAGAGAGGGGAGGAGCCAAGGACAAGAATACAACCTTCCTGATCATGACCCTAGTGACCTGCCCCTTCTGACCAAGCCTCACCTGTGAACACAATACATTTGTGAGAAATTTTAAATTTAAATTATAACAGTGTAAGAATCACTCATAGCCTTGTGGTGAGTTGGGGATAAAACCATTCAAAAAACTATTTCCACTTCTCCACTATAGTACATGTTATGTAATGCAGAAATTCCATTGAAAAATTGCACACACATTTGCACTATGATGTTTTACAAAAGAAATATATATATATATATATATATATAGTTGAATAATGTCTACAGAAAAAAAGGAAATGATTATTACTAATGCAATGGATCAGTAATTGGAATACATTCACATGCTATATATAATAATAAGTATCAGTAAAATATGCTAAAGAAGTAAAAGAATATACCAGAAGAAAAGTATATTTGGTAAGCAGAAATATACACCAAGAATATTACTATGAGTAAGTACCCATAGATATGCAAGAAAAAATTACTATCTATAGGTACTTAAGTATTTGAAAAAAACCATAAAAACAAAATGAGAAAAATTGTATTCTTATATAGCAAGATCAAAGAATGGGATGAGGAAAGTAATAAGATTGGAGAACTTAAAAATATAATAGTTTTCCCCATTAACTTTTGTATTGTGTGTATATTTCCTTTTTACAGATGTTTTATATCTTGCATATATTGAATAAATATAATTTTATAATTACTGATTCTTTAGGAAGACATTTTGAAAATAATTATTCCTTCTTTGGCTTATGCACATAATTTATAAACATTAATATTATACGATATAGGACTATAACATAATTTGCTAAATCCTTAGAGTCTCATAAATGTTAAAATGATATTCTATACAACTCATAAAAATAAGATAATTCTAGTAAATCCACAAACTGTTTCTTTGTTTGACATAAAATGCTACCTTTATATATGTATAAGAATTAGTTTCACTAATGAAAATTGACATATAGCTTAGACAAATTTTACAACAAAGAAGAAATTTCCTATTGATAGATCTAAATGTTTTAATAGTCAAAGACTTATTTGAACACTACATGAGAAAAATGTTAAAATTGATTTTTTTTTTTTTTTTTTTTTTTTTGGTACCAAGCATTGAACTTGGGTCCTTGCACTTGTACAGCAGGCAGTGAAACCACTGAGCTAAATCCCCGGCCCAAAACTGACTTTTATTGGTAGAAAGTTTATAGATACTGGTCAAGAAAACAAGCTATATATAAGCAAACAGACTTTTGTTATGTTTTTCAAAGACTAACATAACCAATATTTTAAAGTTGACATCTATCCAGCTATATGAAGTAATGAACTGAACAATTATATCACTAAAAATAAATCCTTTGTACAAAGTAAAAGAAATCAAAATTATATTTTCTCTACAGGTAAAGGTGATGTCTTAACAAGTGATTTAAAATATATCTGTAAAATAAATAAAGACATTTAAACATGGAGTAAACACACAGTTAATTCATTAATAGCTTTTAATTAGTAAGGTGTAAACTATAGCTAAAATGAGTAATTTATTAAACAAATCTATGACTTTCTTCCAGTCTTGGAAAGTGAAATGTTTTTTAAAAGATTATTTTAAATGGCATAGTGGAAAACATCCTCTGATGTCTTTATTGCATAAAGTTTTCTTTAACAAAAATTTGATTCTTCTCTTAGAATATAATTAATATTCTATTAAAAGTTGGACTCAGAAAAATCAAACCATTTCATATGGAGTATAAAAATGTCATTAAATTGAAACTTATCTCTCATTTTATTCCCCCATCTTAAAAGGGCATTATTTTATCAATACTGTATGTTTTCTCTTCTTTTATCTATTTTAGTTAATATTCCTCTTTGACTGTTTTCAGTTTTTGTCTTTGGAATCTTATCATTGCTAATTGTCTATATTTTTTTCTGTCTTTATTTCAACTTAGTTTTAGAATCATTTTGACCAATACTCCAAATAATGATTAGAAGGCAAAAAAGCACAGTGGTATACAATACAACAAACAAAAATAAATCTCAATAAAGATTTTTATGTTCCAGAAATACTATTCATCTTTTCAACACAATATTCTATTGAGAACTCATTCTCTTTCGGGAGTGATTCTAAAAAATTTCTACTACAACAAGTTTAGTATTTTACTTTACAGCAAGAAATAAGAATACCAGGGCCGGAAATTTAGCTCAGTGTTTCCACCACCTGCCTCGAAAGTGCAAGAACCCAAATTTGGTCACAAGTACAGAGAAAAAAAAAAGAAAAGAAATAAGGATACCAAAGCACAATAACTTCAGATCAGCAAATAAATTATTCATGCATAAAGCACTGTGAACTTGACAATTTCTCCTCTGAAACATTTTTGTTTAGTAATAAAGTAATTTATGAGGCTCTTTATAGAATCAATGGTATCATTTTTGAGTAATACGAATTTTCATTTCTTTATTAAATCAATAAGTTAAAAATGAACAAGATCATAATTTTGTGTTTTATATTTATAATTTTAATCCTTTTGCTGTTGTTGTACTGGGGATAGAACTCAGGACCTTGCACTTGCAAGGCAGGTGGCAGAAGCACTGAGCTAAATCCCTGGCCCTATAATTTTAATTTTAATTTTGAGGATATTTTCTTCTGAATATTTTCGTGATATGTGGATATATATGCAATTATATTATAATGGGAAAATGATCATAGGAATTATGAAACTGTATCATACACATTATGCATAGGTATTACACATTAATCAAGTAAAATTCAACTGTCTCAAGGGTCACAGATACATATTAATTTATTTTGCCACCTCTCTATTGCTCATTAACCCCTGAAATATACTACCTGTCATTCTCTCTACTGTCATATCCAATATACATTATCAAACATAATTAGGAATTCATAATTGAACAAGACACAGTTATCTGTTCTCATTGAGAATAAAATGCAGGGGAAAGAAAGATATTAATATAAAAATAAATAATAATGAGACAGTGATTAGTAAAATTTATAAAATAAAAGCTGTTGATGTATTTTGCGAGGCAGAGAGTTGGAAAGCTTCAGACATGTGTTTAAAAAAGATGATTTTTGGTGTCCCCAGTACTTCTCTGCCCACAGACCTGCGGCCTCTCTCGCCAGGGCTGCTCTGACATTGCCTCCATCTTGAGCAGCAGCCGGAAGCTGGTGGAGCTGGACCTGAGCAAGGACGTCCTGGGAAACTTCAGGGCCAGACTGCTGTACTGGAGCCTGGCACACCCACTCTGCTGCCTCACCAAGCTCTGGCTGGTGAGCTGCTGCCTCACAATTTTGTGCTGTGAGGAGCTCACCACAGACCTCAGCACCAGCTGCTCACTGACCAGGCTCTACATTGTCGTTGTTGTCATCATTGGATAGAATGCCCTGGGTGACGTGGAGGTTGGCGGGCACTCTGTGTGACAAGGCCAGGCCAGCTGGACAGAGTGTCACCTGGAGAAGCTTGGTACTGGATATTGAGCACCGCTCCCAGAGCAGAGGAGGTGAGCCAATCCCAGTGCCCACTAAGAGGTTCCTGGACCACCATAACACCCCTCCCAGTGCAAAGGAGGTGAGCCAATCCCAGAACCCAGGAGGAGGCTCCTGGGCTGCCATAGCACCACTCCCAGCAAAGAGGAGGTGAACCATGTGAGTGCCAGCAGCATACCCCCCCGGCAAAATGAGAAAACACATAAACAAGCCTCAAAAACAGACTTCCAGATCACCTATAGCAACACCAAAGGGAAACATGATGAAACAATCTGATACTCAACCACCTGGAATCCCTGAACTGGTACCCAAAGAGGATCTGGAAAAAATGAAATCAGCAATAATTTCTCAGATAACAGCAGAGATTATGCCCATAGTACAAGACATGATTAATAAACTTAGAGAGGACACACACAAAAAAAATAGAGGAGGTGAAGAACATGATGGAATCCCAACATAGGAAACAAATGGAATCCATAAAGCAGATACAAAAAGATTTCCAGGAGATTAAAAACTCCATTGAAAGCTTACACAGCAGGATGAGCCAATGTGAGGATAGAATTTCAGATATAGAAGATAAGATTGTGATTAGTGACAAGGAACAGAAAAATTTCTTTAAAATTGTAAGGAACTATGAGAAATCAGCCAAGCAGCTGCTGGACATTGCAAAGAAGCATAATATAAGACTGATTGGAGTCAATGAAGAAACCAGAGAGAGTGCAGATGACATAAAAAAACTTTTCACAGAAGTGATGGCAGAAAACTTCCCAAGGAGGGGAAAAGAACTTGACATACAGATAAGTGAGGCATATAGGACTCCAAATAGCCTTGATCAAAAAAAATCTACACATAGGCATATAATAGTTAGGATTCCAGAAACCCAACAGAAGAACAAAATTCTACAAACAGTGAGAGAAAAAAAACAAATCACATACAAATGAAAGCCCATCAGAATCACAGCAGACTTCTCAACGCAAGTCCTCAAGGCAAGAAGAGCTTGGAGTGATGTGTTGCAAGCCCTGAAGAAAAACAGCCTCCATCCCAGATTGATGTACCCTGCAAAACTATCTTTCAAAATTGATGGAGAAACAAGATAATTTCATGACAAAGAACACCTTAGGTACTTCATGAATACCAAACCAGCACTCCAAAAACATTTTAGACAGTATCCTAGGAAAAGACAATGAGGATCACAACCCCAGGAAGCCCAGCATAATGAATCCATTGGGCACGATAAGAAATTAAATGCAAAGGGGGAGAATCCAACAAAAATAAAAAGACAGGATAATGATGTCAGTATGTTATCAGTTATAACCATCAACTCACCTTTCAAAAGAAATAGAGTGGCAGAATGGGTCAGGAAGCAAGATCCAACAATATGATGCATACAAGAAACACACTTAATTCAAAAAAACTCATAGACTGAAAGTTAAAGGGTGGAAAACAATATTCCATGGGACAGGAACCTGAAAAAAAGCAGGAGTAGCTATCCTCTTTGCAGATCAAGTGGATTTCACACCAAAACCTGAAACACTTCTGGTCCCAAGAGTTTCAGATAAGGGATAGTCAACTTGCATGTGCAAATCTATTGTGAACATGTGTTTTCATTCCTCTTAAGTAAAAACTTAAGAACAGAACTGTTGGCTCTTAACAATAATACAAGTAATTTCTACATTGTTTTCCAAAATGTTTTTATCATTTTATATTCACATTAGCAGTATTCAAATGTTCTAACTGGTTGACACCTAAGCTCATGTCTGTTCTTTTAAAACTTGTAACTTCATCTCCCTAATGAGTGTATAATATGATCTTGTTATTGTACTGATTAGTATTTTTCTGATTGTAGTGTTACACACCTTTCCATGTGCGGTACTGGCTATTTATCATCTTCTTGTGTCTACTTTTTAATTGGGTTGTTTATTAATGAGCTGTAAGTGTTCTTTATATATTCTGGCCATAGGATATATGTATTATAAATATAGTCTGTTTAAGTACTTTTCATTTTCTTAACGATGTCATTTAAAGTTCTAAATTTTGATAGAATCTCATTTATCAATTTTTTTTTTATACATCATGTTTTTTGTATCCTAGGAAATTCTTGCCTACCCTAAATTCATGAACATTTTCCATTATAATTTCTTCTTAAAATTTTATAGTTTTAGTCTTTCATATTTAGGTTCACAGATCCTTCCAAGTTATATTTATGTATGGAAATAAAGGGTTGAGATTAATATTTTACATACAGATAACAGGTGTTCTCATACCACTTGCTGAAAACACTATCTTTTCTTCTGCTCTTGAGTTGAGCTTATGTTCTATAAAATGTTAATGTTAAATAATTTTTCAGAACTCAGTTGGCCATATATGTGTGGTTCTCTTTCCAGATTTTCTGTTTTATTCCAATGATCTATATCTGCTTCCTTATGCCAACACTGTCTTGATTACTGTAGCTTTAGAGGAAGTCTTAAAATTAGGTAATAAGAGCCGGAGATTTAGCTCAGTGGTTCCACCACCTGCCTTGCAAGCATAGTCCTGAGTTCGATCCCCGGTACCAAAAAAAAAGAAAAAAAAAATTAGGTAATAAATATCTTCCAACATTTTTTTTCCTTTTTACTTTTCTAGGTACTTTGTACTCCTACATAACTTTTAAATTTCAATATCCAATTCTTCGTTTATAGCAAGTGTGCATAGACTTGAATTTTTTTATATACCTTGTGTTTTCTAATCCTGTTAAATGAAGATACAAGAGCTAGGGGCTCCTAGATATTTCTTAGTATTTTCTCTCTAGATGATAATTTCATCTACATATAAAAATTTTGCTTACACCTTGCCAATCCTATGCTAATTATTTCTTTTTATTGCCAGACTATTTTGGTTTGGGCCTATGTTTCAATGTTTAATGGACAGATGAAGAGTACGCATATCTGTCCTTGTTCCCCACCTTAAGGAGAAAGCATTGTATCTTCTCCATTCATATAAGGCATTTTTGCTAAAGTATGGAGTACATGTCTTATCCGTTGATAAGGTTCTGTTCTACTTCTAGTCTCCTGATGGCTTTTACCAAGAACAGCTGTAGGATTTACTCCAACACTTTTTCTGCAACTACTGAAAGGATCACATGGCTCTTTCCTTTACTCTGTTAAAATGATGATTTAGGGGGGTGGATCTTCCAATGCTGAACCAACACTGCCATCCCTATAATAAAACCACTTTCTACATACTGCCAGATCTGACTTCTAATAGATTGTTTTATTAAATAAATTTCTATCTATGTTCATACTTTTTTCTTCTATTATCTTTATGCAGTTTTAGTATTAGCACACTGTATATGTGCTGCCAAAACGAGCACAAGGTAAGTAGTATTACCACACTGTTGAATTCCTAAAATGAGGGGAGAAGTGTTCCTTCTTTTTTCTGCTTTAAATGTTTGATATCGTTCATCAGGTAAAATGTATATGAGCCCATTGTCATATGGTAGGTTTTCAAGCTAAGAATATACTTTCTTTAGTAGATGCTACTCAAATTTTATATTTCATTCAGAGTCAGTTTCAATAATTTGTCTTCCAAGGTTCTTCTTAGAAGTTGTAAAATTTATTTCAAAAAGGATTTTTGTAATATGCTTTTTATATCCTATTAAATTCTGTAAAGTCTGTGGTAATGTCCTCTAAAGTTTGATATTGTGATTTTAAAAATGTATATATGATATTGTATAATTGGAAGAAAAGATCTAAAGGAGTAGGAGAAGTGGGAGGGGTAGGGGAAAGTAAAGAAGGGAAATGAAAAAATATGAGAAGAGGAAAAAAATGGAAACAAAGTCTTTGCAAATAGGGAAGGGTGAAGGGGGTGAAGGGAGGGCAGGGGAAGGGGAAAAAATGAGAACCAAGTTACTCACGTAATGGTACAAGATTGCAATGATGAATGTAATTATATTTTGTATCTAAAATGCACCAATAAACTTAATGGGGAAAAAGATGATTTTCTCAGAACTGAAATATGCAAATGACAGGGGAGAAATAAAACATGGGGAATAAGAGAATCATACATCCAGAAACTTTCAGGGAAACTGATTCAGTCAGACACAAAAAGGCAGAAGTGTGGCTGATTCCAGAAAAAGCAGTTGTTAAAAGGTGAGCTTTTCCTTGCAATGAAATGTCTGGCTGGTTTGAGTCTCAGAGGAAGAATTGGTATTAATCTTTTGCATTAGGAAGAATTGTACCATATTACATCAGGAATGATACTAAAGAGCAGTTGACAGACATATTTGCAATCCAGTAGACCTTGTTTAATGACACATTTGTGAGTGTGGTTAGAACTGATCACACTGAGGCTACATTTTACAAGTGACAAAAAAGACCTTACTTAAAGTTTACAGCTGTGAAGAAAGGAAACAAAGAGCCAAAAAGCAGCCCAGTTGAAAGATAACCCAGCCGTCCAGGAAATACAGATGTCCATCAGTTGCACTAATACACAAATCTTCTGACTATCCAGTTTTCCAGTGTTGTGGATACCTTCTGGAGTAACCAGCATCCAAGTTCAGAGGACCCTTATTCTATAACAGGTCATTTTTTAAATGCTTATTAAACTGGACCATTTTCATGTATCTTTTATGAAATATAAAAACAGGGAACAGATCTTCACTGAAGTACAATGTAATGTCCATGAGATAATGAGAATCATTGATTGCATGTTTGGTGCCATCTATGTAGCTGAGTAAAATTTTCTCTGTGCTTACTTCATTATTCCATAGGCAATATGGGAAAAGAAGGAAATGAAAATGGTTTCTACATTGAGGACTACACAAAACAGGTTAACTGAGATAAGGGACCAAACAAAATGTGGTATTTGTAAGGTGTATATATTTTACTCTTTTCAATTATTTTAAAGATGCAAAGAGTTGTACTCTGTACCTTGTCGATCTCTTCATTGTGAAATATTTAAAAATATGGCTCAGAAACATGAATTGATAACCTATCTAAAGTAATAGAGAAAGTAAATGATTTTAGCTGAGACTAAGATGTGAATGCCTTAGCTCTTGCTTCAGTTAGTTCCCACAGATAGCATATGTATTTTAGTTTACTATTTATCTACCAAGAAAATATAATAGTTAATAAATGCTTAGAAGCTGACTTCCTGGAAAACATGGGATAACTTTCTTATGTACACTTATGTTTAATTCAAATATCAAACAGCCCTTGGAATATAAATGAGTATTTTCTTCTCAGGTTAAGTGGTAACAATGTGACAGAGAATAATTTAAAATGTAAACAGTTTTATTAGTTATTATGCATGGAGTAGAACCTAGATATCATCTTGTGGGTATTAACATCTTTTCTCTTAAGTGGAAAAAATGCCTTGACATCCTAGAGACCTAATGAAACATACTTGGACTTTTGAGTCAATTCATCCTACTTTGACCTGCTTTTGACTATTGAACCTGAGACATACATTTCAAACAACTGAACCTCAGTTTTGGTTTTGTGTATTATGAATACCAAAGAATTTTTATAAAAATTAAAGAATATAAGACAAATTAAAGCATGTAAGACAATGCTTTGAACATAATATGTGCTCGTGGCATGTTATACTTACCAATACTAAAATAAAAGATTGGGGCCGGGGATTTAGCTCAGTGGTTCCGGTCCCTGCCTTGTAAATGCAAGGTCCCGAGTTTGATCCCAGTACCAAAAAAATAAATAAATAAAATAAATAAAATAAAATAAAAGATTGAATGCATTTTATTTCAAAAAGGTTTTTCTTTTAAAGAAACTTGAAATTCTCTCTATGACTTTTCAGGCATAACTACTCCACAGTCTCTCCTGCAGATATCTGTAAACATTTTTTTTTTTTTTGAAAAGTATCATTTACATTGGAATCCCTGGGGGAAAATATTTAAAAATGTAAAAGATGTAAGAGAATACTTTTAATGATTGTTCAGCAGAAGTTGTTCTTGGGGACAGTTTAATCATTAAAAGTTCCCAAGTATTTCATTATCATATCATTCAATTCCCTGAATAACCATATCCCTTGTTAATCTACTAATTTATTCTGATACTGATTCTACTGAATAATGCCTCCAGACATTTTTTTTTTTTAGAGAAGTAGAAATGCCATCAATTATGGAGCTTCTTTTGACCTTTTAACATTTATATTTTTTACCTGATGTTGATTTGTAATATTAAAAAGATATATCTCATGATAAAAACACTTGAACCAAGTGAACCACTCAGTATACATTTGTGCAGTATTAACAAATTCCCTTATAAAATCAAAACAGTATGAGAATGCATGGAGCTCCATTTCTGGAAAAATTAAGGAGTATTCCCTATTCACCTAGAGTTGTAATTACTGGTATATTGCTCTCTTATCTGTAGCCCTAATTTTCTATAGTGTTGGCAAGAGTGATGTCCAAGATCAGCAAACTATTAGTAGTGAATAGGAAAGTAGAAAATAAAGTGTGCTTTTAATTATTTGTATCTAATAAATGAGTTAGGAAATTTCTTCAATTGATATTTCTGTTTCCAAAGTAAATTTTCTTTCTTTGATATGCATATGAGTTTAATTCCTTAAGCAAATAATAGGTTGTTTAGACTTTATGAATAAACTTTGTTTGTAGTTTATAATGTTCACTATTTAAAACAAGTTTTTGAAAAATTATATGTTGTTTTATTATTTTTTAAGGAAAATTAATTCATTGTAAAAGAATTATTTTCCTGTAGAGGAGTATCTGTGCTCCTTTTTTACCATATTTATAGGACTGATGAATTTTCTGTATTCATTTTTCAGTTCAGATCAATTAAATACAGAATTTACGCAATACAATCCAAGTAATTCCTTTAATTTGCCTAATTTCAAAGAAATAAATGGTAGAAGTACATTTTTGCTTTCAACCATCTATATTAATACTATGTCGATTTTTATAAGGTTATTATTATGTATTGCATTCTTACATAAAACTCCAGAGCTGACTAGATTTTGATTTCATTTGTTTGCTTTCAAGTTTTCCTAGGTGTGAATAGTTTCTCTGGTGTGAGAAACTGAAAGTGTAAATAAGGATTAAAATGAGTAATTATAATGTGAAATAGGAAGAAAAGGTTCAAAGGGGTAGGGGGAAAGGAAAGAAGGGAAAAGAAAAAATATGGGAAAAAGAAAAAATGGAAACAAAAGTCTTTGTAAATAGGGAAGGGTGGAGGGAGTGAAGGGAGGGGAGGGCAATGGGGAAAAATAAGAACCAAGATACAGCATGTAAAGGTACAAGTTCCCAATGGTAAATGTAAATGTATTGTACATCTAAAATGTACCAATAGCCCAGCCTGCCCTGTGCGGTACGCTGAGGGCCACCGGGTGAGTCACCTTCGCCGCGCTGACTCCTCCCAGCGCTTGCCTCTCATGCTCGCGTCCGGCTGAGAGGCGACTCCGACTCCTGGGACGCAGACACATTCTCCTTGGAAGACCCGGAGTGGAAGGTGGAGGGGAGCGGTACCGCCGGCAGGGACCTCTGGGAAGGCGAGGAGAAAGACTAGGACGTTAAGGATAACTGGGATGATGATGAAGACGACAAAAAAGAGGAAGCAAAAGTAAAACCAGAAATAAAAACTTCAGAAAAGAAAAAACAAAATAGCAGAGAAGATAAAAGAGAAAGAACGGCAACAGAAGAAAAGGCAGGAAGGAATTAAAAAGAGGTTAGAAGAACCCGAAGAACCTAAAGTGCTGACGTGGGAAGAACAATTGGCAGATAAACTGCAGCTAAAGAAATTACAGGAAGAGTCAGACCTTGAATTAGCAAAGTAAACTTTCGGTGTTAGTAATAAGGTTTATGGAATTGATGCTATGAATCTATCTTCAAGAGATGATTTCACAGTGTTTAGAAAATTACTAAAAGATAAAATTACACAATATGAAAAGTCACTGTATTGTGCCAGTTTTTGGGAAGCCTTAGTTCGAGATGTGTGTATTTCATCAAAGCAAAGCCAAAAAGAAGAAGAAAGCTGTGGTTCCTGGAGGGGCACTAAAGGCCACCGTGAAAGTCGATCTGGCAGATTATGGTGGTTATGATGGAGGATATGTACAAGACCGTGAAGACTTCATGTGACATTTTATCTTCCGGTGTCTTCTTTCTGTTGCCCACAATCCCTTCAACATGTAGCACAACTTCCTTTCCTTTCAGTTCTGCCAAATGCTACAATCAGAAGTGCAGCATCTTTTGTGCTGGTTACTCAACCCCTTGACACTTAGGTGCTAATGTGCAAATGAGGGAACTTGGATCTTGCTGCCAAGGGGTTAAAATCAGGAACCTCAATTGCTACTAAATCATAGTTTAAAAACAGATCCAATAATGTTGTCATTGTTGCTATATGATTCCATAGCAGCATTCACTAAATTGGAAACGAAGGTTGCAACATGACAAAAAATTACGTAGTATTTCAGTAACACAGTCGGTAATACAGCCCTAACCATACCTCCTACTTCATAACTACTTCATAACTTGTCAAAAAAAGCCGTTTGCAGCAAGGGCATGTGGTGTGCACCTAGTATTAAAATTGCTTTGTCTTAAAATTGAGCAAGAGGATATTAAAAATCCATTGTTAAGAAGACTGCTTATCTCAGAGTGAAGATACTTAAAAATTAAATGACCAAAACCCTCCAACTTTGAAGCTGAAGAAGGTAAACCTCTCCATTATTACAGTACAATAATTACTGTGGAATCTGCTGAGTGCATAGACCATCTAGTTTTTAATTTATTCGACTATTTCTACTGATGGCGTGCTTCAGGATGGGGGAGGGAAGCTACCTGATTCAAGTGTCTGAGAAACAAATCTCTTTTGTTCTTCTAGGTTGCAGTGGAACAACTTTAACAGGGTTGTGGCATTTCCTATCCTTTATAAAACATGGTCAGCAAACTGCACCAGTTAACTACAGTTTGGTAAATTGTTATGTTCACAATTATGACATCACCAATGTTTTATAAAGTAACTAATTTAATAAAATTACTATTGTGAAGACTTAAAAAAAATGAAATAAAATGTACCAATAAAAGAATTTAAGGAAAAAAAATGTTCTAGGTGAGCTGCTAATTTCTTACAATGCATTCCAGTAAAATAGATTCTTATGTTTCTTATAGAAGTTGCATTAGAAATAGAATGCTTCAAATAATGTTTTCTCATAATTCATTATACTTATAAAAAAAAACACTAATATGCTCAAATTTCTTGTCCTGACTCCACAGTTTAAAATTTCTTAATAATAGATCAGGTATCACACTCAGATTGTTATTTTCCACAGAAAAAAACAATTGCAAAGGGAAACTTTAAGACATGCTACCATTTCATTGAAGACATCAAATACAATTAATAACTTATACTAACATATTGTTTTATTTGTGCAGCGTATGTATTTATATAAAAATATATGGATGTTATCATGGAATTTCATAAAAGTTTTTAACATTTGTTAAATAGACTTTGAAAGGTTTAATTTATATTTTTAAATCAGTATGGAGAAATACTCTCTTTATTATGTTTAAAATAATTTTCAGTCAACATCAAAAGTAAAACTCTTTATAGTGTTGTATACCTTTTTCACCATTAAATCCTTCAAAACTTATGTATTAAAATCATCTCAGACTAATATTAACGTTAAATTTTGCCAAGTAGGTAGCTGAGGTTTGAAGAAGATAACTTTATTCATGTAAGACTTCAAAACTAGTAAATGGTTCAGGAAATATTTGCACTTACACTTTTCTGACACCCTGGAATTAATTCTTATATATCTTTGAGCTCTATTCGCCGTAAACTTGAAGAAATAAATTTCAAATTGATTCATCAAAGATTTAATAGCACTTAAAAATTGTTACTGTTGGCCTTTGAATAAGAAATTTTTTCCTTCACTTGCTTGTTTGATTCTTTTATCTTTTACTTAGCAAAATTCCAATGACTTCCAAAAAATTCAATGTAACATGACATGCCCATTCAGAGGCACTCCAAGATTTAAGTGGAAAGAGAAAATATGTAAATAACATATTGCTGCTTTGGAAAATGAAAACAAAATCTCATTTAGAGTGAATTATATCTGTAGCATGTACACATAGTTTGACATTCTCAATCAAGAAATCAGAACAAAGCCTAAATAGGAAGGCATATGTTTTAAAATAGAGTAAATACAAATTTCAACTCACTTCAGTATTTATGAATCTCTTACTATGTCTAAGGTACATTCTGTTTAAGGATAAAGTTTAAAATATGAATGACTTAAAGTGAACAGACTAAATATTGAGTGGGAGTGATCATTTAAATTTCAAATATAAGCAATCCATTTATTTATCTTTATCACTCATTTCCTTCCACACCTTGCCTCTTGACCTTTAACCTCTACGTATGCTCTTTTCCTTTCTTGCCTTCCATTCTCCCATCCTTTGTTTCCCAACTTCCCAGATATATACACTATAAAATGAACTTTTTCTATCATTATTTTAAAGGCTTTATTTAGGACTTTTTACATACAAGATATAATTGAAAAGGCAGAGATGCTTCTCATACCCCCTGCCCCCCCCAACATCCATCAACATTTTCTATCAGTGATAGGTTGATTACAGTTGATGGATCTCCACTCATGCATCATTAGCCCTCAAAGTACAGGGTTCACTAATTTTCTTTTTACATTTTGTAGTTTTGGAAAACATATAATGCCATGTGAACACAATCATAATAAAATACAGTGTATTTTCACTGTCTTAAAATAATTCTCTGTGCCTTGCCAACTCGTTCCTTTTTCTACCCTTCATAAAAGTTTCAAAATAATAAAACTTTTACCTTCTCGGGTGCCATATAATTAGAATTATATAATATATAATCTTTTCAGATTGATTTTGTTCACATAGTAACATATATTTCTGTTTCCTCTGTGTCTTTTTGTGGCTTATAACTCATTTATGTTTGGATTTGAATAGTACTCGACTTGGATGTCCCATAATTTATTTAACTAATAATCTTTGCTTCATTATTTTGCTTTTGCTTATTCAAATCCCCTTGAATATGTTTTCTTTGTGGATTTATGTCTGAGTTCTCTGTTCTGTTCCATTGATCTATTTATTTGTTCTTTCATCAATACCACAATGCCTTGATTACAGAAGCTTTACAGTGAATCCTGAAGTTAGATAATCCCAGTGTTCTAACTATGTTCTTTGCCTTCAATATTGTAGAACTTTTACTTTCCCATCTCCATTTTAAAATATACAATAACAAAATTGAATTATACACTCATTAGGGAGATGAAGTTAAAAGTTTTAAAAGCCTTGTCATGACCTTTTCTTTTTGTTGGATTCTCCCTCTTTGCGTTTAATTTGTCATGCCCAATGGATTGATTCTGCCGGGCTTCCTGGGGTTGTGATCCTCACTGTCTTTTCCTAGGATATTGTCTGAAATTTTTTGGAGAGTTAGTTTGATATTCATGAGGTTCCTAATGTTTTCTTTATCATGAAAGTATCTTATTTCTCCATCAATTTTGAAAGATAGTTTTGCAGGGTACATCAATCTGGGTTGGAGGCTGTTTTCCTTTAGGGCTTGAAATACGTCACTCCAAGCTCCTCTTGCCTTGAGGGTTTGTGTTGTGAAGTCTGCTGTGATTCTGACGGGCTTTCCTTTGTATGTGATTTGTTTCTTTTCTCTAACTGCTTGTAGAATTTTGTTCTTCTGTTGAGTTTCTGGAATCCTAACTATTATATGCCTATGTGTAGATTTTTTTTGATCAAGGCTATTTGGAGTCCTATATGCCTCACTTATCTGTATGTCAAATTCTTTTCCCCTTCTTGGGAAGTTTTCTGCCATCACTTCTGTAAAAAGTTTTGTGTTTTTTTTTTATGTCATCTGCACTCTATTCTGTTTCTTCATTGACTTCATCAATCTTATGTGACTCTTCTTTGAATCATCTAGCAGCTGCTGGATTGCTTTCTTGTGGTCCCTTACAATTTTAAAACAATTTTTCTTTTCCTGGTCACTAATTGCAATCTTATCTTCTATATCTGAAATTCTGTCCTCACATTGGTTCATTCTGGTGTGTAGACTTTCAGTGGAGATTTTAATCTCCTAAAAATCTGTTTGTAGCTGTTTTATGGATTCCATTTGTTTCCTACGTTGGGATTCCATCATATTCCTCATATTCTCTATTTTTTTTATCTGTGCCCTCTCTAGATTTATTAATCATGTCTTGCAATATGGGCACAATCTTTGCTGTTATCTGAGAAATTATTTCTGATTTCATTTTTTTCAGATCCTCTTTGGTTGCCAGTTCAGGGAGTCTAGGTGGTTGAGTATCAGATTGTTTCATCTTGTTTCCCTTTGGGTTTGCTGTAGGTGATCTGGAAGTCTGTTTTTGAGGCTTATTTATGTGTCTTCTCAATTCCCCCCCTGCGGGGTGGGGGGTGGGGGGGGCGGGGGGCGGCTGCTGCTGGTTCCCCAATGGCTCACCTCCTCTCCCCTAGGAGGAATGGTATGGCCATGGGGGGGCCTCCTCTTCAGTGCTGGGATTGGCTCACCTCATCTGCCCTAGGAGCAGTGAAATTGTGGCCAAAGCATCTATCCTTTATCAAATACATTTTGTGTACTTATATATCAACACTCTTCATGATGACAAGTAGTGAAACCAGAAAGCAATGTTGCTAAGATAACTAATTTATTGAAAAGTTATTAAGCATGCACAATTGAGCAGAATCCCCAGGAGCTATACTAAAGAACAAGCAAGCAAAAATAAGAATAAAAGGAAAAACAGTTAAATCATACCACAGGCAGGATTTCAATTAGGTGACAACTTCATTACCTCTACCATTTGAATCTTCTTATCAAGTCTGCTAGATTGTGTGAGCCTCTTTTTAGCTACCTCATTGTCTAACAGCATTTTGTAAAAGATTTGAGGTTATAGGTGGAAGCACAGACTTGTTTGCCAAACCACATCATATCTTCTCATTTTTCTGGGACAGTGTAAGGAAGTATCTTATTCTTTCATAGTCCATATTACCTCAAGAGATACTGTTTCATTAAAAATTTCAAAATTAGGAAGAATGTTGGAACATTATTCAGGCATAAATAAGTAAACCAAGCCAAATCTGGTACCTGAGAATTACAATTAGATGGTATGAGATAAAAAAGATCCTCAATTTTCTGTAAATGATGTCTGTATTAAAGTTTCAAATGAGACTGTTGTAAGGAATCCATGAGGTAACACATAGTCAATATCTGTTTTTGAGAGTTATAAATGTCACAAATATTTTGCTATACATTTTAAAAGATATCTTCCCAGAAAAAAAATCATTAATCCTATTCAGAGCTAAAAAGTGAGGCTAAGAAACTTCCCTAGCTTTCATAAAATAGCAGAAATTTCTATTTTTGTGTTTTGGGAAACATGAAAGATGACACTATTCTTTGGATGTTTAGAAAAGAAATTAGTGTTAGTAGATTTGAATAAGCAATATGAATTAAAATACATGCTCTAACCATAAATCTTTATATTACTATGATACCATGTGTATTTCTGGATTTTAATTATTAACTTTCTCTTCTACCTGCTTCATTAAATTTTTACCATATACATAATGGAGAAAAATGCATCTTTTAATTAAATTTCAAATTTAAAATCCCTTAGTATGAAGCTAATTCACAATGTTTCATACCTACTTTATTACAAAAATAATAAAAGTTTATGAATGGAAATTCTTATAGAATAGTAACAAAAAGATGATATGTTATCTGACTATTTAGCATCTAACTTGTCCAGTTGGATAAGAATGCCTGCTTTACCTCTATATTTAACATTCTCATGGATTAAGCCTATTCAGACATACTACGTATTTCCATGTGAAAGGTAAATTGAAAACTGCTATGTGGAGACAAGAAAGGGCTGCAGTTAGCAGTCCAGTCGGATCTGTTATGGAGCTTGTATCTGTTGCTCCTCCTAAGTTCATGGTTCCAAAAAGGCTTCCTTCCTGCTTAGCATGCAGTGTTTGGTGCATGCATGACCAAGATTCCACAGTGTCCTGTTCTATAGGAGAAGGTTATCGAGGGACTGAGGGGCCATGGTCTTTATTGATTCAACTGGCATGTGAGAGAAAATTGCTCTAGGTTATTACTTTATTTCTTGTTATTTATGCAGCCCCAAATTATTTCAGGCATACATACCACTAAAAATTTTAAAAGTATATTTTAATATTATTAAAAAGATATTTCTGTATTTTATTATTTTATAGTATAGACTAGTTTTAGTGATGATCCTTATAGAGGAAGCCTAAAATACTCTTATTTTTCAGGCTTTTGCAGATTTTGAGAATGAAGAAAATTTTGATATTATTTGTTTATTGCAGCATATTTTATGATAACATAAAATAAAAGTCTCTATTGTGATTTTTTTCTGGAAACATGGAAAGCACAAAGCAGACAGTATGATAGACTGATGATAAAGAGCAAACATTTTTGTGACTGATTTTTTCTAAGAGAATTAATATGAATTTACCATGCCTTTACTAAATCTTGATAGAGAAGACTTTTTTTTAACTGACTGAAATTATGAACTTCATTTTCTGTTGATTTCTAGGCTAGTGCACTTGGAAATATTGAACAATTTAATAAGGCATATTTTAGTGATCTTTGCTAATAAGAGCTTAGTTGCAAGGAAATAAATGGTGTAATTATTTACACAATATAATTGCACATCAGTTTTCTTCCAGTTGCTGCACAAGTATTATTTTTACCTAATATGATCTATTATAATTGATCTGAAAGATTTAGTGTGTATTTGAGGTTTACTTAGTTCCTCAATGGTGAATGACTTCCAAGCCTCCAAAATGCTCTTAACATTCAGTAATCTGACTTCTATTTACCATTCATCCTATGCATGCCCTGTGATGTCTTCTTCAATTCCAATATAATCAATTTCCTTAGATGTCATCTGCATTTAATTTTCTGCAACATTTGTTGATGCCCATCAATTATTCTAGCTCATTGCTTGCCACATTCTGTGTTAATACAATCTAAAATATTTCTATTTTCATCTGGCTTTTTGTTTTTATCAGGTCTTTTCATTTTGCTTTTTCTGAATGCCTGACACATTTCTATGTTGCTGCAAAACTTTTTTATTTCTAAATCAAAGAAGTCTTCATTTTAAATTTACCTTCATATTTCTAACCAGTACAACTCTGTGGTTGGATACCACACAACTGCCTCAAATATAACATTTATAAAATTGAATACATTTTGCATCCCATCTCTACTATAAGAATTGATAGTTTTACATATTTATCTTTTCTGAAAATCTATGAAATGATTCTTTCACCTTGTTTTCTGAGGAGAGCTGTTTTAGTAGACTGTAATCTATTTTAAAATGTCCCATATGAAAGGAATATTAATTTACAGTACATAAATTATTTACATGTATATTCTCTCAGGTTATCTTTCTGTCAAAAACAATGTGTAGATTTTAGCAGGATCAAATGACTGTTAAAAAATCAACATATTTCAAGGATTTACTACCTCTACACACTATTCAGATATTTACCTTCTGAAAAGACAAAGTACAATTGCCTTTAGCTACAGTAGATAAAGAACAGAGCTGAAAGGACTATCTAAATCTTCACTTGTCCATGGGAGAAAAAAATAGACTATACAATGGAGTTGAGGTAAGTTAAAGTTAATACTTCATTCATTTGTTTATTTTTGGTTGAGATAGCACAATCAGAAAGCTATGAGAGAGTAAATAAAGGGGGATTTGGTACTTATTTCACTAGTGCAAAGTAAGGAAATGACTATTAAGGGTTACTTCACCTTCTTTCTGAACTTGACTATCAATACAGGGGAGAATAGTCTTTCTTCCTTAATTTTGGGTAACTGTTTAAATCCTTTTTCCTTTAGGAAATGTATTTTTGGAAATTACAAATGCTGAAGTGAAACTGGTTAGAAATATGGAAGTGTGTAATTGTCATGTGAGAATTAAATGTTTCACAATCATTGAATGGAGAGATGAGACTCATTCTAATGGATCACTGCTGTCAACTCAATGTGAAATCAGGGCCTATTTATGCATAGAAGGATAAGCTCAGCAGTTTGAGTTATAAACTCAGAATTTCTGAGACCCACTACAGGGCAAAACATGAAAGAAATGATCATGATCTCATGAGTCCTGCTTGTCTTTGTTGTTCTGTTGTACAGTATGTGGTTTTGTCCATATCTGCTAAAAATTAGCCATTTTGAAAATATGATATATATAAATAAATATGGTCACAGATGTATTGTGTTCTATAAATGAGTAGTATTCAAAATAAGAGCATATTTTAAAATACATATTGTCTTGTCTTTGGCAGGAATACTGTAAAGGTTACTGTATTTGATTGCTATCTGTTGACATTTTCTGGCATTTTCCAAAGTGTCAATATTCGTCATGGGCTGCAGTCTATTGTAAATACTAATAAAGTTGATATTTTAAAAATAATTTTTAGATAACTGTATTAATAAGTAACTAGTGGGAAATATTAGATATATTTTAAGAATAACTTTGGTTCTGGAATTCCATAGACTTCTTAGGAATTCTAATTTATCATTTACGAATATAAAAATTAATATCTGTCAATAGATGGAATATATTACAAGTCAATTAGCAGGCGTACAATTTCAGACTGTTGAAGCTGACTGCAGTGGATTTGTCTCTGTACTTTGGAAGATGCTAACCAAATGTTACATCAAGCCTAGAGTGTTTCATAATAAATCCCAGTCCTAATTCTGATATTTCTGTGTTATTATGTACACTGCAACAGTATTTTTTTTGTTATTTTTATGGTATCTTAAAATTGTCCTCTTCTACATGTAGTGATGACCACATCCCTGCTAGTACACAAAAAAATTCTTTCCAGTTCTCTAAATTACATTGAGATCTTTCTGGCCATCTTCCTTGTTTTCTTTTCTGGTAATCTTATCTTATTTTTATATATGCTTCTACTTCTTTTTTTTGGGGGGGAATCATATTAGTTATCTGCTGTTCAGTACTCAGATAATACTTATTATTTTTATAAAATGTTATTTGCTTTACTTACCTTTCAAAACTAATGGAAAATATATTTGATTACTCTTAAAAATTTGAAATGGTGCAAATAAAGAGATTCTAGAGATTTTAGCAGAATTACTTTTATAATGCAAAAATAGAAAAATTAATTCTACATACTTTTATCAATATATATTGAATATAAGCATATTTATAAAATCATGCCTCCTATTATCAAATTTGTTTACTTTTTTTACAGCTGAAAACTCGGTGATACGTTCCCCATATAGGATGAAAGCCTTTCTTTGGGGTGTTTGGAGATTTTGTTTTGTTTTCTTGTGGGTTTTTTCTAGCCTAAAGGGAATTTCTCCTCTGATAACATGTAATTTTATACCAAGATACATACATAAATAATCTTAAGAAAAATACATGTATGAAAGGGAAGATAAAAAAAAGAAGAAAATAATTTAAAATACCATTTATATTATAGTCCAGATTTCTGAATTGGATCATATAATTGTTACAAATAGTAAATTTTTGTTTAAGTGACTTCATATCACTTTGCCTTAGTGATCTCACATCAATAATTTAACCTAGTTTATACATTTTTTTTTCACACTGAACTTTCCACTATAATTGGGATCCTTCTACATAAACACTCTATAATTTACAAGGGGTATTAATCAGAAAATTCAGGGAATTTATTTTTGTGTATTACATCTGTTTGAGAATCATATTTTGACACTAACTCTCAAATATCTTTTGACTTGAATCTAGTGATAGATATAAAATGAATTAAAGAGGAAAACTATAACAGGGTGAATAATAGTTCACCAAAGATGCTGATGTTTTAATCCCTAGAATCTGTGAATATATTTCCCCACATGGCAAGTGGGAATTTGCAGACATGATTAGGTTAAGGATATTTAAAAGGGAAGAAAGTCATCTTGTATTACGTATATGAGCCTCTTATAATTACAAGGACCCTTAGAGAAGGAAGTTAGAAGCTCCAGAGGCAGAGAAGCAGATATGATGAGTCAGCAAGAGACTGAGAAATGCTCTACTTCTGTGTGAAAACAGAAGGTTGGGGTGTTGACACCAGGATTTAAGCAGCTTTAGAAGGTGGAAATAGTAAGGAATTACATTATTTTCTAAACCTTCCTGCAGGAATACAGGACTGCAGAAACATACATTTTAACTAAATATAACCTGCTCTGACCTCTGACCTCTACAACTACAAAACAATAAGCCATTAAGTTTGTTGTAATGTGTTAACAAAGAAAGGCATAAATCTGAAAAAAGATCTTAGGTTTGCAATTATTTCACAGGAAATAATTACAGATTTTGCAGGAAAAAAAGATTAATCTCATAAAAGATAAGCCCCAAAGAGATACTTTTACTGATGAAGCAGGATCAAAAGCTTAAGTTACTTGACTTCATTGTAATTTGCGTAGAACCATCCCATGTTTCAGAGTTTCACTCCTACAAAAACAAGGCCCTATTTTAACATAAGAGATCTTGAGAATTTTGGAAATTTTGAGTTATAATTTGATTAAAAGCAGGATTAGGTTATACATTTTGTTTTCAGAAACCCCTAAATGACATGCTACTACTGAACGAGGAGTTTGTTTTGTGGGTATACATAAAAATCGAACATTAGACTTGATCATTAAAACCACTAACTCATCCTTTCATTTCTGACTTTCCCAGTGCATTTTTGCAGGAATCAATTCTTCTCATCATTTGCATTTTTTTTTACATGGTAATTATCTGGTCACCTGTTACTTTGCTTCTACAGCAATTGATTGCTAGTGTCTAAAGGTGATTTTTCTAAGTTATTGTTTTGCTGCTTAAGATTTGCTATATTGTGCGAACTACTATCACTCTTTTTACCATTGAACATATTGTTAATAAAGATTGGAAGTTAATCAAATATGATAAATCACTTCAGATAAGCTGTTCCACATTCAAATGATCCATTTTTAAGATTTTGTCCCTTCAAACACATTTTTATTGCTAATTAGAGAAGCCAGGCTCACTAGTGAATAGGAGAAGGGAATGAATGAATTAAGGTGTGTTATATGCATGTGCCAACTCCCTAGGAAGAATATATTTGTTATATGCTATAAACTTGTACTAATAAAAATAAATAAAAGCTAAAAATATGTTGGGGTGAGACAGTTTCTTCCATATCTGGAACAAGTTTCTGAAGTTAGTAGGTCAGTCGACAATACAAGGAGAAGCTGAAGTAGAAAGGACAAACAGGAAGCAGAGGAAATACTCTGTACTCCTTCATGAAGGCTGCACCTCCCTCAATGTTATGGTTTGTGTCTGGATGTCCTCCCACAGCCTCATGCATTCAGAGGTAGCTGAATCTGGGATGTGTGATACTAGCATTAAAGTGTGTGATTATTAAACCACTATACCACACGGGAGTCACTGGTTTGGCACCGCCCTAGTCCTGGTCCTCTGGAAGGCATAAAAGAGGCAGAAAGATGTGATGGAGGTGATGAAGTTTCCTTGTCACCTTTGCTGTCTTGTGCACGACAAGTTGTTTCTCCTCTACAATGCCTGTTTGTCATCCCTGCCTTGGCACCAAAGGACTATGGACTGAAACTTCTATGAACTGTAAGCTAAAGAAACCGCTTCCCCTTTAACTTTTTTTTTTTTTTTTTTGGTACCGGGGAGTTGAATTCGGGTCCTTGCACTTGGGCAGCAGGCAGCAAAACCACTGAGCTAAATCCCTGGCCCTTAACTTTTGGTGCTGAGTATTTTTTCTTAGCAAGGAGAGAAAAATAACTAACACACTCAGATTCTCCGTGCCTGGAAACCTTCCAATGACAATGACAGATTTGTTCTACCTGAGAGGATACTGCCTTTCACCATGAAGGAAAGCATGAACCTGATCTTGGAATTCAGAAAAATATCCTAAAGAAATCCATCAGGATTGGAGAAGCTTCACAGCTGGTGGGTCCCTCAAACTGACTGCAACTAACAGACAATCAAGTCATAATTAATGACTTCCTGTGTTGTGCCCTGATATTTTGATTGTAAAAAGAATGTAACTGCTGCTTTACTTCCATCTTCCAAGTTACAAAAGTTATCTTTATGGCCTTCGGTAACATGAATTGATTCAATATGAATCCCTAGATTATCTGAAATACTTAAAACCATTGTTCCGCTGGTGTTGACTATTGACATTAGATAGTATGCAGGGTTCAAATGGTATCTGAGAGACTCTCTGTTTCTCCTGGATTTAAGCCTTTAGCTGGGAAATATCGGAGTTTTTGGTAAAGCTCACTGATATTGGAGAAAGACACCTGTAGAAAAGTTTGTGGTCGCTATTAAATAGGCTCTCGATATGTGTTTCGAACTTTAAAAGCTAGCATGATTTTATTACCACTTGAAACTCTTCAACAAATCTTTGTTGACTATACGATGAATGAACAGTTTAATTTTCCTGGATTCAGTACACAATAAATGATTGAATCCTTTGAATACTTCATAAGCTTTTCTCCTTTGAAACTCCTAGTCTGCTATTTCTAAGATTACATAGGTTTTAATTAGCATATTCCTATACTGAATAAATGTTTAGAGTCTCAAGATCACACTCTCACTCATAATTTGTCTATTTAAATACATAAATTATTTCACTTGTATATTTCAAATATTACAAATGTACTCATTGATTTAAAAAACACAGGAATGATGTGACAAATCTAAAAAAATACTGCCTTTAAATGTATAAATATTTATGAAATAAAATCAAAGTTAAAGCGTTTATTGATTTGATTATTTCATGCTAATCTTGGTTGGCATAGTATATTATAAAAGTTTACAAAATAAATAATATTAATGATATGTATTGGAATTTTGCCATATTTAAAATTTTAATCAAATATTTGTAAGTTTCAAATTATGAACTGATTATTTTACATAATGTTATGCATTATAACCTCACAAAAATATTTGCATAATAATTTCATATATTTTTTGTTTAAGTGCCACAATGCTTATATGATTTAATATATTATATTGTATTAATATAAATATTATTATTTTAAAGTTGAGTTTAGTACTTATAGCTATAAATATTAAAAGTTATAAAATTTTTTCTAGAGGAGGCTGAAAACTATTTGACCTTTAAATCTCATTTTCTTCTGAAATCCCTAGGGAACACAGCTAGTAATTTCTACAGTTTTAATACTAATAGTGATATAGGAGGAAGAGATGTAACTCCCAAACCTACTAGATATCTGAAACGCGAGTTCATATTCTCTAAAATGGAAGAATGAATTCTAGGAACAATGGAGGTTAAGAGTAGGAAAAATTTATTGGGAGAAAGAAAGCTTCTGCCTAAGAGAGACAGAAGGGAGACTGGAAAGTGGGTTGCCAGGGATCCTATTTCCCAAGGGATATTTATGGAGCAAAGCCACAAAGTGAGGCGGGCTTAAAGTGGGGCAAAACCATAACTAACCAATAAGATTACAAGTACAGTCACCCAGATAATATTGATTAAATGGGGGTTATGTGAGGGAGCAAGTCACATAACAAGTGTACAAGGATTTTCAGTAAGAGTAGGCCAGGGATATTTCCTGCAAAGGCTGGGTAAGACATTGCCCCACCCCCATTTAGGTGATTGATATCTGTTAAGAATACCGATTACCACTATTGATCCCCAGGGGAAGCACGAGGGTGTAGTAATTTCTCTTCTTTCATAATGTTGGCCTTTAGTGGATGTGTCTTGATAGTGTTTTAAATTGGCTCCTTGCCTCTCCTCCATGTTGGGTTTTCCAGGGCCAGCCATGTCTAACTGCCTACAAGATATCTGATTAACTTACCTATCTCCAATATTAACATTTTTATTTTCCAAAATATGTAAATTTTCCATTAACACATAAATTTAATTCCATATTTATATCTTGTGGTAGCTAACCTAATATTTGTCAGGTAAAAAAGCCAAAAAGCAAGACCAGACCAGGCCACACCAAGCCTTCATTGTAGGAACAATCTGCTGAGCTGTCTCTGAACAAAGGAGAAACAAAAGCAATATGGCCAGGATGGGGAGTGCTTCTTATAGGAGCTGGGGTGGGGTTAAGTGAGGTAGTGGCTAGGGACTGGAGGAGCCTGTTACATTACTAGCTGTTAGGATGAGAACAAGTATTAGGTTTCTCTTTTGGTGGGAGTAGGGGCATGTTGGGAAGAAGGTAGCTATTATATACATTAGCCACCCTAAATTGGAGGGAAATCTATCAATATTAATATATGGAGTAACACTAAATTGCAAAATCTTAATCATATGTGGAATCTGAAAACATCAGTCTCATAAACGATGAGAGCAGAACCGTGGTTCCAGGCTGGGGAGAGCATTGGAGGGAAGAATGATGAGGAAACTTAGCAAACTTAGTAAATAGGTACTACGCTATGGTTAGACAATCTCCTGTCTAATTCTGCTGTTCCATTACACAGAAGGGTTACTATACACAATAATGTATAAAGTTAGAAGAAATAATTTGAATGTATTTCACCACAGAGAAATGACTTCCATAGTCACTAAACTACTCTGACTTATACAATACACAATGTATATGTGTCCTGAAATATCACATGGCACCTCATAAGTACATATCATATTATGCCAATTAAAATAAATTAAATATAATAAAAATAAAAGAAATTGTTCCAGAATCACAGAAATAAATGTACAGAGGCACAGAATTTGAGTAAAAAACAAAGCCTTTACTTGCTAGCAAGGCAGGACCACCAGAAACTTGTCTGATCAATGTCCACCCCTCCTTGTTTTAATATTTCCTTTTATATCTTCTTTTAGCCATTACTTCATTCCTGGTGATCTTAGTCAGTAAAATTTCTGTTTCTCTTTTACAACTAGTTCCTGTTAATGGTTATAGTCACAGACATATAACAAACAGATGACACTTAAAGCACATACATTGTAAACTACCCAAATATTTCTACTTTGATTTTCTCCAGGTTAAATGTTATCTGCAGCTAGGTTACAAGTCAAAGGTTCAGTTAGCCATCACCTTAAACAATAAGAGTTAAGGGAAAGGTAAATCTTAAAAGAATGTATTACTTATTCTACTTCAGCAACCTTAATAACTAACCTATAGTTTAAATTTTCTTTATCAAAATGAAATTTGCAAATATTATACCATATAGAATAATATTCCATAGAGCTTCATTTTAGGTTATATTTTAAATATTTTCATAATTTTAAAATGTTAATGTAATTGACTTTACCATAAAATTATGTAATTATGTCTATAACAGAAGTATGTTTTAATAGAAGTGTGCATAGAAGTTCATTTGAGAAGCCTGTGGCTGACACATACAATTAGAATATTGAGGAGGTAGATGATTGTTCTATTTCCTTTTCTGTGCCAAATATTGGGTTGTCTTGATATAACACAAAAGTAGACTATTAATTGTATCCTAGATAATTTCTGTTGATTTTACTCATAATCACATAAATATTTATTGATTTTTACATGAGCTTTCTGTAGTTTCATAATAATTATTCAGGGGCCACTGTATACATGCAAAATATCCACTTTTAGCATTGTTCTATGTAGGGAAAAATTAAAGTATGCAACTATAAATCATCAGTTTCCAATTCTCACAAGGGTGAAAGATGAGTACAACAGCCTCATAAAGAAATTTTGGTACATTATCTATAGTATTCACTGCATGAACACATGACATTGCTCCAGTATTTACTCTTCATGTTAAGTTTATTACATTCAGGCAGACATTTAAGAGTTAGTTTCAGTCACAACTTGAGGGGAAAAGAAAAACTTATCAGATGTGAGTTAGCAGAAGAAGTGTCCTGTGTAACAGCTGACTTGGAGATTAAAGTGATATTCATCATTCTTCTGTATGACTCACCCAAGACTTCATCCCACTCTGCTAGTGTTACTGTGGTTAAATAACTTTGTCTGTGGGGCAAAAAGGACCTTACCTGATGGTTTCTACTTCTTTTCCTTTACAACTGAACACAAAAGTATCAAGAAATACACAAGGAAATTTATTTAAGTGCCAAATACATTTCTATTGGTCCTTACTAAATAACTATCTACATTCTTAGGATGATCAAATTCATTTTGCTGGGAGTAGAGATTGAGAAGGTGTCTTGCTATGTAGTTTGGTCTGGCCTTAAACTTATTACATAGGCAGGGGTGGCCTTGAACTGATAGCTAAGAAAATAAAAAATTCTTAGTACAAAAATGTATTTCATGTCTTTCTTTCCTTATAAATGCAATGTTTGAATAAAAATATACAGGAATTCATGCAATTAACATTCTTATACCTAAAACAACATTTTTATTTCAAAATAAGCATTAGTAGAAAAATAATTTTGAAAGTTCAATAATTAAATGAATTCATCTGGTGCTACTACCTGTATTATTCATTAGCTTATACACATATTCAAAAATTTATCCTCTTAAAAACAAAAAATAATAACAAAACAATAATAATGTCAAAAGCCCACGCTAGCACCAAGTATTTGATGGTACAAATCTGACTGAGAGTCTCTCTGGAAAGAACTTGATATTCTGAATTAGCTTCTGTTTCTCTTATCCTATGATCAACAAGTCTTCTCTAACTACATTTTCACTTTCTAACTGTATTTAATGCCTGTTTGTTCATTATACTTTCTAGGTTCATATCACCATTTCTCTTCTTTCAAGGTTTTTTGATTGTGAAGAAAGACACATTTCTTCCACATCTGAGGGCTCATAGAACTATGAACATAGGCCAGTGGTGACGTTTACCATTTTTTGTTGTCATTGTCAATTTTCACTTCCACGCTTACCATTTTTTTGTTAACAGCATAATCATCTCCCTTTTTGCTTCCAATTCTGAACATGTATCATGAATAGAAAGTCACTATAGCCATTAAAATATTATGACAGATATATGCAGAGTGAGGAATTAAGCAGTTTCATTACTCTGAGACAAAAATTAAAGCTCACTTTATAAAAGTGATTTATTCATTTAATATATGGTACTAGTAAAATTATGGTTTGTTAGGAGAGGCAGGGTATTATCTAAAATTCTGCAGAAGAGACTGCTATCATTTAGCTTTTAGTGTCTCTGAATTCAAACACTTAAAATGCACTCTTACTCGTTTGGATAGTGGTAGAGGTTATAAAATAGAACATGTTTACATTTGTTCCAGAAATCAACAGTATATCTTTTCAGAATTGTGCCCATCTTTATTTTCAGGTTATACTGAAGATATAACAAATCAGATAAAAGTATTTAGAAGTTTGAACAGCAATATGACTAATGCTACACAACATGTTTATTTTTTAAAATAGGCATTATAAATTTGTATGCAGAAATTCCTAGTTTTAAAAATGTAGTAGTCTTCCAATTTATGACATAATGTTGACAATTCTTAGTTAAGGGAAAATGGGTAACTAATTTTCTTTTTTTTTTTTTTGGTACTGGGAATCGAACTCAGGACCTTGCACTTGCGAGGCAGGCACCAGAACCACTGAGCTAAATCCCCAGCCCAAGGGTAACTAATTTTCTTTTCAAGGAAGGAAGAGAATTAATTGGTTTAGTTAAAACTATAGTGTTATAATGTGTAAATTATGAAAATGAATGAACTATTGTTTTATTCAGTTTGTAGATGAAGTCAGTGTCTTTGGTTAATGAAAGTTTGAAATGTTATTTGTATAAAGTTTTTTTATACCATGTTCGTGAAGTTGCCACATAGCTACTTTCAAATATATGTGCTCAAGAATCTCATATCCTAGCATTTAAAAAGGTGAAACGGGGGACTGCATATTAGAAGCATCTTTGTCTACATAGTGAGACTCCACCTAGAGCAAAGCAACACAAAACACTAAATAATAACAGTATGAAAACCAAAAACAACAATAAAAAAATAGAATCTCATAACTTTACCCTTCAAGAAAGAACTTTGGGCCTGATCAGTGCTGCTCTGGGCCACAAAGAGGAAAGCCCCTGAGCTTACACATCTTTATTCGGTACATTGGGAGAAATAAAAGTAACAGATGATGTGAGGCAGTGGTGGAAATCCTAGAACAATGAGGAACTCTGCAGGTGAAGATTTTGTTCCTCTCGGGATGTCTTCAGCTGGTGTAATCTTGCCCTGGAGCATCATAGCATAGCTGAGCCACTGAGGTTTTAGCTGTGACTGGAGGCCAACATGAAGTTATGTCTCCACATGCCCTAGCTGGCCTGTAGGCAGGAGAACTGGGCCTAATCATAATTTTAATTATGAAATGATTTTTCCCAAAAATTATGTAAAATTGCTCCTGGCACTCTTGGCTATTCGGCATGTGCATAGCCAGTGTGAACCATCTGCTTCTGATCCTCCAAATCTATCCAAGAAATACAGGAATGGTGAGGGAGGGAGGGGAGAGGAAAAGGAAAAGAGGATGAAAAAGAATTAATAACCACTTTTATTACATTAAGATAAAAAATAAAGAAACACGTACATGTACCAACTCGCTACAATGAATGTAATCATTATTTACTACAAATGTGTATGTGCCAAGTTTTAAAAAATGCTGATTGTCGGAGACTGGGAGAACAGAGGAAGGGAGAGATGAAGAAAAGATAATCGATGTGTCCTTTATTTCCAGTTATATAGCACCAAGAAGTTGTGGGACACTGTCACACAGCAGCATATCTACAGATAACCATATTGAGTGGTATCATTAAAAAGCTAGCAGAAAGTATTTTGCATATTTTCACCATAAAGAATAAGCATTTGAGGAGATAGGTATGTTTATCATAACCCAAATATTGTACAATGTATAAATTTTGAAACATTGTATGATTTAATTTAAACCTCCCATAGTTTACACTAATTCTGGAAGATGGAGATGAAAGGAGAAAAAAAGTAGATGTAGTAATGAAATGTTTATTCTTTCATTGCCAGTTTGTTACAACATAGTTCTAACTTTATTATAATTCATATTCTTCATACTCAAAAGAAATATCAATAGTATCTATTTATTAAGTAGTCATTTCTAAAAGTGGTGACTTTATGGGAAATGATTTTGTGGTTACAAAATAATTGCTGCCTACTGAAATTTAATGTGTATTTTCATGCAAACTGAAAGAAAATATAGACCATATGGTTTCACATGAGATATTATAGATATTTAGATTTGAGCAGTAATTAATCTTCCAAGAAATTGTTGTAAACTCATTTAACACAGAGAATAGTTAGTAGTAGATATAGAAAAGGTAATCTTAAATTCAAAAGTTTCAAAAATTAAATTAGTTAAACATAATAATCACTTTTCTTTGATAGTTTAGATTTGATTTGCATAGTAATTTAATATAATATTTAATTATATATTATATGAATTCACATGTATATGGATTATGTTTCATTCACTTATGGAACAGAAAACGCAGGAATCATCCTAAATAATTTGGAGCAATATTTTTTTGAGACAGGATTTCACTATATAGTTCAGGCTGGCCTTGAATTCCAGGCGATCCTCCTACCCCAACCACCTGAGTGCTAGGATTACAGGTGTGCACCACCATGCATCACCACACCCAGCTGGAGCAGTATTTTTTTTTAAATAATTGGAGCATTTCTAAAACTATAGAGAACTTCATCAAAATGCATATTTCCCAAGATAAATGAGATTACCTGGGAAAACTAGGAGGTTTTAGACTAAAGAATTATATGAATGATGAATAAATACTATATTTAAAAAGAAATTCTCCAAGTGCACAATATAAGGAAATTCACAAAAAGATAGTGTGATGATGTATACCAGTAAAATAAGGATAGTGGGCTGGGGATTTAGCTCAGTGGCACCGCGTCTGCCTTGCAGGCGCAAGGTCCTGAGTTCCATCCCCAGTACCAAAAAATGAAATAAAATAACAATTAGTTTTTCTGCAGAATTGATTGGAGTCTAGGGCTATATGGAAAACCCAGTAGTTCAAATGAGTCTGAATTTTAATAAAGAGGTGGGTTTTTTTGTTTCATTTTGTTTAACAAATGACTCTGTCTTTTTTTAACAAATGAGTATTATTATTATTATTATTATTATTATTATTATTATTATTATTTGTACCAGTGATCCAACTTGGGACCTTGCGCTTGCGAGGCAGGAGGCGAAATCACTGAGCTAAATCCGGGGCCCAAGGGCAGGTATCTTAATAAAAAATATATATTGCACTATTGAGTTTATTAGTATAATGTTTTTTGCATATTTTCAAATACATTTACTCCATAATTCATTGCTTTGAGGCTCAAGAAGTGAGTTTATTTTTGAAATCTTACTTCTTTGATCCTCGGCAAGCAGACATTATAGCTTGGATCTGGAAACCTAGACTCACCTCTACAGAGGGTAGAAGATGGGTTGCCTGCCACTCTCTTTGATGTTCACAATTCAAAGGCTCCAAGACCTTTAAGACAGACAGCCCTGCTCCAAAAAACTGGCAAGAAGTTCATTTGTTTGTTTTCTTTTCTTTCTTTTTTTTTTTTTTTGTGGTACCGGGGATCGAACCCCGGGTCCTTGCGCTTGCGCAGCACGGGGCAAAACCACCCAGCTAAATCCTCAGCCCTTGTTTGTTTTCTTTTAATCTGTATGTATCTCAAAGGTAGAGAGAAATAATTCACAATTGCAAGTATTTTGAAGGAGTGCTAAAAAAGTGGGTAGACCTTCTTTGGTACTTGGAAATTTAAACTTGCTAATGTATTTGAAATTTGCATTTTTATTTCTAGTGTGTCACTTTTGTTACTATTTGACAATAATGCTCGAGTTTTTAAATCATCTTCATGGCTGGTTTAACTTTTCTATGGGCAGTTTTTGGCTATTCAAATATCTAGCAAGTCCCAAATAAAATACAAAACAAAGGAATTGTTACAATTACAACAGCATTAGTTTTAAAAAATCTAGTACACTATTTGCCTTGAAGGAATAATCTTTAAATATTTCATACAGATGGCAAATAGCTTAAGCACGTTCTTCTTTAGCAATGTGTAAAAATTGTTTTATCATTCATTAATTCAATAGTGTTATGATTTTATTACTTACACTTTTAAATGATTATCTAACGTAAATATTTTTAAAGGATTTTGTAGAATCCTTCCCAATTCAAAGAAGTGCTTAACTGTGAAGCTTGTTGATCTAAACTTAAAACTGAGAGCTTTCCTTTTGAAGCAAAACAAATTTCTTTTGAGTTGTCATCCATCACATAAGTCACCTTATATTTACATAATTATCTAGATCATTCGGTAATTATTCTGTCTTTCTAAACAATTTTTTCACAGATGTGAGTCACAGACACCCATGGGCATTATCTAGAATCAAAGTCTTATTATCAGGCATCTTTTGAAGTATACAAATTGAACTTTTAGTGTTTAATGTACATGGCTCTAATTGTTTTAAGACTTTAGGATAAATACAATTTATCAGCCAGTTTTCACATTGTCCCAAATCGATAGATACAATATTATAATAGTCAATTAAATGTTCATGAATAATAGGCATTCATCTTTGCTTTTCTAGCCACTCATTTCCCAGGGAGAACTTAGAAAGAATCGATCTGTTAATGCTAGTTTTCTGTTTCTCTACTCATTAGCAGTTTATCTTTATTACAATATCCTGTTTTGTTCTTTTTGCAGTTATAAGAACCTAATAATACTGTGCCTTATTTGCATAAAACATTTTAATTATTAACTCAGTATCTCACACTGGGTAAAATTTTGAACAATTTCTTCCTATTTCTTTTTTTTTTTTTTTTTTTTTCGGTACCGGGGATTGAACTCGGGACCTTCAGTTTGTGAGGCAGGCAACGAAACCACTGAGCTAAATCCCCAGCCCCTATTTTTTCTTATTTCACTATATCTATTTTATTTTTTTTGTCCTTCTTTATACTTTCAGTTTCTCACATCAGAGAAACAGTACAATATTTGCACATTAAGAAATGAGTTGAGAGGAGAGATAGAATAGCAAATGAAAATATATTCTTTTAAGATCATGCTACATAGTATATTAACCATTGTTCTCTAATTATTTTTGTCATGAAAACTTTTTTTCTTAGAATGGGTTTTATATTTTCTTTATTAGTATCTACTTGTGTTACATTAAAATAGAAATTTTAAAAATTAAAAAAGTAATTTAAGAATATAGTTATTTCCTTAAGTATCTCTTGGGATCATTTCCAGAATAAAGACAGAAAAACTGATGCACCACCTTATGGTCTAATAAAATATTAACAGAACAATTGCAGGATATATAGGTAAGAAGGGAGCAAGGCAAAATGTAATAATAGCCCTAAATTCATCATAATAAATCATTTTGGTTGAATTCCGTACCACTATGAGATACTTTAGAAAATTTATTTTTAATTTCTGTTAAATACAATAGTTCAGACCTTCTGAAGTGCTCAATTTCCCTGGGAAGCACGAGTCTGTAAGTGTATTTATTTTACTTTCATAGCTGCCAAATGATTAGCAGCCCAAAGTGTGCCTCCTTAGCAGGGTGAAAAATTCATCTTTCCTTTGGAACAACGTCACATCTTTCGAGAGTGAGCGGTAAGAGATTTCTCTAGGTGTATCATTTTAGAAACTTATGAGTTTGGGAAGAGAGAAGTTGTTTTTAGATGCTAAGCATGGTTATAAGAGAATTCTGTTAAATTTGCCTCAGGATAAGGCCTTAGATCCTTGTGCATAGATACGTAAAGTGCAAGTTCAAAGGGAGAAACAACATTGTTCTTTGGAACACTACTGCAGTATTTCATTGTTGTTGTTGTTTAACAAGAATAGTACTAACATATTAGGGCATTTTACCCTGGTTAATTGTTTCTTTTTTTAAAGAATTTAAAACTGGGAGATCATTTTGTTTTATTTTTATTTACTTTTTTAAATATTTCTTTTTAAGTTAGTATATGTTTGCGATAAATAATGTTAAGATTCCTGAATGGCATTGGCACATGTCCATAACACATTATAATTCCCTTGTTCATCCCCTCACCTTCTCCCTCCATTTCTGTCTCCATCTCTTAAAGGCCTTCGCTTTGGAGTAAAATCTATCTCCCTACTTCCATTTGTCTGTCTTTTACATTGCTATTAATTTATAATTTTAGTTTTTCTCACAAGAGAAACCATATGATATTTGTGAGATATATATAGATAGATAGATAGATATAGATAGATATATAGATCTATATATAGAGAGATATCTATATAGATCTATATATATATACTAAAAATTCTCTAGGCAGAATTGGCTTATAACTTCACTGTAAAACTTCACTACCTAAAATTGCCACCAGAGGTCCTAAATATTTAACTCCATTTCATCAGTGCTGCAATTTGTCCAGTGAGTGCTTAATCTCCTGTAAAGCAACAAATTTGTGGCAAATGGCAGTTTGGTTTGGCTATTTAGTTCTCTCAGTGACCTGCAGATCATCTACATATGGAAAAAAAATATGAATCTTTTTTGTCGGACAGATTTATCCAAGTTGTCCTGAAAATGACTCGATAAAATAAAAGTCATGAAAATCTTGTGGAAATTTTTGCCACAACTCCCTTATAAGTAAAAGCCAACAAGGCTTTTGAATCATCCACTAAGGTGGGGAGAAAGTAGAACATAGGTCAAGTATAGAACATAGTTTAGCAGATTGTGTTCAGTGACTGGAGAATTAGAAGGCATAACACTGTGTGGATGAGGACTTTTACTTCAGTCAGATTTTGTACAAATCCTATGTGGTTGTGAACTGTGCGGCTAACACATAGGACACACATGTGTAAATACCGAACAGTTTCTCTAGTGCAAGAAACTGAAAGTGTAAATAAGGATTAAAATGAATAATTGATAATTTGAAATAGGAAAAAAAGGTTCAAAGGCGTAGGGGAAGTGGGAGGTGAAGGGGAAAGGAAATAAGGGATAGGAAAAATTATGAGAAAAGAAAAAATGGAAACAAAATCTATGTAAATAGGGAAGGGTGGAGGAGGGGAAGGGTGCACAGGGAATGGGGATAAAATAAGAACCAAGACACATCATGTACAGGTACAAGCACCCAGGAGAAAAACCACTTCCCTCCATTAGAAGAAAATATTTGTATGAAAACCACAGAGAAAATGTGAAAAAGAGGCAGAAGCAGGTGAAGGAGAAGGAGGAGAAGGGTTAGAAGAAGAGGAGGAAAAGGAAGAAGAAAATACAAGGCCAAGTCAAAATATGAACAGCCAATATTGATTTCCTCATCAGATTGAAAGCAAGAAACCACTAGAGTATGATCAGCTGCAGTACGCGACAGAACCTGCAATGACTGTCAGCATGAAGGAAAATAAGTGAAGGCTGTTTCCTCAGCTCCTTCCTCTGAGTTTTTCTGAATTCATCAGTGAAGCCTTCTGCCAATTATTCTCTTAGAGTTTGAACTTCTCAATTTTTCTGAGCCCCTTGATTTCTGTTGTTTCTGTATCTTTCATAAACTTTTCCTACACATTTGCTTTCAGTGTCCTGGCTTCTTGGAATGATGACATACAGTTTTCTTTTCTTTTTTCTTGTTTTTTACCCTTCTTACAAGGCATGAAGTGTAAGAGTTCTGTTCAGTAATAGTTCTAAATAGCAATACCACATGTATGTTTCTTCTTAGGTTTACTTTTTATTTGAATTAGGCTAGATGGTCCTTGTACTGAGTATCTTCTGCTAATAGACTATATTTGTCATCCTACTAAGTCTTTGCTAACTTGTGTTTGAATCATTTTCAAGAAAGCACAGGAATTTTTTTTAAAGCCTCTAAGTGAGTAATGTTATCTGGCTAGAAAGGTACATGGATTCCCTGGGAGGCCTGGACAGCTTCTTAATGGGCTCTGCTCCTCTGGCGATCTGAATAGGTAGGAGCAATATGTAAGAGCAATTGAGATAAGAAAAATGTAGAGTTTATGGTATATTTATTGATTCTTCAGAGTTATTTTCCATCTTAACATTTTCCTGGTTACCTGTTTCCAGGTAACAGTATATCCACTCTGGATATTTTTGCCTTAATATAGGGAAAGAGCCTTTTATCCAAATCCTCATTTATTCCCTGGTCACATCTCTATTACTTCTATTTCCTCCCTGTGTGACCTGTGGAAAAACAAAAGACTTATAGGTAGAATCTGGGCTAATACATAAAAGACTCAAAGAACAAACACTAGACACCCAAATCTGTCCTCACAGAAAGCAGCTGTGTAAAGAGAATGTTATGTGGTAGAAGTTATGGGGAAAAAAAAGTAGAATCCATGTTGGGTGAAAACTTGGTGTCTGATATAAAATGTGATCTCTATTTCCACATTTTGAAATTAAACTCCATTTGGTATCTTTCTTTTCCTTTCCTACTCTATCATTCATTTTAACATATATACAATCTGGTCAGAGAACCTTCCCACATTAAAGTAATCTGTATTGTCATTCACCTTTTTATCTTAATTTTAAAATTTCATTCCAGATTATGAATCACAAACTCATATTTCCTGCATGGGTATTTGATCCTTTACTCATTTTCTTTGTTTATTATTCCATCACAGATGAATGAAAAGCTTCGTGGGAACAGAGAACTGGTTTTGCTTCTTCAAATATGCATTCTTAGCTCTGCACAATGTTAGGTATTGATAATTGAATTGGATCCACAAACATACAATCAAGAGTTTCTAAATATATTTTACAACTTTAAAATCCATGTAATCTACAACCTATAAATTTTCCCCCTAGCAAATTTAAGTATTTTTGGAATACATCATAATAAAAAAATGAATAAACATGTTTCCATTATTTTACTATACTATAGAGTATTGGTGTATCATATATCAATATGATATTAATGTACCATTACTATGCAAAGGGAAATTCAGTGGTTTTGCACATTCCCACATTTGAAAGAAGACAGAAATTGAAGCATAATTTAAAAAGAAGCCATGAAAATTCATATAATTGCTATAAAGGAAAACTTATTGTCAGAATATTAATTCTTGCAACATGTACTTGAAAGATATTTAGTGCATTTATCCATCAAGCTAAAATATTATTCCATTTCAGCATACAGACAACATAGGCTTATATATAGATATAGCTAATAAATCACTTTGCACAACATTAAGCCTGCAAATGCTTTCAAGATTTTTTTGATGCTGCAGTACTTTTAAACAATTGCAATACAGTTAATTTCTACTTTGCAAATAGGCAGCTAATAACCATAGACACATCATTCAGTTATTCAGCTAATATAAAATGGAGAGTAAAGTAAATAAAAATAGAAAAAAATTACAGTAAAATAAAATCATTGTTTGAATGAGTATATATAAAGACAGTACTGTGAGTTCATGCCACAATTTCCTTGATTCCTTTCCAAAATCATAAAATTAAAACCTGTATCTACCAATCTACTTTAATGTTTCAATGGTTATGCTCACCTAGCATTATATTTCTACATAGACTCACCCTCAAATTTAGGATTTTCCTGATTCTGTGAATAGATTTGGAGATTTTTATACCATGTTAAATATTTCCTTCCTGGAAAATATCTTTTTAGGTCTGACTTTTTCTTGTGTTAGTTTGGGGCAATTGCGAAAATATTCCACCTGTGTCCTTCAAACCTTAGCAAAAATAATTTGATTATTACTATAACATCATATTTTTAACACCATGACATTTGTCTTTTAAGATTCTGCTACCCTCTGGTCCTTGTCACCTACTTTCACTTTTGATTTTTCATTTAAAAACCTCTCTTCTTTTATTGTTTAATTTATATTTTCCCTAATTACTTTTGAAATATATTAAATGATCAAGAGTAGAGTTTCAAATATTTCAAAAAGGTTTTAAAGGCTTCAGCATTTTCTAAAAAACCAAATTCACTATTTCAATGGTCAGTACCTTTTCCACTACATAATTTAAAAAGTTTTGATGTATAATACTGACAGAATTAGGGATTCATTGTGTCATTTTTAAAGTGGATGGCCTCTTATAAATGACACAACCTTGTGGAACATATTTCAGATTTTGAAAAGCTGTTTCTCTCATACTTTATTACAAAGCACATAGGATCATTTGCCTGGCCCTACCTCTTTGGTGACTTCTCGTATACAAATTGGATTTCCTCCAGAAGCTTGGCCTGTGTGCAGCTGATAAGTAACATGGCAGGCTCTATTTATATTTGGTATTCCTTGTAGAACTTTGACTTCATTCTTTTCATCCAGTTTTCTAGTTGCTATAATTTGTACTAACATTTTTCATCCTCTGCCTCCCATTCACTCAAATACAATTTTTCCCTTTCGGTGATGAATTAGAAGTTGCTTTGTAAAGCAATTCTAATATGCTGTCTCTAGTCACATTTCTTAGAGTGACTCATCCCACAGGAAGTATTTGCATTACCTGCCTCCTAAAATAATAAATAACCACAAGGTCTTTCAGAACATGGGTCAGACTTTATCAGTAAAATTCAATAACCAAAAGCAACATTAACTACATAAAAGCTTTATTTCTGCATTGAGTAACTCCACACCTCTATCTGAAGTTTAAAAAGTCATAAAAGAGTTCTGGATTCATAGACTAGTGAACATTATACAGCCTGGAAATACAGCTAATTGTGATTAATACTAACAGAAAATCCAGTTAATGGGGTAAAAAAATAAATGTGATGGTAAATATTATGCATTGCTCATTATGTGACATTCATGGTCCTAAGTTTTTTTTCAGGGGAATGGGTCATATTATTTTCAGTTTACAGATAAGAAAACTGAAGTTAAAAACTTGAACCTACCCATTGAAAGTTACTTAGGGGATAAGAAAAAAGCAATGTTTTTATCAGAATATTCAGATTCCAAAGATGTTATTTAAAATATGACACTCTCTTACCTAAATTAAAGATTTAGGCACAGCAACTAAATCTAATCTTTTTATATTTGCTTTTTTACTTTTGGATAAGTCACAAGGGATGATGAAGTACCATTGAAAATTGGTGATTTTTCAATAAAAAAACCTGACAGATTTTTCTTCATGTTTATCTATTTGCTGAGACAATGACGGTAAGATGGTTGGAATTGCATATTCTGGCTATTATCAAAAACATATATTTGAATTAATTTGCATGAAAGTATGATTTACATCAACTAATTTTAAAAGGTAATTCTAAATATTGCACTTTTCAGCATAATGCTGGAACTAATGAGGCTTTTAAAAGGTTACAGTAAATCCTTCATAACTTTTGGAATCAACTACAAATGTCAAATAAATCTGAATTGAAATGTATGATTGATATTTAATGCTAAAACATAATAAAAATGAAGACAAGAGGTAGCTTCCTCTTTGTATATGAAATCAGGAAAATCAATATATGGCAACAGTTGGGAAGTGACTTTTATAGAAATGCCCAACTTCAATACAGAATGGAATTGCTTTAAAACCACAACAATACTGTTGGCTTAAAAATCAAAATTTTATACCATAGTATATCAGAGAAAATGATATATACTTAGAAATGTGGGTATTTTCTGTTTTCCTGGTTGCTATAGTTTAAGTAGTGCATAATACCAGAAATTATTTAAATAGATTAATCAACCAAAACCAAAATATCTTACTTTTAAATTAGGCAATTTTCTGAAGACTATGATGCCATGAAATATTATAATGCCAATTCTATTTTTTCCTACAGGGTAAAATTTTAGTAAGGCTGATAAATTATATCAATAAAATAAATGACCTAGAAAAGTATTTACACATTCATTTTTATACTGCCTTTTCTGTTATGGTCCATAGGTATCAAAATTAAAACTTTAGTTAACCTGAGACAATATTTTCAGATAAAATAGAAATTTTATTCAATGTGTGCCTTATTTATAAAGGGGAAATATTTGATGGGATTTTAGACGATTTTCATTACATATTCATTAGACTAATAGTGGAAAGATAAATATAAAACAAAATATACAGATACTTGACCAAATGCTTTTCAGGCTTTTCAAATTACATTTTATCAATTTAAATGTTGAAATAAGTAGTAAGAAGTTGTCAAAAACTACAGATGAAACAAAGGGAAAAATAAAACAGTTAAGTAAATCAAGTATTCAGTTAAATTGCTTGAAATGGTCAGTTAGAAAATACTATCATCACCTTTAAGCACTGAGAACTAAAAATAAATTTGTGTTTTAAAAATCACACTCTCACTGTTACTTGAAGAGGACAGAGGTAAGATATTTAATCTAAATAAAGGAAATGGAAAGGTTGAGTGCCCAGGGGAAGGAAGATGGTGATGTGCTGCTTAGAAAAAAATATCTGGTGTAGCACGAAGATCAAATGAATATTTTTATGAAACAATTTATGTAGTTCACATACTATATATTAAACAGAACATACTTTTAAATACTCTGTATTAGTTTTAAATTATGTTTAATGTATACATACACCATTTAATTATGCAAATAGATTGCTATTTTATATAACTATGTAATATTTCATAAATGATAATTTTAAACACTATAGGACCTACAATTGAAATATTATATATTTTAAAATATTTTATTTATCAAGTTATCTTTTTGTCATATTCAATGCTATATTTCATATTTTATAATATATATTATATATACTTTGTGTTATTCAAAATATCAAATATATTTTAAGAAGCCTTCTTCAACAGGGATACATATATATGTTTCTAAAAACTTCGGGTGAGATTTCTGTCAAAATAACACTCATTAACTTGCCAAAATATGAAAACATGCTTGGAATTCACTTCTTTATTAATTTCCTAATGAAATAAAATCAGAACTGTAAAAATAATTTGATATTTCAAATCCCTAGTATAATATATTAAGAAAAACAAGCTGAAATGTGACAATCTCCTAATTCCAAAACCTATAAGAGCATTCGATTTGTCACAACTACTGCACATTCTTGCCTTAAATAATTGAGCGGCATCCATTATTCTTTTAGAAATCAAAAGTAAAATAGAAAAAGAGAAAAAATACTCTGTTTTCGAAATTTGTTATCAATGCATATTGAGTTATAGTTAGGTAAGAGCAAAACTTTCTGTAATCTATTACTTTGACTATAGATAACAATAACTTACTATACATTTCAAAAGACTGCAAGAAATGATTTTGAAAGATTTTAGTACACAGTTTTCACATTAACTTTGACAGATTAAAGAGGTAGACATGCCTGCCCTGATTTAAACATTGCATAGCATCTGCATGTTTGTATGCTCTGTAAAACAACATAAAAGTATACATCTTCCATACCGATAATTTATATATTGCTGAATTTGAATATAACCTCGGTAAAACATAATATAAAATATAAAGTAAATGGTCAAATGTATCTAGTGGAGGAGACACGTTTTGCTTGTATTATGAAGAAAACAGTATGCAATAAAAAAGAAATTCTTTTACTTTGATGGTGTGTGATTGAAAATGTTATCAAAAATGTTGTTTCTATTTATTAGAACATTTGCTTGAAAAATTCATGAGGATTTAAAATATAACCAGCTATATTTATAAAAATATGGTGAACAGTATAGAATAAAACAAATGATATATATTAGTGGTATGGTAAAACTCAAGTTTTTATTTGTTTTTTTATAACATTTTTACTTTTCAATACATTATTGCACATGTGTATTACATACAAAATGTTCAATATTATTTTTTAAATATTTTTGATAGTTGTATATTTCTTCACTATTTATGAAACAAATTTACCATTGGATTCACTCTACACTGTTAGATATTAGTCCTCTGTTTTAACATTGAAATCCAAATTCCAAAATGCTGACTACTCTTACTTCTTACCTGGAAAGTAAAGGCATATGATGGTGCTTCAAATGTTAATTTTGAAAGTTTTTGTTCTGATTCTTTGTTTTCTCCACATATTTCTGTATATTTTGGTGTGAGAAATAATAAATTCTTCCACAGGCAGTTAAAATTTTTACAGATGCTGAAGTTTTAAGAAAGCTTCTTAATATGGTAAAATAGAGTTAGCTCAAGTATAATATATATTTTACTTCTTCCCTCTTGGTCAACACTGAATCAGTACAATAAGAATTCTAATTGGGCCATACATCACAATTTATGTGACAAGATGAAAAAAATCAACGTTTAGTTTAGCATATAATACCTAGATAATTTTGTGTTAATAATTTTAATAGTATTATTGTTATAATATATTAATGTTAATAATATTTTTTCCAAATTTTAAAAATAACAATACAAATTTTAAAACCATCACTCTTTAAAATGAATCTAATCCTAATACTAAACTATGTGTCACTTGGCCACTAGATCTCTATGTAATAACTTACACCAATGCTTATTGGTTATACCGACATTTTTTCCTCTCCTGTTTATCATTTTGTATTTTATTTTGCCAGAATCTAGTCTTGACTCTATGACGAGATAATAATTTTGATGTGGTTGAAATGGTATAAGATGTTTTCAAATCATATAAATTCCTGTGCCCAGCCTAACACAGTGTCTTGTTACAAAATATGTAGTTCATGATAACTACAGAAGGTAATCAGGACACCACAAAAGAATATTTGAATCTTCTGATAATACAATGTTAGTTCACATTCCATTAGTCCAAAAAATATAATCAAGAAAAAGAAATCTACTTGATTTGCCAATTATGGTTTGAGAATACATATTTCAGTTATCTGTATGTTAACTATTATTCTATCTTTTGGAAAGAAATGTACAACATTATTATTCTGAACATATTTTCCTGTTATATGTTGGTTGTATAAGAAACATATAAATTAGAATTTTTATTCTTTAATCTCCAATCCAGGAAAGTCCATTTTTTTGCATATTATATACATCAACAGGTCCTAAGTGTTGTCTCTAATGCAATTACACTATTGAGTCAAACACTAATATATTTTCGTAAGGGCATAATTACTCAATACACATCTTTGGACATGAAGTCAGGTAACTTTGGAGAGAGGAAGAATATAAAGGGAGGGAAGGGGAATGGGAAAAAAAATAAAAATCAAGATATATCATGTAAAGGTACAAATTCCCAATCATGGATGTCATCATACTGTATACCTTGAATGCACCAATAAACGTAATGAATTAAAAAAATAAATAAAAGACAAGAGTATTACTTCCCTTTCTCATGTTATGGAGTACTATTTTAGGGACTTAGTTGTCTCAAAAAAAAATAGAAAAAATATCGGTTGGAAAAATTAACAATACTTTAAAATTACTTTATGATTTGTAGTGTCAGGTACAGAATAATTATAACTATTATTATATAGTAATCACCATGCCATTTTAAAAAATTAACTTAAAGTGCTATAATATTATCTAATTCCAGTAAATCTCCAAGACCATATGATTATTATTAATAAAACAAACATTGACATTAGCATGAATTTTCACCCTTATCTTCATTTTTGTTTGCTCTAACTTTACTCCTCAATGTGCTGATGAAAGATTCCTTGCTAAGGACATCATTTCTTTTTATCTTTATATATATATATATATAAATATATATATATATAAACTAATAATATTTTGGGGGGAAGAGCTTGGACAGGGTCTCACTATGTAGTTCAGGCTGGCTTTGAACTCACAGTGATCTTCCAGCCTCAACCACCCAAGAACTGGATTACATATCTACACCATAATTCCAGGCTTATCTTTGTAAAATTGTTCTTATTAGTACATGATTGCAGTACATAATGACTGCAATCATTGTTGAGATGTGTTACAGTTACATAACACATCTTGATTCTTTTTACATCTTCCTTCCTTCCACCACTTCACTGCTACTTTCAACTAATGATCTTCTTTGCATTTGCCTAGAATCTATCTCTCTGTTTCCTTTTATTCATCTTATATTTTGTTCTTTAATTTATTTTATACTTTAGTGTTCTTATATAAGAGAAACCATGGACTTTTTAAGCTCATGTCTGATTTATTACATTTAGCATTTTGATCTCAAGGCACATCCATTTTACTACAAATACCAGTCCTGTTTCCATTTTAAGTTTTTCTATCAGCAAGATGTGACTACAAGTCCTTCAAATTTCTTGAAAATGTCTTTCAAACACTAGTAACAGTAGCCTACCCTGATTGCTCTTAGTGAGTCACCTCTTGCTAATTTTGAAATGTCACCTCATTCAAGCCTTAAAAATAATTTACATTCCCATGATTTCCAGAAACATTACTATGTCATATTACTCTTTAGTTCTAGGTTCATATATGCATACACTATTCAAAATTAACTCTTGGAAATATATATCCATTACATGTCCAAAACGGAACATATAAATTTCTTCCTCTTATCCTTCTGTTTGACCTCTACTGAACCATTTTTATATCACCACTTCTGTATTTTGAGATTACAGTATTTTGGTGCTTGATTTATCTATTTATTTAGTAGTGTCAGAAAATTCTTTTTTTTTGGATCCACTTCTAACATATTTCCCAAATCAGCCTATTTCTCTTCATCTCCACTAATTATATTTATTACACATCTAACATTTTCTACTTAGAGTAGGAGAAGATAATTAGCATTTAGTTCAATTGGGACCATGGTTCTACAAAACTCAGATCCTCTCAACAGTCTCAACAAAGTCCTCAAAAGGCTTTTCATAGGACCAAACCAACTTTCCTGTCACGCTTTAGAAATCTGGTCTGGCCTTGCTCTGGTAATGTGGCCTCCAAAGCACTCACTATGTTTACTGCTTTTCTAGCTTCTACTCATCATTTAGGCCAGATTTATTTCCACCTCTTTATTTTTGTTTATTTTTTCATCTGTAAGGAAAACTATAAGACAGTTTTCCCTTTGTTATTATGTCTATAGTTAATATGTTTCCTTGATATTAGGAAAATTCTCATTAAGTTGTAAGTTACTAGTTTCTTCATATTAAATTCTCACTACATTAACTATGCTCTATAATTTCACATTTTGTTTTCTTACAGTGAGTTTTCTGTCTCCTCAGCCTCACACATATATACTGTGAAAGAAACTCTGTGGTGACCAAAAACTTGTATGTGTTGCTCAATGATGCATTCATTATATTTAATGCAATGCTTGGCACATTATAGTGAAATATTGGCAATATTTTTCTGAGTAATTATTGGTGAAATGTGAAATGAATATTACAATGATGGATAAACAATTTAATTTCTCAGAAACAAAATTAATCAGTAACTTTATAAAATAGCATTTTATTACTTAAGCTTTAAAAGTCCCTGTACTTCGGTATTAGCCCATTGACTACTGTGTACCAGGCATTGGAAATATAATTTTGCTCAGATGACCTAGACATTGACTTGTGGGAAACACGCCATTTAAAAAAAATTATTTCAGGGAGTAGTTACACTAGTAGTTCTCAACCTTCTTAGCACCAGGAGTGGGTTTTGTGGAAGAACATTTTTCCTGATCTTGGGTGGAGGAGGAAAGTTTCAGGATGATTGAAGTGCATTACTTTTATTATTTGTATTATTATATTCAACACATAATGAAGTAATTATACAAATTTACATAATTACAAAATTGGTGGCATCCCTGAGCTTACTTTCCTCCAGAGACAGTCACATCTAGGGGTGAAATGTGTTGCTTATGTCCAGTCTACTCTGTAATATTGTTTTGTTTGCTGCTACTACAGAAAACTCTAATTCAAACTGATAATGTGTTAGAAATGCAAACAATCTTCCCAGTGCTTTTTTCAGTCTCAGGATATACTGTCTTTACTTTAATCCAGAACACATCGTAGTTTGTTGTCTCGAATATACGTTCTAGGCCAACATTCTTTGCAAGTTGATCTTCTCCTACAATAGACAAAGTAAGCTCCCCTGGTTTATTCACAAATAGGTCACAGATATGTTTCTTCCCTGTTCTATGGTCTTTTTTGCTCAGGAATAATGCTCAAACTTTTTGGAAACTGAAATAAATGATCATATAAGAGCAAGGAGAAGGAAGACCTTGACTTAGTCTGTTTCAAAATCTTTGGTATTGTTTGAAACATGTCAAAAGTCCCAGTGTTTATTCATATATCTTATACTTGGAGATTGGGTTTGAATGCAGCTGCTTTATCTGTCAACATGAACGCAGTTGTAAATCTACCGAGTGACACATGAAGTTCATTGTGCAGGTCTACTATGATACACGAATAATCAAGCTTTGTGACTTTTCTCTCAATCAAATATGCTGCTAGTAGTGATTTTTTGTAAAAAGAATTCTCTGAAGTAGTTCTCAAACAACTGCAACAATGATCTAGCTTTAGAAAATGATTTCACTTCAGTCTACAGAAGCACACATGTGTGCTCTGTGTCTATCTCCTCATAGAGCAACATGAACAGATATAAATTAAGTACATTTACTTTAGTACAATTGATAATTTTAATCACATCTTGTAAAACATTGAGTTCAGGTGACGTGTTTTGGATAGCCAACATTTCTTTATGAATGATATTGTGTGTAGACACGCTCAGAAGCAACCTCATTAATACAAGAAGTAAAGGCAGAATGCTATCGAATCATGCCAGCCCCCTGTTTGTACATGTACTGACATAAAATGATAAATTCAGATTTTTTGAGATGCAATTATTCAAGTCTTGAATAGATTTGAAGCTGTGGTGTTGTTTGACAACAAAAGGACATACAATATCTTTATGCACACTCTCCTGGAAAACATATCCTATTATTTCCTTGTTGTTGACATACATAGAGTTGTCAACCTGAATTGCATACCAAGGTGACTCGTTAATGTTTTCTAACAATTGCAGCTCAATATCATCTGCTATTTCATCAATTTACCCAGTTATGGTGCTAGTCCACAGATGAACATTTGTGAACCACAGCCTTTCCTAAAATTTCAAAAGAAATTATTTTAGAAACAGGTCATATCAACCCTTCAGCATTAGTAAAGCACTTCTTAGTTCTAGAGATGCTATTAGTCACTAAGTTTGATGTTCCTTATTCAGACACATTTTACTATTCAGACACATTTACTGTTTGTCTTCAATAATTCATTTTGGTCTTTGTGTTCACAATTTTTTATTTAAAATTCCAAAGGTTTGTCTTTTATTGCAAGATACTTGGTCTAAATGTCACAAATCAATTTTGAAAGTTTCAGTCCTTCCTTAAACAGCCAGTTGTCACATATAGTATAAAGTGCACTCCAAGATTATAAACCACTTGTTCTAATGAACTTACAATTTTAGGAGGATCCTTGGTATTTCCTTCTAGATGAAGCTTTCTTTTTGTTGGTGGTGTTAAAAGTTTTATGCTGTCTCGTAATTGAGTCTTTTTCTCTTTTCAAAGAGCCTCTCCAGTAATGTATGTTTTTACTCATTTTGGGTAGAATTAGATTGTGGGCTTACCAAAATTTGACTGAGATAAGTGTGGTGAAAGAAAGAAGTTCAGGAAGAAGTGGTAAATAAAATAGTGTGTAAAATTCATGCAAACTAAAATAAGTGTCAGATTCTGACTTAAAGCGTGCCAACAGATGCAGATAATATCAAGTCACTTATCACTTCAAGCCTACTACGAGATGCATCTTAATTGTCACTTGCCTCTCACTGATGAAGTTTATCAAAGGATTTTTTTTGCAGAAGTTCATTTTTCCTCTTATTTCTCTTTGTACAAAATATTGTTTATCGATTTCCATATTTTGAATAATGGTTGTATCCCTGGAATGAAACCAAATTATTCATAGTGGATGATCTTCTTACTTTGTTTTTTTGTTTGTTTGTTTTGATTTGTTTTTGGTTTTGCACTTTTTTTTGGCCACTTTTGAAATAACATTTTTTGGATGGTGATATTTAAAATTTATTTTATACAAATCCTACTCTTCATTTTTAATTAATTTATTTTATTGGTGCATTTTAGATATACATAATTAACACATTCATCATAGGAAATTTGTATCTTATGTGATGTATTTTGATTCTTCTTTTTTTTTCCATTCCCCTCAACTCTCTTCAATTCCTCTTCCTTATTTAGTAAAACTTTTTTTTTCCATTTTAGCCTCTTTTCTCATTTTTTTCTTTTCTCTTTCTTCCTTTCCCTCTCCCCCTCCCTAAATTCCCTTCCCATTGAACTGAATATTTTCTTCCTATTTCACAATATCTATTATACATTTTGGTCCTTATTCATGTTTTTGCTTTCTCACACTGGAGAAACAGTGCACTATTTAAACATGTGTGTCCGGTTTGTTTCACACAGTAGTATGGTCTCAAGGTGCATCCATTTACCTAGAAATGTCTTAAATTTATCCCTTTTTATGGTGAGCAGTACTCCATTGTATGTAAAAAAATCTTTATCCTTTTATTGTTTGATGGGCATATATCGCTGTGGCATGAATGCTTTTATTTCTTTCAGGAATATACCAAGATGAGAAATAGCTGAATTAAATGGTACCTTTAGTTTTAGTTTTTTGAGGAATTTTCACACTGATTCCCATAGTGGTTGCAACAGTCTACACTCCCACCAATAGGGGTGAAGGGTTCCTTTTTCTTACAGCCCTACTAGCATTTGTTATTGATTTCTTGATAATAGCCATTTTGAAATGGAATTTCCGCATTGTTTTAAATTGCATCTCTTGAATTACCAGTGATGTTGAACATTTTTTCATATATTTATTTGCTGTTTGTACTTCTTCATCTGAGAAATGTGTAGTCATTTCACATGGCCATTTTTGCACTAGGACTTTAAATTTGGTAAGTCTGATTTTTTTCGAGTTCTTTGTATATCCTAGATATTATTCCTTTGAGAAGCAGCTGGAAAAATATTTTTCCCACTCTGTAGGTTTTCTCTTCACTTTGTTGGTGGTGCTTTCTTTTGCTGTGCAACAGCTTTTTAATAAAATGAAATCACAATTGTTGTTTCTTTGTAATATTGCCCATGTGATTGGAATTTTGTTCATAAAGTTTTTGCCTACACATACTAGATCTATTGTTCTTCTTATTCTCTCTCCCATCAGATCTAGTGTTTCTTCTTTAATATTTAAATATTAGATCCATTTTGATTTTAGGGTCTAGTTTTAGTGTTTGGTATGTGAAAAGCCAGTTTTTGCATCATTTATTAAAGAGGCTTTCTTTCAGTGAATGTGTTCAGCCCCTTTGTCAAAGATAAGGTGGATGAGTATATTTGGAGTTCTTTCTGCACCTTCTAATCTGTTCCAGTGATCACTGGATCTGTTTTGTTTTTTTAAAGTGCCATGCTGTTTTTATTACAACAGCTTTGTATTATACTTTCAAGTCAGAGATTGTGATGCCCCCTGCCTTGGCTTTGTTGCCTGAAATTGTTCTGCTATTCTAGGTCTTTTGTGGATCAAAAAGAATTTTAGGACTGTTTTCTCTAGTTTTTTGAGGTATGCTGTTGCCATTTTCATTGAGATTACATTAAACCTGTATAACTACTTTTGGAGTATGGCCATTTTCACTATGTTGGCTCTTCCTATCCAAGAACAAGAAATATCTTTCCATTTTCTGGTTTACTCTTCAATTACCTTTTCAGAGTACTGTAGTTTTCAATGTAAAGAAGTTTACTTCCTTCTTTAGATTGATTTCTAAGTAATTCACTTTTTTCATTGCTATTGTGAAAGATATAGGTTCTTAATTTTTCTCTGAGTTAGTTTGTTATTCATGTACAGGAGTGCTATTGATTTTTTAGTGTTGACTTTGTATTCAACTATGTGTCTGAATTTGGGTATTAAATCTAGAAAAATTTGGTAGAATTATTTGGGTCTTCTTAATAGAGTATAATGGTGCCTGTTGGTTTGTCATAGATGGCTTTTATCAGAAGGAGATATATACCACCTATTCCAACTTTCTGTGAATTTTTTATCATGAATGGGTGTTTGGCTTTATCAAATGCTTTTTCTGTGTCTATGATCATGTGATTTTGTCATTGATTCTGTTAATATAGTGTATTACATTTACAGATTTGCTTATGTTGAATCATCCTTGCATCTCTGAGATGAATCCTAGTTAGTCATGGTGTACAATTTTCTTGATGATTTACTGCACTCTGTTTGCCAATATCTTGCTGAGTATTTTTACGTCTATGTTCATTAGCAAGATTTGTCTGTAGTTTTCTTTTTTGGTTGAATCTTTCTCTGGTTTTGGTATCAGAGTAATGCTTGCTTCCAGGTATGAGTTTGGAAGAATTTCTTCCCTTTAAATTTCATTAAAGCATTTGAGGACTGATGGCATTAGATCTTCTCTAAATTTTGTGTAGAATTCAGCAGTGACTCTGTCAAGATCTGGGCTTTTCTTTGTTGGTAGGTTTTTAATTATATCTTCAGTTTCTTTGACTGATATTGGATTATTTACTATTTTTATATTTTCTTAATTCAGTTTTGGTAATTCATATGTATCTAGGAATCTGTCCATTTCTTCTGTGTTTTCCACCTTATTAGAATACAGGTTCTAAGATGGGGATTTAGCTCAGTGGTTTTGTTGCCTGTGCCTCAAGCTCAAGGAGCCAAGTTCGATCGCTGGTACCAAAAATAAATAAATAAATAAAAGAATACAGGTTCTCAAAGTAGGTATTGATACTATTCTGAATTTCTGCAAAATCTGTTCTGCTTTTATACTTTTAATTCTTAATTGCATGGATTTGAGCCTTTTTTTCCCTTTATTTCATAAGGTTGGCTAAAGTTTTGCCGATTTTATCTAATCTTTCAAAGAACCAATTCTTTAATTCATTGATTCTTTTTATTACTTTCATAGTCTCAATCATATTGATTTCCTGCTCTGATCTTTATAATTTTCCCCCTGGTATGAGCTTTGGGTTTAACTTGTTTTCCTTTTTCTAGAAGTTTAAAGTTCAACATTAAGTTTTTATTTGCACTGACTCTTTTCCTGATGTGTGAGTACATTGTTTTGAATTTCCCTCTTAGGATTTCATTGCATGCCACAAGTTCTGATATGTAGTATTGGCATTATCATTCAATTTTACAAACTGTCTAATTTTTTTCCTTAATTTCTTCTCTGACCATATTTATATAGTTTTTCTGGTTTCTTTTGCCATTGATTTCCAATTTCATTGCACTGTGGTTTTACAATATGAATGGTATAATTTCAATTCCTTTTCCTTTACTAAAGCATGTTTTTTGAGCTAGAATGTGGTCTATTTTTGGAGAATGTCCCATAGGAACCTCAGAAGAATGTACATTCTGATGTGGGGTGGGATACTCTGTAGACATCCATTAAGTCTATTTGTTCACAGATTTGCTCCATTTCTGATATTTGTTTCTTTTTTTGTTTAGTTGATCTATCTATTTGTGAAAATGGGGTATTGAACTCCCTCATTATAATTGTATTAGTGTTTATTTGATATTTTATGTCAGTTAATATTTGTTTTTACATAGTTGGGTGCCCTGGTATTTGATGATATATATTTATGCACATGCATCTCTTCCTCTAAGATTGTATCAATATAGAATGAATAGGTCATGAATATAATAAGCACCCCTCCTAATAACTATAAACTAATTTTGTTTCTCTAAAATCAGTACAATTTTGAAATAGTCAATTAAAACAAGTCATTTTATTCACACTACCCCCAAAATATTGTAATCGTTATAGCTAAAAATGTAAAAAGAGTTGTTAGACATGGGGGCTCTTGCCTATAATCCCAGAATTTGGGAAGCTGAAGTATGAACATCACCAGGAGTTCAACACCAGCCTGGTCTATGTAGTGAGTTCAAAACCAGCCTAAAGTGCATTGCAAGATCCTGTCTCAAAAAACATAAACAAAATTCCCAAAAAAGGGGGAAATAAAACATTAGCCAATGACATAAATAGCAATAGTAATAATTGTAAAATATTTTGTAAAAATTATTTTACATTGAAACTATTTGTATTACAAATTAAAATTTATATTGTTTTCATTTAAAGGTACTTAGACATTATTCAAATGTTATACCAGTTACAAAAAGTAATCAGAGTTGCCCATGAAAGCCTCAATGAAATTACAAGTGTAAATTTTAAATTTCCAAAGGAAACAGAGACACATGCTGTTATTCATCATGTAATCTATTGTGCTACATTGTTCACACATCTGTTTAATGAATTTTGTAATCTTTGAGGTAATACCAGTTAAATTCAAGGATAGCCTGAAAATCTCACTGACACACTAGGGAGCCATGGATTTAGAATGTTTAGGACACATTAACTTTATATTTGTTTGTAAAGACAGTTTAAAAATTTTGTAGTGGTTTTAAATTTATGGTAGTATAAATTTATATGGCACAATAAACATAACAACATTTTTAAGAGGAAGCCAGGCATGCTGGTTTACTCCAGAACCCCAGTACTCTGGGAAGCTTGAGGCAGGAGTTCTGCAGATTCAAACCCAGAATGGGTAGCTTAGCAATTTATAGAGAACCTTTCTCAAAATATAAATAAATCATTAAAGACTGGGGACATAAGCTCTGTTTACTTCTTTTTTCACTTTTTTATTTCACTTCTTTCCTTCCCCTCACCCCTCTCCCTAGTTTCCCTTCCTCTTTGAACATTTTCTTTCTGTTTTACAATATCTATTATGCAGTTTGGTCCTCATTTACACTCAATTTCTCACACTAGAGAAATAATTCAGTATTTACACTTGTATCCTATTTATTTCACTTATGAGTATGGTCCAACATGCATCCATTTAGCTATAAATATCTAGTTTATCTCTTTATGACTGAATAAGCACTCCATTTTATAAAAAAAAAATAAAAACATCAAAAATGCATCTTCTTTATCCAATCACCAGTTGTTGGGCTGTTTCCAAGATTTAGCTACTACAAAATGTGCCACTGTAAACATGGGTGCCAATATGTCACTCTGGTATGATCCTTTTAATTCTTTTGTGAAGATACTAAGAAGGGTAATACCTGGGTCAAATGAAACCTCTAACCCTAGTTTTTTTAGGAAAACCCACACTAATTTCCACAATGGTTGCACCAGTCTACACTCCCATCAACAGTGGAGAAGAGTTCCTTTTTGTCCCACAGCCACTCCAACATTTGTTAATGGTTGATTTCTTGATAGCAGATATTCTTTCTGGAGAGAGATGGAATTTCATTGTTTTCATCTGTATCTCTTGAATGACCAGTGATGAACATTTTTTTCATATGTTTATGTACTTCTTCATCTGAGAAATATCATTCATTTCAGATGCCTATTTTTGGATTGGGTCTTTAAATTTGGGAGGTCTGATTTGTTTAAGTTCTTTATATATTCTATATAGTAGTCCTTTGAGGAACATCTGGTAAAATTTTTTTCCACTGGGGACATAGTTCAGTGTGAAGGGTGGGTTTAATATCTATCTATCTATATCTATCACCTATCACTGTGTTTCTCCCAGATACACATTTGGTACAACAGGATGTATAGAGAACAATCAGTCATTCTGTGACTCAGTAAATCAGTAAAACAAACAAACAAACAAACAAAAAAACATTAAATTCTGAATGCTAACAGAGCAATGTTGCCAGAAAGAAAACATTGCGCAAAATAGAAGTATAGCAGCTCATATGAAACCCATACACATAATGATGGGCTTGAGAAATTAGTCTGGTATTTATCCTAGCATTCATTCATTGCCTCCCTCTCTCCCTCTCTCTCTCTGAATTTCAATGAACTTTATTTTTCTCTCTTTTTATCTTTTGCTCATCTAGCTTACTGTGTTTTGCTTCCACCACTAACTAATCCTGTAATGTTGAACATTACATGTAAATACAAAAGTGTCCACATGACTCAGTTTTCTCACCTTGGAAGTCAGGCTTACAAATATTTCTATATTACATAGATATTATGATAATGTAAGTATAATATATTTGAGAGGATCAAAATGTTATTTTGGGGAAATCTAGTAAATATTAGCTATGATAATAATTTTATGTTATGTACCCACAACTTAATATTATACCTTACAGTCCTTTCTTTTTTCTAGAATATTTCTGAATAAAATTACTGCTGTACAACTTCTTCACAACTATGCAATACTTTAAGAAAGAGACATTCCAAAATTTATTTTATAAAATAAGGTGTCTTATTTTGTGTATTTCTTTGTGAAAAAGGGGAAATATGACACAGGGCTATGCCCATTTTTCTACAAAGGTGCCAAAACGATTAGGACTACAGCAATGTACAGTATAGGAAATTTGATAAGCTATGATGCAATTAAGTCCAGAAAGTCAATTTAGTAATTTGTACTTCTACTGGTAATAGCCAATAGCTTTTTTTTTTTAAATCATCTTTATATCTCTATCTCTATCATTTCTCTATTTCTGTATCTCTCTTTCTCTGTATCTCCATCATTATATCTGTATTGTATATTTAAATTTATGTACATGTTCATATTTTACTCTTAACTCATATAAGATTTTTATAGTATTTTACTTGGCTTTCCTTTTGAGATTGGAATCCTAAATAAGAATATAGTAAAGCCTGATTTAGGAACATTCAATATCAACATATTTCTCACATATTTATTTTGTCTTCCTTGCTGTCTTACATGCCCTAATGCTTTTCCATAATGATGGAAATGGTTTATCCAATATAAAAACAATTTATAGTTTGAAGAGCTGATATTTGTTTTATTTATTATTTTCAGCAAGGGCCTTAGTAATTTAATATATTGGAAAAATTTTAAATATTTAAATTTTTAAATATTTAAAAATTTATAAATTTTTAAAATAAAAATCTAAATTCAAATACATTTTTTTTTCTTTTTTCTTGTTTGTTTTTTTTTTTTTGGTACCAGGGATCAAACTGGGGTCCTTGAGCTTGCACAGCAGGCGATGAAACCACTGAGCTAAATCCCCAGCCCTGACAGGGTCTTTTCTTTTTTTTGGTACTGGGGATTGAACTCAGGACCTTGTGCTTTCAAGGCAGGTGCCGGAAACACTGAGCTAAATCCCCGGCCCTTAAATTCAAATATTTTAAATTGAGTGTGGAAACTAAATTGTAATCCTATTTGTAAGTATAAAAAAATTATGTTGTGGGACTTAAGACAAAGGATTTGGGAGATAACTTCTAATCTCCAACACATATAAGTTCTTATTTAATTTCTGCCTCAGCATTCATGAGAAAATCTTACACAATAACATGTGACACAGCTTATGAATATGAAATTCAGGGTCGTTAAGCATCTACTATTAGTCACATTGAAATACATACAAACAAAGCATAATTTTACATATTTGAGACAATACAGTATTTTTAAATAATTCTCTTTCCTTTACAGATACACCTGTTATAAATTGAGATTTATGATCTGGCTCCACCTTTTGCCTTTTCTTATGTAAATTATCTTAACAAACCTCTAGTCAAATATTCTATTTTATGATCATATTTTATTTTTTTTCCTGATACCTAGGTAAGTTTGTGCTACTTATCTTGGCCATTGAACTCTGAAATGTAATGCTATGTTGTTTGCAGAGAGAACAATGAAATATCTACATTCAGTTTTCCCTTTATTTTCTGCCAACACAGATGTTACAAATTTGTCTAGACCTACTGGTAGATTTGCTGTCCATCTGAAACCCTAAATAACATAATAACAGAACTCTCACGATATATATATCTTTCGAATACTTGTCACTCCAACATAGTCTATTCTACCCTGAAACATAGTCTATTCCTTTAACAATATCTAATTTGGTTTTTAGAGATAGGTTAAATTGAAAAGTTTCTTTACTCTTGGGCAAAAAAATGATGAATTCTATTAAATTATCTTCTCTATTAAATATGTGCAGAGAACCTTGATTGTATTGACTGCTATGTAAGCAGTTAAAACTAGGATAATACAATAAAGTTATCCTGTAGGAGTGTTATAAGAATAATATTTGTATTTATTTATTTAATTATGTAATAAAACAAAAATCTAAGCAATTTGTACTCAGCAAGATGTATAGTTTCAAATTCTAAAGTAATAAGGTTTGCTGATTAGTTTCTTGTGGGATTGTTCAGTTGTCAATTCTGAAATCTGTAAACTTTAGTTTTATGGAGATAAAAACTTGTAGTATCTGAAAAGTAATAGAAAATTACTGAATGGACTGTAGTCACCTTTAAGTACAGTAAAATATTAATCAGAATACTTTAGATGTACTATTCTAAATCTATTATCTATCCATTTATCTTTCTCTTTCTGTGTATTATCTAATTACCTACATATCTATTTATAGAGAAAGATAGAATGAGAGAGAAGAAGATGTGCATGTCTATTTTACAATGGTCCTTTTTTTCTTGCAACTAGACTCATGAGATTTTTCTGCTATATTCCCCTTCAGGACTTAAGAAAGCTCCCAGTTGCAAAACTCTCAAAAGAATGAGAATCCTCCTGTGGCTGGATCCTTCTGGAGATGTTTGTTTTCTTTTATTGTTTTGTTTTTGCTTCTTTTTATCTCTTTGCCTTCCCACACAGTACCTCCATCTCTTCATCAAGTAAAATTCAGGTTTTACTACCCTGGTTCTGTTTACATGGAAGTTTCTACTTGTGGATTTTTTGCTCATATAACATGTTTCTGTGAACTTAACCATCTTTACAATTTTGGTGGCAGCAGTTGTTTGTGATCTCACTTTTCTGACAGAACATGAAGATTATTTCACTTTTCAGTGGGTGCAACTCACTTATTATTTTCAATATTTTTCGCATGTATTAAGATTATTACAAGTAAACAATTATGGAGAAATGAAAGTCACACACGGCTAAAATTAGGTTATTAATTAAAGTTATATTATTGTTTTTAAAATATAACAATACTAGAAACAGCCTTATTTTCTTTATTATTTTAAAATAGGTGTTATCTTATTGTTCATGTCTATTTTTCTTCTGATAATGGAATACGATAAAGTTCGGATACATTATGGAAGTGCCAATACATGTCCAAATAAATAAGGATAAAAGCATTATTATCTCAGTTTTTTCAAAAATACAAAATTCCCTGAGCATCATAAAGCTCTCTTAAACAAAAATATGAAGCAACTGTCACTATCTCTCCATCAGTAGCAAACATGACCTGACACCATTTACTCAATTAGATACAACCAGGAGGTAATAGTATTCTTGAATCATTTTACTAGCTTTCAAGCACCAGTCATGACAAGAATAGCATGGCATCAAGAAGAGCTGAAAATGGCTCTTTTCTTCTTCAACCACTCATCTCTGCGGGTAGGCATCAATATCCATTTCATTATCAGCGTGAGGGCCCGCCACAGATGCACCAGGATGCCTGATTTCCATTCTTCCTCAACTTACCTCATTTCCAATGTTCATCAGCTCTGGAGATTTATAGTTACTTCCCACTGAGTACTTTCTCAGCCCCTTATCTGAGTCAAATTTCTACCATAAAAGCATAGTTATTATTCAGTGAATTAAAGCATGACTGTGAGCAACTCATTCTCATTCTGGCTAGTAGATTTTCATTTTAAGGTAAGATGAGCAAAGGTCTTCTGATTTTCACTCCACGACATTTCTTCTCTCCATGGGTGTTTGTGATGGAGCCTCTGATGACATTTATATTCATCTTATGTCATTTTGACTACTTATAAAGAATAACCTACACATAAGTGTTTCATCACAACCTGTGATTACAAATCCATTTGAAGTATGTTCACTAAAGGGCAATACTATTATGAAGGAAATGAAATATGATGAAATCAGCAATTTACTATGCTTTCAATATATTGAGAAATTCCATATAGAAAATAACTGGAGTTAAAGGTTACTTTTTTCATATTGATGTTGAATCCATAGGATGTTACAGTTTTTAAGGACAAAAAGGAGGAAATCCCACAATTTTCTAACATTAGTGATACTTTGAATTTCTCTAAAATAATTTTACATAGTGAAAATAAAATTTTGTTATGAAATCTAAAATCATAATCATAATTACCCCATGGTAAATGACAAAAATTAAAAATAAGATTATTTGCCTGGATTTAGCCTCACCACTCACTAGTCATAATCAAAAGTCATGCTCTTTTTCCAAGTGTTCTAAACCATCATATTTTGCTCTATTTTGAAATTTTAAAATAGCCCTAAAACTTATTAAGGATCCTTTTGTGACTCCCAAAATAAGTTTATATATATATATATATATATATATATATATATAGATTGATTCCTTTTGTTTTTTCAAATTTATATCCACTCAGGTAAATGAAACAAGAATCAAAATAATCATAATTACTTAGGGTTTTACAACAAAATACATGTATAAATTAATTGAGTCTTGTTACATGCCTTCTTTAAAACAAAAAAATGGGTCCATGCAGATAGGAAATAACTACTGCATATATGGTATGTTTGTATTACCTCAATTATGTTACACTTATTTAAATTGAACAGCAACTATTAAATATGTACCAATATTATAATTCAGAAGGATTATTTTGAGGGAAGAGTTGTCTCTCCAAAGCAGCACTTGCATTTAGGCAGTAAATAAAATCAGAGAGCTCCTTAGTGACTGAATACTTTGTTTAGGGTTTATAAAGAGCTAAGAAATGGTGGGAGGATGGCAATGGATTATATACTTGGTATTTATAAGTAACTTGTAGGGCACTGGAAGCTGTACTATTGGAAATTAAAGACACACACATCCACATATAACATTGCATATGTAATATGTTACAAGTACACAAACATGTCAAGATATTGTTGAGTTATTGGATTTTATGTCCTGTGCATCAGAAATATTTTTTCTTGTCTTTTCTCTACAATGATTTTGATTTGCTCATTAACTCCATTCAGTTTTAATTTGTAATTTTCTAGTCACATGTTATATGAATCTTTTATATCTGGATGATTCCCTATAGATTCTAACTGTATTGTGGTGACAAGATCCATAGAATATTCTCTACTTTTACTACTTTACCAATGAGACTGACTATGCAAATCAGTGGATCCAAGTTCCCTTTGCCTACAAACTCATGTTGAACCTCTCACCAGGAAGCTCAGATACTTTCTCTATCTCAGAGACAGTATTCCTCTGAATATGAATAGTTGTTAGAGTTTTCATGGGGTTGACTAAATGGCTTTTTCAGCAATGTAAAAGTCAAAATTTCAGCTGCTAGCTTTTATTATGGATTTCTTGTATTTATGTTTCTTTTATTTACTCATATATTTATTGAAAAATACTTTTAAAATTCTCCATTATATGAAGGAAACAGTGTCTATATGTTTATGCATATATTGTAAAAATATAGCCCTGGTGTCAGTCTCCACTCTTGTTTGTAGTTTAGAGTGACAAACAGAAAAACATGATAAGCCTGATGAGTACATTGGCTTTTGGAAAATACATGCTTTTATCCTCAGCTTTCTTTTGTTGTGTGGGTCCCAAGGAAAATGTCTACAACATCTGCAGAAAAAATAAAAGACTAATCACAATTCCAATTTCTCAGAAGTGAAATTGCATAGCTAGTATAATAAAATTATTTACCATCCACTCTTACCATTCAGGTTTACTAAATTAGGCAAAATGCTAGTATCTACACCTTATTGACTAGGATACTTTTTATCAATGTGTAGTAAAGATATGTAATGCATTTTAAAATCAGACCATCCATTACTTTATAAATAATAATAAATTTTGATTATGAAATTCTGATCAATTTTGTCTTCATGGAATTTACAATTCTTGAGAAACCAAATTAAACTGGTAAATTTAAACTACATTTTTATTAAATATATTGAGTTAATTAGGTAAATTACTCGGTAAACAGACATGTGAGAATCAGTATTGTTAAGGTGTATGAGATTTTCTTCAAAATCAAAATGAAACTGAATGTTTGACATCCCAGTGAAACATATTTCTAGATATGGATTCTTTTTCTATGCAATATGGAAATTTTCTAGTAAACACATTTCTAAGCAGCTTTGCTGAATGCTAAATACCTAGGTTGATGGTTTCAAAACATTTATTCATAACCATCTTTCCTAAAAATCTTAGCAAAAAAGAGAACAATTCTGTCTTTTAAAGTAGCTGATACATTTCTTTACAGTCATATAACAAGGATGAGTCTTTGCTGGTGAAGAAGTCTTACATTTGAATAGACTTTTGGGAAAATAAGTCTAATATTAGAATATACAGAGTAGTTTTAAAAAAACTTCAGGTTTTAATGCTGTTTTTATCTTATTTAATGTTAATTTTATGCTATTTAGATTTGCCTAAATTTTATTCTTTTAAAAATATTTAGATTTATTATGTGCCTTAAAATTACAACAAAAATGCTATTAACTGTTAATAAAGAATGCTTTGGGATATTTTATAGGCATCATTGGAATGCCTAAAATAACCCTACATGGTAAATTAGATGCTTGAGAAGCATGTTGTTTGCTTGTTTTGTTTTAACAGCTATGACATGGAGTACTTTTTGTTACCCAAGTATTTATTCTGCCACTACTCTCTAAAACACCAAAATAAAACTAGCTTTTCTACTTTTTTTGTTACAAATCTTGTCTTCCTGATAATTGCAGTCTATAAGTAGTGTTTGAAAGAAATAAAACATGTCTTGTAACTTCCCATTTCTCTGACTTTTCTGGTAGTTTGTAGAGCATGTTCAACCAATTTGATTAGTGTCAACTAAAAGAGCCAAAAATCAAGACCAGATCAGAACCACAACAAGCCTTTATTGTAGGGACAATCTGCCAGGCTGTCTCCAAACAAAGGAATGAGAGCAGTATGGCTGGGATAGGGAGTGCTTCTTATAGGAGCTGGGGTGGGGCTTGTAGGAGCTGGGGTGGTGTTGAGTGATGTAGTGGTTAGGGATTGGAGGAGGCTGTGACATCACTAGTTCCTAGGAGATAGCAAGTATCAGGTTATTCTTTTGGCAGGAAGAGGGGCATGTTGGGAAGACGTTTGTCTTTTGGTGGTGAAGCCATATTTTTAAGTGGAAGCAGGGTATTATGCGAAGGAGAAAGCTGCCATTTTATGTAGCAGCCATCTTAAGGTGAGGGAAATCTAAGAATTAGAATGTGAGCTTTCTAATTGAACAAGAGAAATGAGAGGGAATACTTTTCTGATCAAAAAAAATTTTGTAAAACTTTGACTTACTCATATTTGCAGAAAACAATTTTTTAAAATCTACTCTCATTTTTCAGTTTCATGTTGTCCTCAGCATATCCTAGATATCACTAACATACTCTCCATAGGAGGAAATATGGCACTAATTTTACTTTACATTAAAACAATCATCACCTTTGAGCTATGGGACAAAAAGGAAATTATATTACCATGGTGGTAGGTTGTTTTCCTTGGGCTTAACCTTCAAATGAAGATCCCATGTAAGCTACTTGGTAGGAAAGTGCCTCTGAAACACAAATCCAAAAAGGGTGGGAGAGAAGTAGATCGCGTGAGAGAAACCAACAATATGCTTAGTTTCAAGCAAAGTAGAAGCCTTTGTTTAATCACGATACAAACAACTAGAATGTAAAGAGAGCCTCTGAACTTGGTCCAGCTCCAGGCAGGGAAGCTAGGATTTCCTACAGCATTCATGAGGGACTGGAAGCTGACTCAATGGCTTTACACTTGAATCTCTATTCTTGTGGGTATATGAATCTGGTAACCCAAAAGCAATTTAAAAAGCTTGTGTGAAGTTAGAAGCAAACCCAAGAAAGCTTGAGAGACAAGTTTTCAAAAATACTAAGTAGGATCTGTTCAAGAATCACCTAATAGAATGAAACACAGTCTATAGATCATTACACTAACCATAATGGTCAAGAATTTTGTTTTGACTATGATCTAGCTAAGAGAGAAAATGATTCTATTTATAGAGAACCACAGAAGGGAGTATCAACACCTATATTAAGTTTCAAAATAATTTATGTTTTTATAACAATTATACCCCAGTAAAGCTTGAAAATAAAAATCATGATATATCATGTAAAGGTGCAAATTCCCAATGATGAATGTCATCATGTTGTATACCTAAAATGTACCTATAAACTTAATGAATTCAAAAAGGGAAAGGAATAAATATGAGAAAAGGAAAAAATGGAAACAAAATCTTTGTAAATAGGGAGGGTGGATGGGTTGAAGGCAGGGCAGGGAAATGGGGAAAACAATGTACCTTAACTACTTCATATTTTGAAAGGAAATATTTGACACTGTGCCTGAATGAAATACACAACTGCTCTGATGTATCAATTTTTAAAAATTGTGATATAAATCAAGCATTTTTGTTGTGATTTATTTTCAGTTGTTATTTGCCGTCTCAATATTCTCCATCAGTTTGGCCTTTTTCCCCAGAATAATTGAAGGCAGCTATGCAAACATATTTTCTAAAAATGTGAGCTATTTTGTAAGCTGAAATATATGCATCTATATGTAAATATATTGTTTGAAAAAAATGTATTGTACTGGAAATGAATTATCAAAAGGTACTGAAGAAAAGGGAAATCATATAAACAGGTGTGAAAAATCTTAAAAATATAAAATGTAATCTCCAAAATCACACTTATAAGTTGTGAAATTGGAGTCTTGTTATATATAAGAAGGAAAAAATAGGCAGAATTAAGAAAAGTTACAAAATGAAACATTCTGTAATAGTAAGATAGAAGACTATATACAAGTTTAAGCTATTGTATCATATCTGAATTCTTTGCAAATGAATTAATAAAATATATTTCTATAAAGAGAAAATAAAATGTTTCTATTCTCTATTTGAATTTTTTTCACAATAAGAAAAAAATCATAAAACAAATAATTTTAGAGCCTAGAGTACAAAAATAATCTTACTTGCATCACAAACTCTCCATATATATAATATATAATGTATATATTATATATATATTCAACTGTTTTACTATATCCTTGTCAAAATTACCTGCTAATGAATTTCATTATTTGAATTGACAATAGAAAATCAAGGGGCCATCTAGATATACTAGAAGTAGACAAAAGTTTGATATTCATTTCAATTATTCTGCAAGTGTTCCTAAAAGTGTAATGTAAGAACACAATTACAATTGTTATTTCTATAGGTATTTAGACCGAGTCTCAAAAAATTGTATAAAAAATGACACATTTTCTGTAATGATTTAGATGTCTACTTTTTTTTTATTGGTACAGGGGATCAAACTCAGGTTCTTGCACTTGGACAGCAGGTGACAAAACCACTACTTTTTAAATGAAGTGTTTCCTTAAATCATATGAATGATTATTACCTCAAACCATTTTCCCCAAGAAAATAATAATCTGAAATAATCCATGTTTCTTGCACTTCTGAAGAAAATCCTCAATAAATTGAGTTAGATTTGATCCCTTTGAAGTTTTTAGTATTCCAATTTATCTTCAATTGAGTGTATTAAATGAGTTCAGTATAAGTTAGTGTAGAATATAGTGTAAAATATTTTTCCAATTTTTTTTATTTTTAATTTGGGTAAAATTTCCTATGTTATCCTTTATGAAGTGTCCAGTTGAGTGAAATAAAGTCCATCCATTTTATTTATGTCACCACCATACATAGAATTCTTTTCATCTGACAAAAATAAAGTTCTATTCTTTTTAACCAATAACTTCCCATTCCTTCCTCCCACAGCTCCTGAGAACATCATTGTACTTTTCTCTATGATCACACTAACTGTTCCTTCTATTAAAGGAATAACAGTGTTTAACTTGTTGGCTTACTGCAGTTGGCATACATTTCAGGCTTCACCCATGTTGTAGCATGTCAGAATGTTCTTTTTTTCTTTAAGCATAGATCATATGTCAATGAATGCACCTTTGGCTTCCCCATAAGTCTGCTGATAGAGACATTTTTGGATTATGTGGCTATGAATATGGGTATGTAACTCTCCTTCCCAGATCTTGTTTTAATTTTTTTTTTTTTTTTTTGGTACTGGGAATTGAACTCAGGACCTTGTGCTTGTGAGTAGGCAGCAGCACCACTGAGCTAAATTCCCTGCCCCTTGTTTTAATATTTTTGAGTATACTTTCAGACATGGAATGGCTGGAAGATATGGTATCTCTTTTTGTTTTTTTAAGGAATTTTACTCTTTTTCCATAGAAATTTTACCATTCCACATTACAACCAATAGTGCTCCAGTGTTCCAGTTTTCCCCATACATGCTAAAAATAATGATTTCATTTTTTTATTTTTTTAAATTTTGTTATTCTAATGGAATTGAGATGGTTTTGATTTGCATATTCCTAATATTTAGTGATATTGAGACCCTTCCCAGTCAATTACTGACCATCAGTATCTTTTCTTTGGAGAAATATCTATTTCAAACTTTTGCTTTTTTTTTTTTTAATCCAATTATCGGTACTTTTGTTGTTGACATTTATGCATTCAATATATATTGTGAATATGAATCTCTTATCAGATATACATTTTTCAATTATATTATCTCACATATTGGGTTACTGTTTTACAATGTTAATAAGTGTATCTTGATGTACATTGTAACATTTTTATGAAGTGTAATTTGTCTATATTTTGTTTTGATTTTCTGTATCTTTGAAATCAAATCCAAGAAATCAATGCTAAATCAAAATTATAAATTTTTGTCTCATTATTTTTCTAAAATTTTTTGAGTTATAGGTCTCTCATTTAGGTCACAGATCCATTATTAATATTTATATACAGTATGAGGCAAAGTCCAACTTCATTCTTCCATATGTAGCTACTCTATTTTCTCAGAACCATTATTTGAAAAAAACTATTCTCCACTGAATGATCTTGATATCCTGGTCAAAATTCAACTAACGACATATGCAAAGGTTATTGCAGGTTTTTCTGCAAAACTTTGACATCTTCACAATTCATTAATATGGGCTCCCTTTCCATTTATTTATTTTTACTTTTGTAATTTTCAAATTTTACTAGTACATGTTTGCAGTACATAATGATTATATTAATTGTAGTGAATGGCTATATTTCCCTTCCTTCACCTCCCTTTTATTCGAGTGCTGTTCAAGTTACTCACACATGTCAATGACTGCCAGTGATGGGAATGAGCTATAAGACTGGGATGTCTGCTGCTGTGCTGAGAGGGAAAAACTGACCATGATTAATGACAATTTTTCTTCCAATCCTTTTCCAAGAAATTGCAAGCCTTCATTAGGCACAAGAGTCCCCAAAGAGCTTTTTTTAGAAGGACTCTTCAAGCAAATGTGGTCAAATACTAAGGTTCTGGAACTTCCTACTCTACTGTACTAGTTTATCAAAATTCTCTGATTACCTTTTTGACATAAACAGATCTGTGTCTAAATGTACCACTATGTATGTGGGTAAAGTGCATAACTCCTGTGAGTCTCAATTTTCTTGTTTGTATAAACATACATACCAATCTATTGAGTGTTTCTAATGGCAATATAAGACAATGAATCCAATAGCCTATAATAGTAAGTTGTACAAATATTTTTTTAAAGTTCATATAATATTTATCCATTTGCTTATTCTTTCAAATAATTTCTGACATAAGCTTTGAATATCTTATTCATGAAGTCAGAAAGCTAATATTTCTCAAATAAATGACTTCAGTCTTGCATTTGGAATATTGCCAATTATACACACTCCAAAATTTTCACTTCATTATAATTGAAATTTATAATGAAGAATTTGTGTTGCATAACAAGATTTGAACACCAGGACTAGATTAGGTTTATAGTATTTAATGATCTGTAGTTTGTGTCCAATATGATTGATTTTAGATAAAATATCAAGATTTAAAGTCAGCATTTTTCTTCTTAAATTAATTTCATACCTTATTCATCTTTGTTCTTAAATAAACCAAAGTAGATTTGACTTCTCAAATGACAGATAAAATTGTAAAAATTAGGACCAAAACAGCTTTGGAATAATAATAGAAAATAACATTTTTCTTTCAACTAAATCATATTGCAAGAAGGAAAAATGAAGAGGGGAAGGAAAATATTTACAAGACATTGGATGTCGCTATATTACCTTTGAAGTTTTCTGGTTGAAAGACATATTTTAAGAGAAGAGATATTAGTCATTTAAAATGATTAATTAAAAATGTGGTTAAATAATTTTTTCTGTATGGCAAAAATTCAAGTGTCTTTCAAAAATTATTTTTCCCTTCCTCATCATACACTAAACTAAAGTCAAAATGGATCAAACAGCTAAACATTAAAACAGAAACACAAACTGTTGGAAGAAAAATAGGTAAAACTCTTGAATGCATTGTAGGCAAAGACAATTGTAAGCAAAGACACACTAGAAAAAACCCCATTTGCAGAAAAAATAATACCAAGAATCAACAAATGGGATCACATCAATTTAAAAAGCTTCTGCACAGCAAGGAAAACCACCAACAGTATAAAGAGACAACCTACAGAATAAGAACATTTTTTTCACCAACTACTCCTTAGAAAAAGAATAAATGCATTGTAGAGAATATATAAATAACACATAAAAATTGGAACCCCACAAATTTAAAGACACATTTAAAGATGGCCATCTGAAATGAATGCATATTTCTCAGATTTAAAAATACAAACAGTCGCCTCCTGCCTCTCAAGCGCAAGGTCCTGAGTTTGATCCCCAGTAACCCCCCAAAAGAAATACAAATAGCCCAAAAATACATGAAAAAATGCTCAATATCACTGGTTATTCGAGAAATGCAAATCAAAACAACACTGAGATGCTATCTCACACCAGAAAGAATGGCTGCCATCAAAAATCAACTGATAAATGCCAGTGAAACTATGCGGAGAAAAGCATCCAAGCATCCTTCTTTATTGTTGGTAGGACTGTAAAGTGACACAACCACTATGGAAATCAATATAGAGATTCCTCAAAATCTAAAAATAGAGGGCCAGGGATTTAGGTCAGTGATTCCACCTCCTGGCTCACAAGCGCAAGGTTCCGAGTTTGATCCCTGGTAAAAAAAAAAAAAAAATCTAAAACTAGAAATTTAATTTGACACAGTTCTTCTCTTTCTAGATATCTTCCCCAAAAAGTTAGAGACATCATACCAAAGTGATGTATGCATACTCATGTTCACAGCAGCACTATTTATAATAGATAAATCTTTGAAGCAGCCTATATGTCCATTAACAGATGAATGGATAAAGAAAATGTGATATTTATACACAATGGAGTACTACTGTACCATAAAGAAGGATAAACTTGTGTCACTTATAGGGAAATGGTTGTGCCTTGAGACCATAATATTAAGTGAAGTAACTGAGACACATAAGCTTAAATATCACCATTTCTCATAAATTATTTATATATTTAAAGTATTAAATAAAAGACATAAGAGAAAGAGAGAGTTGTAATTCAGCATGGATGATGTATCTAAAAGTGTACCTTGACTTAGTACCATTGTCTAACATGATTTGTAAGCTCTTTGGCCTATTAGTCTTGGTTGTAATATGTATATATTATTATTAACTTTATCAGGTCTGATAAATAAATGAATCTAACGCTTGAAAAAGAAAAGAGGGGCTGGAAAGAAGAGGGGGAAAAAGAATTGAAAGGTGTTATGCAAATGTACCAATTTTCTACATTGAATGTAACCATTATTTACTGTAAACAATGTAATAAGAAAAGTCATAAAATAATTTAAAAATTAATTTTCTATTTTTGTCAATGTTGGAGTATTTAATTTGTTTTCTTTGGAACATTATAATAACTTTTTTAAAAAATTCAGGAATAACTCCTTTGCCATTACATCTTTTGTAAGTAAAATTCAGCACAGATTTATTATAAGACATGTTGGAGGGTAAAACTGTCCCATACAAATTGGCCAGTTAGCGTTTACCTATAGGGAGAAAGACATAAATTTGTATAAATCAGTCAAATATGTTTGTGGGATGTGTATGTTCATTTCAGAGTTACTTGTTATTTTGATACCTCTAGATACATACCTACTGCAGAGTTCACATGAAATATCATCAGATAGACTGTGTACATGGAAATAGCTTTTGATATCCACAGGGTACTGTTTATTTTCACAAAATATGTTTTAATTAATGTTGTATTGAAAGATGCTTAAAGTTTAGTTCTTTGAATTAAAGACTAATAAAATCCTATCCAATAATTTTAATGGGTACTTCCTGATTCAGGGCACACTTTTTCAAATCATAATTTTCTTTCTTGGCCAATCATCCAGCTCAAACAAACCACAACTTTTCTTGTTTTAAAGTTTTGATTGATATTTCTTACTTTCATATTATTGCAGCTAGGTAAGTTAATTAGATATCTTGTAGGCAGGTAGACAGGGCCTCCCTTAAGGCTCCAGACCACCAGGAGCCAACACAGCAAGAAGCCAACATGGAGAACAATTGAGGCACATTCACTGGTTAGCATTATAAAAAGGAAAAGAAATACTACTTCCCATAGAAATGCAGTGATTGATATTCTAAATGGAAAATTCTTTGTATGTGATTTGTCTTCCCATTTGATGCCTATTTAATCAATATTACCTGGCTGACTGTACTTGTAATCTGATTGGTTGGTTATGGTTTTGTCCCACCTCATGCCCACCTTGTAAATTTCTATTGGGTCTTATAGTTTGTCCCACTTTGTACCCGCCTCACCACATGGCTTTGCAGTATAAAACATCCTTGAAAGGTGGGGTGGGCAGGTAATCCACTTTCTGGTCCCCGTCTGTCTCTCTTAGACAGAAGCTTTCTTTCTCTCAATAAATTTTTCCTACTCTTAACCTCTGTTGTTCCTAGAATTCATTCTTCAATTTTAGAGAACATGAACTCATGTTTCGGATATCTAGTAAGTTTACGAGTTATATCTCTTCCCCCTATATCAATATTACTTCAGAAAATTTTCTCTATTTTAAAAATAAGATATTTCCTCACAATGTGATATTTTTAATCTAAATGAGAAATTTCCAATTTGATGGAACTACTACTTGCTGTTTACATCCCCAATTTTGTGGCAACTGAATATACAGCTTCTCTTGTTCCATGAGTTCATCATTGTATCCCTGGGAACAAATAAATTATTCCAAATGGAGTATCACAGAAAATGGACTTCATTACTATGGAATAAGTAAATTTATTTTGAGGACACCAATGTTTGGTTAAATGATATCATAGTGCTGCAACTCCATTTATCAATGTTACATATCATTGATACAATAACATTTGTTCAGGGACAGTTCTTTCTAATTGACTTGGTAATTTTTAGAAATTTTAGATTCTCAAATAAATAAAATTTGAAAAATAATTGTAGCTGTTACTGAAAGGCTTGAAACCAATTACTGCATATATTTCTTTTAACACTTTAGTGAAATCTGTAATGCATGTTACAAGTCTGTGAGTTTAGTTCTACAGGGTTAATAGAGATATTGTAAAGCAGTCTTCCTCTACTCATATATATATACACATATATATATGTATATATGTATATATTCATATATTAATCATCAATAGTCTTCAGACACCCTGCCTAGCATGGGGTGAACAGAAGGAAGAATAAGTATTTTTTTACAGAATTTGTAGAGAAAGAAAGAAAGAAAGAAGAAAGAAAGAAAGAGAAAAGTACCATGAAAATCTAGGACTTAGATATGAAAAAGAAAATGTATTAAGCCTAGTAAATAGAGTTCCTAATCTCATTTTAATAAAATGGAAATCTCAGAATAAAATATAAATTGGTATCTGTAATATGTTTTGTTTCTCTCTGTCTTTTTTTTTTTTTTTTTTGGTATCCGGGATTGAACTCGGGACCTTGTGCTTGTGAGGCAGGCGGTGGAACCACTGAGCTAACTCCCCAGCAGCATCTGTAGTGTGATCATAGACAACACACATCTATTTATTCAGCATGGTACAAAGCTCTCCCTAGTCTAAAGACATGTTCTAGCTGTCACCTATTAATAGACCATGAGGAAAAGTGGGCTGTATGACTAATTTCTTTTTTGTGAAGCAAGAGTTTTCTACCACACAGCTATCAAAGTAAATAGCTGACTGAAGTATACACTTTGGTCATTGGCCCAAGACTTGCCCCAAAGTAGCTAGTTCTCTGCCTAGCAATAACACTCTGTCCTTTCTTGGGTCATATTGGGTCAAAGAGCACTTGTTTCCTATGAAAGGATTGTCATGCCAGAGTACATGGATTTGAAAAAGACAGGTAGGAAAACCTTGCTAAATTCACACATTAACTAATTGAAAGATTAATCAGTTATGTGTAGTAATATTAATATGTGACTTTGAATTCGTTTATATGAGCATATAATGAACAGAAATTTCAATAAAAGTAATATTTATACACTGAATTTATTACTAGAGAGCTAAAATGATGGTTTTAGTGATAATAATGGCACAGAGAGAAGTGGGTAAAAATTAGAGAGAACAGGGAGGGGCAAGAACACAAAATGCCTGATGTACACTGTGTGCTGAGAAGGGAAAAGTAAGTACTCAACAGTCAGGGTAGGGGGCAAATTCTAAAACTAATCTTCAGCTACTCATTGCTAAAATCAGCATAGGATTTACCTGAAAGAAAAATGTAAGGCGAAGTGAAAATAAAAGAAATGAATAGACTAGAAGGTATAGTTTTGTATTTTCTGACCTCATATGGGTTATTTTATTAGAGAGATAAAAATGGCTTTATGTTTTATTTGTAGTGAATGAAAAGGAATTCTTTGTGCTATTACTATGAATCTTGAGTTTGACACTCTGGGGTAACCAAAGTGATGAGCTTGGCTTAAGTTCTCCCGTGAAGAATGAAACTGAAGCATAAAAGGAAGAAAATAATAACCTTACTTGAAAAACAGAAAAGCCATGGATATATGTATATGTATATGAAAATTCCAAATCTACAAAATTTCTTTTCAGTGAAATGTTTATGCTGACATTTACAACCTGAATTGTGCTGCATCTAATTCTAGCAACTTAAAATTGATTAAATGAGAATAAATATATATAATAAATAATAGGAATATAACATGAAATGTTCTACTACTACCTCTAAATTATTTTTATTGATGCACAAAAGAAAAACAATGATCTGAAAATATTTGCCTATATTATTCAAATTTAGCTTATTTTGTCAATGTAAAAAATATTTCACAAAAGTGAGAGCTGGTGAATCATAATGTAGATAACAAACTAGACAGAAACAGATTTTTGAGAAGTATAAGAAGTAGTGATCATTCTTTCCACTAGACACTACTCCAACATCAAAATAGAGCCCTTAAAATTTGTCTCAGATTTATGACAAAAATGGTTTCACAGAATATAATTTGCCTTGTTTTTAACTATTGTATATGATTTTTATAAAAATAGATATTAAGAATTTGACATTTTAAATATGCTCTCAAGTTCATTTTTGTCAATTGTACCTTCTGAGTCAATGTCATTAATGGTAAAAATAAACTGAGTAATAGTAAATATGTAGAGATTAAATGAGAGCATAGAAAAAATTTAGGATAGAAGGACTGTGTTAACAACTCAATCCACTTTAGATATTAGCAGTGTCATTATTAATGTATTCCTACTTCAATACTGAACGTGAGATTTTCATTCTGTATTTGTGATGTTTGGTATTCCTGTGTTCCATGAGTCATGTGAATTGTTTGTATTTCTTTTGAAAATTTATAATATTTAAATTGAGTTATTTTTATAATACTTTGTAAGTATGTACCCATTGTGTGGAATGGGCTATTCATTTTTTTTTTTATATTAAATTCTTTTATTGGTACATTGTAGGTACACAACACAATTACATTTCTCATTGGGAATTGTACCTTTATATAATACATCTCGGTTCTTATTTTTTCCCCATTCCTAGCCCTCCCTTCACGCCCTCCACCCTTCCCTATTTACAAATACTTTATTTCCATTTTTTCCATTTCTCATCATTTTTTCCTTTCCCTTCTTTCCTTTCCCCTGCCCCTCCCACTACCCCTACCCCTTTGGACCTTTTCTTCCTATTTTGCATTATTCATTATTCATTCTAATAATTGGTAAATTTTAGGTATACAATATAATGACATTCATCATTGGAAATTTGATTTTTTCTGAAATCGAGGTTAAGGGTGAAAGTGTTGGCGTGGTCCCCATTTGTACATACTATTTCTGGTTTGCAAGAAGCACGCAAGAATGACTCTGAGTTGAATGCTATAAATAATGTGGAAAGCATACCTCATCCTACGGGTTTTTTAGTTCTACACCATATCCATTTCACAGCTATTTTGATTTTTCTCATTGATTTTACTTTAAGTTTTTATTTTGTTTGTCATTTACTTTTGCATTAGGAAATTTATTTTGGTTTTTTTACATATATTCCAAGTATATTAATATTTGGAGCTATAGGAATTGGAAAGATTTCATTATGTGATCAATTTCCTCTCAAATTAATTCACAAATAGATATTTAAAATGTGCAACATGATGATTTACGGTGCATATAGACAGATAAATGATTACTACAGAAAAGAACATTAACAAGTCTATCACCACCATTGGTGCCTTTATTCTTTATAAGAGCACCTAAATAATCTCTATACCCACATTTATAATATACAATATAAAATTATTAAGTACATGAATCAATAATAAATATTTGAGGTAAAACAACTTATAAGGAGGAGAGGCTTACTTTGGCTCCCAGTCCGTCTTAATGCTCACTTTGTCTTAGTGCTTTGGGCTTTTTGAGGCTCAGGACAGGATACTGAGTGGGCAGGCCAAGGAGGCCTGTTCATGTCATCACAACTGGGGGACAAAGAGAAAGTACAAGTCCTTGTCCCTACTTCCTCCCCAACAACAAGTCCCCAGTAAGCAACCTCTCTGTACCAGGCCCTTTCTCCCAAAGTTTCAACAATCTCCCAGACTCTATAGAGTGGAGGCCGAGTTTTCAAAATCTGGGTTTTGAAAGACTTTTCAGGCCCAAACTGTAACATTCTGCCCTTGACCTTAAAAAACTTATATCCATCACAAAGTGAAAAAAATGCATTGGGTCCATCTGCAAGATTTCCCAGTCTTCCTAGTTCCAGAACTGCCAAAGAGGTCAAAGTCTCCTCTGAGAACCAAGGCAAAGTCTTTGATATGAACAGGTGTAAAATATGAAACTGACAAGAAAGTTGTAAAAATAATAAAAAAGAAATTTTGAAGATACAGTGTCAAAATAAGTATTCTTTTTTAGAAAGGGAAGAATCAGGTAAAGAAGGGGCAGATTGACCAAAGCAAGTCTGGCTAACATTAAATCCCATACAGTCTTGTCTGGGAGGCAAAACACAAAGTGGTATGATGTTTGCTCCCAAGGGCATAGGAAATCCTGTCCCTACAGCCTGATTGGCCACAGACTACATGCTAACTCTTGAGCTGGCTCTGCTGGCACTCACCATGTGTCTGGCATTTCAGCTTCCTGGGCTCTCCAATACAGCTTCAACTTCACACATACAGTTTCCTGGATGTACCTGTTTGGGCTCCTTGCAGGGACTCTGAATCTGACACATATTTCTCACCCTCCATGACTTTGAAGTCTTAGTGGAAGGCTTTATGACCCTATAATTCTAGAATTCTGCATCCAGTATCATGTAGCCCATATCGTGTAGATGATGACAACAAGTTCTGCTGCTGGCACGAACTGTACTAGAATCACAAACATAGCTACTTCTCAGTTGTTACCCTCATGACTCCTGCTTGCTTTAGTTCTACTTTCTTATTCCCAAAATAGACCTTCACTCTGCATTTCAGTGTCTTGCCTCAATTTTAAAATATCCCATCACTGAAAGATTGTTAATTCTGGTTGGCATCAAATTATTAGAATGCCTCACTCCAGCTTCTGGGAAACACTGATTTCTGTGTACAAATCTTGACTTGATCCTCATATAAATATTTCCTGCTTCTCCAAACACTTTGATGAGGGGTCTGTTGTATTAATCCAGCTCCCCGGGGTTCCTAAGATCCTCAACAAATCTCACTTCCTTTTCCATAACAGTGTTTCTCAGGTATTGTCTTTCCATGGAGCATGTTCCTGAACCTGAGAGTGTGTGCACTCTGAGAGCCTTGCTAGTTCAGCAGGGGAAAGTAGATGTTGGGAATGATTCCCTATGTAGCCCCAGGTGAGCAGGGTCTCCTTTGGGCCCTTCTCAGGAAAAGTCTTTGAAACAAGTTTAAATATTGATACCTTTGAACATAAGATGGTTTGGTTCAAAGGCTGAGATGCCGTAAAGGTTTCTTATTGTCAAAATGGAACAAAATACTTGGCTTTTAAAAAATGGGATTAACTTCTTTACTAACTGGGCCCTGCTTGGCCAGAACTGTACATGTACTTCTTTCTGTCCAAAATGCCAGATTTTCAAACATTTCTACTTTTTTTTTTTCTTTTGTCCCTAGTTCTTACTACAAATCTGGCTAAAAGCACCCAGCAGCCACTAGACCCATGCTGTTCTCATTTTAAATATCTTCTTCCAGAGTAATTAGTCTGTCACTTCAAAATTGTCTCTCACAAAGTTTTAGGGCATGGACAAAATGTAGACAAGTACTTTCCCAGAATGTAACATGACTACCTTCTAGCCTAGTTCCTAGCAAAGTCATCATTACTGTCTAAAACCTCATAAGCCTTTCCTTTACTCTTCACATGTCTATCAGCATTGCGGACTTTTGAGACTACTGCAGAATCACAGATTAAGCTCCTCTGCTCACAGCTTTCTAGATATACTGTACCCTACTTTGGCAAACGTCCAAACTCCCTCTGCAAACCAATTCCATGCGAATATGAATCACATTGTCATGTGTAGTCACAGCAATGACCCCATTGTCAGTGACAATTTTCTCTGTTAACTTTCAGTTGCTGTAACATAACACCATAGAAAATCAATTTAACAGGAGGAAAGATTTATTTTGGCTCATGGTGTGAAAGACATCAGCCTTTGGCTGCTTAGCCATGTTTCTTTCAGCTTATGGAGGCACAGTACATCATGATAGCAATGCATGGTAGAGGACGTATTTTCATCTTATGGTGGCTGGGATGAAAGAAGGAAGAGGGGTCAGGTTCCTCGTATCTTCTCCATGTGCATCATTCCGTTTCCTAACTTTATCAGAGCAGGTCCTACTTCCCAGAGATTCTGTCATCTCCCAAGAGCATCACTGCTTGACAATGGAGTCTCCAATACATGGGCCTTTCGGGAACATTTTAGGTCCAAATTGTACCAATGCAGTTTTCCTGATTTATGTAGAACTTTAAATTTCATTTTATATTAAAAGTTATCAAAACATATGGTGAGTGTTTAAATTTAAAAAATGTATTACAGTACCAGATAGCTAGCCATTAATCTCCCACAGAATACACCCCATAGCTTCAAACACACTTATCCTTTCATTCTTGTCACTTTCTGAAACAGTTCTGGAAGTGCATTTTCATAAGTGTCTTTGAGTTGTGATAAAAAATGTGCTGAATGGTGCTACTGAGTGTCATACCATACAAAGGCAGGCTCCCAAAGATATTATGGTGTGTCTTCATCAATCTTATTCACACAATCTGCCACTGTGTGACTTCAGGCTCTTCCACAAAGTCAAAATGACCATGAAAGTTAAACATTTTGCATTGATTCAGGAAGCAGGCAGATTAACACTACTAAAGATACTCATGCAAAAGGACTCCCAGAACTGTTTCAAAAGTAGCAGGAACAACAGAGTGTTTTTGAAGCCAAAGGAAGTATTTAGAGGGAGATTAATGGCAATGTATCATTTACTATAACACTTTAAAATATAATCACACTGTATCTTTATCACACCTCAAAACAGCAAATTTTTGTATATATCCTCCAGCAATCCTTCTGCTGGTTGCATATCAAAAGCAAATGAAAGTAGCATCTTGTAGAGATATTTGTGCTTCTTTGTTCACTGAAGCATCATTCATGATGACCAAAATATAGAAATGATGTAAATTGTTGATCAATAGATGAATGAAAGAATTGTGACATATATAGAATATATCACAACAGAATATTATTCTGTCTTATAAAATTATCCTTCCATTTGCAACAGCGTGTATGTTCCTGCACAATTATGGTAAGTGAAAAAATCAGCCACAGACATAAATGTGCTCCATCATCTAAACATGCAAACTAAACCATGTGAAATATGAAAAAGGGTGTAGAGTGATGATTTCCATGGGAAAAGAGGGGAAGAACTGGGTAATTTACTCTCTAGACCTTTAATTGATAACTACTTAAAACTAAGTATATCAAAGATTGGTATGGATAAGCCTATTAGAAGCAATATTAATATGAGAATTTGTGAAATTATAAGATTTATTGGAAGTTTTGACTGTTATATTTGTTTAGTGGTGAGAAATTAATGACACTAATATTATTTTAAGACTATACATTCACTGATTTTTTTGCAGTGCTGGTAATTGAATTCAGGATCTTGCACATGCTGTGCAAGCTCTCTACCACAGACCCCCAAAACTGTATTTTAGAAGAAGGCAATCTATTTATGTTTTCTAATGGTCTGTCATTAATTGACTTATGTGCTACATCTTTTTTTTTTCAATTCGTTAATTGGTACATTTTAGGTATAAAATACAGTTACATTCATCATTGGGATCTTGTAACTTTACATGAGTATCTTGGTTCTTATTCTTTTCACCTTTTCTTTCCCTCCCTTCACCCCCTCCACCCTTCCATATTTTCAAAGACTTTGTTTCCATTTTTTGACTTTTCTCATATATTTTCTTTTCCTTTCCCCTACCCCTCCCACTTCCCCTGCTCCTTTAGATGTTTTCTTCCTGTTACACAATATCAATTATACATTTTTAAAATTACAATATCAAGATCTAGGAGACATTACCAAAGATTTTATTGAATTTAAAAGGATATAGAAAGCATATATCAAAAAGCTGTTTTGAAATAAATTTGATAACTTCTAAGAAGTACCTTGGAAAACAAATTAATGAAACTAACTCTGGAGGAAATATAAAATTTGAATAGCACCTATTAAAGAAAGTATATTCCTAGCTTGAAAACCTACCTATACAACAACAGCAGGCTCATATACATTTTAATTGATAAATTATATCAAACAATTGAAGCAGAAAAAAGAAGGAACACTTCTTCCCTCATTTTAGGAACTCAACATTGTGCTAATCCTAAAACTGGATAAAGATAATAGAAGGAAAAAGTATGAACATAGATAGAAATTTGTTTAACAAAACAAACCATTAGAAGTCAGATCTGGTAGTATATAGAAAGTGGTTTTGTTATAGGGATGGCAGTGTTGGTTCAGCATTGGAAGATCCACCCGCAAAAGTCATCATTTTAACAGAGGGAAGGAAAAAGCCATATGATACTGTCACTACTTGGAGAAAAAGTATTGAACTAAATTCTACAGCTGTTCATGGTAAAAGCTATCAGGAGACTAGAAGTAGAACAGAACCTTCTCAACAGATTAAAGATATGTACTCCATACTTCCAGCAAGAATGCCTTATATGAATGTAGAAGGTACAATGCTTTCTCCTTAAGGTGGAGAACAAGGACAGATATGTTTACTCTTTATCTGTCCATTAAACTTCGAAACCTAGTCCCCACCAAAATAGTCTGGCAATAAAATGACACAATTAGGATAGGATTGGCAAGGTAGAAGCAAAATCTTTATATGTAGATGAAATGATCATCTACAGAGACAATACTAAGAAATCTCTAAGAACCCCTAGAACTTGTATTTGAATTTAGCTGGATTAGAAAACACAAGGTATACATAAAAATTCAGGTCTGTGTATACTTGCTATAAAGGAAGAATTGGATATTGAAATTTAAAAGTTATGTAGGAGTACAAAGGCCCTAGAAAAAAAAAAACAAACAAAAAAACAGTGTTGGAAGATGTTTAGTACCTAATTTTAAGACTTCTTCTAAAGCTACAGTAATCAAGACAATTTTGTTGTAAGGAAAGACACATATATCAATTGAATAAAACAGAGAATCTAGAAATAGAACCACACATATACGGTCCACTGAGTTTTGAAAGATTATTTAACATTAGCATTTTATAGAATATAAACTCAACTCAAGAGCCAAGGACAAGATAGTGTTTTCAGCAAATGGCACTAGAACACCTGGTATCCGTATATAAAAAATTTACCTCAACCCTTTATTTTCATACATGAAAATACAAAAGACCTGATGTATTAAAGAAAAGGATTGATAAATGAAACTCCATCAAAATTTAGAACCTTAAATGATATTATTAAAATGAAAAGTAGTCCTTAAACAAACCATATTTACAATGCATATAACCTATGACCAGAATATATAAAGAATTCTTAGAGCTGATTAATAGACAACCCAATTAAAAAGTAGACATAAGATGATAAATAGCCAGTATAGCACAAGGAAAGGTGTGCAACTCTAGAATCAGAAAAATAGTAATTATTACAATAACAAGATTGAATTATACACTCATTAGGGAGATGAAGTTAAGAGTTTTAAAAGCCTTGTCATGACTTTTTCTTTTTGTTGGATTCTCCCCCTTTGCATTTAATTTGTCACATCCAATGGATTCATTCTGCTCGGTTTCCAGAGGTTGTAATTGTCATTGTCTTTTCCTAGGGTATTGTCTAAAATTTTTTAGAGTGCTGGTTTGATATTCATGAAGTTCCTGAGGTGCTCTTTATCATGAGAGAATCTTATTTCTCCATCAATTTTGAAAGATAGTTTTTCAGGGTACATCATTCTGGGTTGGAGGCTGTTTTCCTTTAGGGCTTGAAATACATCACTCCAAGCTCTTCTTGCCTTGAGGGTTTGCATTGAGAAGTCTGCTGTGATTCTGATGGGCTTTCCTTTGTATGTGATTTGTTTCTTTTCTCTCACTGTTTGTAAAATTTTGTTCTTCTGTTGCATTTCTGGAATCCTAACTAGTATATGCCTATGTGTAGATTTTTTTTGATCAAGGTTATTTGGAGTCCTATATGCCTCACTTATCTGTATGTCAAGTTCTTTCCCCCTCCTTGGGAAGTTTTCTGCCATCACTTCTGTGAACACTTTTTTTTATGTCATCTGCACTCTCTCGTCTTTCTTCATTGACTCCAATCAGTCTTATGTTATTCTTCTTTGCATCGTCTAGCAGCTGCTGGATTGATTTCTTGTGTTCCTTTACAATTTTAAAGCAATTTTTCTTTTCCTGGTCACTAATTGCAATCTTTTCTTCTATATCTGAAATTCTATCCTCACATTGGTTCATTCTGCTGTGCAGACTTTTGATGGAGTTTTTAATCTCCTGGAAATCTGTTTGCATCTGTTTTATGGATTTTATTTGTTTCCTATGTTGGGATTCCATCCTGTTCCTCAGATCCTCTATTTTTTTATGTGTCCTCTCTAGATTTATTAATCATGTCTTGCACCATGAGCAAAATCTTTGCTGTTACCTCCTGAGTAATTATTTCTGATTTCATGTTTTCCAGATCCTCTTTTGTTGCCAGTTCAGAGAGTCCAGGTGGTTGAGTATCAGATTGTTCCATCTTGTTTCCCTTTGGGGTTGCTGTAGGTGATCCAGAAGTCTGTTTATGAGGCTTGTTTACATTTCTTCTCATTTCCATGACTAGCATGATGCTTCTGGTGCCCATGCAGCTCAGCTTGTCTGCCCTAGGGGCTTGGGATGGCAGCTGGGGAGCTTCCTCCCCGGTTCTGGGACTGGCTCACCTTCTCTGCCCTAGCTTGGGATGGCAGCTTTGGAGCTTCCTTCTGGGTGCTGGGATGGGTCAGCTTGTCTGCCCTAGGAGCTTGGGATGGCAGCAGGGGAGCTTCCTTCCAGGTTCTGGGACCAGCTCACCTTCTCTGCCCTAGGAGTTTGGGATGGTGGCAGGGGAGCTTCCTTCTGGGTTCTGGGACCTGCTGGCTTACCTTCTCTCTATGTGCTACATCTTGATAAGAGAATTTTTATTGCTAATAAGGAAATCTAACACTGAATGATAGTCAGTTGCTATACATTCTACTGAATTTTTTCACATCTATTATCTCCTTTAGTTCTCAAAGCCATCATTTGAGAAATTGTTTCTGTTATTCTCATTCAATTGTCAATAAAAAAAAAAAAAAACTGAGTGCATCAAAGTCAGTTATTTGCCCGAAGTCACGTAATTGTATATCAAATATCAAAGACCCAAATGAGGGAAATTGAATTAAAATTTTAATTTTACCTTTTTGGTTTTAATTTTACCTTTTTTTTGATTTACACTAACACTGAGTCATACTAATCATGTTGATTTTTGCATACAGTGACAGAAGTAACTAGTCTTCCTATGTCATTAACTAATGATGTACACTTCGCAATGTTTTATTACTATGCATCTGGTTGAAAATTAAGAGAAGTTAGTATTTCCTTTGAGGCATTTTTATGGGATATATAAAATATTTACCATGTAATCACTAAGAAAATTAGATTTTAATTTTTATAGATATTTAACAATAAATACAAATAGCCTGCAAATAGTATAGCTCTCTGGGAAAATGTTTTTCAAGGAATACACAGAAAGATAATGGAGTTATTATCAGGAAGAGATACTGTTTGTTAAACTTATTTGGGGCAATTTTTAGCCTTTTGTAAAGATAAATGACATTAAACACACCCAACTGTCAGATTGTCACTCTGTGGTGAATATTCTGACTGTGAACGTTTTTGAAGCATGAGCCCAAGCCTAGCAGCAGTTAGATGTAGGCGTTACTGTCCACCAGAGGAGGTTAGCATCCTTTTTGTTTGCTTGACATTAATCTTTGTGCAACAACAAATGAGCTGCTGTTCCTGCTGTTTTCCAAATGCAAGCTTTGTTCCTCTTTGCTATTTCTAAAGCAGATGCATCACATGAGGGGGTGGGAAGAGAGGGTGAGGACTCAGAAAACATTCCTAGCGTGAATAAAGTTCACCCAGAGACAGATACCAAGAGTTTTATTTCATCAATAATTGAAATGTTCTTCACTTTTTAGTTAGATTTCCAAGTCAAGAAAATGGAGTAAATTGTTCAAATCATGATTTGAAAAATCATATTAAGTAAAATCATCTTAGTGCAATGAATATTTTGTATTCTAGTAGAGTCTTGCACTTTTCTTTACAAACAGTGGATAGTTCCTGTTACTTGTTATGTATATTTCATTTTTTTCAAACTGCTAAATATGTGTTTTTGTATTATGTGAGCTGTCCTGCATAAACATGTTGTGTACAGCGCAAACAAAAATGACTACAAAGATAATATATATGCTGAGAGTGATTAGTGTTAGTTTCTTGATTTTAGTTTGAAAATTTTTATTTATTTTAGCTTTCACTTGGTTATAAATAACATTTCATCATGCAACCATATCAACAGTGAATAATGACCTTTACCTTTTTCTTCCAAATTTTTAAATTTCTAATTTTTTCACTTGCCTAATGGAGCTAATATTTCCATTATAAAGATATATAGTAAACACAATAGTCAGCACTGTTTGTTGCTTGAGTCCTGACATTTGTTTAGTTTCATTTTGTTTTTTGAGACATTTTTTGTTTTTTGCTTCAGTCTGGCCCTGAACTCACTATTTCATGCAGACTGGCTTTGAACTCATAAGGATCCTTCTGCCTCAGCCTCCAGAGTACTGGAATTACAAAGGTGTGCCAACATGCCTGGCTGGTCCTGACTTTAGTTGCTGAGTTTTTGGTGTTTAATTTTTTCTCTGTGCTGTGTGGTGATTGCTTTGGGATTGAGAGGAGTGTCACTTCACTAAGGAAGTTCTTTTTGATTTTAAAAATATTTTCAAGTAGACTGAATTAAATTTTGTCAAATGCCTTTCCCTTATTTATGAAGGTGATTTAAATTCTTATCTATTAGGCTTATTACTATGATTACTAATTATTATGAGTGTGCATCATGGGACCACTTTTGCATTTCTGGGACAAGCTTAGAAGCATATTGTAACAGTATACTCTCTTGCTAATAATTTAAGAATTATGTGTTAAATTGAATTATTGAGGTGGGTATGCAGTTGCTTCTGCTTCACTTTTCCGGTGGGCTTTAATTTTCATCAAGGGCCCTCAGAGCAGCCCTCTTTCTGTTGTTCACCTCTACTCTATCTTCTCAAGCTCAGAACAATTTCCTTTATGACCCCTGCAACTCTGGTACCCCCGCAGCTCACCTCCTCCATGCTCAGGGCCAGTGGTATGGTGGCCAGAGAGGCTCACCTTGACCCTCTGGGGCTGCAGTTGTTTCTGCTAAAGGACAATCTTTTCTAGGTTTCCATAAAAATGTTATACATGAATTACCAGTAACATTAAGGTTTTACTTTTGTCTGTTACCATGGAAGTGTTATTATAATGCAAGAGTTCTCTAATCTTTAAATACTTTGCTGAATTTTTAAGCAAGTTCTACTCCTGGGCCAGAGGAGAGGCCAGTTCTTTCAAAATGACTTTATTTTTTAATTTAAATCACATTTTCGGTAGTTGTTTTGGATAACATATATTTTACAAAAACTTCATTTTATCCAGTTTTGAAACTGTGTCAGTATGTTAAACTACTTGCGTGATTTTGTTATTGCCAAGATTTGTTTAATTTTATGTTTTACTTTTTAAATTTTCAAGATTATTTCACATTCTTATGCATTGAATTTCTGTCAAAAATTTTTCTTTAATTTTGATATGCATTGGCTTCAGCCTAATTAATTTAAACATATACATAATTGCTGAGGCAATAGTTTGACCTTTGATCTATAATGATTTTATATAATGTTTTATCTGTGAAAAAACCCCACTTAAATACTTAAAGCTGTTTACCTATGTATGATTACATATGCTTACTTGTATAAATGTTGTATGTCTATTTATATATATTTTAGAATAAACTTAAATCAGTGGACATTTGGTGTGGTCGGATTTTGGATATTAAATAGAGAACACTCACCTTTGACAGGGTTCTGGGAGGTAATCTGTGAAAGCCTGCAATATCCGGTCTGATATGAATGTCTCTAAAACGTGACATCATATACCTGGTATCTTGAACCATGCCAGTTTATAACAGTATGACGCACAAAATGTTCTTCTTTCTGTCACCTGGCAACATGGGCCATGCTGCATCAATTAAATCCCTAAGCTGTGGGAGTGAGAAGAGCTAAATACCTAATAGTTACAGTCAGTTGTGTGGATGCTTCGTCTCCTGTCAGGGCTCCATTAATAAAACTCGATAACAGGGCTCAGTGCAGTATGCTCTGCTGGCAATGCAATCTGCATGCTTCTATCTCTGCTTCTCCTGTCACTAGATTTACTTGCTAGTACTCAATTATGGTCCAAAAATATTAAATGGAAAATTTCACGAATAATTTCTAAATTCTGAATTTTGCAAATTTATGTGTACATTGATAAAATTTTACCTCATTGTACTGTGCTCTACATGGGACAAAAACTTTTCCTATGTCTGTGCTAACCACCATTTGTCACCTAGTAGTGGTTTTTGGTTTTCAAATGCATGGTGGCAGAATGACAGTGATTGTGTACAGGATTTAGTATCTGTGGTTTCAAGCATCCATTCAAAACATATGCTCTGTAGATAAAGGGTTGATTGCTATATGATAACATATTATTGCTGACAGAATTAAATGGTATCTTCATGTCTCCAGAGGGAGGGGTGGACTGGAAGTTCATTAATGTTTTTCCCTATTATATGTGTACCTTTTGCTTTGGATGATTTTAATCTGTACCATTATATTGCAATAAATTAACAACAATAATATAGCAACAGTTTGGGGTTCTTTGTGTTCTTTTAGTAAATAATTGAACCTGAGTTCTGCGTGCCCCTGACAGTAAAGATTTTCAATATATTTTTTGTTTGTTTCACTAATAGAATTTTCCCCCTTCTTCTACTGTCTCTTTTTCATCACTCAATTTTAATTTTAAAAATGGCAATTCTTTGTGCTTTTCATCACCCTTTTAATATACTTATAACATTTTTACTTCAGTCAAAATTTAAACATATCCTATTCCTTCCAAATATTTCTGAAGAAATAATAAGCAAGTTTGTTTTGTGATCTTTCTCTTATATTTCTTTTTTTTCATTTTGTTTGCATTATTTTAATGATGACTGAGAACAACCCATACACCCCAAGCATTCAACAATGTCAAATTTACACCAACTTGGTTTTCATCTCAGCTGTGCAGTTAAAGCTACCAATATTTAGCTGTGGGGTTTTGCTGAAACATGATAGTTTACCTTTACATCATCTTAGTCTTTCATGTATTTTCCTTGAGAGTGGATGATGGGCATAATATCCCTTGCTGGAATTTCCTTATTGAATTTATGTTTGAACTATAGCTTAGGGTGATAAATACCTTAACTATTCACAATTTTCCACCAAAGTTACTGAAGTTGTGCTGGGTATCCTTTTAAGTTTATATTTTTATACACAGTTTGATCATCTGTTTTTTCACTTAATGTCAATTAGAATATTCTCCTCACCTCTCCTAAGATGATTAATTTAACATTCATAATCTTATGTTAAATAAGATATTGTTTATAGATAATGTGTCTTTGGCCCATAATTGTCTCATTGAATGGGTATATGCATGTCTATTGTCAGATTGTCCAAAGAAGAAAACCAAATAATGAAACAGAACAAAAATTTATATATGATTTAAGAATATTTTTGGTATATAATTTTATTCATACTGTAGATTTCACTATCTAAATCCTGTGGCAATGAACACCTGACATTTGACATTCTAAATTAAGCAGTAACCATCTCATGGGAACAACATATTTCCTTGTGAAGAGACAGAAGTAAATCAGTTTAGGAATAGTTCCTTGGGAATGATGATGATACAATGCCCCAGGAAGCTTGTGACAGGGATACACATTTATTTTCATATGCTTATCTATTGTTCCCTTGGTGTCAAGACTCTATAAGCCATAAATTTGCACTGTTTTCCTGGTGTCTGGGCATAGTTCCTATATCTCCTCAAAAAGAAGTCTTGTAAGTTGTCATTTTAAGGGAGAAATACATAGAGGGTGGGCCTTAAGTGATGCTGCATTTGACCTGAGCAGTTGTGCTCACTATATTTTCTTTTCCATTAAGTTTATTGGTACATTTTAGGTATAAAATACAATTACACTCATCATTGGGATCTTGCATTTCTACATGACACACCTCGTTCCTATTTTTTACCCCATTCCCCTCCCCTCACTTCAGCCCCACCACCCTTCCCTAAGAATATTTTTCTGATATTATTCGGGATATTACATTGTTAATCTCTACATCTTTGCTAAAAATTCTTAGTAAGAAAAGGAAATACCCTGAATATATGGCATTTGTGCTTTTTTACTTTTGCTTTAATTTTCTTTTTCGTTCTTCTTGAATTATTTTCTCTTCTTCAATACCTTTGCTTATTAAACATAATATGATAAAGATTTTAATAAACATACTTTCATGCATTATTCTTTTATTTAAGCAAATTAATCAGTACATTTTCAACTGTTAACTGCAATACAAACCTGTTGAAATATGACTGGCAGAGCTTAAAATAAACCTTGACAAAAAAATGACTGACAGTTTTAAGTAGTAGAAAGTAAGTACACAGATTAATTACACAGCACCCTGAACATGATTAACATATAGTTCCTTTTCAGTAGGTTTGCAAAATAATAAATTATTGATGGGTGGAAAAGGTAAAAGCAAATTTTTAAGGTCCATTTTGTTGCAAAAATTAAATTGTAATATTGAATTTAGTTAAGCACAGTAATAGCTCCTAATTCTTTAGCAAGACAAGCCATTAAAAAGAAAAATATGGCTTGAATCACAAATATAAATATTAATTATGTATATGTTCATCAAATGATTTCTTCATTTTACTGTATATATCTATGAGAATGTATTCTTGTGTATGTATATGCATGTGTATGCTGCACACTGAATTTCAATCAAAGTGATTGTTTTAGGGAAATCATCATTAAAGTTTCAAAATACTAAAATATTGCCAAAATTGCATGAGATAAAATTAAATTTCCTTATTAGAAAATATAATTGAAAAACCAAGGAGTCAAGAATCTAAAGGAAAAAATATCTACACCTAGGCATAAAATAGTCAAGATCCCAGAAAAGCAATAAAAGAACAAAATTCTACAGGCAGTTAGAGAAAAGAAACAAATAACCTACAAAGGAATGCCCATCAGAATCATAGCAGATTTCTAAACACAAACCCTCAGATCAAGAAGAGCCTGGAGTGAAGCATTTTAAGCCCTAAAATAAAATAACTTCCAACCTAGACTGTTGTATCTGGCAAAATTATCTTTCAAAATCGATGGGGAAATTATATACTTTCACAACAAAAAACACCTGATAAATTTCATGAACACCAAAGCAGCACTCCAAACAATTTTATGCAATATCCTAGAAAAAGACAATGAAGGACACAGCTCCATTAGGGCCAACAGAGAGAAGACACCATGCAAGGTAAGGCACTAAAGGGAAAGGGGGAAAAATTAAGAAAAGACCCAACAACAATAAAGGATAATGGCAAGAATGAGTCAATATCTCTCAATTATAACTATCAATGTTAATGGCCTCAATTCACCAATCAAAATAAATAGACTGGCAGAATGGATTAAGAAGCAAAACCCAGCAATATGCTATATACAAGAAACACACCTAACTCAAAAGGAAATTCATAGACTGAAAGTAAAAGGATGGAAAACAGTTCTCCATGTGACAGGATCCCAGAAAAAAGCAGGGGTAGCAATCTTATTTGCAGACAAAGTAGATTTCAAACCAAAACTAAGAGAGACAAAGATGGTCACTACATCCTTGTAAAGAGAACAATCCAAGAGGAAGAGATGACAATCCTAAATATTTATGCACCAAATATGAATGCCCCCAACTACACAAAACAAATATTAATGGACATGAAAAACCAAATAAGCACTAACACAATTGTGGTGGGGGACCTCAACACCCCTCTATCACAAATAGACAGATCATCTAGGAAAAAAATTAACAATGAAATTCTAGAAATGAACCAAGCTATTGAACAAATGGATTTAATAGATGTTTATAGAGTTTTCCACCCCACAAAATCAGAATACACATTCTTCTCAGCTGCACATGGGTCATTCTCCAAAATAGATCACATGCTAGCTTATAGGGCAAATCTAAGTAAATTTAAAAGAATTGAAGTTATTCCCTGTATATTATCAGACCATAGTGCAATAAAATTGGAGATCAATAACATAAGAAACCACAGAACACTCACAAACACATAGAAATTGAATAACATCCTCCTGAGAAAACAATAGGTCACAGAGGAAATTAAAGAAGAAATTAGACAGTTTCTACAAGTAAATGATAATGCCATTACAACATAAAGGAATCTGTGGGACACAATGAAAGTAGTTCTATTCAGGAAATTCATAGCAGTGAATGCCCATATTAGGACAACAGAGAAAACTCAGTTAAATAACCTAATTCAGAACCTCAAGCTCATAACAAACCCAAAGCTCATACAAGAAAGGAAATTATAAAGATCTGAGCAGAAATCAATGCAATGAAGACTAAGAGAATGATACAAAAAAATCAATGAATTGAAGAACTGTTTTTTTGAAAGAATAAATAAAAACAATAAACCTTTAGCTAACCTTATCAAAAAAAGGAAAGAAAAGGCACAAATACAAGCAATTAAGAATGAAAAACGTGGAGCCACGACAGATCCAGCAGAAGTTCAGAGGATCATCACTACCTACTTTGAGAATCTGTACTCTAATAAAATGGAAAACACAGAAGAAATGGGCAGATTCCTAGATATATATGAATTGCCAAAGTTAAATGAAGAAGATATAGAAAATCTAAACACCCCAATAACAATGAGTGAAATTGAAATTGTAATAAAAAATTTATCAAAAAAGAAAAGTCCATGTTTGGATGGGTTCACTGCTGAATTCTACAAGACGTTTAAAGAAGAACTATTGCCATTACTCTTTAAACTCATCAAGGAAATTAAAAGGGAAGCAAGGCTTCCAAATTCTTTCCTGGAAGCAAGTGTTACTTTGATTCCAAAACGAGGGAAAGACCCAACTCAAAAAGAGAACTACAGACCAATCTCCCTAATGAACATAGATGCAAAAATCCTCAACAAGATACTGGCAAACAGAATACAGAGGGTCATCAAGAAGATCATGCACCCTGACCAAGTCAGATTTATCCGAGGGATGCAAGGATGGTTCAACATCTGTAAATCAATAAATGTAATACACTATATTAACAGAGTCAAAGACAAAACCATATGATCATCTCAATCAATGCAGAAAAGGCATTTGACAAAATGCAGCACCCATTCATGATAAAAGCACTACAGAAAATTGGAATAGAAGGTCTTTATCTCAACCTGATTAAGGCTATCTATGAAAAACCAACAACCAACATCATACTAAATGGTCAAAAACTGAAAACTTTCATCCTAAAATCATGAAAAAGACAAGGATGCCCACTATCATCACTCCTGTTCAATACTGTTCTGGAAATATTAGCCATACCAATTAGACAAGAGAAAGAAATAAAAGAACTAAAGATAGGAAAGGAAGAAGTGAAAATGTCATTATTTGCTGATGATATGATACTTTACCTAGAAGACCCAAAAAATCCTGTCAAAAGCCTTCTAAACCTAATTGACACATTCAGTAGAGTAGCTGGATATAAGGTCAACACTGAAAAGACAATAGCCTTCTTATATGCAAATAGCAGACCCATTGAGAGAGAAATTCTTGAAATATTTCCTTTTACAATAGCATCTAAATTTGAAATATCTAGCAATCAACCTAACAAAGGAAGCAAAAGACCTCTACACTGAAAAGTACAGCACTCTGAAGAAGGAGATAGAAGAGGATATAAGAAAATGAAAAGATATTCCTTGTTCCTTGTTAGGAAGAATAACTAAAATGAAAATGGCTGTACTTCCAAAACTACTATATAGATTTAATGCAATACTGATTAAAATTCCAACAATATACTTCACAGAACTTGAGAAAACAATCCAAAAATTCATTTGGAAGCAGAAGAAACCTAGAATAGCAAAAGCAATTCTAGGCAACAGAGATATGGCTGAGGTTATTACAATCCCCAACTTGAAACTATTACAAAGCTACTGTGATAAAAACAGCATGGTACTGGTAAAGAAACAGACCTGAGGATCAGGGGAATAGATTAGAAGGTGCAGAAACAACTCCAGACATACTCAGCCACCTCATCTTTGACAGAGGAGCCAACCATCCTTATTGGAGGAAAGAGCCTATTTAATAAATGGTGTTGGAAAAACTGAATTTCAACCTGCCAATAATTAAAACTAGACCCATACCTATCACTATGCCCTAAACTAAGATAGAAGTGGATTAAAGATCTAAATATTAAGACAGAAACATTAAATTTGCTGGAAGATAAGTTAGGTAGAACTTTTGAAGACAATGGCATAGGAAAAGATTTTATGAAGCAAACCTCAGTAGCACAGGAAGTAGCACAAAGACTCAACAACTGAGATCTCATCTTATTAAAAAGCTTCTGCACTGCAAGAGAAACCACCAGCATAACTAAAAGACAACCTACAATGTGGGAAAAAATTAGGCCTACTATCTAGAAAATATAAAGAACTGAAAAAAATTAGACCCCCCCCAATTCAAAGACCCAATTAAAAAATGGGCATCTGAAATGAACAGACATTTCTCAAATAAGTTAAAGCAGCAAATAAATACATGAAAAAATGTTCAACATCACTGGTTATTTGAGAGGTGCAGATGAAACAACACTGAGATTCCACCTCACCCCAGAAAGAATGGCTGTTACAGAGAATTCATTCAATAACAAATGCTGGCGGGTGTGTGGGGAGAAAGAAACCCTTCTCCATTGTTGGTGGGAGGGAAGACTGGTGCAACCACCATGGAAATCAGTATGGAGATACCTTAAAGAACTAGGCTTAGAAGTTCCATGCAACCCAGCTATCCTCCTGCTGGGTATCTTCCCAAAAGAATTAAAGGAAGCATAGCACAGCTATATATGTGCACCTATGTTTATAGTGCCACAGTTTGTAATAGCTAAAGCTTGGAAACATCCCAAGTGCCCATCAACTGGAGACTGGGTCAAGAAGATGTGTTTTTTTATTGTTTTTATTTTTTTTTTTTTTTTAAGAAAATGGAGTACTACTGAGCCATAAAAAACGAGAAACTAGAGGTAAATTGATGCATATCGAGGTCATACTCTTAAGTGAAATAAATAGGACACACATGTGTAAATACCAAATAGTATCTCTAGTGTGAGAAACTGAGTGTAAATAAGGGTTAAAATGATTAAAATGAATAATTGATAATTGGAAATAGGAAGAAAATGTTCAAAGGTGTAGGGGTGGTGGGAGGGTAAGGGGAAAGGAAAGAAGGGAAAGAAAAATTTATGAGAAAAGAAGAAAAACCGGAAATGATGTCTATGTAAATAGGGAAGGTGGAAGGGGTGAAGGGTGCACAGGGAATGGGGAAAAAATAAGAACCAAGATACATCATGTACAGGTACAAACACCCAACCATAAATGTAAACATATTGTATACCTAAAATGCACCAATAAAAGAACTTAAGAATTAAAAAAAAAAAAAAAAAAAAAAGCAAAAAAGAGAGAAGAAAGGAAATAAGGAAGGAAGCAAGGAAGGGGGAGGAAACAAAAAAGTTCTGCTTTTTATATTTGTAGAAGAGTTTACATAGACATATTATTTTCAAATCTCCCAATAGTTTTCCAAGATGGAGTATTAAGATTTTAGCACCCAATTCATAATGGGGAACCCAGAAAGAAAGTTTCAGGGAAGTTAAAGTTTCAAGGGCAGGGGATTTAGTTCAGTGGTTTTGCCACCTGCTGCGCAAGCGTGAAGACCCAAGTTCGATCTTCGGTACCAAAAAAAAAAAAAAAAAGAAAAAGAAAATTTCAAGAATTCTGGTATGCGTTTCATAATTACCAATAAGTGAAACAACAAATATGTTTAGTTTAAAATGTACTCTTTATAAAATTACATCAGTGAAATAATTATAATCATGATAGTTTTTATGTCATTCATAGATCATTGTGTATTATTTTTATTTTAAAGGTATTTTTTATAATACCTTCCAGAAATTCTGTAAATAAAACACAAGCGTTATGCGTGTTTTGCCCACGTATGTTTCTGACAGTCTTTAGGCTATAATTTTAGTGATAATTTTTTCTGAATTTTAAAAGCTTCCAGGAGGCAATATACCTATTAAAATATCTTTGAAAACACTTTGTTTTTACACTATGAAAGATATCTTTTAGTACCCATAAATAACAACATGTCTGTAAAATGCTTATAGTTACAAAAAGTAATTATACATGTTATTTTTATTCCTCAACATAAATTTTGGGAGGAGGATTGCATATTGGCTTCAAAATAAAGTTCAAAAATATTTGGATAAATTAACTTTTTACAAAAAAATATAGCTAAAAACTTCATGGCTCAGAATTCCAATACAAGTTTCCTAAGTCTTATTATTTTTTCACTTTTTAAATTTGATGAAATACTTATTTCAAAATCCAGCAAAAATGAATAGTGGATTATCTATTGAATTAACAAATACATGAAGAGTTTTTCTTTTACTTTCTATATGTAATGTACTGGAAAGCATTTAAAAATATATGTAAAACATAAACTTGAGGTGAGGGAAAAGTAAAAAATAGTAAGATTCATGAGCAAAATTTTAAAATTTAGCCAGGTGTAAAATACCACAAAAAGTTGCCTTGATTTTTATTTGTTATATTACCCATATTATAAATAACTTTTAAAAGCATTAGTTCAAACAACAAGAATTCTCAAGCTCAATTTCTACCATATTTAAAAGTGTTAAAGAAAATTGATTAATAGGCTGGTTGAAAATTCTTTCTTAAAAATTGACATTAAATGTGATGTGACACACACTAGGAAAAATTAACTCTGATATGGCAATATATAAGTAATAGACTGTGAATTATTTACAAGTAAAGTCTCAAAATTTTCTGAACATCATGAGGTGTTTTTACTGTTACAAACTTCAAAAGAAGTTAAGCAACAGAGGAAGGGGAAAGAAAGGGAGGAAAAGCATTGCAGGAAGAATAAAGATGAGGGCTGGGGATTTAGCTCAATGTTTCTGCGGCCTCCCTCGCAAGTGCAGTCTAGAGCTCGACCTCTGGGTACCAAAAATAGATAAATAAACAAACAAACAAACAAATAAGTAAATAAATAAGACGTCTTATGTACAAGCACTACTTACTCCCCTAGAGAAATGTAATCATTATGCACTGCAAATGGGTAGTATAAACATTTTTTAAAATAAATTAATTTAAAAGGTACTTTACATAAATAAGTTCCTTTTTCTAGAGAACATTTTATTTCAATCCATTTTAGGATTAGACAAAAGTGAAAAATATACAATTACGGATAAATATCTGATTTAAATTCACTGTAATAGCTACGTGATATAAGGCCTAATTTCTTAATTACTTGCATGCTAACTTCTTTTAAGTACAAGAAAAGTGAAGCAATTTTATTACTGTTGATGTTATTTTCGGTTATCAGACCACTATGTTTCTCTTTATGTTTTACTATTTATTCTACATTATTATGAACTTTTAACTTCATTCTTGATGTCCTACTAGCATGAGAATAGCCTTCTAGTTTAATGAACAAATATCAAAAAATAAATATTTAATCATGTGAATAAATGGTCTACAATTTCCTCATTTTAAAAATTAATTGGATTTTATCTTTAAATAGATCAATAGTTCCTACCTTTTAAAAATGAGGAATAATTATTACTCCTCAACAGAAAACTCAGAATTGGCCAAAGGTGTGTGGTATGTGATTTATTATTTTCCTGCTTGATTAATTAAATATATGTATTTCCCAACACTGTTTTACATCAGATTGGCCTTTCCCATTTTTAAGTGATATACATTTACTTAAAATTATATTTAACAATGGAAGTGTTATCATGAGTTTTGGTGTAATTTCTATAAATCATATTGTTCTTCATCCATTATAATGCTAAACCACGGTAATTCTGAACTTTCAAATTTCAACACCTTTTCAATAAGAATAAGATTTTTATTAACAACATTCAGAGTTCTGAAGTTAGATTTGAATAGCTAGAATATCAGGATCAACTACTGAACATCAAAATACACAAGTACCTGTTTGTAAGCATTTTCATCTCTAAATCAGTTCTCTAATAGATGGATAAAATTGGAATACCATTCAAGAATGAGACACAGGTAAATTAATGGACTTAAAGCTATGCATATCTTCATTAAAATTTAATGAAGATAATGGTAGATACACTTCTTCTATGACAGGTAGGGTTCTTTTTTGTCTTTCAAAATATAGCACTTTCCTTGGAAAGGTAATACTATGTGTCACACATACATAGTCAATGTTTTTTGCCCTATAATTTCCATGAATCAATTATATAATATTCTAAAGCTTTTCTTTTCAGAAGAAAATTAATATGTATATTTCTAATAATTACAGCCATATATATCTGATTTCATTTTCTTAATTCACTGAAGTTCCTCAATGCTCACCAAAGAACATTAATATTCTCAGTAACCTGAAAATAGCCATCTAACAATGATGACTACAGACTCTTCAACTATAAATCACAGCTAATTTAATAATGAATTCTTGAATACTCTGAAATAGTGTTTGACGGGAGTAAATGAAGTTTTGTTTCATTTAATAGACTTACATGGAATGAAAACTATTGCTTCTAACAATCGCTATGTTTCTTATCTCTAATATTTAAATATCATTCTTTGGCAAATTTATCTTGCTGAAAGACTCTTTATCTTCCTTAACAGTGTGAGATAGTAATAATGTTTATATATCAACTGCTTTGTATAAGCTCAGAAGCTGTAGTGACTACAAATTTAGTTTGATAACTCAAATAATAAAATATTAAACAGCTCTAATGTCCATTAATTTCTTTTTCAAAGACTAATCTTCAAATATTTAAGCCCAAATGGATTTAATACACTTCAACTAAATTATTAACATGGAATTAATCAACTGTGTTTGTTCATGTTTTGATTTAATCACAATAAATTTCTGTTAGTAATCAAGAGCTTGGTTTGGAAGAGCAGAAGCAATCACATCTGACTCTTCATCATTATTTTTCTAATCTTACCAATCATGTTTATGATTATAAACGGATATTCCGAGTTTCTTCTTTCTGAGTTCTTTACAAAAGTTAACAGGTAAAATTTGCCAGTGCATGAAAATGGAGTACACTAACAAATGGTACTGCTACAGTACAGCATGTAAAGGAGAAAGAAATCAGCATCTCTATCTCCTCTATGCATACTGAAGGTAATGGAGTGTGAAATTTGTTTCTTTAGATAATTTTCAGTGAACTGATTACTCTCATCAATTTTATCTTCATAATTCTAATTTTAAATTCTTGTTGCCCTGTTTATATCCTTCCACTTGGCAGCACAGAGTTTCAGTCGCATAGGACTCTATGTTGAAGGGAATCAGAAAATAACACTGAAATTTTAAGCACTTGAATATTTTACAGAACTGCTGATTCTATACATTCTTTAAGCGGTTCTAAGATTAGTAAGTTGTTCATTTGAAATAGCAATTATTTAAAGTTTTCTCTCACTAATTTAATCTAGAAAAAATATGACAACCAAAAATATAAATAATCTTTATTTATAATTGTTTGTAGAAAAATAACTTGCATGTTTGTAGCAACTTACAGAAGTTATATTTCCTACAGAATATATTATCATTAGCAATTTTAGTAATAAGAGCATTGATTTCTGGAGTGCGGATGAATAAAGTATGCAATCACAATCGGGGGCAGAGAGGAGAAGTTCCAATCTCAGTGGCTGGGAAAGTGGTTTAAAACAGAATGCTTTGGCAGACATAAAGTATCAAAACTGAATGGAAAAACTAATAATTAAAAACGCATCTAAATGCATTTTTTTCTACTTAATGATAATTAAATTTCTTTTTTTTTTTTTTTTTGGTACTGGGGATTGAACTCGGGTCCTTGCACTTGTGCAGCAGGTGGCGAAACCACTGAGCTAAATCCCCGCATCATTTCTTCATTTCTTCATTTGTGCTAACAATGAAAATATTTCAAAGGTTTTATCTCTCATCTCATCAATACCAATATTCTGACAAGGATAATGTAGGAGTCATTTTAGAATGTGTGTTGACAGAATTAGTGAGGAAGTAATGGTGAATGGGAAGAAAAAATTCATTTATTTAATGCCTACTAATTAATGTCCCAGTCATTCTTTTGTATATCTTAGACATGTTTTCTGTCTTACACTATCTTACTTTTGTGTAATTTTGTTGTTGCTGTTGAGACAGGGTGTTGCTACATAGTTTAGGCTGGTCTTGAACTCATGATGTAGCCCAGACTGACCTCAAACTCATGGCAATCCTTCTGTCTTAACTTCCAAGTGCTGGGATTAAAGATGTACATCTCCACACCCAGCTCTCTTTTTTAATTTTTAAAAAGTGGAATGGGGAATTTAACTCTTTCAGAATTTCAGACATAATAAGCTAGAGAGTCAAAGTTCATATTCTTAACCATTATTCAATGATGTATTATTGTTACTTGTAAAGAACCATGAAAATTAAAGTTGAAATGGGAAAGATGTTCATACTAATTTCTTACAGAAAAATCTAAAAAGATATTTCATCAAAACATACAAAACTCAAGGATGTATTTACAAAATTGAAAATGAAACATTTCTTCTTCATACTAGACAAAGATGGCATAACTTATAATTTTTATGATGTTCTAGAAAAAGAAATTTACACTTCATCTACTAGATGCTAGGGAGATTTCAAGTGAAAAAGAAGATTTTTTTTCATTAAGGATAAAATATACTATTCAAAAATAAATCATAAAACAATGCAATATGTTGCATGAGTTTTATGTCATATTTTGAAATGCACATTATTACATAATAAAAATTATCTTGGGAAAATTTCACTATCATCTTGGTCCTATACTTCATACAAATATATTTTTAGGATGCATAATGACCGTAGTATAAAGCAAGAAGGTTTCTAGATATTGAGAAGCTCATTTTTTGTTTCAGGAATACTAAAGAATAAATGGCTTATGGATTTCATCACAAAGTTTTAAAATTGTGAGTAAAAGTTATTACACATACAGCAATATGAAGTTTAGATTACTTTTTGTCATGACAACAGATGCCTTTTAAAATTTGGAAAATATGTTGTTAACATCAAATTTTTTCTAAAGACATCTATCCTTTACCAGTGTATTATAAAATTCAAAAAGCTTCAAAATGGGCACAGAGCAGGCTACAGGCTGCCATACCACTGCTCCCAGCACAGAGGGGGCTTTCGGAACTTCAGAGCACCATTCCCAGAGCAGAGGAGGTGAGCCATGCGGGCGCCAGCAGCACCTCACCCACCCCCCGTTGAAATGAGAAGACACATAAATAAGTCTAAATAGCCAGACTTCCAGATCACCTACAGCAAGCCCAAAGGGAAATGAGGTGGCACTCTCATACTCCACCACCTAGACTCCCTGAATTGGCAACAATAGAGGATCTGGAAAAAATGAAATCAGAAATCATTTCTTGGATAACAGCAAAGATTGCACCCATAGTGCAAGACATGATTAATAAATCTAGAGAGGAGCTGAGGAACATGATGGAATTCCAACATAGGAAACCAATGCAATCCATAAAACAGATGCAAACCGATTTTCAGGAGATTAAAAACTCCATTGAAAGTATACACAGCAGAATGAGCCAATTTGAGGACAGGATTTCAGATTGGAAAGATAAGATTGCAATTAGTGAACAGGAAAAGAAAAATTGCTTTAAAATTGTAAGGGACTACAAGAAATCAATCCAGCAGCTGCTAGGCGAGGCAAAGAAGAATAACATAAGACTGATTGGAGTCAAGGAAGAAACAGGAGAGAATCCAGATGATATATAAAAAAAAAACTGTTCAAAGAAATGATGGCAGAAAACTCCCCAAGGAGGGGAAAAGAACTTGACATACAGATAAGTGAGGCATATAGGACTCCAATTAGCCATGATAAAAAAAAAAAATCTACACATAAGCATGTACTTATTAAGATTCCAGAAATCCAACAGAAGAACAAAGTTCTACACGCAGTTAGAGAAAAGAAACAAATCACATACAAGGAAATCCCATCAGAATCACAGCAGACATCTGAGTGCAAACCCTCAAGGCTCAAGAAGAGCTTGGAGTGATATATTCCAAGCCCTAAAGGAAAATACCCTCCAACCAAGATTGATGTACCCTGTAAAACTATCTGTCATAATTGATGGAGAAAAAAGATACTTTCATGACAAAAAGCACCTTAAGAACTTCATAAATACCAAACCAGCACTCAAAAAAATTTTAGACAATATCCTTGGAACAGACAATGAAGATCACAACCCCAGGAAACACAGAAGAATGAGTCCGCTGGGCACAACAAGAAATTAAAAGCAAAGGGGCAGAATCCAACAAAAAGAAAATGTCATGACAATGATAAGTCAATACAGATCAGTTATAACTATAAATGTTAATGGTCTCAACTCACCAATCAAAAGAAATAGACTGTCAGAATGAATCAAGAAGCAAAACCCAACAATAGGCTGCATATAAGAAACACATTTAATTCAAAATGAAACTAATAGACTGAAAGTTAAAGTGTGGAAAACAATACTCTATGTGACAGGAACCTGAAAAAAAGGAGTAGCTATCCTCTTTGCAGATCAAGTGGATTTCAAACCAACACTGATTAAGAGAGGCAAAAGACACTACAGCCTTGTAAAGGGAGCAATCCAAGAGAAAGAGATGACAATCATAAATATCTATCCACCAAACACTAGTGTGCTTAACTATATAAAACAAATACTAACAGATATGAAAAGTCATATATGCATTAATGCAATAATAATGGGGGAGCTCAATACTCCACTATCACAGATAGATCAACTAGACAAAAAATAAGTAATGAAATACTAGAACTCAATCAAACTCTTGAACAAATGTACTTAACAGATGTTTACAGAGTCTGGCACCCCACCAAAGCAGAATATACATTCTTTTCAGCTGCACATGGGTGATTCTCCAAAACAGACCACATACTCACTCATAGAACATGTTTAAATAAGTGCAAAGGAATTGATGTTATCCCCTGTATATTATCAGACCATAGAGTGAAGAAATTGGCAATCAATAGCAAAAGAAACTGCAAAAATTTCATAAACACATGGAAATTGAGCAACATGCTTCTGAATAACCAATAAGTCACAGAGGAAATTAAAGAAGAAATCAGACAGTTCCTTCAATTAAATGACAATGGCAATACAACATATTAGAATCTATGGGACACAATGAAAGCAGTCTTATGAGGAAAATTCATAGCAGTGAATACTCATATTAGGAAAACAGAGCAAGCTGATGCTGAACCTCAAACTTCTAGAAAAAGAAAAGCAGGACAAACCCAAAGCTCATACAAAGGAGGTAATTATAAAGCTCAGGGCAGAAATCAATGCAGTGGAGACTAAGGGAACAATAAAAAAAAAAAAAATCAATGAAGCCAAGAGTTAGTTCTTCAAAAGAATAAATAAAATTGACAAACCCTTAGCCAACCTCATCAGAAAAAGGAAAAAAAAGGCCCAAATCCGTGCAAATGGGTGAAATGACAACAGACCCAGCAGAAATCCAGAGGATCATCAATACCTACTCTGAGAATCTATGACCCAACAAGATGGAAAACAGAAGAAGTGGACAGATTCCTAGATACATATGAATTACCAAAGTTGAATGAAGAAGACCTAAAAATCCTACACTCAATATCAATCAATGAAATAAAAAATGTAATTAAAAACTTACCAACTAAGAAAATCTCAGGTCCTATTACAAATTGTGCTGCTATGAAAATGGGTGCACATATATCACTGTGGTATGATTCTTCTAATTCTTTCGGGAAGATACCAAGCAGGGGAATTGCTGGGTCAAATGGGACTTCCAATCCTAGTTCTTTGAGGTATCTCCATACTGATTTCCACAGTGGTTGAACCAGTCTACACTCCCACAAGCAGTGGAGCAGGGTTCTTCTTTCTCCACAGCCCCACGAGCATTTGTTATTGGTTGATTTCATGATAGCAGCCATTCTTTCTGGAGTGAGGTGGAATCTCAATGTTATTTTCATTTGCATCTCTCGAATGACCAGTGACATTGAACATTTTTTCATGTATTTATTTGCTATTTCTACCTGTTTTTCTGAGAAATGTCTGTTTATTTCAGATACCCATTTTCAGATTGGGTCTTTAAATTTGGGAGGTCTGATCTTTTTGGAGACAGCCCAAAAGCCCATCAACTGGAGACTGGATAAAGAAAATGTGGTTTTGTAATAAAATGGAGCACTACTCAGCCATAAAACTGAAAAATTAGAGACATTTGTAGCTAAATGGATCCACATTGAGGTGATACACTTAAGTGAAATAAATAGGACACACATGTATAAATACTGAATAGTTTATCTAGTGTGAGAAACCGAAAGTGAAAATAAGGAAGAAAACATGTAATAGATAATGTGAAATAGGAACAAAAGGGGCAAGGGGAAGGGGAAGTGGGAGGGGTAGGGGAAAGGAAAGAAAGGAATGGAATTATTATGAAAAAATGGAAAAACCGGAACAAAATCTTTATAAATAGTGAGGAATGGAAGGGTTGAAGGGAGGGCTGGGCAAAGGTGAAAAAGAAGAACCAAGAGAGATTATGTAAAGATACAAATTTCTAAAGATGAATGTCATTATATTGTATACCTAAAATGTACCAATGATTAGAATGAATAATTGATAATGGTAAATAAGAAGAAAAGGTCCAAAGGGGTAGGGGTAGTGGGAGGGGAAGGGGCAGGAGAAAGGAAAGAAGGGAAAGGAAAAATGATGAGAAATGTAAAAAATGGAAATAAAGTCTTTGTAAATAGGGAAGGGTGGAGGGCGTGAAGGGAGGGCTAGGAATGGGGAAAAAATAAGAACCAAGATGCATCACGTAAAGGTACAAGTTCCCAATGAGAAACGTAAATGTGTTGTATACCTAAAATGTACCAATAAAATATTTAAATAATAATAAAAAAAAAGAAAATCCCAGGTCCTGATGGCTTCTCTGTTGAATTCCACAAGATATTTAGGGAGGAATTAGTGCCACTACTGTTTAAACTCTGCAATGAAACTGAAAGGGAAGCAATACGCCCAAATTTATTCCTGAAAGGAACGATCACCTTGATCCCCAAAGCAGAGAAAGACCCAACCAAAAAAGAGAACTATATAATGAACGCAGATGCAAAAATCCTTAATAAGATACTGGCAAATTGAATGAAGAAGATATCAAGAAGTTCATACACCCTGACCAATTGGGATTCATCCCAGGGATCCAGGGATGGTTCAACATATGCAAATCAATCAATGTAATACACTATTTCAATAGAGCCAAGGACAAAAACCATATGATTATCTCCATAGACACAGAAAAAGCATTTCACAAAATCTAACATGCATTTATTATAAAAACCTTACAAAAAATGGAATAGACAGTCTATACTTCAGTCTGATAAAAGCCATCTATGAAAAACAAACAGCTGATATCATACTAAATGCCAAAAACTGAAATCCTTCACAGTAAAATCAGGAACAAGTCAAGGATGTCCACTATCACCACCCTGTTCGATATACTTTTGGAAACATTAGACTTGGCAATTAGACAAGAGAAAGAAATAAAAGGAATAAAGATAGGAAATGAAGAAGTCAAATTGTCATTATTTGTCGATGACATAATACTGTATATAGAAGGCCCCAAGAACTCCACCAAAAGTCTTCTAGAATTAATAACCAAATTCAGTCAAGTAGCTGGATACAAGGCCAACACAAGAAAATCAATAGCTTTCCTCTACATGAACAATAGACACATTGAGAGAGAAATAGGTCAAACAATTCCTTTCACAATAGCATCCAAAAAACTGAAATACCTAGGAATCAACCTAACAAAAGAAATCAAAGACCTCTTCTCTGAAAACTATAGCACTCTGAAAAGAGAGATTGAAGAGGATATCGGAAAATGGAAAGACATTCCTTGCTCCTGTGTAGGAAGGATCAACATAGTGAAAATGTCCATACTTCCAAAATTGCTATATAGCATTCAATGCAATCACAGTTGAAATCCCAGCAGCATACTTCATGGACCTTGAGGAAACAATCCAAGAATTCATTTGGAACAAGAAGAGACCCAGAACAGCCAAAGAAATTCTAGGTAACAGAGACATGGCAAGTGGTATCACAACCTCAAAATTGAAACTATACTACCAAGCTACTGTGATAGAAACAGCATGATACTGGCAAAGAAACAGACCTGAGGACCAGTAGAACAAATTGGAAGATTCAGAAACAATTGCAGACACACTCAGGCACCTCATCTTCGACAAAGGACCCAAACAATCGAACCAAAGGAAAGATAGCCTCTTTAATAAATGGTGCTGGAAAAATTGAGTTTCAACTTGCCAAGGACTAAAACTAGACCTATATCTCTCACCATGCACTAAACTAAAATCAAAATGTATTAAAAATCTAAATATTAAAACAGAAATGCTGAAGCATCTGAACAGAGGTTAGGTAGAACCCTTGAAGACATTGGTGTAGGAAAAGATTTTATCAACAAAGCATCAGTTGCTCATGAACTAACATAAACAATCAACAAGTGGGATCTCTTCTTATTAAAAGTTTTTATGCACAGCAAGGGAAACCACCAGCAGTGTGAAGAGACAACCCACAAAGTGGGAAAATATTTTCACTTGCTATTCCTCAAAGGTCTGCTATCTAGAATTTATAAAGAATATAAAAAATCAGACCTACCAAATTTAAAGACCCAATCCAAAAATGGACATCTGAAATGAACAGACATTTCTCAGACAAAGAAGTAGAAATAGCAAATAAACACATGAAAAAATGTTCAACATCACTGATCATTTGAGAGATGCAAATGAAAACAACCCTGAGATTCCACCTCACTCCAGAAAGAATGGCTGCTATCATGAAATCAACCAGTAACAAATGCAGATGGGCCTGTGGAGAAAGAGGAACCCTGCTCCACTGCTGGTGGGAGTGTAGACTGGTTGCAACCACTGTGGAAATCTGTATGGAGATACCTCAAAATACTAGGACTAGAGGTCCCATTTGACCCAGCTATTCCCTTGCTGAGTATCTTCTCAAAAGAATTAAAAGAATTTTACCGCAGTGATATATGCTTACCCATGTTTATACCAGCACAGTTTGCAATAGCTAGAACTTGGAAGCACCCCAAATGTCCATTAGCTGGATACTGGATAAAGAAAATGCAGGGTTTTTTTTTAATAAAATGGAGTACTACTCAGGTATAAAAATGAAAAATTAGAGACATTTATAGCTAAATGAATGCATATTGAAGCAATACTCTTAAGTGAAATAAATAAGACACACATGTATAAATCCCAAATAGTTTCTCTAATGTGAGAAACTGAAAGTGTAAATAAGGACTAAAAAATATAATAGATAATGTGAAATGGGAAGAAAAGTGGCAAAGGGGAAAGGGAAGTGGGAAAGGTAGGGGAAAAGAAAGAAGGAAATGGAATTAGTATGAGAAAATTAAAAAATGGAAACAAAGTCTTTGTAAATAGGGAGGGATGGAGGGGTTGATGAAGGGCAGGGGAAGGGGGAAAATATAAGAAAAAGAGAGATTATGTAAAGGTGCAAATTTTCAATGATGAATGTCATTATATTGTATACCTAAAATATACCAAGAAAATATATTAAAATCAGATAAAAGCTTCAAAATAAACCATTTTAATAATAGGTATACTGAAATAAACATGTGTAATTCATGGAGATATTTATTCAATACAACTTGCACCACCCTTAGAAATGTGATAGTAAACACTTGATTGTGGAACACTGTTCAGAACCTTTTCAAGAATTCCAGACAGTAATTTTTTCATTTGTATATTTATTTATTTACCAGAATAAAGAGAGATATCACCCAAAAAATAGCTTGATCATTTTCATGAATAATCTTAATTTACATGGTCAACATTAGCCACTTAAAATCTAGAGCCAGAGTTCTATTAAAATGGTGTTGGGGGAAGGAAAAAAGGGAAAGAAAAAATATATGAGAATAGAAGGAAAAAACAGAAACAAAGTTTTTGTAAATAGGGATGTGTGGAGGAGGTGGAAGGGAGAGTAGGGGAATGGGGAACCAAACAAGAACTAAGATGCATCATATACAGGTGCAAATTCCCAATGATGAATGTGATCATAATGCATACATAAAATGCACCAATAAACTTAATGAATTAAACAAAGTGGTCTTGTGACAGAAGGAATGGACAGCACACATCTAACTTGAACCCCTAATGCTAAGGTCTGGATTTGATTTAGTCTCCAAGTGTCCATGTGTTAGAGGCATTTTCCCTGGGGAAGCAATATTGGAATGTGGCAAAACCTTTAGTAATGTGGGCCCAGTAGGTCTGTGGGCCATTGAGGTTGCTGCTCTTGTTAGGGAGGGTACAGAAGTTCTAGTAAAAACAAACTGTTGCAAAAGTCTGGGCCTTCCCACACTCAGATCTCTGATTTTTGTTTGAACTAAGACCAATTACTTCTACATGTTGTATCACCAGAGGTTAAACCTATGGTGTCCATTCACCATTGAATATCCAAAACTATGGGTAATTAGGCACTTTTTCTTTATAACTTACCTGCCTCATTTATTTTGTTGTAGCAATCTAAAGTTAATTACTACACAGAGTCTCATACAAAAAGTCCTAGGGCAAGGTATTCTATCATAAGTGCCTATTTTAGCTCAAAAGATGCATTATTAAAGGGGCTGGGAATATGGCAATGAAAAAAGAAGAAATAACAACAAAGTGCTCTTCCTTCATTAAGGCTCAGATATAATACACAAACAGATGATATAAAGTATATAAAGTTGTCATTTGTTCTTTACAAAGCAAATAAGGGAAAAGAATGTAATAAGAATGACTTTATGTTCAAGAATTTGTAAAAATACCTGAATAAAACAAAGATGTAAGCCACACAAATATATTGAGATGGATATTCAATCGAAAACAAGAAGCGCAAAGCACATGCACATTTACATGGTGTGTACACAGTGTGGAAGAAATTTGGAATATGACAGAAGTAGAAGATTAAAATGAGAATTTGTCTAGACAGAATGGCTCTAAATTTCATTCTAAGTGGAATAGCTGGGAAACCACCGGAGATTTGAATAAGGCAATTAAAAAGTCAGATTTATATTCCAAGAATCAATGTGGATGCTGACTGAGAACTAAACGAGCAATGAGAAATGTGTGGGATGTGAGAACAAGGGAACTATTCCAATGACCAGCAAAGAGAGGATAGTAATGCTGGAAGTCATGAATATAATTTGAAGGCAGTGCCATCAGGACTTTCATATGTTTGGGTTATGAACAAATAGAGGAGCCATGACTTGTCACATTTTTGGCCTGAGTATCTATGTGAGCAATAGTGCATGTTACTGAAATGGAGAAAAAACAATTATTTCATGGGAAAATTATCTCCTTACATTTCTTAGATAGAAGTCAACAGGAATAGAGTTTCAGCTTCCACTTCTTAAATAGAATATGAAGTATAGTCATCCAGGTTGCTGGACAAAGATAATAACAATAGTGTCCAGATAATTATTACAGTAGCTTTACAGAATATTCATAGTATGAATACACACAGAAATACTACAAATACACCAATGTATATTTGCATTAATCTTTGCTTCATGGTACTCAAGCTATCATATTATTGGGTCATTTATCTCAAAGACTCACATAAAAAAATGGAGATTTAATAATTATTTATATACCTAATTTAACACAAATAATAATAATATCAATTTATGATAGTCTGTAATTGAACAATGAATGATTTTTCTCATTTTCTGTATCATATTGGAATACATAGATGATTTTAGCTCTTATACAATTATATAAAGAAAAAGAAAACTAGTTAATCATAGCAACTTGAGCCTCTGAAATTAATTTTAAACATACAGTATTAAATGACAACTTACCATGAATAAGTCTGACACAGAATGACGAACAGAGCAGCCCTTGATAAGTTGCTAATATTGGAACTCTGAACTTCCAGTATCCCTATATAAGACCAACATTGCTTTGCTCTTTTAAAGGCAGATAGTATCCTACAATAGAGCTTCTGTGGGAAGTAATAAACTTAGGTTTGTTTATGATAAATTCCTTTGAAAATTGAAACTTTCATCAAAATTGTTTTGAAGATTATGACTTGGATGAATTCCTTGGGAACTGTGAACATTTGAGTTCTTTGGCCCAAATTTGCTTGATTTCAACCATAATCTCTGCTCTGAATTATTTTATTGAACTACCTTTCCAGAATTTAATTGTAAAACTTTATTTTAAGAATTTTAGACAACTATTTCTTGACATTCAAAGGCCAAAAATTGAGTAATTAAGTGTATAGACTTTTAAACAATCTTTTCATTAAGAGTAGATTGGAAAAATTAAAAATTTGGAGGAGAAAGAAAAGCATTAATAGAGGAATTAAAAATAAATCCAGAAACATTTCAAACAATATTCCGTGGTAGATGCAAAATGCATATACAAGAAATATTGCTCTGTTTTACATAAGGACCTCAGATTTGAAAAAGGAGACTGTTAGAAAATTAAATTTAAGGTGCAATTCCTAAGTGGGAATATCTTCATCCAAGGACTAAACATTTTGGATGAGTGCTGGAGGGAAAACAAAAATGTATGAAAGCCAAAACAAATTCATCACTGTTCATATAAGACTACTGTTACCTGAAAAAAAAAAAAAAAGGTTGCTTCATTCACTATTTTTCAAAAATTAGCCCCCTTTGGTTACAGAGGCCTATAGAGATTACAAGCAGAAATTGTTGAAAAAAACTTATATTCACTATTGATTAGGGAGCTGGAGGGCAAATCTTAAAAATTCATAAAAGACTGACACTCTTGGGGAAAACTAAACCTCTAACAGTCCTTCCTCTCTTCCCAAGAGGAAATTTGCCAAAAATATAGATTCAGAGTAATACAACTTCTTTTGACATGGGTGATGTTCTGGTTAACCAATACTTCTAGTTTATTATAAAATAACAAGTGCTAAAAATCACGTGTAAAATAGGAGTGTGTGGGAATTTCCTGATTTTTTCATAAATTGTATCCATTGAGCATCATTAGAAAAAAAAGTTCACTTAGGCATTTACTCTGTGCTACACATCTTGAAAGTTCAATGATGATTTAATTTATAAATGAAACTGCCAGAAAAAAAGTCAGTCTGGAGAATTATTCATAGAAATTCAGCTTTTTGACTCCCAATAATCAAATTGCAATAGATATTGATGTTAGTACACACAGAAAATAAGATTCTGAAAACAACCCAGTAATTAACATGCTTGTAGAATAATGATTAGCAAAAGACTTCATTATTATAATAGAGGTATATTTCAGACAAAGTCTTTCCCAAGTATCATATAGTTCTGTTTTATGTAAATGATCATTTCAGTCCCACCTTATGGGTTATGAAGTCAACATGAAACAAGTTAAACCACTGGGTGCTAGCCATAGTCTCTCTTTTGATTCAGGAGATGATGTATATTCTCCTGGCCTCAGCAAAATTGCTTCCTTGAATAAATTAAGCAAAGGATATTTAGATCTTCTAGAATCACCTGTCCATATAATGACATCAAATTAATTCTTATTAAATTAAAATTCCTGGGTTTTTTTTGTTTGTTTGCTTGTTTGTTTTTGATCGTGAGCAAAATGTCATGCTAAGCAGACTAATCAGAATAAAGCCCTTAGGAAAGGACAGCAAAATCCAGAAAAACAAATCTATAAGAAGATTCAAAGACATGAAAATAAATGTATGGAATTTATCCCTTATTCTAAACTGAAGCACTAAGAGTGATCAGGTTTTTAAAAAAATAAGTGGGTAAAATGTCAAGATATCCTTGGTAGTGGCAGGTAATTTCACAGATATTTTCTAAAATTGTTACAAGACTACCTTTAACAGTAAGAATCAATTAGAAATTATCTTAAACAAATATCATCAGATAAAATTCTTCCAGGTCAACAGATGATATGGCAAAGTCATGCCAAGATTAAATCTCATATTATTAAAAATAATTATATAAAGAAACATAATAATATGTCACGAGGAACATTTTCAACATTTCTATCTGGTTTATATATCACTGCTTACAATATTGCTAAGATTTTATTTTCTTACTATGTTGAAGTACATCAATTGAAATTTAGTTCTCACGATTTTTCTTTAACAAATTAGTTATCTTTCAGAGTTTAGAATAGCTTTTTTGGAGGATATTTTTCTTCATTAATATTCACAAATACAAATACGCAACAATAATTATGGATAAGTATGAGTAACTTCTTTTTCTTATTAAATAAATAGTCAAATCATCAGTGTAAATAAACTTTGTAAAAGATAGTATGATAGGCATCATTGAAGCTAAGAGGATTCCTAAGATTTCATCATATATCCTAGTGCTTTACATTTATTTTCCCAGGTACAAAGACTAAGTTTAAACTGAATTCAACGCATAGAAAACAGAAAAGATTAGGAGGAGGAAGATAAAGTTTTAAGTAATCTTTTACAAGAGGAATTTCAGGCAGTCATGGTGGTGCATTGCTGTAATCCCAGCACTTTCAGAGTCTGAGGCAGGAAAGTCACAAGTTCCAGCCCAGCCTGGACAATTTTGCAAATTAGTGAGATCTTGTTTCAAAATAAAAATGAATGAGTGATGAATGAATGAACAAGTAGAGGACTGGGTATTTTCATCTGTGAAATTTTTTGAGTTCAATTCCTAGTATTGGAAAAAAATGTCCTGAAAATTTTGTAGCATTCAGTTTATCAGACAACCTACATTTTTACTCTGCCTGTGCAACTGGACTTAAATATTACCTCTTTATTTGCATTCCAGCATACCTCAGAGTTAATACTGGCACCAAAATTGATCCACTGAAATTTAGCTCTCCTTTGGAGAACAGAAGTCAGGGCAATTTCAATATCATTCACAGAAATTCAGAATAGCTAGGACAAAACTCTATAAAATCTCTTTTAAAAATGATCTAATGAGCTCAGAAACATTCACCATATATATGACAATTAATATTATGAACAGCATGTGTATAGTAAATGTTTAGGGTTAATGCTTAATGTGTGTGTGTGTTTATGTCCAGTAAAATAACAAATAAGCATCAAAATTTCAATATTCAGTTCCTGGAAGATACTGTGTAGTTGAGTTCTATTATTCTCATATTATATGTTTTATTGCTTACAGTTTCTCCATGTTGAACATAATTATTTTTATAAATAGAAAATATAAATGTTAATTAAAGTTCAAAATAAAGTTGCCTTAATGATTCTATGAATTTGTTTTATATGTTAATACATTTGTCATTTTCAACATTATGAGTTTACCAAACACTTAAAATTTCACTATGAACTACAACACTAGAAATATTCAGTTATGTAAGGGTTTATGGTAGAGACTAAAAGAGGCAGACTGTGTCTGTTGTGGTGTCACCATTTTCGTTTCTAATTCCATCGATATGAGTCTTTTTCTTTTAGTAAGTTTGGCTAAAATTTTATTTATTTTATTTATTCTTTAAAGAACTAGCTCTTCACTTTGTTGATACTTTGCATTTTTTAGTCTCAATTTCATGAATTCTCACTGTGATCTTTATGATGTACCTCTCTAATTTCAACTTGGGCTTGAATTACTGTATTTTCCCCACTGGGTTATTTATTTGAGCTCATTCTATTTTGGTAATGTGACCGTTGACTGCAATGAACTTCCCTCTTAGGATTGCTTTGTTGTGTTCCATAGGTTTTAGTGTGTGGTACTGGCACTGTCATTTGTTTCCATAAGTTTTTTAATTTCTTCTGTGACCTATTTAGTGTTGAAGAGTGTATTACTGAGTTTCCAAGTGCTTTTAAATTTTCAAAGTGCTTCTTTTTTTCTATGGATGACTTCTATTTTCATTGTAGGGGACACAAAATGGGGTTATATCAAACTGAAATGGTTCTGCATAACAAAGGAAACTGTATGGAAGAGATAACCTACAGAATGAAAAAAAAATATTGCCAGCCATGTATTCTTCAGACAGAGGACTGATATCTAGAATATGTTTTTTAAAAACTTTAAAAAGTAGAACACCGAATTAAAAGAGCTATTCAACAATGGGCTACTGAAATGAATAGACTCTTCTCAGAAGAGTATAAATCCCCAAAAAGCTTAAAAAAATGTTCAAAACCTCTGGCCATTGGAGACATGTACATTAAAACAATGTTAATGCTGGATATGGTGGTGCATGCTTGTAGTACCAGTACTGCAGAGGCTGAGGCAGGAGGGTCACTTTAAATTTGAGGCCACTCTGGCCTAAATAATGAGCTCAAGATTAGCATGAAGATGAAGTACATAGCAAGACTCTGTCTCAAACCTTCCTCCTCAAAATTAAATAAATTAAGCAATGCTAAGATTTCATCATGCCCTGGAAATAATGGCAATCATTAAAAAAAAAATTTTAAAAAACAAATTCTGGTGTAGCTGCAGTAAACGAGAAACTCTCCTACCTTGTTGTTGGCAATTGAAACTAGTATAAACATTACAAAACCAGGTTTGAGATTTCTCAAGATGTAAAATTAGAAATTACATTTAACCCAAATACTGTGCTTCTAAGCATCTTCTGAAAAAAGCTTGAAACGTCGTACTACAGCAATCCATACACACCAATGTTTACAGCCACACACTTCATAATCCTGTAAGGATCCCCAATGCCATCAACAGATGAGTGGATGAAGAAGATGCAGTGTCTATACATAATGGAACACTCCTCTGCTATAAAGAAGGATAAATTCAGGACATGTAGCAAAACAGACATACCTAGAAAATGTAGTGTTAAGTAAAATACACAGACACACAACCTTAAATACCACATAGTATCTCTCATTTGAGTAAGGCAAAGTACAAATAAAGAGCAAAATAAAGGACTGATAGATGGAAACAAGAAGATAGGTCTTTTGAAAACGGGAAGGGTCTAGAAGAACAAAGACAAAGAGAGGGGATTAAGAAGCAAAAAGATTTATGATGAGTCACTTACCTGAATACCCACATTGAATGCAAGCATTATGCGTCGTAAACATGAACTAATGATAACAACAGGAAGCATAAAAATAGGGAAAGGGTAGTTAGCATTGGAGGTGGGTGGGGAGGGGGGATTAAAATAGAATCAACGTATGTTGATAGATGCACCTACTCCCTAGAATGAATGTAAACTTGTATATTAATAAAATTAAATTAAATTTAAAACACAGAGAAAGATTTATGAAATTTTGCACCCATGTAAATTTCAAAGCAGTAAAAAAAGATTACATTATTACTTCTTAGCCAATATTTAAACATAATGTTAAAAACTTATTTTGTATTTGTTGATCACAAATGCTTCTTGGGGGTTTTTCAAACTTCAAAAATAATAATTAGCAAAGTTCACAGAAAATGAAACATTTTCTTGTTAGAAAATTATTGGGGTCAGTGTTCAGTTAATATTTTCTAATGAAAATCATTGTTATCTCTTCCCTGTGAATGATTACTCGTGATCAGTATAATAGTATAAAAGACTAAAATTAAATATTAAAACGAACTTTTAAAATAGATATATTACTAGATGGTGCAGCATGCAGTGTAAAAATTTCAAATATCATAAAATTTGTGTAAGTTTATAGCATTCACACTAAAATAATTTGTTATATATGTAACAGAAGTTAAAACATGATATGAAATTAGAGGATCTATGTGAATTAAGCTCATGCGACAGGATAAATCTGTGTGCCCTCTGTGTGTCAAGGGCAGTAGACATGTCTTAGCATGCATTAGTAAGAACATGTATATGGTGCAATTATATATGAGAGAGACTGTCATGCACACAGTGTTCATCCTATTGTTCTGTAAAAATTAAATCTGTAACTAAGGATGGAAAACACTTCTGCTCAGAGATCTGAGAGACATGTTATTTTAAAAATCTTGTTAATGAATTTATTTGAAGTTTCAATGCAAGCTTACTTGAGCAAGTGAAATTTGTATTCATGTAATTCCTAATTCCATTCTACAAAACTGGAGAGAAATACAATTTCATATATATGTGCATATGGGTAGAATATTACATGTTGGAGTATGATTTTTTCAAACACTTCTCTGTACAATTTTGGTGAATCAAGATGTGTTTTTCAGAATATGTAGCAATATCTCACAGTATAACATGTACATATTCTTTATAATGAAAGGAATTTCTGTTCTTTTTTCTGCAAAGCACTTTTTTATTTTGCCTCCAGGACTCATAATTTTACAGAAATATCTCTGACATCTGTAGGCATTCTTGAATAGCAGCTTGCTATGATCCCATTGTGTCCTGAATATTTGCTTAGCAACCTATTTACCATACCTACAGGAATTATGTAGTTACTTATTCCAAACATAATTGGAAAATTCCGTGTGCCTAGAAAATATTTTCCTTGAGATAAGGACTCCCCTGTTACTATCATTATGTCTTCATCATTGAGTATGCTCCCTGGCACTCACCAGGCACTCAAAATTGTTCAGTCAGTGATGAGTGAAAGAACGTTTCTTCACACAACTACTTCCATGGACACGGAAATTAGCAGACATCACTTTGCACTGAGTTCAAATCATAAAACTCTGAATGTCAGCAATTTCCAATTTAAAAAGTCACTACTGATGACAAACTATGTCCTATTTCACGAATCAGAATGGTCTGTATTCAATCATAAAGCAGGATAGGAATTATAATTTTGAATACATTCAACCAAGTAAAATAGATAAATGTCTTTTGAAATTGCATTACCTTTAAGTAGAAGCCAGGTAATCATAGAAAGCGCAGTTAATTGAATTTTTCCAAAGTTTTGAGTCCTATTAATGGTTTAGTAAAGTATTTGCTCTAAATATCCTATAAATATTTTTATCTCTCATACAGTTGTTAGACATAATTTTAAAAGCAAAATATTTATTGTCTACTTAAATAAAATATGTATTAAATATACAAATATATGTGCATGTCACTTTTTCCCAGCATGCTGCATGTGATTCTCAATTCATGTGCTTTCGATTGTTTTTTATTCTGTTTATTACATACATGATGTCATGTGTGTCATTCTGAAATTTATAGGAATAAATATGAGAAAAGAAAAAAATGGAAACAAAGTCTTTGTAAATAGGGAGAGGTGGAGGGGTTGAAGAGAGGGCAGGTGAATGGGGAAAAAAGTAAGAACCAAGATATATTATGTAAAGGTACAAATTCCCAATGATGAATGTCATCACACTGCATACCTAAAAGGTACCAATAAACTTCATGAATAAAAAAATAAATAAAGTTACATTTAATTATGATTGACTATATCAAAAAATATTCAGTGATATAGTTGCAGCTTTACAACCTCGAGCATGCTGGATGAGATATACATTTATACACAAGTATATTGTTATTGATTTATAAAATAATACTCTGTAAATGGAAAACATGAAAAATGTATAAATATATCTTGTCAAAAGACTAAGTTTGTAGTAAACTTGATGTACCAAAATGAAATTTTAAAATTTCTTTAAAATATGAGAAGATAATGCATATAGTATACTTGTGACTATTTTAAAATATGTGCTATGAATATAAGAATCAATTTTGAGTGGAACTAAGATAATACAACCTGGCTTTTAAAAAGAGAACAGAAATCTTTATACTAGAAATCAAGAAGGTGTTTTAAATTATGAGGTAAAACAAGAAAAAAAGAGCTGAATTCTACTGCTCAAATGAGGACAATAAGCTTAACTTCACGCTGCTGAGTAATAAGCTTGCTTCGTGAATAGTAGTAGGTCATTGCAGAAAATGCACTGCTACCCTGTGGTATGGAGAGGAAACTAGCCCTCTGCCTAATCGCCAAATGGACTCTTCTAATTTGAACCAGGTCTGAGAGCTTTAGAATAGTCATAGAGATAAATGTTTGAGGAAATAGATGTGTTTAAACCAATTTAAACACCATGTGGTATGTACATCATTGAAACCGCATGAAACTTGCTAACATATAAAATGTTTATGCCTTTATATATAAGTGAAAAAGAACAAATGCAAATTTAATAATAAGAAATAAAAAAATTAATGAATCAACCAGAAATAATTATGAAAAACTATACATGGCTTATTAAACACATACAAAGCAAAAATTGATAATATGTACACATTGTCAAAAATCTGAGAAAAATACATATGTAGATTAGTCATATTCAATGAGTGAATTATTCTACCAAACTACTTAAAGAAACCAACAATTTGATACTAGGAGAAAAGGAGATTGAAAATGGAAAGGATAAATTAAGAGTCATGTAGGGCCTGGCATGGTGCAATTCCTGAAAGACTGAAGCATAAGGATCATAAGTTTGAGAACCCTGGGCTAATTAGTGACTGACCAAGACCCTGTCTAATAAAAATAATAAATTGCTTTGGATGTAGCTCAGTGTGAAGGCACTCCCACCCTACCCCACCCCCCATCCCCCCCAAAAAAGAAAAAAATAGGGAATGAAATAAAAAACTTAGAATTCAGATAAAAATAAAGAAAAAAAAAAGGAAAAGAAAAAACTATGAGAGAAGGAAAAACATGGAAACAAAGACTTTGTAAATAGGGAAGGGTGAGGGAGTGCAGCGAGGGCAGGGGAATGGGGAAAAAATAAGAACCAAGATACATCATGTAAAGGTACAAGATCCCAATGATGAATGTAACTGTATTATATACCTAAAATGTACCAATAAACATAATGGAAAAAAAGAGAGAATGGGATAGATAAAGAAAAGACAATATTCCAAATATTCAAAAAACTAATTTTGAAAATTAGTACTGAATAGCGACAAGAGGCATCAAAGTTAATATAATGCAAAAATTGATATCTGAGATTGTACTAAAGTGAATTAGTTCACAGTTTTAGGCCAGTAATCAAAGATTAATCAATTAAATATATAACTGTAAATGCTTTTTGGATATTTTTTATGTAATAGTAATCGATAATATAAATATACAGTTTTTCAAAACTTCCTAATCTTTTGTAAAATGTTAGAAAAACTAGGGCCTGAAGTTAAGAAAAAAATCAATCTATCAAATGAAAACCTAAGGTATTCATAGAAGTAAATTAAATAGGCTCTGTGATGAGCAGGTTCACTTGAAAAGATCCTGGACATGCACGTTTTAGTGAAAGTCATTTATGGGGACTTGCGGAAATAAGGAAATATGCATGAAAAGCAAATCTGACTGGAAGATGTCACTTCTTGAGAAATACTTTATTAATATTGTTTTAGTGTAACTTCTTACTTTTCTAAAGGAACATGCATGCTTTTCCAACATGAAGGAAGGAAAAATATACAGACAGATTGCCATTACAGAGGTGGAAAATAATTTTCAGCATGAACAATGTAAATTAAAGGCTAATTGGTACAATACGATTTATCAACATCAATTGGACTCACTTCTAAATAGTGTGAATATAAAGTTATTCTCTTCTACATTTCAACTGAATTTTATTTCTGCAATTTTAATTTTTTTTGCAATTTTAAATTTTTATTATTAATGATAATATAAATATGTACTATTATAAAATTTTGTCCAACTCTTAGATGTGATTCATGGGCTCAGTGATATGCAATTCATAGTACTGTTGACAAATGTATTTTTATACTTTCTAAACATTAATTACCTCACAACATTAAGAAATGTAAATGAGAGGGCAGGACAAAGCTGTTTCCTTTACCAGTATGTACTAGTTTAGCATTTGAGTAAGAATACACTATGAAAACACATTAATAAACCTATTGAAGTTGCAACACATGTTTTTCTAGGAAGTTTTATTTTTACTTCCAGTTTTGCTATTTATGGGAATAGAAACTTAATAATTGCTGAAGAGTAAAAGTGTATTTATTTCACACACAAAATTCAGGGTCAGTATGCTGGAAGGGTAACGCAAATTTAAAGAGGCAAAGGAAAAAGACTAACTGAAAATCAACAAATTTCCATCTGAGAATGGTAAAGGATATGTTTAGAATCTACAAAAGCAAGAACTATTCTGATTTCTTCCCTGTTTTCCACAGCAAAGAATAAGCTCCATAAGAAAATATAGTATTTTAGTTCAACTTTATATAAGCCAAAACATATACAGACATTCAGATATCACTAAAAATTATCAGTAAACTACTGCTTCTTAGATCTTCTTGAGCATTTCCAAAACAGTGCCTGGTACCATGTATTCAGGGCAAGTTCCTTCAGGAGTGACACTCTCATGGTTTCATCATTTAATGTTTCTACTAACATGGTTACAACACCATCCTCATTCTGTTGCCTCTGTCCTGATAACAGAGCACTCTATGCCTTCCACAGAGACTGAGCTGTTTCAATAGCTGTGGGTTTATGTCCTTTTTTTGGAATTTTCCAATGTCCACCTAAAGTTGAGCTGTGAAGTTAATAGTATTTTAAACAGGGAGGGGTTTTTTTTGGGGGGGGGGGGGGTGATTACAACAAATAAAAACTTTGATTATATCTGTTTTCATTTACTCTAGATTAAATGTACTTTATAAAGTGATTATGATATAGGACTTTTAATTTCAATGATTGAAAAAAATCCACATTACAAAATTAATATTGTGTTTAATGTAAAACATTTTGCTTATGGTTTTTACCATATATACTTAACTAAAGGTTTGGTTCCTCAAAGGTCTGAAAAATATTTGAACATAATAATGTAACTCAGTACATGTATTCATACATGTACTGAGTTATTCTATACAAGTTAGCTTTGTATTTTTTCCATAAATAATCCTTCACAAAACACATAGTATAATGTATCTTTGAAAACACATGAAATAGGATAGACTGTGTAAATAGTAGGCAATTTTTAGAAACAGAATATTGATGGAAAGTGAATATACTATTGTTAAAAAAAGAATAAATAGTTTATGCATAAAGAAGTTTAACTGAAATATATTTGATTCAAATGTTCTATTTAGAACTGTGCATCTTGCAATTGCTATCAGAAAGAAATGTTAGCAACACTGAAAGCTAACTACACAATTAAAAAGACATTTTTTCTAAGTCAGAAGCTTAGCTCTGATCATATGAATACTTTTTAGATACAGGAATTATTAACACAGCTATTTATTGATATGGTGATATTTGAAGCTTAAATATCGGAGGAAACATTGGTCCCAAATTCGTAGCCACAGGAATGTTTTAAATGGAAAATGATTAAGAAATAGATTAAGTATTCTAGGAATTATATTCAAGTGTTTCTCTTTAATCCATTAATTAATGGTGGACTATGGGACATTCTCTCACAGCCTGTGGTTTTATATTGAATTAAATGTGGGAGTTACTGGCTTTTAAAGGATTGTTTCTACATTTAACTTCTCTTTCTCTTCCTCTTTTGTCATTCTGAGCAGTTGGGCAGAAGTTGAAAATGAGTGGTGCTAAATCAAGTCAAGTCTGCTGCTGAGGAGATCATTGATTTGTTACTCTCCTATACAAATGTCTGCCCCAGGCCCTGACAGTGCTGTATGTAGTAACAACAAGAATGTGAAAAACTTTTCACTTTTTGAAATCTAGGGGTTGTTTTCACTCAAGTAATTCTCTCATCCTATGACTCAAAGTTGCTGCTAAAGCACTCATGATAAAATAATCTACCACAGTCATGCCAGGGTTCTGTCATCTGAGAGTCCAAGGCCCATTGACCGAGCACCTCCAATGATAGCAACAGGTTTGAGAGTTTGTTTCAATTTTGATCCTGTGTACCTGGCATTGCTACAGAAGCTCACTACGACAGTTATGAAAAACCAACATTTTTTCTCCTTGGATAAAAAATCCATTTTTTTCTTATCAGTCATCATTTCCTAGATGCAAATGGTCTCAACAGGGCCATACATTCCTTGATTCATCAATACTGGCAAAAATGGAGGCAAAACATTCTCCCACAATGCATCCTCCTTTCTTCAGAATATCAACTTCTAATATTTTACACATAAAGTTTACAAGGTGATGCTAAAATAAAATCAAAATTCTAAAATTACATTTTCATAGACCCTACGAAAAATTCTTAGAAAAGTTGATAAACCAATACCAAGAAATCTATACACTTACATAAAATTTAAACTACTATATAATTATGTAACACAAAATTCATCATTGATCATGATAAGTCTAAAAAGTTGAAGTATCATTTTTGAAATTATATAGGTATGTTAAAACATAAAAGAAATAAGAAAATACTTTGTACTTAGGGTTAATAACCTCAATTGGAGTGATATTTACATAATTTTATTCTTAGTTTTCTTATTTCTTTCAATCTGTCAATATTTATATAAATAAAAATAAGAATATAATTTCTATTTATTGAAGTCTTTAAGTGCAGTGAGAAACAAATACCTTAAGGAAAGTGACAACAGTGCTAACTTCCATACATCTGGGTCATCTAAGATTTAAATCACTGTACAGGTAAGGCTCTACAAAATAAATTTGGAGACTCAAGGAGAACAAATCCCAAGAGTTGGTTCTCACTAGGAAGAATAACAAAATTGTGATGAGTTCTGGGAAGTTCAATTATAGAAATAGACAACAAGAGGTTTTCAGCCAATTTGAAACTAATTCAGCATATTATGGGGAAAAAAAGGCAGTTGCACAGATAACATCAGCTTGAAACTCAAAGTTGCTGCTTTAGGAGAGACACTAACAAATGGGCTTTATGGTTCAAGCCCCAAGGAAAGAAAGAGGATAGTGATAAAGAGAGAAACAAAGAAAGGAACAGAATTATACTCTATCATGTTCACACTGGACGGCTAATACTGTGAATTGCAGTTTCTCAAAGCAATATTTAATATAACATTCCTTCATTAGTCTAAATAAAGGACATAAAATGTCAAATTAAGGGCAAAAAAGAATTACAGGAATGTAGCAAAAAAAATATCAATGAAATAAGAAGACATACACACTAAGAAAACAAAAGGAAGATCTGTTAATCAGAGCCTCGGTTTTCCCTCTTAATTGTGTCTATGTTCAATTCCCATTCTTGTGTTTTTATATTCTGTATTTCCTGGTTACTAAAGTTGTCCTAGGTCTGTGACTGTAACCATAAACTCTAAAGAATGTATCAGAAAATAATCTCTTAAATACACTTAAAAGAAACCAAAGAAATTTGTATTAAATCTATATTTTATAAAATATGATTAAATAATTATGAGACTTTTATATGCACATTTTAGCACTGACAGTTGGAAACAATTTCAAATATTCAAATCTTATTTCAAATTTTCAATATCGTTTCTGAAATGTAACATTTTTTATTCTGTGAGGTTGAATAAAATTTTAATTTTGACCTATAAGAGTGAGTTTCATAAGATTTATTCTAACACGTTTCATCCATCCTGTTCTATATGATAATGTGAATAATATAACACATTTTTCAATCTGTACATTTCTAAGTTGTTGTTTCAATGTATTTTAAAGTATAATTTTCTCAGGTACATGAACATATTTAATAGCTAGGAAACTATTAGAAATTTTATAAGATACATATAGATAATTTGATAAATTTATGCCTTGATCTCAAAAATAATTATTTCAATTGTTAACCTGCTTAAAACTTTTAAGTATTGATTCTTTATCAAAGAAATGATAAAACTTATTGTATTTATCAAGAAATATCAGACTTGAAAAACAGGAATTATTATATTTCAATTTTTATTTTATTAGTATATATTTGCAGTACATAATGATTAGATTCATACTAGGGAGTTGGTATGTGTACATAATGTATCTTAATTCATTTTGCATTCCTTTCCTCTCCTTTCCATATCCCCTCTCTGCATATCTTGGTCCTCTTCTGATTTGCAAAAAAAACTCTGTCTCCCTGTTTATTATCAAGGTTTTATTTTGTGCTTCAATTTACCTGTGCTTTAAGTTTCTCTTATAGGAGAAACCATACTATATTTAAGCTTGTAGGTCTGATTTAATAGATATTATTATAATGAAACAATTTTAGTGATGATTATTTAGATTTTGCACATTAAAAAGTGTTTAACTCTGAACTACCATGACAAAATGTCATACACTAAAGGACTCAACGAACAGAAATATTTTGCTCACATTCCTGGAGGCTAGGTACAGAGACAAGTTGCCCACAGAGATTATTTAAATGTGGACTTTTTACCTGGCTTGTGGAGAGCTGCCTTCTTGATGTGTATTCGGACAGACTGCTCTGTGTTTGTGTGCAAAGTTGCTACTTTAGGCTGCAAAAAACGAAGTTCATAGGAATGGCCTAAGATTGAGGATTGTTGCAGGTTATTAATAACTCTCTCTGCTCCCACTCCCCAAAATAGTCTCAGCATAATTTTCAGAATTTGTGAATAGGTTTATAGGGAATGGGAAAGGGGATGTTACAAAAAACCTTGCAATGTGCGCTGGTCTCCTGTGAGCCAGGACAGCACAAGGCTAATTAGAGAAGAAAGACAGAAAATGAGACAGAGAAAAGGCCTGATCTATGCTGCTCTAGACAGAAAAAAGACAAAGGTACTCCAAGCTTGCCATTATTTATGGGGTTCATAGGGAGTCTCAGTTGACTCAGATGGTAGTGATAATCCTAAATTGATGAGGATTTTATAATCAAAGGAAGTATCAGATGACACGGAGGGTGATTGTAATCCTATGATGATGAGGCACATATGTTGATTAGGACAGTAAGATGAGCAAAAACGTTCTTACAACAGTAAGGTGGGATGAGTTAAATTGATAAGGAATTTGTCCCTCCCCAGGTGAAAACTTTCTCTTTTTGAATTACTACTCAGTTCTCATAGAACCAGGGTGTCTTCAGCTGATGTACTCTTGCCCTTGAGGGTCACAGCTTCACTGCACCTTTGAGGCCTCAGCTGTGACCAGAAGCAAAATGGACTTACGTTTTGGCATGTCATAGCTGGCCCATAGGCAAGAAGACTAGGCCTCATATAGCCCTAATCACAATTTGTGCAACGATTTTTTTTGACAAAATTATCTAGAATGGTTTCTGATGTATGTTACTTTACTAGCAATAGAGACTTTGCAGACATGACTAAGTTAAAGACCTTGATATAGGGAGATTGTTGTGGATTATGTATGGATTCAGCATAATCACAATGGTCCTCATACAAGGGAGCAAGAAGGTAAATGTCAGAGAAGGTCATGTGAGGACAGAGCTGAATGTATGAAGGAAATAAACCAGTGCTATTCTGCTGGATTAGGAAATGAAGGTAGGAGCACATCAACCATTATAGGTGGCTGACAAAATTTGGACGTGGAAGAACATGACTTTCCCTGAGAGGCTCCAGCAGTAACCAGATCTGCTGACACAGTCACTTTAGCCCCAGTGAGACTAATGGTGGACTTTGAAAATCCAGAACATTAATAAAAGGAAAGTGTGTTGCTTTAAGTCAATACCTCTGTTATTATTTGTTACACTTTCAAAGGGAAACTAATGTATAGGTGAACCAGAAGAGTGAAGAAATCATAAGTGCTGGGTCATAAAACTAGTTTTGAGAAATGAGGATTAAAAAGTGTAGGAAGAGAGAGGGAAGAAGACAAGGCAAGAAGAAAGAGCCTTGTGTGATAAGTATTTCAAAGCGTGATAAGAGGTAATATTGTCAAAGACGACTGAAAAGAATAGCCAAGCCCCACAGACACCACATTACATCGTGGTAAGATGAGAAAAGCAATAGACTGCTCAGATTCCTATGACCCTTCTGCATTTTAATGTCTTTTCCTACATCCCTTCACTAGGGAGTGTTTTTTTATTCATTAAGTTTATTGGTACATTTTTGGTATACATTATGATCACATTCATCATTGGGAATTTGTACTGTACACAAAATATATTGGTTTGCATTTTTTTCCATTCCCCTTCCCTCCTTTCAACTTCTCTACCCCTCCCTACTTGCAAAAGCTTTGTTTCTGTTTTTCATTCTTTTCTCATTTTTTTCTTTCCCTTCTCCACTCCCCTCACCTCGATTCCCTTCCCCTTTGAACATTTTCTTCCTGTTTCACAATATCTATTATACATTCTGGTCCTTATTTGCACTTTCAGTTTTTCATACCAGAGAAACAATTCAGTATTTACATATAAGTGTCTTATTTATTTCACTTAAGAGTAAGGTCTCAAGGTGCACCCATTTACCGAGAAATGTCTCAAATTTATCCTTCTTTATGGCTGAGTAGCACTCCATTGTATTAAAAAACAAAACAAACAAACAAAAAAACACATCTTCTTTTTCCAATCACCAGTTGATGGGAATTTGGGCCAAGATTTAGTTCTTACAAACTGCGCTACTATAAACATGGGTGTGCATATAGTGCTTTTAATTCTTTTGGAAAGATACTAAGAAGCAGAATAGCTGGGTCAAATGGAATCTCTAATTTTAGTTTTTTGTGGAATCTCCACCTTTATTTCCAAAGCGGTTGCAGTAATCTACACTACCAGCAACAGTAAAGAAGGGTACCTTTTCCCCCTCTGCCCTGCCAGTATTTTTTATTGGTTAATTTCTTGATAGCAGTCATTCTTTCTGGAGTGAGATGGAATCTCAGCATTGTTTTCATTCACATCTCACAAATGACCAGTGATATTAAAAATTTTTTCATATGTTTATTTGCTGTTTCTACTTCTTCATCCGAGAAAAGTCTGTTCATTTCAGATCCCCATTTTTGGATTGGGCCTTTAAATTTGGGGGGGCCTCATTTTTTTGAATTATTTATATATTCTAGATAGTAATTCTTTGTCTGTGGAACAGCTAGTAAAGATCTTTTTCCCACATTGTGGGTTGTCTCTTCATTCTTTTGTTGGTTGTTCTTTCTGTGCAGAAGCTTTTAAATAAGATGAGATCCCAGTTGTTGATTCTTTGTGCTAGTTTCCGTGCTACTGACACTTTGTTGATAAAGTCTTTTCCTATGCCAATGTCTTCAAGAGTTATATCTAACCGATATTCTAGCAGATTTAGTGTTTCTATTTTAATATTTAGGTCTTTGATCCATATCAATATTTTTATTCCCTCCTGACCATACTTATTGTTTGTTCCACAAGAGATAGGGTTGTTCTTTGTGTCAAGTAGCTTAAAATAGTAGAAATATAATCAGTCTTCAGTCTTTCAATATCTACCTCCACATCATCATTAATTTTAATTTTGTATGTTTTTAAATAATATATAAAATATTTCAAATGATTTCACTTTTGGAAGAAAAGTGAGTATAGACTGAACAAATGAATTCATTTCCATACAATTTAGAGAATTCTTCCACAGAAATTGAAATGGGTTCAGCAGAAATTGAAAAGGGAATACTTTAGATGATAGAAAGCAGCCTGCAGTGATCCATTTGAATTAACAGAGGACAGGAACTAATAGCATAAATTTTCCAGAAGGAAGTGTGAATGAGAACAAACCACAGGAAAACCACAAAAATCCAAGAACATCATTGAATACCCTTGGGAGTCTTCAGTCTTGGAAATTATCTACAGCTTATGGCAGGGGTGGCAACCTATGGCACATGTGTTATTTGTTTTTCTTTAGACAAAGGCTGTGAATGTATGAGTTATTTTTTCTAAACTAAAACCTCAGTGTTTTGGTTTAATTGCACTTTGTGACAAATAAGTGGGTTTGGGGTTGCCTTCTGGGTATTCCTCTCACCATCACTGGCCTAGGGCCAAAATCAGGAGCATAGATGTAAATTTCTCTCACAAAATAATTATTTCTGCAGTCATCTTACATGTTTCTGTTCTTCCCCAATGGCATATTCTTCTAAACAAAAACATCATATGCAGAAGGTTTATACTCTGCATCTTGTTTGTGTATTTTAATTTCATTTTTTTGTGTTTTAATAGAAGCTACCTGCAACCACTTAGAGAAGAGCTGAACTTGTAGGAATATGATGGGTCTAATCACTATGCACAGCAAGGGTACTAATAAAAATTATTTAAAATGGTAGGAGAGTAATCAGTAGATATATAAAGAGGAGAACATAAAGTTGGCTTTCTTATCTGTCTGAAGAGTGACTGATTTATCTCCCTGTCAGGCCCAGGCCAACACAAAAAGATAAGAAGAAGATTTCTCTTAAAGAATGGAATTATCTCAGGGAAAAATAATTAAGTTGCTAGTTATATGAGCACATAACCATAATATTTTGGAGACCTCACACACAAAAAATGAAAATTTTTATTACATAGTTTGTTAAAGCTTCCTTATTATTAATCCCTCAATACATATCCACATATAGAAAATGGTCACCACACAACTAACTTTTGTTACAAACGTACTGCTTCATTTTCAATAATGTGTGGACTGGACAGTAAAATTTCTTTTGAAGAAAAGTTCTGACATTAAAGTTTTAAAACTTCAGAGAAAATAATATATTCAAGACAATTTAAACATGAACAAAATAATATGATTATTGTTTTTTAAAGATAAATGTAATTGCTTCCATTTAACAAGTGAAATATGTTTTTGAAATAAATAGTCTTGAAAATCAAAAATATCATGGCAGAAACAGGAGCAGAAAACAAAATTGGGGTAATTTTCTAAAGCTTTTGATAATAAATACTTTTTTCTCTAAAAGGCTTGAAAGGAAATATTTTAACATTTGCATGCTACATCATGTGTGTTGTCAGTACTCCAATCTGCAATTTTGGAGGGACAGTATCCATAGACAATATTTAAACAAAAGCGTTGGGGGCTATCAGTCAAAAAAATTTCACAAAAACCACCAGGAGGTAAAATTGTCCCATGGGTCACTATTTCCTGATTATTGTCAAATGGAAGATAATATTAAAAGAAAAAAGGGCCATGAATTTAGCTCAGTGGCAATCTGCCTGCCTTGCCAACACAAGGTCAAGTTTGATTCCTAGTACCAGAAAAAAAAGAAAAAAAAAATGATAGAAAAGAAAGCCAAAATTTGAGATTTATACCATGATGTTTTATATAATATTAAAATCATTTCCTAGAATTTAAAAGAGGGAAATAAAGATTACCAAATGTAAGAACTGATTTAAAATTGAAGCACACATGTCTCAATATTTGAAAGAGAATCCTACATAGCTTTGAGAAATATTAGGCAGAATACAAAATAAAGAAAGGACTGCATTAACTTTATATATCAAGTTATGTAATTATGTTAAAACTAAATAATGAATAAAATGTACAGATTGTTATGTACTATATAGTATTATATATCTAGCACATGAATATCTATATATAATTATTATAATTATAATAATTGGAATTACAGATATGGGCCACCATATCCAGCTAAAATTTCTCTTTTTGAACAGTGTATCAAAAATTGTATATAAGCTTTAATTTACTTATGACCAAATAATGATAAACAATCAGTTGCTACCTTCATTGTTCTTCTTCTTCTGTCCTGAAATTATTGTTCAATTTTTTACTATTTTGTTTGGTACCAAAGAGATTTTTTTCAATGAATTATTTTAAAATACTTAACCAACAAATATTAATTCGAGGCTGGCCATGCTTAATAAAATATACATCTCTTCTTCCCATTCTTGAGTTTAAAAAGTTTCTAGTCTTGAAATTTTCTAATTTTAAAACTAAATGTTTCAATATCACTCTTCCATTGAAATATTTTGATTTACTTTAAAATTTAAGGGGATTAAAAAACTAATTAAATTATGTTATGTACATGTACCCACTCCCCATGACAAAACTGCAAAACATGTAAGTACTAACAAAATTTTTAAAAGTTCTAAAGAACTTAGGTACTAGATAGAAATATGATTATTAAAAAAAACTAAATTATATTTAAAATTATAATAGTAAAAGTGAAACAGTTAAAATAAAGGTTTCACTGACAATATTTAATCCATGTATGAATTATAAGTACTCTTTTATTATATAAATTTTTAGTTAAAGTATAACTTTCATGTTATAAGCTTTGAAATTTCTAAATAAAATTCTTCTTTTCATATACTGTATTTATTTTCCTAGGTCTAACTTTGGAATAGTTTTAAAGACACTATGGGAATATTTTTCCAGTACTGAGGATTGAATATAGTCCCTTTGCACTGAGCCACATCCCCACAATTTATTTTATTTTGATTTGTTCACTCCAAGTGTCTCAATGCCAGTGTTGGTCTTTATCTTGGAATCTCATGATCTCAGCTGCCACGGAGCTGAAATTATAGTCCTGTGCCACCATTCTAGTTGTCTGAGAAAATTTGACATTTGAATATTTTGCTACTTATTACTTTACCTTGTTAGTTTTCTTCATTAATTTGTTAAATTGTATATAATATGTGCACTTAGACAGTTTTAAGTATGGACAAAATTTATATCTCAATATTTAAATCTAAAGTGTTAGAATAGTTGCCCTTTATTTGCATAGCTGGCCCATATATGAATTTTCACCTACTGTGTCACAATAGTCCTTTCTCATGATACCCTCTTGCTTCTTGCAAATATAAGTTGGAATTTTAACACTGCAATTAAAATGAAAACACTTTAGTTATTAGAATCCTTCTTCTTAAAATACAATTTCTATATGCTCCAATGTATAAAAAGTACAAGTTTAATTAATATCCCAACTCCAATTAAACAGATAATCTTTATATTTATAGCAAAAAGCACATAATATCCACAATCTTCAATGTTACAAAAATATTCTGGAAAAATAACTTTCAATTTAGAAAAATGTGTAGCAGAATGATATAAAAATGTAGGCTATAGATAGATGAGTTAGGTAGAAATATTATAGGCAGTCACATAGGGCTAGGTCCTCAAGAGGGTCAGGACAAAGGTGCAACACACTACAGCGGTGACTGGAGACATACCGGCTGAAAACTGGTATGGCTTCAAAATAAAAGACAATATGTCCAGATCAGATCTACATACTTCCTCAAAGAACAAACACTGGGCCTAATGAAGTCTAGCTAGACATCAGCCACCTCGGTGGGTAAACAGAGAGCTACATCCTAGGAGAATCTTTGTTCTTTCCATCCACACTTGTTACATGAGTTGCTTCTCAATTGGATCAGTATTACCTAAGTGATAGTACTTGTAACCTCATTGGATGATCATGGCTGTGGCCCATGTTGTACCCATGTGAATTTCGCTTTATAAAACTCCTCTGCAAAGTGAAGTCCCCAAGCTACACACTCAGGTCCCCTCCTGCCTCTCAGGAGCTTTCCTATCAATAGATATCTTCCTGCTCTTAAACTGCTTTGTTCCTAGAATTCACTCTTCAATTTTTAGAGAACAAGAGCTTGGTGTATCATACAGCTAACAGGTTGGGAGATATAGTGTTTCATATTTCATCTCCCATATTACTTCTTGTAACACTTCTTCCTAAAATACAATCTCTATATGCTCCAATCCATAAAAAGTACCAGTCTAATTGCTATCCCAACTCCAGTTAAGCAGATAATCTTTATATTTATAGCAAAAAGCACATAATATCCACAATCTTCAATTTTACAAAAATATTTTGGAAAAATAATTTAGAAACAATATGTGGCAAAATGGAATAAAAATGGAGGATGTTTTGCTTGCAATATTATAACACAGACCATTTTTCCTATAAGCACATTTTCACAATAACACTTCTGAATGCTTTTTAGTTATTCATAGTGTTTAACAGAACCTTGCTGTGAGAACACGAACCATTGATATTATTTGTATTCACTGTGGATAGTTGTGCTGTCTTATAATTAGTTTCTGTATAGTTCTAAGATTGTTTATAATAATTGAACATTAAATATGAGTTCACTGAGTCCTTTATGATAATCAAAAGGCTTTAATCTGTAATATAATAATAAGGAGATGATATAATGGGATAGTGAAAAATGAATCACTGTTAAAGATACTTAATGATAATTCTGATTAGAAAATAAGTATGCTTGCTAAATTGAGGCAATACTCTTAAGTGAAATAAATACGACACACATGTAAATACCAAATAGTTTCTCTAGTATGAGAAACTGAAAGTGTAAATAAGGGCTAAAAGGTATAATAGATAATGTGAAATAGGAAGAAAAGGTGCAAGAGAGAAAGGGAAATGGGAACAGTAAGGGAAAAGAAAGAAAGGAATGAATTAATATGAGAAAAAGAAAAAATGGAAACAAAGTCTTTATAGATAGGGAGGGGTGAAGGGGTTGAAGGCAGGGCAGGGGAGGGGGAAAAATAAGAACTAAGAGAGATTATGTAAAGGTGCAAATTTCCAATGATGAATGTCATTATTATCATATACTTTAAATGTACCAATAAAAGAAATTAAAAAATTTTTCAAAACATGGCATTATCTATTAAATAATCTTAGTATTTGAGTAGGAGTGATTTTCTTAATGGTGAGAAATTAATTGATGAATCTGCTGAATTGGTTTCACTTAAAGTGTTAAAACGTCAAACAATTTCAAAGTGCAGTAGGATTCAAATGACCAATGAAGTTTCTTATTATTTAATCAAACCTGTTTCTGAAGAATATTTATTGAAATATAAATGTCTTCATATTCCTATTGGATTTGTTATTCTCAAATGTATTAAATTCATTAGAGATCCCTTTGACAATGAAAATAATATGTCATTTAGAGCTTTTATAAGTAGAGTTAATTATGATTTGAAGCAAAGAAATAAAGTGAGGTATTATAAAGGGTTGTAGTTGTCATGATAGTTGACTGTTAAAATGAATTCTTTAAAAAATACAAATCCAATACAGAATGAAAGCTCTTTTGAATCTTGTGTACGTGTGTATATTTGGACAACTGAGATGGTTTTGATTCTTATCTTCATAAGAGAAAAAAACAGCTCAACAAGCCATGAATGCATTATTAGCACAGCTGGAACAGTAACATTAAAATAGACATCACCGCTCAGTCCTAACTGTGTTTTTATTTGGTACTGGAAATTGAACTCAAGGCCTCACACTTGCCAGGCAGGCGCTGTGCCACTGAGCTACATCCCTGGGCCTTGTATTTTTATTGATTTAATGGAAGAAATCCATGAGCTAAATATTACTACAATTATTAAACAAATTTAAAGTGAAAACTAAAAATATTTTGAAAAAATGTAGCTTAAAAATAATTAGTTCATTAATTTGTATTTGGGATTATATAAGAAAATATGTTGTTAAGAAAATAAAACTTCAATTATGATGAGACTTTTTAGTAATGTATCACATCTGTGCGCTGAGTATTAAATAATATATAAAATATAAACACATAACATATATGTGGATTACAAATAAAATTTTAATTCACATTATTATTCACTAGAAAGGAGAATAGGAGCCTACAATGCATTAAACAGAGGATGACCATTCTTCATATTAAGAAACAAAAGAGAAGAATAGAAATGAGTAGAAGAGGAGAAATTAGTTCAGAGTCCCAATACCAGTATATCAATGTTACCTTCATTTTATGGTTTAAGATGACATGAATAAAATAGAATAATGGATGGGGAGTTTTGGGGGGGATACTACCTTTACTTTTTAAGCATTCCTTCTAAAGCTCCCACAAATTTTTGTTGAGATAAATAGGTGCACAAATACACACACACACACACATAAATATAGTTTTTCAATTTTAGCACTACTAATATTTTAGTTAAAATAATTGTTTATAGATTTTTGGGGACTGACAGTAAAATGAGACAATGGGAAAATGATGTATATATTTTAGAAAAGAAAAAACATAAATACAACTTTACTAATGGTAATCTCTCAATGGTAGAATTATAACTTTTTTCTTTAGTGTTTTTATTTGTTCCAAGACACTATGGATAAATTGAGAATTTATCTATGTTTTCATGTATGTTACATAGGTAGATATACATGATGATTGTGTAATTTTCTTACTATTAGAGAGATTTGAGAGTTATATTGCACCTTTCTGGAATCTATCAGTTTTCTTGTTATTGTAGGGCAGAATAAAAGCATGAGATTATAACGCTAATATAAAAATAGCATAGGGATCAATAGAATTTTACATTACTGTTGCTATATTTACTGAATCCTCCATGCACATCTGCAACCACACACAAACATACTCATACACAAAATTGGCCAAATTAAATAGAAAGTTTCTTTTGTATAAAACATTCATCTTAGACTTCATTGTCAATTTGATATGAAAGATGATTTTAAACAATACCATAGTCAATATCCACATAACCAGAAACTCTTAATTCTGCCCATCTATACAACTTTCCCATGTAAAAAAGAAACACAATAAACTTCTCCAAAGTCTCAACAGCTTGAGCATTGCTAAAAGTCCAAGCCCAAGTACTGTAGCCTGTGAAAATCAAGGCAAACTATAGCTGTAAATCAATATAATAATCAAAAGCACGTTACAGAATCCAAGGTACAATGGCACAGAATAAACATTCCCATTCTAAAAAGAAAGAATAGGGAAGTAGAGAATAACCAGACCAAAGCGAGTTCAAATCCAAGCAGGGCAGCATTAAATACTCCAGGCTTATGTCAGATATCCAGGGTACATGGTTGTAAGATGCAAATTTTACAGGGCTTGGGAAGAACCACCTTGATGGCCTTGCCAGCTGCAGCCCAGTTGAATTCTCCATTGGACTGGGTTCACTTGCAGCCTGTGGCTTTACTTGCCAGATGATCAACATTCCTGGTCTCTCCAACTCTGTGGTCTCCACTGCACCACTGGCTGCATTCACATACCTTCACACATCTATACACTTCCTGATCTCTCAGAGCTTGTCCTGAAATAAAGGTTGAAACTTTGAGTTGAGACTCCACAACTCTTGCATTCTGGAAACTTGACCAACTGAAGTCCTGTGGAAGATGCCAACATCAGCTGCCAGTAAAGAAGTAACTGGCCCTCTTTGGCATATGACTGCCAAGGCCTCTAAATGCCTGGATGACTGAGCATGGTGAAGTGATTATTGGGGAATGTTATGGCTTGTGTCTAGATTTCCCCCTAGAGCCCCATACAGTCATAGTCAATTTTTTTTCAGAGGTGGCTGGATCTAGACACTGGGATAGATTCATGGTGCAATGCTAGGCTCCAGGGGACTAGGATTAAGGGTGTGAATGCTATCTGCCCTAAGTAGTCTGAATAAGATAAAAGGGACAGAAAGATACTTTTAAGGTCTGTGGGGCACAACTTCTGATTAGACTTAAAGACTGGGAAAAGTGGGGACACTTGAGAACTCTTAAGGACAGGACTCCACGATCAGGGGCTTGTGCATGAGGGACCACAGTTATATGAGAGTGGCTTAACATACTCAACCATGCATGCATGGCATGGCTAGTGTCATGCGGCAGGTGATTTGTCTCACCATCTCCCAATAAGCTGATACCAGACACTATAACTGCTGTGAACTAAAGAGCATGGTAGCTGTTTAGTAGCTGTTTTTGCTTTTTATTCTGAAGAAATAAAAACATAAGCTCTTGACCTCTGAGCTGTGGCTCACTTGCTGCTGCTTTCACAGATCTCATCTCTGTGTCCCTTTCTTTATTGGGAAATTAATTAATGTATTCATGGCACCAAAGACTATATAGACTAAATGAACTCCTTTCCATGTGCCCCTGGTGTGGCTCAGCCTTGACAAGGTCCCTTGTTGCTTTGCTACCATCTGTCTGACATGAACTGTTGCCCCTCTGCCATGTGGTCCCCAGCCTTGGAGCCAACTTATTATGAACTGAAACTTCTACAAACTGTGAGCTACCTTTCCTCCCTTAACTTGTGGGTGTTGGGTATTTTGTCTCAGTAACAACAAGAAAAGTAACAAAGACAAGGAACAATACCTTACCTTAGATGTCCTTGCTCAAATAGGGGGACCCACTGGGTTTCTTCTTAGAAAAAAAGTTTTTACTTTTCCCTCTTTGTTGTAATGTGTGGGATCCTGCTAGTTTCTGAGATTCCTTTGATCTTTTTTTCTTCTCCCTGTATAAAGTACTTCATTTCTTTTTGTGGTGCTAATCTCTTCAGGAACCATGCTAACTTTAGCCACTCCATTACCTGTTGTTCTTTTTGACCCAAGGTTTAAGTTTTTCAAATATTTTGCCCTGCTTCTTGCCCTCCAGTTTTCACTTTAAATTTGACTAAAAGCAACCACCCTATGGTTGTCCCTATGCTACTCCCTGAGATTTGGGCTACCTTGAAATTTCCTCCAAAAGACCTTAAATTTGAGTCACCCATCAATTCTTAGGACAAATTTGTGTGTTTGCCAAATTGTAACACACATAACCACTAGTGAAGTCTGAAATTTCATGGGCTTTACCTTTTCTGCCTGTATTTTTATCAGCCCTCTAGAGTTCTGAGCTTCAATGAGAATTGCCCATCAAGCTCGTCTTCTGGCATTCTAGGCATCTGTAGCTTACATTTCTAAATCTTTCCATACCCACCCAATAAGACAGTGCAAAATGTTCTCAATCACAAGGTCAGATATATTCCAGCGACAACCCCACTCCAAGTACCCATGTTTCAACAGATTTTTCATGCCTCCATGACCTGCTTTTACACACCCAGAATTTGGCTTTACTAATTTTCCAGGCAGCTCTCAAACCAGCTCCAATCCAATCAAGTTAACAATCCAACTTAACTGTTACATGTATCTTTAACTTGTCCTAGACTATGAACAGAATTAAGCTTTCCAAGATAAGGAGAAAAACAGAGAATGTTCCATGCAGTTCCTTTCTGCATTGAGAAGTTCACACTTGGGGAGCACTGGTTTCATGATCTAGGTACTATTTTATTCATTAAGCCCTTAGTTCTAAAAACCACTCTGGGAGAGAAGGCTTTTAGACTACATTTTACAAATAGGAAACTAAGGTCTAGGTGATAAAATTAATAAATAGAATAGAATGGAATTAAGTCCAGATACTACCATTCTACACTTGATGATTATATTTAATGAAGTTATTACTATATGATTTTACTAAAGGAATTGAGTATTATTATATGTAAATATTTTAAATTTTTCTAGTACATTTTCAGGGTTTTTTTGTTTTTGTTTTTTTTTCATTAAGTTTATTGGTATGCTTTAGGTATAAAATACAGTTGCATTCGTCATTGGGATATTGTACCTTTACATGAGTATCTTGGTTCTTATTATTTTCCCCTTCCCCTGCCCTCCCTTCACCCCATCCACCCTTCCCTATTTGCAAAGGCTTTGTTTCCATTTTTTCCCTTTTCTCATGTTTTTTCTTTTCCCCTACCCCTCCCACTTCCCCTGCTCCTTTAGACCTTTTCTTCCTGTTACACAATATCAATTATACATTTTTTAAATTACAATATTAAGATCTAGGAGACATTACCACAGATTTTACAGAATTTAAGAGGTTATAGAAAGCATATTACAAAAATATGTTTTGAAATAAATTTGACAACTTCTAAGAAGTACTTTGGAAGAAAAATTAATGAAACTAACTCTGGAAGAAATATAAAACTTGAATAGCACCTATTAAAGAAAGTATAATACTAGCTTGAAAACCTACCTATATGACAACAGCAGGCTCATATACATTTTAACTGTTAAATTACATCAAACAATCAAAGCAGAAGAAAAAGGAACACTTCTCCCCTCATTTTAGGAAATCAACATTGAGCTAATCCTAAAACTGGATAAAGATAATAGAAGAAAAAAAAGTATGAACATAGATAGAAATTTGTTTAACAAAACAAAGTATTAGAAGTCAGATCTGGCAGTATGTAGAAAGTGGTCTTGTTATAGGGATGGCAGTGTTGGTTCAGCATTTGAAGATCCACCCATAAAAGTCATCATTTTAACAGAGGGAAGGCAAAAGCCATATGATCCTGTCACTAGTTGGAGAAAAAGTATTGGACTAAATTCCACAGCTGTTTATGGTAAAAGCTATCATGAGACTAGAGGTAGAACAGAAACTTCTCAACAGATTAAAGACATGTACTCCATGTTTCCAGTGAGAATGCCTTATATGAATGGAGAAGATACAATGCCTTCTCCTTAAGGTGGAGAACAAGGGCAGATATGCTTACACTTTATCTGTCCAATAAACTTAGAAACCTAGGCCCCACCAAAATAGTCTGGCAATAAAATGACACAACTAGGATAGGATTGGCAAGGTAGAAGCAAAATCTTTATATGTAGATGAAATGATCATCTACAGAGAAAATACTAAGAAATCTCTAGGAGCCCCTAGAACTTGTATTTGAATTCAGCAGAATTAGAAAACACAAGGTATATATAAAATTTTGGGTCTGTGTATACTTGCTATAAATGAAGAATTGGATATTGAAATTTAAAAGTTATGTAGGAGTACAATGGACCTAGAAAATATAAAAAAAACATTGTTGGAAGATGTTTAGTACCTAATGTTAAGATGTCTTCTAAAGCTACAGTAATCAAGGCAGTGTTGTTGTAAGAAAAGACATATAGATCATTGGAATAAAACAGAGATTCTAGAAATAGAACCACACATATATATGGTCCAATGAGTTTTGAAAGATTATTTAACATTTGCATTTTATAGAATATAAACTCAATTCAAGAGCCAAGGAAGAGATAGTGTTTTCAGCAAATGGCACTAGAACACCTGGTATGTATATAAAAAATTAACCTCAACCCATTATTTCCATACATGAAAATAACTTGAAGGAATCTATGAACCTAAATATGAAAGCCTAAAAGTATAAAACTTTAAGAAGAAATTATAAGGGAAAATATTTATGAATTCAGGGTAGGCAAGAACTACCTAGGATACAAAAAACATGATAAATTAAAATTGATAAATGAGATTCCATCAAAATTTAGACCTTTAAATGACATAATTAAAATGAAAAGTAGTCCTTAAACAGACTGTATTTATAATGCATATAATCTATGACTAGAATATATAAATAACTCTTACAGATCATTAATAGACAACCCAATTAAAAAGTAAACATAAGAAGATGATAAATAGCCAGTACAGCATAATGAAAGGTGTGCAACTCTAGAATCAGAAAAATACTAATTAGTACAATGACAAGAATGAATTATACACTCATTAGGGAGATGAAGTTTAAGGTTTTAAAAGCCTTGTCATGACTTTTTCTTTTTGTTGGATTCTCCCCCTTTGCATTTAATTTGTCACGCCCAATGGATTCATTCTTCTGGGCTTCCTGGGGTTGTGATCCTCATTGTCTTTTCCTAGGGTATTGTCTAAAACTTTTTGGAGTGCTGGTTTGGTATTCATGAAGTTCCTGAGGTGCTCCTTATCGTGAAAGTATCTTATTTCTCCATCAATTTTGAAAGATAGTTTTGCAGAGTACATCAATCTGGGTTGGAGGCTGTTTTCCTTTAGGGCTTGAAATACATCACTCCAAGGTCTTCTTGCCTTGAGGGTATGCATTGAGAAGTCTGCTGTGATTCTGATGGGCTTTCCTTTGTATGTGATTTGTTTCTTTTCTCTCACTGCTTGTAGAAATTTGTTCTTCTGTTGGATTTCTGGAATCCTAACTATTATATGCCTATATGTAGATTTTTTTTGATCAAGGCTAGCTGGAGTCCTATATGCCTCACTTATGTGTATGTCAAGTTCTTTTCCCCTCCTTGGGAAGCTTTCTGCCATCACTTCTGTGAACAGGTTTTTTTTTATGTCATCTGCACCCTCTCCTCTTTCTTCATTGACTCTAATCAGTCTTATGTTATTCTTCTTTGCATTGTCCAGCAGCTGCTGGATTGATTTCTCATGTTCCTTTACAATTTTAAAGCAATTTTTCTTTCCCCGGTCATTAATTGCAATCTTATCATCTATATCTGAAATTCTATCCTCACATTGGTTCATTCTGCTGTGCAGACTTTCAATGGAATTTTTAATCTCCTGGAAATCTGTTTGCATCTGTTTTATGGATTCCATTTGTTTCCTACATTGGGATTCCATCCTGTTCCTCAGATCCTCTATTTTTTTATCTGTTTCCTCTCTAGATTTCTTAATCATGTCTTGCACTATGAGCACAATCTTTGTTGTTATCTGAGAAATTATTTCTGATTTCATTTTTCCCAGATCCTCTTTTGTTGCCAGTTCAGAGAGTCCAGGTGGTTGAGTACCAGATTGTTCCACCTCGTTTCCCTTTGGGGTTGCTGTAGGTGATCTGGAAGTCTGCTTTTTAGGCTTGCTTACCTGTCTTCTCGTTTCCATGGGGAGGGGGATGTGCTTCTGGTGCCTGTGCAGCTCACTTTATCTGCCCTAGGAGCTTGGGATGATGGCTGGGGAGCTTCCTTCTGGGTGCTGGGACCTGCTCACCTTCTCTGCCCTAGGAGCATGGAATGGCGGTGGGGCATATATTTTCAGTTTTAAAACATCAAATAAAGAGTTTTCAGATAGACTCAGAATAATGTATTTGTTTAAGGTGATTCTAAAATATTCTGTATTTCATTATTCTTTTGCCTTTGGCAAAATATCAAAGTATAGAAATCAAACTTTGATGATTTGTTTTATAAATTTTCATAGAAATATTCAACTTAAACTTTTGATCCCAAATCTATCTACATTCTTAGACTTGCCTCTGCCTATCTTTCTATATAGATGGGCTCTCCCTATGCATGTCCTGATAAATTATTTCATATGGCATACCTTGCTTCTCAATTTTACTTTTGCTATAAATACCAGAATATAGCCATATTTTCACCCACTGTTTTATATTTCCATTCATCTATCTTCTGAACTAAATGTTCTAGGTAAGATGCTAAAGAAAGTAATGATTATTGTTAATCTTGCTACTTAGTTTTGGTGTCCTGGGTATTTCACATGAAGAGTTCATTTTCCACTTTTCAAAAAATGGTGCCTACTGACAAGTACCATATCTGTTTATGACTTGTGTTTCATAATGGAGTTTGTATTAAAATTTCTTTAACCTATTTGAATAGCTACTCAGTTTATCTATTATTATTAACTAACCTATGTCTATGATAAATATTTGCTTTTTTCCCATTACCTAAATACTATTTACTCTATGGCTCCACTTAATTTTAATATTCTTATGTTACCTGCAATATATTACTGTTGTGATGTTATGTTGTCCACAAGAAAGTTATCACACATGTATTCTATTGTTGGAGAAGGTGATGTAATAAGCAAGTCCCTGGTGACTTAGATTTAGACAAAACAAGATATTTTTAACTGATTTATTTAAAAATTTTTGGATATATTTCCAAAATGAGAAAATGGTGTGATTGAGAACTCATGATGGAAAAAGCAGAGCTTCCACATGACTTGTTATTTTTCTTAGAAGATATAAATGTTACATGTTTAATACATATTGTATATTTTATATGAGCATATGCATATATATACATATATTCATATACATGACTTTATATATAAACATTTTATATAGAATCATGTATAATAGTAAAACATTTTTGAAATAAGTAAGACTCTTGCAGTAAGCACTCACTATCATTTGGAATGAATAATTGCATTTTTCCTTTCAAATTTCTGAAGTCTTACATTATTTTTCATACTGCTTATACCTACGTAGAATTTCTAGTTCAGTGTTGAGCAAAAATCAGACTAGAACATACCTGTCCTCTTCCAAAAGAAAACAACTTCACAATTTAAAAAAAATTGTAATGTTTATCAGAGGTTATTCAAAAATTTTGCATGCGTGTATCATTGTCCTAAAATAAAACTTATAATCAATAGCTTTTGATTATCATCAATTACTTTATAAGGATATACTGAAATGATTGTGTAATTTATCTCCTTTCTCCTGAATCAATATGAATTCTACAAATACATATATTAAAATAGTGGTGTATTACTTTGGATATACTGTTTATTAACTTTATAAGCATTACATTTAAGATTTTGTATCAATATCTGTAAATGAAATTGGACTGAAACATTTACTAAAGATAATCTTGTAAGTTGAAGAATATTCCTCATTTTATTTAAATTTCCCCAAGAGTTTCTATAATTTTATTTTTTGCATATAATTTTAATCAAATTTACTGGTGTAACTACTGAGTTCTCAATATTTTATTAGAAAATTTTCAAATAAATTCAACGTACTTAATGTTGGGTGAATATATGCCTCCCTTCCTCATAAAATATTCACACCCATGAGGAAACAATCACTTATGAGCTGCATGTTTTAAAAAGATCACATTGCAGAGCCAAGGATTTAGCTCAGTGGTTCTGGCACCTGCCTTGAAAGCGCCAGGTCCCGAGTTTGATCCCCAGTACCAAAAAAAAAAGATCTAGTAAAAAGAGCATTGCTAAAGTGTGAGAAACACACAGTGGATCCATCGTTGGTTGAAAGTAGAAAGTGAAGTAAAGAATTGCAATATGTTCAGTTAAGTGCTTAAGTGCTTATGGTTTGGATCCGGATATCTTGGTGAAAACTGACAAAAATTGATGAAATCAGAAAATAAAGGTGACATTGTAGTGACAGATGGGAAATATTACTTTTGGGAAATAAAATTGACAATGTAGTGACAGATGGGAAACAGTACTTGAAATATGTAAAAATAGTAATAATCCCAATGCTTTTAATTTAGAACTAGATAGATGTTCAGTTGTTTCTAAACTTTGAAGCAGAGAACACTGAAGAAGCAATATATTTGTATATACAGGAATTATAGAAATCATAATTCATTTTTGATCATTGAATCTGAAGTTTCAAGGGACATCAAGAGGAAATTTTAAATTAATTCCTGATCATATTTTTGGTGTTAAGAGCTTTAAGCTGGTGATAGGAATCTTAGACCGACAATGTGTTGAAGTCTAAGGAATTCAATGTCTAGAATTTGTTGAGAAACGGTGAAATTTCAATTTTGAACTTTAATTAAGTCTGTCTTTCATAGGTTGGGCATGAAAAAATGTTCTGAACAAGAATAATGATAAAAGTATTTATAGGAGGGATTTTTCATAGATTTTAGATGAGTAAATTAAATAGAAGGCACCAGTTTTGAAGACTAAGAAAGAAATTAGTTACAGATTAGGAAACAGGTTAAAGACTGAGCATAGAGCACTCTCAAGCTGCTTGGGAAAGAAAGAAAGAGAGAGAGACACATACACAGAGGCAGACAGAGAGAATGTTTTATCTCAAATGGAATATATCTGAGAAAACTCTGATCCTAGTTAGGAAAAAATATCAGAAAGTGAACATTACTGATAAAATAAACAGATAGGGTTACCAATGGCTAAGTTCTCTAAGCAGCTATACCATATAGTGAAAACAACAAGCCTATCAATGAATAAGTAAAAGTGAAATTAAAATACACTACTTGAAAAATAAAAAATAACGTACATCAGAATTGCTTCAAAAACTGTAAATGGTCTTTGTAAAAATAAAATATTCAAAACTTAAGAGAGAAAAGTAGGTACAGATACACAAAATTAGAAATGAAAAGGGAATTGTATTCCCTGAAAGAGGAAATTAAAAGTGCCAATAAAACACTTTATAAAATCTTGTGCAAGTGAGTTTTAATATCTCATCAAAAGCTACAATTTCCTAGGGAAAATGTAAATTATAAAAGCGTATCTCAGGAGAAATCAAAAACCTCTACAGATTCTAACAGTGGAAGAATTTGGGGCAATCATGAAAGCACTATTCTCCAGGGCATAGCCCAAAGGGATACTTTGAGATATATTTATAGATGAAATATTTCACTCTTCCCTCAGGGAAGACACTTCTGATAAATAAATTCTACCAAAGTTTGGCCTTCCTGCTTCCAAGCATCTTTCAAATAGCTGCACTCATCATTTTCATCTTTCACTAGCTTTCAAAACTCTTGGTCTACTGAACATATTAGAAAGTTGGGGTGCCTGTCTCAGAAGGCAGTTTTGTTTGTGATTCAGTGTAATCAAGATTATGCATCTTTGTGAGGAAACAGTGGGCAGATTATTTGTATTGTTTTAGAAATTTCTCCAAGTGTTGGGTTCCTCAGTTGTCCTGCAACCCTGCTGCATAGGCAATGCGGGTATGGCCCATTCCAAACCTCCTCTCCCTCCCCAGTGGGGTTTAGCAGATAAAGTTAGAAGCAAGAACTCGAACTCATGGTGCTTGCTGTGCTATGGTAATTTCCTTTTGTTCCTTACAACTAGTAGTTACATGTTTCTCAACACTTGTAAAACCTTAGCTAGGTAATTTAAGAGCTTGCACATGAGGTAAAATTTCAAAACTTTCATAAAACTTTCCACTTCTTCTATATATTTTCCTTTACCCAGGATATTTTCTTTCCTTGTCTCCATTTCTGACACTTCTTTACCATCACTTTACCTGACTGTTTACCTTTCAAACCTGATGTGCTCCTCCACATGCTCAGATATCACCTTTAATATTTTATATTACAGTTTATCCTAAGATTGCCTGTGCAGGTGTATCTCTTTTGCTGTTTATATTTTAATGAGTGTCAAGTTGGAAATAATCTGTTTTATTCAGTTTTATAAGAATCTAACAAAATAACATAGGTAGTCAGCAAAACCAGAGGATTTATAATCTAAATATCCGTAGCTGTATCTGATTTACCAGTTGTTTAATTACAGTTGTCTAATTAAAATTGTTTTATCTATACTTGTGTAATTGAAGGAAATGTGTTTTCATTTCATTTTTCTGCCATTTTATTTACAGAAAGGTGTTTGGATTATGACTTATTTTGAATTGTTTTCTGATCTCCTTGACTTGTTTATCTCTTCCTATGAAAACATGATTTTTAAAAATTTATCATTGTGACGAACCTTGTTCTTGAAGGTTGAAGCCTTACTTTTTTGTCTGTTTACTTTTGCACCAGTACCATGTCAGAAGAACACTAATTGAAAAAAAAAAAATCAAAATAATTTAGATCCTTTCTTGGGATTAGTTTAAAATGGTAGCTTATAAAATAATTTATTAAAAATCATGATTCAATAAAAATGTAGAAATGGTATGGTGGTATTTTAATTATAAATCAGTGTTTAATATTCAAAAATTTTCATATACATTCTGTGGAAGATATTAATAAAAGATAGAAGTAGCAGGTTTCACTTAAGACATTTTCTGTCATTACTTCAACTTTTTCAGGATTCCTTCACCTTGATGGTAGTCTATTCATGAGCACTAACAAAAAGATTCTGAAAACTTTACAGAGTGGCATAGGCAGGATTCACAAGAAGATGCTCAGGAACAGCTTACTTAACTAAAATAAGTAAGGGCTTGAGAACATCATTAAAATCCAAATATGAATTTATGTTAATCTAGAGAAAATGCTCTTTCAGTGAGAATGCTATTTTAAAAAGACAGCACAGATATTATTTGAAAATCACAATTGTTGTTTTGATATTCTCAGAGTGGTGTATATATATTTGAGAATTACAAAAGGATGGTAGGAGAATCTCAGACTCAATAAGAAGAGCAATTCATAAGAGAATGAAAATTACTGAATAGATAAATGAGTATAAAGAAAAATAAAATATGTAAGTACCATTTTTCTTGATGTTAATAGACTCATGTGTTATTATCAAAATGGTTTTCAGTTAACATACCCAGAAGGATTTTATGTGAGCGATCTATATATAGTCATTGAATTATAATGAATAAGGTAATTTTACAGTGCACATCAGGAATAATACTTTCCTGGAACTCCAAAAGGACATTTTTACATTTCCATTGCTTTAATGATTCTACAACATTATATACTCCTACACTACACAAAGAAATTGCTGGCTACGGGACAAGATTGAGAGATTTAGTTCTTTTCAAACAAAAGCTTTATCTCTTTTGTGTGCTCTCAGAATTGTGTGCTCTTATTCTCGCATGCTTCAAATTATTGGTCTCAATGGTGTTGGCTTTTTAAAAATCTCATCTTTCCTCTGTTTTTTTAACTCTTAGGCAATGGTAACTGCTTCTAATTACCGAAGTTTAGAGGTTATTATTTTTTCCTGACTACAATATAAAACATAGTTCTCCCTCTTTCCATTTTTTTTAGGACAATCAATATTAAAGTATAGAAATGTTTTTATGAAATATGTAAGAATATATTTCATCATTATCATTGAAATAATATGCTTTGTTATGACTATTTTAAATCCAACTTTTCTATTTATTTAAAAAGATAGCATAATCTTTAATATTTGTTCCTGTTTCTAAAATATTTTGCTTTTTGCCTGAAAATGCATACACTAAAGCTATGAAAGTCTATTTTTATGTTTGTCTAACTCCAACATTTCCTGTGTTTATTATGAAATGAACTTATCAAAGCAGGAATTTTAAAAAGGGGTAACATCTTTAAATATTAGAGCTGCAAGTCTTTCGTGTTTTCCCCCCCAAAGTAACAGCAATTTGTTCAAATTGCAGTGGGGTACTCTCTAAGGACCCTCACTTTGCATAATATGTATGTGGCTTGCTCAATGAAAAATCAATGTAAACACAAAAATTCTGTCAGGCTGTTATCAACATTTTACAGAGCCTAAAATCAAGCTGAAAGATAACCTTTTGAAACTCAAAGGAAAGTACACCCTTTAAATTTGCCAGCCATTCCCTCTCAATGTAGACAAAAGCAAAGAATGTCCTTAAAAATGTGTGTTGTGCTATGAATTACATTAAAAAAATGAATTTCCGGTTAGAAGTAAACCTTATAAGAGTGAGACAATGCTTTTGACTCAATTCTTCAACAAAATATAACAGATGCACATGTTTCAGTACAGGTTATGTAATTTGAGATACTGACTCATCATTAACATATCATGATTGACCCTGATGGAAAAAAAGCTTCTATTCAAAGAAGTAAGAGGCAATTGAAGTTTGTTTATTTTAAATTAATTCTGTATAAAATATTTTAATCTGCTTTTTAAATGATTAAATATCTTTTTTGTTCCAGGCACTTTAAATAGCTTAAATTATTTCATCTTAACTCTATTTAAGCAAACAAGTCTTCATTAGCCTCAGTTTAAAGCTGAGGAAAATACGAATTACAAAATCAACTAACTTTTCAAGGTCACATATGTAAAAAGTGATGAAAGCATCCTAAATTATGGTGCCAAGGCAGTTGTTTGAAGGCATGGTCTATTATCCTGACATTCTTGTGATTTTAAGTGCTGTATCTTGAAGTAATCTCTTTTAGACCTAACTTGTTATCATTGATTTAGAAATGGAAACACAGAAGAATGTGATAAAACTGTCTTAAGTATTACATCATTTAAATTATTTTAAAAGTACATATTAGGACTTGGGTGTGGGTGCATGCCTGTAATCACAGCACTCTGAGAGCCTAAGGCTAGAGGATTTCAGTGTCCAACACACCCTGGGAAACTTAGTGATTGAGTAAGACTCACCCTCAAGTTTTAATAGAAAAAAGATTAAAAGGAACTGAAAATGTACCTGAATGAAAAGACCCTTGGATCAATACCCAGTGCCACAAATAAAACAAAACAGAATGAAAATACTAGTGTAGTCCTGAGTAATTTTCTTACCAAGATCAATGTTCACAGAAAAATGTTATTGTTCTTCTAATTATTGACAATGTTATATAAAAATCATATACAATTCCCTGCTCTTAAAAAAAAAAACAGAAGAAAACATCTTTGGACTGGAAGGAAGATTTTAGAATTTCAGTTTTCTATATAATTTAAGTGCATAGATTTCTGTGCCCTCATCTTGAAAATTTGTGGATGATTTTCTGAAAAAATAAAGACGTAAGCAGAAAGGCAACATGGCTTTATTAAGAAAATGTTACTTTGGGACAGGAACCTAATTTTCAAGAGTTGTAAGGTTAAAATCAGACCTTCAGTGAGATAAAATAGTTTGTTAATAGAACATCGTAACTGTTTGTGGGGAAAGCTATATGTGTATAACCTCCACAGTTTTTCTACATAAAAAGAATTTTAAAGACAGTGGTAACATTGAAACTTATTCTCATCTTATTTATCAAAGAGATTGTAATAAAGAGAAGATAAGGGCAAGTCTACATCTAAGATGTGAAGAAAACCTTTTCTCAATTTTAGCTCCATATATTTTGGGCAGTAAATGAATCAGAATGAATAATTAAGACAGTAAGTTAAGAAAGTTTTATTGAATTAGGAAGCAAATACATAACATTTGTTATGATAATCATGGAGAATATAATTAAAGGAATAAGTGAATGTCACCCTCAAAGATCTCGCAGATTCAGGTGTTTTAGTAAAACAAGATGGTATATGAAATGAGATTACAAAGTTCAGAAGGATATCCTTAAATGACAAAATTGAGGAAAGTCATTACACACAAATGAAATGAATAAACAAAAGCAGAGTGTATGGCAGATAGCTACATGATATTGTATCATGTGCAAGTGCTTTCCTTCCTTCTTACTCCATGAGAATTTCTATATATCCTGTCTGTCTGTCTTTTCTATGTATCCTGTCCTTCAGTGTCACAAAATATCTGAGGCAGATAAGTTCTTAAAGAGAAAATATTATTTGGCTTATGGTTCTAGAGGATCCAGTTCAAAATCAAGCAGCTGTATTGATTTAGGCTGCTAAATATAAGAGTAAACTACTCACTTCATAAGGCAGAGCAAACTGAGAGACTGGGCCCCCATCATTTTCTTTGAAGGTTCTTTGCAGTGACTTAAGAACCTCATGGTAAGTCACAATCACTGAAAGATCCTACCACCTCCAAATACCATGAACCAAGAGGCCAAACCTTTAACATTTGGACCTTTGAGGGTCAACATCCAAACCATTGTCTGTGACTCATGAACTTCAAAAGTTTATCTCCATCTCATAATGCAAAATGCATTCATTCCATCACCCAGAGATCCAAAGTCAATAGCTCTAATATTTCACAAATTTTTAAATAAAAAAATCTTTCAACACACACACACACACACACACACACACACACTAAAAATGAGCCCCATAAAAAAGTAATTGCATACTTCTTAGAAACTATGGTAAGGTTATACAGGCTAAGAATACCTATCTAAAAAGGGAGGACTAGGAGCATGGAAGAGGATAGGTTCAAAAAAACACTGAAACCAGGGCCAGAGATTTAGCTCAGTGACACCATGCCTGCCTTGCAAATGCAAGGTCCTGAGTTTGATCCCTGGTACTGGAAAAAAAGACTAAAACCCAACAGAGTAAAATTAAATCCTAAAACTCCATATCCAAGATCATGGGCACTTGGCAGTAAAATGTGGGCTCTCAAGTAATAAGGATGCCCTATTTTATGATTTTGCTGGCTCACAAGGCCAATCTCTTGGGCTGAATCTCCACATTTCCTGCAGCTTTCCTTGATGTTGTATGATGCTGACTTTTTTTTGGTGGAGGCAAGCTACTGGGAATCCTTAAACATTCCTACAGTCTCCATTACAATGCCATTCCCGTGGTCCAGTAAGAATCAAGGGCTACTTGCAGGGGCTCTGACTTGTAAATCACTGCTTAGACTCTCAGTCTTTTCCTTTGAAATCTCAGCGGAAGCGAGCATGACTCCATACTCAAGAATTCTGCATACTTGAATAAATATCTTCACATGAGTCACTCTAAGGTCTGCAGCAGGCAGAACTAAAAGAGCACACTACAACCAGGGCTAGAATGGCCTCAGAGTAACACGATGGCTCTCTTACTTTCTTCCTCAGAGGGACAAATATCTGACACTGAAACTTAAAGGAAGAGAGATGTGTTTTGCCTTGTGGTTATAGTCCATGATTGGCTTGCTCCAAGGCACAAACAAACTGCATGGTAGAGAGCCTGGGCAGATGAAAGCTGCTCAAATTATGGTGGCCAGTAAACAGAGAAAAGGGACAAGCCAGGTAAGGTGGTGCACCATTCCGGGTCAAACCCTGGCCTATGTACTTCTGACCAGGGCCCACATGATCAGCTTTAGTTCTTCCATGATTCAATCACCTTTCAAAAGGTCTGTCTATGAGCACATATGAACTTCGGGTGACATTCTTCTCAATCTAAACCATAGCATTATGCCCAGTCGCCGAAAGAATCATGCACATTTTGTTATGCAAAATAAATTTAGTTTACCTCTAAAAGTCACTGGAGTCTTAACATATTCAGCATTTCTGAAAAGTTCAAGTCTCAAGTCTCTGAGACCAAAGGCAAACTCTTGCCTGGGAGACCCTGTAAAAACTAAAAAGAAAGTTCAACATTGTTAGCATTTCAAAAAGGAGAAATAGGAAGAGAGAAAAGAATGGAACCAAAGCAAGACCAAAATCCAGGAAAGCAAACATTAAATCCTGTAACCTCATGTCCAGCATCTAGGGCAAAGATAAAAATTCCTAATAGATTGGGCAGCTCAGTCCCTACGCCATTACCAGTTGCAGCTCTCCTGGCCCCTCTCTTGACATGGTTTTGCTCATTGCCTTTGTCTTTCTCAAATAATCCATGTTCCTGGCTTTTCCAATGTCCTCTGGTCTCCGCTGAACTTTTGACTTCTCTCTTACAGCTTTTCACACTGCCCTCTCAGGGTCACACTGCTTAGTCTCCCAGGCCTTGTTCTGAAATCTAGGTGGAAGCCTCCATGACCCCATAACTCTTGCATATAAAACCAACACCATGTGGATGATGCCAATGTTTTTTGCCAACTTGAGCAGTAGCTAGATACACTTGGATCATGGGTGGAGCAGCCTCTGAGTACCTGGGTAGCTGAGAAATGTGAATTGAATCCTGGCAAACCAATTTTCTAGCTAGTCCTTTTTTGGCAGATTACCCTGGAGCTCTCTTCTCAAAGCAAATTCTTTTTTTTTTTTGGTGCCAGGGATTGAATTTGGAACCTTGCACTTGAGAGGCAGGCAGCTGCACCATTAAGCTAAATCCCTGGCCACAATTCTTTTATTTTTGGACCTTTGACCCTATGAAGGGTGTGGTCGTGCTGATTCCTGGGATCTCCTAAATTATTCTTCCCTTATCCTGATTCAAAGTATTTAAATTCTTTTAAAGATAAACTCTTAACAATCAACTTCTCCTTAGCCTCCTTAGCTTTACAGATCCTAACTTTATTGACAGTTCTTTTCTTGCCACAGAAACATTTTTTAAATTATTCAATGTGGCTTTTTCTTCTGTTCCACACAGTAGATCTCTCTGAAATTTGCAACCACTACTCATTCCAGAGCCTGAATGGAGCCTGGAGCTCTTTTCTTAGGCCCCCCTTGAAATTTTCCCACCACATAAATTAGTCTGTCAGCATTAATCTCAGTCTCCTGAAAAAATTCTCAAGAAAGGAGCAAACGATAGACAAATTTTCTGTTAGAGCATAGCACACCATGATCTCAAGTTCAACAGCAAATAGAGTCTTCCTAACCTAACCCTTACTAACCTGGTCATTACTATCTGGTTTTCTATCAACATCTGATCTTCTGAGCTATGAGCAAAATCTCTCATCAAACTTGACTTACAGCATTCTAGAGCTTCTCTATCTGTATCTTCAAACTTTTCCAAAATCCTCTGCTGAACTAGTTCCAAATGGGCTTCTGAACCATATGGTAATGACCCACTTCTCTGGTAGCAAAATGTGTCTTATTCACTTTCTTCGTCACTGAGATAAAGCACCCATAACTTAAAGGAGAAGTTTATTTTGGTTCACTTTTATAGTCCACAGTCAGCTGAATCCAAGATAGAAATAGAATATTGTAAGGTCCTTGGCAGAGGAAAGCTGCTCATATCATGGTAGCCAAGATACATAGAAAGAAGAGAGGAGGCAGGAAGGGAGATATATCCTTTTTAAGTCATGTCCCAGTGACACTATCCTCAGACCAGGGCCCATCTCCTAACAGGAAGTCAACCATAGTGCTTCTGTGGTTCAATCACTTTCCAAAAGCTCCACCTAGCAGCATATGAGTCCTTTGGGGGTACATTCTTGATCTAAACCATAACACTGGCTAGACACAGAGAAGTGGATCTCAAGTCAATCTTGGGAATACAAGGCACCTGGGGCTCTCTTCTGAAATGACTTTGCACTGAACAGTTTGTCAAATAAACTTTCATTTCCATAGCTTTGAGCCCATGATGGATGGGGTGGACTTAGATTTCTGAAATGCCTTCAAGGTTTATTTCCTATCTCCTCACACAAAATATCCAGATTCTTTCTTGGATCCTTTCATCAGAAGAAGTATGGACAATTAAAATTAAAGCTAATCAACAACCATACAGTTAAAGCATGATTATGTGATGAGTGCTATGGATAAAATAGGTTTTTAGATTATAAATATCAAGGATGATTTATATGGTGACAAGTTGTCAGTTTCATATGCAAGAGTCCTCAACTCAAGACCACATAGAGGTACTGGTCCTAGGTCTGTTAGGAACTCGGCTGAACAGCAGAAGGGGGCAGAGGACAAGTCAAACAAACTTCATCTTTGTTTACAGCCAGCCCTCTTAACTTACATTACCACTGGAGCTCCACTTCTTCTCAGGTCAGTGGTAACATTAGATTGTCATAGTAGTGTAAACCCTACAGGGAACTGAACATGTGAAAGAGCTAGGTTGTGCTAATCAATAAGTATATACCATTACTATATGGTATTTATACTCCATAACTCCAGAATTCTGTAGTATTTTTTATTATCTATTATTTATAGCATTTTTTACTGAAGTCTGTCAATTTTGAATAGATCTCAAAGCAAAAAATGTGCTGTTTTAACTATTGAATGCATACAGTCTAATCCTAAACCACCACAGAATCCCTTCCTAGTTTGTGGAAAAATTGTCTTCCACAAAATTGAATCCTGATGCTATAGTGACTGTGGATCACTGTCATAGAATAACCAGAATTAGAATGAATAGAAAATAATATATGAACTATAACTTCACAGGAGAGAGAAGGATTAGGATGTGAATGTCTGTAGGATGAAAATTCATTGAAGAAAGAATAGGCAGTACTTGCACATTAAGATAAACTTTTGCCTGTGTTGTTTAATAAACTGGATGAGGACAATGTGGTGGGAGGAATGTAAGCAAGAGACAGTAACCCAATTGTTGAATCAACAGTTAAAGAACAAATGTAGTAGTTGATATGAAATAAAACAAAATTTTGGGAGATCTTGAAGGTAATAACTTGTCTTTTGAGGAAAGACTACTGAATATCACCATATGTGCTTTTATAAAAATCCCATTATTTCTCCTTAAAAAGATTTTAAGCCATTTTCCAAGAATTCTAGACTGAAAGAAATTAAACACCTCATTTTTAAGAATTATTTTATATAGAATCTCAATCAGTATAATAATACATTATCCCCAAATCCTATCCGATACCTCTAATTAAAATGAGTACAAATATCACTGGTGTGCAGTGACATTTGAGCCAAGTTTATCTTGCTGTGAGCTTTGTGGGTCCATGCACTGAATGAGTCTCACTGAATTTATTATTTAATTCCAAGTAAACAGTTGGCACAGATATATGTACTAGCTGTCAGAACACACACATTAGTTCTTAGCTCTGAGAAGTTGTTAAAGTAGGATGAGTTGAGTTGGAAGACCAATTCTTTCACTGCAACCAAAGTAGAATCTCATAAATCATGTTAGCATGACAACCACAAAATTAAAGTTTCATGATAGTAGACCCTATTAAATCCTGTTATGTTCACTTGTCAAATTCTTGTACACACAAGACAAATACTTCAATAGGATACCACATGCAGAGCAGGATTCCCAATTGACACTATTACCTGCTTTAGTTTATGTCACTTTAATGTGGGAAGGAGAGTATCACATATATATGATCATGCTATGGGGGTATAGTAATTCACTTAGATATCATCAGCCAGTCCCCGTCACTTGTATTACCACTTGAGCTCTGTTTCCTGTTCAAAATGACAAGTCCTTAAATTTTGACATTCTGCGAAATAGCCACACATCTCATTATATCATCATGACAACTGGAAATAGCAAACAGAACATGGCAAGTATAAAAGACTTATGCTTGACAAGAGTAGAAAAATAAATTTTCCTAGCTAATTGATGACTAATTTAAAAGACTTAGGATTTGGGGCATTTTGTAACATTAGAGAAATTTGAGTTCTGTGCCCTATACACCCAATCACTAAGGAAGTCTTTCACTTCTAATGCATCAGTATATATATATAATATATGTATATTATATATAATTATTGTGAATATTATCTGCAGTATTTTTTAATTGAAGTCTGTCAATTTTGAATAAATCTCAAAGCAAAAACTATACTTTTTAAATACTGAATACTACAGTCTTCCTTACAATTCAGAATTGTGATGTCTATGAGTCATTCCTGCTTCCACATCTGTGTTGAATAAGAACACTGCATCAAAGTCTCTGGCATGACATAGAAGAGATTTGGGGAAGATATGGAGGAAGATTCATATTTTTTTTTATTGTGACAGAGAAATACACCTGACAGAGAAATAAGCTGCATTTCAGAACTTTTCTCTGGTTTGTTTCTGGGCTCTAATAGAAAGTGAATGCTTGACCACAGGACACCTAAAGCTCCCCACCAGGTTCAGTATATTACCTGATCCATTGTGCCATGAGGTCAGAAAATCACAGCAATAATTCATCTTATGAAACGATGCCATCAAGATCAGACCTAACCAGATCACATGATCCAGTTAAATTACATGATCAGTTATCCTGGATTCCTGTGGCATTTCTCTCTGCTGTATTGACACCACTGCTCCTCCTCAAATCTATGGCTTTATGGAGGCTCTGAAATCCCAACAGAAGGAAGAGAAAAATGTGTACTCCTTATTGAGACTGCTCACAAGATTACACTGACGCTAATTATAAATAAATTATCACTGAGTTAAAAAAAAAACTTTTAGGTGTGATGTAAAATTTGTACTGTGAGCAATGTATAGAAACATTCCATTATTATGACATGAAAGAGTTTTAATAAGGATAAACCCAGAAAACTTAGGACTGGTAAATGGCATAGCTGCTTACCCAAAGCTACACAAGGAGAATGACTAGGTGAGTAATCAAAGACAAAGAAGTCAGAGGGAGGCAAAGGGAGGTAGGATCCTGTGAGTGAGAACAAGTGTGTGTGTTTTTGTGGTGTAGAATATTACCTGTCAGAGCACATTTATCACCAAGGACAGATTCAATCCATGGGGGAACAGCCAGTATCTAGCTTGATTTCACTGTCCCAAGAACACAGTAGAAGTTGAAGGATCTACAAGGGTCCAACAGAACACTGGGTTCCCAATACTGCTTTAGCTAACACTCTGCTGAGCTCTCAGTCCATCTAGTGCAGTTCTTCTGTTCTGCAGTCATGCTGTATGGGATCACACTTTAAGTAGACCAATCTCATCAGGTATCTACCTTGGGATATGATTTTAGCAATATAAGACAAATAAAAAGAAAAAAAAACCACCCATTGTGAGAAGGAAGACAATATTGTCAGTTTTGGAAACATTATATGAGAGTGACTATAAGCAATTGTCTATGCTCAAGAGGTTCCAGGAGTTATAAAGACCTATGGTGAAGCTGTCAATTTAATAATCATCGTTATATAAGATATTTATCTCCATGAGGCCAATGGATCACACTGTTTCCTTTTATAAGAAGTGATTCTCAGTTTGCCTAAATATAGATGTTTGATGAAAGAGGAAGAAATAGTAAAGGAAACAAAGAAAAGCCACTAAGATTAAAGAAAACCAGAACTGATCATTTTGGAAACAAAGAGAAGAAAATATTATAGGAGAGACTCAACTATGCCAATTAAAATTAATAATGCAAGCTATATGGAAATTGAAAATTACCCTGTAAATTGATTGTCTCCAAGGGCAGTGTAGGAGAAAACCAGATTGAATAGAAAATAGGTACAGAAGTTGAAAAATCAATGGGCATTCAATAAATTTTGTTATAAAAATAAAACTAGTTTGTAACTAGTGGATGAAAATGAGTTACAATATTTTAAAATTAGAAATTTAAGAAAGATAGTGTCTATATGGTGAAACAAATGAATTAGTGAGAAAAATTTCTGCAGGAAAAAAAGTAATTCTTGGAGCTTTCACCCTGAGTTTTGAGAAGGACCTTTCTTTGATTTAGGGGCTGAAATTATTGGTTAAACCTAGATACCAGCTGGACTTGGCTTGCAAATGATTCCAATTGTTTTCATTTGAATTTTGTAATATTATTTTGCTATGGTGAAGTAATCAAGTTAGCAGTTTTAATTAGCTTAAATACGAACTATAGCTTAAATATAGCTTAAAACATTTTTCTATGAAATATTGATATTTTTCATATTCATTTAGATTTTGATAATGTATTATTTTAATATTAAGTGATTCTAATCACAGTTAAGACATGTTATCTTAAAGTCATAGATGTATACATGAGGTGATATCTCCAAAATTAAAAATAAAAATAATTAGGAAAATGAAAATCTACAAAATGTGGAGAAAATAAATTCATGTTTTCAAATATCTTCAAATCCAATAATGATGCAACCTGCAATTAGAGCATTGTACCATAGGGAAATTTTTATATTTATAAAAATTTCATTGATTTCTATTTTCCCCATCAATAACATTTTAGAGAATTTAACTGCTACAGTATTGAAAACTTTCAAAACTCTTTCCATTTTTTATATTTTGGAATTCATTAGTTCACTCTGAAGCTTTTTAAGTATCAGGAGAAGATGAATTCAAATATAATTTGATATTTTAAAAATAAGGAATAACAACTAAGAGTAAATTTCTTTCTTGTTTTAAGATATTTCTCGTCTCTAAGTGACATGAAATATGACAGCTGAGTTGCCACAATAGTACTTGAAACAATATGCCCTAATATCTTATTCATAATGCATAACTGAGAAATAAGTTGTCCCAAGTTACTAAAGTTGAATTTATATACCTCAAATTTCACTATCAATGTAAAACTGCTGACCTTTGCATTCATTTGGTCTGCACTCTTAATTTTTGAAAAAAAATTGTTTTCACTGGAATTTCCTGTCTTTATTGTCATCTACATGAATCCTTTTGTAAAGCTAGTAAATACTAGGTTTTCATTAAATTCTCACTCTTGAGTGATACTATGCAATACTTACATTTTGTGTGGATTATTTCACAAACTATAAATATTTCCAGTTCTGCCCATGTGACAGAGAGAGTGGTGAGTTAAATTGATTGATTTTAGGACCTCCCCATGGGAATAGTGGATCGCACTTCTGGGTATGTCAGTGGCATGGGGTTGAGGGTCTACATCTAATTTCTTGTCCCTTCCTCTCTCACACTTTATCCCTACTCTGCTTTCTGGCTGCCAGGAAATATGCATCTTTGCTTCACCATGGCCTTCCACCGTGTTGTTTCTTCCTTGGAACTACTTCATCATTGACTGAATCCCTGGAAACCATGAGCCAAATTAAAACTCTCCTTTAAATTGTGATTGAGGGTATCTTGCCCCTGTCACAGGAAAGCTGACTAGTACAATCCATTTTTTCAAAAAATGAATTTTATCCTTTTTAAAGATAAACACTATTCCAAAACATATATGCCACATTTATTTGTGCATTCATTAACTAATAAACTTTTTTAAAGTTTCTGGAATTTTGCAAATAGTGTTGCAATCAACATTGAAGAGCAGATGTCTCCTCAACAAATTGATTTCAGCAGTGGAATTGTATGATTGATTTACTTTTCAGTTTTTAAGGACTAGCCATACTATTTTCTATAATGTCTGTAATAAATTAAATTTTCAAAGTTGATCTTATAGAACTTGAGAATAGAGTAGCAGATACAAGATGCAGGGGAAAATAGGGCTGGGAAAATTTGATCAATTGATACAATTAAAATGGAACAAGTTTTCTGCTCTTAGTTGAGAATGAGATTTCACAGTGAGTTGTCTATAGATAATAGCATGAACTCCATATTCCAAAAAATAGAAAAAAATATTTTGAATGTTTTTATTACAAAGAAATTATAAACATTTGAAGAGATAGATATATTTAACTTGATTTATATATTATACAATGTATACATGTATAAAACTATCATAGAATCCATTAATCTATGTTTTTATATTTCAATGTAACAGATAATATTAAATTAAATTTAGTCTTAAATTTCAATGTTATATAGTGTTATTATTTTATAATAATTGAAATAATTAGTTATATACAGAATTCTAAGATGACCCTTATGGATGTATTTGCTCTTTTAGTTTGAAAAGATCTATATATATGACAGAATGTATGTTTTACGATTACTTTTATGTGGTAAAGATGAAAGCATTTTGCAGATCGAATTAAGATCTTAAATAAGGTGATTATTAGTCAAACAATACATTATTCTGTTTGGAGTGTGAAGACTTTAAAAGAGGCATTGTGTCCTCTCCAGGTAAGAAAGATTCTTCTGGTTGTTTTGATAAATGTGAGTGCCCATATTTTAAGGATTCATGGGACTTTAGAACCAGAATTGTGGGAAAGTGGGTTGGTCTATAGGAGCTGAGTAGCATGCAGCCAATTACCATAAAGAAGCCACCACCTTCAACTACAGACTAGCAATGAAATAAAACCCCCAAACATCACAAATGCATGTGGGGAAAAAATATTCTGGAAACAACTATATACATGACAGTACATATATACCTGCTGATCCCTTCATTGCAGTCTAGTGAGATCCTGACTGGATGAGCCAGTCAAAGTATACCCAACTCCTCAACCACAAGAACAATTAAAATAATACATTTGTATTGCTCTAACGTGTCACATTTCTTAAAATTTGAATATATTATATAGTCAACTAAGCTAAGACAAATAAATAATTATTCAAAAATCATCAATATAAAATTAAGCATATGTTGATTTCCCTTTCTAAATTGTTTATAGTTTAACTTACATTTTGTGTTAATATTTTGTATGATTCAAGCAGAATCAAGTGAGACACAACTATGCTAGATCTCTGAAATGAACAAACTTAGATGATGAAAAAAGACATAAGTATTTGTCTTTGAAAACACTTTCAAGTGTGAAGTTTATAGGGGAAAAATAGATTCAGAACTCATACTAAAGAAGAAAAATAATACACCAAAGTAAACACTTTGATTTAAAGCAAAATTGCTTCTGACCATTTTAGAAAACAAGGGGATTAACTGACTGGAATCTATATAAGAATCTGGCCAGTATATTCCTATGTGTCATTAATGACAATTCCCAAGAGAAATTTTATCAATGTGCAGTACCCATCCAAGATAGGATTACTTAAAAATATTACAGAATAGTTTTTGTACATTTCTTTGTAAAGTGAACAAAAATAAATTGGCCTAATTAAAAAATATTCTCAGTAAACAAAATTTACTTACTAAATTATAATTTCCCTTGAGAGCTCCCCTTTTAAAATAATGTGTGGTTATGTATATTTAGAATAGCATGAGCACAGAACAGCACAAGGGCCTTAACAGGAATTCTAATTATTATAAGAAGAATTTATGGAGAAGGCTTGACTAGTATATTTGTGTGAGTCTGTTTTCTCTTACAACAAAATATCTGAGGCTAGGTAACTTAAAAAGAAAAGAGAAAATTTTACCTCACAGTTCTGGAAGTTCAAGGATACAAGGCCAGGTCTCGTGAGTAATTGTAGGAGTACATTTGAAAGGAAGATATCACATCAGAAGATAGAGAGGAAGAGCAGATAGAATGTGGCCAGGTTTGTTTTTCATAGAGACTTCATATGGGAACTCTGTATTGGGAAAGGAACTACCTTAATCTCTCGCAAAGGCCCCAACGAGACCGCTAATGTCCCACCAGCCTTCTCCTCTGACAAGCTTCTAGCTCCTCTCCTCTTAATATCGAAACACGGATGACATTTCCAAACCATGACCCTTGGGAAACAAAACCACACTTAAACTATAGCGGTGCTGGAGTCAACAAACAATAGGAAATACATTCCAGTCTGGGCATTATTTGCATTATCTTTTGAAAATTTAAAGGGAGTAGCAGAAGTCTAAGGAAACTGGTTAAAATCTGTACTGGATGAATCAATCGTGAGCAGATTGGAAGGACTGTTTAATAGTATGTCTAATTGTCAGCAATTTATATTCTGGATATATAAGATAAACTGACTGAGATAATAATATTTAATAAGATGAGTTCATTATGTTAGAGAAGTTTTATGAGGGAGAAAGAAAGAAAAAAATAGGTGGATTTGGGGCTGGAAAAGCAAAACTGATCTAAGATCCAGGTTGGTAAGTATGGACCAAAAATATAGATTCCCTATGGATATTATTAATCTTAGTTCATGTTTATGGAATATAATGTTTACTAAAAAGAGAAAAATTCAAAAAAATACTTCCAGAACTGCTATAGAAAGCAGCAAAAATCATAGCATAAGTCTGTTTAAAGTGAGGGGGTGTATTGTATCTTTTACTCTAATAAATTTTATTTAAACATTTTAAAAGATCTAGATTACAATGCAAATCAAGATTCCAATGGGGTCTCTGTAAGTGGGAGGACTGAGGAGTCTTCTCCTTTAGAATAGGATACCATTATTAAACACATTTCTCCACATTTGTGAGCTGCCAAATAGTTCTGTGATCAGTTAATTTTAGCAAGATATAGTACGAATCCAAAGTGAAGAGCAAAGACTTTGAGCTTCTAAATCCTAAGGAAAGTTATGGTAGGGGTTGAAGTTATATTTTAATTCCTAACAGAACCTGCCTTTTAGTTTATAGTTGTCCAACAGAACCTGATTGAATCATCCGGAAACTGAAAACTGAGAGGAGAATCTTGGTGATGAGATGAGAAAAGATTTGGAATCAGACTGGTGTTTTATGAATCTGAAGACATCTAGAAACACTTGTTATGAACACTAGAAAAAAACAGACAACATGATAGGTAAATGGACAATTACCTAAAAATTTAACAACTTGTAAATAGAACTCTGATTGCTTTCTACCTATTATTGGAAAATATCAATAATTATGATGCCTAAACCTAAATCCTGGAATGTTTTATAAACTGTAAAACTCTAATTTAGTAAACATTTTGTAATTTAATACTGTCTATTAAAAAATGGGCATAACCTATTAGTTAAGGTTATCAAAGATATATTAAAATGAAATATTGCTGGTCAAGTTTTGATAACTTTGTTCACCAGGAAACTGACCTGATTTTGTACCTCAGAATATTTATAACATAAATAGTCATGGACAATATCCATTAGGAAAAGCCATTTGTGAAATCAAACATACAGTGTCCATTAAAAGTCACATCACAATTTTACTTGAGATTGGTGGCTGGATTGAAATATAAGTATTTAGTTTCTGATTATTCTCTGGCAAAATAACCTCTTGCTCATCACAACTGATTTTCATATAGGCTAACTTCTAATATATGAACACATCAAAATGTGACTTCCAGCTTATGGTATATTTAGCAATTTTTAATCCACTCCAGTGGATGAGTACTCAAAAACCTCAATTTAAGATTATTGTTTGTAATACCCTTTGTTAAATTTAAGTATAATAGAGTGCTAGACAAGGGCTAGTATTTTATTATCCATAGTAATTCCTGTGAATATAGTGTCAGTTTAATTATATATTTTTCATAACAATCTCCCATTGTATTATTATTTTTTTCCAATGCAAAACATTTAATGTTTGTCAAATATACAGTTATTAGAATTATATAAATATTATTTATAAAAATTGGTATATCACATTAGATGATTCTACAAAAAAAATCTTGGTAGCAATTTCTTTTTTCTTTCTTTTTTCTTTTTTTTTTGATACCAGGGATCAAACTCAGGACCTTGTGCTTTGTGTGACAGGTGGCGGAACCACTGAGCTAAATCCCCAACCCTCCCACTGTATTATTTTGTGGGGAAAATATATGTGCAAATTTTGAGAGGATTGGAAATTTTAATTTAATTTTAAGACCTCCACGATATCCCAATATCTTCAATGTAATTGTTGGTTTGCTCCTTATTCCATTATAATATCTTATAAAAGCTAGAGTAATTCAATATTTGCCTATAGGCAGATTACAAAATAATCAAATAACAGGGTGCTGAACACTTGTACATCTTCTCAGCTGCCAGGTACATCTACTAATATGATGATGTGTAGGGTTTTGTATTATGGACTAATTGGGGAATTTCCTCTTTTTCAGGATGCCAATAGAATTTTTTTTAACTGAAATGGTGTAATTTTGTGTTCCTAATATAGTTAGGAATACAACTCTCGCACATATAAACTATAGAGACAGGTGAAGTGGAAGTTTATTTCCTTCTTCCCAGACATATCAACATGATATCATCAATAAAACAAACCAACATGTTCTCACTTATAATGCTAAGTTTATAAGTCTCTCTGGGGAATACTTGGAGAAGAGAAACAAATGCCTTTCAGTAAAAAAACTAAAAGGACACTTCAGCACCTGTTAGGTCAAAGCATTTGTTTTTTACTTTTTTTCTATGCTTGTTACATAAATCAGAGCTTAGCACATTCCTACAAAGGACTAAAGAGTAAGCAAGCTTTACAGATTTAAGATTCTGTTGGGGAAACTCAAGTGGGCTATTAGAATGTCTAAGCACCCTGGGGACAATATGTAAATGAAAGAGTGTTGTTATGTTCCAGAAAAACTTTATTTACCAAAATAGACATGAGTCAGGTTATCCTCTTGCCCACTCCCTTTAGAAACATATAGATAAATAAATTTATCAGATTAATAGTACTAGTCTAATTTCCAAATTTTTATCCCCCGGTCCAAAAAAGAGAATGTGTATTCATAATGGCATCTCTAATAAAAGGTATGGCTTAATAAAGGTTAAGAGTTACGGTGACATTTTCAAGGCCTTTTTTTTTTTTTTTTTTTTTTGGTACCAGAGATCTAACTCAGAACCTTGCGTTTGTGCTTGCGAGGCAGGCAGCGGAACCACTGAGCTTAATCCCTGGCTCAAGACCTTCTATTTTTAAAATTGATTTTCTGTATTCATTTTGTCAAAAAGAACAATTAAATAGATGTTTAAAGAATTTTTTAAAAACCTTGCATATTCTACACTTTTTGTAGCTATATGATATTTAAGACTAAACTTCAGATTAAATAAAGGCATTAAAAAGGCAAATTTATGCTAATAGAATAGATATTTTCAATAAAAGCATTGTATGACCTATGTCATGCTAAGATAAACTCTACTGGTGACATTTGACCTAAGTAGGTGTGTATATGTATTACACATATGATGTAAAATATAAGTGCTTAGACATTTCTTCATGATACTTCTTAAAACACATTTTAAAGTTGACAGTGTGCAGACTGTGTTGGCTGTTGAGTCCATCAATTCCAGCAATTTAATGAAGTGAGATCTTTCAGCTAGGGTGGCATACATACTACTGTGTCTAGGAATCAGGTCCTGTGATGTTGAACTTCTTAGCATGTGGACGTGGATTTGGAAGCCAGAACCCCCAGTTTATTACCTGTTGCTGCAAGAACCCTCATTTTTTTATCTTAAAATGTCAAATCAATTTGATAATTTTCTGGGAATGTCAGAACATGAAAAAGTGAAATTGGGATACTCTCAACAAATGAGTGAATATGTATACTTGATTTAAAGGTTAGAACAAGGAGGTCCTCAGGGATAATCCCATTTATCTCCTGATAAGGGGTATAGTCACTCTAGTGGACTGAGGTTCCATACTGGAACTGAAGTTAAATTGTGAGTTTCCTGGTTAGTGAGTGGGAGTTCCCTTTGGGAAAAGATCACATCTATGATTTGTATGAATATTTATGTTGTAATAGCAACAATTATTTGGAGATTAATCTATGTTTTTTTCAAAGCACTTGAAGATTTTGCATAGGTTCCACAACAGGAAGGGGCCATGAGTCACAGAGCATTAGGGTTCCCGTGGTGACCTACTTGTCTTCAATTATGAAAACCTAGCTTTCTCAGTTCCTTAGATGCCTTTTGTTTTGTTACCTGTTGATTTTCTTCTTGAATACCAGGCATTTTCAGTCAGATCTCTGCATGCGAGACTGCTCCCTGCTCTCCTGCCTTTCATAATTATCATGATACTTTAATTTTCATGATTCTTGTTAGCAATTGCTCATGCTAACTCTAGGTTTCTCCCATTTATTCTAGAACTATAGACTCAATTTTAATTTTATCCTCTTCTACTACTAGCATTTCTGTAGCAAGCACAACTATAAACATTTTTTTAAACAATCGAGTGCGAAACTTCTCCCAAAAGTTTCTCATGGAAAAGGTTCAATGTGGTAGGTGGAATAATGTTCCCCTCTGAACCATCTACATCCTCATCTTTAGTACCTGAGAGTATGTTACTTGATATGCAAAGGCAGCTTTGAATATGTTATTGCACTGAGAATACTGAGATGAAGTGTTTATCCTGGATTATCATTTTCCATGTGAGCCTAATCTAATTATCCAAGTTCTGGAAGCAGAAAACTTTGTCAGCTCTGCTGAGATGTGATGCCAGAAGCATATCAGAGCATGTGCTACTATGGACTTTGAAAATGAGAGAACTAGAAGTGAATGAAGACGGGCAGCCATTGGAAGTCAGGAAATGAAAGGAAGTCGACTTTACTGAAAACCTAGCAAAACACATGTCTGGTTTCTATTATACAGAACTTTAGGAGAATATATTTGTGTTAGATCTACCCATTGAATGTCAGGCAATTTGTTGTAGTATCTATAAGCAGAAAAAGAAGGGTTTTTAAAATTTTAAAATATACATATTATGTATTATTTAATATTTATGTCCTCTATATTTTTAATGTCTTAATGATAAAATTTGGGTGGGTTTTTGTTTCTCTCTATATTGATCTGCATGAACACTTCTTCTTTGTATTAAACATATATAAGATAAGCTGAAGTTCAGGCTACATCTTGACTTTTTGACTGAAAGATTCAGACAGACAGCTAAATTTTCATTAGGCATTTTGTTATCAATACAGACAATGAAATAAACATTAAAGATAAGATGGCAGATCTTCATGATTCTTGCCACACACAAAAAGGGATGTCACAAAAATAAAAGGAGGCAAAAACTGCAGTAGTTGTGACCTACCCTGTTGCAGAAGTGCTCACTCTAGAACGAGCAGAGTGTTTTATATTCCTCAGCTCAAAGATCATGGTGCAAAGGACCCTGCCTCACGAGAGGCAAGGAGACAATGAGAAACTGTCTGCAAAATCCTAGTGGGATACATGACATAAAGGTAAGGGGCCTTGGGGGAACTCCGTACAATCTTCACCTTCTACTCTGGGAGGATCAGACACAATACAGAATGCCTGGTACTCTGAACAAGAGGGAACATTCTTAGTCTCTCTTTTTTTTTGAGATTGCATATTGTAAGAAATTTGAAAATTCTACAATTAATAAATAATGCATTTTAGAATAAAGCCAACAGAACATAATACAAAGTGAATGGAGAAGGCCTGGGTTTTAGCTCAGTGGTTCTGCCACCCGCCTTGCAAGTGCAAGGTCCCAATTTCAATCCCTGGTACCAAAATAAACAAACAAACAAATAAAAAAAACTAAAGTGAATGGAGAAATGGAGTTCCTTCATAAATGTATAAAATTAGTCATTTTAAATTACTCTCACTAGCTTTAGCTGTAAGAAAAGCTATTAATTGTCTTTGTAGAGTTAATTTCCATTATGTACCTTCTTCTTACAATTGAATGCAATCATGTGAATATAAAAAATTAACTTTTATTACTTCTACCCTCATTATTTACTAAATAATGAAAAATACATTAAATAGCTGATAATTGTTAAAAATGTTGGGGTGTATAGTTTCCATATATAATTATTTTAATGAGTGTCATGAACTTAGGGTCATATTTGAATTATATTTTGAAGCTATAGTATGTGAGTTTAAAGATATGGTGGTACACTCATGTGTACTATATATTAAATCTTTACTCTTAAAATTAGCTAAAATTTATCTTTAACCATTCTCTTATTGTGAAGATGCTCAAAACTGACAGAAGCTCAAAAACACCACTTGGTGAAAAGCTTCTTGAAATACTACTTAAAATACCAGGATGATGTTTAAACTCCATGTACATGAGGCTACTTACCTAGACCAAATTCCCCTAAGAAAGTTTCTTACAAGATTATATATGAGGATATAGGCTAATATTCACTAATTCTTGTTCCTACCATGGGCAAAGGCAAGAAATCACATGAAAAACTGGAAAACTTAAAAAGTTATCTGTATGAAGGCATCAGGGATCTTTGAAATTTTACAGACTCTATTTTTTAATTAACTTGTATTAAATTCTAATAGGATTTATTATAATTGTACTCAATCAATATTTTTGCCCCCTTTCTTATTATAGTTAATTTGTCTCTTCCGTGGTAATGAATTTTTAAAAGAAATTTTAGCTAATAATTGGCCTACTGCATTTGCCTAGGTATTAGAACTTTCACAGTAAGCTCTTTATTGTCTCAATTCAGATCTTCTGTTCTCTGTAATGATATCAACAGCAAATACCTGTCCTTAAACTTTTAATGTTGTATTTAAGACTTCTATTTTTAAATTTGTTTACATACGTTTTTGAACATGATTTGATCAGAATCTCTGTGCTTGTAGTAGAAGTCCTATCTAGCTTCACAACTTTATTCTTCTGCGTTGCAAAAGACCAACTTTCAAATTTTATGAATACAACAGAAATAATTTTCTTCATTAAAGCTGGGAATGAATAGGCTTCTGAAATTAAATGATAGCTAAGTAATGAGGAAGTCATTATGTCAAATTGTGTGTTCAGAATGTCCATAGGCATTTCAATTTTGTTGTGAGAATTTAATAAAATCAGTTCTTCCCAATTAAGTTTATAAAATCACAGTTTTCTGATTTTTATCCACAATTCTGAAGAAAACAAAAGTAACTGTCATTTTTTCCTTGTAGAAGCACATGATAAAAAAGTTAATAGTTCTTCCATTTTATAGCCAAAGTATGTGGAAAATTTAGCTGAGTTTATAAAATTGGGAAGCAGGGTATATGGGATCATGAAGGGGCAGATCTATCATCTGAAATGACTTACCTCATATGTTGTGAACTGGTAAGGTTTAGAATTATCAACGAATGCTTTTGTGTTTGCTCTTAATAGAGCAATAAATCCATCACTATATTTAATTTTCATTTCAGATATTTCCTAAGTTTTCTTTTCTCTGAGAACAAAGATCTTTCTTTGTTTACAAAAGTGAAGCTGATGTGTTCGTCTGGATATGGATACTTAGATATAAAACTAGCTGTTACACTATTGTTTATCTACTTGGGCACAATCCATTTGTAGCAATCGAGAATGACTGCTGTTATATGTTTCCTCTGTACTTTTATAAGAGCTTTCTAATGTTTTAAAGGTTAAAAAAATAGGTGAGGAAATTGAACCCATAAAATAACTGAAAATCATAAAAGGCTGAAATTGTCAGAAATACACCAACTCAAGAAGAGGCTCTGAGGACCTTTACAGAATGGTTTGCCTCTCCCTTAGTACTTAACCACTCAAAGTTCTTATTTTAATGATAATATTGTGTATATTTTCATGGTGAAATTACTAATACTAGAAGTGACATTAGGAAAAAAATAATAAAAATGTTTCCTTTTCAAATTGTAGAACAGAGTCCAATATATGGGAAAGATGATATGATTCTAAATAAAATGGCAGTATCTTTGAGATAGCCAAAGCATAATACTGTTTCCATCAATTAGGGTATAAGATAGGTAGATAGATAGATATACACTCTTCTGTTCTATATAAGTATATTTATGGAAAGGTTTGCAAAACAATTTTTCTTTCAAATTTTAATATTTCACTTCTATTCTTCAGTAAGTGAATAGCAAAAATAAGGAATTAAAGGAAAATCAAAGTAATACAAGAAAATTTTCCTATCTCTAAACAGGTATATAAAGTTTCCAATTTTCAATGACTTGTTCCTACATTTTATCTACAGCCAAAATCCTATTTTGATAAATAAAATTATGTTTTAACAGTCCCATGGATCTATGAGTAACTCAACTTCTTTATTATTGATCTAATTTCTTATGATACATTTTTTAGAATGTCATTTTCACAGTTATACATGAGAAGTTTTCATTGTTTATCTCTAGATAACCTACAAAGAGCTATTTCTGTATTCATTACATGAATAAAAATATTTGGTAAAACTATTGAATGAATAGGTTGCCTTATTTCATTACAGAATAATATGTAAAATTCAGTAGAGGAGGGAAACATAAAAGACATCCTTTATTATAATGCATAAAGTCTGAATATCAGTGTGGAAAAACTAAAAAATAAAAAAAACAACACAGCAAAATACAATGAGCACAGTATAGAATGAGAGGAATACTACTGCCCCCTAGTGCCCAATTGAAGATCGATAATGCCAGTGACGGGGATAAAATAAATGTGCTGCTAAATTGTTTTACAGTCTGGGAGAATTATTTAACCTTATAATTTCTTATTATTGTCTGGGTCTGTTGATTGGTAAGTGTCATTGCACTAAAATTCAAAAAATTGGATTCATTTTAAATTTGAATTATTTATTTTTAATTCCATGAGAATGTTAAAAAGATAGATTCACAGCCTTTCATTTTGAAATTTCAAGTAATATATTTGTACATAATTGTAATTCAGGAAAAATATTGGATGTAAAAGTATATCTAAGACCCAATACCAGCTTCATTTCTCAATGGTTTACCTTTAGAATATTATACGTATATAACAGGCAGAAATCCATGTTCTTATTATACTGAACACATCACAATTTTTATTTTGAATATAATTATAAAGTTTAAAAAAATTACATCTATCATTCTTACAATGCAAGAAATATTAATGTACATGTTCTCTATCTCAGTCTCCAATATAAGTGTATGGCATGAGTAATGGACATATAACTATTTCAAATGACTTTGACAATTCTATTCCATTTCAGGGTCGTTTTACTTGGGATAAGAGAGGCTGTATTTAAAACGTTAATCATAATAAAAAAGTTCACCAGAGAAAGCACTGTAGAATTAAATGGGAAATAATATGGGTTTAGCTGTGAATTCATTTCTCACTTTCAAGAGCACTGCACTCTCTTAGGGTGTTACACTGCAGAGGATTAAACTATCTTGCGATGCCACTTCTGTCCTGTCAATTTGACATCAAAGAAAAATTCATAACACTGTTGATGAGGCTGGGGAAAATGGAATCTCATCTGTTGTCAGTAGGGCTCTTATGGAGGAAAATTAGTAGCACTGGAAAAAATTACATGTGCATTCATCTGAGTCAACAGTCTGAAGAGAAATATACCCACAAATATGAAACAAAACATGTACAAAGTTTGTTTCACAGTATTGATTCATGACACTTGCTCAACTCTAATTGTAGCATGATTGGATAGTTTCAGTCTAAGAAGTAGAGTATCGCTTCTCAGCCTTTTGGCTAAGATCAAGTGTAAGAAATAGTGAGAGTATTAAAGAGTTCTCTTTTCTTCTAAATACTTCATTCTAATGTGAATATATAGAAACTTAGACACAGAATTTTACATATTTAATATAAAGTTGCATTCAGAGGAGAAATTATAATTTAATTGAATAAAATTAAATGAAGAAGAACTTAAGTAAATTAGGTGTGTAACATTTAAAATAGCCATGTAGAGGAAATAATTTTATCTCAATGAATTTGGAACATAGTGTACTAATACTACACCCTTCATGTAGTAGTTTCTAAAAACAAAAATCCATTGTAGTTTGTCACGTTTACAGTATTGCGATTTGTATGGTAATGTTAAAACTAATAGATATTTAATTTTCATATAATTATATATATATATCTGTAGGGTACCTACATCCATTGATTAAATGAATTAGAAATTACAGATAAAAAAGGTGTAATAAAAACATTTTCTTGAACATATGGAGATTTTTTTCTTGTCATTAGTTCATCAACAAATCAATATAATAATTACTAACATTTTGTTTACACTTTATTAGGCATTATAAGTAATCAAGAAATGATTTAATTTACACAGAATGTTGTGCATATTTTAAGTCACATATTACAATTCATTTAAGGAACTTGAGTGTCCACAGACTTTAGTACCTCTGGTTGTCCTGGAACCAGTTATCCATCTATCCTGCAGGACAATTATAAAGAATATACAAATATTTCTATTTTGTTATATGTAAATACATTTATATTATATAATGAATGTCCAGTAAATTACTTTAAATAGTAATTAATATTTTCATTGTCCTTATAGTGAATACAGATAAAAATATTGCATATACACAATTGGGACTAAGTGCTATAATTTGAATTTGTGCACATTAGCACAAACTCATAGTCCCAGGCCTAAAAGCAATGGCATTCCTGTAATAATTATAGAGCTAGCACCTAGATCATTATCTTTAAATGCCATTGTGTTTAAATGCCATTTGTATTTAAATACCATTAAGTACTAAAACATTGAGCTGACCCTAAAGAAATGGGTAATGCCAAGTATGAGCAGTAAAAATACACCATGAATCTAGATTTTTTATAATTCAAGAAGACACACAAACTAATAGTAACTAATCACATCTAAAGAACTCAGAAGAGAATTTAAAGAGATTATTACATTATAAATGGGATATTTTCAACATTAAGAAAATAATTAATGTGATTAACTCTAACACATTGAAATGAAGAATTCCATGAACCTCTGATGGTGATTTAGAATAATGGCTGGTAGAACATATAACTAGAAGGAATACTTAAAATTTTTCATTTTACAGCTTTCAGTGTAATTGGAAACTCAGGTATTGGGAACCCCTGAAACGTTACCAGAAACCTCTGCAGTAGGCACGAGTCTCCTGCCTAGTGTACAACTCAGGCCTGGGGGGCGGGGGGCACTAAAATACAGAACTAACAGGGACAACAAGCAGGTTGCCAGGACAACCAATGCTGGTACAACCAAAAAATGCACTGGCCAATCCAGGCCATTGATTTTTATTAGTAATCAATAGGGGGAAAAGTGAGCTACATGCGAGGATGAAACTACATGCAAGATTGTGTAATTGTGCAGTTTCTATGGAAATCAATATAAGCATGGCTCATAAAGGAAAAAGGCAAAGCATACTTGAATTAGGAACAGAATAGACAAAATCTATGGCCGTAGTTAAGACATTGTTCTTCTAGTTAAGAAGGTTTTAGTTGAGGGAATGGAATTTGGATGTGAGTTTCTCTGACCTCGGCACATAGGCTTCAGTCAGAATCACTTCTATAAAAAAGCCAACTGTGGGTTTTACTCTGCACAGCCTGCACTGTTCACAGCCTGCTTTGGGCATAATCTGTATTGCAATCTCCCACACTCAGGCATAGATTTCTTGCTAGGTGATTTACTTAAGTGGAACCAGGAGTTTAGAATTAGATTAGATTTTACAGGGATTCAAGGAAATAGCACATAACAACATGAGAACCCAATCAGAAAAAGACCAAAGACAACTACACTGTATATGAAAATTGACTTGATTTCTTCACAAAATCAATATTTCACATTTCTACACCAACTACTGAGGAGATTGTTCAATTTTAAAAGTGGCTAAAATTGATTTAAAGATGGTAATGAACTTGACGTTGTAGTAGTCCAAAATATTGTAAGCAATACCTGTATAAGAAATGTACATTAGATTTTATTTTGGGATCACGGTTAACTACCATAGAAATAATTGTGATTTGTAAGAGAATGTCATATGTTTATGGAGAGAACACAAGCATAATACACTATTATTATAAAATATATATCTAAATATTTCATTCTTGGAAAAGAATTCTCACTATTTCATACATTTAATATGGAATATAGTCTTTTTTTCTCTCTAAGGATATTAAAGTAAAAATATATCATTTAGGGCCGGGATTTAGCTCAGTGTCCCCACCACCTGCCTCGCAAGCGCAGGGTCCCAAATTGGATCCCCAGTACCAAAATAAATAAATAAATAAATAAATAAATAAATATATATATATAATTTAAATAAACAGCAGAAAATCATATATTTGGCAAAGTTAAAGTTATTCAGAATTCTGGAATACTGTAAAGCTTCTATGTAAATCATTTTTAATTTAACTATACAAGTTAATAGATGAATACACTAAAAGCATAGATTGCTATAAAAATGATTAATAGATACATAATATAGATATAAAATATAACATAATACCATACAACTGGGGGGAGGAGTAAAAAGACAAACTCCATATGCAATAGAACGTGTCATCAATTTGTTTTTTGTTAGTTTGTTTTTGGTACCTGAGATTGAACTCGGGTCCTTGCGCTTGCGAGGCAGGCGGCTGAACCACTGAGCTAAACCCCCGGCAATATGCTATCACTTTGAAATATGCTATTTTAAATATAAAAGTTTTCATAGAAGCTTCGTATTTCTTAGTATGAAGAAATTTCTAGTACATACAAATGACACAGAGAAAGGAATCAAAATATACAAAAATTCCATAAATCACATGTGAAAAGAAAAATATTTGAAGGAAAATATTAAAAAGAATTAAAAATATATTCAACAGTAGGCTTCGCTAAATAAATTCTCTCTCATATATACTAAATGGGAAGCGAAGGATTAGAAAAAAATATTTTAAGCACATGGTAACCAAAAGAGAACAGAAGTTAATCATACTTAAATAACGCAAAATAAGTTTTCATTCAAAATCTGAAACAAGAGATAAATACTGTCACACTATTGTGATAAAATATATATTCATCAATAATTAGTAATAATTGTGACTATTGAAGCACCCAACACTAAAGTAAATACTAGTAGATCTTAAAGGATAAATTGATTGCAATATAGCAGTAGAAGGGGATTTGAGGGTCCCTCTTTCAACAATTTACAGACTCTCCAGACAGAAAACCAATAGAGGAATATTGGATATGAGTTATACTTTACATCAGAAGAATGCAACAGATGCATATAAAAAGAACATTCCACTCAGTAGCAATAAGGGGCACATTCATTTTAAGGGCACATATTCCAGGAGAGAGTAAATGTTAGGCTACAAATCACATCTTACCAAATTTAACATTCCAGACAAATCAGTAACATATTTGAAATGTAATGAACTAGAACAAGAAATAGTTCCATGACATAAGCTTTGCAATGATATTTTGGATATGACCCTAAAAATAGAATTAAAAAATTAAAAACTTAAAAAGTGAGCCTGCAACACACTAAATTCTTTCAGCCTAGAAAAGGAAATAGTCAACAAAACATGAAGGCTATCTACAGAATGGGAGAAAACATTTACCAGACATACATTTGATAAGGGATTAGTAGTTAAATGAATAAGAAATATAAAATTCAGTTGCCCAAACAGCAGAAGATCAAACAAAATAACTAAACAAAAAATAAATCCAAAAATAAATCATGCGCTTAAAAATTATGAAAGGCTCTGAATTTAGTTTTCCAAAGACATACAAATAGGCAACAGATGCATCACTTATGACCAGGAAAAGGTAAATCAAAGACAGAACCTAATCAGGTTCACATCTTTAGAAAGTGTATGCAAAATAATTTACACCCTAGCCGTTTTTTGGGCACTCTGGAAAATGAATTCTTAAAGGAAGGTTGTGAATTGGATATCTTTTATTTTTTGCATTTTCTGAAGTTTATGGGTACATTTTATGTATACAATACAGTTACATTCATCATTGTGATCTTGTACCTTTACATGACATATCTTGGTTTTTTTTTTCCCCCCATTCCCCTGACCTCCCTTCACCCACGCCACCCTTCCCTATTTACAAAGACTCTGTTTCCATTTTTTTCCTTGTCTCATATTTTTCTTTTCCCTTCTTTCCTTTCCCCTACTGCTCCAACTTCCCTTGCTTCTTTAGACCTTTTTTTCCTATTACACAATATCAATTATATATTTTGATCCTTATTTACACTATTAGTTTTTCACACCAGAGAAACTCTTCGGTATTTACATGTGTGTCCTATTTGTTTCACTTAAGAGTATGGCCTCAATGTGCATCCACTTAGCTATAAATATCTCTAGTTTCTTGTTCATTGTGGCTGAGTTGTACTCCTTTTTATAAAACAAAAAACAAAAAGCCACATCTTTTGTATCCAGTCTCTAGTTGATGCGGAATTGTGCTGTTTCCAAGTTTTAGCTATTACAAACTGTGCCGCTATAAACATGGGTGAGCATATATCACTGTGGTATGATTCTTTTAATTCTTTTTGGAAGATACCCAGCAGGGGAATAGCTGGGTCAAATGGGACTTCTAATCCTAGTTGTTTGAGTTATCTCCATATTGATTTCCACAGTGGTTGCACCAGTCTACGTTCCCACTAACAATGAAGAAGGGTTCATTTCTCCTCAAAAGCATGTATTATTGGTTGATTTCTTGATAGCAGCCATTCTTTGTGGGGTGAGGTGGATTCTCAGTGTTGTTTTCATCTGCATCTCTCAAATGACCAGTGATGTTGAACATTTTTTCATATGATCATTTGCTGCTTTTACTTCTATGAGAAAATGTCTGTTCATTTGAGATGCCCATTTTTAAATTGGGTTTTTATATTTGGGGGTATGATTTTTTTTAGTTCTTTATATGTTCTATATTGCAGATCTTTGTCTGAGGAACAGCTGGTAAAATTTGTTTCCCACATTGTAGGTTATCTTGTAGCTCTGTTTGTGGTTTCTCTTGCAGTGCAGATGCTTTTTAAAAAGATGAGATCCTAGTTGTTGATACTTTGTGCTAGTTCCTGTGCCACTGAGGATTTGTTCATACAGTTTTTTCCTATGCCAATGTCTTTGAGAGTTCTACCTAACTTACCTTCCAGCAAGCTTAGTGTTTCTGTTTTAATATTTAGATCTTTAATCCACTTGGATTTCTGTTTGGTGAATGGTTAAAGATAGGGGTCTAGTTTTAATCTTTGGCAAGTTGATATCCAGTTTTTCCAACACTATTTACCAAAGAGGCTATCTTTCCTTCAGTGAGGATGATTGGCTCCATTGTCAAAGATGAGGTAGCTGAATTTGTCTGGAGTTGTTTCTGCATTTCAAATCTATTTCACTGATCTTTGAGTCTGTTTCTTTCCCAGTACCATGTGTTTTATCACAGTGGCTTTGTAGTATAATTTCTTCAAGTTGAGGATTGTGATACATCCTGCCATGTCTCTGTTTACTAGAATTGCTTTTGCTGTTCTAGGTGTCTTCTGCTTCTAAATGCATTTTTGGATTGTTTTCTCTAGTTCTGTGAAATATACTGTTGGGATTTCAAAAGTGATTGCATTGAATCTGTGTAGCAGTTTTGGAAGTATGGCCATTTTCACTATATTCATTCTTCCTACCCAGGAACAGGGTATGTCTTTCCATTTTTTTATATACTCTTCAATTTCTTTTTTCAGAGTGTTGTAGTTCTCCATGTAGAGTTCTTCTGCTTCCTTCATTAGATTGATTCCTAGATATTTCATTTTTGGGGATGCTACTGTGAAAGAGATTGTTTTGCTAATTTCTCTCTGAGTGAGTCTGTTATTTGTGTACAAGAAGGCTATTTATTTTTGAGTGTTTACCTTGTATCCAACTACTCTACTGAATTTGCCAATTAAATCTCTAAGTCTTTTGGCAGTTTTTTGTGTCTTCTGTGTAGACTATCATATCATCAGCAAACAATGACAGTTTAACTTCTTCCTTTCCTACCTTTATTACATTTATTTCTTTCTCTGGTCTAATTGCTGTGGGTAATGTTTCCAAAACTATACTGAACAGGAGTGGTGATAGTGGACATCCTTGGCTAGTTCCTGATTCATGAAGGTTTTCAGTTTTTGACCATTTAGTATGATGTTGGGTGTTGGTTTTTCATAGATGGCTTTTATCAGATTGAGGTAGAGACCTTCTATTCCAATTTTCTGAAGGGTTTTTTTTTATCATTAATGGGTGTTGAATTTGGTTGAATGCTTTTTCTGCATCTATTGAGATGATCATATGGTTTTTGTCCTTGACTCTGTTAATACAGTGTATTACATTTATTGATTTATGTATGTTGAAACATCTTTGCATCCCTGGGATAAATCTGACTTGGTTAGGGTGTATGATCTTCTTGATAACATTCTGTATTCCATTTTCCAATATCTTGTTGAGGTTTTTGTATCAATATTCATTAGTGAGATTGGCCTGTAGTTCTCTTTTTTTGTTGGGTCTTTCCCTGGTTTTGGAATCAAAGTAACACTTGGTTCCTGGAGTGAATTTGAAAGTATTGCTTCCCTTTCAATTTCATTGAAGAGTTTAAAGAGTAGTGGCAATAGTTCTTCTCTAAATATCTTAAGAATGCAGGAGTGAAGCCATCAGGACCTGGGCTTTTCTTTCTCGTAAATTTTTAATTAGGGCTTCAATTTTACTGATTGTAATTAGGGTGTTTAGAACTTTTATATCTTCTTTGTTCGACTTTGTTAATTCATATGTATCTAGAAATGTGTCCATTTCTTTTGGGTTTTCCATTTTATTAGAGTACAGGTTCTCAAAGTAGGTATTGATGATCCTCTGGATTTCTGCTGGATCTGTTGTGACTTCATCTTTTTCACTCTTAATTGCATGGATTTGAGCCTTTTCATTCATTTTTCTTTTACAAGGTTGGCTAAAACTTTATGGTTTTTATTTATTCTTTTGAAAAACCAACTCTTCGATTTGTTGACTTTTTGTATCATTCTCTTAGTCTCCATTGCATTGATTTCTGTTCTGATGTTTATAATTTCCTCCCTTGTATGAGCTTTGTTTTGTTATGTTCTTCTTTGTCTAAGAGCTTAGGATTCACCATTAGGTTGTTTATTTGAGCTTGCTCTATTTTCCTAGAGTGGGCATTCACTCCTCCTAGAACTGCTTTCATTGTGTCCCATAAATTCCTGCATGTTGTACTGGCATTATCATTAAATTGTAAAAACTATCTAATTTCTTCTTTAATTTCCTCTGTGACTCATTGGTTGTTCAGGAGAGTGTTATTCAATTTCCTTGTGTTTGTGAAGTTTTTGCGGTTTCCTATGGTATTGATCTCCAATTTAATTGCACTATGGTCTGATAATATGCACAGGATAATTTCAATTGCTTTGCATTTACTCAAACATGTTCTAAGAAATAGTATGTGGTTTATTTTGGAGAATGACCCATGTGAAACCCAAAACAATGTATATTTTGATTTTGTGGGGTGAAACACTCTATAGACATCTATTAAATCCATTTGTTCAAAACCTTCGTTCAGTGCCAGTATCTTGTTGTTGCATTTTGTCTAGATGATTTGTCTATTTGTGACAGTGGGGTATTGAGGTCCCCCACTACAATTGTATTAGTGCTTGTTTGGTTTTTCATGTCCCTTAATATTTGTTTTGTATAGTTGAGAGGATCAGTATTTGGTACATATATATTTATGATTGTCATCTCTTCCTCTTGGATTGTTGCCTTTACAAGGATGTAGTGACCTTCTCCATCTCTCTTAGCTTTGGTTTGAAATTTACTTTGTCTGCAAATAAGATAGCTATCCCTGCTTTTTTCTGGGATCCTGTCACATGGAGAACTGTTTCCCATCTTTTTACTTTCTGTCTATGAGTTTCTTTTTGAACTAGGTGTGTTTCTTGTATACAGCATATTTTTGGATTTTGCTTCTTAATCCATTCTGCCAGTCTGTTGGATATCTTGACTTTTAAAAACTGGAAAACTGGTTCAAGTTGGTTTATTAACTTATTACATTAACATGAGTACTGATGTACCTGCCAGAAAAGAATTGTTTCTCTTTAAAGAAAACAAACATAACTCAGAATGCTTATAATTCTTTATGCAAAATTATCAACAATCATCTAAATTTAATTGGTACATGAAGAAAATGAATCAAGAGATTCAATCAAGGGTTTCCAACCAAAGAAGAAAACTTTGCAATAGAATACAATGCATACAGGTTATGCAGACACTGGAATTTTCAAAAAAGAATAAAAAATAACTAGAAATAAAAAGAGAAGACACAGAAAGAAAAAGAAGACAGATGAAATGGACAATTTGACCAGTAATTTATTTTAAAATCACATAGATTTTCCATGACAAAATTATAAATTTAATTAACTAAATATGGGATCCCAATAGCAAATTGGATCAAAAAACTATACTAGAAATGGGAAGATATACATGCACAAAACACCTAAATATAAATATAGTAAAAAAGGAGAAAAGCACAAAAATATAAAAAGACTTGGGAAAAAATTCAAAGGAATAATACACATGAAATTAGAATCTTAGAAAAAGAGAAAGTAAAGAGGGAACAAAACATGGAAGAAAGTCACAATTGCTTTTCAAATAGATAAATTTATAAAGCATCCAATGTTTAAAAGAGGAAAATATAAATGACACGAAGATCTGAAAGGACTAAAATTTTCAAAATATTCAGAAAAAATGGTTATACATACATTTAAAAAAAAAACTACAAAATATCTCTTTGGTGATGTATTATACAAAAATTTAATACAGAAAATTAAATTTTATTCTTCAGAGCAGTGGTTTTCATAAATTAAAAAATGAAAATAATTATTCAGTGACACCAAAAGGCAATACAGAAACAAGCCAAATATATAATTTAAAAATCTATGAAAGTTTTATATATCTCCATTTCCATACTTAAGACTATAAAACATTGAAATATGTTGTTTAATCCAATAAATGGAAAGATGTATTTTCAAACATAAATTACAATAACATCAAAATATCAAGGGCTTATAATAAACTTAATGGAAATTAAATTTGAAAAATAGGCAACATTGATGAGAAAATTTAATGGTTAACAAAGTAAACCTAGTAATGTGCCATATTTATCTTTTGAGAAACTCAATTATATATACATATGCATATTTTTAAAAATATAAATTATAGACTTAGCACCCACAGAACTAATTTTTCTGAAAATCAACAAGCAGTTCCAAAATTCTTGTGAAGATACTCAAGATCAAATATAGTCAAAAAGCAATAGTAAAATGTACTGAGCAATAGTACCACAATGAAAAAGCTGTCATAAATCTAGAAAAATAGCACCAAATTGAAATTGGTTCAAAAATAAACTAATAGATAATTAAAGCAGAACAGATTTCCAGAAAAAAACTCTCAGTTAAGAATCGAGTAAGTAAAATCTGGAGAAAAAGTGCAACAGCTATCAATGAGTTAGGGTTTCTGCTTTGGTTCTTGGAAATAATCTAGTTTATCATTTTACCAACTGCTCTTCCTGATTATATATATATATATATATATATATATATATATATATATATATATATATAAGTTTTGATCACTACCATCTTGAAACTCACAGTAAATATCATCATGGGTCCTTCTTGGAGCATTGGATCACCCTGCTGATTTTCATACACATTTATGTTTCTGCAAATTTTAAATCTTTTTAGTGTCCCTCCTGCACTTATCACCTGAATATTTGGACTTTGTTCTCATATTTTCTGTGGCTTTTCTTCCTGATATTAAATCATGCCCTTGGTTCTGAATTGTTTCATGAATTACATCTTAGACTGATATCCAGCTTATTCTATTTGCTCTGCCATTTTGTATGGCTCTCCAACTGTGCCTTTTCCCGACACTTCCTGTCAGACTCAATCCTAGTTCTTTTGTTACACCACACTGACTTCTTTCATCAAACACTTAAATGGTTTTCACACAAAGCTTTTCAAAGCAAGACAGTCATTCAATAGTACTTAAAGCAGATGTTGGAAAAAACACATTTTACAGCTACAAGGTAAATTCAGAAGTACAAAAGAGAGACATAGCTAACATATCTCAATGACTGTAGGAAAGAAAAGTTCTGTACAAAACTAAAGGCCCAAAAACTAATGTAGACTGGAAAATTCACAAATGTGTTACATCTTTGAATTTAATTTCTCTAAATTAGTATTTTTAATACTTTAAAGGCAGTTTTTTTCTGAAAGAAAAAAAGTGTCAAATGTAAAAATTGGTAGATTTTTGTTTTGGTTTTCTACCAAGTTTTAAAATTTAAGTTTATTTTCTATGTTTTAAAATTTTTATATGTGTTTGTGGCTTTGTGTGTATGTGTTTTAAAAATTCTATTAACTACAAGGTATTAATTGGGTAGTAGATTACTAATTAGATAATAAACATATTTTGTTTAAGTGATAAATTTTGGGAAAGTGGAAATATATCTAAATAACTTAATATTTATGGAATGATGTTTTAAAATCACTGTTATAAGCAGGCCAGGCATGTGTCTCAGTGGTGCCACACCTGCCTGGAAAGCAGAAGATCCTGAGTTTTATTCCCGGTATAGAAAAAAAAAAAAGAAGCAAAATTACTGTAATAGATAACATATTGTTGCTAGGTATCTTCCCAAAAGAATTAAAAGAATCATACCACAGAGATATATGTGCACCCATGTTTATAGCGGCACAGTTTGTAATAGCTAAAGCTTGGAAACAGCCCTATTGCCCATCATCTGGAAACTGGATAAAAAAGATGTGGTGTTTTTTTGTTTGTTTGTTTTGTTTTTTATAAAATGGAGTACTTCTCAGCCATAAAGAATGAGAAACTAGAGTCATTTATAGTTAAATGGATGACTATTGAGGCCATACTCTTAAGTGAAATAAATAGGACACACATGTGTAAATACTGAATAGTTTCTCTAGTGTGAGAAACTGAGAGTGTAAATAAGGGTTAAAAGGATTAATAACGAGTAATGGATACTTTGAAATAGGAAAAGGTTCAAAGGAGTACAGGTGGTGGGAGGGGAAGGGGAAAGGAAAGAAAGGAAAGGAAAAATTATGAGAAAAGAAAAAAAATGGAAACGAAGTCTATGTAAATAGGGAGGGGTGGAGGGGATGAAGGGCACACAGGCAATGGAGAAAAGAAAGAACCAAGATACATCATGTACTCGTACAAGCATCCAATGATAAATGTAAATGTACTGTATACCTAAAATGTACCAATAAAAGAATTTAAGAAAAAAAAATATATTGTGCTGCTGTTTAAGATGATAGGGCTCAAAAGCTAGGGAGGCATTTTCATGTCTAATTCAAATTTGTTTAGTCCATTACTCTTAAATACTGGGTTTCCTGATTTTTTAAAAATTGTGAGAAATTATATACCCTGAATTAAATTATTTCAATTTCTCAGTCATGTAAAATGCAATTTTAGGGTATTATAATGGCAGATAAACCTTGTAGGATTATCAAATAATTGGTGATAACTATCAATGTTTTCAAAGCTAGAAACAAGTAAAAGAAAACAGTACACAAATTAAGTTTAAAAATTCATAAGCTTGTTATTTATACTTCTGGAAATCATTACTATGTTTGAACTAGTCAAATATCATTTGCTAAAATTCTCAGACAATCCATTGATATTTATACTATAAAATGTGTTTAGTGGTATTCCATGCAGAAATGCCATGAAAGAAAGCTCTGAATCAATAATTGATTTAAAGTCTTTGAACACAACACATTAAATATTCAGACAGAGAAAAAGTTTTTTCTGTGTTGAATATAGTGCTGTATTTTCTGGGCATGCTTAAAAAAATTGTGTTACTTTTTATTTAAAAATAATCTTAGTATTCATAAGTTAGATTTATATGCCATAAAACTTTACTATCAAAATATGTTATCAGGCAATAAAATCATTAATATGGAGCCATAAGTAGTAAAAAAAAGACTTGAATATCTATTACCAAGACTTGAAAAATACTAATATACTGATGACTTCGATTAATAAATGATGACATTTACTAACAGGATAAATAAATTACTATCAATCAGTTTATTGTTTTATAAATCTATTGAAAAAGAATTGAAAGTACCTTGCCACTGGTAATAATAATTTTCAGGAGATAAAGCTGTAGATGAAGGAAGGGTTAAGGGGTAACTTCAAAAATCTTATCATACTTATATAGTGCAAAGAAATTATGTATATGTAATTAAACAATACTCTTTATAAAGTGTATTTTATGTCTTTCTTCTTCAGAGACAAAATATAATTTCAAGATTTTCCTTAAAAAATAACATTTTTACTGAAAGATAAAGATTTTTCATTTAGAAATACATCTCCTTCAGAATAGCATTTCTATGATAATCATAATAAAAATAATTCTTTTTAAAATTTCTGTGAGAGAAGGCAATCACTAATGTTATATCTTACAGAGTCCACTAATTCTCAACCATGTTCTCATTTGATCCTCTTAAAAAATTCTTTTTTTCAATAATCCCGTATAAACATAATTTTATTATTACATTTAACTAAATGAGCTCTTTAATCTTGCTTCACCACAAACTACTTAAGAAAAAGAATAAACGTGTAGGTAATTCAATATTTATTATAAAGTTTTATAGATCAATAATTATAAACATTATTAAGTATTTATTATTAAATGATTAATTTTTCCAAGAAATATTTTCTACTTTTTACTCCTTCAAAAATTATGATGTTATAAACAAGAATTAGTATCTTCTTTCTCACTTTAAATTATTAAAATAGTTTTTCTTTATCTGTAAGTATATGCTGCAGTTACCAAAATAAATATTTAGAATAGAAAAGATAGTAAAACATCTCAAATTATACCTGCAGAAAACAATTGGCACCTTACAATATGATTAGAAAAGTATTTGATATGGAGACCTTTAATAGTTGGTAAATGATATAATTATATTTTTAAAATAAACAATTGAACATTTGAACTTAATATTTAAATTTAGCACCTACCATTAAAAGTAAAAAGCGAACTGTAGCTTTGCTTCATTTTTATTGCTGTAAGAAATATTTTGTCTCTAAGCAGTGAAATATTCATATTGATTCATTCTTGACTCAATAACTTCTAACTTCTAATTTTCAAAAAAATTATGATTTAAACAATACTTGTTTTGGTTCAAAGGATGAGAATTCCAAAACCTGAATGGTTAAGAAGACTTCTCTAGTCTAGCTAGTTTGATGTTCTCAACTTGCCCTGGGAATTCAAGTTTCTCACTCTTGCTCAGTGATTTGGCAGAATAGGCAAATGACAGAAGTGTGTTTATTCCTCTTTTTTCCTTTCTGGGAATCACAGATTGGCTGACTCATTCATCTGAAAGGCAATCACAACTGCAGTCAAGGTAGTCCTTTTACCAATGTTTACCAGAAAACGAAAAAAGACAAAAGTTAGAGACAAAAGTAAGTTGTACACTTTAGCATATTTGTTTCACTTGAAATAGGAGTGATTAAAGGAAGCATAAATGAAAAATAAAAATTTTATAGTAGCAAGCAGCAAACAATTGTACAGAGTCCCCAGTTGGTCCTTTTTCCTGGAAATCTGTAGAACCCGAATGGATCATGCAGCCCAGAGAGGAATTGAAAAGGACATTTTTGTTATTTCCTTTTGTTCTATGCCCCAAATCAAGCTATCTCCTGAAGAATCCTAATTTTTCCTTTCTTTTTTGGGCTTGGTCCATTCTATTGTCTTTTTTATTTTACCTATAGTCTGCCTAATACAAGAATACCATTAAATTCTTCTAAGTTATTGGGCTTGAATTATGCTACTTTTTGTAGAGATCCTAAATGAAAACTTAAAAAGAAAATATTTTATATTAAAATCCATATTTTATGTCAATATTTCTTTTGAATTTTCAATATTTCCCTTCAAATCAATGGCAAAGGTGTCTTTGTATATTTTATTATGAAATACTCAGCACTTCAAAAATATTAAATGAACTATTACAGTCTGTTTTCCTTAGAGAAGCTATTAATGTTTTTACCTAATTTAGAATCACCCTAGATTTCTCTATGTATTTTTTTCTACATTCTAATGTCTTCTATATTTAAGACTTTATTTCCTCCTAAAATGCTATTTTTTTCAAGGATCATTTTCTCTTACTTGAATTGTGGCAATAATTAACTTATTCCTATCATGACATTCTTGAGTCTTACATGTCATTTCTTCACTGCTCAGACTTATTCATCTAATTCATGACTTATAAAATGTTACAGTCCTCTGTTACATTACCTCCCAAACAAAATTTAAATGAAGCTGTATGTGTCAAATAGTGACTATTTATAAACAAGTAATAGTCAATTTTTATATAGTAGCTTGCTAACTTCTTATGAAAGCATACTTGTGGTTTCACTATTCACAATATCTAAGATATGTAATAAACCTTCTAGTTTGGATATTCAGTGTTGCCCTAAGGCTATATAATGATGGTGGTTCCCCTCATTAATGCTAATTAGGGTTGGTGGAAACCTTAAAAGTGGGGATCTAGTGGGAGATTTTAGGTCTTTGGGACCATAAATTTGAGTGGCATTGTGAGCCCTTATCTCTTCTTTCTCTTTTTCATTTTCTGCCATGAAGCGAGCAATTGTATCTACAATGTGTTATCCACCATTAATCTGATCCCTCTCACAGGCCCAGAAGTAAGGGGGGCAGTTCATGGAACAAGTTCAAAACTGTGATCCAAAAGTTGATTATCTCTACTATTTGTTACACAAATGGAAGACACATAACCTAAATGTCCATTGACAGAGAAGTGGATAAAAAACACATGACCTATATACACAATTGAGATGCAGCTGAAAAACATTATATGAGAGGAAAAAGCAACACACACACAAGAACAAATACTACACAATATCATTGATATATGTATTCTAAACAAGTTGATCTCATAGACCCAGAGATTAAATGGGAGTTCCAAGAGTTTGGGGAGATTCATGAGGATGGCAGATGGAGAAATGCTGGTCAGTGGATACTATATCACAATTAGATAGGAACAACGAATGTCGCTGTTTTATTCCACAGGAGAGTGACCGTAATTAAAAATATATTGCATATTTCAAGTGAGCTAGAAGAAAGAATTTTCAAAGTTCTCACTGCAAAAAATCAAAGTTTGAAAAAATATAAATGTTTGAGATGATGCATGGTAATTGCCCTAATTTGCTCCTTAAATAACATAGACATGTATAAAAACACCACACTACATTCCACAAATGTGTACAATTATGTGTCATTTCAAAATAAAACTTAAAAGAGTTAGTCATGCAGGTAGCTACTTCCTAAATTATTTTGAATAAAGTCCCTTTATAAAATGTTTATTAAATTGTGGTTAGCAAGAATTGCAAAAAGTTATCTTTGGGTACTAGTTTAGAAGCAATTTTCTTCTTAAAAAGAAGGAAACATCCACCAAACATTGGAGAAAAGGATTGATGCTGCAATTTTTTACTGAAAAACTCCAAGTGTTTCTACCAAATAAACTTTGAAAACTTCAGCTATAAAAAGGTCTTTTCCATATTTGTTTATTTGGGCATTCATTTATATGAAATTTTTGAAAACAAGTATTTTTAACCACATTCTTTGAAAGGTCACCAAGCTATTTGAATAAATAAATATTCTTTGCATCTTCAACATTAAACTGATAGTCTCAATTCCCAAATGTTTTGAGGAAAATCTTCTAACTTCAATTAATAGAGTATTTTAGATAACAATTACCTCAAGAGCTTGGTTTTCAATCTTTTGTGATAAAAACATACTTATTAACAAAGCACATATCAACTAAAGGTGTGATATAGTAAATGTTATGTGTAAACTGGATTGGGATTTTGTATACAATCATGACTGGTAAAACTAGTTCGGTGTATGCTTCTGAGGGTCTCTCTAGAAGATACTAGCATTTGAGTAAGGAGAGTGAGTGAACATTATTAAGTCCCCGGAAAACCTGCATAGAACAGAGATGAAGAACAGTGAATCTTTCGTTAACATTTTCTTAGTTTATGTTTTGATACATAATAATCACGTTCATAGTGAGGAACTGGTAATGGCAACTTAATCCTCCCTACCTCTTTCCTTCCCTTTTTCTACTGTCCTTACATCACAATGTCTGTATTTCTGTTTCTAATCATCAATCTTTTACTCTTCTCTTTAAATTATTTATACTTTGTGTCTCATGTAAGAGAAACCATGTGATATTTAACTTTCTGAGTCTTATTTATATTATTTAGCATTAAGGTCTAAAGGTGCACCTATTTCCTAGAAATGACTCTAATTTATCCTTCTTTATGGGTGAGTAGTTCTTCATTGTGTATATGAAAGATATTATTTCTCTCGGTTCATCTGTTGATCAAAAAATAGGCTGTTTTCATTTTCATGAGTTAGTTATTGTGAACTGTGAGGTTATAAATATGGATATGCATGCATTTCTGTAATATAACATCTGTAACTCTTTGGGGATGATAGAAGGGTTATAGCTGCATCAATTGTAATATCTATTTTTAAGGAATGTCCGTATTCATTATCTACAATAAACGTAGAAGGGTTCATTTTTCTCCACAACATCACCAGCATTTTTAAAGTCTTTGATAATCATCATTCTTTGTGAATTAAGATGGAATCTCAATGTTGTTTTGAATTGCACTTCTCTAGTGGCCAAAGATGCTGAACACTTTTTTATATACATATTGGCCATTTTTACTGCTGACAAGTGTCTATTCCTTTCAATTGCCTTTTCTTGTATTGGATTTTTATTTGGAGGAAGATCTATTTTTTTGAGTTCTTTATACATTGTAGATAATATCCTTTGTCTGAGGACTAGAAGGAATAGTTGGCAATTTTTTTCTCATACGGCTAAATGTACCTTGGATTGTTTCAGCCTTCCTTTTTCTGAATGAATCTGCATGTCTGTTTTTGTGCAAGCATCATGTTCTTCTTATTGCAACTTTGCAATATAACTCAAAATCTGGGATTCTGTTGTCTCTTATTTGCTCTTTTCACCTATGGTTGCTTTTACCATACTATTATCTTCTGGTTTTATACAAACTTTAGAAATTATTTTCTAGTTCTCTAAAGAAATATAACTGATGTTTCCATTGGGATTGCTTTAAATCCATGTATCATTTTCGGTAATATTGCCATTTCAACTATATTGGTTCTTCCTATCTAGAATCAGGAATATTTTTCAATTTTCTGAGGTCTTCTGCAATTTCCTTTTTCAGAGTACAATAGTTTTTGTTTAGAGGTCCTTCATTTCTTTTGTTAGATTAGTTACTAAGTATTTAAGTTTCTTTTGAAGCTATGGTGAATGGGATTGTTTCTGTAATTTATTTCTTGGTAGATTCATATTTGAAATACAACATTGTTTTCATTTACGTGCTTGTTTTTTACCATTGCTTTTTTGAATTTATTAATTCTAGGGGTTTCAGTGGACTTTGGGGGTTTTCTATGTAAAGATCATGTAATCTATGAACAAAGATAGTTCGATTTTACTTTATGAATCATTTTTTTTCTCTGCCTTGATCTCTTGGATAACATGTCAAGTGCTATATTGAACAGAATGGTAGGTGTGGACACCCTTGTCTTGTTCATAATTTTAGAGGAAATCCTTTTAATTTCCTCATTTAGTGTGATGTTGGCAGTGGGTTTGTCTTAGATGAATTTTGGTGGTTTAAGAAAAAGTCTTTTTATACCTATCATTATTTGTTGTTTTTTTAAAAATCCTCTATGAATGTTGTTTTTGTCAAAAGCTTTTTCTACATTTAGGGAGATGATCATGTGATTTTTATCTTTGCTTCCCTTAATGAAATGTATTACATTTATTGGTTTACATATATTGAACCAATCTTGCATTCCTGGGTTGAAGACAATTTGTTCATAATGAGTTAATTTTTTAGTAATTTACTGCATCCTGTTGTACAGTAACTCTTTAAGAATTTTCTCATCTATCTTAATTAAAAAGTATGTCCTATAGTAATCCTTTATTTAATCTTAGTCTAATTTTGCTAGCAGGGTAATTATAGCTTTCAGGAATGAGTTTGGCAGTGCTTCCTTCGCTTTTAATTTAATTAAAGAAATTTGAGCTTGACATGAGATTGTCCTTGAAGTTCTGGTGGAATTTTGTGATCAATTCATTGGGATTCTGAGCTTTTCTTTGTTGGTAGAGATTTTATTATTCTCTCTATTTTGTTGCATGATATTGCTCTATTCAAAGATTTCTTTTGAATCAAATCGGTTTAATTTTGGTACTTCACATGTCTCTAGCAAGTTCTCTATTCTAGGTTCTAAGAATTACTGGGATATAAGTTTACAAAGTACTTTCTCATAATCTTCTAGATTTTCATACTGTTATTTGTGATCTTGCCTCTTTACTTTCTAATTTCATTGATATGGGTTTTTATGTCTTTTTTTTTGTACTGAGGATTCAACTCAGGACCTTGCACTTGCAAGGCAAATGTGGCACCACTGAGCTAAATCCCTGACCCCTCTCTGTCCTTTTAGGTAAGTTTTGCTAAAGAATAATCAATCTTCTTTGTCCTTTCAAAGAATTGACTCTTTGATATATTGATCTTTTATGCATTTTTTAGTCTCTATTTCATTAATTTCCACTTTGATCTGTATAATTTCTTTTCTTCTAATTATTTTAGATTTTAATTGTGCTTCTTTTTCTAGGTCCTTGAGATTTATCATTCAGTTATTTATTTGGGATCTCTCAATCCTTTAATATGTGATTCACAGCTATCAATGTCCCTGTTAGAATTGTTTTTATTGAGTCTTATAGGTTTTGGCATATTGCATTTTCATTGTCATTTGATTCCCAAAATTATGCTATTTCTTTCCTGGTTTCTTCTGTGATCCATTTATTACTTAATAGTGTTACAGTTTGTGTCTAGATGTTCCCCCAGAGGGCCATCGGGGTTTGTTCTTGTTCCTCTTCCTTTTTCTTTTTGTCCTGCCTCTTCCTGCGATTGTCTTGCCATCTTGAATTAATGTAGCAACTTGCTACTTGCTATGAGGTGTGTGCTTGGCAATTCTTTCCTTCACATGCCCAAGGCCCTGGAGTGGTATTTTTGGCAAATTCAACTGTAAATCTGATGAACGGAGTCAGGAGGACATTTCAAAACTCGACAGAGCTCTTCAAGCATTGGAGGTGTCACCAGCAGCCTCAGCGACCTCGGCAGGAGTGGGCAGCAGACAACCCAGCTGGCAAGGAAGGAGCATGGAAAGCCACTGAAGGCAGGTGGGAGACATGACCTGACTTACACATCAAAACATGCACAGACGCGGGTATCTGTGCCCTGCTCCTTCCAGCTTGCCCCATCCACTTGCATCCAAGAGACGATGAGGACGCCCCCGCCACCATCCCCCCCACAGGCCCACAGGCCACCAGCTTGGCTGTGTGGGACCCTGTAACACCATCCTCCTGCTCCCCAGTTCTGGCCTCTTGGCTGTGCAGCTACACAGTTCCACACTATAGAGGCACAGAGGGACGTAAAGACCGTTGTCCTGAGTTGCAGAGGTGAACAGCAGAGAGGGGGCCTCTTTCAGGCTCCCTGATGAAAACTGAAGCCCTCCAGAAAAGTGAAGATATTCTCTGCAATATAGGCACACCAGACCACCATACTTGGTAAGTTGGAGGGATCATCACCTCCCATTTGATCCTGGACTATTTCAGGGGAAAGACAGCTGGAACCTGCAGTAGAGCCTTGTGGAGTTTGGCCCTGTGGGAGGGCAGAGAGCTCAATTTGAGACTTGCAGCCTGAAGTCTCTCTGAATATCATGGGTCTGTGACTGGCTTACTGGGACTCATTGACTTATAACTGACAATACCAAAAACAAAAATGAGAAGACATTTAAGTAAGCCACATACCCAGGCTTCCACCCCACAAAAGGCAATTTCTGGGGAAAATGAGGTGGAAAAGTCTGATAATCAACCACCTGGACAACCTGAACTGATAGCACAGGAAGTAACAAAACAGATGAATGAGGCTCTAGATAAATTCAAAGCAGAAATAATCTCCCAGATGACTACAGAGATTGTGAACAGAGTGAAAGACATAATTAGATGCTCTAGAACAGAAACAGATTAAAAAATGAGCTCCAAAATATGCTGGAAGCCGTAAATGCCCGGGATAAGAAAAAAATAGAAACCATGATCACCCAACATAAGAAGGAAATGGAATCCATGAAAGAGATTCAAACAGATATTCAGGAGATTAAAAACTCCACTGTAAGCATGCATAGCAGACTGAGGGAATCTAAAGAGAGAATATCAGATATAGAAGACAGGATTCTGTTTAAGGACCATGAAAACAGAGATTTCTTAAAAATAGTAAGGGACCATGAAAAATCAATCCAGCAGCTGCTAGATGGTGCAAGGAAGAATAAGATAAAACTTATAGGAGTCCATGAAAAAACAGGAGAAAATAAAATTGACATAAAAACTGTTTACAGAACTAATAGTAGAAAACTTCCCAGACAGAGGTGGAGAATTGGACATTCAGAGAAGTGAAGCATATAGAACTCCAATTAGCCATGATCAAAAAAAATCTATGCCTAGACACATAATAATTAAGATCCCAGAAACTCAACAAAAGAACAAAATCCTACAGGCAGTTAGAGAAAAGAAACTAATCAACTTAAAAGGAAAGCCTATCAGAATCATGGCAGATTTTTCAGCACAAACCCTCAAGTCAAGGAGAGCCTGAAGTCAAGTATTTGAAGCCCTAAAAGAAAATAACTTCCAACCTAGACTGTTGTATCCTGCAAAATTATCTTTCAAAATCGATGGGGAAATTACATTCTTTCATGACAAAGAATACCTGAGAAAATTCATGAATACCAAACCAGCACTCCAAACAATCCTAAGCAATATCCCAGAAAAACACAGTGAAGATCACAACTCCATTAGGCCCAACAGAGGGAAGCCACCAGGCAAGGTAAGAAACTAATGTGAAAGGAAAACAAACAAAAAACAAAAACAAAAACAAAAAACAAGAAATAAAAGTATCACCAATAATAAAACATCATGACAAGGATGAGTCAATATCTATCAATTATAACTATTAATGTTAATGGTCTCAATTCACCAATAAAAGAAATAGACTGACAGAATGGATTAAGAAGCAAAATCCAACAATATGCTGTATACAAGAAACACACCTAACTCAAAAAGAAATTCACAGACTGAAAGTAAAAGGATGGAAAACAATTCTCAACACCACAGGAATCCAGAAAAAAAGCAGGGGTAGCAATTCTATTTGCAGACAAACTAGATTTCAAACTAAAATTAATTAAGAGACAAAGATGGTCATTACATACTTGTGAAGGGAACAATCCAGAGAGGAAGAGATGACAATCATAAATATATATGTACCAAATACTAATGCCCCCAACTATACAAAACAAATATTAATGGACATGAAAAATCAAATAAGCTCTAATACAATTGTAGTGGGGGATCTCAATAGCCCTTTATCACAATTAGACAGATCATCTAGACAAAAAATTAACAATAAAATTCTAGAATTGAACCAAGCTATTGAATAAATGGACTTAATAGATGTCTACAGAGTGTTCCACCTCACAAAATCAGAATACACATTCTTTTTGGCTGCACATGGGTCATTCTCTAAAATAGACCACATGCTAGCTCATAGGACATGTCTAAGTAAATGTAAAAAAATTGAAGTTAGCCTCTGTATATTTTTAGACCATAGTGCAATAAAATTGGAGATCAATGACATAAGAAACCGTAAAACTCCCACAAACACATGGAAATTAGATGTTCCCCCAAAGCCTCATTCAGTCATAGGTGGGACTTTTATCAGAGGTGGCTGAATCTGAAGTGTGTGATGCTGGGATTAAGGGAGTGTGATGTCTAAATCAGTCCGCTGATTGGTATGGCATTGCCCTAATCCTAGTAGCCTACATAGAGCACAAAATGTTCAGACAAAAGCTGCTAAGGTCCCTTACTTGCTTTGTTACCTTCTGCCCATCATAAACTGTTCCTCCTCTGTGATGCTTGTCTGCTGTGTCACCCTGCATTAGAGCCTGTGAAATAAATTTTCTACCCTCTAACTTTGTGTGTTGCTATTTTGTTTCAACAATAAGAAAAAAGTAAATAAGGCAGAATTTGATACCAAAGAAGTGGAGTCATGACTGTGACTGCATGTTATCATGTGGTGTAAGAGCCTTTGGAGCTAGCTTGTTGGAAGGGAAAGAGTTGGGGAGGTTTGGAGATATCAGCTGAAAAAGTAGAGCAGGAATGCCTGAAGCTGTACTTGATGGGAGATTTTGGTCAAAGCTCAGAAAACCAAAATGCTGATAGAAATTCTACAGGTAAAGACAAGGCTCAGGAGGTTTCTGCATTGGCTGTTAGACTCCAGATGATGTGGATTATACATTGGCAGAAAGTTTGTCTGCATCTTGTTAGCATCTTGAGATTTTGCCTGAGACTCAGATTAAGGGTGGTGGACTAATTAATCTGGCAGAAGAAATTTCAAGTCAGTCTAATATTGAGGTGGTTCGTATGGCTACTGTTGAGGGGTTTTAGTCAGATTCATTTTGAAAATCAAGAGCAAAGAGTCCAGCAGAATGACTCAAAATGTGAGTTTTGCCTGAAAAGAAGCTCCAGTAAAGTTTTTGGCTGCAAAGATGGAGCAGAGGAGAAATTAGTCCCTGAAAAGACTAGCAAGAAAAAGCCATGTATTTCAGAAGGAGACAACAGAAAAGATGGCATGATGACATCCCAATAATCAGTAGGACTCCAGGCTCTGTAGCCTCAGAGTTGAAAAGCTTGGAGATTGTCCTGTGAGAAGACAGCCCCAAAGCATCATGTTCCAGAATGTTGGTGGCCTAAGGAAGTTGTTCCCTGGGATTTGGTTTATAAGTACTTGATCCCTTCAGCCAACTGAGAAAGAAGACTGACTAATGGTCCAGCTGGAGGCAGAACTTGTCATCCTCATGGTGCTGGTTTTAGGTGCATGGAGAATGCAAGAGTAATAGAATCAGGAAGACTTCCATCCAGATTTCAGAAGAAGGCATGTGAGGCCAGGCAGTGTGCCCATGAAAGGGCACTGTGTGAACCTGTAAGTGTGAAGTTTAAGGTACAGTGGAGATTCCAGAAGTTTGGAGAAGCCAAGAATGTGGATGTTCTGAGGAAAACTGCAAGAAGGGAGTAAAGTTGGCCCAAGAGGGGAGCTAGGGGAGCTACAACCAAGAACCATAGGAGTGGAGTCACTCAAGCCCTTTGGAGTTCACATGTTGCCACAGATTTCTTTGGCTGCTGCACATGGAACTACAGGACATAATATTTGCCCTTCTGGTTTTAGACTTGTTTTGGTGCCGTTCCTTTGTATCACCCTATTTGTACCTTTTAGAATGGTAATGTTTTTCTTGTGCCATTCAATGTTGAAAGTGTTTAAGTTTCTTTTCATTTGTACAGGGGCTCACAGTTCAGAGTTTACCTTAAATCTCAGAGGAGACATGGGACTTGGACTTCTCAGCCATGGTGAAACTGTTAGAACTTTGCTAATATTAGAGATAGACTAAATGCCTTTTGTATAAAGGAATCTACATGAATCTTTGAGATGCCGGGGATGAAATGTTATGGTTTGGGTCTACATGTCTCCTCGAACCCTCATGCAGTTATACGTGGGCCTTTTTCAGATGTGGCTGAATCTGGAGTGTGTGATGCTAAGATTAACGGTGTGTGATTACAGTCCACTGTTTGGTTTGGCATCACTATAAGCCCAGTAGCCTAGATAGAATATACAAGCTCTAGAAAAAAGCTGCCATAGTCCCTTGCTTGCTTTGTTACCTTCTACTCACCATGAACTGTTTCTTCTTTGCTGTGCTTCTCTGCCATGCTATCCTGCCTTGGAACTAGCCAGTTAGGAAATCTCTACAATCTGTTAACTAAATAAACCTTTCCCCCTTTAACTTTGGGTGTTGGGTACTTTGTCTCAGGAACAGAGAAAAGTTAATAAGACAAATAATATGCTACTCAATATCAATGTATTTGTATATTTTCTGTGATTTTTTTTGCTATGGATATCTAACTTTATTACACTGTGCTTTTGTAATTTGCAAGGGATGATTTCAATTATTTTATTTATGTAAGCCTTTTTATGGCCTAAGATACAGTATATTTTGTAAAAAAAAAAAAAAAAAAAAGTCCCATTGGGCTGCTGAAAAAAATGTGTATCCTGTTGTAGAATGCAGCAGTCTGTAGATATCTATTGTCATTTTTTTCAATGATGTGGTTGAACTCTGATATTTCTGTTTTATATTTTTTTTCTTGCCAGCCTAATTTTGAGAGTGAGATGTTGATATACACTACTGTGATTTTGTGGCTGTGTATCTGCTGTTTGGCCGAAAGTTTCTGTTATATGAAGTTGGTCCCATCAATATTTGGTACATATTCACAACTATGATATCCTCCTGTTGAGTTAATGTCTTTATCAGTATATAGAGGCTATCTTTGTCTCTGCTGATCCATCTTGGCTTGAGGTCTGCTGTGTCAGGCTCCAGCAGCATAGAATACCATTTTAAGTCCCTTTGGATGAGGCATATCTCTTATAAGGAATACATAGCTATATTTTGTTTGTTGATTGAATTGACACTGTGTCTTGATTGGGGAGTTAAGACCATTGACATTGACAGTTATTATTTTATGGTACTACTGAGTCTTGTCATTCCATTATTTTTCTAGTGTCTATTTCTTTTTGGTCCTTTTGTTTAACTCATATTCCAATGAACTGAAGAATATTCTTTGGGTACTTTGGTACAAGTTGCTTCTTTATTTCTGTATAATATTTTATGAAATGTTTTCTATAATGTTGGTGTAGTGGTCATGTATTTCTTTAGGACTTCTTCATCATGGAAAGTTTTCATTGTATGTTAGTTTTGAAAGATACTTTTGTAGGACATAGAATTCTGGGTTGGCTATTGTTTACTTTGGCTTTTAGTACTTTTGTTGAATTTCTGCAATTTTGACAATGATGCATCATAGATTCGTTCTTTTCTGGTCATAGCTGTTTGGGATTCTATATACCTCTCATATTTGAATATTGAATTCTTTCCCTAAATTTGGAAAATTTCTGCTATGATTTAAATGAGTATAATTTTATAACTTTTTAGTAATGTTATATTTTTTCTTTATTCCCATAATACTGATGGGTTTTTGGAGTCATCTAGCAGCTGTTGGATGTAGCTTGCATAATATCTTGTTATATTTAGGACAGCAATGAGTTTATGATCCATCGGATCTACTTCTTCTATTTCTTACATACTTTTCCCATATTGGTCAAACCTGCTATCCTAACTATTGGAATTCACTTTTATTTTGAACTGGGACATCATCTGTCTCCTGACAATTCTGACATCAGAATTTCAGTTTTTCTTATTTTAAAATTTAACAGAACTCCTAAGCATTTAGTTTTTTATTTTTTAAAAATGTTTCTCACTAAGGCTACTGTAAGTAGTTTTCTATTTGTCTTGCGAGACTTACCAATACTACTGTAGCTTCCATAAGTGATTCTAATTCTACTTTTCCTTTAATCTTGACCCCAGTGGTATCTAAAATTGTACTTGCATCCCTCTTTAATATCAACTATACCATATGTTGGTTTTCCAGCCTTGAGCTGTGTCAGGCTCAAGGTTAATCATTTCAACAACTGAAAGGTCATATTCTAAATACAGAATTTCAGGCAGCAGTTATCTTAAATTACTACTACTTCCTCACTGACTCTTTGAAGAGCAGGCTGTCAGCCAAACATGGCTCATGTTTGATGAAACTTCATGGATATGTGTCAGACATTTGAAAAACTGGCATTCATTTAATATTTTTCAATATTGTGAGAAGTCTATTCTCACATGGCTCTGACATTTTTAATGAAATTGTCAAGTACAAAGCATTAATTTGTTATAACCTTTATAGAATCAGCAGGTTCCAGAGGCTACAGTAGCAAATACACAAGATAATATTTACACAAAATATTAATTATTTATATCATAAAATAAATGCTTATTTTCACATAGTTAACATAATAAGCTGAATTTGTTAGGTAAAATTGAGTGTGAAATAGATTATGTTCTGTAAATATCAATAAAAATGTTAGTCTTAAAGGAAACTGTATGAGTTTTTATATGACAGTGTATCTCATTAATAGAAAAAGTATAACAATTGATCAAGCAAAACAAGACACATAAACAAATAGAACTCTAGTTACCTCATCTCATATTGAAGACATGTATTTCTCAGATTTTTAGTGAAAAATAAATTGATGAATATGTCCACTAGAAGAACAGATTTAATATATAAAAATATGTTCACTAGAAGAAGAGAACTAATATATAACTTGTAATCATTAACTTGTATGTATATTGAAAACTTAATTATAAATAATATATATAATATATAGATGATATAGAGTTACAAGTTAAGCTTACAATGGCTGGCTGCTAATGTGGAAAAACCGCAAAAGGGCCATCTGCTTGCTGGAGAGTTGCATTAGCTAGCCAAAAGTCAAAGGGCTAGATCTCACAGCAGAGAGCCACTCAAAGTCCATAAAAATGTGTTTTCTCTTCTCCAAGTATCTATCAAATAAGGGCTACCAATTAATTAGTAATTTAATTTCATAAATCATTTATTTAGAAGAAAATCTTTCAAGCAAGTTCACCAGGTACCTTAGGTATTCATAGCTTTTTGTTGTGGGTTTCTGAAATACGTGTAGACCATTAAGAATTCTTGCAGTCTGTAATATTTTATTGGTCATTTTGGTTCAGTTGACCATGTGAAAAGTAGTGGGTTATGTGATGTTTCCATATATAGATTCTCTCTCTCTCTCTCTCTCTCTCTCTCTCTCTCTCTCTCTCTCTGTCTCTCTCTCTCTCTCTACTGGTTGTTTTTCTTCAGGATCAAATCTAGTATCATGCATTAAATTTAATTGCCTTCCCTCAACTTTGATTTGTTCTGAATAGTTTTTAAATTTTTAAAAATTTTATTGCTTTATTTTTAGGTATACAGTATAATGACATTCATCATTGGAAATTTGCACCTTTACATAATCTCTCTTGGTTCTTATTTTTTCCCCATTCCCCTGCCCTCTCGTCAACCCCTATATCCCTCCCTATTTACAAAGACTTTGTTTCCTTTTTTTCATTTTCTCAAATTAACTCCATTCCCTTCTTTCCTTTCCCTAATCCCTCCCACTTCCGCTTCCCCTTTGCCCCTTTTCTTCCTATTTCATATTATCTATTATACCTTTTGATCCTTATTTACACTTTCTGTTTCTCACACAAGAGAAACTATTTGGCATTTATAAATGTGTGTCCTATTTATTTCACTTTAGAGTATTGCCTCAATGTGCATCCTTTTAGTTGTAAATGTCTCACTAAACTAAAATGGAAATGGATTAAAGATCTAAATGTTAACACAGAAACACTAAACCAGCTGGATAAGAGGTTAGGTAGAACTTTGAAGACACTGGGGTAGGAAAAGACTTTATGAACAATGTGTCAGTTGCCTGTGAACTAGCAAAATCAACAAGTGGGATCTCTTCTTACTAAAAAGCTTCTGCACAGCAAGAGAAACCACCAACAAAGTGGAGACAACCCATAATGCGGGAAAAGTTTTTCACCTGCTGTTCCTCAAACAAAGGTCTACTATTTAAAATCTATAAAGAACTCAAAAAAATCAGACCTACCAAATCTAATGACCTAATCCAAAAATAGGAATCTGAAATGAACAGACATTTCTCAAAGAAATAGCAAATAAACATATGAAAAAATGTTCAACATCACTGATCATTAGAGAGATGCAAATGAGCACAATGCTGAGATTCCACCTCACCCCAGAAAGAATGGGTCCTATCATGAAATCAAACAATGACAAATGCTGGTGGGGCTGTGGGGAAAAAGGGACACTTCTCCACTGTTAGTGGAAGTGTAGACTGGTGCAGACACTGTGGAAATCAATATAGAGATACTTCAAACATATAGGATTGGAGGTCCCATTTGATCCAGCTATCCCCCTACTGGGTATCTTCCCAAAAGAATTAAAAGAATCATACCACAGTGATATGTGTGCACCCATGTTCATAGTGGCACAGTTTGTAATAGCTAAAGCTTGGAAACAACTCTATTGCCCATCAACGTGAGGGAGACAGGAAAAAAATGTTTTTTTAAATATATAAAATGGAGTACTACTCAGCCATGAAGAATTTTTAATTTTTTATTTCCATCTACAGAAGATTTTCTCTATTCCATTCTTAACTATGGCTATTTTTCCACTCTCCATTTTCATTTTTATTTTTCTTCTCATAACAATTTTAATGTAATTTTTCATCTTTATTTTAGTCTATATGCCAAAACATGTTATTTTGCATGTTGTTATTGTTGCATTTTGATTATTTTATAATTGATTCTTTATAATAATTTATTTTATAAATGTTTCTATTCAATTTCATTGTTTACTGTTTCTTTCTTATATTAATCTTTTTTTCTTAATTTTTTGAAATATTAGTAGTTTTTTTGTTTGTTTGTTTTTTTGGTTCCGGGGATGGAACTCAGGTCTTTGCTCTTGCACAGCAGGCAACGAAAACACTGAGCTAAATCCCTGGCCTGAAATATTAGTAGTTTTTAGAATTTTTTTGCACTTTGTTTTCTACCAATCCCTTGTTATTTATAAATGTCTTTTAAAATTTATGTTTTTCAGTAATTATTTTTTTTAGTTCTTTTATTGGTACACTTTAGGTATACAGTTTGTTTACATTTATCATTGGGTGTTTGTACCTGTACATGATGTATTTTGGTTCTTATTTTTTCCCATTACCTGTACACCCTTCACCCCCTCCACCCTTCCCTATTTACACAGAAATCATCCATTTTTTTTCTTTTCTCATAGTTTTTCCTCTTCCCCCTTTCCTTTCCCCTTCCCCTCCGTTCACCCCTTCGTCTTTGGAACTTTTTTCCTGTTTCAAATTATCAATTATTCATTGGCATAGGAAAAGGCTTCATGAACAAAACCTCAGCAGCACGGGAACTAGCAGAAAGAATCAACAACTTGGATCTCATCTTATTAAAAAGCTTCTGCACTGCAAAAGAAACCACCAACAGAGCTAACAGAAAACCTGCAATATGGGAAAAAAATTTTAGCTTCTGTACCTCAGACAAAGGACTAATATCCAGAATATATAAAGAACTGAAAAAAATGAGACCCCCCAAATTCAAAAACCTAATTCAAAAATGGGCATCTGAAATGAACAGGCATTTCTCAGACAAAGAAGTAAAAGCAGCAAACAAATATATGAAAAACTGTTCAACATCACTGGTCATTCCAGAGATGCAGATGAAAACAACACTGAGATTCCACCTCACCGTGGAAAGAATGGCTTCTATTAAGAAATCAACAACGGGCCGGGGATTTAGCTCAGTGGTTTTGCTGCCTGCTGCGCAAGCACAAGGACCTGAGTTCGATCCCCAGTACCAAAAAAAAAAAAAAGAAAAGAAAAGAAAAGAAATCAGGCAATAACAAATGCTGGCGGGGGATATGGGGAGAAAGGAATCCTTCTCCATTGCTGGTCGGAGTGCAGACTGGTGCAACCACTGTGGAAATCAGTATGGAGATACCTCAAAGAACTAGGACTAGAGTTCCCATTTTATCCAGCTATTCCCCTGCTGGGTATCTTCTCAAAAGAATTAAAAGAATCATCCCACGGTGATATATGTGCACCCATGGTCATAGCAGCACAGTTTGTAATAGCTAAAGCTTGGAAGCAGCCCAAGTGCCCATCAACTGGAAACTGGATAAAGAAAATGTGTTTTGTTTTTTTTTTAAATATAGTACTATTTAGCCATAAAGAATGAAAAACTAGAGTCATTTATAGCTAAATGGTTGCATATCGAGGCCATACTCTTAAGTGAAATAAGTAGGACACACGTGTAAATACCGAATAGTTTCTCTAGTGTGAGAAACTGATAGTGTATACAACGGTCAGTAAATTTGTTCTTCAGCATCTTTATCTTTTGCGATGCTATAATAAAATACTTTAAACTGAGTAACTTGCTAAAAAACTAGAAATTGATTTTTTACACTTCTGGAAGCTGAGAATTCCTTGATCAAGGTGCTGTCAGATTTGACATCTGGTGAAACTGTCTGCTGGTGGCTGTTTTCACTGTAACCTTACATAGAAGATGGAGTACTATAACTGACTCTTGTTTTATGAGGTCACAGATCACATTCTTGAGAGCAGCAGTCTCATCAACCTCATGTCTCTAGAATTTTTGAAAGGCCCCCAACTTATTCTATCCTCACCCATGATTAGTTTTCAACATATAAATTTTGGGAGAACACACCCATTAAGCCATTGCAATGGATTTGATTACAATTGCATCTATTTTTAACTTTTTATCACATGATTTTGCTGCAGAAGGAGCAGATCAGAATTTTTTTTAGTTTCATGATTCTAGAGTTCCCTCTTCTGTTACTGCTATCAAGTTGGTATGAAATGTGACAATTATGTTCTTAGATAGCAGTGACTTCTATTTAAATATTACCTCTGTTAAATTTCACCTTTTCTACTTTGTACTTATTTCATTTTTATATAATTTGCATCTGTTTTCTGAAGTTTATACTCAGTGTGGGGCTTTTTTTCAGGAAATTGTGCAGACTTTCTTAATGTTGCCAGTTCACAGGCCCTGGACACCCGCAACCTTTTGCAACTTCATACTTCTCTTATACTCATCATGTTGTTTTAAACCTTCATGATTTGGTCTCTTCACCTCCAATGAGCCCCAAATCCTTTCCTGGATGTGACTTCTGACAACTCTATGATCAGTGGTTTTATTCCTTTCACAATTACATAACTAACACTTTATATTGAGGGAATATCTTAGAATATATTTTCATGAAGAAGTTTTAATTAATAACTTGCTATCCTAGTGGATAAATTTCTTTTTATTTCAAAATCTGGCATGAAGCACAAAGAGAAAAGGAAATATCTGACTCAAAAAGAATACAGATGATATGCAGAAGTATGTGGGGATGTGTAAAAGAGAGAGACCTTGCATATTTTTAGTGGGAAAAGAATCAGTACATTAATTATGAAAAACAATTTGTAGATTCCTTAAAACACAAAATTGTAACTATCATAATCTGGTAATATAAATACTGGATTCATACTCATAGAAAATGAAATATATGTTGAAGAGAAATCTGCACTCTTGTGCTTATTGCAGCACTAATCATAATAGTAAAGATATGGAACCAACCTGTGTCCATCAACAGATGAATAAAGAAAATATGCCACATGTATACAACTAGATACTATTCTGCTGTAAAAAAAGAGAAAAAGTTCAAATTCTGTTATTTTTACCATCTATAGAAATGGAGATTTTAGGTAAAGTAAGATAAGCCAAGAAAGTACTCTATGTTCACTTTTTGTGTGTGTAAAAAAATTAATTGCTTAAAATTTGAAAGTAGCGTGGTTGTTACCAGAATCTGAGGAATGTAGTGAGGTTGAAAAGGTGGGGAGAGACTAATCAATGCATATTAAATTACAGGTAGGTAGTAATATGAGTTTTCTGAATGACACTGCACATTGAGGTGATTATAAAAAGAAATAATATTCTCTATATCTCAAAATTAGAAGAAAAGGTTTTTAATGTTTCCAGCATAAACAAAAAAAATGAGAAAATAGCTATATTTAACCTTATCTATTATACATCATATACATGTATCAAAACATCACATGGGAACACTAAAAGTACAGTTTTTATATATTTACCTATCAATTAATATATAAATGAACACATATTCATATGGGTGTATCACCAAATTCATAAATAGATACTTCTGACCAAATATATCATATACTACTTGAACACTTTTATTATGTATCCTTGTGTACAAATCCCATATTTTCCAAGGCATTAAATATTATTTTAGAATTAGATTTTTTACTCTTTTTTAAAATGTATAACTTTATTATCATGCACACACATATACAAAAATTAAAATTATTCAAAGAAAAACAATGCAAAGGAAAAACTATAATAATATTCAAATATAGAAGAACTCAACCAAAGCAAAACTGAAAAGTGCTTAAACAATTTTCCATATAATTAAAAAAAAATCTCAAGCATTAACAAGACATCAGAGGATGTGATTTGTTTTAGAAAGATTTTCAAAACTAATATTGAACAAATAGTGGTCTGGAAAAAATTCTAATTAGCTAGTAGAATCCACATAGGCCAAATTTTTTAAAATTTCAATTTCAATACAGTCATAAGACACATGACGGAAATATAATCTGAGAAATATGTTATTAGGCAAGTTCATCCATGTGAATCACAAAGTACCACACAGAGTGCCAACTTCTAAATGCAAACTGAAAAGGTATATGTCAATCATCTGTGATGGCCCCTTGATATTAAACAAATATGCAGTTAAACACAAGATACATGAGGCTACCACTGGCATAGCAGCACACTGTTTTGCAGTAAACTCTGTTATATAAGTAGGATTATGCTCTAAAGGAGGAAAAGCACACCATGTTATGATAAGTATCTAACACACTAGCAGTCATCTATCACACTTTCGAGTCCTGTGTACTGTATATAGTTGTATGTGCTTCTTCTGGAAACATGCCCTCCTTTGAACTCAGTGACTCTTCCTTCCCAACTCATTGATGAGCTCCAGCCTGGTCTCTATCTACATTTCTTCCCATAGTTTTAAACACTATGTATGGATTCTTTCCAGATTCCAGCCTATAACTCTGATCTCTACCCTTTCCCTCTCGCAACCTCTACCCCTTTTGAGTCTTCATATTTTAAATTATCAACTATACATTTTAATCCTTAATTACACTTTCAGTTTCTCACACTAGAGAAAATACTCAGTATTTACACCTGTGTCCTATTTATTTCATTTAAGATTATGGCCTCAATATGCATCCATTTAGCTATAAATATCTCTAGTTTCTCATTCTTTATGGCTAAGTAGTACTCCATTTTATAAAAAAAAAACAAAAAAAAAAACAAATCACATCTTCTTTATCCAGTCTCCAGTTGTTGGGCACTTGGGCTGTTTCCAAGCTTTAGCTATTACAAACTATGCCACTATAAATATGTGTGCACATATATCACTGTAGTATGATTCTTTTAATTTTGGGAAGATACCAAGCAGGAGGATAGCTGGGTTGAATGGGACCTCTAGTCCTAGTTCTTTGAGGTATCCCCATACTGATTTCCACAGTGGTTGCACCAGTCTGCCCTCCCACCAACAATGGAGAAGGGTTCCTTTCTCCCCACACCCCCATCAGCATTTATTATTGGATGAATTCTTTATAACAGCCATTCTTTCTGGGGTGAGATGGAATCTCAGTATTGTTTTCATCTGCATCTCTCAAATAACCAGTGATGATGAACATTTTTACATATATTTATTTGCTGCTTTTACTTTGTCTGAGAAATGTCTGTTCATTTCAAATACTCATTTTTGTATTGGGTCTTTGAATTTGGGGGATCTATTTTTTTTCAGTTCTTAATATATTCTAGATAGTAGTCCTTTGTCTAAGGTACAGCTGCTGAAAATTTTTTTCCACATTGTAGATTGTCACTTAGCTCTGTTGGTGGTTTCTCTCGCAGTGCAGAAGATTTTTAATATGATGAGATGCCAGTTGATTCTTTGTGCTAATTCCCATGCTACTGCGGTTTTCTTCATAAAGTTTTTTCCTATGCCAATGGCTTTGAGAGTACTGCCTAACTTATCTTCCAGCAAACTTAATGTTTCTGTCTTAATATTTAGATCTTTAATCTACTTCTATCTTAGTTAAGTGCATGGTTATAGGTATGGGTCTAGTTTTAATCTTTGGCAGGTTCAAATCCAGTTTTTCCAACACCACTTATTAAATAGGCTATCTTTCCTCCAGTGAGGGTGGTTGGCTCCTTTGTCAAAGATGAGGTAGCTGAGTGTATCTGTAGTTGTTTCTGCACATTCAAATCTATTCCACTGATCCTCAGGTCTGTTTCTTTGCCAGTATCATGCTGTTTTTATCACTGTAGCTTTGTAGTATAGTTTCAAGTTGGGAATTGTAATACCCCCAGCCATATCTCTGTTGCCCAGAATTTCTTTTGCTATTCTAGGTTTCTTTTGGTTCCAAATGAATTTTTGGATTGTTTTCTTTAGTTCTGTGATATATGTTGTGGAATTTCCATTGGAATTACATTAAACCTACATAGCAGTTTTGGAAGTATGGCCATTTTCACTCTACTGGTTCTTCCTACCCAGGAACAAGGAATGTCTTTCCATTTTCTTATATCCTCCTCAATCTCCTTCTGCAGAGTGCTATAGTTTTCAATGTAGAAATCTTTTTCTTCCTGTGTTAGATTGATTCCTAGATATTTCTTTCTTTTGGATGCTATCGTAAAAGGAACTGTTTCCCTAATTTCTCTCTCAGTGATTCTCTTATTTGTATATAAAAAGGTTATTTTTTTTTTAGTGTTGACCTTATATCCAGCTACTGTACCGAATCTGCCAATTAAGTCTAGAAGTCTTTTGGCAGGGTATTTTGGGTCTTCTATGTACAGTATTGTATCATCAGCAAATAAAGACAGTTTAAATTCTTTCTTTCCTATCTTTATTACTTTTATTTCCTTCTCTTTTCTAATTGCTGTGGCTAATGTTTCCAGAACAGTATTAAACAGGAGTGGTGATAGTTGACATCTTTGTCTTGTTCCTGATTTTAGTGTGAAAGTTTTCAGGTTTTGACCATTTAGTATGATGTTGGCTGTTGGTTTTTCAGAGATAGCCTTAATCAAGTTGAGATAAAGACCTTCTATTCCAATTTTTTGTAGGGTGTTTATCATGAATGGGTGTTGGATTTTGTCGAATGCCTTTTCAGCATCTATTGAGATGATCATATGGTTTTTGTCCTTGGCTCTGTTAATATAGTGTATTAGATTTCTTGATTTTCAAATGTTGAACCATCTTTGCATCCCTGGAATAGATCCCACTTGATCAGGGTGTATGATCTTCTTAATGAAACTTTGTATTCTGTTTGCCAGTATCTTGTTGAGGATTTTTGCATCAATATTCATTAGGGAGATTAGCCTATAGTTCTCTTTTGGGGTTGGGTTTTTCCCTGGTTTTGGAATCAAAGTAATACATGCTTCCAGGAATGAATTTGTAAGACTTGCTTCCCTTTCAATTTCATTGATGAGTTTAAAGAGTGATGGCAATAGCTCTTCTTTAAAATGTCTTGTAGAAATCAGCAGTGAAGCCATTAGGACATGGGCTTTTGTTTGTTGGTAAATTTTTTAGTATATTTTCAATTTCACTTGTTGTAATTGGTGTGTTTAGAATTTCTATATCTTCTTCATTTAACTTTGGCAATTCATATGTATCTTGGAATCTGTACATTTCTTCTCTGTTTTCCATTTTATTAGAGTGCAGTTTCTCCAAGTAGTCATTGATGATCCTTTGGATTTCTGCTGGATCTGTTGTGACTTCACCTTTTTCATTCTTAATTGTGTGGATTTGAGCCTTTTCTTTCCTTTTTTTTGATAAGGTTGGGTAAAACTTTATTGATTTTATTTATTCTTTTGAAAAACCAATTCTTCGATTCATTGATTCTTTTGTATCATTCTCTTAGTCTCCATTGCCATGATTTTGTTCTGATCTTTATAATTTCCTCCCTTGTATGAGCTTTGGGCTTCTTATGCTCTTCTTTTCCTAGAAGCTTGAGCTTTTAGATATTAGGTTATTATCTCTCTGTTTTCCTAATATGGGCATTCACTGTTATGAATTTCCCACATAGAACTGCTTTCATTGTGTCCCACAGATTCATGTATGTTGTACTGGCATTGTCATTTACTTGTAGAAACTGTCTAATTTCTTCTTTAATTTCCTCTGTGACCCACTGGCTGTTCAGGAGGGTGTTATTCAGTTTCCATATGTTTGTAAGTTTTTTGTGGTTTCTTATGTTATTGATCTCCAATTTTATTGCACTATGGTCTATTGTGGGGTAACTTCAATTCTTTTACATTTACTTAGACATGTCCTATGAGCTAGCTTGTGGTCTATTATGGAGAATGACCAATGTGCAGCCAAAAAGAATGTGTATTCTGATTTTGTGGGGTGGAACACTCTGTAAACATCTCTTAAGTCCATCTGTTCAATAGCTTGGTTCATTTCTAGAATTTTGTTGATAATTTTTTGTCTAGATATCTATTTGTGATACTAGGGTATTGAGCTCCCTCACTACAATTGCATTAGTGCTTATTTGGTTTTTCATATCCATTAATATTTGTTTTGTACAGTTGGGTGCATTTGTATTTGGTGCATATATATTTATGATTGTCATCTCTTCCTCTTGGGCTGTTCCCTTCTCAAGGATGTAATGACCATTTTCATCTCTCTTAATTAGTTTTTGTTTGAATTCTACTCTGTCTGAAAATAAAATTTCTACCCCTGCTTTTTTCTGGGTTCCTATGGTGTTGAGAATTGTTTTCCAACCTTTTACTTTTAGTCTATGTATTTCTTTTTGAGTTAGGTGTGTATCTTGTATACAGCATATTGTTGGATTTTGCTTCTTAATCCATTCTGTCAGTCTATTTCTTTTGATTGGTGAATTGAGACCATTAACATTGATAGTTATAATTGATAGTTACCCACTTATACTTGTCATGCTGATTTACTATTGTTGGTTCTGTTTTTTCTTATTTTTTTTCTCCCTTTCCTTTTAGTATCTTACCTTGCCAGGTGGTTTCCCTCTGTTGGGCCTCATGGAGTTGTGACATTCATTATCTTTTTCTAGGATATCGTTTAAAATTGTTTGCAGTGCTGGTTTGGTGTTCATGAAATTTCTCAGGTGTTCTTTGTCATGGAAGTATCTAATTTCCCCATCAATTTTGAAAGATAATTTTGCAGAATACAACAGTCTAAGTTGGAATTTATTTTCTTTTAGGGCTTGAAATACTGCACTCCAGGATCTCCTTGATTTGAGGGTTTGTGCTGAAAAATCTGCCATGATTCTGATGGGCTTTCCTTTGTAAGAGATTTGTTTCTTTCCTCTAACTGCCTGTAGGATTTTGTTCTTCTGTTGGGCTTCTGGGATTTTGACTATTATACGTTTAGGTGTTGATTTTTTGATCATTGCTAATTGGAGTTCTATATGCCTCACTTATCTTTATGTCCAATTCTCCACCTCTGTCTGGGAAGTTTCCTACTGTTACTTTTGTGAACAGTTTTTTTATGTCAATTGTACTTTCTCCTGGGTTTTTTTGGACTCCTATCAGTCTTATATTATTCTTCTTTGTATCATGTAGCAGCTGCTGGCTTGATTTCTCATGGTCCCTTACTATCTTTAATAAATCTCTGTTTTCACAGTCCTTAAACACAGTCCTGTCTTCTATATCTGATGATATTCTATCTTCAGATTCCCTTCATCTGCTCTGCATGCTTTCAATGGAGTTTTTAATCTCCTGAATATCTGTTTGCATCTGTTTCATGGATTCCATTTCTTTCTTATGTTGGGTGATCATGGTTTCTATTTCTTTCTTATGGTGAGCATTCATGGCTTCCAGCATGTTTTTGAGCTCATCTATTTTTTTTTTTTTATCTGTTTCTGTTCTAGAGCCTCTAATCGTATCTTTCACTCTGTTCATTATCTCTGTTGTTATCTGGGAGATTATTTCTGCTTTGAATTTTTCTACTGCCTCATTCATCTGTTTTATTACTTTCTGTGATACCAGTTCAGTGTCCAGGTGTTTGATTATCAGAATTTCCACCTCATTTTTCCCCAGAATTTTCCTTTTGTGGGGTGGAAGTCTGACTTTTTGCCTTGCTTAAATGTCTTCTCATTTTTCTTTTTGGCACTGTCCTTGGTTTAGCTCCTGGGTTGATAATTTAATTTTGCTTATTGTAAGTATATTTGTTGATGTATTTAGAACCCTTATGGAATGATTGCTTCACAGAGGTGTCTTCTAGGTATAGCTGGTCTTTAGGGTTTTAGTCTCTAATCTGTTTGAGGCTCTCTCATTTTCATTATACCAGGCAGAACAACTGATTAGATCAATGACAACACCTTAGCCTATGTAATACAATCAGCAACACAATAGCATCAAGTACCATTTAGAAAATGATAATTTTTGATGGTTATTAACCTATCACCTTTCACTGTGTGAATTAAATCAAGATCAAGGACCAATCCAATATATGTTTACAAACTCTTCAGTATAGCAGCTTTACTCTTTGAGATGGGGAGTTAGAAGGAGTTGGGGAGGGATAGATAGGTTGGTAAAGGGATAGGGGAAGGTTATCAGTGAGGCCAGAGGGCACAGGTGAGAGAAGGAGAGAGAGAAAAAAAGTAAAATAAAGAAGAAATACGAATTAGGGCCAGAACAGGAACACAAAGGGAAATGAAGAACAATGTGGGACAGCAAGGGAGCAAGGGAGAGAGAAAGAGAGAAAGAAAAGAGAAAAATAAAAATTTTAAAAGAGTAGAAAAAGAAGAAAAAAATCAAAAATAAGAGCAAAAAAATAGTGGCAATTTTTAAAATAACAAATAAAAAATAAAAATTAAGGGCCTCATTCAGATATGTCTCTGCTGTCACAATAGGCAATGTGGGCAGCAGTGTGCAGACATAGGTCAATGAGTCTCAGCAAGCCAGTCACAGACCCATGAGATTCAGGCAGATTTCTGGCTGCAAGTCCCAAGTTGAGCTCCCTGTTCTCCTGCAGGGTTGAACTCTGAAATTTTCCAGCTGCCTGTCCCCTGAATATACTCTAGGTTCAAATGGGAGGTGATGATCCCTCCAACTTACCAAGTATGGTGGTCTGGTGTGCCTTTATTGCAGAGATTCTTTTCACCTTTCCAGTCATCTTCATTCTTCATAAGGGAGCCTGAGAGAGGCCCTCACTCTGGTGTTCACTTCTGCAACTCAGGACAATGGACTTTATGTCCCCCTCTGCCTCTGTAGTGTGGAACCAGGTAGCTACACAGACAAGAGTCCAGAGGCAGGGGAGATGCCTAAGCTGGTGGCAGGTGGGCATGCCTGGGGGAGGTCCTCAGAGTCTGTTGGAGGCAAGTGGGTGCGGCAAGCCAGATGGAGCAGGGCACATCCACCTGCTTTTGACCGCAAGGCCAAGCTCTTTTTTTTCACTCTTTAAGGAAGTAAACACAAGGATTGTAAATGCTATTAAAATTGATTATTTATAAGCATCTCAGATATAATGAATCCAGAAGCAAAGATACTTAATGTCTTACACAGCAATAATAACCTTGAAATACAAGTTCATTTTTAACTGGATATTTTGGATATTTATTGAGCACATTTTAATATGTACTTTTTTAGAGGAGAGAGTAAATAAAATCACATGAAATAGGTAATTAAATAATCCTTGGTTTTAGCCATTAAATAAGATTCCAGTTTCACAATTGAAATTTCAATCAATCATCCTTTTGGCTTATTTTCAAATTACTGAACTGTGTTGTCAATAAGTACTTTTTATTCACATTTTACTGTTGTGGAAAGTGAGGAATAGGGAGACTAAAAAGATTATGGAGAATCACATGACTATTTAAGGTCAGATTCAGTATTCAAATCCAGACAATGTGACTTCCAAGATGCTTCTCTTAATAACTATATATTGGTAATATAGTTTTCCAACAACAAAAGAACAACAGTGAGTGATAGTTACTCTAATGAATAACAGAATAATTTGAGGAAATTAAAAAATGTAAAACATATGCATTTACAGATAAAAGATTAATTAATTCCTTTTTAAATGCTTAAGAGAGTTATAGCAGTTGCCCTTCTAGTATTTGAAAGGAGAAGCCCATGGAAATTTGTCTCTGTGGATATGTAAATTTTTCATGAACCACTTACTATGGCTTGTGTCTAGATGTTTCCCCAAAGCCTCTTACAGTCATACATAGGGCTTTTTAGAGGTGGCTGGATTTAGAATGTGTGATGCTGGGATTAAAGTGCATGATCCTAGGATCAAGGGTGTGTGATTAGTAAATTAGTCCACTGATTGTTTTGGTATAGTTCTGGTTAGGAATTGTGGGAGGGCCCACCCTAGATGTAACTGTCCTAAGTGCATGTAGCCTGGACAGAATATTAGGGACAGAAAGAGGGCTACTGTCATTGCTTATTTCCTTGATACTTTACTGCTTTCTGCCTTGCTGCCTTCTGCCTGCCATGAGCTGTTTCTCTTCTATGATGCCCCTTTTCTATGCCAACCTTCCTCGGACCCAGCCAATAATGAACTGAAACTTCTACAATCTATGACCTATAGCAAACCTTTCTTGCTTTAACTTTGGGTGTTGAGTATTTTATTTCTGAAACAAGAAGCTTAAGTAAGACACCACTCAAAGCATATAACACTGCAAATATTTCATTGCATCAAAATTAGTAACATTATATCACTTAATTGCAAGTTCCAGACACATATTTTATTTTATGCATATAGTAGAGAGATTTGGATTTTTCTTAATAGTAGAATCAACTACAGAAAATAATATCAACTGCATGTTTATTAAAACTTCTTATTTAACGTAATGACATATTATTCACATATTTCTGTGCTCACAATATATTTTCATGACCTTTAACATTTTATTAGTGTTTCATTTCAAAAATCTTTAACATCATATTTTATTTTTCTCTCTCTCTCTCAAGATATTAGCATTATGTAACTTCTGGATTTATTATCCTAAAATACTGCACTGACGATCCATATGGCTAAACTCATGATCATATTCATAGAAATATTTTAGAATAAAATTGTTTATATTTGATATTATTGGCCAATACAATCTGCACAATGTATGACATTTTCACTTGAAACATTAAATTCTGACTATTAAAGCAAGAGTACTCTTAATTTATCATGCCCTCACTGAAACTACATATAATTTTCGAAACTTCATATTTGATCAACTGACTGGAAGAACCTTATTTTTATCCTTAATTAATATTAACATTATTAAATTAATTCCCCTAAGTGCTTATTTTAATTCACCTTTTGTGAAAAAATAATTCCTTACTTTTGGCTCTGTTGAGAGGTGAGAGTGTATGTTTAAATGATCTTTATAGAACAATTATAGAAATTGTTTAAACATAGGGGAAACACTCCAATACAGTGATTCAGGCAATGTGTTTCTGGATAGGAAAGCAAAAGCACAAGAAACTAAAGCAAAAGTATGCAAATGAGATTATATGAAACCAAAAGATTCAGCACAGGAAGGAAAACAATGAAGAGTGAAGAGTGAACATACAGAATAGGAGAAAATATTTTCCAGCTGTTCATCTGAGAGAATGTTAACATCCTGAAAATACAGGGTATTCAGAAACCTTAGCAAAGTTTCTTTTTAAAGAACAGTTAGGTCAGTTTTAAAAATGAGCAATCTGAATATATATTTCTCAAAATAATAAATATAAAAATAAACAGATATATTTAAAAATTCTCAATATCATTAGCCAAAAGGGAAATGAAAATTAAGCCTGTAAGAAGATATCAGCTCATCCCAGTTAGAATGAATATTATCAAAAACAAAACAAATCAAAAATAACAAATGTGAAAAAATAACATGTGGTGAAGATGTGGAGAAAAGGGAAATTTTTTAAACTGTTAGTGAGACTTTAAATTACCAAAGCTATTATAAAAAAAATAATGAAGCTCCTCAGAAAACTACAAGTACTGCCAGAGAGTTGTGCTTTGTTGTAACCCAGGGCTCTGGGAGCCTGAGGAAGGAGGATAGGAAGTTTAAGCCTAGCTGGGAAATTTAGTGACTTAGGGAAACTCTTTCTTAAAAAACAAAAAACACAAAACACGTGGCTGAGGCTGCAACTATGTTGGAAGACCCTGGGATCAATACCCAGTCCACCCATGAAACAAAGACTTAAATTAGACTATCAGGAAATCTAGCCATCCCTTGGAGTACACATCCAAGATAAATGAAATCAGCATAAAAAAGAGATATCTCCATGCCAACATTTACTACAGCACCTCACAACAGCTAAGATAAGGAGTCACTCTAGGTGCCCATCACCAGTTGAATGCATAAAGAATATATAAAAGACAATTTCAGTCACAAAGGAGAATAAAATTTTGCACTTCCAGAAAAATGGATGCCACATTATTTTAAGTGAAATAAGCCAGAAACAGAAAAGCAAGTTTTACATGCCATCTCTCACATGCAGTCTAAAAATAACCTAAAAAGTGCAGGTGATTAGTACACTGTACGAATTGGGAGGGGGTGCGAAAAGGGAGGCTGGATTTGATCAATGCACACTGTACACGTGTGTGTAAATATCACACTGACTCCACTAATATGAAAATGAGTTTGTTTTACTAAAACTACAGCTGATTTATTTTTTTCTTTTGTGAGAAATTTAATGTTTTTTACATAACAAAAATCATAGATAATTTAATATTCTGTCACCGTAAGTGACATGAAATACCAAAAATATACAATAATTGCATATAAAATAAAATTTATTAGATAAAATGTCTGAATATTTTTATACTTTACTCATAAGACATTGAAATTATCATAACTATGAGTATATTTCTTTATTGGATTGGCTTAATGTTCATGGCTAGCAGTATATATATATATTTTTGGTGGGCTTAAATTCTTTCATTGCTACATTTTAGGTATACAATACATTTACATTTATCATTGGGTGCTTGTACCTGTGCGTGATATATCTTGGTTCTTATTTTTCCCCATTACCTGTGTACCCTACCCCCACTTCCCTATTTACAAAGACTTTGTTTCCATTTTTTTCTTTTCTCATAATTTTTCCTTTCCCTTCTTTCCTTTCCCCTTCCCCTCCCACTTCCCCTACCCCTTTGGACCTTTCCTTCCTATTTCAAATTCGTTAGTTACACTTTCAGTTTCTCACACTAGAGAAACTACTCAGTATTTACACAAGAAGATGTGTTTTTTTTATAAAATGGAGTACTACTCAGCCAAAAATAATGAGAAACTGGAGACATTTATAGCTAAATGGATGCATATTGAGGCCATACTCTTAAGCTAGCAGTATTTTTCTTTATTGAGTTACTTTCATATTCTTATTTCTTTATTCTGCTCTATTTCCATGACTTTCCATGTAACTTTACTGAATTTGGCATATTTTTCCATAGATTTCTTTTTTTAATAGAAATATATCCCATCTTACATACTCTGGTACAATATGATTTTGCCATCTTTTAGAAAGAAGTGAAATTCTGGTTACAGTGAATCAGATTTGACCTCATGGCTCTTAAAATCGCCAAAATACGGAAAATATGCACCTTGTGATGTCCTTATTCTATTCAGATTCTACCTTGATCTTACCAGATGATTTCTTTGGTGGAAGAAATCAGCATGTAGAATCCTTAGTATTCTGAACCATTAGGCAAGAAGGGTCATAAATAGGTATTGTGGTGAAGAAAGTTATCTAAGAACAAAATTGCACTCAAAATGATTTAGACATTCATGCAGACTATTTGTACTTTCCAGGACACACAATGTAGCACTTGAGCTTTGCTCAGTAATCTCACTCAGTACTACAAACAGCAAGAGAATCTTGTAGTAAATCTAATCTACAGTCCAGATATTCCAAATCCATGATGTTGAATAAAATGATTTGTTTGTTTTTAAGTCATCATTATTGGAGCCAACTTGTTTTGGAGCAGACAGTATTCAAACCTAATACCATCTCAACATAACTCTATCTTACTGTTTTGATCAATAAATAGTAAATAGACATGCTTGAAGACTTTAGACAGTCCTTACATATATTTCTTGTGTTCATGTTCTTATGCCACCCATTAGAAGGATTTGCTTGGGTTAGCCCACGGTTTTCATGAAAGCGGGGAGAAATGTAATCTACCAAAATGATCAAACTAAGTTTCAATTGATAAGTTGAGCCAAGAGTACAGTCTCACTTAATAAGCAGGCACATTTCTAAGCCCAATAATCCACCAACAGTTGAGCAACCCCAGCTAAAATAATCAGAGTAAGATCCATTGCTCTCTGATCTCCATCAGCAGGTGAACAATAAAGATCACCTGTTCTGTCGTGTCCTATTATCTAGAAATACCTGACTAATACATAATCCAACAAAATCTTTCACTAACCAAAAATTATTTCTAGACCAAGTTTGCTGTTTCTTGTATTTCTCAAACTACTTTGAACATAATAAAGCCCATTACATTTTTTAACTGAATTTACAGTGTCTCATCTGTTAATGTCTTAAATTTTAACCATTTATGTTTTTGTCTATTTGAACAGCAAGTAATGCATATGTTTATTCATGCCCATTTTTTATTCAAAGGCAATAGATGTTTACAAACATAGCAAAATGATAATTTCCATGAATGGCAGGTTTAGCAAGGTATTCTTGACAATATAGACCAATAGAAGCACAACTACAATTTTTATCAGAGTACCATGTAAAAAACGTTTTGATTGCCTGAAATTTATAAAATGATTATAATGATAAATAAAATATAAATACTTAAAACTTGTATGGAATAGAAAGAATTCTTTTAAACAGAGAGATAGTTAAAGCTAAGAGATATTAGTTTAATGTTATTATGGACAAGAAAAAAGCAATTAGGCAAGTTATATAGGATAATTTTGTCTTCATTTTCTTATTAGCTTCTCATAATTCCTTCTTATCCTTTGCCAAGTAAAATTGTGTGTGTGTGTGTGTGTGTGTGTGTGTGTGAGAGAGAGAGAGAGAGAGAGAGAGAGAGAGATGAGGACAAGTAATTAAAGACAGTAAAGGTAAGTAATTAAAGGGACAACTCTTCCATTGAAAGTAAAACTGACATAATTAAGGCAATTGATGGTATGATAGAGAAGCCAGTTCTTTCCAAGACAAAAGTTATGTAGGTCATTTGTCTTTTAAAATTATGATTATTTATTCTTTTTGAAAATAAAGAGTTCCACAGTCTTGCATTTTATATAAACTCTAGAAAGTGTACAAGAAATCTCAACTGAATCAAAGAGAGGTTCTAAATGTCACATGTATCCATATACTATTAAATGCAGGCATTTTTCTTTTCTCTTTCTTTTTTCTTTCTTTCTTTCTTTCTTTCTTTCTTTCTTTTCTTTCTTATTTTCTTTCTTATCTTCCTTCCTTCCTTCCTTCCTTCCTCTCCTCTCCTCTCCTCTTTTTCTCTGGTCCTGCCCTAAATTATCTGAGTATTTCACTAATTGACCTTTTATTCGATTCCTTCAGCAGATATATTTTATGAAGACATCCAGTGTTAGTAGTATGGTATCTTCAGGGTTTGTAAGATGGAATTATTTTTCAACCAATCTTAGTGGTTGTCAACCCAATCCCTCAAAGTTTTAAATATGCTACAAGATAGATAAAAGTATTTTGCATCAGCTACAGACCGAGAACCATGAAGCAATGTATCTAGACTACAACCTAGTTTTTTCCCAAACTATACAAAGTAGAATTATGTGTGAATGTCTATCTGAATTTCATGAATTTAAGAAAACTAGAAATTAATGTTTTTGTTAAGAAAGTTTTTCAAAAGCAAAGGCTTAGTGATTTCTACTTTTCCATTATTCTTTCATTATCTCTAACCCAGTTGGTCGATTTAAAACCAAATTCAGAGACATTTCCTACCATCTGTATTTGGAACATTGTTGATAATGAGTAAATGCCTTCAACTCAAACTATTTTTCTACCTTTCTTAAATCTTTCTTAGTTATCTATTGTATATTACAAATTTTACATTTTCATGTCTATTGACACTTACATATTTCTGGCATCCTAGTGTTAAATTGAATGTGGTTTTTGTTTCAGGAAACAGACTGTACTTTCTATAGTGTAGAGGCTACAGATTGTCCAAAAGAATAACTAAGCATCCTAAGTTAATTTTCTTGTAGTTATTCATTTATAGACCTCTACTCTTATCTCTTCATTTAAAAATCATTATTCTTAATCGAAACGTCTTTCTTAGAACTTCTCTAATCCAGATATTATAAGAGAATATTTTATATTTCATAGCTTACTATTTCTGTCACAGTTTCTTCTTTTCTTGGTTTGGCAACATCCATAAATCCTCAATATTATATTATTTCCCCTATGTTTAATATTTCCTAGATTATCCTAAAAATCATTTATTTTTGAATATCTAATACTTTAAAGTCATATTTTCTGTTGAAGATCCTATTCATTAATAAAAACAAAGCAAAAGGCACACAATAATAACTCTCCTCAAGTCATCCATATTTTCAGTCACAGTTAATGCCTAGGTGTTGTGATTTATTTCTTTTTGCTATTTCTTATATCAAAAAGGAAATGAAAAGAGAGAAACGAATCAATGAGAATCTTTTTAAAAGATTAAGTTTTTTATAACAGTACTATATACTGAATGCCCCTCTCCCAATATGTGTATGAAATCCTAACAGTGAGACAATAATATGAGGAAGGTCTCTGGGAAGTAATTAGGTCAGCAAAGTGGGGCTGTCATCTGTCAGACTAGTATCTCATGTAGGTAAAGCCTTTCTGAGCAGAACTCCGTTGCACAAGAAATAAAAACAAAAATCAGTGAATGGGTTCATAGTGAATTAAAACACTTCTGCACAGCAAAGAAACAACTAACAGAGTGAAGACAATCTACAAAATGGGGAAAATTTTGCCAGCTATACCATGGACAAAGGATCAATACGTAGAATACACAAATAACTGAGAAAAGGCATCCCCAAAATAAACACACAATCCAAAAATGGGCAACTAAAATGAATAGACATTTTTCACAAAAAGACATATAAATGGCCAATAAATATATGAAAATATGTTAAACATCACTGGTAATTAGAGAAATGAAATTTATAACAACACTGAGATTCCATTTTACTCATAAATGGAAATCATCAAGAAATCAAATAATAACAAATATTAGCAAGGCTTTGAGGGAAAAAACAACCCTGCTACATTGTCGGTGGGAATGTAAACTAGTAAAGCTAGTATGGAAATTGGAGATTCCTTACACAAATTAAAGTGGAATTTCCCTTTGACTCAGCTATTTCTTTTCTAGCTATCTTCTTAAAAGAGTTAAAGACATCATATTACAGCAATACATGTGAACTAACATTTATAGCAGCCTAATTTATATTAGATCTTGGAATTCATCTATATGTCCATCAATAGATGAGTGAATAAGTGAAATGTTGTATTTATACACAATTAAGTACTACTCTGCCACAAAAAAAGGACAAACTTTGATCCTTTGTAGGAAAATGGAAGCACTTTGAATCCATAATGCTCAGTGAAACGAATCATACACACAAGCTTAAAAATTGTATGGTTTCTGTTAGAAACTCAAAGTATCAATAAAATAAGAACAAAATGAAAGATAGATAACAGAAAATAGGAAGATAGACTTTTGGCAAATGGCAAGGGGAGTAAGAGATGAGGGAGGGACAGGAAAGGGACACAGAGAAGTAAGATGTGTCATGTACATATACCAACTACTACTCGCCATGACCACATTTATGAGGTTCCACAAACATACCACTGAAATAAAATTCAAAAGAGAAGAGACATGACAGTGTGTGCTCTCTCTATCTCTGCCCTTCAGCACAAGAACATGCAAAAAGAGAATGACCTTCAACAAATCAAGAAGTAGGCACCCTGGTATTGAACTACCTACCCTTCCTCCAGAACTGTGAAAATTAAAAGTTTTTTTTTTTCTTAAGCCACTTAGTCTGTGTTACTTTATTATAGAACCTTAACAGACTAAGACATGAAAATTTACCCACTTCTTTTTAATTTTTCATTATATAATGCCTACTGACCACACACTGTCAATCTCAATTACTTTAAATTATTTAATTCCAACAGCTTGTCATTGGGCAGTGCCATGATTTGCCCCCATCTTTAAGTGATCACATACTGTACCTGTAATATTTGACCCAATTATATATTGTTATGGCTTAAAATATTTGAATTTGGCCTAACAAGCAAGTCCATAGCTATAGATTAAAACTTGCACTACCACATTGATGATATAGTTATTAGATTGATTTTTGCAGTGATTTTCTATCATTGAAAAAGAAACATTTTATTTATGTTACTCACTTTTATTTTCATAGATTTGATAGAATAAAAAATCCATCATGTGACTATTGTGCAGTTAATATTGAAAGGTTTGGTTTGAAGTGAGAGGACAACATCTCTTTGTTTTCCTGTCTTTTTTTTTTTTTTTTTTTTTTTTTGTACCAGGGACTGAACTCAGGACCTTGCCCTTGTGAGGCAGGCGTGGTGCCCCTGAGATAAATCCCCAGCCCTGTTTTCCCATCTTGCATGTGGAAACTTACACTATAACTCATTAGCTTTAAGGGGTATTAACTTTGCACAAAAGGGGAAGATACATCATTTGTGGACTCTTCAGTATACCTTAAGGATACAAGTCCTTTATTTCTTTAATTTTTATTAAGTTTTTACAGACACGATATCACTACATATTCAGGCTGCTGTGCTTTTATCTATATGCCCTCCCAAAGCCTCATGGACTCATAGGTGGGGTTTTTCAGAGGTGGCTGTATCTAGGGTGTGTGAATGTGAATTAAGGTTGTGTGGTACTGGATTAATCCACTAATTGCTTTATCATAGTTCTATGTGTGGGTGATGAGAGGCCTACCCTGGGTTTGGAGGGCTCCACCCAAAAGGCTGGTAGCCTGAATGGGATAGCAGGGAAAAGGAGGCTTGTTGCTGCTGCTGGCTCCTTCCTGCCTGCTTTACTGTGGACAGTTTCTCCTCTGCGACGCCCCTATGTCTTGCCACCCCGCCTTGCCATTCTGCCTTGCAGCCAGATGACTATGGATGGAAACCTCTACAAACAGTGAGCTGAAATAAACTTTACTCCTTTAATTTATGATTTGAGTACTTTATCCCAGGACCGAGAAAATAACTAAGTTCGGCTGTCCTTGAGCTCAACATGCAGCCTAGGCTGGCCTCCCACTTGTGGCGATTCTTCTACCTCAAGGACACAGGTATGTAGTCAGCAAATATATAGACTGGTGATTCCATGCATTTTACTAACATCTTTACTTTTTCTCTGGAGACAAGCATCTATTATTCAATTTTTACTTTACTTTCCCTTCAGGAATTTATGATAAGTATATGAAGCTATAAATATGCTGAGCATATTCATAGTTCCTTTAAAACCAAGAATGTATAAGTGAAGAAGAAAACAGTATAACTATTTTAAACATTCATCTTGATTTAATCTTCACTGTCCTTCATTATGAATTGTCCAATGTGGGAACATCTACATTTGAAAAAATTTATTATTTTTTCACAAGTCAACAATATTTAAAGCAGAAACATTTGGCATATTGTATGTTCAACTAAACAAACCATCATTTCATGCTTCCTTGACACCTATTGTAAGTCATTTTATTTTCCTAAATTCAAACAATCAAAACAGCAGACCATATTATGACCATCTTCATCAAAACTGTGAACGTATTTCTTGTCGAGTGTACAAGAAACTTTACATGAAGTGATTATATTATCTAAGATATAATGAGCAGAAATAGCATTTCAACAGATAATAAACCTTTATTCCCTCCACAACATAAATAATGCTTTGTGATTCTCATTATTGATAAGATGTTGCCTCTACAAAGGAGTAAGAATTCTTTCTTATTTTAAATGTATATTTCATTATTTTAAGCCATAAACTTCTGGGTTCACTTTTCAGACTATTAATGTTTACATAACTTATGGAATTTAAACCATATAAGAACAAATTTATAAACATTTATGAAATTACTCAATAACTGAAGATTTATATCAAAAGATTTTAAGCTACTTCAATAATCACAAATAATATAAACTACCAAATGTAAGTTATATAAATATATGTAAATATGATATATAAAGATGTGTAAATATGAATAGATCATGGTCTTTCTGGAACATCATGTTAGATGTGAAGAGAAACCAGTTTAAATTTTAATTCATAAATATAAGACCAGGATGTGAAGATGGACTAGCTGTGAAATAAACTGTCACTTGTTTCACAAGTCCACACTGCTTTCATCATGTCTGTCAGAGAAGGCTGTGGCACGAACTGATAATACAGAATGATAGGTATAACAACCATAGTAACTCCATCCACTTATTGATTCCTGATGTGTGGCAGACCTCTTAACTCAGAAATTTGCATATCCATATTACAACTTTATAGATGAAAAAAACAATCATGGCAGAAGTTAAGTAAACCTTCCCTAGGCATTTTTTAAAATAGAAGAATATTGGTTTTTTACTACCCACAGAATTGAAATTAATTCTCCATACAGTAAATTTAATTACCTAAAATGCTATAGGGGGAATGAGAAATATTGGTTAATTATTATATTTCCTGGATAATATAAGGATTAACCGTTTGAAAAGTCTTGAAGCATAATAACATTAACTCAGTGCTAAAACTTGTTAAATATATTATTCCTCCAAAAAGTGGAGACTTACAGTCCTTCCAGTTATCATTATGAGGACAAATTATTACTAGTCAGCAAATATAAGTTTGAGTAGGATAAGAGAACAGAATGATATAGAATTCTCAAAGAAATTACATTTACTTATTATAGTTACTGTTGTTTGCTAGGTCTTTGGTGTACTATTTAACATATTCTTGTTTCAGTGTGTTAAAGAAGACAACAACCCATTAAAAGCCAGTATGAAAATTACTACCATTACAAACTTGGAAACTAAAAGAAATGTAATACACTTTATTTTATCTATTCCCATTTGGTTAGCACAAAATATAACAATGTTATTCCCAATTCAACTCGACTCATAAATTTGTACACTAATGTGCATTCATTCTCATCCTTGCTGCTTATTATATCTATGATGTAGGTGTATTATATCTATGATGTGGTTGTTTACACATGCCATGTGTATCAGAAAGGCAAACACAGATATACATATATAGATATCAAGGTATCATTATCAATATATTTCCTTTGTGCAAATAATTGCCATCTAATAAATCATCATTCCAGTTATTGTGACTTTACTTTTTATCAAGATGTTAAGTGAAGTAATTGGAAATTGAATGCCTGATTCATACATATCTGATAGAATATACTAAGTCCATCACCTATACCATATGTAATTTATTTAATTTTTTAATTTGCTAGTTAATTTTTCCATTTGCTAGTTAAAATCATCAATGTATAACATATTTAAAATAAATTCAACTACATATAAAAGTTTCTTTTGCTAACATTAGTGTTTACATATGGATCAAGTCATTGAATTGTGCACATAAATATACACAGTTTTTGTGTATCAACTATTCCTCAAAAAACCTTAAGAACAACCAGAACAAGGCCAGCAAGAATGAAAGCAGTCATATGACTAGAAGCGTGTGTCAGCCACAAAAAAGCAGAACTTGCCCTGGAGCCTGGAATTTAGCCTGAAATTGTGAACTATTTCCTACTTTGTCATTTGTTTGAAATGGGCAAACTCCCCTGCAAGAGACAGCAGAAAGAGACAAAAGCAAGCTGATATTATTCACATAAATACTGAAGTAGGACACAGACACGTTTGCATTATGATTTTCCCTTTTTATTGCTAGGCAGAGAGTTTATATTTCTCATCAATTTTATCACCATCCTTTTTTAAGCATGGGTAGAATATCATAAATACAATTTGTACTGTGATCAAATCTGCTTTTTAATATGTGGAAAAACTACTTAAATCTTGCTTTTGCACTAACAGCTTATTTTATATCATTTTTATATTTTCAACTACTTTTAACTTGATCTTTTTAAGATAGCAAAGACATTTGTCTTCATTGATTTTAGTTCCTATTTTAGAGATACATTTTATAATCCAGTCATAATATCAAAAATAACAATTTCACTTTAAATAATATTATTTTTCTGTATAATCAGTGAACTTCTTTTCAAAAGTGGTATGAATTTTCTGAACATTAACCAAATATTTGAAGAGAAAATACAAAAAATGTGTGTAACCATCTCTTGTCAATTAAATCATAACCTCAACATTTTAATTACAAGATACTTCCTGATTATGTGCACAACTCCTATGGCTGTTTGTATTTCCACACATAGGATAGAAAGAATTAATACCACTGTGCTAAAGAGTATCTTAGAATTATGAAGTCATTTCATGCCTGTCTTTCAATGATACAATTAATGTTCTTAGAAGGTGACTTCTCTGAAACTTGTATTTCAAAATAAGCTTGTTTACTTCTCTCTCTCTCTCTATATATATACATATATACACACACACATATAATAACTTTATGACTTTACAGTTTTTAAGATCAAATTATTAAAACAATTTAATTATAAATCTGCGTTTGAAAATGACATGATGGTGCACATCTCTACTCCCTCCTACTTGGGAGGCTGAGAAGAGAGTATTGCAAGTGCCAACCCAATCTAAAACAATTTAGGGAGATCGAGAGATCCTCTTAAAATTAAGAAAAAAAAAGAAAAGGAAAGAAAGAAAGAAAGAAAAGAAAGAAAGAAAGGGAAAGAAAGAAAGAAAGAAAGAAAGAAAGAAAGAAAGAAAGAGAAAGAGAGAAAAGAGAGAAAAGAGAAGAGGAAAGACTTGGATGTGTATCTTATTGGTCGAGCACTTGCCTGGCATTTACCAAGCCAGAGGTTGAATCCCTAGTACCACAAGCGAAAGAAAAAAGGTCCCATAGTAATGACTCTAATCTGAGAGAAACTAAAAATATCATCTTGATATGTTTACACTGGGGAAAATAATATCAAATACCAAGTATTTTCTAGAGTAAATATGCAGACATATGAATTTTCTTTCATACTGTATTTATGAGAATATACCTTGAAGATGAGGCATAATTTTTTTAGACAAAACATGGTACTTGAGCAAATAAAACAAAATAAATATTAATTCTAGTTCATTCCTGCCCTAAGATTTGGGAACTCACTTTTCTCCCTGCTTATCTGTAACACCAATGTGAGCAGGGAACTTATAGTACCTATTCCTGTCTATTTGAATCTCTGCTTCTTTGTTAAGGCTGTCATGACATAATCATGATGAAATAAAATGCACTCCTGATATCTTAATGTCCAAATGACTCTCAATTTTTCCTTCCTTTAACCAATTATCCTCTCATTATATTATTTATGAATGTATCATTTTTATCATCAGATTTCTTTTTAATCTATATGAAGAACATCAAGTCTTTTTAAAGCTCCAACAATGTCTTGAAATATAAATAAATTAATTTTAAATTTCCTATTTTAAAAAATATTACATATGTAATATTGAACTGTGTGCAAATGAACATGTGTATTGCAAAATATTAATGTTGGACTTATTCATTTCAAATTTCTCGTATTACCTTCCTTTAAATTACATATTTAAAAACAGATAAGACATACATATAATTAATGAATTGTTGTAAAGCAATTTCTAAACATCAATTTTAATAAGTGGTCTATAACCACAAAACACTTTTAACTGTGTGAAATGTCACAAATCTTACTCAAAACTTGGATATTGACAAAATAAATTACTAGGAGCCCTCTAATGCTGAGCATGATTTCCTACTTCCTGCCCCTTTTATAACGATCTGGGGGTGTAAGTTAACTTGCAGATATCTGTCTGGTATTCATGCAATAATTTCTGTGCAGAGGATCGATAACCTTTAAGGTTTATTCTTGTACAAAGCATTAAGGCACATTCACAGCTGTAATCTATCTATTTATCTTTATATTTTTAATAAAAACATCCTCTCTCTCTCTCTCTTTCTCTTTCTCCTCACTCTCTCTATTAAATATATCTATGCATGTTTTTAAGAACTCCTTAAAACATTTGATCCACGCTTATTTTGTATTAAAATGATAATTATCAAAACTTTTTGAAAATTAAATCTTAATCAAAGAGGATAAATTATAAATAATCCATAGAATATTTTAAACTATCCCTTTGGAATTCAATGTGGTTTAATGTGACATTGTAATAGCATTATTTTGTCAAGATTAACAAATAAGTTTCTCTTCTTGCGCTTGTCAAATCACGGTCTTGATCATTCCTCTAGATTTAGTGAAGGCTTTTTGAAATACTTTTTCAGAATTTTTAAAATAAGATTTTCCCATTTTTTTGGTGCAGTTATATGTTTCATAGTAAAAGTGAGAAGTCCAGAGATTTCCCCTATAGTTACACATGAATAGTTAGAGTAGTACATTTGTTACAACCTTTCCTGTGAGGCACTATTATACCAATATTAACGTCCCCTAAAACAAAGATCAATTTATGATCTTGCACCTACACTGCCCCATTATTACCACCCCAAACCTATAATTTACACCAGGGCTCACTTTTGGTGTTTTACATTCAATGAGTTTGGGGAAATGTGTAATCCAGTGTATGTCTTATTACACTATCACACAGCGAATTACGGTCACTGCCAAGTTCCTCTATGGTATTCCCATACAGCTCTTCCCTGACCCTCACAACCCCTAGCAACCAGTGATTCTTTTACACTTTTCTTTTATTTCCTTTTCTACATTTTTCTTTCACTTAGTTATGTGCTATTATGTCTCCAGTCTGTCTTTTCATAGCATAGTTTTTTTCTTCTTATCCATGATAATGTTTCAATGTCTGTTTACCAGAGAGTGGTTATCTAAGAATTTACTGAAAGACATCTTGGTTGACTCCAAGTTTTGGTAACTGAATAAAGCTGCTATAAATATTCATGTACTGTGTTTTTTATGGGAGCATAAATATTTAAGTCCTTGGGGTAAGTACAAAGAAGTATGTTTGCTGGATTGCATAATGAGAGTATGTGCTATTTTAGAAGAAATTGCCAGCTGCCTTCCAAAGTGTCTGTACATTTTGCATTCCCAGGAGAAATGAGCGAGTGCTCCTGTTTCTACACATTCTTGTCAGCATTTAACATTGTCAATGTGGCAGATTCTGGCTATTCTAAAGCCAATTTTGTAATAGTGGTGCATTGCTGTGGGTGTCTAATACCTAGGTTAAAACAAATCCTAAATGCATAGAAATTTAGCAATGAGCATTCCATGGGTAAAACTCACCTATTGATACTTTGGAGCTCCTGTACACACCTTAGTATTCATCTACCAAGTAGGTGAATGCACAGATGGATTTTTTTCATTCCCCAGGGGCAGCTAATGTGAGTCACATCCACATTCCATTATGGTAAAATCTATATTTTCATTACAGAAGAGTGGCTGCATGAGTGTATTTTACTTCCTGTGATGCTCAAGTAAACATATGCAAAACCTGTTAGAAAGAGCATTATATAGGTTAGAATCCCAGTTTGACATTTTTGCACATTTGCCCACACTTTGCCATTCATCTACCAAGAGAATAAACACAAAGATTACTTCCTGTATCCCTCAGGCATAGCTCCTGGCAAGGTTATGCTGGCCAGGTTATGTTAAAGTACAAGTTTACAGTAGAATGGTAGGGGTTGGGTTGTTGTAACCCTATGTTATACCCTGTGTTAATAGAGATATAATAGTATTTCATTGCTGTTTTCATTTGCTTTTCCTTAATGACAAATGATGCAGACCATTTTTCCTGTTTATTATATACACGCATCTGTATGTTTTCTTGTACCTCTTAAATTTCTGATAACATTCCCTTCTTGGATGTGGCTTTTGCACATATTTTCTCCCAGCCTCTGGCCTCTTTCCCCATTCTCATGTCATTGTCTTTTGCAGGACAGAAGTGTTTCATTTTAATCATGTCCAGGTTATTAGTTTATCTTTTATAACTAGTGACTTTGCTGTTATATCTGCAATGTCATAGTTACAGCTGAAACTATCTGATTTTTTTCCTTTATTTTATCTTGTAGAAGTATTATAGTTTTACATTTAAACTAAGGTTCATTTTGAGTTAGTTTTGTAAAGATTGTAAGGTCTGTGTCTAGGTTCATTGTTTCTCTAACTTAGCATTTGAAATTATTATAGTGTTTCCTCTTATTGTATCTATCTAATTTGGAATCACAATTCTTGATGGAATTATTAGGGCTTTACCCAGTCTTATACTTATTGAGTGTAACATTATACTTAATATTTATCAGTAAATGAGAAATGTAAAAAACATGAAAAAAATTAAGGTGTGTTGTGTACATGTAACAATTCACCATGATGAATGCAATCATTACCTACTGCAAACATGTTCTTAAACATTTTTAAAAGTTAAAAAATAAAATATAAAAAATGAAAAATATTGGTAGAGATGGGCAGAATTGAGGAAGATATTGATAAGAATGAGTTACCATAAGCATGCTAACAGATAAATTCTTAATTATATACACTTACATATGTAAAATGATTCCCTGGAAAATTAATGGTTTACTCAAGAGTTTTTTTTAAATATATTATGGATGTTCATAACTTGTGAAGCCAATTATATGGCACCTGATTCAACTTATGCTGTTCATATGATGAGTTCTTCCTTACAGACAATGTTCACTTCACTGTGATGAAAAGATGTACTCAGGAAGTAATCATGTATATAAGGCTATGTACTTTGATATTAAAATGGAATCTTGTGGGTTTGAATGTATAGATTTATGTTTTTGTTATTTTTATCTTCATTTTCTTCTATCAGATTTCTAATTTTTAAATCTGACTTCTATGACTCTGGGTGTTTGCACAAACTTCTCATTTTCTATGGTAGTAAAGATCAATCCCTACAATGTGGATAAACTTCTTAATAGTAGAAATATCATCAAAACTTAAGAACTTATGTTCTTATTTTTAAATGTTTGATGTATGAAAGGAATACAGGTTAATTATTGGATTTTTCTTTTTTTTTTTTTATCAGGGATCAAACTCAGGACCAGGGATCAAACTCGGGACCAGGACCTTGAGCTTGCAAAGCTAGTGTGGTGCCATTGAGCTAAATTCCTGGCCCATTATTGCATATTTAACAACTAATTTTTGCATTTGAGATTATTTGACAAATTCTTTCATTCTCAGATATATTTCATTTATTTAATTGCAAACATATGTGTAATTTCATTGGCAACTGAGTTTATGGTGGATGAAGGATTATATACCTTTTTTTTTTTCTTTTGTATGGGGGATCAAACTTGGTTGCACCACTGAGCTAAATCCCCAGCAGGATTGTATATCTTTAAAGTCTAAACAAAATAATGTTCACTTAAAGATTGAAATTTCAATCAGAATACTACAATGCTGTACACTGGTATAAAAATGTATTTTGATTCAGACTATAATAATTCATTTAAAAAATTAAGAACTATATATTTTAGTAATATGTTAATAGTGAGTAATAAAAACATTATTGTAGTTTTTTTCAATTAAGGTATTACATATTTTAACTAATTATAATTAATTGGAAATATATATATGCTGCCAAAGCATAATTGAGTTATTAAAATATAAATATTTGTAAAACTGTTTGATACTTTTTGGTATTTCCAATATTTCCAAATTCAATGAAATACTTGTAAGTAATATATAGTAATCCCATACTCTCTTAAAATTATCAAAAGAGATTATGATATAAATAGAATAATATGGCTATTTTGAATGTGGATTAGCAGAAATTAAATTTAAAGAAAATGTACTATTTTATAATGGCTTTGTTTCAAAATTTGAAAAATAAAGTTCATCCATGAAAGTGGATTTTTAACAGGTTACAAATAGTATTCTGCTATTATTCATAGTTTTAGGGAGAAATCTATTTTTATATACTTGAATTTATATCTATCTCCTATAAAACCATACATATTTTGTGTCAAGTTTCTAAATTTTTTAACATTTGAATTTTAATAACAAGTTCCAGTAAACTGGAAACAACTGATGATGGCATTTAAAGCAAAATTGATTTTTCTAAAATGTAATAGATTCCAGTGGGGCTAACAATGGGGCAGCATTTTTTATTTGTCTTACTCTCTTAGAACATCATATATACAATATGAATATGCGTGTTACTTGAACTAAAGCTAACTATGTTGCTAAGTGTGATTTCTAAAAGCCTGTAAACTGTGTTGATAAATTTTGGGGGAGTTAGAATTTTAGGAAGATTTTATATATGAAGTTAAATTTTTCTAAGTGTACAAGTATGTATATTTATAGCCTTATATTTTTGCTGGAAAAATGTGGTAGTTAACCTCAAAACTAAAAAGTGAGTATTATAAAACAGAAAACAGTGCAGATGTTCCAAAATATTCAAAATTCAAAGTATTAGTTTCATACAACTGAAATGAGACATTTGTATTAGTAACAGAATATATTCTTTGAAATTAAAAGGGCTAGAGGATTTGAGGTATCCAATATGCATGTACAGTTTTATTAGTGCATATTATTCATTCATACATGCATATCACCTACTTTGATTATTTTATCCCTATTACCCTCATTGTTCCCACCTCTAATACATTTACTATCCTCTAATAATTATTCTTCTCCTTATATCATCTCTGTTTTTATTTTTAGTTTTACATTTATGTTTAGGTTCCACAAATGAAAGAAATATGATTTTTGACTTTCTATGTCTGACTCATTTCAATTAGGATTATGATCTCCAGTTTCACTCATTTTCCTGAAAAAGATATAATTTCATTCTACTTATGGCTGATTAATATTTCCTTGTATGTGTACCACATTTTCTTTATCCTTTCATATTTTTTTTTCCAGTATCAGGGATGAAACTCAGGACCTTGAGCTTGTGAGGCAGGCAGGGCACCACTGAGCTAAATCGCAAACCTATCCCTTCATTATGTTGATGGCATCTAGGCTGTTTCCATAGCTTAGCTATTATGAATTGCACCAAAATTACTTGGGTATGCATTATCTACATTATATATTTATGAGATATGTTTTGCTACTAGCAACATTAAGCTCTTACCTTCCTTACTAGTTATAGAGTGAAATTTGTTTCCACATATATTTCACTTTATATATTTAAGACTACCAAATTCACTATCATTGTGATAAATGACACATTGCTTCATTTCAAAAAGGTTTTTTTCTTATTGGAATACATTCTTAGTTTACTCCATACACACGTAATTAAATTTAATCATTTGTATTTTTATAATTAAATGTCAAATTTTCAAAATATTTTAAATGAAATTATTTCTTGCAATAACAGAGGAACATATATCACAGTTTACTGTAACTGAATAAAAATCTGAGTAAAATACCAGCAGTTTGTTCTGTTATGTTTACACTTTTACTTTTACTTCCTGAGTGAAGAAAGTATATATGAGTAAAGATTTTTGCCATCTTTTGTAATGATTGCTGATAGAGCTATGGAAACAATTTAGGTGCCCATCAATATGTGAATAGATAAGCAAATATGCTTTATACACATTGCAATGCCTTCAAAAGTTTATTTGTACAAAATATTAGAGAGAAGGAAGAGGATCCAGGGACAGAGGAAGAAAGGAGGAGGGAGTAATAGTTGTAAAAATATTAAATTGTTTTACACACATATATAAAATAATAATTGTTTTATATATAAATAATAATATATACTATTTATATACTATTATATAAATAATAAATATTTTATTTATATACTATTATATATAATAATAATTTATATATATAAATAATTGTTTTATATATATAATCGTTTTATACACATATATCAAGCCAAAATAAAATCCATTCTGTATAACTAAAATGAGCCAATAAAATTTTACAGTTTACCTCAATATTTTTAAACACTCAACTTTATTTATATATATTTGATGATCTCCCTATGGTCCTGAATATAACACCTAAATCTTTAGAGTAATTAAAATAAGAAATTTAAGCTTTTGATAAAAAAATTACAAAGTTACATAACCTTTAGTTTAAAAAATTATTAACCTCTGTGTGAGCATAAATGAGTCATCACAAACATATACAAATATATACATACTTACATATGCAATTTTATGTCTAAAAAAGGCAATGTTATTTATGGATTCCAAACATGTTTATGTCTAAATATATCACTTCAAATCTAAGTCTTACCATAGATTAGATAATTCCTAATTGAGTATAGTTGGCCTACAGCATCTATGACTTCTGCATTGACAGATTCAAAGAACCAGGGATTGAAAATACTTGAAAAAATAAGTGAATGTATTGAACATGTGCATACTTTATTCTTGTCATTATAATTAGATATAAAAGATATTTCCAATCATTTATATTGTATTAAGTATTTTCAACAATCTAGAGATAATTTAAAGTATATGAGAGAATATGCGGCTCTAAGCAAAAAAATGTGCATTTTATGTAAGAGATTTGAGTATTAATGAAATTAGATGTTCACCTGGCTGCTGAGGGATGACTGTGTTTGCTCCCACTTCTACCTTTTAGGAAATAATACCTAAGTCCATTTAGTGGGGCTTTGGCTGCCAGGAGAGCAGATATGTTTAGTTTTTGTAGCTTGACTATGGACTCTGCCATGTGACTTACACTGTTAAGTAGGATCCTATCCAATGCAGTAGAAGCAGAAATTTCTATTATACCTTTATTATTAAGCTCCACCACTCATGCTTCACCAGTACTGATAGAATTCCCTCTGACCATGTCACTCACTCATCCTGGGCCCCAGGAAAAATGTTGTAAGAAACTGAGATTATCTTTCAGTGAAAAATTAGACATAGTGAATGGATAGGAGCAGCAACTCCAGGCTGAACTTTATTTGGATCAGTGTATCCGCAGTAGGTCAGCTCATGTGTATGAGAAGGCCTGCTTATTGTTGAAGCCTGCTGAGTTCAAGAGATGAATTTTTGCCCAAAATTTGTTTTCCACACCTAATTGATACAGGATGCTTTGACGAATTGGTGCATCGGCAGTCATCCATGATGTCAATATAGCCTTCATGGATTTATGTATAGAAAGTAATGAGAAATTATATCCAGCTATGAATATGAACTATCCTTTTACCACTTGTACCCTCTCCTCTAAATCAGTGTGCTACAACCCGTGTGGCTGCGAGCTCCCGAGTGCAAAACGATGGAGAGAAATTAAACACAGACAGAGATTTAATAAGGCATAGGTGGGGCCAGGTGGGGCTCTGGACTCCTGATGGGAGGAAAAGACTACCAAGAAATGGCAGCACGCTTATTTATAGTGGTAGAGGTAAAAGGGGCTGGTCTGTAACCAGGACAGTAGCTAAGGTCTGCAGGACGTCAGGCTTGGTTGTCCGGAGAATGGGCGCGGAGGAAGACAGTCCTCTTCTCAGCCAGGCCTTGTTGCACCAGGCACTCTTGTCACCCGTTCTCCCTCAGCAGGGCCCTGACCCCTCCGCGGACGAGGCGATTTAGGCCGGGCCATATTGATCGGCAGCCCATCGCTCCCAGCATCAGCGTGGAATAAATAGAAGAATAGATGAGATAGAAGAGGAAGGATTATATCAATATTTTACACAAATGCTCATAAAAAGAAACAGCACTCTTCCAGAGATAGTGGCACACAACTATAATCCTAGCACTGTTGGAGGCCGAGGCGAAAGGGTAGAAAGTTGAGCCCAGCCTGGGCAATTTAGTGACTTAGTGAACCTTGTCTTAAAGAATAAATGTTTAAAACCATTGAGCCATTTACATATTTTGACGTTTGATTCCCTAGTATCATGACTAGAATATGGAATTTACAGACAACAAGCCGCTTCTTTCACTTATTCCTTGAAATGTGTTTCTATATCTTTTTTTTTTTTTTTTCTGGAGGCTCGAACTCAGGACCTCACGCTTGCCAGGCATGTACTATGCCTCTGAGCTAAATCCCCAGCCCCATCATTTTTGACCATAGATGCATCAATGATCTGGCATGATACAAAGGACCATATAATAGCTAGCAAATAAGAAGTGCAAACTGACTGACATTATGTTATTTGAGAATGTTCAGTAAGTTTTCTATGGAATATTAGTTCATAATTAGATGTTAAGGAAGATTCTGAACAGAGAGATTGTAATAGCATAAATTAAAAGAATTTCCTGACATTAAAAGATAACAATGGGAAAACCTACATTTCAATCCTCATTTAAGAGATTAAATAAAATTCATACTAAAAAGCAATGTTGCAAACAGTGCACAAACTCTGTCTCTTCCACCTAATTTGTAGAACGAAGCAAAGAATAGAAGATGGAATTGCTTAAAATGAAAGATATTGAAGTCACTTATTTTCTCTGCCATTCATTCAGACTGCTCTCTGAATTTGCTGATATCCAGTGTTTCCAAATCTATCAAACTAAGCATTAATTAATTAATTGAGCAAAGGAGATCAATCAATGCAAGAACTTAGAATAAGATAGCAAAGTTAATACATGTAGACCTTTAAAATATGAAAAATAGAAGTTTAATTTTTACATCTACATATATCTTACATCATTTCAAATAAAATAATACATCTTTTGAATGATTATTGGTAGGTAATCTATTATGTAATTGTTTTCTACAAAAAAGAACAGAAACTAAAGAATGATTGAAGAGTCAAGAACCACATTTCTACTAAATAAAGTGTCTTGTGGAAAAACAGTTAATACAAGCATTCAAGTGTGGTCCCTGAGCATGGAAGTCTTGTACACGTGGTAGAACAGGCAGGTTTAAAACACTCTGACATAATTCCAGGTTAGGTTGCTAAGCCCACTGAGTGAAGATATTGCCTATTTCAAAACCAGATTATCATTTCAGGTCAGCATTTTGAGAAGTGTAGAGCAATATTTAAGTACATAGTTTCATGACATGCCTTAAAAGAAGGAGAATTATCTCATCCACTTTAAGATGTGAGGATGTTTGTGTAAGAAGACAAAAGTTTTTCCAAGAGCATATTTGATATTCAGACCACCCTGTATCCCATTCTATCCCTTGGTATTGGATAAACATTTTTAGCTCTGGGCTATATTTTCTGAAGTGTAGTGTTCAAATGTTCTTAGCTCCCACAAGGGTTGTTTTCCTGTATAGTAGAAAAGACCATTTTGAATCACAGAAAAGAAAAGGTCACTCAGAAAGCCAATGAATGAAAATAACTGCACTGAAATTGTTTATATAAAAATAAGATGATGGATTCTTTGCCATGTACTGGGTGATTTGAGCATATCTCTTATATTAGCATAAAAGCATACCTTCTATAACAAGAATGGAGCCTTTAATTCCTCTGAGAAGCATTGCTCTTCTTTAGCAGTAGTGGATGTGTATTATGTTTACGTGTGCTTATGTGTGTGGAGCTTGTATGTTTACATGTGTATGTTTAGTTATTAAAAAGAACATGTTTTTTAGTTATTAAAGAATTTGTTCTTCACCTCACATTAGACATTATAAAAGGGAAGTCAGAGTACTAGAATGTGGGTCGCAAGGGCTCCATTTTAGGTACTTTCTGAAAAGTTTTGGAAAATCTCTCTCTCTCTCTCTCTCTCTCTCTCTCTCCTTACCCTTCCTCCCTTAAGTACTGATGTCCTAGCACTGTCCTCTTATGGGTAGCCCAGTACAGCTGCGCTTTTCTTTGCACTTTCTCAATGTCATTCCAGGATGTATACATGCAAATGCACGTATGATCACATAAATATATATCAGAAAAGATTATATGGGCACGCTACCTGATCATGACATGCAATCATATATACATAAATTTCATATATACACATACATTTACAAGACTATGTATACATTTGCAAGTCATCAGTTTCTTGTATTTGACAAAATGTAAAATGTAATTTTTAAAAATAGATTAAGAAATAATTTTATTAATTTGATTTTATATTGGGGATTTAGCTCAGTGGTTTCAGCGTCTGCCTCGCAAGCACAAGTTCTCGAGTTCGATCCCCAGGACCAAAAAAAAATAAAATAAAATAATTTGATTTTATAATTATTTTGCTTTTACCACAAAACTTCCATGTTTTACTTTGTTGAAGAAATATATTATTCATATCTATTATAAGAATAAGTGTCAGTATTTTGGTATGATTATGAAAGTAGAATGCAAATGACTTTTATTACTGGATCTAATTAAAAGTAAGGTAATAGCTGAAATATGAATATCTGTTTCATATTATCTGTTGCTCACACTACTCAAAGTCTTCCTCCTCCTTTTCCTGATCTTCTTCCTTTCCCTTGTTTTTCTTTGCAGCCTGACTGTCCTGTACTCTTTCTGCTCATATTTCCTCTGCCTTATTTTTTTCTGCTGCTGTTTTAGTTTGTCCTGGTTCACATCATTCTTCTCTAATTTATTATTTGAATTCTCTCCTTTCCTCTTTCTCCTTTTTTCTCTTCTTCAGCCCTTTTCCTCCTTTTTTCTATATTTTTCCCATTTCTCCAACTCCTTTTCTCCTTCCACTTTCTTAGAACTATGTGTATATATAGTAGTTACTGATAAATATGTGATAAATATCATTATATAGGACTCAAATGTAAATCTTATTGTATGTCTTACTCTTCTGTACAACCTGAAATAGATTGTCTTTCTAAAAGATTAAATACAGTAAATATTTTCTACCCCCCTGCCATTTTAAATTGGTTGTCTTGTTTATTTTATTCTTTGTTCCTTCATCAATATTTATCTTAATGTTCTTGAAGTTGTCAAATTGTCTAGGAATTAGAAAGAGTAATCAAATTTCAAGATTTGAATTCTCATCATCAAGGGCATGCAAACCTATAATTCTAAATGAAAAACACAGCCAATATTTATTATATTACAGAGAACCACTCTGGATTGATAGCAAGAAGAAATTGCACTTCCATCCTTTGTAAATTCATTTAAACCAATTACTGTGATGGTCTGTGTATGGGCAAATACTTCCTTCTTATTTATACTTGTGTAGAGATATGGAGGTTAAGTATATGTTAGAATTAAATTTCACATATATTAGAAGTGTAGTTTCAAAATTCAATGGAGGAAGCAGATATGTTTATTCTGAAGAGATAAACTGCCTATCAGTACTATATATTTGAAAGTAAATACATAAAAAGCATATATAAAAGTGCAAACATATATAAACATACACATATTATATATATATATATATATTATATATATATTATATATATAATATATATATATATTATATATATAAAATATATATATATATATAATATGTTTCTTTGGAGAATACTATTTATCTGCAAAAACATAGTAATTTTTTTATTGTTTTCCAATCCCAGTAATTGAAACCAAGCCCTTCACACTGAGGTACATCCTCAACACTTTGTCTTTTTCTTTGTACATAGGTTCTCACTAAGTCCACAAGTTGCCAAGGCCGGACTTGAACTTGCAATCCTCTAGCTTTATGCTCCCAGAGAGCTTGGATTGTAGGTTTGTGCCATCACACCAGTTGTATATTCTATCTTAGTAGAGAACATTGAAAATATTGTGTCCTTTTACACACAAGAAATCTTTCACTTTAATTCACTAAACATAAATTGCTATTAGATTAAAATTCATTCAAATTATTAAAAAGAGACAATTCATGCTGTGAGATGTAAATTTGTGCCACTTTCAAAATTTTTCAGGTCATAAGTAACCCTTTAAGCTTCAACTCAAAAATTTTAACAACGTTTCTCTCCACCTGTTATATCACAGTTCAGGCAACTACAGCCCAAATCAGCTCACCACTAGCCTTTAAAAATAAAACTTTATTGGAACACTACATTTATTTGCTTAGTTATTGTCTGTGATGTTTCAAATTATCATGCAGAGTTGCATACTTGCCACCAAGAAAATATGTCTCACATCCCTTAAGTAATTATTATGTATCTTTTCATGCACACAAAAATCATCCTAGGATTACATGATCTTGGTTGAATCATAATCTCTACTTGTAGTTTAAGCTACAAACATTGAAAGCTGTAGGAAACAACTGTCTCTGTAGTCTACTTTAAGCTGGTGACTGGAGACATTAAATAGGACTAACACCCCTGGAAATATGCCTAGTACAAAGTTCATCATATGTGATGATTAATTTTCTGGATTACCTTGATTGGGTCACTGAATTCTTCGATAGTTGCTCAAACCTTATCCTAGCTGTTTCTGCAGGGTATTTTTAAACAAGATTACCATTTCGTGTTGGTAGACAAAGTAAGGTAGTTCACCTTCCATATTGTGTTTCAAAGGCCTGAATATAACCAAAGCCTGTCCTAACCCCACCCAGAGTGAAAAAGAAATCTTCCTGTTTGATGATAATCTTCATTGTTCTAATGTTTGAACACAGCCTTTTGTCCAATTGGAGCAGCAGTAGCAGCAGCATCACCTGTCCTGGGGATAAAGCAGCTGACCTAGGAGGTGGCCAGCCAGGTATGCTGGTGCCCTCCTGTATCATCCCAGCACTCTGGGAAGTTAAGGAAGGATGGTTGCAAGTTTGGGTCCACTTGTTATCACAAAGAAATCAAACGCCTGTGGGTATAAAAAAGATAAAGTCAAGTAGAAAGGATCTGTGGAGCCATACCTTGAAAATAGTATGAGCGACTAGATAGTAAAACTTTCCTCACACTGAGGTTCTTTGAAAGACAGAAGAGAGAAGAACATTGGTTAGACCCACATGTAAGGAATGTAAAATGCATTGTGCGGATATTCCAGGAGAAAAAAAGAAAAGAAGTTGGCTTCCTACTCAAGACAGCGAATTCACTATATTTCATTCAATACACCAGAGGATTTGGGGGAGTCGATTTTCCTTCCACTCAGACTTGTGTGACAAGAGGTGATGTTGAAGCACATCTTGATCTTTCCCTTGGTCTAAAATGATGGCAGGTTTGCAGTTCTGAGTTCTGTCCAACGGGCAAGGAGCAGAAGTTACAGACGCTGAAGCAAAAACAGGGCAGAGATTATTTTGAATTTTTTTTCCTGTTTAGTTATTTATAATTAAATTTGTCATTAAACATTGATTTCTTTGATCTTCTGTAAGTTTTATATTTAAAATATTTTAAATGGCATTTACTTACCATTATATGTTTATGTTTTATTGCTAATCCACCTTTAAAATAGTAAAGTGGTAGGATTTTATACACTAACTTATGAATTGTTTTCTTTCCAATTCTTGCCTCTTTGCAAAATCTTTTGTATATTTTCACTTTCAATGATTGTTTTTGTACATTTTCATTGAAAAAATAAAAACTTAAGATGCAATAAAAATAAAATATTTTGACCCACATTTCCCTACCAACCTATATCTATATTATTAGGGTCAAGGATCGAGGCACACAGGAGGTGGAAACTGCATAATGGAATAAATTGAACTAACTTAGAGACACTTTGATTATACCATTATTTTCTGTTTAACATTTCTGCTGGAGTATTGACCCATTCTAGAAAAGAAGAGGAAGAGGAGGAGGAGAAGGAGGGGGAGGAAGGGGAAGGGGGAGAGGAAGAGGAAGAGGAGGAAAAGGAAGAGGAAGAGGGAGGAAGAAGAAGAAGGGGAAGAAGAAGAAGAGGAAGAAGAATAACAGATGAAGGTGTGTTGGTAGGAGTTGGTACTCTGGGAAGTGGTCTGCCTTGTTTCTCCTCTCTCCATCCTTGATAAATCTCCTTTCTTCCCTTCCTCTCCACCAAGGTTCTGAAAAATTCTGCTGAATATTGAAATGCATCTTCAACAAAATAAAATCAAGCCGTCCTGTGATAAAATCTCCTTCATATGCTCTAGCCACACATTCTTTTTTGATGATTATACAGCTTACCTTTGTCAAACATAAGCTTGTATGTATTTATTTGCCCAATTGTTTAACTATCTTTACCAATAGAAAAACAATAAGGACTTAGAGATGTTTTTCCTTGCTGTAACTTTGGTGCTTAGTGATTGACACACAGTAGCATAACGTTGAATTAAAGATCATTTTATCAAACAGTCTAAATGTACAGATTTAAAATGAACTTAATTTATAAAGTTGTCATATATTTTTAAATGTGTCTTAATATATTGTTATATAATTTGTGTAATAGAATTATTAGTTTCCAGCCTCATGTATAAGAATCTAACAACGTATATTTTTCAAAGAAAATATAGTTTAAATCAACTATATAACATTTTGAAAATGTGAGCAAAGAACTAGAAGAATAAAGATGAGGAAAAATGTAAATGATTGAAAAAATATATAAATTATGTTAATTTAGAAGCATTTCCATATTTTACTTTTTTAACTTCCAGAAACAAAAGCAGATATAACTTCTTTTAAAGGTTAATTTGACTTAAAATAAATTGACTTTAATAGGGGAAATTACATACAGTGACTTCATTTTCAAAAAAATAGATATTTGTATTACAGTTGATTTTGACTAAATGTATATAAATATGCAGGAATATGTCATTCACAAAATAATTTTATTCTTGAGAAAACATATTTTATTTATAGTACTACCATTTTAATTAGATTCATAATAATTCTGCAATAATCACACAAATTTCTTATATGTTTTATGTTAATATAGAGGAAACATTAGGATTGTGTAAGGCAATCTGTCTAAAAGAAAAATCAAACAGGAAGAACAGTAGAAATAAATGTTTAATTTGTGAGGTATCACATAAATATTTTATATGAAATTTATAATTTTTATTTAAATTTTGGATCTAACAACTTGAACATCATATGGTCATTTGATGTTAGAAAGGATGATTAAGTTTGTTTAAAAATGTTTTCTATTTATATAAAAAGTATGTCAAAGACACATATGAAAGTCATCATTTGTGGAAGAATAAGATAGCTATAATTTTCTATAAACTATTATCAGAGAGGAGATATAAAATTATAGAATATTAAGAATTGTTCAAGATAAGCCATGTGCACAAGTGTATTATGTTATTCTTTTTGCCTTTGTTAATGCCTTGAGATGTTTCTAATAAAAGCTTAAATTTATGTCTAAATAATTTTTAAAATAGTGAGATTCTATTTCATTGTTTCCACAATTCTACTTATATTACATTTTGCCATAAAACTATATACAACTATGACCTATTAACTGCTTGAAATATCATAATTATTGTGCATCTCTGAGCAAAGCCACATCCATTCCTTCATTGTTTCAGAGACATGAATAGAACAACTAAAATATTTTCTAGATTGGCTAATTTTTCAATTATATGTTTTATTATGTAAAAGATTTTAAAAAGTGGATTTCCTGAAAGGAAGGAATAGAATAGTGGTTACCAGAGGCCAGGAAATAAAGAGACTAGTAAGATGAAGGAGGGTGAATAATGATGCTACAGTACAAACAGATAGGAGAAGTAACTGCACAGTAAGATGACTATAGCTTTAAAAATACATATTTTTCATAAGGAAATGAAAGAGCAGAGTTCATAAGTTCTTACATAAAGAAACGATAGGTGTTTAATGAGATGAAAATGCTAAGTACTCTGATAAGATAATTACACATTATACACATGGATTGAATTATTACATTTTACCACATAAATATATAAAATTACTATACATCAATAAAGTCAATTTAAAAGGTAATGCAAAAACACTTCAAAAGTGGATAAATAGGTATTAAGTATAAAAATAGGTTTGAAAATCACTCTTAACTACAATTCATTGTTTATAATTATGACACATATACATGAAAAATTTTTTTGTTTTTCTAAAGAAAAATTTTTATTATCAATTTTGTTTTTAGTTTTTTGTTTCTATTGATCCAATAGCAATTTTGTTTTAGTAAATAAAGATATGGATAATATTATTAAGTTGTTTGAATGACTTGTGAGTTGTAAGGAAAAAATAAATAAATAATCCCTCACCAAGTTTCATTGACTTCTAATTATATTTAATGGTTCATTAATTGACAATGGATTTGATGATCTCTTTAAATGTGTGGAGAACAAAGAGTTTTTAAAGTACCTATCTTGAAAGTGGAGTTAATTGTGTTATGAGATGAATGTCTGATGATGTCCTCCAAATTCAAGGCTACAATTTTAATCTCTGATTTTATATTATTAGGAGTTGGGGTCCTTCAGAGTGTGAGTAGCTGTCCAGGACAAAGTTTCATGAATGTATCACTGCCTTTACAAAAGAGACCCCAGAAGGCTTCTCACATTTTTTACCTTGATAAGAGATCACTGCAAACATTCACCATTATGCAACCAAGGAGAGCTTCCTCACCAGAATTTAACCCTGATTTAGAGATTCCATAGCTACATAAGAAATTTCTGTTGTTTAAAAGCTACTCACTTTGTTATAGCAGTGAAAAGGAATATGTCAAATTATTGCTATATTTAGAATGATGATATTCCCACCAATTTCAATATCAGAATATTGTTGTGTTCAATATTCTAAACAGCTCTTTGTTTTGTTGTTTTTAACCACAGGATTCTGCACTGTGATGAGATTGGAAAGTGCTGCGCATGTAGTTCAGTGGAAGAGTACTTGACTACCTAGCAGTCACTTGACCTTGAGATCAGTCTCTTGCGCCTCCAACAGCAATGAAAACAGTAGCTTGTATTTCTTTTCTGAAAGAGTAATATGACTGTTTTGAGAGGAAAAGTTGGAAAGGGAAACCTGTAACCTCTTAAAAGAACAATCTCATACAAGTATTCATTGTAGGAGGAGTATTCATACATGAAGTTGAGGGTATTAAAGTATTCAAGTAACTCCACTTGGATACTGTATTACCAGGAATATTTTTCTCTCAAAATCACTCCTCCAGAGGATTGGGACATAGACAATTATAAAAAGTATTCTGTTCGCAACAGCCCCACCGGAAATCCAAGTCCAAAATCAATGATTCTAAATAGTGGTTTTGTATGTACTTAGATACTATTTTCTGTACTTGAAAACTTATTTGTTTTAATTCTCTGTATTTCCCTTGCTGTAAAACCATCTGTTGTGCCCTGTGCCTAACTGACAAGATGCCATTAGCAATGTCCCTCTGCATATCCTCAACTGTCCAGGGAACATGTCCTTTCTTACTGGACTACCTGACATTTGACATGTCCTCAAGGATACGTTCTCCCTGGCAGTATTCTTTTTTTCCCTTAAATTCTTTTATTGGTACATTTTAAGTATACAATACATTTACTTTTATCTTTGGGTGCTTGTATCTGTACATAATGTATCTTGGTTCTTATTTTTTCCTCATTACCTGTGCAACCTTCACCCCTCCACTCTTCCCTATTTACATAGACTTTGTTTCTTCTTTTTTTCTTTTCTCATAATTTTTCCTTTCCATTATTTCCTTTCCCCATCTCCTCCCACCACCCCTACCTCTTTGGAACTTTTCCTATTTCAAAGTATTAATTATTAGTTATTAATCATTTTAATCCTCATTTACACTCTCAGTTTCTCACACTAGAGAAACTATTCGGTATCTACACATGTGTGTCCTATTTATTTCATTAAGAGTCTGGCCTCAATATGCACCCATTTAGCTATAAATGACTCTAGTTTCTTGTTCTTTATGGCTGTAGTATTCCATTTTTTAAAAAAAAACCACATGTTCTTTTTTTTTTTTTTGTACCGGGGATCTAACTCGGGTCTTTGTGCTTGCGCAGGAGGCGACAAAACCACTGAGCTAAATCTCTGACCCCAAAACCACATCTTCTTTATCCAGTCTCCAGGTGATGGGCAATTGGGCTGTTTCCAAGCTTTAGCTATTACTAACTGTGCCACTGTAAACATGGGTGCACATACATCTCTGTGGTATGATTCTTTTAATTCTTTTGGGAAAATACCCAGCAGGGGAATAGTTGGTTCAAATGGGTCCTCCAGCCCTTGTTCTTTGAGGTATCTCCACACTGATTTCCATAGTGGTTGCACCAGTCTGCACTCCTACCATCAATGGAGAAGGATTGCTTTCTCTCCAGTTTCTAACCCACCAGTATTTGTCATTGGCTGATTTCTTGATAGCAGGCACTCTTTCTGGGGTGAGGTAGAATCTCAGTGTAGTTTTCATCTGCATCTCTCGAATGACCAGTGATGTTGAACATTTTTTTCCTGTGTTTATTTGCTGCTTTTACTTCTTTGTCTGAGAAATGTCTAAGCTGTTATATTCTCTCACACTTCACCTGTACAATGTCTATGTTCACAAATGACTCTTTTTTCCTAATTTATCTTCCAAATAAGACTGTATAGTTTAGTTTTAAAGTCTAGTTCTTTATCTTTCATACCAATTATTAATGTTTATGTCGCTCTGCACTTTCTTGCCTCACTTCATGGTTTTGCATTAAGCATGGCATGTACCTGGACCAGAGCCTCTGAATGGGAGTAATTTCTCACTCGGTTTTGCATATGCAGAGCTATGCCAAAGATTTTGCTTCAAGGCAGCAAGAGGTGTTGGCAGGACTCACAAGTCCAACTTCCAACATTTTCTTTTCTCCACTAAACATGAATGCTAATCTCTGGCTTTACCTCTCTGACTTGGAACAGAAGTAGATACCAGTTATGTAACATGCACAGAACTATCTCCGTTTTTGTTTTCCTGGAAGTAATCAGCTAAGCTGACTTCCATGTCACTAGCAGTGGCTCATTTTTCAGGCCTGCATGTGGAGACCATTTCTAGATTCACACATGGATTATCCAAATACGTCTCAAACCACATTGGACCAGAATTTTGCATCCTTTCAGTTTTTAGATATTTATATTTTCATATTCTTAAAAAAACTGTTGGTTATAAAACACAACCTTACCATGTGATAAGTTTATCTAAATTTATTTATTATTTATATACATGTTAATAATAAATGACAGATAGATTAGGTGGGAGAGAGAGCAATGCAGAAAGATAACTGAAAAAATTTATAGCTCCCTGAAAAGTAGATAATATTGTGCCAAAAAAGTGTTGAATCCATTCAGAAAATCCTTAAAATAAAACATTATTCTAATTGTGACTTTTTTTTTTTTACTTAATACTTATAAAGCACAGAGGATTTGTGAAAACATACAGCAAAGACATTATACTTACTTTATGGAATCAAGAATTTAAAAAGTGACTCATAAACTCACAATTCATAGATGTGAAATATGAATTAGAAGAAGATCAAGAATTGAAAGAAAAATACTCTAAGCAAAGAACTTTCTGTGAGTGAACTCACAGCTTGGTAGCTCAGCAACTTTTAAATAATTTTGTATTCTTGGAACCAGGGATTTAGCTCAGTGGCTTTGCCACCTGCTGCACAAGCACAAGGACCCGAGTTTGATCCCCAGTACCAAAAAAAAAAAAAAAAATTTTGTATTCTAATGAAACAGAAAATAAAAGTTTAGGAGATTTTACAATAAGTACCTAACATGTATGTAATATTAAAATGAATTCAGAATACTCTTAAGAAAAAATAATTTAAATAGATATCTACATGTTATTACAATCATCTTATTGATAATTATTTCCTCTCACAATATTTATATACAATGAATTGTATGTACATTCATAAATCTCCTAACTGTCCTTGGAAAGAATAGGGGAAAATACTCTTTAACATAGGAATTTATACAATAATGAGAAATCATGATTTATTTTAGTCACTAGCATTTAGGCATTCTAAAGATAACACTGTATCAACAATATAGCACACAGGAGTCCAGAGGGGTTGATATAATTAAAACAAAACAACAACAAAACAAGAACAACAATAACAAAGGGCAAGAACACTGGGATAAGTGTGTTAGAGTGAGAGGAATTTTTTGCCAATATTAAAAGCAGTGCACATTTTACTGTAATTTTTTTGTTATAAAAGAATACAGAACAACAACAAATCACTGAAAACTGGAAGACTGTACTCTATTGGCTTCATTGTCAGTGTTATCTTGCTTTAATAAACTCTTTGAAGAATTTTACTCAATTTCTCCTTGAAGATGAACATGTAAGCATAATGTTGTGAAGATAAATTACAAAGTTTGCAAATTGCCACAGTTCTAACTCTGGAATAGAAAAGCAGAAAAATGCATTTAGTGAAGAGAAAATTAAACAAAGAAAGTTGTCTTTCAAAACATAAGCAAAATTTAAATGCACAAGTGCAGAGAAATAATCCTGAGTTATCAGAAACAAGATGAATAGAGAGGGAAAAATTCCATCAAACACATTTTGAAGTGATACTCCTTTTTTTGTAAGAAATTCTACAAAATTGGCAATTAGCAACTCTTGTTTATTGTGCAACTGCAATTCTATTTTAGTCCTTTTTGGAAGAAAGCCCAAAGCTGAAATTGCATAGTTAAAAGGCTTTAAAAGAAGAGTAAGATGTTTTGATAACCCTGAAAAAGCATATGTTATGCTTCAGATGACTGGGTTAAATGGCTTTTTGTTTAAAGGGTTTATGGAAACAAAAATAAATGTTCCACACAGTAATAGCCAAAGGGGAGATGAGAGACATTGGCATCTACAGAAAAGACAGAATCATGAAGCATAATATTTATGTCCTGCCTTCAACGTGGAACATTTTCTTAATATTTTATATATAAATTCAGTGTTTACAAAGAAAGAGCATTTTAAAATGACAGCAGTAATATCTTTTAATTGCTTAATATCAAATGTCCATGTTTTTATTTTTTGGCTTGAGAAAAATTTTATGTATTTTACTACTCACACTTATCCCTTCCCTACCTTATTCATGTTTCTTTTAAATTCTTATTTTTATTTAAACAAACAAATAAATCCTGGAATAAGAATATTTAAAGAATATCTTCCGAATTTTTTTAGATAAGTCTGGATTGAATTTAACCATCATTTAGTAACTCAAATGGAAAGAAAAGAAATACACTGCTTAGGTAATAGTATAGAAAAATGGTAGAATGTACTCTGTATAAGCCTAACAGCAAGGTAGAAATAGTTTTGATAGAACTATGTATCTATATACTTACCTTATATTTCTAGGGAATATATACAACTTTATTTCACATATGGAAATATTCACTCATCAAGATATGGTTATAAAAGGGAATAAACTTTTATTGTAACAGTTTGTAAATATATATATATATATATATATACTTATTTATAGTATATATAACAATTTTTTACCCCTCTGTTGCTACTTTTGCTCTATGGTTGTAGTTGTTTTCTTAATGCAGACTTTTGATTTCAGGTAAATATTTCAAAACATAGAAAGTTCCAGGCAGGGCTGGGGATTTAGCTCAGTTGTTCCGCCACCTGCATTGCAAGTGCAAGGTCCTGAGTTTGATCCATGGTACCAAAAACCAAGCAAACAAACAAAGTTCCAAACAGAAAAATAGGCGATTATTAATACCTAATTGTAAAAGAACATATGAGTTGGTAATTTTGACAGATGTTTTTCAACATCAAAATTAAATTTAAATAAATATTAAATGTATAGCTCCATTAACATTTCCAAAATGAACTCACATTTGACTTTACACATTAAACAAATTACAATACCAATAATCAATCCCCCCAGAGACCCATGTTAGTATTTACTGCACTAACCAATAATTTGACTTCTAAATCTGTAAATTTACCTATTTTTGAAATATATTCAAGTGAAATCATACTTTCTTTCAGGGCCTGGATACTTTCAACATTTCTGTTCTTCATTTTCAAAATTCATCCAGCAATTGTATGTAGCTGCCCTTTGTGATTTGATTCTATAATATGAATCTGTTAAAATTAAATACCCAGTTATGTAATTTTTGTCCCTTAGGAATTATGCTACTATATACATGCAGGCATATATGTGTTTTTAAACATGTATATTCTCTTTTGAGGAAACCATGTATGAATGATAATATATGTCTATGTCCAATTTTTAATATACTATCAAATAATTTTCCATAGCAGTCATTTTAATTTATAATATCCCTAACTATATCAGAAAGCTACAGCATCTTTTTTTTTTAACCTTTAGGAGCCATGATGCAATTATGTATTTAATAGGTAAGATTTCATTCATTACTGTACAAAAAAATAAAAACAAAAAATCCCACACCCCAAAAAACTAACCAAACTTTAAAACACGTGCCCTTCAGGTGAGCACTTACAGTCAGAATGGTTTCTATCAGCAGCAGTTTGAGGCAGCACATTTCGTAAAGTAAGAAGTCACAGAGCTACTTGCACCAACATTCAGTATTGTCAGTGTCTTTCAATTTAGCCATTTTGGTATATATGGTTAGTATCTATCTATGTTTTCAGTTCATGCATTTTCTTCTTTTTCACAGCTAATCAGATAAATATATTTTGTATGTTTATTTATCCAGGAACATTTATAGGAATGTCTGTTATCTGTTCAATTCTAAAAGATCATTTTCTCAATCAAGTGTTCTTAGATGGATATGTCCATTTTGAAAATCAATATACTATTCCTTTGTCCAATAGTCTAGTCTTATACCAATATCATGATTTCTTAATTATGAAAGATTTATAGTAATTCTAAAATATTGTATTGTAGGTCATGCATTGAAATCTTTTTAAGTTACATTTTTGTCTTTTTCTTTTGCATTAAGTTTTAGTAAGGTACTCAATTGAGTTTTTAAAATAAGCTACTAATTTATATGGAATGTTGAAGATTGTATATTTAGAAATGTGGAAAAACTGTATGATGTGATCTCTCTAGGAAAATAATTCACCTCATTTTCCTATGATCAACATGGACATACTCAGTTCAAAACTATCAGTATCTAGAAAGACCAAGGCAGATTTAAAGATTCAATATATCTCAGTAGTCCTCTAGTTTACCCGAGCCTTTGAATGGAGTCCTCAGAAGTCTCACATATCCCAGAAGTATCACATATCCCAGTGTGATAATTACAGCTTACCCCTAGCTGATGCTGTACTCAGATTATGGATTGCAACTGTGGTGTAAGAAGAATCAAGGGCAAGAAGAAGGAAGGGAGGAAAAGATCAGAGAAAAAAGAAGTGAAATTTGGGCAATATGGAAGTACAGAATAAAGAAAATGAGAAAAAAGATAAAATGTGTCAATATTTCTATTTTATATTAATGAGAATATGAACATTTTTGACACACTGTTTACTGACTGTTTAAAGATGTCCTTTATATGGCAACACTGAATTAATAAATGATCATATAAATTTGATGTTTGTATAAACAATGAGTTTAAACACATTTTTAAGTCCCATAGATCACAAAGTGGATACTAATGCACTACAGTATATATCTTTGAAGATAGTAAATTATTGTAATTCTATTTATATATAGTGTATGTCTTTCCCCTCTTTTTCTATTTGATCACTTCTAGGCCCAGTTAAAATTCCAGGATTTCTTTGTCAATGAATTTTCATTTCTGGGCACATCTTTTGTCTAAGAGGACCAAGTGTTCCTGCGGGAGACCAGTGCTCAGTCACCTACCCACAGTGCCAGAGCCACTTTTAGTTAGCATACTGACCTAGTAGTTAAATAAATTTTTATTTTTTAGTGACTTATAAACAGTGCTTTCTAATATTATAGATCTGACTTATGTTTATCTAAGTTTTAAAAATGTATCTGTATTAAAGAATTACTGGAGAGAAATTATAAAATGTCAGTATTAGATATTTAGATAAAACATCATAGTCATATATGTTCTTCAAAAACTACTAATTGATAAGTGAGTCAGCAAAATTAATTCAGATTCTATGAACCACTTAAAATGATTTTATTGACTGTTCAATAATATTAAATTATATGTGTATTTATTTCTAGAGGAAGATAAAATAAGTATATTTATCTATGGTTATTTCCTGTATATAAATTCTCCTTGTTTCTTCTCAACTGGTATGAGATGATATTATTGTCTAAGTGTATTTTTATAATGTCTTAAAGATATTTATGAGTTTTACTTATAGCTTTCATTTATTTTGGAAATACCCTTTTATTCCCATTCGCTATTTTCTTCTGTTTTTCATCCAAATCTTAAGTTCTTTTTCACTGTTATAAATGGAGAAAGGAGACTCAGCAATTAAGTGTTATACCCAACATCATAGATTTAATATGTGCCAGAAACAAAATATAAATTGGAACTTGACTAACTAAAAAAACAGAAGTCTGCCTGATACAGGAGTAAGGACTCACTCTGATCAATATGTACCTACTTTAATAATTCTTACTTTTATTAGTACACATTTGCATTGCATAATGATTACATTCTTTGTAATGAAGTGGTTCATGTACATAACATATTCGAATTCTTTTTGCCTTCTTGCTCTACCCCCTTTTATCTGGCCAGAATCAAATTCATTTATGTTAAATCATCCATTCATTTATCTTAAAAATTCCTTTAGCTTATAAAGTTAATTATCATATATACAGATGAAAACTATACTAATAGTCAAAAAATATGTAAAACATGTAAGAAAGTTATACTTAGTCAAGGTATATTTTTTAACACCTTGTCCATGCTGGATTACCATAATTTTTCTCTTTTTGCCTATTATCTGAATATATATATGAATATATATAATTTATATATATTCATATATATATTCTTTTTCTTTTATATAAATATTTATCTACTTAGAGAAAAATAAAAGTGATATTTCCTTTAAGGTATGAAAGCATCACACAAAAATTTCATACTTATTATTTATTTACTATATTTGGAATATAACAGTGTATAAAATGTGCCTCAATATAAATGGAGTTATTTTATTCTTAGTTTTCATATCTAGAAAAGACTATATCATCTTTTGGTTAATATGTTCATACAACTGGTTTTAAATTATTTGCATAAAATCTTAATAGGTTCAGTATTTGGAAATATCAAAAATATTTCCCAGTAACATTTTGGAAATCATTTCATTTATTAAGAAATTTTAAAGTGTTTTACATATTTTCCACAAATCATTTTATAAAACAATTTTACAGGAAAGATTTATAACTTTAACTATATAACTTTATAACTATAAAAGTTTTATAACTTTTTTCTTTCTTTTTTTTTTTTTTTTTTTTGGTACCGGGGATCGAATTCAGGACCTTAGCTCTCAAGGCAGGCGGCAGAACCACTGAGCTAAATCCCCAGCCCTGAAACTTTAAATTTTTTGCAAAATGCATTGCCTTATTTTCTAATTGCGTTTTGTGGATAATTTTTGTAGTGTATTTAATAAAACATTTAAATATATAAGTAAATAATACTGAAGTTATATGAATGACTGAAGTCTTAGTAGTGAAAAAAGTGTATTATGTTTCTATGAAATGAATGCATCCCCTCAAAATGATTGTCTCTTTAGTATCTTTTCTAATACACTAGCATATTTAAACATTAGATTTTATGGGTCTATGAGTTATTACTCCAATAAATATTTCCCCCAAAGTACTCCTATATAAACAAACCTCAAAAGAAGATGCATTCTTATCTATCTAAAAAAAATGAATAAAAGAAATAACATTGCAGGGTTTTTTAAATTCCAGAAGGAAAGAGATATGCCTATCTTGTTAACTCGATTCTACTCAGTATCTTTAGTTGCCATTTTCGAACTATTTCTAAGTTTACATTATGCACCTGCATGTAAATCACGCTGTTATTCACCTGAACAGCTTCTTTTGGATGGCTTCCCAGATTGGAGTCATTTATACACAAATTGCCTTTTTGGCAGCAGAAGTTCTAAATGAAGTAAATAGTTTTGATTGGCTGGTACATAAAACTCACAAATGTTCAGTTAGGAAAAGAAGAATATGTACTGTAATTGTCCAAAAGGTAGTGTTTGGCAGTTGTAGAATGAAGTATTTTTATTGAAACTTTCCATACTAAGAACAAGACAAGATTGCAGTTTTCATTTTGGTAAATGGAATAAATCCAACCCCTGTAATTTGCTATTCACTTGGAGATATTTGTTGCCTGGATGTCATGAGAGAGATCCTCCAAACTGATTTGTATTTCTGCAGGTGCACCTCACCAGGCTGTCAAAGTTGCACAAATGCTTACTGACTCCGTTTCTTATTACTGTCTATATTTACAAATATGACACAGCTTCTGTTTATCTCGGAAAGTAGTACCTGTTGATCAGTTCTCCCCATCCTTTCTACTCCCTCAAGGCTGTGATTCTCTTATCAATATCCATGTGGTAAATTTAAATTCCACATATGTCATATTTCTGTACTCGGCTTACATCATTTGACAGAGCACTTCCCGTTCCATCCATGTTGCTTCAAGTGACAAAATTTCATTGAAAGTTACTATCTAATAGTATTCCATTGGATATATCACCATATTATGCTTGGCTGTTCATCAATTGATGTGTGTTTAATATTATTTCCACATTTTTGTTGTTGTGAATAGCTCTGCAACAATCACCAGAGTGCAAATGTCTCATCTGCAAACTGATTTCATTTCTTTTCATTCCCAGAAGTAGGATTTCTGTACCATAGAGTGGTTCTATTGCTATTTTTTGAGAAGGCTCCAGGCAGTTTTCTATAATGGCTATCTTAATATACATTCCCACAACAGTGTGTACATCTTCATAAAAATATATCATTTTTTATTTTAATAAAAGTACTGAACATTTACTGACTTTATATTTTGTACCTTATATTTTTCATGGTTAGTGCCATACATTACAATATTTAATCTTAAATATTGGGTTATTTAATTACTTCTTTTTAATGTATTTATGATTCAATATTAATTTAATAACCAAGAAAATGTTTTACAATTATTTGAAATTAAAATATGGATAAAGAGAGCCAGGCATGGTGGCACATGCCTGTAATCCCAGCGCTCAGGGGGCTGAGGCAGGAGGATTGCTGAGAGTTCAAAGCCAGCCTGGGCTACATGGTGAGTTCAGGGCCAGCCTGAACTACAATGGGAGATCCTGCCTCATCCCCCAAATATGGATAAAGATAGAAAATATTGGATAAACTTAAACTTACTGGAACATTGATTATATGTGACACTAAATATAATTTAACTTCTTACACAATAATATATAACTGTAATGATAAAAGTAGATCCTCTCTATCAAGAATATTTGTCACTTTGGCCGGGGATTTAGCTCAGTGGTTCTGCCGCCTGCTTTGCAAGCACGAGGTCCCAAGTTCGATCCCTGGTACCAAAAAAAAAGAATATTTGTCACTTTTAAAATGTGAAAAAAGTCAATAATAGCATAAATAAGGAGATATATTATCACTAGAAAATTTATTTGAATCCATTATATTGAAAGAAATTTTGCTAAAGTGTAAATGAGTTCATTCTCAGTGTGTACCTAAATTAAACAAATATCAATAAATTTCAAAACAATTAAATTTACGTATTTACTTATGCCAACACATATTTAAGGCCAGGTTGTATTTAAAATACAAACACACAACTCTGGCCAAAAGGAGAACCGTTTATTTAAGGAAACACTTATATTGATAACCATTTAAGTGTAATAAATTCATAGTGCATGAAGTTATGAAATAAATTAAAGAACTGGAAATTTTAAAGTATCCAATTTTGTATATATGTGTAATATATACATATATGAAATAAAATGAAATTTTATTTATTTATTTATGTACCAGGAATTGAACTCAGGTCCTTGCACTTGCAAGGCAGGTGGTGGAACCACTGAGCTAAATCCCTGGGCTTAAATGAAATTTTAAATGGAAAAATGTATAATTGACAGAAAATAAATTAATCAATGAATTACATCAAAAATAATGACAGAAATATTATATGAGTGTGTATTCATGAATCTCTAATGCCACAGAGGGAAGAGGAATGATTCTACTTTTTTGTGAATTATTCTGGAGACTGTCAATATTACCTTAGACAAATCTGAGTATAAACTATATATCCAATAATCACTGTTTGTATAATACTGGGCTATTGTTGCATCACCAGTAAAACAGATATAATATGTCTATTGAATTGCTTACATAATTACTAATCCATGGTAATTTACCTCAACATTGTCTGTTAAAAGGAAAATTTAAGGAACTTTAATAACTTGCTTAGTAATTCCAAAAGGTGTTTGACAGAGACACTAGAAGATAGAACTACAAGAATATTATGATCTAGGCTCTTAATTCTTTGAGTAAACATAAAGTAATGTCAATGAAAACAGACATTATTCCAGCCATCTTTAAACCTACAGTGCCTGATAAATAAACATAATATCTTTCACATAATTTTATCCATTGATGTTTTGAAATCATATTTTAGTGGAAGAGTTTTCTTTTTTTTGGGTTTTTTGTTGGTGGTGGTTTTTTTTTTTTTTTTTTGTAAAACATATGATTGAGATGTGGTCTGTACAAAGTTGAAGAGCTACACTGAATTAGGAGAAATCATATAGGGTGATATATCACAGGTAAGTGAGATTTATTCTCTGAGAAAGAGATGCTTTTCTGACAGCTGAAGTATTGGAAAGAGTGAACCACGTGCAGAAGAGAATATAAGAGCAATACAGCTACAGAGAATTCACTAACAGAAGGAAAATAATAGATATAAAATGATGGGGATTGTGTCATCATGCTTGGAATGGAAAAATCAGTGAGAGAAAGGGAGAGTGGAGAGAGGGATTTGGAGGAGAATTAGATGTTCCACTTGCATGTTAGGGATTGTTCTATAGTTTTGAGAACTGGTTAGTCAGAGGGAGATGCAGGAAGAATGAATAATATAGATTTTTTGAATGTCAGCTAATTATTTTGGAAAACAAATAGTGCTATCTCAATCAGGGTGTTAATATTGATTGCATTATGTGACTTTTTTTCAATTTGAATGGGATGATGACTGTCTGCTTTACAACTGAGTGTAGCCCTGTGATAAATTTTAGTCAATGAATTATGTGGAAATACATCACTTAATAGCAGAGGTTTTAACGGGCACAATCTTCTCTTTTCCTACTGCCAAAAAATGAGTAATGTTCCATACAAAGGATACTTTAGCAATCTGTTTTTAAATTAAGACCACATAGAACAAAGAGTACAGGAGAGGGTTAATTTTTATAAGTCAATGATGTTTTTTTGCAATCATTGTTATATAGGATATAATATCTTGACTGACATGGTGGAAACATTACCCATAAAAGTAAGAGACTCAATTTGAAGGATATTTCTTATATATAATGAATTAATTTAAGGATGGATTGGATAATAGCTCTATGTCAAAGGAGAATGTGACATTAAACTCCATTTACTTTTACAATAGAGGTGTTCTCACAATGAATGGGGACAAGTGAAGTCAGGTAGAGAAGTGGAGATATAAATCACTGATCAAGTTTAATTATGAATTTCTATTTTTGAGACTATTCTTGAATGTTGTCTTTATTACTCTCTACCAACATTACAATTAATTCAGGTGAATCATCTGTCAAAAAAGACTTTTAAAATTGGACAGAATATATGCAAATGCTATCCTAGTTAAGACTCTCTTTTCAGAGCCAATCACACCAATGGAACTAATGCTAAGTGCTACACAGCACTTAAAATAGGTCATGTTATGAGTGATATTTTTTGCCAAATTCATGGAATACAATTGTCACAAAGTGAATGAAATATTTGGCATGATAAATTACACCTGAATTAATTCTCTTGAATGTGTTTCTTTTAGAATGGACAATTATAGTCACCTAGTGAGTAAGGGAAATAATTTCTAAATAATCAAAATTCTTACATAACTCTTTATTGAAGCCTGTAATATTCTTAATGATATTCTCTTCATCGGAATTTTTGTTACTGATAGAAATGAAATATTCTTAAACTTCAAATAGGACTTTTGTTTATGTGTTCTGAATTTTTCTGAATTTATAATCTATGGAATCTATACTGATACTCCCCTAGCTCAACAAAGTGTAAGTAGACACTGATTTTAGTGTTGTATAGTGAGAGAAGGTGCAATTTCTTTGCAAACAGCAGGCTATACAGCCTTATCTTTAAATCTGAGAGGTATTGTTTTTGCCTCACTAAGATGTGCCCATTTACTAATTATACTATAAGTGACTCATTAGGACTTGAAACCAGCAGACAGAACATGTGCATCTATTTAGCATAAGCCCAATTCAGAGTTAATTGTAAAATTAAAACTCATTAAAGTGATTACATAATGTAGTTGAGCAATGTAAAATTTAGTGCTGGTAGAGACATATAGGAAGGTAATGTAATCAGTACGTTCTTTACAGAGTAATATATGAATATACTTTTAAAAGACGAACATGAATATTTCCTAAAATGATTAAAAGGATATGAACAGTTTGAAAAAATTCATACTTTTTTTACCCTGTTAGTTTTTCTTTTCTTTTTCAGCTGTGCTAAAACTTTATTAGATTGAAAATACAACTTTTGCATTTACTGATATTCTATTGTGAACTTGTTTCCTATGCAGTTAATGTGATCTCATGTATGGTTTTAAATATTATATTTCTCCACTATTTTTAATGTTGAGGGATGAATATAAAGAAAATAGATTTTGTATAATTTTAATAAAATAAAATTTATATAATAAATGAGAGGATTTTACGTGTACCAATTGGTATACTTTTCATATATGTATATCCATACACTAAGCACTCAAAACATGATGTAAAACACTTTTATTGTTCCAGCATATTTCTTAATGTCCTTCCCAACCAGGTAATGATGAAGGGATCATCATTCTTTTGAAGTCAGGATTTCATAATCATGCTCTCAAGATCTTTTGAAATCTGTCTCTTCATTAGGTTAGAGAAAAAAAAAACCTCAAAGCTGTCAAAATTAATTTTATCAGGTCTCTAGCAATTAACTTAAGACTTGGAACATTATGATAAGTGAGCATTCAAGAAAAGTGGCTGAATCTCAGTTACAACTGCAAATTTTGTGGCATTGTTGGTTTGTGTTTTTCAGTTCTGGGAAACAATGAAACTCAGGGATTCATGCATACTAGGCAACTATTGTAACACTAAGCTATATCCTAAGCCAATTTTAGGTCATTTTGACTTAATTTGTTTCATCATCTTTTGTGTAGCTTTCTGGTACCTTGGAAAATTAGCCAACTAGTAGCCATTGGAGGAAATAGACCCATTCAAAAAATCTCCCACATATGCTTGAGCCACACATTCCTTTTTGATGATTATAGTTCATCGTTGTCAAACATAAACTTGTATGTATTTATTTGCCCAATTATTTAACTACTTCTACCAATAGGAAAACAATGAGGACTTAGAGAAAAAAAAATCACTGGAAATGCCTCATCACAGGGCTTTCTTTTATGACTTGACTCAAATTTCACTCAGTAGGAAAAGCCTTACCACTAGTGTTTTTGTCCAAAAGGCATCAGTAAGAATTTTTAAATGTTTAAACTTACCAGCTACCAGCCAGCGGACAGTGAGGACCTTGGTAGGCCACATGGAGCCCCGATCCATGCCCCCTCGCCCCACCCACCAGCAACCAGCTTAGCACACCCCCCCTCCTGGCTGTGCTGCTACCTGGTTCCACACTACAGAGGCACAGAGGGTCATAAAAGCCATTGTTCTGAGCTCCAGAAGATAGAGCAGAAGTGAACAACAGAAAGAGGGCTGCTCTCAGGCTCCTTGATGAAAACTTAAGCCCACTGGAAAAGTGAAAAGAATCTCTGCAATAAAGGCACACAGACCACCGTACTTGGTAAGTTGGAGGGATCATCACCTCCCACCCGAACCTGGACTTCAGGGGAAGGGCAGCTGGAACCTGCAGTAGAACCTTGCAGAGTTCAACCCTGCAGGAGGACAGGGAACTCAACTTGGGACTTGCAGCCAGAAATCTGCCTGAATCTCACTGGTCTGTGACTGCCTTAATGAGACTCATTGACTTATAACTGCACACTCCTGCCCATGTTGTCTATTGTGACAGCAGAGACATACCTTGAAGGAGGCCCTTCATTTTTATTTTTTCTTTGTTATTTTCAAAATTATTATTATTATTTTGCTCTTATTTTTAATTTTTATTTTTCTACTCTTTTCCAATTTTCATTTATCTCTTCTTTCTTTCTTTTCTCCTCTCTCTCTCTCTCTCTCTCTCTCTCGCTGTCCCACATTGTTCTTCATGTCCCTTTTTCTTCCTGTTCTGGTGCTAATTTGGATTTCTTCTTCATTTTTCTTTTCTTCTCTTTTTCCTTCTCTTGATTGTTATTAGTTTTAAAGGAAAGTAAATACAGTTTCTAGCCTCTGTATTGCTGTTAGGTTGTTCTGTTCTCATCTTTGTTCTTTCATTATGTCTTTTCCTCTTTTTTCAACAGTTTCTTGGAGTTTGCGTAAACTTTCTGTGTCCTCTGGCCTCACTGTTAACCTTCCCCTATTCTTCTACCTATCTATCCCTCCCTCTCCAACTCCTTCTAACTCCCCATCTCAAAGGGTAAAGTTGCTATACTGAAGAGTTTATTCACTATGAACATATCTTGGATTGATCCTTGATTTTGATTTAATTCACACAGTTAAAGGTGATGGATTAATAACTGCCACAAATTGTCATTATCTAAGCTATACTTGATGTTGTGGTGTTGCTAATTGTTTCACTTGGGCTGAAGTGTTGTGATTGATCTAATCAGTTGTGCTTCCTGGTATAATGACAAGGAGATATCCTAGGAGTCATTAGAGACTCAAAACCTAAAGACCAGCTATATCTAGAAGACACCTCTGAGAAGCAATCGTTCCATAAGGGTTCTAAATACAAGCAACAAAGATACTTACAATAAGCAATTTCAAAGTATCAACCCAGGAATTAAACCAAGGACAGTACAAAAAATAAAAATGAGAAGATATTTAACTAAGGCACAAACTCAGACTTCCACCCCACCAAAAGCAGATTCTGGGGGACACTAGGTGGAAAAGCCCGATAATCAACCACCTGGACACCCTGAACTTATATCACAGAAAGTAACAAAACAGATGAATGAGGCTCTAGAAAAATTCAAAGCACAAATAATTTCCCAGATAACTACAGAGATGGTAAGCAGAGTGAAAGAGATGATTAGAGGCTCTAGAATAGAAAAAGATATAAAAAATAGATGATCTTAGAAACATGCTGGAAGCCATGAATGCCCAACATAAGAAAGAAATGGAATCTGTGAAACAGATTCAAACAAATATTCAGGAGATTAAAAACACCATTGAAAGCATGCAGAGCAGATTAAGGGAATCTGAAGATAGCATATCAGATATAGAAGACAGGATTGTGGTGAAGGACCATGAAAACAGAGATTTCTTAAAAATAGTAAGGGACCATGAAAAATCAATCCAGCAGCCACTAGCAGATGAAAAGAAGAATATCATAAGACTGATGGGAGTCCACATAAAAACAGGAGAATGTACAATTGGCATAACAAAATTGTTCACAGATGTAATAGTAGAAAACTTCCCAGACAGAGGTGGAGAATTGGACATATAGATAAGTGAGGCATATAGAACTCAAACTAGCCATGATCAAAAAAAGTCTACACCTAGATATATAATAGTCAAGATCCCAGAAACCCAATAGAAGAACAAAATCCTACAAGTAGTTGGAGAAAAGAAACAAATCACCTACAAAGGAAAGCTCATCAGAATCACAGCAGACTTCTCAGCACAAACCCTCAAGTCAAGGAGAGCCTGAAGTGAAGTATTTCAAGCCCTAAAATAAAGCAACTTCCAACCTAATATGTTGTATCCTCAAAATTATCTTTCAGAATCTATGGGGAAATTAAACACTTCGATGACAAAGAACACCTGAGAAGTTTCATGAACTCCAAACCAGCACTCCAAACAATTCTAAATGATATTCTAGAAAAAGACAATGAAGGTCACAACTCCATAAAGCCCAATGGCAGTAAGCCACCAGGGAAAGCAAGAAAATAAAGGGAAAGGGGGGAAAAATAAAAAATAAAAGAGCCAACAACAGTAAAACATCATGACAAGGATGAGTCAATATCTCTCAATTATAACCATCAATGTTAATGGCCTCAATTCATCAATCAAATGAAAGAGACTGGCAGAATGGATTAAGAAGCAAAATTCAACACTATGCTCTATACAAGAAAGACACCTAACTCAAAAAGAAATTCATAGACTGAAAGTAAAAGGATGGAAAACAGTTCTCCACATGACAGGAACCTGGAAAAAGGCAGGGGTAGCAATTATATTTGTAAAAAGAGTAGACTTCAAACTAAAACTAATCAAGAGAGACAAAGATGGTCATTATATTCTTGTGAAGGGAACAATCCAAAAGGAAGAGATGACAATCATACATATATATGCACCAAATGTGAATGTCACTAACTAAACAAAACAAATACTAATGGACATGAAAAACCAAACAAGCACTAAAACAATGGTAGTGGAAGACCTCAATACTCCACTATCAAAAATAGCCAGACCATCTAGACAAAAGATCAACAATGAAATTCTAAAATTGAACCAAGCTTTTGAACAAATGGACTTAATAGATGTTTACAGAGTGTTCCACCCCACAAAAGCAGAATATACATTCTTTTCAGCTGCACATGGCTCATTCTCCAAAATAGAGCACATCCTAGCTCATAGGACATGTTTAAGTAAATGTAATAGAATTTAAGTTACCACCTGTATATTATCAAACCATAGTGCAATAAAATTGGAGATCAATAACATAAGAAACCGTAAAACCCCCAAAGAAACATGGAAATTGAATAACACCCTCCTGAACAACCACTGGTGCACAGAGGAAATTAAAGAAGAAATTAGACAGTTTCTACAAGTAAATGATAATGCCAGTGCAACATACAGGAATATATGGAACACAATGAAAGCAGTCCTATGAGGAAAATTCATAGCAGTGAATGCCCATATTAGGAAAATAGAGTGAGCTCAAATAAACAACCTAATGCTGAACCTTAAGATGCTAGAAAAAAAAGAGCAAGACAAATGCAAATCTTGTATAAGAAAGGAAATTATAAAGATCAGAATAGATATCAATACAATGGAGACTAAGAGAATGGTACAAAAAAGTCAATGAATCAAAGATTTAGTTTTTCTATAGAATAAATAAAATCATTAAAGCATTAGCCAACCTTTTCAAAAAAGGGAAGAGAAGCCTCAAATCCATGCAATTAAGAATGAAAAAGGTGAAGTCACAACAGATACAGCAGGAATCCAGAGGATCATCAATACCTACTTCGAGAACCCGTACTCTAATAAAATGGAAAACACAGAAGAATTGGACAGATTCCTAAACACGTATGAATTGCCAAAGTTAAATGAAGAAGATATGGAAATTCTAAACACCCCAGTTACAATGAGTGAAATTGAAAATATAATTAAAAATTTACCAAGAAAGAAAAGCCCAGGTCCTGATGGCTTCACTGCTGAATTCTACATGCCATTTAAAGAAGAACTAACACCATTACTCTTTAAACTCAGCCCAGGAATTGAAAGGGAATCAAGGCTTCCAAATTCATTCCTGGAAGGAAGTGTTACTTTGATTCCAAAACCAGGGAAAGACCCAAGCCAAAAAGAGAACTACAAGACAATCTCCCTAATGAATATTGATGCAAAAATCCTCAGCAAGATACTGGCAAACAAAATACAGAGGGTCATCAAGAAGATCATACACCCTGACCAAGTAAGATTTATCCCAGGGATGAAAAGATGGTTCAACATAAGTAAATCAATAAATGTAATATACTATATTCACAAAGCCAAAAACAAAAACCATATGATCATCTCAATAGATACAGAAAAAGCACTCGACAAAATCCAACACCCATTCATGATAAAAACCCTACAGAATATTGAGATAGAAAGTCTTTATCTCAACTTGATTAAGGCTATTTATGAAAAACCAACAGGCAACATACTAAATGGTGAAAAGCTGAAAACTTTCATATAAAAATCAGGAACAAGATAAGGATGCCCACTATCACCAATCCTTTTCAATATAATTCTGGAAACATTAGCTACAACAATTAGAAAAGAGAAAGAAATAAAAGGAATAAATATAGAAAAGGAAGAAGTTAAAGTCATTATTTGCTGACGATATGATACTTCATATAGAAGACCCAAAAAACTCCACCAAAAGACTTCTAGACTTCATTGACTGATTCAGTAGAGTAGCTGGATACAAGGTCAACACTCAAAAAACAATATCCTTCTTGTACACTAATAACAGAATCACTGAGAGAAATTAGAGAAACAATTTGTTTTACAGTAGCATCAAAAAAAAAATGAAATGTCTAAGAATCAATCTAAAAAGGAAGCAAAAGACCTCTACAATGAAAACTATACCACTCTGAAAAAGGAGGTTGAGGAGCATATGAGAAAATGGGAAAACATCCCTTTTTCCTGGGTAGGATGAACCAATATAGTGAAAATTGCCATACTTCCAAAACTGCTATATAGATTTATTGCAATGCCAATTGAAATTCCGACAACATACTTCACAGAACTAGAGAAAACAATCCAAAAATCCATTTGGAACAATAAGAGACCTAGAATAGTAAGAGCAATTCTAGGCAACAGAGACATGGCAGGGGGTATCACAATCCCCAAATTGAAGCTATACTACAAAGCCACTGTGATAAAAATTGCATGATACTGGCAAAGAAACAGACCCAAAGATCAGCACAAAAGATTAGTAGATGCAAAAACAACGCCAGACATACTCAGCCACTTCATTTTTGACAAAGGACCCAACCACCCTCATTGATGGAAAGATAACCTATTCAATAAATGGTGTTGGGAAAACTGGATTTCAACCTGCCAAAGATTAAAACTGGACTCATATCTATCACCATGTGCTAAACTATGACCGAAGTGGATAAATGATCTAAATGTTAAAACAGAAACTCTAAATTTGCTGGAAGATACGTTAGGTAGAACTCTTGAAAACATTGGCATAGGAAAAGACTTTATGAGCAAAACCTTAGTAGCATTGGAACTAGCACAAAGAATCAACAATTGGGATCTCATCTTATTAAAAACTTCTGAACTGCAGGAAGAACCACCAACAGAGCTAAGACTCAACCTACAACGTGGGAAAATATTTTTAGCAGCTGTACCTCAGACAAAGGACTATTATCTAGAATATATAAAGAACTGAAGAAAACCCCCCAAATTTAAAGACCCTATTCAAAATGGGCATCTGAAATGAACAGATATTTCTCAAAGAAGTGAAAGCAGCAAATAAACATGAAAATTTTTTCAACATCACTGATCATTCGAGAGATGCATATAAAAACAATACTGAGATTCCACCTCACACCAGAAAAAAATGGTTTCTATCATGAAATCAACCAATAACAAATGCTGGTGGGGGTGTGCGGAAAAAGGAACACCGATCCACTCCTGGTGGGAGTGTAGACTGGTGCAACCACTGTGTAAATCAGTATGGAGATACCTCAAAGAACTAGGACTAGAGGTCCCATTTGACTCAGCTATTCCCCTGCGGGGTATCTTCCCCAAAGAATTAAAAGAATCATACCACGGCGATATATGTGCACCTATATTTGTAGTGGCACAGTTTGTAATAGCTAAGGCTTGGAAATAGCCCAAGGGCCCATCAACTGGAAACTGGATAAAGAAGATGTGGGTTTAAAAAAAAAATAAAATGAATTATTATTGAGCCTTAAAGAATGAGAAACTAGAGACATTTATAGCTAAATGGATGCATATCAAGGCCATATACTTAAGTGAAATAAATAGGACACACATGTATCAATACTGAATAGTTTCTCTGGTATGAGAAACTGAAAGTGTAAATAAGAATTAAAATGATTAAAATGAATAATTGATAATTTGAAATAGGAAGAACAGGTCCAAAGAGGTAGGGGAAGTAGGAGGAAAAGGGGAAAGGAAAGAAGGGAAAGGAAAAATTATGAATAAAACAAAAAATGGAAACAGAGTCTTTGTAAATAGGGAAGGGTGTAGGGGATGAAGAGAGCACAGGCAATAGGGACAAAAGAAGAACCAAGATACATCATGTATAAGTAAAAGTACCCAGTGATAAATGTAAATGTATTGTATACCTAAAATGTACCAATAAAAGAATTTAAGCTGTTGGTTTTTCATAGATGGCTTCTATCAGTTTGAGGTAGAGACCATCTATTCCAATTTTTTGTAGAGTTTTTATATAAATACATGTTGGATTTTGTCAAATGCTTTTTCTGTGTCTATGGAGATTATCATATGGTTTTTGTCCTTGGCTCTATTGAAATAGTGTATTACATTGATTGATTTGTGTATGTGGAAACATCCCTGCATCCCTGGGATGAATCCCACTTGATCAGGGTGTATGATCTTCTTGATGATCTTCTCCATTCTGTTTGCCATTATTTTATTAAGGATTTTTGCATCTATGTTCATTAGTGAGATTGGGCTATAGTTCTCCTTTTCAGTTGGATCTTTCTCTGCTTTGGGGGTCAAGGGGATGCTTGCTTCCAGGAACGAATTTGGGAGCATTGCTTCCCTTTCAATTTCACTGAAGAGTTTAAACAGTAGTGGCAGCAGTTCCTCTCTAAATGTCTTGTAGAATTCAGCAGTGAAGCCATCAGGGCCTGGGCTTTTCTTGGTTGATAAGTTTTTTAATTACATTTTCAATTTCATTGGTTGATATTGGGTTGTTCAGAATTTTTAGGTCTTCTTTGTTCAAATTTGATAATTTATATGTATCATACTAAATGGTCAAAAACTGAAATCCTTCATACTAAAATCAGGAACAAGTCAAGGATGTCCACTATCACTGCTCTTGTTCAATATAGTTCTGGAAACATTAGACTCGGCAATTAGACAAGAGAAAGAAATAAAAGGAATAAAGATAGGAAATGAAGACGTCAAATTGTCATTATTTGCAGATGACGTGATACTCTATATAGAAGACCCCAACAATCCACCAAAAGTCTTCTAGACTTAATAAGCAAATTCAGTCAAGTAGCTGGTTACAAGGTCAACACACAAAAAACAATAGCTTTCCTCTACACAAATGACAGAGTCACTGAGAGAGAAATAGGGCAAATAATTCCTTTCACAATAGCAACCAAAAAACTGGAATACCTAGGAATCATCCTAATGAAAGAAATCAAAGACTTCTTCTCTGAAAACTATGGCACTCTTAAAAGAGAGACTGAAGATGATATCAGAAAATGGACAGGTATCCCCTGCTCCTGGGTAGGAAGGATTAATATAGTGAAAATGGCCATACTTCAAAAACTGCTATATAGATTTAATGCAATTCCAATTGAGATCCCAGCAGCATACTTCATGGACCTTGAGAAAACAATCCAAAAATTCATTTGGAACAAGAAGAGACCCAGAATAGCAAAAGCACTTCTAGGTAACAGAGACATGGCAGGGGGTTTCACAATCCCCAACCTGCAACTATACTACAAAGCTACTCTGATAAAAACAGCATGGTACTGACAAAGAAACAGACCTGAGGACCAGTGGAACAGATTAGAAGATGCAGAAACAATGCCAGACACACTCAGCCATCTCACCTTCCATAAAGGAGCCAAACACCCTCACTGGAGGAAAGATAGCCTCTTTAATAAATGGTGCTGGAAAAATTGGGCTTCAACTTGCCAAAGATTAAAACTAGACCTATATCTCTCACCATGCATTAAACTAAAATCAAAATGGATTAAAGATCTAAATATTAAAATAGAAACTCTGAACCAGTTGGAACAGAGGTTAAGTAGAACCCTTGAAGACATTGGTGTAGGAAAAGATTTTATGAACAAAATCTCAATTGCCCGTGAACTAGCACAATCAACAAGTGGGATCTCTTCTTATTAAAAGGCATCTGTACAGCAAGAGAAACCACCAGCAGTGTGAAGAGACAACCCACAATGTGGGAAAAAATCTTCACCTGCTTTTCCTAAGACAAAGGTCTACTATCTCAAATCTATAAAGAACTAAAAAAGATCAGACCTCCCAAATTTAAAGACTCAATCTGAAAATGGGCATCTGAAATGAACAGACATTTCTCAGACAAAGAAGTAGAAATAGCAAATAAATACATGAAAAAAGGTTCAACATCACTGGTCATTCCAGAGATGCAAATGAAAACAATGCTGAGATTACACTTCACTCCAGAAAGAATGGCTATCATGAAATCAACCAATAACAAATGCTGGCGGGGCTGTGGGGAAAGAGGAACCCTGGTCCACTGCTGGTGGGAGTATAAACTGATGCAACCACTGTTGAAATCAATATGGAGATACCTCAAAAAACTAGGACTGCAAGTCCCATTTGACCCGGCTATTCCACTGCTGGGGATCTTCCCTAAAGAATTCAAAGAATCATACCACAGTGATATATGTGTGCCCATGTTCATAGCAGCACAGTTTGTGATAGCTAAAATTTGGAAATAGCCCAAATGCCCATCAACTGGAGACTGGATAAAGAAAATGTGTTCTTTTTATAAAATGGAGTACTACTCAGCCATAAAAAATGAGAAATTAGAGACATTTATAGCTAAGTGGATGCACATTGAGGCAATACTCTTAAGTGAAATAAATAGGACACACATGTATAAATAGCAAATAGTTTCTCTGGTGTGAGAAACTGAAAGTGTAAATAAAGACTAAATGTATAATAGGTCATGTGAAATAGGAAGAAAAGGGGCAAAGGGGAAGGAAGTGGGAGGGCTAGGGGAAAGGATAGAAGGGAATGGGATTCATATGAGAAAATGGAAAAATAGGAACAAAATCTTTGTAAACAGGGAGGACTGGAGGGGTTGAAGGGAGGGCTCAGCAAGGGTGAAAAATAAGAACCAAGAGAGACTATGTAAAGGTGCAAATTTCCAATGATGAATGTCATTATATTGTATACCTAAAATGTACCAATGATTAGAATGAATAATCGATATAGCAAAATAGGAAGAAAAGGTCCAAACGTGTATGGGTAGTGGGAGGGTCAGGGGAAAGGAAAGAAGGGAAAGGAATAATGATGAGAAATGAAAAAAATGGAAATAAAGTCTTTGTAAATAGGGAAGGGTGGAGGGGGTGAAGGGAGATCTAGGAATGGGGAAAAAATAAGAACCAAGATGCATTATGTAAAGGTACAATTCCTAATGAGAAATGTATTTGTGTTTTATACCTACAATGTACCAATAAAATAATTTAATGAAAAAAAAAGAATTTAAGCAAAAAAAGTCTGTAAACTGCTGAAGACATTAACACCAAGCAGGGAGAACATTGTCCTGGCCAAAAAAATTAAACGGAATCTGGAAATTTTAAAGATCGCCAACCTAATTCTGGAAATCTAAGTCATTACACGCATATGCAGAGTTATGAGCCTGCCCTGGGAATAGACACTGACATCCTACCTCTGATTAATTGTGAAGCTCTGAAGAAGTATGAAATGTAGATTAAGACACTTATAAATCAGTGGTATATAAAAGACACACACGCGCGCACACACACACACAGGGCAGTTAAGATGTATGTTGCTTGTTCAAAATATTTAGCAAAATTCTTACCCTGTCATCAGTTGATCAAAAAGTTAATTGAAATTAAATTTCAGTGACTTTTCATAATATAAAATATAGACTTAATGAATTAAAGTAAAAAAGCTGCAAAATAAATCAATATCAGCAATTAATACATAAACAATCCCCAGAATAAGAGACGTATGTTGAGAATTCCCGCTTGTTTGGTTTATAATGTACCATTAGCGATAAATACCATTTTAAGAACAATAATAAAAAGTGTATAAGATTAAGCAAGAGAAAAGAAACCAGCAAAAAAAAAAAATCACTGATGCAGTTTCAATTTTTGGACTAAGAGACATAGACTTAAAGTCAAACATTGTATTTGTGCTTCAATTACTAAAGAAAAGCAGAGTAAAATATTTAAAGAAAAACTAGATAAAAATATATAACCAAACAGGAGATATCATTAATAAAATAATATAATTTTTAAAAAGAAATTATGAATGGAAAATTACAATAATTGAAATGAACCACTTGCCAGGGTACCATAATAATACATTTTAGTTAACATAAGAATATTTTGGTTAATTTGTAGGTTAACTGGTATTTTCAGCCAAGAGAAGAGGGAAAAAAATGAGCAAAAAATGGACAGGAGTCTCAGAAACCTGTGGGACACTACCAAACATACCAACACACACATAATTGGAATGCAAGAGAAATTATAAAGAAAAAGACAAAATATTTGAATAAATAATGACTATAAATTGCAAAATTAATGAAAAATATCAAAAAGATCAGCACACTCCAAAGTGGATGGACTCAAAGTTGTCTGCAATGAGATTATAGTCAAATATTGAGAGACAGACAGTTAAAAATGTTGCAAGTGATAGATATTCACATGAAAGAAATTTTCAACATGATTAACGGCTAGTTTCTTATCAGAAGCAATGAAAGTCAAAAGAAGATAGATGAAATCTTCAAAGTACTCAAAGAAATGCAAATACTATGTGTGACAAATCCATAAAAAATGGAGAAACAGTCATTTTGAGATATATTTATAACACGATAATAATCTAACACTATGATAATTCACAACACTATAATAAACCACACACACACACACACACACACACATATATATATATATAGCTATAGACAAATCATAAAAAATAAAAAATAAAAACATTGCAACCATAGAGTAATAAACTGAAAAGTCAATAGTGGAAGAAAACTTTAGAAATTTTGAAATATGGGAAAATTAATAAACAATCTACTTAATGAGCAATGATTCAAACAAAAACTCCCCAAGCAAGATTCAAAAATACTTTTTGAGGTGAAATAAAGCAAAAACAGAACACTCCAAAACTTGGGATGCAATCTAAGTCATGCTTAAAAGAAAAGTTATAGTAATAAATGCCTGTTTTTTTTTTTTTAAAACCATACAAATATGCAATATATACCTCCACCTTAATTTAAAATTAGAATTTCCAATTTTGAGTAATAAAATAATTCCAAAGTAAGAAAAGGGCAAGAACTAAGTGGGCCAGTTATTCGTAATTGTCAACTTGACTTCACGAAGAGACTTCCATAGAGATGATAATACCATGGGCTTCCACACACATCAGTGGATTAATCCACTGATCTTCACAGGTGAGTGTGCTGTGAGGAGGTGGAGCCCAGTTGGAGACTAGCCTCTGGGCATGTGGCTTTCGGAAGTCTCTCACTGGCTAGTGCTCTTGCCCTGTGCTCCATCTACTACTGGCCTTCAGAAACTGAATATCTTTGTTCCTCCATGCATTTCCACCATGAAGATTCTACCTTGGGTCAGCAGATCATGGACTGAAACCTTCGAAATCATGAGTCAATTAACAAACTCACAATATGTGTTTTGAGCGTTTAGTATTTTGTCCCAGCATGAGGAAATCTGAATAAGGCACTATAAGGACTAAAAAAATAAGTGGAATAAAGATTAGAAAATAGAAACAAAATATCTATGAAATTTATTTTCTTATAAGAGAAGACCAAGAAAGTTAGCTAGATTAAACAAAAAACAACACATTAAGAGTGAAAGGTCAACACTGCTGAACTTACACCAATGGATAGCAACATGAAACAAAAAAGAAAACTGTATACAAAGAAATTTGTATTAAAAGATCAATACTCCTCATAAATATAGACACAAAATTTCTAATCAACAACTACAAATTAGAAGGTGTACTACTCAAAAATAATTATACAACCTGACTGAGACTAATTCCAGGAATGCAAAGTTGGCTTAAAATACAAAATGACTTATTAAAGAGGTTATCTCATTTGCAGGAAAATGGTTGCACACCGAGACCATAATGTTAAGTGAAATAATTCAGATACACAAGCTTAAATATCACAGGCTGTCCCTTACATGAGAAACACAAGATCTAAGCAAAGAGCCAAATAAAATATACATACTGGGAAATAGGAAACAGGGAGGTAAATACACAGTTGGCCAAGAGGTGGAGGGAGGGGAGGGAAAGGGGATAAAAAAGAGAACTGAAATGTTTTATGTACATGTATCAACTCCTCATGAGGAATATAACTAGGTACTATGGCACATACTAATAAAAAAAATTGAAAAATAAAACATGAAATGGTTCAAGTAATACATAATAGAAAGAGAATAAAGGATGAAGGACAACCTCAAACATCTCAGTAAATTCAGAAAAGCATTTCACAAAACCTAACATGCTTTCATGATAAAAGTACTACCAAAGTAAGTATAGGAAGTAAGTTTATCAAATTTAACTAGGCTTCCCTGGAAAATAAAATTCTGTTAGACATAATGATGACAGACTTAAATATTTCTCATGTTGGATGATAAAGAAAACTGAACTTTCTGCTTTTGGCATTTATATACAGCCTTTTACTAGAGGTTCTAGCCTATGTCATTGAACCAGAAAAAAAGTGATAATATGCATTCTTGCTAGAAATAAAGAAAGAAAACTATTATTACAGGTGTCATAACCCAGTCTAAGAAATATAACACTAAAGCTTATGTACACATAAAAATATACAATTATTAGAACTACAACTCAAGTTCAGAAAGGTGATGGAATTTAAGATTGATTTTTAAAAAATTAATTGTATGAGTATACATCAAAAATAAACAATCTAGGGCCGGGAATTTAGCTCAGTGGTTCCGCCCCCTGCCTCTCAGGTGCAAGGTCCTGAGTTTGGTCCCCAGTACCTAAATAAATAAATAAATAAGTAAAATAAAATGATATTAAGAAAACTTTTCTATGTACAATTAAAAGAACAAAATATTTTAGAATAATTTAAAATAATAAAGTGAAAATTAAATGAGAATTTTAAAACATTGTTGAAAATATATGAAAGGTCTAAATAGATGGAAAGACATCTTCGTTCCTTGAACTGAATGATTTAATACTCCTGAGATGGTAAGGCATGTCAAGTATTCTACAGAGGCATTGAACGTTGATGAAAATCTTTGGTATTTTGTAGAAATTACAAGGACATCCTAAAATTCGTACTATAATGAAAAGGACAGTACAGGTGAAGCAATCTTGAATGAAGTATTTCAGATTTGTCTGTGAAGCAGTTACTTAAAATTGTTATTAAATTACTTGATGAGAACATTTTTCTTTCATTTGTGTGATTATGCTAAATGCTATTGCATTTTAGGAACACTCAATAAGATGCTTGGGCAATGGCCTCAAAGGATACCTTATCAGAGGCACTGCATGCAAGCACTGAGTACTTAGATTAAGGAACTAACTGACACGATTTCCCTTCAGTTTCAGAAAAAGACTTACATAAATACAGAGTTTTCTTGCCTCAAAACTTCTTTGAATTTGCATTGAACCCAGTGCCTCACACATTGTAAATATACTTTATACCATTGAGCTTTGCACCCAGCTTCTCATTCTAAATTTTAAATTTATAAATAACTCCCAAATAAATGCAATGATTAAAAGTTTCAGTTCTTCTTTTTTTACTCTGTTACACCAAGGAATGATAATTTACTGGATAACAATATTAAACATAGTCAATATAATTTGAAATATATAATGAACATTCAACTTATATGTAAAATTCCATCTCTACAAAGTGGCTGAAATAAACAGTGAAATAGCCATCCACCCATCCTACTTCTATTCCTTCAGAAATTTACATACAGAAAGTATGTTGCCTAAAACAAAGAAACATAAGGAAACACCAAGAAAAATCATCAGAAAGCATTTCTGATCTGCATTCTCACTAGGGTTGGCACAAGACAAACTCGGAGATACACACTACAAAAACATTAGTAACCTTACTTTTGTATGCTGCCTTGTACTGTCTAGCAATATTGATTATATGAAAAGAAAAAATAAAATATAGAGTGTGCTTAGGAAGTATATAGGTGAAAAAATTTTATATGCACTTGGAAATAATGTTTAAAGTTTAACATAATTCAGGGTTTGTTACAGGAATAATCTAATCGTCTCACATGTGGAGCTTGGCAAAATTCAGTATGTAAACCCTTGTAAAATTATCTGTTTTCAAAAATTAATTTATATGTTTTCCAAATGAAATGATTTTTTGAAGCAGAAAAATTTAAAAAATATATACTATGAGTCTGTGTGTTTGGAGGGTCTAGATATCTCCTATGGAGAATATTTCATTCTCTAAGCACAAGAATTTCTTGAAGTAGAGTCTGGCCTTTACTGAAAAAAGTATTTTAAGGCTATCATCATCTAGAAACTGATTGCTTGCTCATAGAAAAAAAGAATATTAATTAGCAAGAATGAATATAAACTTTTTGAAAAATGAGAGGCAGTGTGTTGTGTTCAACATGGAATAAAATTAAAATAACTAATGTTTACTATAATTTTAAAGTTATTTTCTGGCATCTTGTAGTGCAAACCTATATTTCAGAATTTCAATCTTTTAAAAAAACTATGTAATAAGGCTAGGAATTTACTTCAGTGGTGCCGTGACTGCCTTGCAAGCACAAGGTCCTGAGTTCAATCCCCAGTACTGAAAAAAAAAATTTGCAGTTCAAAACTATATAATGAAACACACAGTGTTTATTAATGATGACGTGTGCTATTCTCTGATAAACTAGAAAAGATTCCATGTTCCACACATGGGTGGATTTGAGATAAATACAAAACATATTTGGCCAAAACAAGGCAGAAGTTGAGAAAACTACTCATGTTTTTTCATAAAAAATTATAAATTGTTGCCAAATAATGCATGATTTGAATACTCAGAAAGCTGTGATGCAAACATTGATGCTACTGTGTGCTTTATTAGGATATGCTAGGAATCTTTTTATAAAAAGTTCCATGATGTGTTCTTCTAATATTTGTTTGAAGAAAAAAATGTCTTGGAGTTATAATTACTGGATTTTCTTTTCCTACTGTCCAGCTCTTTCTATGAAGCATTTTACCATATCTTTAAGCAATGAAAATAAGTATTTTGTTTTAGTACCCAAAGAATAGATAACATTTGTTACATATTTCAAGTTGGTTATTACAGTATGAATAAAAAACCCAAATGCTATCTCACCATATGTAAAAATAAACATTTGCACCTCACATTTATGTTATGCAGCCTTTCGTCACTGCAGCAAAGCAAATTGTAGAGAGGGCAGTTTTATTTTATCTCACAGTTTCAGAGGCTTCCACTGAAGTTCTGTCTGTTGGCTCCATTGCTTTGGGGCCTGGGATGACTGAAAACATTATGGTGAGGAGAAAGGAATGGGATATAGCTGCTGACCTTATCGTATCTGGGAAGAACAGAGAGTGAAATGAAAATGGTCCTTTGATCCCCTTCCAGGACTCACCACCGATGGCCTTACTTTGAGGGGGCACCAAAATGACCAAACACCCTTCCACTAGGTCTCCTCTTCTAAAAGTTCCACCACCACAAAGTCTTCCACCAGCTAAGGCCCATGCCTTTAACCTGGGCTCTGGGGGATATTCAATAACTAATCTATAGCCACTTTGTTTGTTGTATATGGTCTCTTACTGTGTTAATTCACAAAATGTAAAGTTGCCAGGATAAAGTGCATGCTGAAAAACAAAGTGTAGTCGGCACAATGTTCATGTTAAGTAAAAGTACCCATGATTATTTTAATAGAAGAACCTCGTTACATTCCATTACTTGGAATAATCCCTTTTAAAAATTAGAAATCATACTCAGTCTCATATGAAAGTGACAGATTAAGTTATAGATATATGAATACCTAGTGTAGTTCATATAATTTTTATTACCTCTTTTGTTTCTGTATATTTCAAATAATAATTTGAAAATGAAGTTTTGCCAGCAAGTGCCTTTTTTCCCCACTAATCACAGTCCCTTTACTGTTATTTCACATTTTTTTCTTTTTGTCCAGAAGATGCTGCTGCTGCTGCACAGATGCTGATAGGACGTTGGCAACTGGCTGCAGTCTTGCTGTCACAATCATTGTTGACAAAGAAGGAGACTGATGCATTTTTGGTAATGATTTTGTTTTTCATTTTAAACTTTGATTACCGCAATCTTAGAGAACAAGGTATCTCAAAATGTAGAGGCTTTTCTAAGAAATCCATTTATGTTATCTGATCTAGGAGAAAAGCACAAAGGAAGATTGGATTAAGATGGGATCATGCACTGAAGATTTAGGATAGGAAGGGTAAAGGTGGTAACTGATGCACATTTGCAAACAGTGGCAGAATGTGAAGAAATAATTCTAACAGAAAAGCAGGCACTCAGTGTTAAAAAAAAAAATGATCATTCACAATAACATGCTCATAAACTGGAAAATAATAAAACAATGTTTAATGCAGGGAAAAACAAAATTTAAAAATTCACTATTCTTGCTTACTTGTCCTAAAGTATCATAAACTTTAAAACCAGTCTTCTTTCAACTTTTTAGGAAATATGCTGTGTGCTTTTTTCCACATATGCACCCTATTCTATGTTTTATATTGGCAGAAATTTAAGAAAAATGGGAATATATTTCCAAATAGTGTAACTCCACTTTTGCTTCACAAGAAATGAAGGAAATTTTGCAATAATATATTCGATCCAAATTCTGACCATCTCATCAATAAAAATGATAAGGTAATCACAATGTCTCTATGTCTCCTCTATAAATACACAAATATAAGTGCATCTATACACATCTATAACTTTTGAATAATACTTTGTATGTCAATGAAAACTTTGCCAGTATGATTGAGATAAGAATCATGAAATGGGAAGAGTATTCTGTAATATATGAATGGGCCTTATAGGAAAGCACTTATATCATTCTAGGAGGCAGATTTTACACACAAAAGAGGAGAAGGCAATGTGACCACATGGGCAGTCTCTGAAGTGTAAAGTAACACATGCAGTGTGAGTAGTCAGCAGAACCTGAAAAAAATCAAGGAGCAGATTTTGCCCTAGAGCCCTCGGAGGGACTGGGTGGTAGGGATGGGTCTCTTGACATCACAAATGTCCTTTCAAGCCAAACACACTGATGTCAGTGCTGATTTCTGGAACTTTCAGAGAATGAATTTATCATGTCTTAAGGCACTAAATTCATGGAATAACAGGAAGGTAATAAGACATCTCCAATATCAGAAATAACACTTCAAGATAAGAAATAATCAGAAAGGATATCACTACTGATCATATAGACATTAAGAGAAAAGGTCACACGAGAAATGATATACATGGATAAATTACTAAATTAGAAAAAAGAGTCTCATTTATTTGTCACATATAATTAAAGCTAAATTTTATTTTATGGAAATTCATACAAATACAGAAGATGTAGACACAATTTTGATATAAATATATATATCTCATAAATGTATGAAAAAATCAATGTAATATTTTGGATTCAGTTCTAGAAAGGAAAAAAGTACAGCAGCGAAAAAATTATTGAAATTTAAATAATGTTCATTATTTAGTTAATGATATCGTACTCAATTTCATTTTTTAAAGCAATATACCATTGGTAAAAGATGCCATCATTTAGGGAAGATGACTGAAAGATGAGTGGTTGCCTTATAGACGATCTAATTTTTCTATACGTTTGTAATTATTCGCAAAACGTGTCTGCAAACAGCAATTATTTTCCAGAAAATACAAGGTCAGGAAATATATTTTATTAGGTATTATTTCCAATGGTATGTCATTAGAGAGATAGAAAATTTGGAACTGTTGTCCGTGAGAGAAAATCATACAGCTCACCTTGGAAATATGGTTTTACTAGATAACCATTGACACACTGAATTATAGCTAATATTCTACTATTTGAATATCCCATTTTTCTAAATTAAACTACTCAAACAATTAAAACATGCAAGAATTTATAATCATGATAATTTAGGTAGTTTCATCACCAAAACTACATTAGTAAATAAAAACAATATTCTTCACAATGCATAGCTTATATTTAGTCAGATTAAATTATTCTTATTTGTCATATATTTAGCAAATATTTCAAAAACTACTTTCATACAAAAAAGGCATTAGGTATATATTTTTAGGAACAATTTTCCAACATATTGAAAACATTTTCCAGCATATTCTGAGAAAGAAAATCTAATACATTTTTCAGAATTTATAACTTGGATTGGATCAAATAAGTCAAAGTATAGGGTATAATGATTACAGCATCACATCTTACAAAACAATGCTTGTTTGAAAAACATATGATAGGTTGAATAGCATTTCACATCTTAGAACTAATAATACTAAAATCTCTCTAAAATTTCTTCACAAATCTTTCTAAGATCTGACCTCATTTTCATTCTGTTTTTCATACTAAGAAACTTCAAAGTGTGACTTCAAAGATCTGCTTAACTGGTGCTCAGTTCCCAGCAATGAGTTCTTACCTTGGCCTTGTTTCCACTAAGCTTTGACATTTCTAAACAACAAGCCAACAAAAGCAAAAGGAAAATAAAGCTTTACATGGCAAATTTAGTGAGTGTCAAGTAGTCCAGTGAATCATTAATTGTCATGGTGTTTTTCCTAATTAGTATTTCTAAATTATAATTTCAAATGGATTTATCTATTAAGAAAAACAATTTTAAAGACTAATGTAATCTATAATCAATTTTATCATTATTTATGTCAATATTTTAAAATAATGTGACATGAAGAATAATGATATTTTATGCAAAATATTACATTAGATCTTTTGAACTTTAAATGAAGAGGGTGATTGAAGTAAACATCTATGGGTGAACTTCAATGGCCAAACATTTCATGAAACTTTTTATTTACATTCTCTAGTTGAATATGCATGATTCTCCAGGAATGTATATGCCGTTTAGATTTTTGTATGTGGGTAACAGGATGGGAGGACTTGTTACTCACATTGAATTGAAGGCCTTCACAATGAGATATATGCCCAGCTTCTTTCTTTCTTATTTATTCATTTAAAATTTTGAGTCAGTCTTCCTAAATCACTGAGTCGCTCATGTTGGGCTTGAGCTGACCATGTTCCCACCTCAGTCTCCCAGATTGCTGTGATTATAGGTGTAAAATACCAGGCCCTCCCATCTTTATTTTTGAATAAATCTACAAAGTGAAGTTTTTGCTAGAAAATGGAAAATTCTACTTCTTGAAAATATGTATCTTAAAAATGTGTAATTAATAAGATGTATGTATTATAAAACATTTAATACATTTTACAATCATTGCTGTATTTAGAAAAATAACAGTTCAGTTAGGGAAGACATAGTACATATGTATGCATAAATATTTAATAGTGAAAATTGCTCCTGAAGTAAAATGAAGTCATAAAGGAAGAATAAATTCAAGAGAGATACTTTATCATAGTATTAGGATAAAAACTATACGTACTTTTTAATAGTGAAAGAAAAGCTCGTGTTGGAATTGGTTCAGCAGAAGCAAGATTAAATCTGTAGACATTACATATAATAGTCCCTTTTTTTTTTTTTGGTACCGGGGATAGAACTCGGGTCCTTGAGCTTCCAAAGCAGGCAGCGGAACCACTGAGCTAAATCCCCTGCCCTTACATATCATAGTCCAAAGAAGCAGAAGTATAGGTTTCTTAAAATGCTTCAGATTTGTTGTTATTTAATTTAGTTGCTAGTATATGTTGTCATAACATGCAATGTAAATAGACTGAGTTGTAACTAGGTTTGGGGGAGATAGAATGAAAATTTTATCTTAAGTATATTATTTTAGGTGATTTATTTATGAAAATGCAATTGAAATAAAAAGATATTTGGAATTTTGAATAATCTGAGCCTTAGAGAAAATTGTAGGGTGCAAAAGCAAATCCAAGGTAGTCATTCACTAGGATAAGATCACAAAAGAGAGAATACAAAAATTGTTTGAGGACTATGTCCTGAAATACTCCAGGAACTAATTTTTTAGAGGATTAAGAGACAGCTAGGCATTATGGAATTGATTAGTCTGTGGAGAAGCAGCACCACAAGAGACTGTTGTAGAAGCACGGGAATATATTTTTTTAGAAGAATGAAGTCAAATTTTTTAAAAAGTAAGAATGTGAAATGAAATTCAGAGATGTTGTGGAAGTTGAATAGTACAGATGCCATGCGGGGAAGAAAAGTACTATCTGTTTATATGGGGTGCTTATGTTAGGTAGGACAAACATTCAATGCTTTCTTTAAGCAAGAGCTTCATAAAATAGATGGCTTACTATATTGAATTTAACTTTGACTTATCAGTATTAATGTCATTTTACAAAAATACTATTTTTGAGACTATCACTAAGTAAGTCAGAAATTTAAACCAGTTGGAAATAACATTGTCCTGATGTGTATTTTATGATGTGAAATATTAGAATCTGTTTGGATGTAGAAAGACTGATCTTAAAACAAGATTAATTATGTCACGGGAGAAATCTTGCAATGGCAGAGAGATATGAGTTTCACATTCCAAGAAATGACTGACACGAGGAAAGAGAAATAAAAGTTTTGCCAGTGTAAAAGAATTGAAGGACAACTAGTGAGCTCTGACTAGAATTTATTATACTCCTCATGAGGAGTTGGTACATGTACATAAAACATCTTAATTCTTTATACTTCATCTGCCCCCATTTAACCATCCCCCATCACTTGGTGCCCTTTCCATTTGCAAAAGACTTATTTCTACAATTCTTACCATGTGTTATTTTGCTTTTTAAATTTCTTATACTTTTGGTTTCTCTTATAAAAGAAACTGTGACACTTAAACATGTGTGACTGATTTATTTCACTTAATATTATGATTTGAAGGTGCATCTATTTCCCCACAAATGATTCAAATTTATTCTTTTTTATGGCAGAGTAGTACTCCATTGTGAATTTATACCACATCTTATCTACCCATTCATCTATTGATATGCATATAGGCTACCTCTATGATTTAGTTCTTATGAGTCGTGCTGCTATAAACATGGGTATGTATGTATCATTGTAATATGATGTCTTTGACTCAGGAAGATACCTAGAAGGGGAATAGCTGGGTCAAATGGAATATCTGGTTTTAGTTTTTTGAGAAATCTCCATACTGATTTCTACAGTAGTTGTACTAGTTTACTTTGCCAACAACAATGGAGAAGGGTTCTTTTTCTCACATCCACACTAGTATTTGTTTTTATTTGATTTCTTGATGATAGCCATTCTTTCTAGAGTCAGATGAAATTCTTGTTTATTTAATTTGCATGAAATAATCACTTAAATAAATTAAGATAAAAATAATATTATTTAAGTTATGAATGAATGCAAGTAGGTACCACAATTTTATTTAGGTAATGTCTTCTGTTTCATTTCCAATCACTTTTTATTTTTTATTTATTTTTATTTTTATTTTTTTGGTACCGGGGATCTAACTTGGGTCTTTGCGTTTGTGTAGCAGGTGGCGAAACCACTGAGCTAAATCCCCGGCCCTCCAATCACTTTTTAAAAGCATGTAAGTATTATAGTTTCAGTAAATATTTTTGTTTTGTTATTAGTATGTTTGCCAACTTAAATGGAAGAATTTACACTTCATGAGATGAAAATTGATCATTTCTTTGTTTTACTGATTTTATGTAGTTTTTATCTTTTGTATTCATAAGTAATATCATTATAATGATAATAAAATAAAGTATAAATATATTGCCCCTATTTAATCAATTCTTATGGCAAACATATGAAGTAAATACAATAGCTATTTCTTTTAAAGGATTATTAGAGGGATGAGAGTTAATAAATCTCTCAACATCACAAAATAGGTAAATGTTGGAAGGCATATAGTGTGTTGAAATGAACAAAAAATAGAAATCATCAGTTCTAGGAATACTGTGAGAGCCTGTTTGAATATTTATTATACAAATATCTACCATATTTTACACACAACCACATGCCAAATAAATGTGTATTAAATGCAGAAGATATTTCACAAACAGTGTTTTAGTTTTTCTGTCTAAAGCATTACCTCAAGAGGAAACAGCATACAGCATTGTATAAATAAAAAATAATGTGGAATGCAAAGAAAAGAAAAGAGGTAAGGAGACTATGAATATTAGAAAAATCAAGCTGGAAAACTATCATTAATGAAGAAAAAAAACTGAGCAAGTAATCTAAGTAATCTGTCTAAATTAGTAATGTTATGATCATGAGGAAATAATATGAAAAAAATTAATAACCGAATATTAAATTTAAAGGAAAATATTATATTAGTATAAATATAAATATAAAAATATACAAATTGAAAACTGAAAATTAATTTTCATTAAACATCACTGTTTGCTAATCTATGTGTCCTTGATATCAGGTTCACAGCCGCAATTTGCATTTATAAATCTTCCAGCTCTATCCTCTTTTTTTTAAATAGCTAAAACTACTTCCACTGAAATGCAGAAAATTAACAAGAATATATTATAAAATTATATGCAACAATAGTGTTAAGTACACTTAATGTTCTTTTAGAGTTAAAAACATTTGCATATATAACAGATCATAAATTTAACTGTTTTTCTAATATTAATCTGAATAACTCTTCTCCACAAAATGAGTGATAGACGGAGGAATGATAAGACCACTTGCTTTGTCCTGATAACTATTTCCTTAATGGATCCTTCTATTCATTACAGGTCCTCTTGCAAGGTCAGTGTGTACTTGAGTGGTTTTCTCTAGAATCACAGTCTTTATTGTATATCTAAATAAATTAATTCATTTTAGTCAGTAAACGCATGAAATTTATGCTTTAAATTAGCTTCAATAAATTTAGAATAAACCGTTTCTTCCTTTGCTATATACAAAAAAATCATTGTGTGTCTTTGCTTAAGATGGTTAAAAGAACCAGAGTAAATTGTCTAAAGCTGAATTTAGCTTTTCATGAATGTGATCTGTGTGATTTAGGAAAACATACTCATTCATCAGTGTAAAATATTACTATTTATATGCATTGCTTTGAAAAATGTTTACTTCAGAGGAATATCACTCAATAAAATATGGCTTTTAATATTTCTCAATTTTATCTGCTGTTGAAAAAGAGGAGAGGGAGATAATGAATGGATCTTCATTTAGGCTGGTTGGGAGCATTAATGAGTTAATTTATGTCAAGTGCTTAGGAGAATGCCAAACATATAATAAAACTAGTAGTCTCTTTATTGTTATTTTGGGATGGTTTCTGTTTTTCTGCCATACTAGAGCACTCTGCTTTAATCTTCTGCCTCTTTCTCTGTTTCACTTTATTCTAGCACATGTTTCTGTATGAATTAGAGTGGGAGGCTCTGATATGGGTTGAAAGACCCTGGAAAATAAGATCTACAACATCCAATCTCAATTCAAGTTGAGAAAGTACAGATTAAATTTCCTAGACATATAGACTCTGTTGATTCCCAACACCTTCACGAACACTTTTTATACTTCAAACATTTCTTCACTTTCACACAAGTTTTTACAAAGCAATTACTCAAATAGTTATAGAATTATTATTAATTATTAAGAATAAAAAATTAATTGGTGGACAGTGATGTCACAAAGCAGAAGAGAATAATCATACAAAATTGACCATCATGGAAATGATAAGTGAGATATTTAAATGCAACATTCTCTTTTACATTTAACTACATTTTATATTTGTAAAAGGGGACAATGAAAATAGTCATCATAATGACTCTGAAAACAAAGAATAGTTTATCAAATGTTTGCACAATAATTTTCTCAATACCTCTGTACCCAGTTTCCGTATCTGTATAGAGTTTTAATAATCCCCATCTTAAAGTTTGTGATGATGTGTGTCAATTAATCTTACTTGTCCACCTGACTAGACTTAGAGCCTCCTGGAAAGGTGATTGGATGGTGGAAACACCACACTTTTAAGTGCATTAATCTACTGACATTCATAGCTCATTGTGTTCTTAGGAGCTGGGGCCCAATTTAAGGAGTTAGTCACTGAGGGTTGTCATTGAAAAATACAGCTCCTTCATAATTTTTCCCCGTGCTGTACTTCCTGGCCAACATAAAGTAAGCATTTTTACTCTGTCACACACTTATAACGGTAATGTTCCTGCCTTGAGCCAGCCAATCACAGCCTGAAACTTTTGAAATTGTGAGAAAATTAGATCTTCCTCCTTTGAGCTATGCACTTTGAGCATTTTGTTCCAGCAAAGGAAAAGCTGACCAGTTTATGGTGAAATGCTGCAATTCCTGTAAAACCTTTTGTTTTTGTGGTATGCTGTAAGTAAAGACATGTTTGCTTTTAGTAATGATGTTATTTTAGTGATTATGATGATGATTATGAGATTATAAATAAATTGTTTCTTTCAATCCATTTCTTTTCTGCTGATAGCATTTTCTTCTATACTTTTTTCAGCTTATACCCTTCCCTTATATATTATGAAATTATCAAGGAAATTAGATGACAATGCTGTTTTATTTCCTCAAATTTAAACTATTACTACTAATAAATGTAAATGCCTGAACACTTGCACCATATTCTCCATTTTTCCTCCTTTTACAAAGCAAGACAATACTTTTTTACTGAACAACAGATCTTATCCTCTTAGAATATAAAATGTTATATCTATAGATGCCATTTCTCCAGCCTGACCGTCTTAAACAAAGTGAGTCACAATCTTCAAAGCTTCTTCAATTTTCATGTGCAAATAAATTAACGACGAACTTGTTAAAATGCAGATTGTCAATGTGGAAGTCAAGAAAGGGTCTGAAGTAATATATGAACAATCTAGCTAGTGTTGCTTATGACACCGTTGAATATTTTCAGTGGGAAGAGCCCCACAGAGAGATTCTGTGCTGCACAAGGATTGCCTCTTTCCATCTCTCCTTATTCAGTGTATCAAACAATTCTTAAGTAATCAAATATAACTTTAAAGAAATTGATTCTTATCTTCCCTTCATTAAAGATAACATATCTCCTCTAAATTTCAAATGTTTTGGCTCAGTGATGCCCCTATAGCTTCTAATAATGTTAAACTAAGTTCCTCCTCAGAGCCTTTATTTATCCATACTGCTCCCTATAACCAGAAAGATGTTCTTTGACTGATTCCCCATTCCATCTTTAAAGGTCTGGCTCTTTCTTATTTTTATGTCTGAAATTAAGTGGCATCTCTTCCAAAACTCCTCTAAGTACATCTTAAGGAAAGTAATGCAGCATACTTGTCAAGTTCTGTTCTTTGGGAAAACTTCAACTCAGCCTTTTTTGTTGGGTATTGCATTCAGATGGCCTTAAAGCTCTCTTTTTATCAATTTTCAGATACCATTTAACCACATCAGCCACTTTAAACAATTCACATTAATTTATTTTGCTGCTTTAAAAATCACTGTATAGTTAGGAGCTTAAAACTACACACCTGTATTACCACATACTTTTGGAGTCTAGAATGAATTTGAGATGCTTACTGGCCTACTATCCCCCTCCCAGTTTGTAAAGACTGTCCTATAGATACATGAGCTTGATGCTATCTATATTCTATGCAGGACTGGACCTGCCTGACCCAGGAATGTGTTTAGGTACGTATTTCTGCTGTATTATTGTGTGTAGGTTGGGTGGTATTGGTGGTGGTGATGGTGGTGGTGATGGTGGTGATGCTTCGTTTGTTTTGCAAAAACTTTTTAAAACATGTCATATCATTAAGAACTACATTTATCATCTGAGTATGTGATTTCAAATGTACCTGGAACGAGTTTCATAACATCAGTATTAGCATTCACACAGGCATTAATCTATTGGATAGCAATAGGGGCTAAAATAAAATTTCACAAGAAAGAGCTATACCTAGAATAACTAAATGGTAGACACTTTATGGTAATTATTGTCACCATATTGATCTGTGAGGACAAATAGTACCAGAGCACTTCATTTCATAAGAGTTCAGTTGATATTTGAATGTATGATGAGGTTGATGATGAGATAAAGGTCTTGAACTACTGAGTGATTAAGCACATGTAATTAGATTTTTATATTTACTAGAAAAATAGTACTGAAATTATTGGTCATTCTTTGGTGGTGTGACTCCCTTCTCTTATGGCTGTTTCCTCAGATTTCCCTGATATCATTCTTAGTGTGGTTGATTTGGTGTTCAGAGCTTTATCAAATGCTGAAAAGTTATTCTTGGGTTTTAAAGAAATAGTGTTTAGTTCGGGTACTCTAAATTTTCTATAAAGTGATGTTCTGATTAATGGCTTGTATATGTGTAAGGAAATAAATAATGCAGATATAAAAATCTTTTACCTCCTTCCAAGGAAAATTGAGCCTGATGGCTGGATAGCATTTTATTTGATTAAAGTCTAAATACAAACTTTATCCAGCATAGCATTCAGCATACCTGAAGACAGGAGTATGGGTAAGAAGCCTCCCAAGGCTAAAACTAAAAGTTATGTCACTTCTAAATAAATTTGTCCAAGCGGAAGACTGTGGTCATTCATTACCTGGCACCTGAAAAATTTGAAGTTATATGGGATAGATTCAGAAATGAAATGAAGTGAATGATTTTCCTAAGTTCCTTGAGACTTTTTTCAATTATATTTTCAATGCTGTTGCTTGAATAAGCATCTTCCACAAAACTGTGTCTCAGAAAAGAACTCTTCCATAATTACCTACAAATTAAGCTAATGATTCTGGAGACATTAGTGTTAATGCTATTTTCGTCTGATGTTCCTTTCCAGTGAGTAATGTCGATGAGGTAGGTGCACAAATTCGAAAGAACTTGAGTTTAGAGTTTGGCTTATTTTTCCACGTAACTTCAAATTCCAGCACTTCACGATTACTACATCACCTTCCTCAAAGCAAAGGAACATAATGGAGCTGGGGATGTAGTTCAGTGGGAAGGTCCTGAGTCACTATCCAGGACTGCATAAAACAAAACAAAATGAAAACAAACAAACAAAAAACAAACAAAACCATAATGGGTCATTCGTCATCAGACTTCATTTGGAAAGACAGTAAGATATCTGCTTGTAAACCTTCCAAATTTATGAAATGAACTACTGTGAATTCTTTCCATCTCCAAGAGCCTATTATTTTAACTTCACAAAAAGAAGAGGAAGTTTACTCATGAAAATAATGATTTCCTCTTGTTTTACATGACTTTTTATTTTCCTCTCATTTCTCACACGATCAAAAGAAGTAGGCCACGCATATTTTCTCTTAATAAATGTGATAGGGAAAAATACATTAATGATTACTGCTTTCTAATGGGAATTGATACTATGAAATCTGCTAAATGGAAAGAACAAATACACAATCTTCTCTTCTCTAGATAACAGATTAGATAAGATACAAAAAGAGAAAATATGAATGTTGAAAATATGAAGGAGACTCCCAACCGGAGATTCATCTCTGAAGAAGAGAATGCAGAATATGTTCAATTAAAAAGCTAACATATGGGTTATTTATGTGCTACTAAATGATATCTTTTTTTAGGACTCAAAAATATTTTTGAGGTCCAGGAATTTAGCTCAGTGGTTCTGGCTCCTGCCTCACAAACGCAAGGTCCCGAGTTTGATCCCCAGTACAAAAAAAAAAAAAAAAAAAAATATATATATATATATATATATATATATATATATATATGAAGATATTTCTAAAACAGTGATTATCTGAAAACCAATTAACAGCAGATCTTATCTTTACCTTTTCCTAGCTCTTAAACACATCGAGTATTTACCTGCTTTCTTTTAAGTTTTTCTAAGACTGTTGCTCTTAAGGAATCACCAGCTTTCATATTCTGAATCACTTGAGGTTTGTGCCACAACTGATGAGAAATAACTGGAAGCAGTGACCCCTTCTTCCAGTGATGCTGAACTCAAAATTGGCTGCTCCTACCACAGGCAAGTAGATGCCCTCAGATCACACAGGCTGTGGAGATAAGTGGAATCCATAAAGACTGAATAAGAGTTTCTTCATGCATGATAATAAATCTCATTCATCCATACTTTGATCTAATTTCATTTCAAATGCAATATTTTATTAGACAAAGGATATCATTATTCTCAAATTTCTCCAGGAAATAGAGTGATATTTTCTAGTAGGAAAATCAGAACTGGTAACTACATGTGGAAATGTACCAGTACAAGGCCACAATGCCCACATACATTTATTTTTGATGGGATTAAGATACATGGCAAATTCATTAACCCAGTATGTAGTCTTCTTATGTAGCTCTGATGTTTTACCATATGTCATTAAATATACAAATCACCTTTTATAATTCATCACATGTTGTGAAATATCAGAAAAAGGCTCTCTTATTTAGGTCATAAAAGAAATTGGGACTCCTTTTTCTTTGCTTTAGTGTCTTGCTCTGACAGAAATGTACAGCCAGATTATAAGGGCATTCTGGCAGCTCTCTTGGTGGGGGGGGGTCCAAATGGTCAGAAACTGTGACATTTTATTTTGGTTCAAATTTTCAAGAGTTTTCATTCCACAGCTAGATGTTTCCAATACTGAGGGCCCAAGGTGAGGCAGAACATCAAAGCAGTAAGGCATGATAGAAGAAACCTGCTTACCTTAGGGATGCCTGGAAGCACAGAGAGATGAAAAGAGCCAAAGAACAGACAGACCCTTAAACATCAGTGCCCAGTGAACTGCTTTCTTCATTGGGTCCAACCCATTGATTGAGGTAGATTCATCTATGAACTTATGAATGGGTTAGTCCATTCATGTGGTTAGCATCCTCACAATCCAACACCTCCACAGACATCATTAAATCCAATTAAGTTGGCAATCAACATTAACTGTCACACAATCCATAGAAGTATTTTATTGAGTTCATATTTAAATGAAGAGGTTAACTGAGATGAGTATTTGTTATCTAGGTCATGGATGGTAAGAAAATATATTATTTAGTGGTAAGAAAATATATTATTCTAGAAAATTAAAATTTAGAAAAGAAGAAGCAAGAAACAAATGAAGTAGGAGAAGGAAGTAAAGGGCTAATCATTCAGCTATTACTGGATATTAAACTACTGCACAATGAAGTGGTTCAAAAATTAAATTATTTTATTTTATAATTTTTGGAAGTCAAATATTCTGATTCATCAGAGTAGAATTCTTGTGTGTTGAAAATGCTTTTGAAGTTGCCTTTAAGGTATGGGGCAAGAACAATCACTGGGAATATATTACCAAGATGGCTTGCTTACATTACCAGCCAATTAGTCCTCACTATTAGGAAGTCAGAGTTTCTTAACCATCTGGACCCACCCTGAGGGCTGCTGGAATGTCCTTCATTACCATATGCAAACCTTAGATCAAGCACATCACTGAATCAAACTAAGCCTTTTTAAAATTTTTAGGAAGTATTCAAAATTAGCTATTTTGTTATGTGAATGAAAAATGGAATTATTCAAACATTCATTTTTCAAAGATTTCATATGCAAATAACTCTTGGAATCATTGTTGAATTTCAGTAACATTAATAGATTCTAACTCAACAAGCTACATTTTTGTTTTTATTACTTGTTATTTTGCTTTTTTTTCTGTTTTAAGATCTGACAAACATTGCTAGTCTGTTTTACAGGCTCAAAATGTTTACCTTGAAACAGCAGTAATAAGTACCTAAGAGTTAATTTTGGAAGATTGTTGTTGTATCCATTTCAAGAGTGTCATTTTCCAGAAACTTTGAATGCTTAAATCCTAAAGGAAATCAGTTTAAATGTGTCTACCGACATTTTCAATTTTAAGATCTCATCCTTGAAATGATGACTTTTTAATTCAATTAAAACAATATTTATAAACAGAATTAAATTTAAAATCTTTGCCAATACTTAAGAGACTTCTATTGCTCCTGAATAATATGTATTTGAAAGTGTCACGATTATGTCAAAAATTTACTTAGTGTAATTTACTTAACAAAACTTGTCTTGGTAAACAGAAAATCTTTCTAGTGATTGTGTTAAAATTATAAAATTAAAAATTAGGCTTCATCTTAAATTCACATATGAGCAGATTTTTAAATTGAGCTTTCATCTCAAAGATGATAGTTTCAATATAATCAACAATAATCATAAAAAATAAAATCAATTAGGCTACGTATCTTCCAGCTAAGATCATGGTGTGCTCCCAAAATGTTATACTGTCAAACTTTCTTCTGTCCTTCCCATGTTATAAGACCATTCAAAAGGTGGCTGTGTACTGCAGAAAAAGAAGTGATCAGATATTTCAGGGACTGCTGGACACTTATTGAAACTAATCCTTACTCCACCAGATTCAAAATGTTATTGATTCCCTCCAATAGGGGCCCAGGGAGGTCAGGAGATTAATGGGGCTTCTGTCAAGGCTCAATTCACAGTGGGTCTCGTATATACCCAAGTCCATCCTGTGGTAATATCCTCAGTTTCAAAATGCATTATTGGAATACATGAACTTAATAATTGGCAGTACCATCATTTTGGCTACTTAACCTGTAGGGTGAGGGAAATTATGGTGGGAAAAGCTGAATGGAAATCATTAGAGTTATCTCTATCTGGGAAAATAGACAATCAAAAACAACATTGTATCTCTGGAAAAATTGCAGAGATTAGTGTCACCAGCAGGAACATAAAAGGTGCAATTTGTGGTTGCAACCATATCCCTGTTTAACTCTCCTATTTGTGCAGAAGATGTATGGATATTCGACTGATGGTATATTATCATCAGCTTAGTCAAGTGGTGACTCCCGTTGCAACTTCTGTACCAGATATGGTTTCCTCACTTGAGTAGATAAACACATCTATACCTAGTGTATAGCTATTTATTTGGCAAATGCCTTTTTCTCCATAACTATCCATAAGGTGCACCAGAAGCAATTTGCTTCCACTTGGCAAGGCTAGTGAGGTCCCTTTACTATCCTACCTCACATATGTTCACTTTCTATTCTTTGTCTCAATTTTGTTCATAGGGATCTTGATCATCTGTCTCTTCTACAAGGTATCACATTGGTCAATTATAGGGATAGTGTGGTGATTGAACTAAGTGAACAGGAGTAATAACTACTCTGGACTTGCAGATAAAGCTTTTGCCTACCAGAGAATAAAAAAATGAATACAACTAAAACTGAAGGTCCCTCTACCGCTGTGAAATTTTTAGGAGTACAAGGGTGTGGGGCATATCAAGCCATACCTTCTGAGGTGAAAGACTAGTTGTTGCATCTGGATCTTCCTATAACCAAAAGACAGGCACAGTGCCTAGAAGGCCTATTGGATTTTTGAGGCAGCTCATTCCTGTTTGACTGAGTGATTCAGAGAGCCCTAGCTTTGAATGGAGCCAAAATAAGAAAAGGTTCTGCAAAAGTCCTGGCTACTGTGCAGGCTGCTCTGCCACTTGGGTTATATAATCTAGCAGGTTCAGTGGTATATAAAGTGTCAGAAGCAGATAAGGATGTTATTTGTCACCAAGGATAGACCACAGTGGAGGACCTTAGGATTTTGGATCAAGATTCTCCCACCATCTACAGACAACACCTTTCTCTTTGAATGTCTGCTCCTGGCTTCTGATTGGACCATAAAGAAAACTGAACCCCTGGTCATGGTGATATAGGCGGAAGAGATGTAACTCCCAAACCTACTAGATATCCAAAACATGAGGCTGTGTTCTCTAAAATTGAAGAATGAATTCTAGGAAAAATGGAGGTTAAGAGTAGGAAAATTGTTGTTGTTGTTGTAGTTGATCAAACTCAGGACCTTGCACTTGTGAAGCAGGTGCAAGAACCACTGAGCTAAATCCCCAGCTCAATAGTAGGAAAAATTTATTGGGAGAATGAAAGCTTCTACCTAAGGGAGACAGAAGCGGGGCCGGAAAGTGGGTTGCCCACCCACCCCATGTAGACATGGTAATTGATCCATGCTACAGAGGAAAAAATGGAGTATTACTCTCTAATGGGAAAAAGGAAGAGTATATTTGGAGTATAGAGATCTCTTGGGATGTCTCCTTGAATTATCATGCCCTGTTACTAAGCTTAATGAAAAACTACAACAATCCAACACAGGCAAGATAAAAAAAAAAAAATGATCTAAAACCTTCAGAAATGAATGTTTGTGCCACAAAGTAAATAACTGCCTAGTAAAGAACTGCCTAGGTGCTTGTTGAAGGCCAAGGGAATACAGAATTGGTAGTAGAAGAAAGTAGTTATAAATACCAGCTACATCTCATGACCAATAGCCATGAGCATTTCTTCACTGTTAATGTGCTTGTGCATATGCATACATATATTAAGCAGATATCTTTTTTCATTGTAACGTAAGGTTAATTGACTTCATATCAGTTCTTCAATACTATTAAATCTAAATATAACATTTAAGGTATAAGATATTTGGAGAAAAGAAAGCATTAACCACTGTCTTAGTTACTGTTCTCTCATTGCTAAGACAAAATACCTCACACCCAAACTTAGATGAAAAGGGTTTAATTACCTCACTGTTTGTAGAGGTTTCAGTCCAAAATCAGCTGTCTCTAAGGCAGAGGGGTGGCAGGTCATGTAGGTGCAAGACAGCAAAAGCAACAAGGAAATTTAACACCATATTTCTGCCTCTTTTATCTTATTCAGTCTACTTAGGGCAGGTAGCACTCACACCCTTAATCCTAGTGCCCTTGGGATTACCATTGGACTATGAAGCAATTCCAGATTTGCACACTCTAAATCCAGCCACCTTCACTACCTATGACCATATAAGTCTTTGGGGGAACATCTAGACACAAGCTATAACGCCCACCAACCAACAAAGAAACAAACAAAAATCTTTGCCTTTTATTCTAGGGAGGGAATCAGTGTGTTTCCATATGTCCCTAGTGTAATTTTTTTGTTTCTTTTTTTTGGGGGGGGGTTGTTATTTTGTTTTTGCAGATTCAACTTCCTAAGTATTTTTAAAATTAATTTTATTGGTACATTTTAGAAATACATAATTACAACATTAATCAGATTGAATTTGTGCCTGTACATGATATATCTTGATTCTTCTTTCCCTTTCCCTCCTCTGCCTTCAAGCTCTCTTCCCCTCCATTTTTATAAAAGTTTTGTTTACATTTTTCATTTTTTTTCCCTTTCCTACCATTCACCTTTCCCCTCCTAATTTTCCTTTCTACTTGAACATTTTCTTATTTTACATTTTGGTCTTTATATACACTTTCAGTTCTCACACCAAAGAAATTGTATGATACTTGAACATAAATGTCCAATTTATTTCTCTTAAGAGTATAACCTCAAGGGGAATCCATTTACGAAGAAATGTCTCAAATTTATCCTTCTGTATGGCAGAGCAGTACTCCATTATGAAAAAAAAAAATTTTGATTCTTCTGTTGATAGGCATCTGTGCTGTTTGCAATATTTACCTATTACAAAGTGTGCAGCTATAAAGATTAGCATGCATATATCATTGCAGTATGATGCTTTCAACACATTTGGGCAGATATGAAGAAAGAGAATAGCTGGATCAAATGGAATCTCTAGTTTCAGATTTTTGAGAGCTCTCCAAATTGATTTCTACAGTGGTTGCACCAGTCTGCACTCCTACCAACAGTAGAGAAGATCTCCTTTCTCCCCACAACCCTACCAGGATTTGTTATCGGTTGATTTCTTGATAAGAGCCATTCTTTTTGGAGATGGAATCTCAGTTTTGTTTTTTTCATGCATCTCAAATAACAAGTGATGTAGAACATTTTTTATATATTTATTTGCCATTTCTACTTCATCTGAGATGTGTGTATTCATCTCAGCTGCCTACTTTTGATTGGATCTTTAAATAGGAGGGGTCTGATTATTTTGAGTTCTTTATATATTCTACATATGATATAGTCTACATATTAGAATATGTATGTCCTCATATAACATATATATATATATATATATATATATATATATATATATCTCCTCTGAGGAACATCTGGAAAATTTTTTTTCACTCTATGAGTTGTCTTTTCTCTTTCTTGGTTGTTTCTTTTCCTGTGGAAAAGCTTTTTAATGAGATGAGATCCCAGTTACTGATTCTTTGTGATATTTCCTGTGGAATTGGAGTTTTGTTCATAAGTCTTTTTGTACATCTATGTTTTTAAGAGTTCTACATACTTTCTCTTCCAGAAGATTTGGTTTCTGTTTTAATATTTATATTTTGATCCATGTTCATTTCAGTTTAGTGCATGGAGAGGGATGTGGGTCTAGTTTTCACCGCTGGCATGTGCGAAGCTCAGTTTTTTCCAGCATCATTTATTAAAGAGATTTCTCCCATTGAAGGTGTTTGTCCCCTTTATCAGAGATACGGTTTGCTGAGTGTGTTTGGAGTTGTTTCTTCATCTTCTACACTGTTCCACTGATTCTCAGGTCTGTTTTATTTTATTTTTTCCAGTACTATGCTGTTTCCATCATAGTCTCTCTGTAGTATAATTTCAAGTCAGGGATTGTGATGCTCCCTGCCTTGCCTTTGTTGTCCAGAATTACTTTTGATATTTTAGGTCTCTTCTGAATCCAAATGAATTTTAGAATTGTTTTCTCTAATTCTATGAGGTATCCTATTGGTTTTTTGATTCATAATGCAGTAAATTTGTGTAAACAATCTTGAGAGTATGGTTACTTTTACTATATTGGTTCTTCCTACCCAAATACAGGGAATATCTTTCCATTTTTGTAATATCTTCTTTGATCTCCCTTTTTTTTCAGAATACTGTAGATTTCAATGTTAAAGTCTTTTAGTTCCTTAGATTGATTTCTAAGTCTTTCTTTCTTTTTTGCGATACCAGGGATCAAACTCAGAACTTTGTGCTTTCAAGGCAGGCAGCGGAACCACTGAGCTAAATCCCCAGCCCTTCTAAGTCTTTTTTTTTTTTCATGCTATTGTGAAAGGTGTAGTTTCCCTAATTTTTCTTTCATTGAGTTTATTATTTGTGTAGAGGAGTGCTATTGAATTTTGTGTGTTGACTTTGTATCCAGCTATGTAACTAAATTTACTTATAAAATCTAAAAGTCTTTTGGTGGGGATTTTGGGGTCTTCTATGTAGAGTATCATGTCATCTGCAAATAATGATAATTTAACTTCTTCCTTTCCTATTCTTGTTCCTTTTATTTCTTTCTCTTGTCTAATTGTTGGCTAATGTTTAAGTCTTTTTGGGGGGTGTTGTTCATTGTATGGTTGTGACTGCCTCAATATTCTATTTTAAAATGTTTACTTTTCAATATAATTTTGTCTCTGAGGAAAAGCCAGAAATTGCAAAACACTACATCCAGTAACTAAAGTGGATAATTTACACACAGGCCATGAAGACAGGGATGTCTTCATTACACAAGGATGAAGACACTGTTTAATGTTTTCATTAGTCTGTCTTCCCATTGGATGATACTTAGTAACAGTATTCACTGCATTTTTTATCACAGCAAGTAAAGACACTCACAAAAGAGACTTCTAAGACTGCTTCAGAAAGTGACAAGTATAATGGAATAGGTATATTTGGAAGTAAGTGGGAGTATTTTGAGAGGATTAATAGCAATTTATCTTTTACTGTGATACACATTTTAAAATTTAAACATTCACCTTATATTGTGATCAAACTGTGTGTGATGTGTGTGTGTGTGCACACAGGCATCTGTTTATTAATAGTACTGGGGATTGAATATAAAGCCATGCCCTTGCCCTGTTTTAGCCACCACCGTAGCCCTATTTTTTTTTTGAGATAGGTCTTTTTACATTTTTGGTACTGGGGCTCGAACTCAGGTCATTGTGCTTGCGAGGCAGGTGGTGGAACCATTGAGGTAAATCCCTGGCTGGTCTTGTTACATTTTTAAGTTGCCTACAACCTAGAATGGAAGTTGAGGTCCCCCACCCTCAAACTTAAGAATGCTGGCATTAAAGGCATTTATGGCCATTCCTAAATACATTTTTAAGTTATTTACTATAACAGGATATTTACAACCTGTACAACTCTGTTTTTAGCCCTATATAGACTGGTATTTTGAAGAAGAAAAATAAAATAGCTTGATACCTGTGCGGTGCCACTTCTGATTAGACTCAAAGCCCAGGACATATAAATGCACCTGAGGACATTTAAGAGCAGGACTCTGGTCTCAGGGACATATGCATAACCAGCCACAGTTACATAAGACTGACTTATACTTAGCTATGCACGTGTGTGGCATAAACAAGGTTACTGGGCTGGTATTTTGTCTCACCATGTCCCAGTAAGCTGATAAGACCCTATAATTGCTGTGAACCAGAGAACACTGTAACTTTGTAGTAGCTGTGCTTGCTATATAGCTGTTTAGTAGCTGTTTTTGCTGAAGGAATAAAGAGACATGCAGATCTTCAGCTCTAGAGCTCTGGCTCTGACTTTCCTACTCTGATGCTGTTCTTACTCTGATGATTGGTTCTGCATCTTGTTTTTATATTAGAATTAATTAAGGCACTCATGGCACCAAGCACTATATTGGCTAAATGGACCCCTATCCAGTGCCCCTGGGGAAGCTTGTCCTTCATGACACCTTATTAAAAATTACAACAAAAAACAAAATGAAGCTAGTATTACTGCTTTCTATTGTTTTATTAAAATTTTTAAACTTAATGTAGTTGTATGTTATGGTATTATTATTTTTCTAGTAGAATGATAGGTTTACTAGACAAGCAATTTTTCTTAATTTTATTCTATTACAAAGTCCTTTCAAAAAAATTTAAGCGTCTACCAACTTACACCTAAGATGGTTTGTGAGATTTGAAGGATGCCTGAAATTCCAACAGGATATGCAAAATGTGAAAATAGTCAGTTCGTTTCCCATCACTTTTACCATTGGTATTCACTGCATAAGACTGGATTGTTTTTAGCACTATCAACCTATAATTTCATACCATCCTGAAGATAAATTTTCTGTGATGACTAAGGTATATTTCTACACTAGTATATAGAAATACCTTTTACCAACAATCATCATGTCATCTGCCAGAGCCTTAAATAATTTCACAGTTTTTTTCAAGTTCTAAATAGAGAATTTTTTTCCTCTTGACATTTATGATATTATTGAAACAGCTGGTTACCCATATTTTTTTTAAAATTATTTTTTATATTAATATGTCATAAATGCAATGGAATTCCCTATAAAAAAAGATAAGAAAAACTAAACTCAAGTTTACATTATAATTAAACTATAGAGTTGTGATGTTATTTTTTTTGGATTTGTTGTTGTTGTTGTTGTTGTTGTTTTTTGAGACAGGGTCTCACTTTGTAGTTCAGACTGGCCTTAACCTCATTACATAGAACAGGCCAGCCTTGAACTTGAGGCAATCTTTCAGCCTGGGCCTCCCAAGTGCTGGAATTACAAACATGAGCCACCATGCCTGGCTTCAGAACAAATAAGATAACTTTCAGAGAATTAAAAAAAGGGAATGTTTTAATTTACTTTTGTCTTGCAACAAAATGTACTGAAACATCCATTCATATAAGCTGTGTGATCATAAACAGATTGATGAAGTTTATTGTAAAATTAACACTATATTGTGAGGTTAAAACGTACTAGAAAAAATTTAATATTATTTTAAGAAAATGTAATTAATTATTAATATGTAAAAATTCAGTCACATTATAATGAATAACTATTAAATATACACAGTAATCAAAACCACATTTATCTTTGTACTTAAATCTACAGCATGCTTCCGTAGGGGAACAATCATTAATATATTCTCTAAAACCACAACAAAATTTATGGCCAATATCCAATGACAAAAGAATTAACAAGAAAAACAACAATTTCAGTTATATTTATGTGAATACGGAGATTTCAGAAATTATGATATAAAAATACAGAGAAAATTGTGTAGGTTTGACGAAGGTTTGACGAAGGATGGACACTTGGACAAAAATATAAATATACAAAAATGGTTTGCTCTAAAGGTAATAAACTGGGATCAATTTAGTAGACTTCTTTAAGGTGTCACTGTCTCTTAATGGACAAGGATGTTACTTTTTGGGGGTAAAGGGACGATGCCTCTGAAGGGAAGTTTTATTGCCTCAGTACAGTAAAGCTAGGGAAAGTGGACAGCGACTTTTCTGCTTCTAGTGTTTTCTCAAGAACCAAACTGCCATATTTTGGAGTAGTAAGTTGTGTGGGCCAGTTCCCTCATTGCTGGGATAAAGTGTCTGAGAAACACAACTCTATAGACGAATGATTTATTTAGATTGCAGTTTGAGAGGTTTCACACAATGGTTTGCTGGGGCCAAAGCAAAAACATCAAGAGAGAAGTGTGTGATGGAGCAAAGTTGCTCACTTCATAGTGTGCAGGAATCAGAGCACAGGGAAAGAATGCCTGCGCTGAGCTGTGTCCTCCAATGTTCCTCCTCCTCCAGTTGGGCACTGCCTCTTCAGAGGACATTTAATTTTGAACATCAGTGAATTAGTGCACCAATGTACAGCACCCCAGTAAGCCTAGGAATCTCTACACAGTCAAGTTGACAATCAAGTTTAAGTGGATCAAGTTTTACCTTATTTAGCGAAAATCATACTTGAAATTTCTCTTAGAATTGTACTTCTTGCAAAATGTTATACTAATGCAAGCACAATGCTCTTGCTTAATTACCTTATTTCCTCAACTTTGACTTGACTTTGATCCACATATTCGTACTTAGTTTAGTTGAGTTAAATTGAGATGATTGCTCTTAGGTTTCTAAAATTTATGATTTTTATGTTTCAATGAAAATCTCAACCCATAAAATGATTGAAATTTGTTTAATGACTCATTGAAAATAGCATTATTTTTTTCTTTACGCAGGACCACTTAAAAGCTATTTTAAGCAACTCTACCACAAATCTCCAAATTTTTCATGACATTGGTAATGATTGTATATCTAAATGAGGTTGAAGAAACCACAAGGTACTTAATCCAGAATCATGTCAAGCATTCAAAATAAATAAATATTTTCAAGCCAGTTCAATTTTCTTTTTTTATTTTTCCATTTGAATTTATAACAATCTCTTTCCGAGTAATGACCTCTTTGTAGTATACTATCCTTTTCACCGAATCATCCACTTATTTCTTCTGCTGGACTTCCTTCTTCTTTAAACCGTATCTAATTGTATCATACCTGTTCACATAATTACTAAATTGTGGTTCTGATTTCTTTGTGTTCTTAATACCTAATTTGATGTTACAGTGACTTTTCAGATATTGTTTCTCAAGCGGTTTCATTATAATCACATTTAAACGACAAAAGTGAAGAGGAATCCCTGGGAGCTTTGCACCAAAATCAAATTATTTTCCAAAAATACCAGTTTAATTTAAATTTAAAGTGGTTTACATTCTGTTATGTAATATACTTCCTTTGAAATACATAAAATATATTTCCAGCTTTACTGCTATTTTGAAAATAAAATTTCTGAAAAATCAGATTTTCTTCTCATTCTAAAACTGAGAAATTGTCCTAAATTGCTTTGGAACGTAGTCCTCATTTTTCCCACTTACAATAGTTATATCTTATTGTAAATCAGAGAGTATTTTAATTAATATATTGTATATGCATTAATTTACCATTTAGAAATTCAAATATTCCCTAATTTAAAATGTATTTGAAGTCATGGGTTTCTTACTATGTAATATGAGCCAGAACCAGCTAAAATGTGTAATACTCACTTTCTTTTATTTCCAAATATAATTATGGCTTTTTTGAGTTCCTCCTAGTTAATTTTCTCATGTGTGATGATCACAGTGTGAGCCAGGTTAATAACATTCTATTGTGAGGAGAAATTATCCACATTTTGCAAACTATAATGAGTGTACATATTAACCCTTCTTTGCAAAATGGAAATGTAAAAATTGAAAGATGAAGTCCTTTGCCTAATGTCATGTAACAAGATCACTATGAGTCACATTTCATCACCTTTCACAGTAATCATATGGGTGCATTTATCTGTCCCGTCTGTAATTCCTGTAGTATTTACCTCTGACAAATGATTTTTAATTTCAGAAATGAACTCAAGCTGAGGTATTTGTAAGTGATAATATCTGAGGCATTAATAGATGATAATGGCTTGAAAACTTCAATATTTTATCAGCAGGTTTAATTTATCTATAATGGCAATGGTGCACAACACAGTGAGTGCACATATTTTTAGAAATGTGACCATTTTTATTAATTAATTGATTAATTAATTTTTTGTACTGGGGATCGAACTTGGGACCTTGTGCTTGTGAGGCGGGTGCCAGAACCACTAAGCTGAATCCCTGGGCCATGACTATTTTTGTTAAAGAGATTCACATGTATCCTGCAAATTAATACTAAATGTTTTTGGAGACACATATTTTTAAAGAAGTAAAATATCATCAATTTATCATTATATGGTAGTTTTGTCTTCTCATGCCTGTTAGTTTACACAGTAAGTTTTCTATAAAGAAGAATTACTAATACATTCTAGTTCTATTAATTTGAAGGCAGTAAGAAAATTTTCAAGATTCAAGTCAGTGGTAAATACATTGTTATGGTTTGTGTCTAGATGTTCCCTCAAAACCTCATGCAGTCACAGGTGGAACTTTTTTCAGAGATGGCTGACTCTTGAGTGTGTGATGCTGGGATTAAGGGTGTGTGATTATTAAATCAGTCCAATGATTGTTTTGGCTGCTGCTCTAAACCCAGTAGCCTAGATAGTGTATAAAAGGGGCAGAAAGAAGCTTCTAAAATGTCTTGCTTGCTTTCTGCTAGCCATAGACCATTTCTCCTCTGTGATGCCTGTCTCAAAAAAAAGAAAAAATAAGTAATTAACACATGCATGTTACAAGAAAGATGATTATAATGGTGTGGCTTAGATCAAGAATGATTTCCAAAGATTTATGTGTTCAAAAAGTGGGACTTTTGAAAGTGATTTGATCATTGAGGCATTATACTCATCAATTAATCCACAGATGAATCCATATCTAAATGTTTGGCTAGGTGGTGAGGAGTAGTAGGGAAGACTCAGTTCAGTGGAGACATGACCTGAAGACTATATCTCCCTCACTACCCCCTCCTTTCTCTCTCTGCTTGCTGACCTCCACGATGTGAGAAACTTTCCTCTGCCAGACTCTTGAACCAGGCCACTTCTGTTTCAAAGCCAACTAACAATGCTCTGAAACAATGAGCCAACTAAATCTCTCCTCCTTTAAATCATGGATGTTGGGTATTCTGTCCTAGAAAGGAGAAAGTTATGAAGATGAGCCTGATTTCTAACTTAATAATCAAAAGTATTTCCTTGAATAAAATGGCACTATTCAAGTATTTTTACTTTAAATAAAAAAGAAAAACATAAAGCCTCATATTTAAGCAGTCTCCAAGTACTCATACATAATGTTTGCTGAGATTCCATGACAATAGAAACTATTTAACAACATATAGTCACATGGAATTATCTATGTAGTTTACTGTAGTATTCTGTTAATTAATTACTTGCTCTACTTTTTCTCTAAATGTTACAAATATAAATAAATACTGCTCACATGAGCAAGCTGACTCGCCAGATGAGCAGCACCCCTGCCCAACATGAGTGAGCAGTTCCCATCAGCTATGCAGTGCTCCTTGATGTAAAGGTACTACCATGTGCCAACTCCAAGCTATCTCTGCATTTTGCTTTCTAATGGCAAAGGGCAGCAGAAGTGATGACCAATCAACCTGATGCCGTATACGGAAAATGCCCAAGGAGAGAACAGAGGAACCAGACCTAATGACTGCAGAAACTCAGCCATATAGCCCACTTGAACCCTTGCACTGCAGCTCATATCCAGTAGAGAATAGAGGACTAAATGCTTCCCCCATTTGCCAACAGGAGCAAGGACTTGGCTTGGCACAGATGGTCACTACAGCTAGGGGGAATGGGCTCTACTGCACAGAGGGTGACTCAAAATATCCATAGGGCCAAAAATTGAGCATAAAAAATCATGACTGGCTGAATTCCAGGACTGCAGATTTTGGAAAGAAACTGCTCATTCAATAACACAAGAAATTTTTCTTTGACCAATCTTTTTTGATATTTAAATTTTAAATTACTTTTTATCATTCTTTTATTGGGGGTTGGGAGTTTTCTTCTTTTTATTCTCCTTTTTTATTTTTAATCAACTTTTTTTTACCTCTAAATTTTTTATCTTTCCTCCTTTTATGTATTTCCTGCTTTTACTCTTTGTTTTTCTTTTTTATTCCTTTTCATGTTCATTCTCTCATCAACTGTCACTATTTTCCTTTTACTCATCAATATGACCCCATTTCACTTTTCTCTCCTCTTTATCATATTTGTTTGATTAATTCTTTAAATTTTGCTTTATTCATTTGCCTGTTGCTCACCCCTGCTATCTTTACTTATATAACTGCTAAGTTTTTTGAGTCCTTAGAAAGCTACTTATACCTATGATAATTCTGTTGAATACCATTCTATTTTTAGTAGAGGTAAAATTGTTCCATTTAGTAGATATTTACTGTGGGTCAATAGTAGGTCAATTATCGGCTAGTCTTGGTATTCTTACTATATTTACAGAACTCTTTTCAATGGATAAAGTTGGTACTTTATTGGTCCTTTGCATTTATCAATATTCAGTTGTATCTGATGTGAACATACCTGATACTATTAATTGCTTTTCTTTGGAGGCAGTGTATGAATAGCTTTGGGGTTATTATAAATGTTGTAGACCATTCCAGGTACTGGGCTGAATATGTTGCAACCTTCCATCTCAAGGAAATGGAGGTGACTGGATCATAGGACAGAGGCAAAAACCAACAGCTAACCGTGCCCAAAGGACACCACAGAAAAATAGACATGAATTAAGAGTTCTACACACTATGGTAGGAATATAGATTTCCACTGTAATCAATCCACAAAGCTCAACCCCCAAAATTTAAACATTAGAAGAAAAGCCAACAAAACATTTCTCAAAACTCCCAAATCCCACAAAATTGATCCATGCAGCCTCAAGGGAAAAAAGAAAACACTCAAAATCCCATTTCAAAATTATTTAAAATGATTTCGTTGGAGATAATAGAATAGATCAATAAGGCATTTGACAAGCTCACAGAAGACACAGTAATAAGATATGAGCCAAATAACACAATCAGTGAGTCAATGGAAGACACTACTAAAAACCCAGAAGAGCTAAATAAAATGAAGTAAAAAGTCCATAAAAAGACTTCAAACCCAAATTCAGGAGCTTAAAAGTTCTACCGAAAGTATGGGCCATAAAAGTGACCAATGTGAGAACAGAATATGAGAACTAGAAGACAGGGATACTGTCAGAGATCAATAGATGGCAGATGCTTTAAAAACAGCAAAGGAACGTGAAAAATGTATGCAACAGCTTCTAGAGGATGCAAAGTAGAAGATCCAAGATTAGATCTAGAGGATCTCAGATTAATTGAAATTAATGAAAAATCAGAAGTCACCACAAAAAGCATTAATTTTTTTTAAAAAACCTGCTTACAGAAGTAACTGCAGAAACCCAATGTTTAGGGAATAGTTTGTTTGTAATCATATTAAAATATAATGTTTGCTTATTTTAGGAGTAAAAATGTATCAATGTTTGATAAAATATATTATAAATCTATAAGGTAGATAGAAATTAATAAACAGTCAGAAAGTGATTGGGCTCTCAAGGAAGTCTGCACAAATAATAAAGACATCACGATTATGGCTGGAGGTGAGGCTGAAGAAAGCCAGTCCTCAGAAGGCTGGCATGTCTCCTTAGTTACAGAAAGCAATTTGAGATTACATAGTAAATAATATTACCAGGTCTGCTGGAGCCATTATAAGCATCAGACACATAGGTGGGTGACCAGAACTCGTGACTTGATTCTCCTTCCTTCCCAACAATACTTTTGTTCTTTCTATGCGCTCTGCTAAGTGACATTTCTGGATGGCGTCAATATTAGCTGAGCAACTGTACTTGAAATTCTATACGTTGATTGTAGTTTGACATAACATTTCACCCGTTATGATTTTGCTACAAATGTTACCCTGTCAAAGGGCCTCGGTTGCCACCCTCTCAGGACTCCTCCTGGAAATCTAGTAGCTATTCTTCTCCCTCTTTGCAATCAAACTTTCCTAACTTCTTCCTTTGATTTGCAACTTCATTCATTGATGTTGTGAGACCAGGAACTTGACACACGTAACAGGTCAGGGGTTATATTTTTCCATATCAATATGAAAGAGGATTCATCAAGTCTATCATCCATACAACAAAAGTCCTGCATATTTGTAGAGTTGACAGATGTGTTAGTTCAGAAACTTTATTAAATTTTGCTGTTCTATCCCAATCTCTAGTAATAGAGTATCAGAATGAAATAATTCTAAATTCTTGGAAATGATGTTCTGTCAACTAAAATTTAAGCCAAATCAACATTCAAGGAGCATTTGCATGTGGATTTTTGTAGAACGTACAAGGAAATGAGAATGTAGAGCAGTGAACTCTTTTCTTGGAGCAAACTCAGTAATTATATCCACAAGAACCATTTACTGGATGAAAATTGTCACATTAATTCCCTTCTGAAATCTGGTTTTGACAGTGAATACATTTGTGCTAGCCCAGAACCACAAATAGAGAAATTCCATCCAAGACTTTAGGGAAATGTCAAAATAAGATATCAAGTAAAGCTATGAGTGCAGTGGGAAGTCAATGTAAACATAATCCAAAAAGGCCAGAAAAAAACAGTATTTAGGAGAAACTGGATAATGCACAGCACTAAGTATAATTATTTATATCTGAAAACCAAAGGTATAAAACCAGAAGCTACTAGATAAAAAGCATGTCAGAATCGTGTAAAATTTTATCTATTAGAAGTTATTTTGTTCAAAGTTGAAATGATAATGAAAGTCTTTGCTCAGCGTGTATACTTATTTAGTTGCAAATAAGAAACTCAATATTTTTTCAGCTGTATTTCAGCAGTAGAGCTATTGCCTAGCATGGATATAGCCTTGGATTTGATTTCTAAGATCACACACACACACAAACACACACACAATTAATTGAATTTAATTAACTAAATGGTCTTGTCAACAAATTGGATCCAAAAATCTGTACAACTGTCAAACTGATAGATGTTAGATGTGCCAAGTTCCCAGTCTCATACAATCAAGGACTGAAGTCACCAACCAAAAGAGGAGATGAGAGGAGATGGGGATTTCAATTCACTCCACCTATGCAGGAGGTTGTAGATCACTGACTTACATCACAGAAAAGCATTTCAGGACACGTCCGGGGGACATTTCTTTTTAAAATTTTATTAGTACATTTTTGGAACTCCCGCAGTTTAACATCGCTTTAGAGTAGTTACATGCATGTATTGGAGCTTTAAAAAAATTTCCTTCCCCTTCTCCTCCCTCTCCCCTTACCTCTCTCCTTGGGTTCCCCTGTCTTCTTGTTCATATTTATTGATATTATTTATCTTAGCTCATGTTACGACATATAATATTTACATGATTTGAGGTTATTAGACTCCGGTTCATGCCACTTCTTTATTCCTCTCATTCCCCCTTCTCTCCCTTCTCACCCTCACCCTTGTCCCTTGTACCACTTCCCTATTACCAGAGATCCATTCTTGTCCTGTTCTGTCCATTCTTTGTCATTTTTTTGTTTGTACTTTGCCTCACTCAAATGAGAGATACCATGCATTACTTAAGCTTGTGTGTCTGGTTTATTTCACTTAACATTATATTTTCCAGATGCATCCATGCTGTTCCTACAAATGTCTCATATGTGTCATTCTTCATAGCCAAATAATATTCCATTATATATAAATACCACATTTTCTTTTCCAGTCATCTGTTCATGGGAATACAAGCTACTTCCAGGATTTAGCACTTACAAATTGTGCTGCTATAAACTCTGGTATGTGTGTATTGCTCTAGCATGATGATTCAAGCTTTTTGGGGAGGATAAGAAGCAGGGGGATGGCTGGGTCATATGGAATTCCTAATTTCCATTTTTTGAGAAATCTACACACTGATTTCCATAGTAGTTGTACTCATTTGCACTTCTACCACCAATGTAGGAGGGTTTCTTTTTCACCACAGCCAAACCAGTATTTGTTTCTGTTTGATTTCCTATTGATTGCCATTCTTCCTGCAGTAAGATGGACTCTTACCACTTATAAAATTTGTATTTCTCTAATGGGCAGAGATGAACATTTTTTCATATGTTTGTTGATCATTTGGATTTTTTCCCCTATGAAGTGTCTGTTCATTTCTCTAGACCCTTTCTTAATTGGGCCTTTAATTTTAGACACTTAAATATTGTTGATTTCTCAATAGTATTGTAGATATTAGTCCTCTGTTTGAGGAGTAGCTGGCAAAAAATTTTCTCTCATTCTGTAGATTGAGGGAAATATTTCTTAAGCATAATTAAGGTAAGCATTTAGAAAGAAATGCTTGCTTTCACAGGACAAGGTAACTCGTGGTCTGGGGCTAAATATATTTATGTCTTCCTGGGATAGAAATCTGTGGAATTTTTTTTTCCATTAAGTTTATTGGTACAATTTAGGTATACAATACAGTTACATGTATAGTTGATAATGTGAAATAGGAAGAAACGGTCTAAAGGAGTAGGGGAAATGGGAGGGGTAGAGGAAAGGAAAAAAGGGAAAAGAAAAAATATGAGAAAGGAATTTTTAAATTAAAGTAAAAGAAGAAAATTCAGGGCTCAATTTATAGGTGAAAGGCAAGAGTCAATTTTCAGGTGAAAGGTCTATTTTATAGGAAAAGGTCACAGGCCCAATCTACTATATTTTTTAAGATTTAGAAATTTGAGCAAAAATGGTTAAATAGCCTGAAAAGAAAAAAAAAATGAGTTGTAGCTTGGGTAACTTTGTGTCCTGAAATTGCATTTTTTTTTTAATACAATTTTAGGCTGGGGATTTAGCTCAGTGGCAATGCACCCGTCTCACAAGCACAAGGTCCTGTGTTCCAGCCCTGGTACCAAAAAATAAAAGAAATTAAAATTATGATTTTCCTTGTTGCAATGTATCTTTTATTTTTATCCTACTTTATGTTTATGTATACATATGTATATCACATAAAGAATAGAATTAGCAATATTGATTTAATTCTGTGTACAATTTGGATGTTATTGTATAAAAGATGAATGTTATATTAAAACAAACAGCTTGATCCATATTAGAGTTTCTGGTTTCTGTCATTTGCCAAAAGTGTGAAATGGCACAATAAATATAAAAAAGACAAATTCAGAAAAAAGTGTAATAAATGGTGAATTGATAATAAATTTTATTGCTTTGTTTAATTACTTTGTTTTATTACTATGTGTAATGTACAGAATTACACTGAATGTTAATTTATCTAGTTGCAAAAGTTTCAGGAGCAAAACTTACAAATAAAATCAGCAAGAATCATTGTCTATTGAAGAGAAACAATATTAATTAGCCTAAATATGTATCTAGGATTCATTATCTGCATTAACAGAATAAACTATATTAAAGATCATTTTACTCAATGTTTCATGCTTAAAATATAGGATATATTACATATATTTACATATATACATATGTATCTTTATATGCAGTTAAATGTGTGCATAAATTTATGTATAAATGTAAATAATTTAAATTATCTGACTTGCAATATTGAAGTATATATATATAGAGAGAGAGAGAGAGACAGACAGACAGACAGCGGAGAGAGAGACAAAGATTATCTAATTTCAAACATACGGTTTCGAGGATTTTTAGTTTTCAGTTCCTTGAAGTTTTTTCAATAGTCTCCATGGAAAGAGAATGATGCAGTATCCTTTAGTGACTATAGAATCTTGAGAGAGCACAAGATTATAGTTTATAAATGATAATGAGTTAGTATTAAATTTGGGCACAACAATGAGTTTACATTGTTTCAGGCTTTGTCCTTGCTCCAACCTTTGTTTTGAACAGGAAGTGTAAGACTATTAAGAGCTGGTATTGTCAGCACAGATGAAAGTGACACAGTCGTCATTGCTGAGAGATTTTGACAGAATATGTACCATGGAAACGATCTCTCAGCAACAAAATCATCCAAATTGGGAAATCATTCTCAGGTCTACTGACCCTTTTTAATTAGACCTTTGTGATTTTCTTTAAGCCATTTTAATTTCCCCACTACAAAAACTGCATGGATAAAAATCTAGACTGCATTAATACTTTATTCTGTGTGGTTTAGAAAACAAGAGACAACAGAATCATGGCTTTGAATGTTCACTCAGGAATAATCAAGCTTGAACAATCACTTTAGATAGAGGGAAAGCACAAGCCAGGATGCTTCTATTATTTCCCAAGGCCACGTAGCTCATGACTGATACACAGCCTCCAGGCAAGTACAATTCTCACTACCTTAGTCACAGGCTCTCTTACATAAATTGTAACAAATACAAAAAATAAATACTACTAAGAATGAACTACACTCTTATGCAGTTTTCGTTAATCTTAAAGACTTCATTGTATAAAGCAATTTCTTTAGGAGTCATTTCTCAATATAATGCTTAAAATTCATATTGATTAGATGAAACATAATTTCAAAATTCTACTGCATAACCTTTAAACAGAGTTCTAAAATTATGTACTTTTTCACAGAAAACAAACCAGAAAATTTCATATAAGAAACTTCTCTTGTCAATTAAGAAAATTACTTATTTCAAACTATGTGTTAAAGATAGAACTTTGAATAATATACATAAATATTGATGAAAAGGATAAACATTTCCTCTATAAATATTATCATCCACTTAAATATATTTTGACTTTTATTTCATTTAAGATTTGAACATGCAATACACTTTTATATGAGCAATTGCCATCTGTTCAAAATCTGGAATGCTCTTTTAGATTGTATAATGCTAAACTATTGGTTCTAGAATTACCTCTGACCCTTTTCATCAAAAGAAAGAAAAACAACCACCAAAGAAGAATACTTTATTTAAAACCAGAATTACCTTACAGATTAATATGACTGTTTTAGGAAAATTTTAATGTCGATTATAGAGTACTATATCAGTATTTCATGTATTTCTATTCAGTCTTTCAACAAATACTTGATTTAATGAAGACATTTCATGTGCTAAGTTCTGAGCAGATGACGTGATATTTAATTATGCAAAACTCTACAAGGTTCTTAAATAACACTTGTAGTTCCAGCCTAATCTGATAAACAATAATCAATCAAATAAATAAAAACTTGCTAGTAAAATATTATTCGAATGAAACTGTATAGATGTCACTCTGAAAAGGTACAAAGGATGAGTTGATATATATGAGGGAAATCTTTCCGAAAAAGTGACTTTTAATTCCATACTGGAAGAAAAAGAACGAATTAACAAAGTGATCAGATGTGAAGAAGGGGAATGAACTGTGTGCCAGACACGGAGGACAACAACTAGAAATGTATTTGAACACAGGCATGTCGCATTGGCAGGAAAGGACACGCGGCTGGTGTTTGGAGAGAATGTGGAATGTATTGTAACACAAAATTGGAGAGGCTGATGGGAGCCAGATATCCTATGATCTGTTAAATCATGTTGGGAATGCATTGATTTGTTCTTTTAGTTTTTCAGAATATAGAATAATATAAAAACTTTTAAATGGTGCAAAAATTTTCTAAATGCATGGTAAATAAAATGATTTGAAAGAAGTCAAAGTATTTGGAGGCTAATTCAAATCTCGTGGCTATACTCCAGGAATAACATAGTTGTATTTTGAAGTTCAAAAAGAGAGTTTTGCAAGTGAAAGAATTAGACTGAAATAGCTTCCTATTTGTGTAGTTTAAATAGTATTTAGGAGGATAAATAATTAAGCAATAGTGATTAAAGAGTGAGTTGGAGAAGGAAAACTACAGGAACATGAGATAATTTATACTGAGATTATATAACTAGGTGAAATCAGATGTGGAAGTTGCTTTGGACAAAAGTAAAAGAAAAAAATCACTTTGTTGACAGTGTAGGACTGTTATTAAAACTGTTCATCTCAAGCCAATTTACTGGAACTTCACTTAATATCCACTCTCAGAAATGATTTTTATGCCAATGAGTAAAGCCTCCTTTATTTTGAAATTAATGCTGATCTTCAGTTAACTATTTAGAGCCATACTAAAACTTGGTGTAAATATTATAATCTAGCCGAGACAAAACAAACATTAATACCTGAATGGACTATTACTACATACTGACAGGTTAAAATAGATGCTAAAAGAAATAAAGCCCATCACTTAAGAGAAGATTTCACTCATTTGTTTGATTATTGAAGATTCAGGGTTCAGATGCACCAAAAGATAATTCAATTTTTGAAGTTATTTTTGCTTATGCCCTAAATTTCTGAGACTTTTATCAACAATGCATTTTTGAATATTTCTTATTATGCTATGAGAATTGGTTTATATTTGAAGTTTATAATGAGTGAATGTCTAAATGGTATCTCTTAAATAAGACAATATAGGAGTTATCATTTCTCCTTTCCATGAAACCTAGAAAAAGAATCTCCTGAGAAAAGCAGAGGGCACACCATGAACTTTAAACAAGAGTTCTTACCTGTGAGGCATTTACAGTCTATTAGACTGAGACCACCATCAATTTAAAGTGCCCAAGAGTGTTACAGGAAGAACACAGGATCCAGGGTCAAGCACTAGAAAGAATAGCCAATTTTACTTGGAGGTGGTTGTTAAAGTATTAAAAGGGTCAAAAGTAGAGTGCTCTTTCTTTAGATAGAATTAAGTTTAAGTAGAGTTGATGGAAGAGATGTACTCTCTTAGAGACCTGTGTCACATTTCTCCTTTCTTCTAAATCATTTAAGACTTCCTTTGGCTTCATTGTTCCCAGATAACTTATCTCTTTTTCACTAAGAAAATGGAACCTATTGGAAAAAATTTCCACGTGCATCCATCAACGACACTATGAAATCTACCTAAATCTCTACTCTGTGGGTTTTCTCCTGACACTATTAATACAATCTTGGTTTTCTTCCTATGGCAACAATTACCACTTATATTTTTTAACTCTTCCCTTTTTTACCATAACTTCAAAACCTGTCTCCTCTTCCTAATTCCCTCATCAGTATGTTTTTTTTTTCTGTTGAATAATTTTCATAAACATATACACTGGCTACAGTATTTCTTTACTTCAAAAACGCTCTGCAAATTCTGAACCTTATCAAATTAATATACAAACTTCATTGAATCTAAATATTGAAGGAATTATTTCTATTTAAATTCTTAAATCATTTGTTTTCCTTCGTTCTCGCTTTATCCTTCCCACACACTTTATTAATTATTCAGTTCCAAGACAGCATTGCCAGTTTTATCAGGATCTTTAATAGACCTTTGGTGACAAATCTGGTAAATATTTGAAGACATTATCTTCTTCATCAATCATCAGCACTTGACAAAACTGATCATGACATAGATGACTTATTTGATTTTGTCTCTTGACTCTTAAAATAATTCATATATTCATGAGTTACAAACTTATATCTCTAGCAAAAATTCTGGTCCTTAATGCCAGAAGAGTATTATACCTCCTCAGTTACTTGTAATTGGATGTAGAGGAGACAGTTCAATCTTAATGTACATAAAACAAGATTCTTATTATTTCCATATTGAAAAAGAACACAATTCACAGTACTCAAATCTCAGTGAAAAGGCATATATATTCTTCTACTCAGTCAGACAAAAATCTATCAAATCATCCTTGAATATTTTCTATCAAGTCTTCTATCATCAATGATAATGTTAGTTGTTCTACCAAAATTTAGCTTTTTTCTGAATATTTCTCAACAATTCCACTACAGGCATCTGTCTCTGACCATAGATTAATTGGTGTCATACCTCATTCCCAAATGTGTTTACAAAGTACAAATATTACATATGACTTCAGAATATATTTAGGATTTATTTGTATCTTCATTGTTAGCTGTTATGAAAGAATAAAATATCATGGATTTACTGGATTAAACAATGATTATTTCCCACAGCAACGAAGGCTAGGAAGTCCAAAACCAAGGAACCTGTGTGGGAATGCTTTCTGACTTGTAGATGGTATTCTATTAGTTGTGTCCTCACACGGAGTAAGTGGGGGGAATTAGAGGAATGAAAAAGAAAACTGTCCCATCATATCTTATAAGCACATTTAGCCTATTATGAGAGAGCCACCTTTTTGTATATCAAAAGTCCCAACTTAAATTTCATCACATTGCAGAATAGGCATAAGCATATGAATTTGGGGGAGGTATAAGTACTCATCATCTAGAACTTGTATATAGAAATTTTAATATGAATAATAGCTTCTCCCAGGTAAACCATTATCATTTCTGATATCATTTTGTAACAGAGATTTCATTTCATTCAATGTTTTCTGATATAAATGGATAATCTATTGTCTATTATGTGCTTTGGCATCTCATAACATAATTGGAATAAAAATAAATAATGATCAGCTATGTTGACTAAGTAGAACCACCACTATACCATTGCTACCTAGAGAAATAATTGCTGAATTGGAACACACACTTGTAATGTTTATTTAGAAGAAGCCTTCCACATTGTCTTTATTATAGGATTTGATGATGTAACCAACTAATAAAGTAAACATTTGGTTATAATACTAGGAAAGCAAGGGCATTAGTTTTAAAAAATTTTTCGTTAACTCTTGGTTCCTAAAACAACCTCAAAGAATTAAAAATAGCTCTATTGTCTTCTTTTATTCAAGTGTTGAAAATCACAAAACAAAACTCTTTAGCAAGATTCTTGTAATGATAAGCCTTCATATTTCATTGTATTTTTGTATATGGAGTACTAGAGCCTTTTGCTTAATGCTTATGACTACATTTACCAAAAATTGAAGAAAGCTCTATTGAATGCTGATGGGTAGAGCCATCTGCTAATGAAGACCTTATGTTATGTTGTACCATTTAAATCTATATGTAGTGGGCAATAAAAATTTAAAACAAAACTTTTAAAATTCCAATCCCAATCACCTCTACTCTAATGGCTTCTTTGTCCTACCTAGTAGCTACAACTGAGATTTTGTGAGATAACCAGGAGTCAGTGACAAAGAGGAGTAATTCTGCTATCTGAATGTGTTATCATCATTTAGTATCTTATCTAATAATAGTTTAGAAAATTTTAATATGGATTCATGGGAAAAATACATTATGTTATTAATGTGTAAGAAACAAATGAATGAAATAATAGTGCCCCAAAAGTCAAGTTGTAAAGCAATCATATTACAAAATGGAGGGTTCCTTTTGCAGTGACGTTGGTATTACAGGAAGTAAGATGGAAGCAGAAGAGGGCATAAGAAACAGAATCTTCAAAGATCAAAATACAGAGCCAGGAGGGAAAAAGAGAGTGAGGATAGGGTGCAGAGGCATTATTTTTTTTCCCACTAAGCACAAGAAAGGTCTAATGGAATTAATCATTTTTACACAGTGGATCATACAGAGAGAAGCATTAAAAAATGGAACCCTTTCAAAGCACACAGAAAATGAGGGCAGAAGTCAATAAAGAAACAGAAAAATATTTTCAATGTAGATAAACCAGAAAAGAGAAAATAGTTTGAAAAAGTCATATATGTTCATTTTATAAACTCCCAGTGAACATTGTGACACAAAATGGAATGCTATACATTTTAGTATTTTAATCATGAGATATTTTAAATATTTATTATATATGCAAATTATAACAGTTGACATAATAAATTAGTAAATGTGATTATAAATTTAGTTATACGGAGTTCTTCATAACATGTTATATTTTCTTAAAGTGAGCACATATCTCAGTGGAATTGAGGTAAACTGGACAATCATTTTAGGTGTTTTCATTGTCCTTGTCCTGGATAAAAACACTTTCTCAGAAATAATTTATTTGGAGAACTTTCAGCCCTAGGAGTGTGGATTAATAGACTGACAAATATTTTTGCTATTTGTTTTATTAAACATAAGTTACTATTTGTGAATAATTATTTTTGTTCATATATTTTCAGGACGTGAAATTTTATTATAAACTTGACTCAGCTGTTTAATCCTCTTGCTTTCACATTGTAAGTTTATATATCAAATAATTATGAGAATTTATGACAGCAAAAAGAATATCAGATGAAATTCTCAAAAGATATTATTTTCATAATCACCTTTTTTTCATAATCACCTTTTTGAGGTTATTTTCTTAAATGATTGAATTTAAATGAGATTGAAAATGAGTAATTAAGATGGCCTATGCAGAACATATGCATTCTTTGGGCAAATTTTTACTTTCAGTGGGAATGATGAAATCATTTGTCTTCTTAAATGCGTGTTTTAGGAGTAATTATTTCAATAAATAGTTATAAAAGTTTGTAAATCTCAACAACCCTCTACCTTCAGTCCCTGCTGTCTCCCACTCTGAAATGTAATGGGTGAACCATTTCTCAATGGACTGTGATGAATTTATCACATGGGAAAAGAGTGAATTTATTTCCATCTGACCTAGGAAAAATATGGCTATGGACTTAGTGATCAACATAAGAATGTATATTTCTTGGATGTTGAAGAATAAGCTTGTCTTCATCTTAACTTCAATTTTCTCTTTCTTACAATATGGTCTCAGAGCAGAGCATAACCAAAAGTGAGGTGAGTTAATCTGCAACCATCCACAAAACCATTTAGTTTGATAGTTTTAAGACTTGAGATAATTGTGTTTGATGGTTATATGTGTAGAGAGAGAACAAACTGGATAGGCATAATCAGTCTTTTTATTTTGAGAATGTCATAAAATTGCTAGCACTTGAGAAATATATTATGAAAAATATGCTCTCTTTGTGGCTTATGTGAAGTGTTAAACCCAATTGTATTTAAATTGATATAATCAAAGAAATTTATAGATTTAAATGTTTTTGATGAACTACTGGGTTAAACAATGGATGACATGTCCATTCGTATTACAAAATCCAGACCCTATAATATGGTTAAGTACTATGAGAACCTTTATTGAATATGAAGGTAATGCTTTCTAAATTTGACTGCTAAATCTTTTATTCATAGTGCATCTTTAAGAGCTTATTTCATGAAGTATACTTTGAGAAATTCCAGTCAGCTGTTTTGAAATTTCATTTTCTCCATATTTCCCATTTCTAGCATTCTTCAACTAATAATAGACAACACAAGGCATTAAATAGAAACTCAAAATACTATCAGAAATTCAATGAAATTACCTGAATTTACATTTATTTGCATTATTCTTCTCATACCTCAAAAAAACCCAAGCAAACAAAACTCTTCCAACTACATTCTGAATTCTATTTTCTCATTTTTTTATAATTTACTATCATTCTTACATCTCTCACGTCTTTAGTCCCTTCAGTTTTCCTCATTATCATTTAAGCATACTATTCCCCTTTAATGTGTTAATGTTGAAGTTATACCAGAAAACACAATAATAAGTTTGCAGGTGCATCTCAAACTTCAGGGCCTATCCCAAGTACAAACAGTCAATATTATTGTTCTAGAATTTGTGCCATGAGTCTGTTCCTTCATTCATAGACCCTGATTGAATTTGGATAAATACACTCCAAAAGGTCACTCTGAGATTTCATTGAGGACTTCATTTAAAAAGAGGATGAGGTGGTAAAAGCTATGTAGACAGAAAGCCTTTACAAATGTGTCAACTAGTTTTTCTTTCTGGACCTTTATGTAGATTATAGTTTTTAAGCTCCCTAACATACAATTTATATGTATTTATACATTGGTCACTGTAATATTAAAGGTAAAGTACTCATGCACTTGTACAGAAAAAGCCCCTAAGCACCACTCTGTTCTTTTCAGTTTTCTTTCTCAATTTCTTCCTACTCTCCTTTTCTACAAGTCAAATTCAAAGGATGATGCAAATAAAAGTGAAAAGTTTCAGTCAAGTTCTTGAGTTACTTTTTGAAAAATCTCAAGATATGTTTTAGTCACTTTCCCGTTGCTGGGACAAAATATCTGATACTTACGATTTAAAGGAGTAGGGGTTTATTTTGGCTTATGGTTTCAGAGGTTCGGTCCATGGTCACAGGGCTCAAGGCAGAAATGGCATATTTGATAGGCCTGGTTGAGAAAACCTGCTCAGATTACGGCAGCCAAGAAGCAAAGTAAAAAGACAGCCACAGCAAGAGATATACCAAATGAATGCCTCCAACGACCTACTTGCTCCAACTTGACCTTACTTATTAATGACATATTTTGCTATGCACTGATTTACTGATGAATATAGGGTCCCTATGATCCAATCACCTATTCAAAGCCCTGACTCTGAACAAATGAGACTTTGGGAGACATTTTAGATATAAACTATAATAGCATATTTACTCTGAACTGTTTAATGATCACAAATTGTTTCTACTTACACTGAAATATACTACTGGAATTTAAACGTTGTTTCTTCCTTATTTATTACTGGGGGATAGTTTTCTTGTAGGACATTTAGAGGGCCTAAGACTTATCTTGATGGGAGTCTTTGAAAGACCAGTCATGGTAGTAGATCCTGCTCTACCCTGGAATCAAATTCTCGCCCAACAAAAAGCTCCAAGTGTATGAGTGCGTTTATCCATACGTATCAATTATGGACTGCACAAGAGAAAACTGGCGTATTTCGTAATAATATCTAATTGGTTCCTAATTTGTTATCTTCTCATTCTTCACAACTTTTTTATGTCCTAAAGCCGGAAAGGTTAGGAATAATAACTTCAATGTTAGAAAAGAAAGAATTAAGAAATATGGTGGATAAAACTACACTGAAATGAATAACACAGAGAAAATATTGGCTTGGATGGCTAGGGATATTTGATATTAAAATAATTTGAAGAGCTTAATAATTGTGAAATGAGTATTGCAATACCTCTATCTGAATACAGGCCATGTGAATATTACAAAACTATATCTGAATAGAGATCATGTATTTGATAATTTATATCTTTAGCGAATTTCAGTAACTCTGTACCTATCTATATCTGAGAGACTATCACTTTTTACTGTAATTCCTGTGCTAACATGCGAGCTCTGCACTATCTAGTTTTTGATCCATTTTGTCTAGAAGTTTTCTTGAGTAGATATATTTTTTCCATTATTACAGTGGAGGCAATGGAAGGGGTATCCTCAGCTCAGAAGTTGACGTCATGATACACATTCTAATAATAGTTAATATTAGTGGTATGGCTGAGCTGGTTGCAAAGAAGGCAGAGAAATCGTTATTAGTGTGCATGGCTATTTGCTCAGATGAACACACTGTCTGTTGTTTTCTTCCTACTTATGTTTCAGACCTACACCTTTAGGAGCAAAGACCAGCTAGTAGAAATAATGCTCACCTTTCAAGCCCCTGAATCTTATTTTACATAATGCTGAAAATTCATACAAACAATTTACAAAGTACTTACGCTTACAACTACCTCTGGTATTGCAAAACTGCACTACCAAGATTTACTACAGGAAGAATTCACAACAATTTATTTCAGCCCCCATCCCTTGAGCTGGTAAATTTGCTGAATGATCTTATTCTAGATCAAAGTAAGAAATGAATAAATATTATGCCATTTCATAACTGCAGTATAAATCACAACAAAAAACACTCTCAAGGTAAATTAGCAGAGAAACCGGTCCATGCTGATATTTAAATAAATAATGCAGGCTGACAAATAATAGAACTATGAAGACTTGGCATGGTTTCAAGATAGAATTTGACATGCATAGGTTATTTCATGTAAATGGTGCGAGGATGTAGCACAACTAAAAGCAAATTGCTCTTACATTATGTTTGGAAGACAGGGTGTAAGACAGATACATAGATTGATAAGATTCAATTTTTTTCTCAAAATGCATTTTTGTATTGTTAACTATACTCTTTTCTAATTAGAAAAAAATAATATGAATTATTTCATAATTAGCTGGGAATCATAGTAGAGTTAGGCCACAACAGAAATATCAATAATTATTTAGTTACTTAAAAAAGATAAAGGCTTCTCTTTTAGTATAGTTCAAGGTCATTGTTACCTTGGTTGATAGCTGTGCTACCTACAAACTTGACTCTTTTCTATAGGGCTCCCATATTCTCAGTTCTGTTTAGTACTTGATAGCAGTTTATCTTCTGATCATTGAATTACATATTTAACTTATCAGGGAACTATTTTAAGGAAAGAATTTTTGGAGTTAACTTACCATAGGAAGTTTAGAAAACTAGAGATATCCCCTAATAAAACATCATTATATAGTGTTATTGCCTGCATAATTTGGAGGCAGACTGCTATGGAAAAATATCCACCATTTTTATTTATTGACTATAAAAAACTGAAGCAAATTATTTACTGTATGTATGTTCACTCATTGAGAAAAGAATAGTAACACCAGCCTCGTTGGCATGTTAAATTAAATAATATATTTAAGAACCATAAAATGGTAGCAAAATCATAATAAATATTCATCAGATGATACTGAATAACATTCATATTAGTAATAGTCACCTAAAGATGAGGTAAGGTGTCACTGTCCTTTTTTAGTGTTTTTGTTTATTTCCAATAACTAAGGAACCTGGCATTTATCAGGTGCTTAAGTATTTCTTGAGTTAAAAAAATTGAGGTAGTAGGCCATTTTTATATTTACCAATTCATTTATACAATGAAGCTAGTAAGTCAAAATATAGGTCAATATATCTGATATTTGTAATGTGAACTAATATGTAATGAAGTAATATGTCAGAATGAATTTGACTGAATTTGAATGCTGAATCTGCCACTCTCTAAGGTTTTTTAGTTGCCCTGAGACAATTTATATGATCAAGAACATGATATCAATATAAGTATACTCTTCAATTGTTATTTATAGGATAAAATAAGCTTAAAGTGTAAATAAGGACTAAAATGTATAATAGATGTTGTGAAATAGGAAGAAAATATTCAAGTGGGAAGAGAAACTAAGGAGGGGGAGAAGGGAGGGAAAGAAGGGAAAAGAAAAAAAGAGAGAAAAGAGGGAAACAAAGCTTTTGTAAATAAGGAGGAGAAGAGGTGTTGAAAGGAGGGGAGGGGAATAGAAAAAAGAAGAATTAATATATATCATGTACAGGTACAAATTCCCTATGATGAATGTGATCATTATGTATACCTAAAATATACCTATAAAATTAATTATTTTAAAAAGAACATACACATTAAGTACTTGTCATGGTGCTTGAAAGATTAAAAATATATTATAGATACACATATTATTACTATTATTATTGTTATTTACCATTTGAATGATCATTAAAAATGAAGTGTTCTATGCTGTAATTACATTAACATTCATGGGGCCTATTTTTTCCCTTCTGGTTTTATCTTTCATTAACATTTAAAATGCTTGTTTCCTCAGTAGATATGTTTCATACCATTTTACATTCCATCTGTTCTCACTAGTATAAGGCTGCAATGAATGCCAACTGGTGATTCATCTTAGTGATTTAGAGAAAGGGTTCTTTAGATATAAAATAAAGTAAACTACTTTCTCTGTGATAATTTCTCATGTCTTTCTCCTTTAAAAGAGATACTATTTAACAGAGATGACATTCAGTAACCTCTCAGATGAATGATCTCTTCCAGATATCTTCTTCAATTAAATGAATTGTTTTTTACCATTTCATCCTTGAATAGCAATACGTCTCTCAGGCATTAGCTCCCTGATTCTATAAGCACCATTGTTAAAGAAGATATTCACAGACTCTTTATACTTCTTGTCCTTTGATAATTTTCTCACTAGTAAAGTAAAAGCAAGCTATCTTTGATTACAATATCAATGTTCAACCACTCTGTTTAATGAAGACAATTTCTTTGGAAAGATGGGTGTGTCTCAAATTTTCTATCTCCAGTATAATTTTGAATACACTCTGACTTTTATGAGATCAGGTATGACACTCTCCTCTATTTTTAGAACAAGAAAAAATGTATTGCAAGTATCTACCATTCAGATCATCAACAGATGTATATTAACTGAATTTAAGGTGTAGCTATGTGCTATGAGCTAAAGCTGGTTGTATAATTGGGACTTGGTCTCTATTTTCCTGGATCTAGCACAAGAGTTGGAGAAAGGCTGAATAAAAAAGGATGTACAGTATGTATGTGATATATTTAAAGCCTATATTCACAGATTCAATCATATCAAATTCTGGATAATAAAAGGCAATGTATATATTTTACTCTGGATATTAACTGGGCTAACTTTGGAAATTCCTAAGCTTTTCTTACTTCATTATCAGTCACTATATTTAAAGATAGTATACTATCAGAAAATAGAAATCATTTATTTTAAAAGTGTAGGCTCTTCATTCTCATATTTTCTACTGAAATAGTGCTGACACACAATGTAAAAAACCCTACCAAATCATCACCTTTAATGAGACTGTATTAACTCTCAGATTTTAAGAGTGCAATCATCTCTCTATTTCTACAGGTATATTAACATTTAAGACTAAGTGCTCCATATGCTAAAGACTAATACTTCTAAAATGACCTTTTTTTCCCCCCTTCAGTACAGTGTTTAATCTTGGACTGCAAAAAAATTGTATAATCATAGTTTGACCTTTAGAATGTTTTATAATGATTGCCTTCTCTGTATGTAGAATAATTACTTTGTTGCATTGCTTCATTAGTCAGAATGTTATTACTGTTAATATAGAGGTTTGTAATTCCACCCAAAAATTCAGAATCAAGAAAAAGTTTCAAACTTGTAATAAAAAATTTGGCACTATTTTCTCGCAAGATTGTTATTTGATTTATAACACACATGGGAATTTATTAAGATGCTTGGAGAAAAATCATACTTCTATATCGTATTTAGGCTATTTTTCATCTCTCTTGAATTATAAGAATGCTTACCAAGTTTGGGCTTTTTGGAAAGAATTGAAACATAACATTTATTCAAGTCATTCAGAATTCCTTTGGGAAACAAACCCCAGATCTTTTGATCAGTTGAGTAATGTGCTGACTGAACAACAAGTTTTAGCATAAATTATTAACTCAGAGTTTGCTTCCAGGTTTTAGGAGAGATTCATATGGAATCTTTAGGGGAGAGAATGGGCATGGGGCTCTCTTCCTATCTGAATGAGCATGGGTCTAAATTGCTCATGTCCAAGTGTACTCAATGTATGAGAGTGTTAGAGAAATTGTTCACATATGTTTTCTGAGTTCCTTTTGAAAATATTTGTGCCTAGTCATTACAATGATGTTGCTTTTCAGGTCTGTTAATTTTATTATACAGGCCCTTTTGAAATAACATGAAGAAGTGATCAAGTTGTATATTGTGGAGCTAAAGTATATTTAGTTTGAAAGCTCAAACTTCTTTCTTTTAACTGTGCAGAAAAAAATAACTTAAATCATTGTACCTCTTTTTCCCCAATTGTGGAATTGGAATAATGATGATGCCAAGTCAGATTGTGTTCAAGAAAAAAAGTATTTTTATATAGGCATAAAATACCTAGTACAATCCCTGCTACATAAGTCGTATATAGAATCACTAGGTAATCATCCGATTTATGTAGCTGGATGGGATTAAGCTATGATCTCATAATAGAAAAACTTGTTTCCTCCTTTCTCTTTGCCTTTCAAAACAACTTGCATTGTTCATTCACTTTGTTTATCAGCATCTTCCTGTTGGATGCTAAAATCTACAGAGCAATGACTGTCCTCTACTTTCTGGTTTAGTTTCACGTAAGATTTATCTAGTAGAAATACAAGAAAAAGGAGGAGGAGGAAGAGGAGGAGGAGGAGGAGGAGCATAGTATCTGACAAATTTCTCTACTATAAATACCAACCAGAGACCCATTTACAAGCTGTGTCCTTGATACAGTTACTGCTTATATCCTTACTTTTGCGAGTATACTAATGCAGAGTCTTCTCACTGTCATTGTTCACTGGGTGCTTCACTGTCTCTTGTTGAATCTTAACTGTGCCTACTATTTGATACATATTCTCCATCTCTAGTTAAACATATTGAATATAATTAGTATGCTATTTTTCTCTTTGGTGAATCAAATATAAGACAAGGACAGAAGTGCCAGTAAGTATTTCTTTTAGCCTGACTAAGGAACTTCTGAAAAGTCTGTTCTGTAATCATGAAGCACCTAGTCTTCATTTGTATGCTTAAGATTGTAAAGAAACACAGACAGTTCTTAAGTTATTTTGTTTTTGGAAACTGACATTTTTTTTACTCCACCTTTCAATGTGAAGTAGAGCATAATTCATCTCCAACCTGTTATTATATTACAAACCAATACAAAGCTTAGTGGCAAACAAAAATAATTTTGCTTGGTTCAAATTCCATTGGTTAGCAACTGGACCTGGATTCTAGGAAATGATCCTTTTCATATGGAATAGATTGGAGGCTCTTTATCATGAGAATGTACAAGAATATTAGGCTTGTTTATGGAATGTTTCTTAGGGCAATGGGAAAAGCTGACAATCCTCTTGAAGACTGGATTTAGAATTTATTCATGCCATTCTTTCTACATATAAACTAGATGAAATTAACCCAGCCCAGATTCAAGAGAGAGAGAAATAAATTTCAATTCTCGTAGGAGGAGTTATACACAATTTCTGTCCATTTCTTTAGTCTACCCTAGTTTGAACTCCCAAAGTCAAGTGACGGTTATTCCAAAACAATAAAATATTACTCCACAAACAGGTCATTGATGTCTGTAAAACAGTGGAATAAAGCTTCTTTTTTTGTCTATGACTAGATATTTGTTAAGGACCAGAAAAATGACATTTTCTTTTATTCTCATCAAAGCAGAAATAATAGAAATACCTTTTTGGAAATTCCAACATGTGTTTCCATGTTCATGATTCTGGAGGTGGCTTGCAATGCTTTTTGTTTAAAGCTTTGATATTTATTGAAATAGCACATGGCTACACTGTGAAGCAAGTATCCAAAAACAATGTGGCTGAAGAAATCTTGATGGTGATGAACTAGGTCTTGTATGCAGCTCATTTCTCACTTTCTACATGGAAGGCCCAAAAAGTAGTAAAGATAACTTTTTAGTTCTCTGAAGTTCCATATGAAATGCAGATGCAAAGAGATATAGAGAATTTGCATGGATTGAAGAGACTCATGGTCTCTGAAAGACAACTTTGAATTGTTTAAAGAAACATGGTTTACCAATTAGCATTAATTGTCAAGTTAAATAGATAAAGAGACTCCTGGATGAGAGATTGGACCACGGAGGAGTTATAGTCATCAGTGATTCACTGATGTTATTAGCTGAATTTGCTGCTCCAGTTAAAGAAAGTAGGTCACTGAGTTAATGCCATTTTAGGGCACATCTCTCACCAGTGTTCTACTTTCCAGCTACTATGAACTGAGCAGCTTTTTTCTGCCACATGTAACTGCCATGCTTTTGTCTTTGGATCCAGCCAAACAGGGGCTGAAACTTCAGAAACTGTGAAGCAAATTAAAGCTCTCCTTTCATTTATGAATACTGGGTATTTTGTCCCAAGCAAGGAAAAAGCTGATCAATATAGAAAACTGGTATTAGAAATGTGGCATCACTGCTATGATTGTACCTGATTGTGTGATCCAGAAGGCTTTGAAACTGGTTTATAGGAGGAGAATGAAAATTCTAGGTGAATCAGGCCAGAGAAGACCTTTCTTGTAGGAAGAGCTTGATGGGAAATTCTGGGAAATTACCAGAGGCCTAAAAAGCAGATAGGAGGCTAAAAGTTAGGCTCATGAGGTTTCAGATTAGAATAAGACTACATGGGAATTGGACTAGTGGCATGCATATTACATTCTGGTAAAAAAGGACTACATATTGTCCACATCCTAAGACTTTGTGTAAATCTGAGTTTAAAAGTAGTGGAGAGGTGGAGGAGATTTCAAGGAAGTTTAAAGTTCAGGCTCAACTCAACCTTCATAGCTATTACTAGTTACTCCTCTACATTGAGATTGATATTTTGTAGCAGATAGGAAGGAATACGTGATACATATCGTTACACATATTGTTTATTTTCTTAAACATAATCTACTCTAGTTCTATCTATTTTTTCTGGACATGCTAGGATTTCATTTTAATAACTGTACCATATTCTGTCATATATATTTTAGATTTCACTTATACGTTGATGGGACTCTCACTTGATTCTATATATATTAACTATTATGTGTCGTGCTTCAATAGCACAAACAACAAAAACATAAACAATCCAAATTAAAAATAGGGAAAAGACAGGAAGAAATCCTTCTCAAAAGCATAAATCCAAGTGACCTCCCAAATTTCTAAAAGACTATTCAAAATCATTAACAGTCCACATCACAATGAAATATCATCTCACCCCTGTGGGAAGAGTTATTATCGAGACAAAAAATAGTAAATTTTAGTGAAAATGTGAAGAAATAGAAACCCTTGCACATTGGTATTGTGAATCCAAGATAATATAGCCATTATCCAGAATAGCATGGTTGTCCCTTAAAATTCTAAAAACATGTCTACCATAGGATCCAGTTTTTTATTTTTGTATGTATAACTAAGGGAAGCACCAGTGTACTTAAAAGTTAATAGTCCATCAAAGTTTTTTTATTTTGTTTTTTGAGACAGGGTCCTGCTATATAGTTTAGGCTCCCCTTGCACTCACTAGGTAGCCCAGGCTGGTCTTGAACTCACAGTGATCCTCCTGACTTAGCCTCCTGAGTGCTGGGATCAGAGTTGTGCATTACCATACCCAGCTTTAGTGTATCAAAGTTTAGCAATAATTTTTGTCAAGTTTATGTTGGTAAATATATGTTTTTGTTTAAATTACTTGTTAGAAGTTGATCACAATACGATTAAAATACAATATTTTGGTCCTTAAAATTAACTTATAAACTTATATACATATACATACAATAGAATACACGGATACACACATGGTTCATATATGTGGTTCCTTTTCCAGTGGTTCCTATACTAGTTCCAAAGGAGTATCTAAAGTAGCTATAATTGGATTTCGATTCCAAAATTTCTTCTCCCCAGCATGTAATTGAGAGTCACATTATATAGATATATAAGTAACTTTTCATCTCATAAACCGTAGCAGACGGGAAGATTTCTTCTCTGACCATATACAATATTGTGGAAATTAATGAAGTTGACCACTTGATAGCTTCAAGAGTAGAAACAATAAAAATAACATTTAAATAAGATATGAAAGATAAACTAGAGGGCTGGGGATTTAGCTCAGTGGTTCCACCGTGTGCCTTGTAAGCGCAAGGTCCTGAGTTCAATCCCCCATACCAACAAAGAAAGAAACAAACGAAAGATAAACTAGGGGAGGCCATCTATTCTTATTTTTTAATGTCTCTCTTGCTACTTATTCTTTCTATCAAATTGCCTTTTTAACATATTGCTTTGTATTCATGAAGTACATTTGGCTAGGAAGATGATGAATACTGAAACAGTACATGAAAATTTTGATGTGTATATATTACTCCTTAAATTTTTCTCATCTTTTTTCTCAGTGGATTATCACTTAAATCATTTGTATGCTCAGTTTCTCTTTATTTGGGATTCATTTTAAATTAAATTTTAATGAAGAAGATTTTTTTTCCCTCAAAAATTGAAATGGCATAAGGCCAAATTTTCTCCTTTTTTACTCAGAACAGACTTTCACTTCTACTTGAAAATACAACTTCCCTCTGAGAATTGTAACATATATTTTAGCTTGGGGCTTTTCTTTTTGATCACTTATTTTTAGTGCTTTTCTTCTAGAGCTTTTCATAGAAATGGGTAGAAAAGACCTTTTTGTCAAAGATGAGTGGAGTTCTTCATTAATTTTAAGTTTACATCCTCTATCCCAATTCACAAATGTGTTTTTCTTTCATAGGAAGAAATGTATCAGAAACACTTGCCAAAAATTAAGTACACATTAATTTTTCTTCTGAAATCATTTTGGCTTCTGCTTCTTGGTAAGATGCACACTTATTCTTAAATGAAACATTAATATAGTATTTAAAAAATAAATACAACATATTTTAAGACACTGAAAATAAAAACAAATAATTAATTTGTTATACATTAGCTAACAGAAAGTAGTTTAGATCTATTAGTTCTAGCTAAATAATAGAAGATTTTTGAATAATTTTATAAGGATTCAGATCATTCTTACATTTGACATAGATTTGCATTTAAATATCTTGTAACATTGTTTCTAAATTATTTGTTACTCAGGGAGAAAAACTAATGATTTTTGCATTGAGGTTTTAATGAATAAAAGTTGAGAATATTTAAAATAATTTTATAATAATAATTATGAGAGTAGATTAATAATGAAAAATTCAGAATGCAAACTTTCATTATAGCTGGAAGGCTAAAGAATTAATTTTACAGACCATGAAATGGAATAACTTCCCCACTATTTTATTAACCAATACTTTAGATCAGTATAATTAACTCTCTCATTCAGAACAGTTCTATTTTCTTATTTAGTGGGACTAGATTGGCAATTCCATCACTTAATTAGGCTAATATAATTCAATAAATAACATCCAAGTGAGAAATAGGTCATATTATATGATTATTTCTTGATAAGATGCCTTGCTTCATTAAACATATACAGTACACCATCATTTCTGAAGTTGAAACAAGTGTGAATATTTTAGCTACATTATCTTTTGATATGTTAGGGAGTTTATTAACATGCTCCCAAGAAATGACATTCAGCAGAAAAATAGAGGAATATTTGTAACTCTATAAGCTTTCCAATAACTCTTTCCCATTGAAAAGTGAGGGATTATTCAAAATTTGATTTGTTTCTATATACATTTACATGTGAATATACAAATGTTAACATAGGGGAAACTTTCCACATTTTAAAAATATTGTTGTACAAATGAAAACAATGACTAGAAATCAATAAATGAACTTCTGTTTAGCATAATGCTCTTTTAGTTTCACCCACGGCCATATACAGATCTTCCAGTCATTGACGAGTTGTCGTAGCATTTAAAAAATATTTGTATTTTGAGAAATTTAAGTCATACTTGGAAAAGGGTGGACATAAATGTGGTCTAGTAATATGATCCACCATGATACGACCGTTACCCCTCCTCCCTTTGTTGAATTAGTTGAATGTAATTGGAAAAAGGAAGTAGCATTTTATTTGCTTGGCAAAAAAAATGATCAAGTTTTGTTGCGCTAACATTATTGCTCATTAGTCTCTTAACTTACATACAAAGATAATGTTGCTTGATTATAAGCAATTGACTTTGCAATAAATACAGCTAATTACTGCTGTCATGTTCAATATTGTTCCTTGGAATAAGACTTAGTTGCCACTGGGCCCCAACAACATTTGATTTCTTTCCCCATAGATTAATCTAAAAACAGTCTTTCAAAGATTCAAACCATCATATGGAAGTGTAGGTTCTGATTTCAAATTTTTTTTTACACTGTTTTCTCTGTCCCATACCAGTAAAAGTTTAAATTAAACTTCTAGTGTTACCTTTCTTCAAAATGTGAATACAAATTTATGTGTTTCTCATTTTGACAGGATTTAAACTTATATATGCTTTTGCCTTTAATAAAATGTAGGCATATCTAGAGCTATGACTCCTTATGACTTATTTTCAAATGGAACATTATAATATACATGATTCTTTGGGAATATCCTCAATCACAGAATAATTTTCCCATCTCAGGGAGATAATTGATAGAAATCTTCTATTTTTCTTTATTTTAATTTAGATATTTTGGGAAAATTATTACTTAACATTTCTGGCATATTTTTTATAGTTTACTAAAAAGTACTTTTGAAGTGTTAGATGGATTCTTCAAAGTAGATATATATTTAGTACATTTTTGCTATTATAGCAATATCTGACACTAGGAAACTTAGGAGAAAAAGAGATTTAATGAACTCTTCAATTTAGAGCCAAATTGCAAGATTAAGAAATCACACTATATAGCTAAGTGGATGCACATTGAGGCAATACTCTTAAGTGAAATAAATAGGACACAGATGTATAAATACCGAATAGTTTCTCTGGTGTGAGAAACTGAAAGTGTAAATAAGGACTAAATGTATAATAGGTAATGTGAAATAGGAAGAAAAGGGGCAAAGGGGAAGGAAGTGGGAGTGCTAAGGGAAAGGATAGAAGGGAATGGGATTAATATGAGAAAATGGAAAAATAGGAACAAAATTTTTGTAAATAGGGAGGGCTGGAGGGGTTGAAGAGAGGGCTGGGCAAGGGTGAAAAACAAGAACCAAGAGAGACTATGTAAAGGTGCAAATTTCCAATGATGAATGTCATTATATTGTATACCTAAAATGTACCAATGATTAGAATGAATAATCGATAATGTAAAATAGGAATAAAAGGTCCAAAGGGGTAGGGGTAGTGGGAGGCACAGGGGAAAGGAAAGAAAGGAAAGAAAAAAATGGAAATAAAGTCTTTGTAAATAGGGAAGGGTGGAGGGGGTGAAGGGAGGGCTAAGAATGGGGAAAAAATAAGAACCAAGGTGCATTATATAAAGGTACAATTCCCAATGAGAAATGTAATTGTGTTTTATACCTACAATGTACCAATAAAAGAATTTAATACAAAAATTATAAGCTATTAAAGTATAAGGAAGAAAAAATAAAAAATAAATAAAAATAAATAAAATAAAAAAAGAAATCACACTATAGGTTCAACTCCCAGTGAGGGCCTATTTGGGGGGTGGGGTATGTCAATGTCAGAAATACATGTCAAAAATATTAAATGGCAAGAGTGGAAGCAGAGAAAGGGGAATGACCAGTCTTGCTCTTTTATATCAACCCTCTCATGAGAACTAACCAGTGTCTCATGAGAAACACCTTATTCTCTTCTGAAGGCAGTGTCCCTAGAACCCTACTCGTTTTCCATTTGGCTCAATCTTTTAACAGACCCACCATGTCTTAACATTGCCTCATATGAGACCAACCTCCCAACACATGAATGCTTGGGAGACAAATCACATATCATAGTGTCTTAGTAACTTTCTTCATTGCTGGGGCTAAATAACTGACATCCGTGGCTTAAAGAAGGAAGAGTTTATTTTGTTTCAGAAGATTTGGTATATGTTTTGCATAAGATGGCCTCAGTAGAGCAAAGCTGCTCATGTCATGGAGGCCAGGAGTCAGAGAGTGTATGAGCCAATGAAGAAGATTTGGCTTTGCAGACCACACTCCCAGTGGCTCATCCTTTCCAACTAGACCCTGCCTCCTAAGAGAAAGACAGCTATATTTCCCTGATAATATAACCACTTTCCAAAAGTCACACCTATGATAATAAGAGGCCATGAAGAGAATTCTATACATAAACTACAACATTCTGGCCCTGGCTTCCAAAATACTCATGTACATCTCTTTAAGTAATATGCATTTATAGTCCATCTCTAAGTCACCAAAGTCTTTGCAGTTCTAGAATTCCTGAAAAATCAAAGTCTAAAGTCTTCTTTGAGACTCAGGGCAAACTCCAGCTGTGAGCACCTATAATAATAAAAAGGAAGTTAAACACTGCCAACATACAAAAGCACAGGGAAAACATTCCCATACCAAAAGGGAGGAAACCATGGATAGAAAAGAATGGAATCAAAGCAAGACCAAGCCCAAGCCAGGTAAACATTATATCTTGTAGCTCCATCTATACCACTGGGTCAGTTGTGGCCAAAAGCAAACTCCAAATGGCTTGGGTAGCCCTGATCCCACTACATTGCCTTGTGTAGTCCTCAAGGGACTACATCCCAAGTCCTCTCTCTTGGGATGATTTTGCTCATTGCCTGAAGCTTTTCTTAGACCTTTCATGATTTTGGCTACTGCAACTTCCTGGGGCCTCCAATGCACTTTCAGTTTTACTCTCACAGCTTCATGGACTGCTATCTCAGAGCCACAGTGCCTGACCTCCAGGACCTTCCTCTGAAATCTGGGTGTAGTTCTGTCTGACTCCCTCAACTCTTGAATTCTGCATGCCTTTTAAAACCAGCACCATGTGGATGATGTCAAGGTCTACCTCCAGCTTAGGCAGTAGCCAGAACCTCTTCAATCATGGCTACAATATTCTTTAAGTACCTGGGTGCCTGACCACTGTGAAACAAATCCCTACAAACCAACTCCCTAGGTAGCCTTTCTCAAGCACAGTGTATATGTGCTCTTCACAAGTGAAAACTTTGCAGTTTTGCACCAGATGAATAGAGTCTTGAAGATTTTTCACATGCCCTCATAGCATCTTTTGTATTGTCCTGTATAAAGTACTTGGCTTTCTTTTCAGAAACCAAGCTGTCTTGGGCCAAAAGCTTATAAGCTCTGGCTTTAAAGTAGCTTTCTGGTGAAACTCAAAACATTTAAATCATTCAACTGTACCTCTGTCTTGATTCTCAATGTAGAGCTGCCTTAAATCCCCCAACGTATTCATAGCACAGCCTCAACATTGGGTTGCCTTAAAATTTCCTTCACCTAATTAAGTTGTCTGCTGTACTTATCACAGGCTCCTGCAAATTCTCAGGACATAAGCAAAATGTAGAGAATTTTTCTGCCAGAGCATAACACACATAGTCTCCCGTCAAACTCCCAATGGAATACATGTTCCCAGTTGAAACCTCCTGAGCCTGAACTTTATCATCGACATTTGGTCTTCTGAGCTCCAACCAGAATCTCTCACCAAGCTGAATTCACAGCCTGCTAGGGGTTTTCTAGCTATCATCTCCAAACCTTTCCAAACTCCTCCAGTGAAACAGTTTCAAAGGCTTCTATACCACATATTCAGGTATTATTCTAGCAATAATCCACTTCTTGGTATCAAAATTTGTATTAGTTACTTTTCTCATCACCAAAATACAAAACTTGACACTCAAAATATAAAAGGTTTATTCTTAGTAATTCTTTGTAGATTTATTTCATAATCTCCTGGCTCTAGGGCACACATGTATGGAGGATTTTAAGATGCTCACATTATGGCACCCAGAAGCAGAGAGTGAAGGGAGAGGGAAGGAGGGAGATACACCATTTTAGGCAATGCTCCCAGTGATCTGTTTTCTGACCATACTCTGCCTCCTAACAAGTCAACTCTACTGCACCCATAATCTAATCACCTTCTAAAAGACCTACCGAGAAGTGCATGAGGCTTTTAGGGGACCTGTAGAAATAAATATAACATAAATATAACATAGAGCAAGAGATATACATTGTTCCTTAACAATATGAATTTCAGGCAACATTCAGATTGCTCTATCTATCCTGTTTTTCACTTTCCTTTTGCTCAATAATGGAAGAAATTATTCATTTCCTGGCTCATTAAGGGTACAATGTAATTCTGTTGTGCATATCATATGAAACTGCTAGCTTCATAATACAGCAGACATCACATGTTGCCATTTTAAGTTAGCTTTCAAACTCATTGTTAGACATTAAAGACATCAAATTTATGTAATTTTCTCATGTAGAACTTATTTGTATAATTCCATATGTTTTCAGTTATAAGAAAATTATTTTGTATTCTATTTTACTCAAAACACCAAATTTTTATTAGGGTCTTCATTGCTTTTTTTTTCTTTTTCACCAAATTAAGAATAATAAATGTTATCTGAATCAAATGTTTGATTAAACAACTCCCAGTTCCCAATACTGCCATGAGTTGTTAAACGCAAGTCTGATGAGACTACACTACTGTGGGTAGAACTTTCATGGTTTGAATTTCCTGCCTGCAGCAAAAGAGGGAGTCAGTCAAGGCTTTCTGATCAGTGTGTCCAGAAGTGGAGTCCAAGAGAAAGAATGATGGTATAGCCTAGAGGCTATCAGCATTTGAATATCAAAAATGACATTGGAATTGTTTACCCACTGTTACATTAAATTTTAGCCCTTACAATTCACAGAACTCATCACAGAGGTTTAATCAGTTTAAATTCTCTTGCCCTATTTTATTCAAAGATTCTCTTATTGCTGTTTGTCATAGTAATCCTTGATCAACTAATTTAAAAACATATAATAATGAAATGTATGTATAGCCAGAAAAATCTTGCCATTTGTTAATTCTTTATATCCTTTCTAAGCCCTAATCTCTTTCATTTTAGTTACTTTTGTTTATTCTTTTTCTACTGAAGTGAATTCTACAATCTTAAGTAAAGAATGCATTGTGCATTTTACTTTTTTTTACATAGCTTTGCTATAAAAAATAAAATGTATTTATATTCTTCTCAATAATATATTCATTTCGATGTATACTTAAAACTTTACATATGTTATTATTTACTAATATAAGAATTCCAAAATGAATGTATAATCATTAAATGCAAAGTAAGATTTTTATTGATAATAACATTCATAATATTTAAAAATTCTCATAAATATTGTATAATAGGAGTTATAAATTCAAATGTCTAATACATACCAAGAGCAAGCAAGCAATACAAATTAAGAAAATAGTTGTACAAGTGTCCATATGAGAGATTTCTAGTGACCAAGTAATTAAAAATTTCTTTTTTACTATTTACACTTCAGAGTACTTCACTGTGTTAGAGTAGAAAGATTAACTAATTACTAAGGAATCCTTCTAGCTTATAATGAATTATAACAATGGAAAAAATGAGCAATAGCGTCATTTGGGAGATGTGTACTATAAATTATCTCATACAATTTGAGTATCTCTAGCTGGAAACTGTGAGACCAGAAATGCTCAAAAATTTCAAACTTTTGACACTATTTTGGATATTAGCTTTTTGTAATAAGCACACTGAATTGGTATTGTCTATGTAAATATTGTGAAGTCTGAAAATCTTCAAACTCTGGAATGCTTGTACCTCAAGAATTTGTTATAAGTGATGTTCAGCTTGTACTTTGGAGTGTGAAGAACAAGGAAAGCGGAGAGACAATATTTAGTGTAGAACTTGTGGCTTAGGACCCCTGTTTTGAAGGAGAGATCAAGGGTGTGTCCAGGGTGAGTGTTCAGCAGGAGGCATGGTCAGCTGTTAGTCTACCCAGACTGGAGCAGTTAGGCAGATTAAAAGAAAGAATACTTCAAAAGTATAAAGTTGATTTTCTCCTTTTTTGGTTTGACATTTATAGAAAAATTTATATAAATGATATTGAAATCAGGTACATAATGATTACACATACAGAACCAAAAAAAATTTAGCAAAAAACCCCTTAAACCATGAGTATAATTTTAGTTATATTGAAATTAAGTATCGTGAAAAGATAGCCTTCTTACTTGTGCATGGTTCTTGTATATTATTGGAAAATTTTTCTGTCAAGATTATAACACAGTGTTAGACCAGGATTATACCAGGAAATAAGAGGAAAATCCATCCTCTATCACTCTGACTATATCCTCAAAATATTTTCTAAGACATTGGATAAAAAAAAGAGAGAAATGTAGGATGATTCAAGGCTTATCTTCTGGCCAGGGAGAAAGAGTTGTCATCAGGTGAGTAGCCTTTAACAATATCATAGGGAAAGTTGAAGAGAGATTTATTAGTGAAAATCACTGGTAAAAATTGGACATGTTAATTTTTAAATGTCTATTTGAGTGGAAATGTAAAATAGTTGATCTGATACACATTTAGGTTACTCGAGAGAGGAAGATAAGTGGCAAAAGTTTGGGAATGATGAATCTACATAATATTTATACCTCACTTAACATATAAATCCAGATATAGATACATGTTCCAACGGGGAGAACGGTATGATCACCAAGTACCAGAATTTTAATTGAATGGGCAAAACACTGAAGCCTGGTCCACTCTAAAGCACAGAAGAAAGGGAATGAACCAGTAAAAGAAAGAGTAAAATAAAAGAATAATCAAAACAATAAAGCATCCTTTGAGTCATTTGTGATACTTATGCTAAAGTGGAAGAATGATCAAGATCAACTACTGGCTATGGTTGTATATATTTTTAAAATTTTCTTTTCTGCTTGCTTTTTTTTTTTTTTTTGTACTAGAGATTGAACTCAGGACCTTGCCCTTGTGAGGCAGGCAGTGGAACCACTGAGCTAAATCCCTGGCCCTTCTTGCTTTTTATTGTTAATCCTGTTGTATTTTCTTTACTAAGTTTGATACGAAAGTCATTGAAATTTATCCACTATATCTGAGATCAGCATTGAATGTAATAATATTCAGGTAGTATGTCAAAGTTCAGATAATTAATACCCATTGAAATAAATTCAGATACACTACACTTACATTATTTTGAAAATTATTGAACATTCTAAAGAAAACAAAGTCATTTTATTTATATTTGGATAATGGTTACTCAATTGGTTTTAATTTAATTTCAAGCAATACAAGCTAAATAATTTATTTTATTTAGAAAGCAAATATACATAAGAATAAATTATTCTTGAATTTTACCAACCTGAAAGTTTCAAGTGACACAGACTAATATTAAAGAATGTATTGTATGTGGTTAAAGAAATAAAATAATCTAAACTCAATATAGTAAATATTATGTATATGTTTCTTGAGAAGTTTAATAATTCCTTTAGTTTATTGAAGGAAAATACTAAAATCTCATCCATCTCATAAAAAATTATCCCAATATATAAATTTTGTATATTGTTGGAAAATTAGAAGAATTATTAGTATTACATTTCTGATTATTTTATTGATTACATCTGAAACTTTTGTATGATATACATCAGTACATTAAATATGAAATCTGTTAGCTATTGCCTTATAGTATCTAAGGTACATCAGTCATTTCACAGGTCAAGGAAAGAAAGACTGTGATACTAATTTCATTAATTGAGGTTAAAAATTGTACTTAAATTAACAGTACTTAAATAATCTACTTTAAAATCTTAATATGAGTTCTTTTCTTTCTGACATCAGTACGATTCTCTCATAACAACTGTAAGTCTGTAGCTTGAGTATAACTTGGTTTGCTAAAGTGCTCATATTACGAAAATACATAGGAGAGCTTTATAACTACCAGATCCCCCATCTCTGCCATTGTAATTTCCACATTTTTACACAGGCATTGCATATCCTCAGGACAAGGAATTCACAATTTGTTTACATATTTCTACTCAACCCTTTAGAAATTATGAAATGGCTACAAGAGGCCTTAGAAGAATCTTGATTAATTTTTGGGATACCTTAAATTAATCTACATCATCCTTCTCAAGTATGTATCTAATCCATGCTGTTATAGCTCTGGCAATAGCTTAATATTATTTTCAAAAGTAAAATTAAGTCTTTTTTAGCTAAAATTAAAAAAAAAATGTTTTCTGGGAATTTTCAATGACAAGAGAAATTCTAGATAATTCTTGATTGCCCAATATAATTTAATTTTTAGCATTAAATTAAATATTTAATATGTTCTACCTATTGTTGATAAAGTTGCTGAATTAGTCTTTAAAATTTTTCAAATTTGTGCTCGCTTGGGTAGTACATACACTAAAATTTTTCAAATTAGTAACACAATAACCTATAAGTACCTGTGAGTAATTTGGGAGGTAGTTGGCATTTAAAAAGTAAAGACAATAATCAGTGTTAAATGTCCCCCATATGAACATGACCAGGACATTTGACTCTGAACTGATGAATAATAAAAAAAAGACAAGGATAATGATTGTCATAGAAAATGGGTAACACACATTCATTCTGTGAAGTTTTTTATCTTTTGATTTAGCCTTACACTCACACTAACTCAGGGCAAGTGCTCTACATGGCTGTCTTTTAAAGATTTGCAAATGATGATCATGAATGATTCCTTTCTTTTTTTCTTCTACCCATGTCTTAGAATATTTATTATTTTTTTTCTATATTTCCAATCTTTAGTAAACCATCATATTCTTTTACAGTTCTTTCCCCAGTATGTCACTAATTCTGACTTCCACAAAAATTCTTAATGAGTGTCCCCAACAAGTAATATTACATTGTTTTCTTACAAACCTTCTAGTTTGTAAATATACATTTTAAATGTTGCCCAGTGAATTGTCTGAGCACAGTCAGAAATTAGAATTATCATTTCTTATTTTTAGAACTACAGTATGGAGTGATTTAGATTTTCCATCTACATAACATCACTGACACATTTACTCTCAAATACAATCCACTTGTGGTGGTAAAGACTTGCAAAACAAACTTAGTTTATTATTCACAACTATATATATATTTTATATTTCAAATATATCTCATATTCTATTCATATTTAGACAACAGTGGTTCATAAACATTTGTCCACATTTAAGTAATTGCAAGAGAAAAATAGCAATTTGTAACAAAGCTCATTTATAGTTCCACTTTACTTCTACATTCTGTGGAGTGACTTCTTAGCTTTTTCCCTGAGTAAATCATGTTCTACATTTAAAAATGTAAAACATTTCTATTTTAAATTCAAAATTGCCCCTAGAAATTAAATAAAATGAAATTTATATTTTTATAAATACTAGTTTATTTCATAAAAATATAAAAATATAAATATACATTTATAAAAATATGAATGGGTTAACACAAAGACATTCTTCAACTAAATAAATATGGCAGTAGTAGTCATTCTTATTTCATTAGGGATATACTTTTTCCATATTAATTTACAAAGCAGTTGCACAATGTTTAATATAATAGTAAAGGTGATTGAAAGTCAGTTAAGAAAACATTTACAAATTTCTTATACCTAAGAAAAGGCACAAAAAGCCTTTTTACATTTTTTTTTGATTATTGATGTGATATACTTTCAAGATTATTAGGCAAAACAGGTGAACTGGTTATTATTACTGTTTTTAAATCGATATCATTCATATTCATTCACAGAAACTTACTGATTAAGAAAACCCTTACTAAGACAACACTTATGTATTGTTTGTAATTTTGAATTTTGAAAACTTTCCTCCGAAGAGAATGCAGGCCACTCAATCTAGTAACAAAGACAGTATTTCCACTAATATCGATCAAGTCATACAAAATTTTTAGTCTCGGTCGCTGTCATCACCCCCATACATATCAGCGAGTTTTTTAAAACGAGGACCCCAGTCGCTGAGATAATCGTAATCTTGGTTACAGTCAGCAGTGAGAGATTCTAAAGAACTGAGGGAATTTGCTATGGAATCATTCCCTTCATAGGCATAAGTTGCCAAAGAATCGTAAGGAGGTGCGGTTGGATCTGAGTCGTTTTCTTTTAATCTTCGATGGATAAAATCTTGCACATCAATATTTTCCCACAGGGGTACAGTCCTCCTTATCTGAAAAATAGTTTCAGGCATTACATCTCGTCGAACTTTGCTTTCTTCTCTTGCTTCTGGATTCCTTAATGTGCCAATGTCAAAAGCCTGTGTGTCTTCCTCCCCACCCCCTTCATCATTGTAGGTCACGATGTTGTCGCGGACATCATCCTTGGACATTATGAGCGGTTCCTTCTTCCTTTGCCTCTTCAATGCACCAAACAGCATGACTAAAACTATTAATAAAAGATGAAGAAATGTTGAGATTCCATGATTCAAGATAAAATACACTTCTATGTGTGAAGTTTGTGTGACTGCCTATCCTAGGCTGGTATTGGACACACTGCATTGACAAAAGAGAAAAGAGCAGTGTCCTCAATTATAGTGTCCCTAATTCATTTCCAAAGCTTATGGGTCACTGGCATTAAAAACAAAAGCATTGTTCAATTATAATTGCTGCACTCGGCCAACTGCAAATACCTGATGCATCACTGCTCTCAATGCACATTTCTTTAAAAATGTGCAAAAATACTAAAGTTGCACTGTTATTTTCCCAAATGATTAGCAAGTGAATATTTTTAATGACCCTAGAGAATATCTCCAAAACATTACTTATATGTAGATGTGTGTATACTTATATGTGCATTATATTAATATATTATGTGTGTACATATATTACATAGACACAAAAAATGTTTGAAATAGGGATTTCATCCCAACCCATGTTGCACATCTGTTTGACTAAAGTCCTTTATTGTTCTGGTTTTGACCATGAGAACTTGTTCAGAGGTTCTAGCAGGGGAGCACAGCTACTATCAGGGGTGGTCGTCCTCTTCCTCCAAGCACACAGCTTTGGGAGGGATGCTCTTGGAGCAGTGAAGGAGAAAGGGGACAGGGGCCTGGCCGACCGGATCAGCTGAATCAACCCTGACGATCAATGGGCTGACAGATGTCACAGCCAGATTGCCCTCACATCCTGGTCTGGTTTTGAAAACCCACTGGAATATCTGAAATATAACTCTAAGAGCTACAAAATAATATTCCAGCAGAAATTCATCTTTCATATGTACACATCTTACAGGATAGCTAAAATATTATCTTGTTAATGAGGACTTTCTTAATTTAGACAGTGATATTCAGGCTTTTGGGTTGAAATGTTAATTTTATTCTATTTCCTCCACTCTATTTATTCACATGTTCTTGCTATAAATTTAACAGTGAACATTCTTGTGTGTAATTTACTGTATTATTTCTAGTTGTAGAAGCTGAATTTAATTTATTATGATACATTTGATAATACTTTTTCCTAATAAATACAAGTTTGAATTAATAAAACACATTTCTGTACATTGAAGCTGCAATTCAGTATCATCCTTGGAGACCCTGTAACTATAGGAAGGGCCTGCCCAGTGTTTTGTTTTCTTTTTTATATTGGCCAGCATGCTTCCTCAGCCCTTATTAAATGGTAGGAAGAATATTTTCCAAATCATTATAAGCATTATCAATTAACCTCCCCAGAAATAAATTTGGACTCCTGAGCAATATTCAGGTTTATCTTGGAAATATTTAAAAAAACACAACGACTTGTATAAAACTGAGCTCTACCTGTACTCTCTGATAATACACAATGAACATCAGATGAGTTAAGTCCCAACTAAATCTGACCTCCACCAAACTTTAACTGTGCACTAGAAAGAGGGATCCCTTTCAAAGTTTAATATGGAATGAGTGATTTTTTTAGTTCTCCACTCTCTCTGGTAATAAAATAATAGCCATAAATTAAAATCAATGTTGTTCCCTTAGTTATGAATATTTACTAATTCTCATAAAAAGATTAGAGAAACTTTAATAAGTTTTTTTTTTCTGTTTTGCCAGGTCAAATTTATCTGTTTCACTTCCTAGACTGAAGTGTTTAATTTGGGGAATGAAATTGCAATTCAGAGAACCTAGGATAAACAACGGAAAAAGTGAACATCATTATATTCTCTAATCTATTACTGGAATTTGACCTTCTTCCCATTTTGAATATGGTCGTATTCAAAATGATAGTAGCAGTATGTGTAACAATGAAACCAATAGAAATTACAGATACTTTATATTTCATTATACTTATGCATGTATCTCAAACAATTATTAAACTTGAATTAATAAGAAAGAACATTATGCATTTTTGGCCTTCATTAGGTGACTTTTTCTCACATAGATTATTCTTATAAATTTACCTATCTGTCACCTATCATCTACCTATCTTTATCTTTGCCATTCTAGGGATTGATCTCAGGTCTCATACATGCTAGGGAAGCACTCTTCTACTAAGCAATAACTTTGATCCTCTCAGATAATTAAATTTGTATTCTGAGTGGGTCCTTGAGATTCACCAGACTGTCAAAGGAGTCTCTGGCATTTAAAAACATAAATTCTTGCTCTTTGTATTAATTACCTATCTTGCTATATAACATAGGCATAAAGTAAAAACTACATTTCTTGAAAATGTATCTGGGTAGATATAAAATGTTATTTACCATGCTCTGTTACTATCTTGCAAAGAGCAAAGTCCCTTTTCTATAGAAAGGTAGTACTACATCTGGATATTATTTTAAAGATTTAAAATAACACCAAGAAAGTTTCAGTAATTTTGATAATGAAACCTTCTGCATTAGAACCAATTTTACCTAAAATAATAGAAAATCACCCCACACTTAGGTAAAATATTGGAGAAGTGAAAAGTACAAAATCTTGGTCTTTTATATTGCTCCAGGAAGAAGGGTGGCAAACCTAGAGTAATAGTAAACTTAGAAGAAAGTTAAAACATTTATAAGATTTCTTCAAAAACAAATGTTATCAAATTTACTATGATAATATTATATTTTCATTTATTTGGGGGGGTACTTTTGTTTTCCAAGTGTGCAGGAAAGTCTTTTTGTATCACATAATATAGAAATTTAAAGAAAAATAAATTGGAATACATGTATATTCACTGTACTGTAAATTAGGGAAGTAGAATTGTTTGAGCAATTAGAACAATATGGAATTTGTAGCACTTATCTACAATGTCAAGTCAGATTTTATTCTTCATAGGGATACAAATATATTTTACACAGGAGTTGAACGTGGTAGCAGTAGGTAGAGGTGAGGACTTCTGGCAAGGGTGCTGGTAGTGCCTGTGTTCCGAACCACTCTGAGCAAAGCTTTCCTCAATAGTTGGATCATGCTAACTGAGGCAAACGTTGTCCCCCTCACTTTCAGCAATCCTCTAGTGAAGCCCTGGAGGATCTCTGGCCAAAAAGACCGCATCCAGACAGCTTGAAAAGATTTGCAGTGAAAAGAAGCCAGCACATATGAGCATTAGAACATAAATTTGGAGAGCTCTTCTGCCCTAAGCAAAAGAATTTTGGATGGATATTTGATGGAATTAATTTTTTGGAGTGTTTTAGAGTGTAACAACTGTTTAATTGAATTAAATTGTTGTCCTGTTAGTGCATGCTCAAATAAAACATTTGCTGTTGGAAGCATGGCTTTATTTAGAAAATATTACAAGGCTAGTATGACCATAGTGTCACAATGATATTTTTATAAAACCAGAATTTTGACTTTTTAACTTGGCGACTTGCACCTATACATACCAAGTCTATGAGGAAAATATTTGTCTTGCTGTAACAATTTTTTTTTTTTTTTTTGATACTGGGCATCAAACTTGGGTCCTTGAGCTTTCAAGGCAGGTGGCAGAACCACTGGGCTAAATCCCCGGCCCTCTGTGACAATTTTAATTCACTTGCCAATTAGACATTTGATGCATATAACTTAATGTTTATTGATATTATTTGTAAAGGTAGAATGGTCCCTTGTTTTGAGAATAATATAAAAGAGAATTTCAAAGTACAACAGTTTGTGTTTGAACCCTAAGAAAAAAGCTATCTTAAGAGCATCATTCAGTCAGCTATTTAGCCATTTCATAGTAGAATGAAAATGTTTACCTTGTAGAGGTGATATGCAGATTGAATCAGTTATTAAAGTGAATCTCTTTGGAGCATAGCTTGCCAAAGTTATAAAACTTAATGCCATAAAATATGTTTTGAAAACATGTATGTAACATTGCATTGTTTGGGAACAGGAGAAAGCTAGACCTATCCTCTCGAGATAAATAAATACATGAAAAAATGTTCAAGGTCACTGGTCATTTGAGAGATGCAAATGAAAACAACACTGAGATTCCACTTCACTCCAGAAAGAATGGCTGCTATCATGAAATCAACCAATAACAAATGCTGGCGGGGCTATGGGGAAAGAGGAACCCTGCTCCACTGCTGGTGGGAGTGTAGATTGGTGCAAGCACTGTGGAAATCAGTATGGAGATACCTCAAAGAAGTAGGACTGGAAATCCCATTTGACCCCGCTATTCCACTGCTGGGGATCTTCCCCAAAGAATTAAAAGAATCATACCACAGTGATATATGTGCACCCATGTTCATAGCAGCACAGTTTGTAATAGCTAAAACTTGGAAACAGCCCAAATGCCTATCAACTGGAGACTGGATAAAGAAAATGTTTTTTTTTTTTTATAAAATGGAGTACTACTCAGCCATAAAAAATGAGAAATTAGAGACATTTATAGCTAAGTGGATGCACATTGAGGCAATACTCTTAAGTGAAATAAATAGGACACAGATGTGTAAATACCGAATAGTTTCTCTGGTGTGAGAAACTGAAAGTGTAAATAAGGACTAAATGTATAATAGGTAATGTGAAATAGGAAGAAAAGGGGCAAAGGGGAAGGAAGTGGGAGGGCTAAGGGAAAGGATAGAAGGGAATGGGATTAATATGAGAAAATGGAAAAATAGGAACAAAATCTTTGTAAATAGGGAGGGCTGGAGGGGTTGAAGGGAGGGCTGGGCAAGGGTGAAAAACAAGAACCAAGAGAGACTATGTAAAGGTGCAAATTTCCAATGATGAATGTCATTATATTGTATACATAAAATGTACCAATGATTAGAATGAATAATTGATAATGTAAAATAGGAATAAAAGGTCCAAAGGGGTAGGGGTAGTGGGAGGGGCAGGGGAAAGGAAAGAAGGGAAAGGAAAAAAAATGATGAGAAATGGAAAAAATGGAAATAAAGTCTTTGTAAATAGGGAAGGGTGGAGGGCATGAAGGGAGAGCTAGGAGTGGGGGAAAAGTAAGAGCCAAGGTGCATTATATAAAGGTACAATTCCCAATGAGAAATGTAATTGTGTTGTACACCTACAATGTACCAATAAAAGAATTTAATACAAAAAAAAAAAAAGAAAGAAAAGAAAAAGAAAATATCCTCCATTTCTACTCAAAGGTATGCTTTTAATCAAAGTTTGAATGTTGACTCTTCCCCAAAGGGAAGAGTTATTTCATGCAGGGAGGCTGGGCAGTGGAGGAGCAAGTTCCCCAGGAGCGTGCATCAGAAGCATCAGAAGGGCAGAGTTGGGGCCAGGGATTTAGCTCAGTGAAGGAGGGGAGAGCTTACCCAGCAGGATGATGACACAGAGCAGAATGGCCACCAGTGCCCCAGTGCTCAGACCAGCTGAGAGCATCAAGGCCTCGGCGCTGCACGACTGCATGTTCCCTCGATTGTCGCAGGCGCACACACGGATGGTCAGCGTGCCCGTGCTGCTTTGAATAGGGTAATCATTGTCGAAGATTAAAATTGGTAGTAGATAGGTGCTCATTTTGTTGCGGCTGTAGCCATCTTTCCGAGTCATGATTCCTGCGGTATTATCTGGAGGGTAAAGGAGGAAAAAATTCACATTTGTTTTTATGTAGCACCTGCAGATTTCATAAATTGTGGTATTAAAAAATTCTGTACCTTTGTTGTCTACAATGGTGAAGTTTGGGTTGAGAGAAAATTCTGGCACTGGTTCAAAGAAGAATTTATGGCCTCGGGGAGGGTCATCTTTGTCCATCACACTGATGGTCTGAATCAACTGAAACCAAATAAGTGAATCAAGCTAATGAAACAAAACAAAACCAAGTCTTTTTTTATTGCAAGATATTTTAAATCTAAAAGTTTGCACTTTAATTAAACAAAAAATGTCATTTTCAGAAAACTAATACCCTATAAAGTATTACTTTCAAGGCATCCAAGTCACCATTTTCTGCTCCCTGATTACTGAAACATTTTACCTTAGAAATGATCATTCCAATACTATTCTCCTTTATGGTTACAGTGAAACACCAGTCTGTTTTATTAATGTTTAGTAACTGATCTGTTTGCTCCATCAGAAAATAATTTTTCGAAGGAAGAAAATGTGAAAGATGCCTTTGAAGATATACAAGTGCTTTGCAAAACCACTCCTTTCCATTAACAAAGCTATTAATGTATTTTTGGACAAACGAGAAATTTATTATCCAATATCACAAAAAAGGATTTGAAAGATAGGGACATAGTTGGAAGAATTCCAGTTGCACATTTCATTCAAATTGCCTGCTTTTTCTTTAATGTTATTTACAAAGGTAGAAGTACAGAAGTACTTCTCAAGTTTTGTAAAATCAATACTAAAGTTGCAAAATTAAACTTGTTAGCTGAGATCAATATAAGTCAGAAGTGTTTTAGAGTGGAAGATAAACAGCAAAGAAGCAGTAGCCAGAAATATTCCACGAGAATTTCATAGTAGAAAAAGTGCTGAACAACCGATCCCCGTGCTTGTTTCTCTAGTCACAGGCCTGCTGTCTGTCTGATGGGAAATTGGAGTCATTTAATTATTCTTATGTTCAGCTTCCTGTTCTAGAAAAAGAAAACAGTAGTACCACTTCCAGGTATATCCTTCTGTAGGTTAACTAGGAGGTTCACAGCAGTTTAATTTATTAATTTATCCATTCTATTGGTTATTGTGTGCTTTCTATAGCCATACCAATTTACAATCTCTGTAGTCAATACTTTTACACTTTAACTTGATATTAGTGATAAATTCATGAACTTTGATACAGTGAATGTGAGCATATTTCTATACAGTGCTTTTGAAAGCCCACAATTAATAGTACAAAATTTAATGTTTTTCCTTAGATAATTGAAGCTCAACATAAGAAAATAATTGAATACATTCTAGTATTTTTGCTCATCCTTCTGACCCTTAACAGTGATAACACATTTAATTGTTAGCAATATTTTAAAATACAAAAACATCAGTCCTTTGATTATATGATTCAAGTTATTGATATGATTAGATGGACCCTGATGAAGCCTTTTAAAAGAAAATATTTTCATCATTTGCTTAAAAATATTTATTTTAACTGTGTTGGTTTTTTTTTTTTTTTTGGTACTGGGATCAAATTCGGAAACTTGGGCTTGCAAGGCAGGCACTGGAACCACTGAACTAAATCCCCGGCCCCATTAACTATGTTGGTTTTAATGAGTTGGTAATAGATATATTAAAATTATAATTGGTTATTATCAATTATATTTTATTAATATTAAATGTCAATATGAAAGGTGCCAATAACTCATACAAATCATAAAAGGCATACATCACTCATAAATGAGTAAAGAATATCTATAAGATATAGCATGTTGACTTGTGGATCCCCAAACTATAGGTTAAAATTATGAATCATACAACCTGTGAAGAGGATCTTATCTGAAAATAGCCTTTTTACAGATATCATCACCCAAAAAGAAAGTCATACAGGAATAGGGAAGACTTTAATACAATGACTGAAGCCTTCATAAAAAAAAGTAAATTTGAACACAGAAAGAGATATAATGAAATGGAAACTGAGATTGGAGTAATTGGTGTCTACATTCCAAGGAACAGAAGGATCCTTTATAAGTAACTCAGAAAGAGCACATCTTGCTCATACAGCAATGTTAGACTTCTAATCTCCAGACTTGTGAGAGAAAAAAAGTCTGTACTTTTAAATCATCTAGTTTGCAGTATTTTTCATTGCAACATCAGGAACTCAATACAATTGTGAAAGTTTTTTTAGAAAGTGCCATACTTTTACGGAAAAGCCTCCAACCTCAAAAAGTTTAAAGGGATTTATACTAAACTATTCTGAGATATTTACAAGTTTGCAGACATTTAAAATCTAGAACCACCTAAGTAAATATGAAATCATACATGTGTGGCAGAAATACAATATTTTTGGAAAATTATTTGGCAGCACTCAATATTTATAGAAAAATTTAATTATTCTTAATTTGAATATTACATCAAAGGAGATAATACTAAGTAGTAAGAAAATATAATGCATTGTAATGCTCATTGAAATGCTGTCTGCTGGAATAACATTTTGTGATTAACCAAATATCCACTTGCAGAGGAATAGTTGAATAAGTTCGTGTGTGGCCATGTTATAAATTAAATCTCAAAAAAATAATCACTTAGCCGAACTGAGAATATGCCTATTATATCTTGCAAAGAGCAAAAGGCAAAAAATAATTCTGAGTTGAAGCAACTATATACAGATTCTATGTGAATTTTTAAAAACTGACTTTTTTTTAAACATTTCACTGTGATGCCCGGGCTGGCATCAAACTCCGGCCTCAGCCTTCTGAGTTATTGGGATTATAGGTGTGTGGTACTCAGCCTCCCTTCAGTTGTGTGGTTTTTGGTTGTTTTTTTGTTTTGTATATAGGTGGAACATGGTAGTGTGTTTGTCTTACTCATCTGTCCTGCTATAAAAAATTACCACAGACTGTGTAGTTTATACAGCAGCTATGTATTTTCTCACGGTTCTGGAAGCTGGAAGTTGAAGATTGGACAGCCAGCATGGTTGGCTTCTGAAGAGCTCTCTCTCCCTGGCTTCCTCATGGCCTTCTCTTTAAGTCCTCAAATGGCCTTTTCTCAGTGCATGAGCTCAGGAAGAGAGAGGCAGCATGACATCTCTGGTGCCTTTGGTTATAAGAATATTAATCCTGCCAGACCACCCCTTTGTTCACTACCAATGACTTCATTCAACCTTAATTACTTCCTCAGACACCTCTGCTACAAATACAGCCACACTGGGATTTAGATCTTCAACATATAAATGGGGACACAAACATTCTGAAAGTAACAATCTCAACCAGAATACAAGGCCATTTTCTCACTTTATTTTCTACACTTAAATGGATCTGACTGTAGGATATACTTAATATCTGCCCACGTTTTCCCAAAGGAGCCATTTAAATAACTCTATAAGTTACCTTCAATGAAATTCAGTGTTATTGGATAATGTTTTTTGAAAAAAATGAACATAGTCTGCATTGTTTATTATCACTTTAAATGTATTTGAAATATTACATTGTAATAGAAATTTGGAACTCTTCTATAACAAATATTTTTATTTCAAAAATATGAAAATTTTATATCACAAATAAAATATCACATAGATCAGACCAGTCTTCTGGCTGAACTATTTAAAATCCCAAAATGTAATCAGAAAGCAATTATTATGACTTCCTGTATGCCGACATAGAAAAATTTCATGCCCATACTGCATGTTTATTTAATGATCTATTTCTATGCTATTAATATAAATAACTCAGCATCAGCCTAATTATGAATGCAAGTAAGAGCTTTTCTCACATATTGTATTCACTGTATGCCTGGTATACAAATTAAGGCTTATATAATGATTTTTCTATTATTTCCCACATTTCATAATAAAAAAACATTATAGAACTCATTTTTTAAAAGTTCACTGTGAAGCTTCTTGTAAGGGATGACAAGACTATACATGTAGTAAGTAAGAAAAATATTAAAATAAAGAATATTATCTGCCTTTATAAAGTGAAATATTTTTCAAAAGTTTATAGTGGGTGTAACCCATTACCCAGTCCCTCTTCTGTCTCTCTTAGAAGTTATCTTTCCCTCAATAAATTTTTCCTACTCATAAAAAAATTTATAGTGATTTTATTTACCTGGCCAGGTTTTGCATTTTCACAAACAAATGTTTCATAGTACATGGCAAATTCTGGTGCATGGTCATTTATATCTAGAATTCTGATGAAGACAGGAATGTGAGTGCTTTGTTTTGGGTTATCTGCAATAAGAACATAGATATGATTTTAGTCTCAATTACAGAGAGGCAGAAAAACCACTTGTCCCATTTGTAACTTAGCAGTAGACCAGTTCTGTATTATTTACTTTCTCGGTGAGATTTCTGATGCATATCTCAACTTTCTCATATAGTTTAAATAGGAAGCACAGTAAAAAGAAGGGTATTGGATTGAAAATGAAGTGTTATTTATAAAAGGTAATTTTAATAGATGGATATATGATTTATTTATTTTTTCTAGTACTAGGGATTGAACTCAGGGTCTCATATATGTTACACAAGAGCTCTTACTAAGTTCTCCAGGCAGGCCTAGAACTTGTAATCCTCTCGTCTCCACCGCCTAAACAGTTGGGATTATAAGCATCGACCATCACATCTGGATAATTTATAATTTTTATAAAGTTAGACTATATTTCTATCCTACTTTAAGGTGTTAGAGAAAATAAAATGAAAGATGGCTTTCCTCATCCTTAAAATAATTTAAAACTCCAATACTTTCTAATCATTTCTCTAAAATCTACCTAACAACATAAGAGTTTTGTTCAAGAGAAAGACTCTGCTTAGAGGACTGCTTTATATCTTTGATGAAAAGCAATGTGGCCAGGTGGATATGGCTCAAACTTACTTATTTCTGTGGCTGTAATGGTGATATTGTGCCAAGGGGATGATTCCCGGTCAAGAGGCTTCAGAGTGAAAATGGAGCCATTTTCTGAGTGTGTACTGAAAATCCGGTCCATGTCAGTGTGTCGATCTACAGAGTATCTGGCAGGAAAGAGACTCATAAATACAGGCGTCATTTCGAAGTTATTAGTTCTTCTACTGCTTCCTCAAAGTTATAGGCAATTCCCACAGTGATCTGACAAAGATATGAAATGTTAAGTGCTAAAACATTCTTGGAATTTTTTTCTCATAGAATATTTATTTAAGCAATTTCATGCATTTGACTTTTTCCAATACTACTATTACATTACTGTGTGTTCATTGGAGACATTATTTGCACTCACACGTCCTTTTGGAAGCTTTCAAGTGAGTTTTAAGTGTTACTTGATTCACTTATTTATCATAGACCCTTCACAGTACTTGAAATACATTAAATAGTCATGCTAAACTTAATGCAGCTAATAGCATGGAATAAATTAAATACAATCTAAAAAAAGCACCAACATTAGAAAATCTGTACATTTAGTATAGATGAATATAGCAGAGGGTATTTTAAAACACATTGTTCTCGAATAACTCTGGATTCAAGGAACAGCTCAAATGATTCAAAGGTTTTCCTCTAATCTAGCTCTCCAAATTATTTCAAATAAAACCAAACAAAATATATTTCTACAGAATTCTGTGACTCTCATCAAGGCTGGATATGGAAGGTGTCACCATAAGCTTTGTATTACTGTGCAGTTGACAAGATAGCGTTTCCTCTCCCAAAATGTTCATAGTGTAATCCCCAAAATATCTAACTTTACATGGCAAAAGGAACTTTGCAAGTGTGAATAAGTTGAAAATACTTAGATGCTACAATATCCTTGATTATTTGAATGTGTCTGATCTAATCATATGGACACTTAAAAGTAGAATGGCTTAATGAGATGAGACAGAGGAGAAAAGAGGAAAAATTTGAAGAGTGACAAAACTTGACTCATCATTACTGGCTTAAAAGATGGAGTGATAAGTCAAAGAATGAAGGCAGCTTCTAGATGCTGGGAAGTCTTTAAATTGAGAGCCTCTACGGAAAGAAGAACTTTGCCTTCATAACAGCCAGGATCCAAAATCCACTAATAATCGGAATGGGTAAGAAAACAATTTTCCTTAGAGTCCACAGGAAGAAACATGTCTGTCCAAATCTATAACTTACCTCGACGAGTCACATGAGACTCATACCATACTACTGACCTGTAAAACAACAAATTTACATTGAGTCAATCTCCTTCCCTTATGATAATTTTTGTGGCAGCTATAGAAAATTAAACACTATCTAAAGAAACATTTTTAAAAGGCCAGCTTATATGAAAGTCCTGTAGTTATATCAATTCCTATTATGTTGATATATATATGTATTTATCCATCTGAGATCGTCTTTCAGGTTTTGGATGAGCCATTTAGGAGAGTCTTGCTGAGATATTTACATTCACTTTTGAATCACATGGGGACCTTATTGCCAACAGAATTTGATGGACTAACTTTGTATCTCAGTGGTGGAGCACTTGCTTATCATTTGTGAGGCCTTGAGTTTAATCCTCAGCACAGTGAAAGAAGCACCAACCATAATCCCAGAGTCTGAATTCCTAGCTCCTGTGTGAGAAAATTTCTGATGGAATCTTAGGTGAATCCTATGTTGTAGGTCCAGGGACTAGACATGACATATAAGGTTTCATAATATTGCTAAAGTGGTTAAAGACAGAGAAAGGAAAAGGATGAAGGGCAGAATAATCAGTCTCTGTTGTAGATCTTGTTTTCCTGAATACATTAAAGGCATTAAACAAATCACCTCCTTTTCAATCTACCTAATTAGTAAAATTCAACTCCTATTATAAACCTGTAGAGCAGTCATTATCTGACATTAACTTTAGCAAACATAAATAATAGATATTTAGGTTTATGAACTTTGCAAATTATTGGCAATTTAAAAATTTTAGTTGAGGGGCCGGGGATTTAGTTCAGTGGTTCCACTGCCTGCCTCACAAGCACAGGGACCCAAGTTCGATCTCTGGAAACAAACAAACAAACAAAAAATTAGTTGAAAATATATTTATCCCAATTTTCTTAGTTTTCTTTTTTTTAGTTGGGAGTGATTTAATATAGGATGTATGATTTGGTCTATTATAAGAACTATGTTGAAATGAAAGCCTCCAAAAGTAGATTTTGATATTAAAATAAATAATACAAACAAATGTATGAAGGCCTTGCCTAACTTATTTTCTGCTAAACATTGTAACATTATTATTTCAAAGACATGAATATTGCTTCCTATACAATGTTTGGTCCAAAAAAAAAATACCAGACTTCATTTCAATGGTAAAAGAACCAAAATCTTTGCATAAATTCATATTTTCTACTGCATCTCATTCCTAATACAGAGAAACAGCTCAGTTATGTCCTTTGTTGCAAAACTACAAAATGGTGTTATTTGATCAATTTTCAAAAATTATTATTGGAATTTTCTTTCATAGTGTTATATAAAGAACTTGGGAGAATAAAACAGAACTCATTTAGTATGCAATCATTGTTCAAGTGTAGCTATACTTCTGGATGGGGAAATCCTAGGGAGATAAAAGACTGATAGAAATATTGATTTAAAAATAAGCATATAAAATGTTTAATGAAATATGTGTTTCTCTAAAAATAAAAATCATGTTAGACTTAGCCAATTAGAAACACAATTATTTGTAATATGTTTTTCAAAATAATTACTAATGTACTAAAATTCAGTAGTCGTATGGAATTTTCTCATTTTAAATTTTGTTGCTTAACTGCTGAAGTGAAGTAAAGTATAATGTTTTTTGTTCATACATTTCAAGTCTCTTATGATTTATTTACTAATGTGTTATTTACATTTAGGAGTGAACGTGTGGTATTTGAGAGAAAAGCAATGAAAGTAACCTTAAAATTCTTTTACTGTGTATTCCTTAAATAAACCAAATCTGCTTATGAATAAAAACAAGCCTAAACTGAACACAAAGAAAGCAAAGTAAAAGCCCATAACTACATCTCGGTATTGAATGCAACTTAATTCACAATATTCATCTGTCTCTCCATTGTTGGAAAGGTCAATAGTTAACCATTTTCTACTATGGCTGAATAAATCTTGGATTTCTCCTACCATTTCCATTGAAGATCAACAAGCAAAATAAAATTCCCTTCTGTTCCCATTGCTACTTGCCATAGAGATTAGCATAGGGCCTCTATAATAAAGGAATAAATAATAATTCTAACATTATAAAAGTAAAGCTCTGACTCACTTGTACTTTACAGAAGACCAAAATTGAACTGAGTTTCTGGCTGTCTTGCTGTTAGGTTGAACTTTGAAAGGCATTATTTTTCATGTTAGGAATTCATGAGAGTATCAATTTGATAATTTAGAAATTGTTCACTTTTCATCATTAACATTGCAATCTTCCAGGTTTTATTTAGAAATTTTCCTCAGTACAAATGATATCTCTCAGTTTGTCAAAGCCCAGAGATAATTTCCTTGTACTTAGCAGCTAAGTTCTATTTTTAGTAAAGAATAGGAACATTCTGATTTACCTATTAATGATAAATACATTGGATTACAACCAATGACCACAAAGAGCATGATAAAAACTTAACAGAGAACAAAACTATCTCTATGTCCCAGCAGATGGCTTATAATAACAATAATATTTTATTGATTTCCCTACAAAGATTTGGAACAATAAGTTGAAAAAGACCATTGGCATATTTTTTCTGAAATATGAATACTTTCTGCAGAAAAAGGATATAATCAATTCGGTGGCAAACAAAAAATGAAAAAGGGTGAAGCTTGTGGAAAGTGAGCTTTCATTTTTGTTTTTTGTTTGCTTTTCATTTTAATGTTCTATCATTAAAAATCAAACACAATTCCTGTATTATTATCTATTAGAAAAAAAATAGACTGGATTACAGACACTACAACAAATCAATAGTAGGGAATAACAGATAATGATAGCATTCATTTTCCTTTACTGAATTCCAGGTACCTATTTCACTAATTCATTAAGGTCAGGATATGGATTTTCTTTTGTACTTTATAATTATTGCTTACCAAAAATATGTTGCCCAAACCTGTGAACTATAAAAACTCCATTCCACCTTGAAAAGTAAATGTGAACTATAAAATATAATTTCATTTCAAGCATACTTCTACAGTTTTTCTTGCAGGAAAAATAATCTTACTATAAGATTATTATTATTGTACTATCTGCAACACAACTAAGAAAATATGAGGGAAGCGTCTTGATGAATGAATGTCCTTATGCACATTTATTTTATATGGAATCATGTACATTTTCTGGAAGCATAAATAAATCCCTGCCAATAGCTTTGTTTTGTTACTTACATTTCAGCTTGACAGGAGGAGAATGGATTTCTTCTAAAAATCACTGGACTTTCAATACGTTAAGCATAAAATAGGTGTGAAGTGAGGCAAGATGCTCTTTCAGAACTTCCAAACTACAATCAACCCGGTCATTTTGGAGATTCATGATAACTGATGAGGTGAAGCAGAGGTAACAACAGCTGCTAATTGTAACCACAGTCTCACGTTACAAGTAGCAAATGTATTTCAGAAAATATTTCTGATGAACAGCTTTACTGGGGGTGAGAATTAGTTCCCAAGCTTTTCTTGAAAAACAAAAGTGATTCTATGATGCTGATTGTAGCCCATTTTGCCCCTGGGGATCAACCTTCCTTCTAAACTGGATCAGAGCCAGGAAAAGATATATATATATATATATATATATATATATATATATATGATTATGTATGTAACAAAATTTTATTATGAGATTTGGTAACAGTGAATATTCAAAATTAATAAATACATATATATGGACCTATAAACATACAATCAATGGCATGAAAATAAGATGGTGGACAGATAAACTGTTTGAATGTTCAAATATTTAATAGAAGGGAAATAGAATAGCCCTAGAATAATTACCACACAGAAAAATGCATATGTATTTTTCTATAAAATTTCTTGTGTCATCTGAAATGAATTTCTATGACTGATTAAGCAGGGGCATATTTAAATGTATATGGACTTTAGCTGATTCCCTTCTAAGACAGGGATTAGATTTATCTTATTACCCTACACACTAAAAACAGACAAAAATGTATGAAATAATGATTTTTAAAGAACTGAACAACTGGAAATCAACAATGATTTCTTAGAAAAAAGGAAGAAATGAGGTAAGCTTTAGAGCTTTGTCAATATGCTTGGGAGGGCAGATTTTTGTAATACAGGAAGTAGAAATCCAGATGGAAACTGAACATTTAGTGCAAGTCTGTAGTCCCAGCACTTGGGAAGCTGATGCTCAAGGGCATGAGAATTGTGAATTCAAAGCCAGCCTCGCACATAACAAGACTCCTGAACAGCACAAAACAACACACATACACAACTAAATCAGATGGAGCCTGCTAATCTCTGAGTTGAAAAGATGATGTTGAGATTCCAGAATGAGCAAGGTGTCTGCTGTTTGCAGGTGTCTTCCAACAATGAGAACTGCTGAAATATGCAGAGAATCCCTTTCAGCTCTTTAGCTCAGTTCCTATCAGAACATGAATGGGTATAGATAGCATAGATTTGTGGAAGTAAAGAGCTATAGACACTAGAGTGAGGAATGCTTGGGAAATATTATGAAACTGAAGATAATTCTAATTCTAATGAAAAACTGTTCAATGTAGAGGACTTTTGCCAAACTACTCAGAAAGATCTTGACTGATTGGCAGGGCAAAATTAATACTAAATGAAGGGCAACTAATGAAGCACCAAAGTGAGATCTAAGTAGATTAAAGTGTTTTACACAACCTAAGCATACAACATAAAAATGCTCAAGAATATTCATAAGAATGCAAATTTCTCCAGGACTAGACAGTGTAAAAGTTACAATGTTTGCAATTCAATAAGATATTACAAGCATGCAAAGCAGCAGGAAAATGCCAGTGCAAAAAATTTGTGTTATTTGAAACCAACCTAGAAATAACACAGTTGATAGAGTTAGCTGACAATGATATTAAAAATGGTATTTAGGTACATTCCACATGTTTACTATTATAGAGGAATAAGTGACAATACAGGAGAAACATAACGTTTACATATGTGTGCTTAAAAATGTAAACATGTCTTCATAGAACTGTTAAAGAATTGTCACATAGAATTATTACATAGAATTGTGCAAAGAAACACAATATGGGAAATAGGAAAGTACTTTGGATGGACTTGAAACTGATTAGATATTGCAGAAATAATTAATGAATTTGAAGCTTTGAAGAGATAGACTGAATACCTGTGAAATGAGTCATGCATTCAGGGAATCTAAGGTAATATTAATGTATATATGCCACGAAGGAGAAGAGGGTAGAGAAAAATATTCCTGGGACCTATTAAACACTCATACTCCCTGAGGAAGACACATTTTCAAATTAATAGTACATCTGACAAAAATTATCCTTGAGCAGTATACATAAAATCACAAAATATTGCTTTAAAACCTGTAGATAAGTGGAATGATATCCATTATTTCATGGATGAATAGATTAAATATTATTATGATATCAACTTGGCCTACATTTATTTACAGAGTTAAAATTTCAGAAAAATCCCAGAAGGCTTTTTTTTTGTAGAAACTAACATCAAAAAAAAGGGCCCTGGAAAGCAACATGTATAAAATATGAAAGAAAAATATTAGAGGGCTAACACTATCTGATTTATGATATTTTATAAACTGTACAAAAATGATGTTATTTTCTAAGCATTGGAAAAATAGTAATTGGAATAAAAGAGTGTCTAAAGATAGAGTTGTGCACATTAACAGCTATTACAAAAATACAAAAAAAAATTTGGTGGAGAAAAAGTAAGTTTTTCAATAAATAATACTGTAAGTATTTGGTATTCATATATGAAAAAGTAAAGATATTTAATCCACACCTCTCATCATACAAAAACTGAAAATGCAACACAGATGCAAACATGATACTTAATTAATATTCTAGAAGAAAATATAGCACAATAACTTTGTGGCATTAAATTTTGCTCTAAAATATAAATTTATTAAAAAGTTGATAAATTGAGTTTTATCAAAAGTGAAAAATTTTGCCTTTAAAAGTCATTGTAGGAAATGGAGAGCAATGAATGTAAGAAAGTATTTATTAATCACATATCTTATTAAGGGAACCCTTCATTCATATAATCCAAATTCAATAAGGAATCAAGTAAAATATAGGCCAATATGTGAATAGCCACTACACCAAAAACTATACATGAAGCCGATAGATATACAAAAAACTGATTAACATCATACCCAGAAAGGAATGAAACTTGAAGTATGAATGAAAAATTATTGCACACCAATAAGAAAAGATAGAATTTTAAAACTTGGTCATACCAATATTGGCAAGGATTTGTAGAAATTGGAATACTCATTTATGCTGAAGAGAATGTAAAAGAGAAGAGAGTAAAAAGTACCATGAAAAGTCTTGCAGTTTCTTAAATGTTAAACAAATGTTTGCCATTATATGATTCAATTGTTATTGTTATAAATATCTACTGGAGGGTAAGAAAGCATATACACAAAGTGTACATGTATACAAATACATGAAATGTATTTTAATATTTAAGTATTAAAACAACCATAATATTAATCAATATGGGAAGCAAACAATGCATTTTTATTTCTATACATTTTAAAGTCTATATATTTCTATATATTTCAAGTATATTATTTACAAATGATATATTTGAATTTCTCTACATTGGAATATTACTCATCTATTTTAAGAAAACAAAATAATGCACTAAGTGAAATAAGTTGTAAAAATTATCAATTTCCATAAAAATAATTGCATAGGATTCATTTATATGTCTTAAAATCCAATGTAATTCACCTGCAGTAGGAAAAATCCTTAAAAATACTGTAAATTCTAATCCCATCTGTTTTGAGAAATCAAAAATTGTTTGCTGCAATATGAGTCCAAGTTCAGGGAGGAATGTGAAGAAGGTGTTTGAAAGAAACAAAAGGAAACTCTTTTTCAAAAAGGAGTGTCAAGAATTGATAAAATTTGGTGACTCTATTAATAAATACCAATACTCTTAGTTATAAAACTAAGGAAAACAATCCTGAAATTCATATGGAAGCTGAAGAGACTCAGAATAGCAAAAACAATCTTGAATAACAAAAGCAAAGTAGGAGCTTATACTACAAAGCTACAGAGGTCAAAACAGCATGGTACTGGCGCAAAAATAGACATGTGGAACAAGGAACAGAATAGAGGATGCAGAAAGAACTTCAGGTGCATTCAACTATCTGGTCTTTGACAAAGGTGTCAAAACTATACTCTGGAGGAAGGATGGTGCATTTAATAAATGGTTTCAGGAAAACTGGCTAACTACATGCATAAAATGAACCTATGCCCGTATCTCTTATGTGATAAACTAAAATGAAAATAGATCAAAAACTTAAATGTTGAAATAAAAACCATTAATCTGGTGGAAGACAGAACAGTGAAACTCTTGACAACATGGTCATAGGCAAGGACTTTTTGAACAAAACCCAAGCTGCAAGGAAATAACATGAAAAATCAACAAATGGGATCAAATCAAATTAAAAAACTTCTGCACAGCAAAGGAAACAATCAACAGTGAAGACACAACCTAGAGAATGGGGAAAATGTGTGCCAGCTATTCCATGGACAGAGGACTAAAATCTACAATATATATTTTAAAACCTCCAAAATAAAAGATACAACCAAAAATTGACATTTGAAATGAATAGACACTCTTCAGAAGATGAAATACAAATGACCAGTACATCAATGAAAAAAAAGTTTTCAATATCTCCAGCCAAGAGAAATGCAAATTAAAACAATACTGAGATTCCATCTCAATCCAAAAAGAATTGCTATTATCAAGAAATGAAATAATAAAAAATGCTGGCAAGGCTGCACAGAATAAAAGGGACTCTTTTATGTTGTTGGTGAGAATGTAAACTAGTACAACCACCATAAAAATCACTATGAACATTTCTCAAAAAATTAAGAATAGAAATCACATTTGATCCAGCTATTCCTCTTCTAGGTATCTTCCCCAAAGAGCAAAAGATGTCATATTGGAGTGACACACGCATACTCATATTTATAGTAGCACAACATATGATACCTAAATCGTGGAAGTGGGCTACATGTCTATCAATAAATGAAAGGGTAATGTAAATGTGGAATTTATGTGCAATGGAGTGCTACTCAGGCATAAAGAGGAGTAAATTTGAGTCATTTGTAGGAAAACAGATCCACCTTGAGATCATAGTATTAAGCCAAATATATCAGACCCATAGGTTAAATATCTCATGGTTCTCTTATATGAACAATCCAAACTATAAATAAAGAACAACATAAAAGATATGTAGCAGGAAATAGGAAGACAGCTATTTTGCAAAAGGGACCAAGAAATGTCGAGGAGGGGAGCTGTTAAAAAAGAATTAAAATGTGTTTTGCATATATTACACCTTCCCAAGGGAATGCAATCCTTATGTACTGCAGCCATGAACTACTAAAACATAAAAATTGAAAAAAATAGTTAATGGAACTCATGAAAAAATTATTGAATTTCAAGTGTATAAATACTCTACCTAAATGAGGAGAGGAAGTGGATTATTGTTAAAATGCACTGTCACTAAGATTTAGAAATGTTCAAAGATCAAACAAAAAGATGGTTTACCATCTAAAATTGTTGATGTTCTGTCATTAATCTACAAATTGCTACTAGGTGATTGTTATTTTCAAAAGTTGCAATCAATTATTTTTTAATGAGGATAGTAGTTCTAGCATTCAGTATAATAAATGCTAAGGAGAAAGGAAGGTACACCATTAACCACTTGACCACTTTTTTTGTAAAGCTAGTAAAACCTGTCAAAGGCAGACACTTATTGAGCATTTCTACATATTAGTATGAGTAAACAGTTGTCCTTTGAAAAATAAGTGGGTTTTATCTAATTGACAAACTAGAGAAAAAAATACTAACAACTGAAGAAAAAGCCATCATTGATGCAAAATAACAAAACTATCTTCATTTTCTCTATAGAGCATTTTATTACAAATTATTGTTACTAGCAACACCATATAGACATATAAATCCTTATAATAATTGTTGACTTTGTGATTATCATTTACCCCTTTCCAGGCCCACGTATATGCATAAACAATTTCAGACCGAAAAAGTAATATGTATTTGTTTCCATGTCAGCATTTCAAAGACAATGAATGTACTTTAAAGTTCTTTTCTGTTTTTACTAAATTCACAAACAAGAAACATCAAAATCAATCAGCCACACAGATTTCAATAAGGAAATCTAAATTGTTTTGCATATGAACACGCTAGTAAATATAGACTGACCATAGGAAAGCTAGATTGATTCTTCATTTTATTTGTCCTACTTAATATACTATTAACATTTAAAATTAGTTGTGATATGAATAAAATTATTTTAGATAAAATAATCTGTATAAAGTATAATACATATTTTCAAAATAATTTTAGTAAAATATAAAACAATTTAAAACTAATTTTAAAGCACAAATATTCAGTAATTTATATTCTAATTAATCTAAAACTAACAAAAATTTTGATCACTATGAATTTATTAAATATAGATTAAAATTTATAGATTTTCAGTATAAAGATAATGTTCAATAATATATAATCATTAATAAATTGAATATATATTCAAAATTATTTGGTATAAAATAATATTTCCAACATTATATAGTTAATACATTTTGCATCATTCAGGTGAATTTACCATGTGTGAAGTATGGCAACAAAATAAATTTAATAATTTATTTTCCTTTATTAAACAATTAAATTTTAAGAAAAATAGAATTTAAGGTATTTTGCTAGTCATACTTTTAACAGGTAGTTTATTCTTCATCTAGCTCTTTCTTTCTATTGTCCTTCACATATTACCCAACATCATCCATCCACCCAATATATACATTTCTGTTACATCCTCTTTATGAACAAATTTTGAGACTCCTTTCAGTCTCTGGATTTTAAATGCTGAGTATAATATTCAAATTCTAGGACAGCACTATATGCTATTAATAACTAAGAAATGTCCATTTCCTGTTCACTTGCACTGTATGTTATCATTTTTTGAGTAACCCTGTCACCATTTTAATATAAACAACACAGTATTTCATCAATATTTTAATACACAGTAATTTTGGTGATTATTTTTTTAAAAGGTACTTTGATACTTCCAGAAAAAACAAATTTCTAAATTTATTTTTAATCATTTTACTTGTATTTTAATTTAAATAAGAGAGACAATAGACAAGAAAAATACCAACACTAAAAGGATTTAAATCTTTGACTAACTCTAGAGCCAAATAGACTGCTTAATTTTTTCAGAACCTAGCTTTGCTAATATTAGAGTAATTTTTCTTAGTGCTCAGTGACCCAGTCTTATCATTCCTGGAGAAATCTCATAATAAAATTTATCTAGTGGCATCATAACTGCGAAGTGAAATAGTATAATTAGAGCTTTTAGATGGCAACCAAGCTAAGAGCTTTTTCACTGGGTGTTTTAATTATGGTGGTTGACTCTAAATTGTGCAATAATTTTTTCCTATATGGCTTGAAAATAGATAATTAGCTTTCTGGAAAAATAACTTCTTTCAAAGCACTTACTTTATTAAATTGTTCATAGCATCTGGGTCATGTGCTGTGACTTGCCCAATGATGCTGCCTTCCTTTACATCTTCATCAACGTCCATCAAGTAAGAGAGTTTATCGAACACAGGCGGCTCATCTACGTCTTCCACAGATATTTTGACCACAGCTGTGTCTTTGAAAGGTCCCAGGTGTAAGAATCTCGGGTCAAGGTGAGTGTTACTTGCATCCACTCTTAAAGTGTATAGCATTTTTTTCTCAAAATCTAAATTCTGAAGTTAAATGAAACAAGAAAAACCAGCATGATTTGGAAGACAAAACACTAGGTAACAATTTAAACATGTAATCACCTGATTTTCATTGATGCCAAAAATTATGGCTCCTCAATTATTGTTTCATAGGTACATCAAATAAGTGGATGCCTCTTTGTTTTGCCTTGCACTTACTTATAGGAGGTTAAATAAATATACTGGAATTCACATTGATATTTATTCTCAGTAGGTATTCCCATTTCCTTGTCAGTAACAATTAAATGAAGTATTTTTTAGTAGATGTATAAATCATGTACATCACTATTGTAAAAGTTACACATACTTAAAATCAGAAGAATGAATAATGATCAAAGTTAGAATAAAATTATTTTTTCAGTAATTTGAGCACTTACAGAAAGCAAGATATGAGTGAAAAAATTAAACATATAATAATTAATATTGATTATTATTGTATGAAAGTTTCAGAATACTCTCCTATAGTGGATTGAAAAATTCAAGAAAATCTAAATAAAACACATGATATTTCTAGGTTTCTACTTTTTAAAGTAAACCTTCACATTTGCAATTAAAATATACTGAAAAGTATATGCAATATCAGTGATTAGTGTATACTTATTTTTTCTAGAGAAAAATACAAAAATGAGTGCATTTGAGTTTAGTTCTAGTCTATAATTATCAATGATGAAGATGCTTCACTTATTTACAATAAAATTACTTCTATTCTCCCTTCAGTGATAGACTAATAAAAGAAAAAATTGATAGATAAATAAAAGAGAAAAATAAATCCAAAGCTTTTCTTCCCTTTACGGAAAAGCAAAAGTAAACTATCCAGCACTCAGTAAAAAAAGTGAAGACAGTAAAAAGGAACCTTTTTGACAATTATGATCCCTTCCTGTGTATCCTTGTCAGTGATGACACTGAATGTGTCTGCTCCATCTCCTTCTGCAATGCTGTATTCCATCTCAGCATTTGTCCCCATGTCAGGATCATTGGCTTTTATCCTTCCAAGGTGAGTTCCAAGAGGTACAGACTCAGGAGAAGTAAAATGATATGTGTCTATAAATTAAATCAGAGATCCTTTAACATTTCATCCTTAGCTGATTTTTTTTTCATTTTTTTGTTTTTTTTCTTTTTAGTTACTTAAACTAATTCTAATTTGGGAAACATTTTTATCATGTTATCTTGTTAAGCTCTGAAAAATTATAGATTTTAAGTTGAGAAAATGATGTGTAAACGCAGAAAAGTATCATTTTCTAAATGAGAACTATGTCTCAGACTTATGTCTCAAGATTATTTAGATAATAGATGGAAAGCCTGATAGTAGTAAATGGAATTTTTTTTTACTTAAAAGTGACATGAAAACAATTATTTGCTGCTTATTTGGGGCTTTCAAAAATGTCAGCGTACATTTTTACACACATTCAATTATTATTAAAAATTCATTTCTTAGTTTATTTCATATTAGGGACATAAAAATAATTTTACAAATAACCTTGTCCCTATTTATTGCTTGATTTATTTGTTTTAGTGTTCATATCTTTAAATAAGAAATCAGTTTTCCTGTTTTCTATAGATCTAGCAAATTATTGTATTGCATGCTGGGTATTTTTCAAAGCATTTTAGCTTTTCACTATCCAGGAGACAATATAGAAATCTACAAAATCATTGAAGTCGGATAGGTTTTTCAAAACATTTATTATGTATGGAACTTTATGAAAGATCAGTCTCTCCATGGTAATCATTAGTACTCTTCCCCTTCCTGGATGAACCAACTATGTCATTATCCTCAGGACCAGGCTTATGGAAATCATGTGGCAAAGCAGGGAAAAAAATCTAATTTCAAAGTTTCTTCTCCTTCTGGTTTCATTAATTAAGAAAATGAATTTTGATGTTTAACTGTGTTAGTTTGAATGCTCACCAGCAGACAAGTCAGTTAAATTCTGCAAACTTTGATGTCACAGTCTTCATTTATTTAATAAAGTAGATAATGATGGCACCCTAATACATTGGTTTGTTATGAAGATTAAATGAGATTGTGTTTGTAAAGTTTTATATTTCAGGATCTAGCCTTCAGCATTTTATTATTACTTGTAATAGTTTCAAACCTTTTTTTCTGAAATACTAAGACATCACATAGTAGTGATTTCAGAGAAGCTAAAATATAAAGTCTGTATTTATAAAATCAATAAGACTTATGGTGTTTATATGGTGTATAAACAAGAGATATGAGACCGGGCAAGTGGCAGAATTAGATTTGAATTCTAGCACACAGAATTAAGAGCTCACACATCTAACCAAGGAGATCAGAAGGAAAAGAAACTGGTCATAGATGCCAAGAATGTTGGCAAGTTAGTCTGTAAAACTTTCTAACTCTTCAAAAGGTATAAAGGGATATTTAAAAATCTAAAAGAAGCTCATATACTTTTTTCTCTCTCACTGTACACTCAATGATCCAAATGATCAGTATTTTCAATTTGGATACAATTTTGATTTTTTTTTTTTTTTTTTTTTGCAGGAGGTGCTGTCGATTCACTTTATCCAGAAGCAAATAGTAAAATTAGTAGCACAAACATATTCTGTTAGTAGTATGTTTGAGTAACTTTTCAACATGAGATCAATGAAACTATCCTTACTCTGTGGAAATCGAGGTGGATTGTTGTTGACATCCGTTAGAGTGATGTTCACTGTGGTGGTCCCCGATAAGCCCCCCATCTGTCCACCCATGTCTTTGGCCTGTATGACCACTTGGTACTGCTCTCGGTTCTCTCTGCTCATGTCTGGTAATGCAGTTTTTATTATGCCTTTTGTAAGAAAAAAAAAGTTGACATTTAAAATAAACTTTGCAAATTCTATTTTATAGAAGTTAGTCAAAAAAAATGGGAAAAAAATGATGTGTTTAAATAGTCCTTCATTCCACAACCAATTTAACACATTTCACAAAACATAAAGAAACCCACCATGGACTATTCATTAGCAAGTGAGTTTTACTAAATCCATCTAATTATTCTTTTGATTTAAAAGCAAATTTTGTTGAAAATTTTAAGAATTAAACAGTTTTACTAATTGTCATGTTCTTTAAATTTTGAGCATTTTTATGCTCCATGATGTCCTGAAACTTTTTGAAATTTTCTAGTTAGCACGCTAAATTTAAATCCAATAACTAATACCTTAGAGAAATAAAGATTCAAATACATTATTTCAGTCATAAAAATTTTGTTTTGCTTCTATGTAATAACTGTAGGAAAGAAATGGAAACATAATACTGAATGGATGGGTTTTAGATATATTTAAAAAGCTCTGAAATAGTCATCCATCCAGGTGTATTATATAATGAGAAACAGACCAACATAAATGTTTTACCTGATTCTGGGTCCACTGAAAAATATGGCTGTCCTTGCAATATGCTGTAGACCACTTTGGCACTGTTTCCATAGTTGGCATCATCTGCATCTGTAGCAGTCACTTGTATAACAGATGTACCTGCATTAAGCCATCCCCCCCAATAGATACATTAATACTTCAAAATTTGAAACATTCCCCTGAAAGATTACTGCAAATAGTGTATGTTAGAAAAAATAGCTTTTTCCCTTCATTCTTTTTCTTAAATTTAAACATTTTTAACTTATTATTTGTTACATAAGATACTATAAAGTTAAAATACATTACATCACAAAGATAGATATGAGGCCAATGAAATAATTTATTACTTTAATATAAATATTGTGAAGATAATTTTTTGAAGAACTAGAAAGAACATGAAATTTCATTTAGTACATTTCCTGATAAGTGGAAATGTATAAAGATAAATTCAAAACTTTAAACTTTTGCTGCTCTTTGCTCTGGTAAATTAAAAATATGTCTTAGGTTGAAAAATAAAGAGATTTCATTATTATATTATTATGAAGAAAGAAAATAAGTCATAAACTTTTGTGGCAGAATACAAGCTTTTGATGTAAGAAGTCCTGGGTTCGATCATCTGTACCATAAAAGAGAAAAAAAAAAGAAAAAAAGAAAAGACGAGAGAGAGAGAGAGACTTGAACTATTAGTGTTTTATTATCTTTTTGTATAAACAAAATATAAAATATTATGAAGTATCTGTGCTTCTTTTTAAAAGATAGATAATACAGATATAATTGCACCTATTGATATCCAATATGTATATTGGACATAACTATATACATGTATATACTATTATGGTGTAGATATAAATATCCCTCAATAGTATCATATATTCAGAATTGGGGGTTTTGGAAAGCAATTAGATCATAGGGGACACTATAATTATCAGTAGATCAATCCAGTGATAATTTCATAGCTAAATGTGCTGTCAGGACATATGGCTTGTTTTGAAATGGTGTGACATGTTGTGGTATGCTTTCAAGTGTATATATTTTTACTCACCTCCTCTTTTCCAACTCTACTTGTTACCTGCTATGAGGTGAGCAGCATCCTCTTTTAAGTTGTGGATGTTGAATATTTTTCCTCAGTGTCAGGAAAGCTAATACTGAAAATTGGTACCAGGAATGAGGTCATTACTGTGACTCTACCTGACTATATATTTTAGAACCCTTTGCAACTTGTTCGTATGAGGAGTAAGATCTGGAGATGTTGGCTAGAGAAGTTTTTGAATGGTGAAAGCAAATCTTGATAGATATTTCTGACCAGAGTTCAGAGGACCAAAATATTTATAGGAAAGTAGATAATAAAGCCCAGGGTTAGAAGCTGTCAGTTGGGAACAAGGACCTTTTTGGCAGTTGGATTTGAGGCCATGTGAGTTATGCTCTGGTAGAAAATTTGTCTATATTTTCCCAATGTCTTCAAACTTTTCAGGAGACTAAGAGCTGTGAACTAATTAATCTGGCACAAGAAAGTTCAAAATAGCCCAATATTCAGGCTGTGGTACAGTTACAGCTAGATGAGAATTTGGGACAAAAATATGAGCAGAAAGTTTTAAATAAATTAAATTTTATCCTAGAAGAACACATGTGTACATTTGAAGCCAAAGGAGGTATGACTGCTAACAAGATTATTGCCATTGAAAAGAAGCTAATTACTTTGCATCAGGACAACAGGAAAAATGATTTGGAAGAATCTCAGGAAATGGCTAGACCTCACCCTTCACAAGCTCAAGGATTAAAAAAGAAAAAAAAGTAAACTCTTTTGTAACATTATTTTTTGAAAAGAGACCCTCTGGGTATCCTGCTCTTTATGGGCCACCTAGGAAAGTGTTTTCCTGAATTAAGCCATTGAGACACTCAGAAGACTCTGTAGCTATGATAGAAGGGGGCCAATCTACTGCTGAATTTGGTGGAAGACGTTGACATTATCCACATGGTGCTAGTTTTACACACATGTAGAATGCAAATACTGTGTGGTTATGGTGGCTTTCATCTAGATTTCAAAGAAAGGCTATGAGGCTAAGAAATATGCTGCTCATATTGCCATATGTGAAGCTATGAGATTGAAGCTGAAGGGACATTTGGAACCTCAGAAAGTTGTGGTTGCAAAGAACATGGATTGTTTGCAGAGTAGAGCCCAGAAAGTGAGTGGAGCCAGTCCAAGAGAGGCTATATGGCTGCAGCTTTCAAGGCCATTGGTTTGGGACTTCCAAAGCCCTTTGGAGTTTCATTTAGTCAAAACCTCCCAGGGCCAGGGATTTAGCTCAGTGGTTCTGTTGCCTGCCTCATAAGCACAAGGTCCTGAGTTCTATCCCCAGGACAAAAAAAAAAAAAAAAGCCTGCCCTATGTGCTCAACATTGAAAATTTATCTATTAAGATTAATTTTGTGTACCATATAGATTAAATAAAATGTATTATAGAATCAAAAGTGTTTATTATAATCCTTAATCACTATATTCTTAATATAAAATTAATAATATTTTAGAAAAAATAAAAGCACAAAAGCTAAGTTCATAATAGTAAATCATGAAGAAATAATATTGAAAGTGAATGAACAAATAACTGTTTTGTAAAAATTTTAGGAATTTCTGTATAAGTGAGTTGTTCTGGAATTGTTGATCTAATGGTATGCTCAAAGAGGGAAAAGAACACAATCAGTTTACACACAAAGGAAACAGAGAAATAACACATGTAATACATGTTTTATCCAACCCTATGTCCAAAGGCCTTTTGAGTCCAGGAGAAAAGATACAAATTTATTTGAACTTTGCTCAATATCAGAATAAATTCTTGAAAGTTATCAAAAGTGAAGAAAAAAGTAATTCTTCACATCTCCATTCTTCTTGTGGTCTAACAGAGGTAAATGTCTCTGCCACATGATAGGGCAGTTATTATCTTGAGGAACAAGGGTGGACAACACCTCTGAAGTGTTTGTACTTCAGAGGTTACCAGCAGGAGAAGTAGTACTCATGTTTAGAGACAGTGCAGTGGAAACCAAAAGGGACAGTGGATCAGGTGAATAGGAATTAAAACCAGCCCTTATTAGATGTATCTGTTTTTCCTTTGAAATGTATTCTCTCCTACAGCAGGGTCCATGTCTGATTCTATTCAACATTTTGTCTCTAAAACCTGACAGAGTATTTAGCATAGCCGCAATGAAAACAAACATTTATAGAATGCTTACTATAGGATAGGCAGAATTCTCAGCCCTTGAGTTGCATTATTACTTTTTCTTCATAGTACATTAAGATGTAGACCTTGAGGCATAAAGAATTTGATCTTGAACACAAACCAAGTAAGTGGCATTATATATAAACAGTATGAGTAAAGAAAAAACAATTATTTTAAATATTTTACCAAATAGCCCAACTGTGTTACTGATATGACTGGATTTTTTATTGACTACACAGGCTGTATATCTCTAACAAAGGGCTCCAGTTAGAACATGAACTATTGATTGACTGATTTATTTGTTTTTTTACAGATAATTACAGAGGAATTCCTTCTTGTAAAATCATCCACAATGTACTACACATTGGTGAAAAAGTTGTGTAGAGTATAAGTGATCTATCAAAGCACTGAGAAAATATGTATCCTAAATCACCAAATTTATGCAACATCAATTTCCTTATCGGTGAATGCATTCAAATATAAGAAGTTGATAGAAAATCTTTAGTCAGGGACTGCAAGAAATTAAAAATATAAAATCTAGGGACCTTCTAGTAATATTTTAATCAAAATTTATGTCATTTTCCTTAATTACACATATTTGTATATCATCCAGATTACATATTCTTAAATTACTAATGCATTTCTGATTTCATGAGCTTATTGGAATCATTACAATTTAACTTAAGAACTGTACTGATTTTGACAGCTAAAGTGGAATAGGACATATAGTTTCAAAGGAAAAAAACACAGATGGAGGGAAAGTAAGATAGTAGTTGGTGAGAGAGAAAAATAAGTGGCACGTATTTTATGAAACAGAAATTAGTGGAAAGGAGGCAGATTGAAGGAGATCGTTGAAAGATAAAAAAATCATTTTATTTCATTAGACTTCATTCCCTCTCCAAATTAATTGTAGTTTGTCAACTTATTAATTTAAGTGAAAATTTCTAAATAGTGAAAGTAATATTAGAATTAAATTATTGTGTAGCACTTCATTTTAAAATCTAGTTCTGATATGCATATTTGAACTGTTAACAAGTAAATGATATATGTTCAAAATTCCTAGAAGTCACCCATCAGTTTTTCTCTGTAAAAGGTTTACTTATACACATTAAAGCACAGGAAATTACTCATGTAATAATTAATATTGAGCCACTAGTTTATTTTCTTTTAAGTAAGTTATTAAAACTGGCACAAAGGAGCGCACGATTTCAGTAATTATTAACCACTTACTCTTTTTTTTGTGGTTTGCATTTTTTGACATTACTGGCCATTGAACCTGAGGTATTATTTATGCTAAGCAAGTGCTTTAGCACCAAGATACATCCCCAGCATACATCTACATTTTACATAAGTAGTTGTGTGTTTCTCTGTGCATGCATGTGAGTGTAAACATATTTAAAATCATATAAAAAATCTGAGGGTTTTCCCCTTATAACTGTCATTTCAACAAGTGTTGACTAAGAGGAGAGTTTGGTTTAATATAATAAATGAGAAAAATATTTTGGAGGAGTTGTTCAGGATCTGATAGAATATATTTTCAAATTACATTTTGCATAAGAAACAACAATGTAAAAAAGTATGCATGGACATTGTCACAATAAATCTGCATCTATTAATTTATTTTTTATTTTAAAATCTAGACTAGTAGAAAGCTGAAATCAGATATATTCAGGTGAGTTATTTTAAGTCTTTGAGGTTCATTTGTACACATTTACTGAATGAGGTTATGAACCCAATATGGTATCTTCTGTACACATATTGTGTATATTAATCTGTACATTCATAGTTAAAAAATAGAATGACATGCAAATATTATGCACAGCCCGAAAGGGAACAATTCAATAATGCCAGCTCTATAAATGAAAATGTCCCTTTTCAATTAGCATCAATATTTATCTGTATTCTGTTTTTATCTGTATTCTCAAATATTTATTTATTAACACCCAAAGTTGCAATCAGAGTCACACAGATGCCTGTTACCTGTTTTTTCAGTTTGTGGGCCTCCTACCCTTGGAAGGAATGTGACTGGAAATGGCTCAAAATCTAATTTTTCAGGCTCACACTATTGAAAGCTGTACTGCCCACAACTTAAAGCTCGTGTAAATGAAATGCAGAAAGCACTTTTGGAATCATAAATCCATAAGCATATTTTCATTTATAAACTTTACATTGTGTATTTTATTGTGAAGTATTGAATCATTGAAAACTTTAAAAAGTAATGTATAAGTGTTTAGTTTTTATATTGCTACATATTCAATAAATATAAATACACAGCCGATGACACTTTTATTTAATAAGAGAAAGAATACATTTGATTAGGCAGAGAGTTGATAGAAATGTGTACAGTGAGAGAAAATAGTTCATGAACTATCACAAAAGAATTTAAGAGAAAATACAAGTTACTAAAATGTAGGCATCAGTAGTCTTTGATAGAGGGAATGTTCTGCTTTTAAAAGTGAAATAACGCTTCAAAAATTTTTAAAGTGTATTCAACTTTGAATCAATTGTGATAAAAATTTCCCAAATTCAAGTATTTCTTTCATCATAATTGTGTCTTTCATTTTTCTAAATATGTCAAATCTTTCTGAGGAAGGATGAGAGGAAAGTTTTATATTGTCAAATGTCAAAATATCTGGCAAAATAGCATGCATACAAAAATACTATTTTATAATAGCTAGAATGTTACCAGAAGATCAAATTACTTGAAAATTCACTTCAGTTAGAAGTTGATTAGGAGAGCATAACGTTAGATAGAACTTCATCTCAAATATAAGTGCACAAAAATACCATGCTGTGTTCCTAAATTAGCCTACTGCTACACCAATATAGATAATCCAGGTAACTGTACTGAGTTAACAGGTATTGAAGTAATATTATTCAAACACATTAATTCATTGTTTATTCCAAAGCTTTATGGTTTCACAGGATGCCAGTCTAAATTTATGAGTCTCTTTCATATAAATGAAGGGAATATCTGAAAACATAATAGAGCTGTATTATGTATTATGCATGAGGGTAGACATACTAACTTCTTCACAAACTCTTAGTTCTTCTGTTAGTACACATAATTAAGAATTTTGCACCAAACTCTCAAGAAAGGGATGTAAATTTTTTCCTTTAAGTATTGAAAATATTTTGTACTGATACATTTATTAATAATAATATCAGAAATAGAACTCAAATAAATTGCATTACATTTGTGAAAATTCTTGCACATTTTTGAAATTATAAATTTTATCTTTCTTTAGAAATATTAATGATGTAAGAGTTAGATCTTCTATCATTAACACACACAGATAAATTTTTGTATGATTACAAATTGTGTATAAAATCATAGGGAATCTTAAAGAGAGAAATAATTATTTTTTTTGTATGATAACCAATGTTTTATAATGCAATTTGTGCAGAAACAATACATGAATCTTTCCTTGATGGTATTAGATTATTTGATCTTAATTCATTTGCTAAGTCTTCTTGTATCCCGTGTTCCTAATTTTAAAAATGGGGATTTAAATATCTATTTTCCATTTCTACAACATAAGATTATTTTAATGATCACATGAAACAATCCAGAGGAAATATGTCAAGTCCCAGAATTAGTTGTTATTTTTCAAAGTAATATAAGCAAAACTGTCCAACACTGCTATCTCTGTTATTTCTTTCCTTGCAGGCAGCAATGCATTTTACTTGGTAGTCATTTGCATGGCAGGTGTGTAGAAATGAGAGTGTTAGTTCCCAGGAAGTGAAAGAACTTACAGTATAATATGAAACCTTAAAATACACAAATTGAAAATAATTGGAAAAGAGTTACAGCTCTTATTTTGAAAAATGCCACGTAACATAACTATATATCCATAATAACTATCTTAGCAATCAAACAGAAAAAGTTAGTTCACATGGATTAGTTTATACCTACCAACTCCAGACATTTCCGGAACACTGGCAGTATATAAGTCTTTTGTGAATTTTGGCTCATTGTCATTGATATCATGGATTTTAATGATAAATTCCGATTCTGGCTCCACCTGCCGCCCGGTCTTTCTGTCTATAGCCTTGGCTCGAAGAATGTACAAGGATTTTTCTTCTCTGTCTAATTTCTTTGCAGCATGAATGTCTCCTGTCTTTTCATCTATAACGAACAGACTGCCAGCCCCATCTCCTGTTAATATGTATTTTAAATTTCCATCTCCTTTGTCTTGGTCAGTGTGAAGCTTTAAAGAAGTAGAAAAGAAGACCTCTGTAAATACATGCATTATTATTACAGTAAAAGTAAATTTGGCACAAATAAATGTATCTCCACATAACATGACTACAATGATTATTTTAATTAATATATTAATTTTCATGGGGGAAATCTAAAAATTTCAGTTTCTGTTATACTAAATCTTTTCAAACAATTGTGTTTAGATGTCATAAATAGCTAGATTTAAAATGGAATGAAAATAAATATATCTTTCAAAACAGTGTTTCAAAGGTATGCATGATTTGAACATTATGAAAATTTAAACCTCTAGTGCATTAAAAGAAAGAAAGCTATTAACCTAGATCTTGTGTGTAAAATATCAATGAATCTGGATTACATTTAAATAGCTAAACTCAAAGCTGTGAAGAATTTTTGAACATATTATGATGATAAATTTAAGATGGGTACCTTTCTTTGAAACTAATTTTTATCTATTTTGCTTATAATATTATAGAAGTAGTTATGATTTTGTACTCAGAAAGACCAATCAATGTAAGAATTTAGAACTCCTGGATTGTTTCCTGTATGGCAGTGGGAGAGCACATTTCCAATGACACTCTCTGCCTTTACGGAAAATGATATATTTTATGGACATGTTAAATTCTAGGTGATACAAAACTTTTCCTCTGTACTTATAAAGAATGCCTTAAAAATCTGACAATATTTTTATGCATTACATTCTTTAATGACACAACAGCTCCATAAAAATGATTTTTAATGTTCAAAGTTCATCAAATACTATTGGAAAGAAATAAATAGATTCACAGAAAATTTGAATTGGAAAAATTTTAATGTTTTTGCAATCCTAACCCAATTCTGAAATGCAGACTTAAAAATGTCAACTAACACTAATTATATATGAGTATGGGATGCAATATAATGTTTAGATGCATGTTCACATTGTAAAGTGACTAAACCATTTTAAAAAGATGAAATTCTGATAATAAACAAATCTACCATCCCACATAACATTTTTTTGTGGAGAGGTACAGAGAATTAAATAGGAAAGTGTGATGTTGATCAACTGTCCAAACTTTCAGCTACACAGGAGAATAATACACAGTGACCTAGTGTATACAATTGAGAATAGAAAAATAGTAATTCTTTGATTATTTTAAAATTTCTAAAATAATTTATTTCAAATATACCTGGAATTCTAAGCAGCCAATCCCACCCATGTTATTTTATATCATATAATTCACAATTCACATTACGTCCTGACCTCATCACTTTCTTCTATGTCCTATTCCATTGTTGACATGGCTATGGTGAAATCTTTTTTTCATGATAACCCAAATTAGGTGCTTGTTTCCTATTGTACACCTACTTTAAAGGCCATTCAAGCACATATAATTGCATAATCTTTTTTCTCTAGAATATGTTCTCCACTCTCTTTCTCTTTGGATCAGCTTGGCCTTTTTCTCCCTTGTATTTTTTCTTGGTCTCTATATCGATCTCCTGATTCTGCTGCCTCTAGCCTAGGTCTGTTCCAAACAACTTCCAGTACTAAAGATGGTGAATTTTGTACGTAACTAATATGACCATGTAACTATTCAGCTTAAAAATCTTCAAAAAGGCTCAGTGTTTACAAGTTCTACAAATCAAGGTCAGTCTCCTGCAAATTACCCTGTTACACTGGGCAAAATGTTTTCTTTTTATATTTGTTTCTATTAATCCAAGCCTTTTCTTTTAAAAAGGGTAATGCTCATTTTGAAAACTATGATTACTTTCATTATTGGTGTATTTGCTTTAATTTCACTACCTTATTTATCCATCCTCATTAATCTTGCCCTTGTTTCTGGAGACATCTCTGCCATTTTCCTAAGGCTTCTCCAGGCATTTTATCCTTACTCATTCTTCTTTCATTTTACATTTATATTTCAATTGTTGGGAGGCTTGCACCCACTTTCACACCTGAGGCTTGCATTTGTCTCTTTCACCTTTTAATACTCTTCTTTCTTTTCTGGTTTCCCTTATCTAAATATTTGTCATATCTCACTTTTACATTTCCGGCATAGGTATAGCTTCCTTCTCTCAACAGATTAAACTGGATGAGCTTGTGTGGTAATTACACAGTACACTTGAGTGCTTATCTGAATCCTCCCCAAGTTATGTATAATAGCTAACAATTCCTTCTAAACTATAAAATGCATTAGAGAAAGATGGATATGTTTTAAAGCACCTACCATATTTCTTTTAGCCAAATGATTCCTCTTTGTTTGGTGAGTAGCTTTCTGAATAAATACATAAGACTTATCCACTATTAATTATTGAAATATGTGATCATATGTAAAATTAAGCTTCTCTTTTTAACTTAAATTACATCTTAGAAATTTCTATGTTGTTTCATTACAAAATGTTATTTTGATGTCTAATTTCAAAGTATATATAATACTTTTTACACATATGCTTAAATTATCCTTATATTCTAAGAGAAGAGAAAAGAATAAAAACACATAATAAGTGGAAAAATTAAGAAAAGATGATAGATGACTAAAGAATGATATATATATGAGTCTATTAATTTGACAAAAATTGTAAAATCAATTTCACTAGCCTAATTAATGTGTAATGGAATCATCTGCAGTCATTACAATTATATTACAATTAAATATGTATATTGTTTGAACATATATGATTTTATTTTATATTTAAAATATTAGCAAAAACTATTGAACCACTGATATTACAAAATTTTAGATTTATTATTTTATATCTCATTATTATAATTCCTATTAAAATACTTTTAATCATTTAATTAGAAATGGTACATTTTGTCAATTATTTCAAACAATGTAATGTATACATATTAAAAGAGTTTATTTTAGCCAATATTTTTCAAAAATGTATTTAACTGGTACCGGGTCATTTAGCTCAGTTGTTCTGCCACCTGCTCCACAAGCGCAAGGACCAGAGTTCAATCCCCAGTACAAAAAAAAAATTATTTAACTGGTACAAAAACAAAAGAATTTTCACAGAGAACTATGTAATGTTTTATGTATTATACATTGTGCTGTGTTTAAATCAGGTTAAATACATTTTCTGTTGATTTATTATTTTTATAATTAAAACTTTCTTTTACCTTTTTGAAATACATTATTATTATCTATGATCACCCTACAGTCTCTTTTACCTAAGCATCCATTGGTCAACCTTGCTCCCTCCTTTCCTGCTGCCTTGCTTTATACAGGTATTTTTTTGATCAAGAATTTCATTTTAAGATAGAAATCTCCTAGTAGCTATTTCTGGTGCCATGAAGCAGAAAATATCTTTTATAGTAAAATACTGAATAGCTATGTTTTGGATGTCATTACTCTTTAACACATTTAGGATTTATAGACATCAAAGGTAAAACCTATTATACAGAAACCCAAATACAAATAAGAACATTGTACATGAACATAAACTTCAAGATATTTTATACTATCACAATTAAGTAAATGAAAGTGAAATCTTGGGTCTCAATGAGGCACCTAATCCTCCCTCTAAGGAAATAATTTGGTTCTAATCCAAACATGAAAAAAGTGCCTAGAATAATAAATCCTCAAAAACTTTATGAGATACTATTATCCTTAAACAGTATCATTTTAGATTTTCCTCCTTACAAGCTTTGTCTTCCTAGAAATTGGAAAAATTAAACAAGGGTACATGCAGAATATGCTAAAAATTATTAAATACATGTCTCATATTTAGTAACTTGATTGAGCCATAAAGTGTTAAGATATTTGGTTAAATATTACTCCAGGAATGCTTTTAAAGGTGTTTTGGGATAAAAAATATTTAAATTAGTAGATTGAGTAAAGCAGATTGGTTTTCCTGGGGTGAACTGGGCCTTATCCACTTCTCTAACAGTAGAATGTTGTCTTAAGATGATGGAGCAAAAGCTTATTATCCTCTGTAGGTAACAATTCTCCTTTGGAGAAGCAGTTATTGGCCAGCTATTGAGCCGTAGAGATGGAATGCTTAAGGGTTAACAACTTATTATGTGGCCTGAGCTTCTGTTCATGTTCTGACCTGTGTCATACGATGCATAAAGTCATAATTTTGTCGGGCACAGCAGCTTCCCAGATCCTGAAGGAAAGAGTAAGCTAAATGAAGAAAGAGCAAAAATTGCTAATGTTCCCATTTCCATTACAGTGCATTCCCTGCTTCAGACTGTTATGGCTTCCTCAGGAGTTCCCTACAGTGGGTGGAGAGAGGAAAAGAAGGCCCAGGTTGGTTTACAGATGGTTCTGCACAATATGCAGCACTGGCTAAAATCAGACACCAGTCACATTACAACTCTTTTCTACCACTCCTAAGAAAAATTATGTGAAATTAAATCTTGCCAGTGGGTAGAAGTTTGAGCTATGCACTATGGTTTACTTTATTAGTAAGGGCATAAGTGAAATTTCATGCCAATTCATGGGCTATGTTAATGATCAGTGTCTTGGAAGGAATGTGATTGAAAAACTTCTGACAGAGAAATTTGAGGTAGAGATATGTTGATAGATTTCTCTGAGCAAAAAAAAAAAAAAAAAAAAAAAATGGAAAGATGTTTGGTTCCCATGTGAATGGTCATCATCAGTGACTTCAGCAAGTGAGAATTTTCAAGGTCAAGTAGAGCCGATGGTCCATGATGTGGTTACTACTCAGTATCTCCACCACTGCCCACTGTGCTCATGAATAAAGGGATCTCTGTGGAGAAAAGAGATTCTATCTAGGCTCAGCAACACAGACTTCCATTCCCTTAGCCCAGCTGGCTACAGTCAGTGTAGAAATATTCAATCTGCCAGCAAAAGAAACCAACAATGAGTGCTCATATGGCATCTCCCTCTAGTGATTAGTCAGTGACCTAAGAGGTGGCTGATTGCAATTCACAGCCTGTAGCATAGAAGGGGCAAAGTATTGCCCTGACAAGAATAAGACTTAGGATACAAATTTGCCTTGCCCAAATACCATGGTTTGGTTAAAAAAATTCCATATTAGAACTTAAAAAAGATCTCGTCTATACAAATTGCTTCTGAGCATTACTCAAAAGCAAAATGAACTCAATGTTCCCATGCTGATGAAATTCACTGATCTGGCCATGTTCTCTCTCCTAACAACAGAGATCCTTCAGAAAGTAATATTAATGGAATTCTACCAGTTAAACAGCCATGATTCACTTACGTTTTTATCAAGTAAAAGGAAAATATTGAAGGACAGTGGAGGAAAGTTGTTATAAACATTATCTATGATAACCCGAACATTTGCAAAAGTGAGGACATAATTTCCATGGCTATGTACTTGTTATTTTTTTATCAATATGTTTGGCTATGTTTGTGTATATATTACACATATCTTTGTTTTCATCATTATCTTATTTCTTTATTATGTTAATACAAAATCCAAATATTCAAGTTTAGTGCATTTCAACCAAAAAATTGCAAAGGTATATGAACATGCACACATTATACTCAAAGTGATGAAAACATGATATTTAAATAAAATGTTCATTTTTAAAAATTCTTTCTGGATTTCACCAAAGACTACTTAGAAGCATGGTATTAGTTTTGAAATATTTGATTTTTTGCAATTTTTTTAATTGATTAAGTTTATGGGTACATTTTAGGTATGCAATACCATGACATTCATCATTGGCAATTTGTACCTTTACATGCTATATTGTGATTCTTATTTTTTTTCCCTGTCCCTGACCTCTCTTTCACCTCTCCACCCCTCCCTATTTACAAAGACTTTATTTCTGTTTTTTCCTTTTCTCACATTTAACCCTTTCCCTCCTTTCCTTTCCCCTAACCTTTCCATTACTCCTTCCCCTTCCCCTTTGGACCGTTTTCTTTCTATTTCACATTATCTTTTATACACTTTGATCCTTATTTACACTTTCAGTTTCTCACACCAGAGAAACCATTTACACATGTTTGTTCTGTTTATTTCATTTAACTTATGACCTCAATGTGCATCCATTTAGCTATAAATGTCTCTAGTTTCAGCCAATAACAAATGCTGACAGGGCTGTGGGGAGAAAGGAGCCCTTCTCCATTGTTGGTGGGAGTGCAGACTGGTGCCAACACTGTGGAAGTCAGTATGGAGATACCTCAAAGAAGTAGGGCTGGAGGTCCCATTTGACCCTGCTATTCCTCTCCTGGGTATCTTTCCAAAACAAAAGAATCATACCACAGTGATATATGTGCACCTGTGTTTATAGCGGCACAGTTCATAATAGCCCAAACTTGGAAACAGCCCACGTGTCTATCAATTGGTGACTGGATAAAGATATGGGTTTTTTTTAAATAAAATGAAGTACTACTTGGCCATAAAGAATGTTATTTTTGTTTTCTAAGCTTTTTTTTTATTGTGAAAGAAAAATTTTAAAAGAATCCAAAGAATAAAAATACATTCTGCAAAATATAACAAGAAACATGAAGTCATGTAAGAAAAATACCCCCAAACAAAATAATAGTGAGCATTTTTACAATATTAATGGAATTTAATTTTCAGAGTAGTTATAATTTTATAGCAAAATTGAGGGGAAGGAAAGGTATAGTAGTTTACCGTATAATTCCTTACCCCACATGTGAAAGTCAGTATTCCTCAACAAAAATGTACGTTTGTTCAGGACGATTAATCTATGATGATGAATCATTTTACCCTGAGTCTATTACACTAAGGTTCACTGCTAATAGTATACATTCTACAGATATGGACAAGAGTATAATGACATTCTATGAGTAAAAAATGCTGAGAGACTTCATTGTCATTGTCTTTCACTTCAAGAAACACTAAATGTCTTTAGGCAGAGTAGAAATAATCCTAGCTTGCGTACTTGACATACAGAAAGAAATGGCTCCTAGGGCCGAGATGTAGCTCAGAGGTACTGCACCTGCCTGGCAAGACCAAGGTCCTGAATTCGATTCCTGATGCTCAAAAAAGAGAGAAAGAAAGAAGAAAGAAAGAAAGAAAGAAAGAAAGAAAGAAAGAAAGAAAGAAAGAAAGAAAGAAAGAAAGAAAGAAAGAAAGAAAAAGAGAGGAAAATGAAAGGACTCCTGAGGAGAGAGTCCTGTCTCCAAATGCACTCGCTAAGCCTGGAGAGGGTTGGCAGCTGCAGTGATAAATCACGCATCAGCAGTGCTAGCCCCAAGAAAAGCTCATGGTTATGTTAGGTACAAACACTGTGTCTGGTCTTACTCTGAAGGTGACTACTTTACCATGGCCTTATAGATAACTGCATTAATGTATTTGTTACACTTAATGAACCAATATTGATACATTACTATTAATTATTTGATTGATTCAGAATAACTTTGTTTTTACCTAATGGTCTCTATATGTTCCTCATTGCATTCATTCTTCACAACTCGTTAAGCTCTGAATAGCAGTGACAAATTTTGAGACATTTTTATGTTTTTAATTACCTCAACAATTTTGAGTATATGTCAGGCATTTCACAATATGTTCCACTATTTGTGTATAGCTGATATTTTCATGATTATTCTCAGATTGTGTTTTGGGAAGGAACATCACCCTGGTAAATTGTCATTTTTCATCACATCTTGTTAGAAGTGTTAACATCGATTTGATATATAATTGTTTGTGTGAACTTGACTGATCATCTAGCTCAAACTTTGTTTTCATCCATTGATTTCCATACAAAGCTTCTTTATTTCCTGCTTTTCCTTACAATATTTCAAGAAATGTCAGTATGTGCTGTCAACACTTCAGGAGTGGGGAATTTATTGGAGGATGTAGAATCTACATAAATTAGTTGAGCTTACTCAGCATGCAAAATGTGCTTATTTTATCCAATTTATTACTTTATTTTTATTGACAGTGTGGATTCACGGGTTTTTATTTTTTGCTTTGAATTATTATCTCAAAGTTTATATTTTTGTTTTATCTGCATTTATCACATCTTTGTCCGTCAAGATCCCCTTCAGTTAATTCTTGTGTATCTTTGATGTACAACATTATCAGAGTGTGTGTGTTTGTGAGTCTGTGTGTGTGTTTATTACTTTCTGACACTGTGAGACAGTCTTTCATCATCCTGTATATTTTTTTGCCATAGTTACAGAACAAGCATCTCTTCAAGAGGCCGTAATTCTTTTTTTTTTAACAGGAGAATGACAGTAGAAAATAAGTTCTCAGTCCTTGGGAGTATTGTTGCTAGTAGTTCAGTGTTATTGATTTTATAGCTTATCAGTTCACAGTATAATGTGCATATATACAAAGCCATCTGTCTATCTATCTATCTATCTGTATGTGTGTGTGCATATATGTGTGTGTATGTAAAACTGCTTGTAATAACATTTATTTAAACATATGTTCATTCTCATGTTTACAGTTAGATGCTTTAACACACTAAATTCAGTCATTGCTTAAATATAAAATTATTAAACTATCTGGAGAATTCTATTAATCAAATCCAGCCCAATATTTATATAATACAATGCCCATCATTTCCACATGTTCTTCTCAGGTACATAGGCATGCAGCATTCATCAGATAATTCTATATTCTATAATGGGTTTTTATTGACAAATGTTTTTATATGACAGGTTTTTATATAACCGGTATATATATAACCTGCATGATGTCTGTCCTTCAAAACTTGACAGTCACTAGTATGCCCTTAAAAGTTTCAGCAGGTTTTCATTTATAACAAGGTGAAAAACTAAAATTAAAATCATCGTAGCCCTGAAAGTAACACAGAATGTCAGGGACAATTTTGAAGAACATAGTAGGAAAACTTATACTAAGATATTTCAAAACTTGTCAAATTACAATAGTGAGTACAGTGACATACCAGTTTTTGTATAGAAGGAAAACTTTTCATGCAGAAAATTGAAGTTAGACTCATATCTCTTACCATCTCTAAACTAAATTCAAAATGGTTCAAAGATCTAAATATTAAAACACAAACACTTGACCTGTTTAAAGATAAGAGAGGTAAAAATCTTGATGTCATAGACACAGGCAAGAACTTTTTTTTTTCCCATTCCTAGCCCTCCCTTCACCCCCTCCACCCTTCCCTATTTACAAAGACTTTCAAAGACTTTATTTCCATTCTATCCATTTCTCATCATGTTTCCTTTCCCTTCTTTCCTTTCCCCTGCCCCTCCCACTACCTCTACCCCTTTGGACATTTTCTTCCTATTTTGCATTATCAATTATTCATTCTAATCTTGGTACATTTTAAGTATACAATATAATGACATTCATCATTGGAAATTTGCACCTTTACATAATCTCTCTTGGTTCTTATTTTTCACCCGTGCCAAGCCTTCCCTTCAACCCCTCCATTCCTCCCTATTTACAAAGATTTTGTTCCTATTTTTCCATTTTCTCATACTAATCCCATTCCCTTCTTTCCTTTCCCCTACTCTTTCCACTTCCTTTCCCCTACTCTTTCCACTTCCTTTCCCTTTGCCCCTTTTCTTCTTATTTCACTTACCTATTATACATTTTAGTCCTTATTTACATTTTCAGTTTCTCATACCAGAGAAACTATTTGGTATTTATACATGTGTGTCCTATTTATTTCACTTAAGAGTATTGCCTCAATGTGCATACACTTAGCTATAAATATCTCTAATTTCTCATTTTTCATGGCTGAGTAGTACTCCATTTAAAAAAAAAAAAAAACCTCATTTTCTTTATCCAGTCTCCAGTTGATGGACATTTGGGCTGTTTCCAAGTTTTAGCTATCACAAACTGTGCCACTATGAACATGGGTACACATATATCACTGTGGTAGGATTCTTTTCATTCTTTGGGGAATATCCCCAGCCGTAGAATAGCGGGGTCAAATGGGACTTCTGGTCCTAGTTCTTTGAGGTATCGCCATACTGATTTCCACAATGGTTACACCAGTCTACACTCCCACCAGCAGTGGAGGAGGGTTCCTCTTTCCCCACAGTTCCTAGGCAAGGACTTTTTGAACAGAATCTCAGTTGCCCAAGGAATAACATCAAAAGCAAACAAATGGGTTTATATCAAATTAAAAGTTCTCTGTATTAACAAAGAAAAGAACCAACAGAGTGAAGAGACAACCTGCAGAAATGGAAAAAAACTGTCAACTCCACATCAGACAATTAACATCAAGCATATACAAAGAACCTCAGAGTGTAAGACTTTATTGAAAAATGGACAACTGAAATGAATGCACACTTTTCAGACAAAGTAAAAACGGCCAATAGATGCATCAAAAAATGCTCAACATCACTAGGGATTAGTTAGGTGCAAATTAAAACAACACCAGATTTCACCCAAAAAGGATGGGTAGCATCAAGAAATCAAATAATAACAAATCCTGGTGAGGCTGCAGGGAAAAAGAAACACTTCTACATTATTAGTAGGAATGTAAACTAGTATAACCACTATGTAAATTAGTGTAGAGTTTCCTCAGAATTTTTAAAATAGAAATTACATTCCACCTGGTTATTCCCCTTCAAGGTATCTTCCCATGAGAGTTAAGGCCATCATATTACAGAGATACATGCATCCCATGGTCAGAGCAGTACAATTCATTTTAGCTAAATCATGGGAGCAGCACTACATGTTCATCAACAGAGGAATGAACCCTAAAATGTGGTATTTATCATTTCTACATGGAGTATGACTATGCCATAAAGAATAACTTTGAGTCACCATGATATCCTAATGTTGAGTGAAATAAATCAAACACACAAGCTTAAATATTTTACTATTTCTCTTATCCAAACAAATTCTTTAAATCATAAATAAATCAAAGAGCAAATTAAAAGATAGACAACAGGGAAAAGTGTAAGAGATTGTTTTCAAATGGGAAGGGGACCAAGAGATGTAGGGGAGGGCAGGGGCAGATGTGTACAGAATTAGAATGTGTCAGGTACATATATCAATTACTAACAATGAATATATTGATTTGGCAGATCAAAAATGTACTAGCAAAAATAAATCAAAACAAAAAGTTCAGAAATAAACCCACAGGTACACTGTCCCTTGTGCTTAAAAAAAATCATCAATATAATATTACTAAACAGAAATCATCATTTTCCTATGCAGAAGAAATTTGGTATCAATCTTTTAAGATTATGAAATTTCATGTATAATTAACATCAATTGGAAAAATTGATTCAATATGTATTATAGAGCTAAAAATGAATACTTGAGCAAAATATCTTTAAAAAATAGGAACATGAATCCATGATGTTAGGATAAGCAAATATTTTTAGAAGAATACAATAGGCACTGAAAAATTATTTTATTAAAATTGAAATTGACTCAAGAAAATATGCACTTTCTTGCTTTTTTTTGTTTAGAATTGTTATGCCTTCTTGCAGAAATGATTATTTTATAATTTTTTAATGTTCATTATCTCCAATACTTTTTCTTGTTCTGATGCTGTGTCTGAAATTAAAAGACCTAATGCATCTTTCTTTTGAATAGTATTATCACCAAATACCTTTTATTTTCTCTTTTTTTTTGGTATTAGGGCTCGAACTCTGAACCTTGAGCTTGCAAGACAGGCGGCAGAACCATTGAGCTAAATCCCCAGCCTATATGTCTTCATTTTAAAGTAGGCTTACTTCAGAAAATGTACAGTTGTCTTTTATTCTATCATTTTGTTAATGTGTTTACACTATTCACTCACATTGTGAAAAATTCTTTTTTTTTTTTTTTTTTTGGTACCAGGGATCGAACTCGGGACCTTGCACTTGCCAGGCAGGAGGCAGAACTACTGAGCTAAATCACCAGTCCAGAAAAATTATTGATAGAGTTGAATATTGACCACATACAAAACTGTTTTCTAATCATAGACATTCTTCCCCTTCGCTCTTCTTTCTTTCTTCTCCTCCTCCTGTTCCCACTCTTTTTCTTGCCATATCTCATTTTTCTATTGTGTCTTCTATGATTCTAATATATATAAATACATGTATATTCTATACATCTTATACATTTATATCCTCATATATAATGTATATTTAGGTGCATATAGTGGAAAAGAAACAATGCCCAAAAGCAATCTTTTAACTTCTACTTTAGGAAAAGAAAATTAAATTACTATTCTAAATAAATGTTCTAATACCAAAACACTCATACAAGAAAAAATAACCTCAATATGTTCTTCTCCAACAGAGAAAATCAATCTAACATTGCTATCATTAGAAATGAGAAAAGACAGAGCCAAGATGGTTTTACTGGTGAACTGTAACAAACATGTAAGAAAAAAGCTGCTACCAAATTTTAAAAATCTTTTCCAGAGCATAAAAGCAAATAATTATATACTAACTCATTTCAGAGAGCCAGAATTGCCCTCAGTTCAATGCAGCAAAATATATAAAAAATGAAGAAAGAAAAATAAATGAAACTATGAACAGATGTCTCAGTGTCACTCACAAATGAAGATGCAAATAATCAAAATATCATATAATTATAACAACAGATTTAGAAAAAAACATTCAAAATCCTGTAACAGTCATGAAATAATTTCTCAGTAAGATAGTAATAGAGAAGGACTTCCTCGAAATGATAATCAAAAACACCTCCCAAAACACTTCATCTAACATTACATTTAATTGTGAATGTCTCTCTACATTTAATTATCTCTAAGATCAGAAACAACACAAGATGTACCCTCTCATTATTGCTATTTCATGAATTACTAATGTCCTATCCAATGCAATTACACATGAAAGAAAAATAAATGTATACTGATTGGGAGGGAAGAAATAAAACTGTATTTGTTTATTAATGCCACGTTCCCTGAAAATATGATCTAACAGGACAATAAGGGTTGGTCACTACCATGATGATGTCCAGTGTCATGCAGATTATAGGTCACTATTCTCTTGCTCAGTGGATACTCTGTTATCCCAGGTAAGGCAAGGTGATTGGATTATATTTTGAACTCTAGTTTTCAAGGCTGATTATTTTCCTGTTAGCTCTTGTTTTCTGGGAAATAGGATGATATGGTGGTTTATGTAGACCTCAAAAATCAACAATAATGACAATAACTACAGAATAAGATCAGTTAATATAATAAGTGAAAGTTGTAGGATACAAGATTGGTATACAGAATTCATTAATATTTATACAGCAATAAGAAGTTAGAATTTGCAATTAATAATGTAATACTACATGAACATCAAAAGATAAAATATCTAGGTATAACTAAGAAAATATATAGAACATATATATATAAAGAATATTCAGATAAAAATCAAAGAAAAATCAAATAAATGAAGAAAAACTTCATGTGCATTAATGGAACAATCCAATGTCTTAAACATATAAGACCTTTTTAAATTTATTATGCAACATTTCAAGAAAGTCAATGTAATGACAGTGAAAAATCAAGCCATATACTACAATAAAATATTTGGAAAATATTTCAAAATGCTCCTATTTTCAATAACATGAAAATATTCATATTAATAAGGAAAAAAACAAATAATCTAGCTAATAAAAATATATAAAACATATTTCACAAAGGCGAATACTTGAATATTCAATAAATATATAAAAATGTGCAAAAGTATTACTCTTTAGTGAAAGGTATATTCACATTTCAATGGACAATACTGCACACCTTTAAAATAACCAACATTTAAAATTAAAATGCAAAAGAAAACACGATATGGAAATATTGTAATTTGATTATGAATTATTTTGTCTATCTGATTAATCTCTTTGGCATTTTCTAATAAAATGAATTATATTTATATATATATATATACTAAAGTGGAGCAAATCTATTTTTTGGCATTTACCCATACATATAATTGTTATCCTCCAACACTTATATTAAAATGTTTATGTAAAGTTTGTAATAGTATCCTAATCAACACAGAAAATAATTGTGATATGTCCATGTGTACCGATTACTTAGTAATGTGCTGATTAAAAAGACACAATGTAGTATTTAGGAATAACAGCTTTCTCTACACTTTGAACCGAGAACAGGTTATGCATGAGTGTGTGTGTATGTGTCTGTGTGTGTGTGTGAGATCATACACAATCACATACAGATAAACATATATGATATCATCAAACACTTTGGTTATATATAGTTTGACTTTCTATGGTTGGTAAATTACAACTTGAATTAACTATAAAATATTGTTCTTTGAATAAAAAATAATTATCTAAGTCCCCCAAAATTTTAGTTACACTAGAAATAAGTTTAGATGAGAAATATTTTTAAAGGAAAGAAAGGAAAAGAATAAATATCAAAAAAAGGAAAAAATGGAAACAAATTCTTTGTAAATAGGAATGGGTGGAGAGGTTGAAGGAAGGTAAGGGGAATAGAGAAAAAAATAAAATCTAAGATACATCATGTAAAGGTGCAAATTCCCAATAATGAATGTGAGCATAATATATACCTAAAATATACCAATAAAATGCATGAATGAAAAAAAGATATATTTTTAATTTTACTAAATTGAAAAAGGAAAATAATTTTCCTGGGAAACTAAAAATGTCACTGTTCAAATATAATTTTAATGAGTAGAAGGTTAACAAATAAGTTTGTTTTGTTTTGTTCTATTCTGAGTCTCCGTATGAAGTTCAGGCTGGCCTTGAACTTATTACATACTTCAGACTGGCCTCAAACTCAAATGAATCCTCTTGCCTTAGCTTCTGGAGTGATAGGATTACAGGCATACACCATCATGCCTGGCTGAATTATTCTAAAAGCTCATATGACATGGTATAGTTCATAGGATAATATTTCTCTAAAAGTAAGTAAAATTCATAAAAATATTGGCAAAAATTTAAAAAAATTGTATTCCGAGTTCGATCCCCGGTACCTAAAAAAAAAAAAAAAAAAAAAAAAAAAAAAGTTTATGGGATTGAGATAAGGATAATATATTAAGAATACAAATATAATTTAAAAAACAAAAAAAGTTTATTATGCTGTTGGAAGAGAATATTTAATTCTGTAAATATTCTCAAATTATTTCTTAAACTTAATCAACCCATTATAAATTTCAATAAGAATCATGGCTCTAACCATAAAATACAAATATTAGAACAGAAAAGACATATGTTATTTTCAAAATATTAGTAAAGTTATCAAGTAATACCATTAATATAAAATAGATTCTTTCAAGTACATACAAAATCAAACTTTAAATATGGATATAAGATATAATCACAATTCACAAAATCATAAAACTAATTATCAAAAGGATATTATATATACTTCCAAACTTAGAAAAAGAATGATACTATGGTGCTCTTTTGGGATTCATGAATGGAAATACAAACTTTTGATAAATACATGAATTTGTATAGAAAATGTAGCAAGCAAAATATCATATTTCTTCAAAGTACTAAAGATCTTTTTTTTTTTTTTTTTTTTTTTTTGCTACAGTTAACCAATACAGAAAGTTTTTTCTGCTAGGAGAAACATAAAAATACACACTTGAAGATCAGCCTGCAAAGACTTTTGTTTATTGTAATCCATGTTTACTGAACTTTTAAAAGCTACAAGGCATAGAGAACTCTTTAGTTATATATGGGTTTTTCTCTATCATTCAAGAGAAAAAGCAGAATTACAATTAATAGAGAAAAATACATGAAGAAATTTTGTGACTGATTGCTAAGTAACAGATGTCAGTATAGTAGGATTGAAAACATAAATGATTGAGTGCATACTCATTTTTGAGAATGTAAGTGAAGATTTGTAGATGTGAGTGTGTGTGTGTGTGTGAGTGTGTATATGTGTGTGTACCTAGATTTTGGGTGCACTGTACATTAGGAGAATAATTATCAGTTCAGTACCAAAAACATATTTTCTGTTAACACACTGACATGGAACACTATCATTGTCTACATAGATGTTAACTCAGCAGTGATCTGAAACAAGGTAAATAACGGATATCATGAAAATGATTTTGAAAATTAAAACTCAATTAAATTGGTGAGAACATTAGCAAGTAAACATTACAGCAAAAAAATTACTTTCCACTATGGGGACTGTGCTTGCTTCTTAAAGTTAATCCAGGAATAAGAAAGTAAAGTATTATTTTGTAATTCCAAGAGTCCACTATTAAAATCAACCGAGCTTATCCAGGTTGAAATAGTTATAATAATATGGTTTCAGAAAACTGGCATTGTGCTTATCATAGAGTATATGCTTAATAAATAATCATTCAAAGAAAAAAATTATTTAACTACTAACACACATAAACATGCTTCTTTTATTCATTACTTTCAGACAGCTTCATACAACTCAAGATTGTTCCATTTTAAACATGAATTAATGTCTCATGTTGTGTTTTTCAGCATCACTCTTGGGAGATATAAACAATGGTGAATGAAACCCCACCTGGCTCTGAGAAGACCCCGGTGTTCCATGAGGCGAATACAGAATGTCTTTGATGTTGACTACACTGACAAACCTTTGTCATGTCATCCAGAGCTCTACTTAGCTGGAGGTCACTTTCCATAGGAGGGAAAGTCCAAATTCTTTCAAACTCTACAGGAATTTCTGCTGCTTTGTGATGTGCTTTAGAATGACAACAGTTTGGGACTCACACTACAGGAGTTCTCTGTCTTGGAAATAACTTAGAGATCTCTCCACTCACTGTGCCCTGTCACTTTGTCACAGAGAATGAAAACCAATCACAAATTTAAGAAAAGAAATTAGGGTATCCTTTCCACTTCGCTACAAACAGCCAAAGCTTTCAGTGGCTTCTATATCCTTAAGCCAAGTCTTAAGAACAATGCAGCAGAAACTATTACTATATCTCCAATTCATTCACAGAGCATGTAATTCTATGTGTCTGTGTAGTGGTCAGTGGACATTGGGAACAGAAAAAAAATATATCTGAAAAAAAAAAGAAAAAAGAAAAAATAGATCTGAATTATTACATATTTCAAGAATGATTTTATGGCCATAAACTCATGTACGGCAGTAGCCTTAGACCTAGGCTATGAAAGCTGTGTGGTTATTTCCAGATGCATCTAAGTCTGTATTTTCTTTCATGGAAGAGTAGATGAGATGAGCAAGCTAGTGATTTACAACACTAGTTGCAAGCGCTGATCGACCCTGCTAGCATCCTGAATCAGTTTAGAGTACTGAGGGTCCTGTATAACGATGGCTTACATTTGGTTCAATCAGTTACATGGTCTCCTTTGCCACCAAAGCCAAAGGGTTCCAAATGATCTCTCTGAAAACTGCTGCCAAACTTACTCTGATATCAGATAATTTGAATAGATCTTCTTGTTTCACAATCTGACCGAGATTTAACATTTTTTTCCCTATTTTATTGTCAGCAATTTCAAAGCAAAGGATGTGTTCCTCCTATCTAGAAGTCCCTGGTGCAGGTGTAATGTAGAGAGGGAAGGAAAATACAGGTTTAGAGGATGCATCAATTAGTCTTTCAGATACATGAGACAAGACTAACATAGCAGAGGCCTATGGGTAGGATGAAGTTACCTGTCTGTAAATACCAGCATCACATTTTGCTCAGATACTATCCTAAAAGAAAACAAACAAATGAATAAATGCAAAACCAAACACAAATTCTTGATCTTTTAACTCTCCTTAAAGTGAAGGCTGAATGATTTACTCTTGATGGTCTTGTCACGTATACCAAGCAACAATCACCATAATGAATAGGTGACTCACAAAAATTTTGTAAGGCCAGAGAGGACAGAGCAGACAGCTATAGACAGATCATTCTGAATAAACTTATAATGGTCAAGTTTTCAAGAGGCTAAAATTCTTTCGAGAGAAAGACCCCTACAGAAGCTGTGAGCCTACAAAACTGTTTGCAAAATCAGTAGCACATTTCCAGAAATTGGCTGATATATGGAAGTGTACAGGGTGATGAATGAGAAGCTGATAGATTGTTGCAGTATGCAAAACCTACTCTCTAAAACATTAGTTTCCAAAAGATAATTAAGTCTCATTCAAGGGACAATTGGATTATGCTAATTATCTCCCAATGTCATTTAAAGTTTAATGAGATAATGTTTCCAAACTCTTAGCTCAAATCCTTATGTATAACACACATTTAATAAATTACAATGTGATTAAGACTGTTTTTGTTAGTTTTATTAAAATGTTTATTATATTTAATTATTATTAAATTTGTAATTGTCTTATTCACAATAATTCTCTTCCCTCATCATTATTTTTATATCATATCTAGAAAAATTTTGCTTATTTGCGCTCATAATCATTTTTATTCCATATTATGAGACATTTGTATTTACTCACTAACTAATGACTTTAATTTTGGTTATTTTCCTCTCTTTCTGTAGCTGCTACTTTTGACTTCCTCCAGTGTAATAATATTTTCAGTTTCCTTGGGTTACTTCTTTATCTCACTGATTTTTACTCCCTGTTTTTCTTATTTATTTTATATATGTATGTATCTGTATATTATTCCTGGATTCTTTCCTATAGAAATAACAACCGCTTGAGAAAAATCAGATGATTTTTCAAAACTTATTTGCTCTTGAAAGAATTTATTCTTTCTTTGTAGTAATTTTATATTTGCATAATAGTAAATTTCAGCATATTTAGCAGTCCATAGCCTTAACCACTTGGCCACTTCATCCCCAAAATTTCAGTATTTTTAATATCCTTTGTTTTTTCCTTTGTTATGTATTTTTTTACTTGGACTTCAAAAAATATACACTTTATCTTCTTTTTCATTACAGGAAAGACACTTACCTCATGTAATTTAACTATATATTCTTAAACATAGTGTTTAATATTAAAAATAATAAAATAAAACTAAAACTAAAATACTAACAAAATTAAAAATGTTGGATAAGCAGGTTGGGTATGTAGCTCAGTGGTGCCATGCCTGCCTCTCAAGCACAAGGTCCTGAGTTAGATCCCTGGTACCAAAAAATAAATAAATAATAATTTAAAAATTTGGGATAAGCTATCTATAGGACTCTGAGTGAGACATCATCCCTCAAGAGGATCCGATGTCCCTTTACAACACTCTCCTTAACTTATATCCTTGTGACTTGTAGGATTTGTACCTTAGGTTTTATAGAGGAAATTTGAGAAACATGTTTCTTTAAATATTTACTGTCATTCTTAGTAAATTTAATTAGAAATTGTGTAATTTTCCTCTAATTGCTCTCTTAAACCAGAAACCCAATTCTGTCATTTTGGTACTATTTGCCCCATCTCTCTTTCTCTCATTTTTTTTTTTCTGTGAAATCAATTACATGGCTAATATATAATGCCTATTGAGTGATACACAACCAAATGTGATTTTAAATGTACTCTGTCAAAATTCAAAGATTAGTTTATTTTTTCAATAAGTGAATAACTTATTAACCTTTGGAAAAAATTATTCTCATTGATGTGGATCCAAATATTTATATTTATTTTTTAAATTGATTTGTGGTTATATCTTTATTTCCTTTGATCAATTATTATAATAATTAATATATGTCATTTGAACTTTTTGTTATTGCTGTTTTTGATGCAAAGTCTCTCTGTGTAGTTTGGGCTGGTCTTGAAGTCATTACATAGCCCAGGCTGGGCTTGAACTCGATGTGATCCTCCTGCCTCAGCCTCCCAAATGCTGAGATTATAGGCATGTGCCCTCCTTTGCCATTAAAGCATTTATGACTCACTTTCTGTTAGAGTTACCTAACAATTACGAATTATTAACCACTTTAATGAATTTTCTAATCTATATTAAAATAGTCATTACATTTAATGTTTTGTTAATTATTTTAGTATTTTTAATTATTGTGCTGAGAAAAAATTCAAAATCACCAACTAAGAAGTGTCCATGTTAATATTAAAAATCTAGCAACATAAAGAGATGAGTCAAATAAAGAATAAGGAAGATTTGTTACTTATAGTGAAATGAAAACAGCCAAGTACCAAACTTTCTTTCCATTCTTTCCTCTTATCTATGAAATATTCTTGGGAAAACAAGACAGTAGGTGACCCCATGTAAATAGGTTATGTAACAAACTAAGAGCAAACCAGGAAGAGGATCTTAAACCAAGGAAGTCTTTAAGAGGAGATCTGTGGTTTAAGATTGTTAGAATGAAATGTATTAGGATCATTAACGGAACATGTTTTTCTGTATAGTATCATGTAAGTGTCATAGGTAAAAACTATTGGAGCCTGATATATTCAACAGCTATAGCTGTGCAAGAGGGATGATAACATGTATGATACCTTATCTTTTAATCCTGGTGCAGAAAGTTCTCAATTCAGCAAACACTCTCTGGTGACCAACATTAAATATTCTGGACCCTTCCTTGATTCATCTGTGATTCTTGATTGTTTGAATGCTTAAAATTAATCATAAAGCTTGATACTAAGATCTCTGATTTATTTAAATATGAATTAAAAACACCTTATATTAAGGTATATCAATGTTATTTGGCAAAGATTCCACATAAACCCAGAGGTCATCATAACTAATGTCTCTTGAAAGATAAAAGAAGAGAGATACAATAAAAATGATGAAAATTTGATGGCAGGAAATCAGGCTATCTACATTTATTAGTATGAGGCAAACGTTTAAAGCAGATAATGGCTTAAATACTGCCAATTGTATTTAAAGATAAAATGGTTCAAATCCAAATGTACAAGCTAGGTTGAAGGGTGAAGAAAAATCCAGAGAACATAATGAAATATTCTATTTTCTGAAAGGTATCAGCATCCCTGTTATAAGCCTTACTACTTAAAGAAAATGACTAGGTAGCAGACCTCTACAAAATTCTCTGGCTACATGAAAAATTGTCCTACTTACTCACAAAGTAACAAAAGATCACTGATTGCATAAAATATATGTAGGGAGCTGTAGGTCAAGAACAAATGACTCCTGAATCCTGAAGGTATTGTGTTAATGAATTAAAAATTTCAGAGTAATATCAGCAGGGATACATTTTTAAAATTACTGTTAGTGGGGCTATGCTGTGGTGAGTTCTGGAATTTGCAAAGTAAGATTAATGGGATGTTTCAGTGGTTGTGTGACTTTTACCGGATGCATAATTTTAATGGATATCATCATATATGAAGGGGGGATACACTCTTTATTCTTTCCACGGGAGTATTTTACTATATTTGCCATTCAATCATATTTAATGGAAAACTTTGGATTGTTTTAGTCCCCTTTGATGGAAAACATTAAGCAATATAGAATTCTGGGAGTTAAGCAATACATCACTCCTAACCTTAAAGGAATGATTTCAGTGACAGATTTGTTTCTACTAACTCCCTTTTAGACAATCTTTCTTGATCAGCAAGTACAATTCTTATTCATAAAATGAAATATGAATTTGCTTGAAGCGCTAAGCAGAAATAACCATTAAAATATTTTCAGAGGGCAGTGACACAAACATCTCAGGAGGCTCTTACTATCCAAATATTCAATGATGCTAGAAATAGCTGCGAACAAAACATAGACTATAGATTTGGCAAAAATAAATTATGGCTACTTATCTCTTGAGGTTTTGACTCCAGGGGTCTATTCCAAAAGCTATTTGTTATAGCTTATTTGAAAGGCAATGGCTAAACTTCATCAAAAATTCTTTTACCATCAAGGCATATCAGATAATATTTAAATCAGAAAATGGATCATTTGGGATTATGACAAAGAGATATTGGAGTAAGGAAAATGCATTACAATACTGGTCACTATATAGTTTAGAAAGACAAATGAAGTTCAATTGCTTGAATAAAATATTAAAGATAAATAATAGTGGAAAATCACAATGGAGAGTTTTATAATTTTTTGTGATAGCTTGGATATCATAGATAAAAGGGCATTTTTCTTCCCCAGAAGCTGATGCTCTGAAGCATTTCCTGTGATTACTGAGACAATGTTAAGTTTAAAAACAAAATATTTTCCAGAACTGAGAGAATGATGTTCTTTGGTCTTTAGAGCAGTCTGTGGGAATGAACAATATATAGGGAAAATACACTGAGATAAGATTATATGATAAATGAAGGGTTTGAAAATGCATTTGTAGAATAAATAACAGTTGGACCTAGGAAAATAATAATTTCTTAAAACTATAAAATATGTTATGATCTGACCTGAAGCCACCACTTAATGTGATACCTTTGTAAAATGTCAAAGGAGTAAATTTGGCTTATAAAATTATAAATTTAATAATATCAACATATGTAAAACAGCTCATATAAATACAGTTGATAGAGAAATAAGAACTCCAGTGATAAAACAATACTAAAACAATTTTGAAGAACTATCAATATGCATGTCAATTTTTTACAGGAAATTCCTATTAAAAGACAATGTAATAATTGTTATTACCCTCTTATTATTTGATTGTAAAATTGAGTGTTTTTATAAAATAAAAACATTTTAAAATGACACGACATTAATTTTATTTATTGGCATGATATTAGAAAAATTAATTCTTGCAGAAAACATAGCAAAGGAGTTTAAGGTAGAAAATAGTAATAAATTTTAGAAATAAATAGCATAAAGATATGTAGTCACTGAGGCCAGAAAGTGTAGTAGAAAGTTAAGCGGTTTACATATAACATAATTCTTTTGCATTACTGGATACATAGTCCTTGAACTGAAAAAAAAGGCATTTGAAAACAATCAAATCTCCTTCTAAATATGCTAAAATTAAGTATTTTAAGAGCCCACTAGAGATATTGGGTGTTAAGAGAATGCTTATCTTTAGGAAGGTTTAGTGGAATGTTGCAAGTTTATGGTTCCTTCTGGTCATTACATCAAAAAATCTATGATTAATTTTGAATCCTCTTGGAAAACGTCACATAAATTATGTGAGGATAAAGTAACGGTGATTCATAACTGGAGGGAACTTTGAAAAGCAGATGCCGTGTTCATACATGTATGCTGTAGAGTGGGTCCTATGGCCACCTGGGGAATTTCATGGAATGTCTTGGATTTTTTTCTTTCTACACATTTTTTCTCTAGATTGTATGAGTCTTGGTAATTATCATTTATTTATTTTACTTGGTACCTGGGAATCGAACTCAGGACCTTGCACTTGCAAGGTAGGCTGTGGAACCACTGGGCTAAATCCCTGGCCCTTGGTAATTATTATTAAAATTGACATTGACTGGCATCTCAGATCCAGTGAGAATTATTTGACAAATATCAGGGTTTTTTTGTTTTTTGTTTTTTTGGTAAGAATAAAGAAGAACCTTTTATCATTCATTAATCAGAATTCATGATGTAGTTTTCATACATATCTTTTTCCTTGGGACCAATAGACCTATAAACTTTTATCTTCAACATACCGGTTCAATTAAAAATAACCCAGCAAAACAAATATAGACCCTAATATATTCTCCCTAAGAATTTGCTATTTTAGAGTAATTCTCATTGAATTAACCAAAATGTCTCATCCTTACTGAACACATGATTTAAGGAGAAAACAAAGTTGAAATTTCAATCAGAGACTATTTAAAATTCAAAAATGAGTTAAGTAAATATGTAATTAGGAAACATGTTACATAATTGATATTCTATCCAGTATCAGCATAAAACACACTGCCTACTGTGAATTCTTCACTTTAACTTCAGCATATCTGCAGTATTTATAGAAAATTTAATAATTCTGCAACATTTTTCTTTCATTTTTTATTGTAAAACATTAAAGTTTATGCTCAGTAATATATCAAATACTCTTCTTTAGAAAATATAATGAGGCTATAATATGACTTTTACAGAGACACTATATAATTTTGATTCAGTTATTGCTTAGTGGATTTGCTTAGTGTATAGTGACTATTACTCTATTTAATATTTCTCTATTGTCCTGCAAAAATATTTTTAGAAAACAAAATAAAATTTAAGCACTAGTGCCCTACAAGTGCACTGAGGATGCATTTTCTCCTACACATTACCATAGAGATTGCCTTAATGAATTTGTTAACAATAAGGATCCTTATTCCTGTCTTCTATTTATACTTTATTCATAAATAGCTTATCCAGACAAACAGATTTAAATGCCAGTTATGCTTAATGATTCACATAATTACATCTCCATTCTAATCATTTAAATCACTTTTTGAATCTGGCATTTCAGTATCTGCACCACATCTCTACCAATATGTCAAATAAACCATTTAAAGTTGCATGGGATTGTAGTAAGTTTATTTTCCATTTTAGTAACAAAATATTTGAGTCTGGATTATTTGCAAAGAAAAGAGTATTTCTGTAGCTCAGAAATTTCATGGATAAAGGTCAAACAGCATGGTTCTGGCTTGCCCAGAGATGACCCTGACAGCCTCTCATCATATTGAAGAACATCATGGTAGAAACACGGGCCAAAAGAAGGGACTATAAGGTGACATAGGAAGCCAGACACAAGAGGGCAGAGAGAGGCCAGTCCTGTACTTTCAAGGCAAATGTATTTAACAGGTAGTCCTGGGGTCTGAGGTAAACAATATTTATCCCTTCTAAGGACAGCATCACTATCCTGACAACCTTGCACTAAGTGTTACTTCATAAACATTCACACACATTTTTAACAAGACACATGGAGAAGCAAGCTTCAAAATATGAACCCCTGGAGGATGCATGGAAACCATATATGCACCCTAACTATCACAAAGCAGAATTTTCAGGTCTCTATCAGTCTTTCCCTGCTGCCTTTTCCTTTTCAAGTATATTTTATTGTCATAGATTGTGTTACCATTTGAAGACTGATCATGTTTAAAGTGTTTTCTCTCCTTCTCTCATCTCCTTTATTTAGTTCATCAAGTCCTAAATCTTCATTTCTTCTTTGAACTTTCTAGCACAAGCTACTTGTTTCTATCTCAGGAATTACTTCCATTGACTCTTAACCACTTTTCCTGAGCTACTGTTTTTTTCTGTTTTTGTTTTTTTGGTTTTTTTCTGTAATGGAGATTGAACTCAGTTTCTTTTCAATGAGCTACATAGTTATATCCAAGTCCTCCTTTAAATAAAAAGGAAAAACTTTTTATGTTGAAAGAGGATCTTTATAAGCCACTGAGTTACCCAGGTAGGGCCTGAACTTAAAATTCTCATGCCGCACCTTCTGAGGGAAGAGTAGGTAGTTCTTATGTGATATTGCACACTTGTATGACTATATATATATATATATATAGATATATATACACTACATATTTTAAAATGCTGGTATAAATGACGTGCAATGTTTTTACTATAATGTAAGTATAAATGCTTGAGGAGATAGATATGTTTTACCTATTTTAAATGTTACTTTAACACATGCACATATTGAAAAATTACACACTGTACCATAAGCACATAGAATTTTTATATTTTAAATATCAGTTAAATTAATTTAACTAAAACATTAAAATATATAAAGTAACAATAAATATAATTTTAGGTATGAATAATGAAATCTAGTTATTAAATATTTTTGTTGTATAATTGATTCTCCTATGACTATTTGGAACTGTGTGAAAAGTTTTATCTTGGCAGCAAATTTGATGTACAAGCACAAGGATTATATACATTGTATTATATAAAAATTGTATTTCATCCTCCTCAAATTAATATATCTTGGCTCGTGAAGTCCTGTTTGCATGAAAACATCAGTTTTCTTACTGATTCTCACTGACTCTTCTCCACTCAAGGCTCAACCTTTTGTCAACAGTTTCTGTAAATTCTTTCTTCTGGTCTAATGCCCTCCCATAAAATACAGACACCATTCACAGTTTCATTACATTTTTATTGGTTTAGATCCTCCTCACATTCTGAAGATCTCATTCTCTTTAATCAGTTTGTCATAGTCCTTATTAAACAAAAAATATTTTCCTATCATCTTGCTAGCTAAGTCAATGCACTGCCTTACCAAAAATGTCTGTTGTCTTTGAACAAATTGTTCTGTGCACTGATTTCATAGGAATTAGAGAAAGGAAAAGTTCTTCCTCTTAATATTTTTGCAAAAAAAGCAATCATGTAGATAAATACCAAGCTACAAATGCTAGAACTTATTAAATCATATTTAAATTGATCTACGGAGCTGCTGGTAATGATGCATTTTAATCTGTAGAATTTAAAACTTTATCTTTTAGAAGAACTAACCCAGTCCAAATTGTCTGTCTGCTCTTATATTTGTACCATATTGCTCTTAAGAATCTTGGTTTGGTACAATTCCTAATTCACCAAAACTTCTTTATATAATTAAACACTAAATTAGTTTAAAATGAAGCAGTTTATATCTTTATGCAAAAACATGTCTGTCTTTGCAAAGGACTGTAAGCAGATTACAGTAAATCCTTTACTTTAAAAAAAAGAACCTCTAGAGCAAGGTTAGTTTCCAGGTAAGTGCAAAAGAACTACAAAATATCTCAGTAGCAAAATAATTTCCAGTTTTCTAGGATAGCGCTGAGTATAGCTTCTGGTTCTTACTCTACTTTGGGATGGTCTGCTGAACTTGTTTTAAATTGATTTTGAATACCAAATTGCATCTTAGACTCTGAGTCAAAATATACAGAAAAAATAGTTCTGAAGAAAAAGACATTGAATGCCAATTTGATCTTTCCTGCTTCATGACAACAACTGTTCACTGTCGACATATGCACCAAACATGAGCATGTGTACATAGCATGTTAAATGATATAAAAAAGTCCTAAACCTTATCCCAAGCCATTATGACACAGAGAACCTGGAGAGCTTCGATATTTTAATTTTGTTTTCCAAAAATGTTGGGCACAAATGAAAACTAATCCTTATTTTATATCCAATGAACTTTTATGTATGCTGGAAAATATGTACTTAACATTTTGTAAAAATAACACATCATTTTAACAAGCTTTATGACATGGTTGCTGGAAATTAGATACCTCAATGAATGTTAATTAATACACAGAATAAGGAGGAGGAAATGTATGTGTATTGGAATTTAAAGATTAATAGAAATAACATGGATTTGAAATTTGAAAATTTTTGTGAATAAATTCTACTTGACTTTCAAAAAGACAATATATTTGACTAAATTGAAGAGATTTTACTAATTATATACAAGGTCTATAGCAAAATTAATATTTTAACCATCTCTGAAATCAGAAATTATGAATGCTCATTTACTTCTTTTGTAGAAAATAGAAAGAATAGTTTCTGATCTAGTAACATTTCAAACACTTAGGCATTTGGTAAAAACTGTCAACTGCTTTTATTCCTATTGGTCTGGAGATTCCACAGGAATAGGAAATGAAAGATTCATCAATAACTATCAGACTTCTAGCATAATTTTACCAGTGACAATTTCCTTAAACAAAACAGGCTTAAATTCCTCTATCAAGAAATATAAACTTTTCTCTTTTAACTTTTCAATGTTAGTGCAGATATTTTTAATACATTTTTGCATTTCATAATGTTTACATTCCTTGGGTGGAATTGGTACCTATACATAGAACATCTTAATTCCTTTTTATCTTCCTCCTTTCCCTCTCCTCTATCTTCCCATTCTGAGAAAGCTCTATCTCCTTATTTCATATTATTTAACTTTAGTTTGCTCTTTATTTATACTTGGGGGCTTCTAATATAAGAGAAACTATGAGATATTTAACCTTGTGGGTTAAACTGTGGGTTCTGATTTATTTCAATTAACATTACGGTCTCAAGGTACATCCATTTTCCTACAAATGATTCAAGTTTTTTTTTTTTTTTTTTTTTTTTTTTTGTCTATGACAAAGCAGTACTCAATTGTGTGTAAATGTCACATTTTCTTTATGCACACATCTTTTGATGTATGTACATGTAGGCTGTGTCCATGATCTGGCTGTTAGGAATTGTGGTGTTATATGCATGTGTATGGATTTGTCACCATACTATGTGGTCTCTAACTGGGGAAAATACCTAGAAGTAAAATAGCTGGGTTAAATGGAATTTCCAGTTTTATTCTTTAGAAGAATGTCCATACTGACTTTCACAATGGTTGTACAGAATTACATTCCCACCAACAATGTGGAAGGGTTCCTTTCCCTGAAAGCTTGCCAGCATTAGTTATTATTTGAATTCTTGATTATTTCCATTCTTTCTAGAGTAAGATGAAATTTCAGTACTGTTTTAATTTTTATTTCTTTAATTTGCATTTCTCAGTGATTTTGAGCATTTATTCATGTGTTTATTGGTCATTTTTACCATTTCTGTGAAGTGTCTATTCATTTCACTTGCCTATTATTTGTTTAGGTTTTTTATTTTGGGAAGTCTAATTTTTCAAATTCTTCAAATTCTTTATATGTTCTAGATATATCTTCTGAGAAATAGCTCCCATTTCTCATTCTGTAGATTGTATTTTCACTTTGTTGGTTGTTTCTTTTGCTTTACAGATGCTTTTTAATATCTGAACTGTTTTCTATGCAACAGGGGCTCTGTTCAGAAAGTCTTTGCAGGTACCTATGATTTCCAGAGTTCACACATTTTTATCTTCCAGTAGGTTAAGTATTTCTGTTTTACCAGTTAGTTCCATTTTTGGTTAGGTGCTATTAAAAATGACTTTTATTTAGACAATGTCTGAGGAAAAAGTCTTCCTATTTTATCATTAAACTAAAGTATCTCCTTTTAACACTTGTTAATACCTCTATGAGTTTTATGAGCAGGAAATAATAATTGAATAATTGAAAACTACACTAAATAGTTTAATCTACTTGTTTTAACACTTCTGATCTTGTTTCAAAAAATATGAAACACAAAGAGATAGAAAGAACCAGTGTATTGAACTAATTTTGCTCATACTTTTTTTAAAAAATTAAGTTCTTTAATTGGTGTGAGAAACTGAAAGTGTAAATAAGGGCTCATACTTTTAAAAGTTCAACATGCAAGTGATTTACAAGCAATTTGATAGCAATAACAACAAACTCAAAGATCCTAAATTAGTTTTATAACAACAATGAAAAATATAAAATGCTTTATATTTCTATAAACATTAAAAAGGTTAAATAGTTGTATAAATATTTGTGTTGTGCCTATATCATATTATTTTCTATCATAAGATTTCCCCCCTGAGAACCTATTCAGAACAATATAGTCAATTCCTCAGCACACTAACGCAGTTCTCTTCAGTCATAGATGCTTCAGAAAGAGGAAATGGATTACATAGTTTTAGACCGTTCCTCTGGGGTTCTTCACATCTAGCAAATCCATCTACTTGTTTTCCTTAGGGGTAGCTTTGAAAAATAATTCCTGAGCTCCCACTAAAATTGGCTCTCAGAGCATATCGGAGTACAAGTGCTCCTATCTTCTCTTCTGCTACTTGCTCTGGTAACTTCATTCTCACCACCGTCATCACACACGATGTAATCTTTGACAGTCGCTCTGAATTAGTAACCTTGCTCTGAGCATCAGGACCAGGGGTCTGGTGGACTTCCACCTGGACTACCGCAGTGGAAATGGAATTCTATTTTAGCTCAGGAATCACTGATTTACATCCCTTCTTCTCTTTATCTCTCCCCCTCCCCTTCTCTTCCCTTCCCTCTCCTCTGTTCTCCTTTCCTTTTTATCTCATTTCATTTCTTTTTTTCCCCATTAATTTTATTGGTACATTTTTGGTATACAATACAGTTACATTCATCATTGGGATCTTATACCTTTATATGATGTATCTTGGTTCTTATTTTTTCCCCATTTCCCTGCCCTCCCTTTACCTCCTCCACCATTCCCTATTTAGAAAGACATTGTTTCCATTTTTTTCCTTTTCTCATATTTTTTCTTTTCCCTTCTTTCTTTTCCCCTATCCTCCCACTTCAACTACTACTTTAGACCTTTTCTTCTTAAGATCCCATTTCATTTCATTTTGAAACAGTGTTGCTCTAAACTGACCAGAGAATCCTGCTACTTGGGATCCTCCTGATTCAGCTTCTCAAATAGTTTGGATTACAGACATGTACCCTTAAGATTGGTTCATTTTCTGCTTACTTCATAGATAATTTCTGTCTGTATCTCATATCTTTTAAGCAATGACATATGCCCTCTTATCACAGTAAATGAAATTGCTTACTATTCTGCAAGTACACCTCAATAGATATTTAGATGCATCTTTTGTAGTCGGCAATAGTTCCTATATTGAGTGCTGTGATGAATATTCATATATGTATGTATAAATATATATGTATATATATACAGACTACAGACATTTCTAAAATATATCTAGTAAATAAATTTCTAGTGGGAGAATTACTGAATCAAGTATTAAGAATTTTTGCTGTTATCATTCTTGGGTGCCCATATAAATAAAATCTAACTCACAACTCACTGCAAAGGATCAGACTTATTCATTTCTTCAAGACTGATTACAGAAGTTCTATATTTGAGAATTGCTTTAGTATTATTATAGTTATTGTGAATTAAGACAAAACTTCGTATATGAGTAAGCTAGAAAAACTTGTTGATCATTTCAAATTTTTCAAATTTTTATGTGATAAATAAAAGGATGGAAGTAAGTCAGGAGTCAGGAATCCATGTAAGTGGGTTACTGAAAATAAACAGAGCTTTCTTTGGTAAATATGTGTTCCCTATGGCACTGGCCTCTGGGAGTCTAGTGAATATGCCTTGTGAATGGGAAACATCCTAGTACAGTTCTTGGCACTAACAGAAAATCAAGCCATTTTGTCCATTTAATTGGAATCATTTTGATATTTCAAAACTTCACAGTCTCATGATATGCATGTTCATTATTTCATTTGACCATCCTTTTCTTCATTTCATAACTATTGGCATCAAGAATCCTAGAATTTCATTCTTATTTTCTGGTGATTTCACTGGTTGGTTAAGAATTGAAATTGTGTTGTTTTAAAAATAGTTTTTTTTGGCCAGGGTAGCTCAGTGGTGTTGCCATCTTCCCTGCCAGTGCAAGGACCCAAGTTCGATCCCCAGTACCAAAAAGAAAAAAAAAAATAGTTTTTTTTTCAGGTCCAAAGGGGAAGGGGAAGTGGAAGGTGTAGGGGAAAGGAAAGAAGGGAATGGAATTAATATGAGAAAATAAAAAACGGAAACAAAGTCTTTGTAAATAGAGGGGTGGAGAGGTTGAAGAGAGGTCAGGGAAATGGGGAAAAATAAGAATTGAGATATATTGTATAAAGGCACAAATCTCCAATGATGAATGCCATATTATATATCTGAAATGTACCAATAAAATTAATTTTTAAAAATAGTATTTTTTCTACATAAGTTATTCTCAAAACTACCATAAAACTATGTTTAAGTTCTTTAAAAGTTTAGATGACATTTTTTAAAAGTTTTTGAATTGTAACGCAGAAAAATATATGAATAAATCTTGAATCTTAGTAATGTGACATGCATCAGCTTTCTGTTTTAACTTTATGGAAATGTCACAAAACCAAACGTTATTTTTTACTTTACTTAAAGAGTATCGCCTCAATGTGCATCCATTTAGCTATAAATGTCTCTAGTTTCTCATTCTTTATGGTTGAATAGTACTCTATTTTACTTAAAAAAAAAAAAACACATTTTCTTTATCCAGTCTCCAGTTGATGGGCAATTGGGTTGTTTCCAAGTTTTACCTATCCTGAATTGTGCTGCTGTGAACATGGGTGCACATGTACCACTGTGGTATGATACTTTTAATTCTTTGGGGAAGATTCCCAGCAGGGAAATAGCTGGGTCAAGTAGGACTTCCAGTCCTAGTCTTTGAGGTATCTCTGTACTGATTTCCACAGTGGTTGCACCAGTCTAAACTCCCACCAGCTGTGGAGTAGTGTTCCTCTTTCCCCAAGGCCTCACCAGCATTTGTTATTGGTTAATTTCATGATGGCAGCCATTCTTTCTGGGGTGAAGTGGAATCTCACTGTTGCCTTCATTTGCATATCTCAAATGGCCACTGATATTGAACATTTTCTCATATGTTTATTTGCTATTTTTACTTTTTTGTTTGAGAAATGTTTGTACATTTCACACATGTAGATACCGAATAGTTTCTCTAGTGTGAGAAACTGAAAGTGTAAATAAGGACTAAAAGGTATAATAGATAATGTGAAATAGGAAAAAAAGGTGCAAAGGGGAAGGGGAAGGGGGAGGAGGAGGGGAAAAGAAAGAAGGGAATGGAATTAAAATGAGAAAAAGAAAAAATGGAAACAAAATCTTTGTAGATAGGGAGAGGTGGAGGGGCTGAAAGGAGGGCAGCAGAATGGGGAAAGAAATAAGGACCAAAATGGATCATGTAAAGATGCAAATTTCCAATGATGAATGTTATTATACCTTGTATACCTTAAATGTACCAATATAATTAAAAAAACAACTGTTACTCATTTTTCTTCATGCATATATATTATAGCTTTTCATCTTAAAGTTCTTTCTGATCCACTATTTCTTTTCAAGTAGCTATTCAAAAAATGACCAGGAGTCATGGTATTTTAACCAAGAAATAACTTCAATAGTTTTTAATCACAGTTTTGTAATATATTACTTAACCAAATATATATAAATATACATGTAAAAGCTACCTTTCTCTCTGTCTCTGTCTCTGTCTCTGTCTCTGTCTCTCTCTCTCTCTCTCTCTCTCTCTCTCTCTATATATATATATATATATATATGTATGTTCATAGAAACAACATAGGCTATTTTATGTACTGTATAGATTTTTTTCAAATAGAATATTGCTTTGATTTTCATAACCAAGCTGCTTTATTCAAGTTACATTATATTTGCCAGGCTTATTAAACTAAAATGATCATAGAAAATAACAAAATAATTGCAATAGCCCCCAAATAAGCAAGAAAAATAATTTAATACCCTCTGAAAATATACATTAATAATCTGTCTTCACTGTATTTTTTGTTCATATATTCATAGCTTAGATCTTACTTATTTGGTAAAAAGAACAGATTTTGCAGTATTGACCTTGTCTTGTGTACACCTGTATAAATGTAAATAAGGTGATATTTTTCTCATAAACCTTGCAAGTCCTACAGTGATTCAAATCTCTAGTGTAAATATAATAGCAATGTTCCTGGGAAGTTCACATATAATTCAACTTGAATGCCAACATAAACTTTCATTTCCTCTAAATTTTCTGATCCATAGAGGGGCAAAGAATGTTAGCAGTAAAAATGTTAGAAATGTTCCTAACATAGAAGAGCCCATTCTTATCACAATTCACACATTTCAGCTACCTTTTATCCTATGAACTTCCTTTTGACATAAAAGCAAACTCTAGTTCTATTCAGCTTTATGGAAATCTAAAATGGGAGCCTCTATTTCTATCCTTGACCAGAACACCAGTAAAGAGAATGTATACTGTGTAATTCCAGTATTATTCACCATGAAAATCATCAAGATGAGGCACATATTACTGGTAGTAAAATGACATGAGAGAAAATTAGGATTCACTCATTGGTCACAATATATCTCACAGAATACAAACAAAGGTTATAGCCTTGAACACATCATTTTCCAGAGGCAATTTTTACACTCTGGAGAATACTAAATATAGCAATGTATTTTCACTTTATTTAATTTCAACTTTAGAGAAATACATTTTTAGCATGATCAGCTGTAAATAATAATAACCATAGTGTTCTCAATGCATCAAACTCACTAAATAGAGAACCTACATTAAAAGGATTTTAGACTGAATCATTATCAATGCAACACATTATTTGAAAATGTGTCTATACCCAACTACATGAATAAAATGTACTTTTTGGTAGTAAGATTCACTTTATAATCTTTAATCATGAAATTTAATTTTTTCACCATGAAATTTGTTCTTATTGCTCTAACAACTGTGTGTACGTAGACATATGCCCGGATTGTGCTAAGGATCTTGGAAATGACAGGAAATTAAATTATTTTTCTTTTACAATATGCACAAATGTACACTCACACACTCACAGAAATATGTGAAAAAAACATAAAATCACTTTTAAAAAAACTGTACTACTCAACTTTCCTGTTGCTTGGGCAAAATGCCTGACCCCTAAAATTTAAAGACTGAAAGGTTTAATTTGACTCATGGTTTCAGAACTTTCAGCCCATGATTTTCTGACTCCAAAGAGGAAACACGATGGTAGAAGGGCATGGCAGAACAAAGGTGCTCAATTTATGGAGGCCTGGAAGCAGAGAAGGGAAACAGATTCAGCGAAAAAAGGGTCAAGAATCAGATAAATACTCCAAGGTCACAACTGTACACCCTACCCAGGCACAGCAGAAGTGTGTTTTAGTCCACTAGCTGGCTCCCAAGCCTATGAAGTTGACTAGATAACTGTGAAATTCCATCCCTTGTCAATCTGACCCTAAAGCACATTACCTTAAACCATAATTAATGCCTAAAGTAAATACATAATTCTTGGTTACACTGGTCCCACCACAGAGAAGGTGAGCAGCACAGGCACCAGAAACACCATCCTTCCCCATTGAAATGAGAGGACATGTAAATCAGTTTCAAAACCAGACTACCAGATAACCTTCAGAAACGCCACAGGGAAATGAGATGGAACACTAATTCTCAACAAACTGGACTCCCTGAACTAGCAACGAAACAGGATCTGGAAAAAATGAAATCAGAAATAATTTCTCACATAACAGCACAGATTGTGCCCATAGTGGAAGACATGATTAGTAAATCTACAGAAGACACAGATAAAAAAATAGAGGATCTGAGGAATGTGATGGAATCCCAACATAGGAAACAAACGGAATCTATAAAACAGATGCAAACAGATTTCCAGGAGATTAAAAACTCATCTGAAAGCATACACAGCAGAATGAGCCAATGTGAGGACAGACTGTCAGACACAGAAGATGAGATTGCAATTAGTGACCAGGAAAAGAAAAATTGCTTCAAAATTGTAAGGAACCATGAGAAATCAATCCACCAGCTGCTAGATGATGCAAAGAAGAATAACATAAGACTGATTGGAGTCAATGAAGGAACAGGAGAGAGTGCAGATGACATGAAAAAAAAAAAAAAAAACTGTTCGCAGAAGTAATGGTAGAACACTTCTCCAGCAGGGGGAAAGAACTTGATATACAGATAAGTGAGGCATATAGGATTCCAACTAGCCTAGATCAAAAATAATCTACACATAGGCATATAATTGTTAAGATTCCAGAAATCCAGCAAAAGAACAAAGTTTTACAAGCAGTTAGAGAAAAGAAACAAATCACATAGAAAGGAAAGCCCATAAGAATCACAGCAAACTTCTCAATGCAAACCCTCAAGGCAATAAGAGCTTGGAATGATCTATTTCAAGCCCTAAAGGAAAACAGCCTCCAACCCAGATTGATGAAACCTGCAAAACTATCTTTCAAAATTGATGGAGAAATAAGATACTTTCATGACAAAGAGCACCTTAGGAACTTCATGAATAATAAACCAGCATTCCAAAAAATTTTAGACAATATCCTAGGAAAAGACAACGAGGATCACAACACCAGGAAGCACAGCAGAATGAACTCATCAGGCGCTACAAGATATTAAATGTAAAGGGAGAGGATCCAACAAAAAGAAAAAGTCATGACAATGATAAGTCAATAGGTATCAGTTATAACCATCAATGTTAATGTTCTCAATTCATCAATCAAAAGAAATAGACTGGCAGAATGGGTCAAGAAGCAAAATCCAACAATATTCTGCATACAAAAAACACACTTAACTCAAAAGAAACTCATAGACCGAAAATTAAAGGGTGGGAAACAATACTCCATGTGAAGGGAACCCACAAAAAAGCAGGAGTAGCTATCTTCTTTGAAGATCAAGTAGATTTCAAACCAACACTGATTAAGAGACAAGGAAGGACACTACATCCTTGCAAAGGGAACAATCCAAGGGGAAGAGATGACAATCATAACTATCTATGCACTAAACACTAGTGCACCCAACTATATAAAACAAATACTAACAGACAAGAAAAGTTATATATACACTAATACAATAGTCGTGGGAGACCTCAGTACCCCATTGTCATACTCACTCATAGAACATGTTTAAATAAGTGCAAAGGAATTGAAGTTATCCCTTGTATATTAGCAGACCATAGTGCAATGAAATTGGAGATTAATAGTAAAATAAACCGCAAGAGTTTCATAAATAATTGGAAATTGAACAACATACTTCTGAATAAACAATGAGTCACAGAGGAAATTAGAGAAGAAATCGGACAGTTCCTTCAATTAAATGACAATGACAATAAAACAGATTGTAATCTATGGGACACAATGAAAGCAGTCTTAGGAGGGAAATTCATAGCAGTGAATACTCATATTAGGAAAACAGAGTGAGCTCAATTAAACAAACTGATGCTGAACCTCAAGCTTCTAGAAAAAGTAGAGCAGGACAAACCCAAAGGTTATACAAGGGAGAAAATTATAAAGATCATAGCAGAAATCATTTCAATGGAAACTAAGAGAATGATACAAAAAAATAACAAAGCCAAGAGGTGGTTCTTCGAAAGAATAAACAAAACTGACAAAACCGTTAGCAAACCTAAAAAAGGAAGAAAAGGCCCAAATCTATGCAATTAGGCATGAAAAGAGAGAAATTATAATGAACCCAGCAGAAATCCAGAGGATCATCAATAACTACTTCAAGAACCCATGAAGATGGAAAACACAGAAGAATTGGACAGATTCCCAGACACGTGTGAATGACCAAAGTTGAATGAAGAAGATCTAAAAATTCTAAACAATTCAATATCAATCAATGAAATTGAAAAAGTAATTAAAGACTTACCAACTAAGAAAAGCCCAGGTCCTGATGACTTCACTGCTTAATTTTAGGAGACATTTACAGAGGAACTACTGCCACTACTGTTTAAATTCTTCAATGAAATTGAAAGGGAAGCAATACTCCAGAATTCATTCCTGGGAGCAAACATCACCTTGATCCCCAAAGCAAAGAAAGACCCAACCAGAAAAGAAAACTATAAGCCAATCTCACTGATGAACATAGGTGCAAAAATCCTTAATAAGATACTGGCAAATAGAATGCAGAAGATCATCAAGAAGTTCATACACCCTGACCAAGTAGGATTAATCCCAGGGATGCAGGGATGGTTCAACATAAGCAAATCAATCAATGTAATACACTATATCAATACAGCCAAGGACAAAAACCATATTATCATCTCAATAGATGCAGAAAAAGCATTTGACAAATCTAACACGCATTTATGATAAAAATCCTACAAAAAATTGGAATAGACAGTTTATACCTCAATCTGATAAAAGCTATCTACGAAAAACCAACAGTCAATATCACACTAAATGTTTAAAAACTGAAATCCTTCACACTAAAATCAGGAACAAGACAAGTATCTCAACTATCACTACTCCTGTTCAATATAGTTTTGGAAACATTAGAAACAGCAATTAGACAAAGAAAGAAATAAAAGGAATAAAGATAAAAAATGAAGAAGTCAAATTGTCATTATTTGCAGATGACATGATACTCTATATAGAAGACCCCAAGAACTCCACCAAAAGTCTTCTAGACTTACTAACCAAATTCAGGAGAGTAGCTGGATAAAGGTCAACACACAAAAATCAATAGCATTCCTCTACACGATCAATAGACTCATTAAGACAGAAATCAGGCAAACAATTCCTTTCACAATAGCATCCAAGAAACTGAAATACCTAGGAATCAATATAACAAAAGATATCAAAGACCTCTTCTTTGAAAACTATAGCACTCTGTAAAGAGTGAAGATGTTATCAGAAAATGGAAAGACATCTCCTGTTCCTGGGTAGGAGGGATCAACATAGTGAAAATGTCCATACTTCCAAAACTGCTATATAAATTCAATGCAATCCCAATTGAAATCCCAGCACCATATTTCATGGATCTTGAGAAAACAATCTGAAAATTCATTTGGAACAAGAGACCTAGAATAGCAAAAGCAATTCTAGCTAACAGAGACAAGGTAAGCGGTATCAAAACCCCTAACTTGAAACTGTACTACAAAGCTACTGTGATAGAAACAGCATGGTACTGGCAAAAAAAGAGACCTGAGGACCAGTGGAACAGATTAGAAGATGCAGAAACAACTCCAGACACACTCAGCCATCTCATCTTTGATAAAGGAGCCAAACACCCTCACTGGAGGAATGATAGCCTCTTTAATAAATGGTGCTGAAAAAATTGGATTTCAAGTTGTGAAAGTTTAAAACTAGACATATATCTCTTACCATGCACTAAACTAAAATTGAAAAGGATTAAAAATCTAAATATTAAAATAGAAACCTTGAATCGGCTGGAAGAGAGGTTAGGTAGAGCTATTGAAGACATCGGTGTAGGAAAAGACCTTATGAACAAAGCCTCAGGTGCCTGTGAACTAGCACAAACAATCAACAAATGGAATCTCTTCTTAATAAAAAGCTTCTGGGCCGGAGATTTAGCTCAGTTGTTCTGCCGCCTGCCTCGCAAGTGGAAGGATCCGAGTTCGATCCTCAGTACCAAAAAAAAAAAAAAAAAAAAAAAATCTGCACAGCAAGAGAAACCATCAGCAGTGTGAAGAGACAACCCACAATGTGGGAAAAAATCTTCACCTGCTGTTCCTCAGACAAAGGTCTGCTATCTAGAATTTACAAAGAACTTAAACAAGTCATACCCCCAAAATTAAAGACTGAATCCAAAAATGAGTATCTGAAATGAACAGACATTTCTCAGACAAAGAAGTAGAAATAGAAAATAAACATATGAAAAAATGTCCATCATCACTGGTCATTGGAGAGATGCAAATGAAAACAACCCTGTGATTCCATCTCACTCCAGAAAGAATGGCTGCTATCATGAAATCTACCAATATCAAATGCTGGTGGGGCTGTAGGGAAAGAGGGACCCTGCTCCATTGCTGGTGGGAGTGTAGACTGGTGTAACCACTGTGGAAATCAGTATGGAGATACCTCAAAGAACTAGGACTGGAAGTCCCATTTGACCCCGCTATTCCACTGCTGGGGATCTTCCCCAAAGAATTAAAAGAATCATACCACAGTGATATATGTGTGCCCGTGTTCATAGCGGCACAGTTTGTAATGGCTAAAGCTTGGAAGCAGCCCAAGTGCCCATCAACTGGAGACTGGATAAAGAAAAATTCTTTTTATAAAATGGAATACTACTCAGGCATAAAAAATGAGAATTTAGAGACATTTATAGCTAAATTGATGCACATTGAGGTGATACTCTTAAGTGAAATAAATAGGACACACATGTGTAAATACCGAATATGCAAAGTGTAAATAAGGACTAAACTGAAAGTGTAAGTAACGACTAAAAGTTATAACAGATAATGTGAAATAGGAATAAAAGGGGCAAAGGGGAGGAGGAATTGGAAGGGGAAGCTGGAAGGAAAGAAAGGAATGGAATTAATATGGAAAATGAAAAAAATAGAAACAAAGCCTTTGTAAATAGGGAGGGGAGGAGGGGTTAAAGGGAGGACAGGGGAAGGGAGAAAAAGAAGAACTAAGAGAGATTACGTAATGGTGCAAATTTCCAATTATGAATGTAATTATATTTTATACCAAAAAAAAATTCCTCCCAGCATGATATAACCATCCATTACATGGTGAAAAACACCTCATCCTTTTGCCCAAGTCTCTAAAGTTCTTGCAATGTTCCTAAGTTCAATTCTAAATTTTCTGTTGAATCTCAAGAGAATTTCTGAGATGTGAAGTCCTGTAAAAGTAAAAACCAAGTTACATATTTCCAGGGTATAATGACACCAGTTAATATTCCTATTACAAAGAAAGTAAGAAGGAGGTAGAAAAATTGAGATCAAAACAAGACTGAAAGCAGGCAGAGCAAACATTAAGTACTGTAGCTCTGTGTAGGTATTCAGGGTATATGGAGTTAAGATATGTGTTCCAAAGGCCTTGTGAATCCCCACCCTCATGGACTTGTTCTTGAACTCAGTCTGCTGCAAATTAAGACTTGGGTAAAATGTAGACAGCTTTTTGCCAGAAAGTAATATGCATGGTCTCTAGTTCAGTTACCATAGAGTTCTCATTCCCCTGTGAAATTTCCTGAGCTTGATCTTTACCATCAGAATTTCTATTATTATTTTGACCTTTTGAGCTCAGACCAAGATGTCCTATCAAGCTCTGCTTACCACATTAAAAGGCTTCTCTAAACTTCATCTTCAAACCTTTCCAAACTCCTCCTTCAAATCAGTTCAAAGCCTTCTATATCAGCTTGTTAACTTTGCAGTCTCTGGAACACAATATTCAACAGTCACAGCTTAATGGAAAAGAACTTTAATCAGGCTCGTAGTTTCAGTCGTTTCAGTCCTGATTCAGCGATCTCCAAAGGAGAAACAACATGACAGAAAGATGTGGCAGTCCACTGCTGCTCACCTCAGGGAGGCTATGAAGCAGAGGAGGAATCACTGCTGCAGAGAAAGAGGCCAAGAACCAGATATAAGCCCAAGGTTCCACTTCTGTTACCCACTCAGACACACCAAGAAGTGTGTCTGACTAATCCACTAGGCAGCTCCCAAGCCAATCAAATTGGCAGTTAAGCTCAAATGGCACAAACGCATAATGAGAGAGTCCAGAGAAAACAATCTCTGATTGCAGGTTGGAAAAAGCCTCCCAAAGAGTAACATCAAGAGCTGGAGTTCTACATCAATGTTCGATCTCTCCGATAACAAGTGTAAAAGCTCTCACTGGGTTGAATTCCCAGGGCACCTCCTTCAAAAAAAGAGAAAAATCATATGGGAATCTTTTAAATATGAAAACAATTTAATGTTCGTAGAATAAAATGAAAGGTATGAATAAACTGACAGTAGAGAGGTTAAGTGGTAAATTAAGTATGAGTTAGTAAGCTGGGAATAAAAGTGATTGTTCTTCTTATAAGAGCTTTAAAAGAATGGCAACTCGATCATAATCAAGCAATTTCCCATTAGAAGTGTTTGAACAGGGTAACATTGCAATGCATAGTTTACATAAAAGTACTCTAATAAAATATGTATAGAGCTAATTAGAAAGAAGTAAAGAAAATTCAGATGTAGTAGGTCCAGCTAGGAATCTAAAACTGTCAAATGACTGCTTACAACAGCATTTTTTGTGGAACCCTAAGTCTAACTTTAGAAAATAAATCAGTAGAACGAGATCAGCCCCTGAAGAAGGAAAACCTGTGTACATGTGTCATGTGGAGTGCTGTTTTCCTGCTTTCATATAATCTCTCCACCAGATGAATTGTTTTAGTGCTGGCATTGAACCTAGGCTTCACACAGGGCAGGCAAGCACTCTAACGTTGAGCTACACCCTCAGCCCAATGCTGGATGCTTTGAGGCAAAATATTCTAACAAATCTTATCTCATAATATATGGGTAAACACTGAAAATGTCTGATAGTTCTGCACTTTATTTGCAGTTTGGGGATAAGAGGGAAAAAACTGGAACATGAGAATAAAGAGTCTTATGATTGTTAACTGGAACAGCTTAATAGTAAACTCTAATTTTTATCCAAATTTGAAACGATACCTTACCAGTGGGTATCAGTTGGGTTTTAAAATTGATTATTGAGTGTGGAAGGGCTTTAGATTGATTATTGCATGTTCTGTCTATATTAGATCTATATTATGATTCTTTTCAGTGGTTTAAAAATAGAAAACCTAAACTACAACTTTTTTGATTGGCCTCTGGAAGTTTCTGCTTGACATCCATTGCAAAACTGTCTCATTTTATTTTGTGCATCAGTCTAGAAGCTCATCTTTTATACCTACTTTATATTATAATCTTTGATGAGAAACATTCCTTGAAGATTAGCTATGAAAGCCATGTGAGCTACACAATTGAAATTTATGACAAATGCAATTATAGAATATTATCCATTCATTTTAAACTTCTCCAACCTTTTAAAATGATTCCAGATAGAAGAAATTACACTGATTTGAGTTTATTTTACTGTTCTAATGTATTTTAGATAGCATGTGTTAATGAGTATTTCTTTTAATCCATTTTTAAATTTTGTTTTGCTATCTCATTTTCTGTTTTAATATGAAGAAGAAATTTAAAGATCCAAAAGACCATACATACATATATATATATATATTGGTACTGGGTATCAAACTCGGGTCCTTGAGCTTGTGAGGGAGGTGGCGTGGAACCACTGAGCTAAATCCCTACCCTCTCTTTTTTATATTGTAAAATGCATTGGAACACAACTAAACAACACAAATGTTTATTTTTTAAATAACTTAGTTCTACATATCTTAGCAAAATACTTTAAAACTTAAATTTTTCTTTTCTGGTGTATTTTGTTAAGATCATGTATAGGTGTTACGAAAAGGCCATCTTAGCGAACAAAATGATGTTTTTGTACTTATTAAGATAAAAATGATATGTCCTCCTCTGCCCCACTTCAAAGTTCTAGTGAAATAGTTTAATGTGTTTGAAATGTTCCCTGTAAAATGAAATCTGTAAAAACAGAGGAATAAAACAGACTCCATGAAATACCAGTAATTGGTGAACTGAACTGAAAATTGAACAAAAGTACACCCAATATTAGCGACCCATCTGACAATTTTAAATTAGGTCAACTATATTTATCAAAAATCTGTGAGATTTTAAATTAGATTAATAATTAATCTTTAGGTAAATTTTCAGTCTTCCAATTTCTAAGCATATTTCATTTTCCCTTTTACTGTCTTCTATATGAATTCTAGCATGTGTAGTCCATCCTGAATTCTTGAGAGTTCCAGTTTGTTCATATTCTCACCTTGCATTGGATTTCTATCTTTTTACTCATAGTCTTTCTGGTGTTTGAGTGGTTTAAATGAGTGGTTTCTTAATGAGTTAACCATATTCTTACTGATCCTTCAATTTCATGTTTTGTCAAATATCTATTCATCCTTTTAATTCATTTATGCAAAATCTCTTTATCTTTTTCTAATTGATTCAGAGTTCTACATGCATAAAATATTTTGTCATGTCTAACGCATTACCTGCGTTAGAATTGTTTTCTTCTCATCAGACATTTTATCTATTTATATTCCTAAATCAATGATTGAAAGTCAATATTCTAAGAATAAAAAATTTCATATGATCATAATATTATTTTGAAAAAAATAAAGATTTTTATCAGTATTATAGACAGCTAGGTTAGGTAGAAATATTACAGGCAGTGGGACAGGGCTAGACCCTTGAGGAAGTCAGTGCAGAAGGTGAGAACATATCACAACTGTGGCTGGAGGCCATCTGTCGAAGGCTAGTCCTCAAGATAAAGTTGGAATGACCAGGGCTACATGCCAGCTCAAGGGATAAGCCACACATGGAAGATAGTACTATAATTGGTGTCACCTGGCCCAATAACATCTAGCTAGACATCAGTCAAACAGTGAATGCCCATGACCTCCAGCTTCATCCCTTCCTAGTAAGGTCTTTATTCTTTCCATATACACTTGCTGTGTGACCTGCCTCCCCACTGGATCAATTTTACTTAAGTTGCTATACTTGTGATTTTATTAATTGACCATAGTTTTGACCAATGTTGTACCCACATCACGATTTCGTACCCATCTCTTGATTTGACTTTAAAAAACTTCCCCTGTGAAGTGAGGTCCATGGCAGAACACTTGTGAGTCCTCTCTTGTCTCTCAGGAGCTGTCTCGATAAAATTTTCCTACTCTTAACCTCTATTGTTCCTTAAAATTCATTCTACAATTTTGAGGAACATGAACTCTGCATATCTGACATCTAGCAAGTTGAGAGTTATACTATTTTCCCAATATCATCAGTATAATTACATTTAACATTAAAATAGTACATTTTCAAATATGCCAGCTGTTCCTGTAACATCATTATATTATTTCCCTACCCGTACCCAGTACTGAATCCAGGATTACATATTTTCTGAAATAGGCATGTCACAAGGAGAAGTTGACAAGTGAATAATAAAATTGTTTTAAAAATACAAAAGATCTTCAGAGTCACAGTGATATAGAGAAATTGGGCAATAGTTGGGAGGAGGATTCACATGACCAGACTGAAAAATGAAACCTAATGTTTATATAAGACAGCTTTATATTGACACCAAATGTCAATAAAAGGAGCTAGATCACACATGAAAGATATATCAATTAAGAAGATACCAAGAAAAATGAAAAAGAAAAAATAAATGGAAAAGATGCCCCATTGAGATTTCATATAGAAACAATCTTGGAAAAATAATCCTGAAAGAATTTATATTGTTCTTCACCTTAAAAGTAGCTGGTAAGTTCATTCAGATGGCTTGCATATCTAAATATAATAGATAAAACAATGCAAACTTTCACAAGAAAGAAAAAAGAGGTTTCCTTAATAGAAAACAAGTATTTCTTTTTTTATTAAGTTTATTTATTGGTACATTTTAGGTTTACAATATAGTTACAATCATTATTGGGATCTTGTACCTTTAACGATTATTTCTTAAATAGGACATTGTTTTTGATTGCATGTTTATATACTCCCTAAAATTCATATGCTCAAATACAATCCTCAGTGCGAAGGCATTTGGAGGTAAGACTTTGGGACATCATTATACCATGAGGGGTGAGGTCTCATAAATAGGACTAGCATCCTTATAAACGAGATCTCAAAATCGCACTTATGTTTTTGTACTCTGTGAGGACACAGGATGAGGGTGACCATCTATAAATCAGGAATCAACAGCACACCACAAACTGAATCTACTGGCACATTAAGTTTATAAGTCTCGATTTTCTCAGGTATAAAAACATAGATTTCTGGGCCAGGGGTTTAGCTCAGTGGTTTCACGGTCTGCTGCGCAAGCAGAAGAGCCTGAGTTTGATCCCCAGTATCAAAAAAAAAAAAAAAAAAAGGAAAAAAAACCCAAAACAACAACATAGATTTCTCTCATTTGCTAATCAGAGTATATAATATTTTATAAGGCAGCTGAAATGGACTGACACTTACATAAATATATAAATATATAAATATATAAAAGTAGAGATTGGTAAACTGAAATTAAAGGATCTTATGAAGCCATTAAATAAGTAAACAAAAATGGAGAGAAAATACTTTAAATATCTAGATTGAATTATTGTGTCACCTATATATCACGAAATTTAAAGTTGAAACAAAGTCAGATAACCTAATAAAAATGTGAATGAAAGTTATGCAAGCAATTAAATATTAAAATATCCAAATTGTAAAAACAAATGAAAATGTCTTAATTTTCATTTGTTTATTTATTTTTTTGACACCAGGGATCAAACTCGGGACCTTGAGCCTGCGAAGCAGGTGCTGGATCCACTGAGCTAAATCCCCAACCCTGAAAATGTCTTAATTTTTAAGTGATTCAAATCAAAACTACAAAAAGGCAGTACTCATACCACCAAAAATGGTTATGACTTTAAAAATATATAATACTAATTAAATAATCATTGGTAAGGAGGTAGAGTAATCGGATCTCTCACAAATCACTTTTGGAAATGCAGATAGAGTACATCAATCATTTACCGTTAGTAAAATAGCTATTTGTTGTTGGTCCCTACAATGAAATACTGCAAAACCATTTAAAATATAACAAAGTCTATACACAGTGCTGTGGATTAATTTTAATCTCCATAGTATTGAATAATAGAAGCCAGATATGCTTTTTACCTCCATGAAAATGAAATTTTCATACTGGCAATCTAGCATAAGGAATAGAGTTGACCAAGTGGTTACACAAAAAGTATTGTTTACAAAGAAACAAATAGAAGAGAATCTGCATGAGTATTAAATTTCTGAATGATGTATTCAGATTTTTGTCATGTTAATATAAGTACTTACAAACATAAAATTTCATTGTGCTACATGATTCACAAATTTATATATTAATGCATTGATATATATCTTTAAACAATCTCAGCAAGACACATATACATATACATACATATATTCATTAAAACAAATAGCCATGGATCCAGAATTATTTACACTTATAGTGTTATTTGTAATGAGGTTATGAATACTTTATTTTCTTTCTTTTTCTGAGTAGGAAAAATTTACTGAGAGAAAGAAATCTTCCATCTAGGAGAGACAGAAGGGGCACCGGAAAGTGGGTTGTCCACTCACCCCACTTTTCCAAGATGTTTTATATAGCAAAGCCATGTGGTGAGGCAGGTCCGTTATTTTCTACTTGACACAATATCACCTCAAGTAACTGTTTTCAAAATCACCTTGAAACATCAAATATGTTCATACTTTAAGCCTAGGTACACAAAGCAGAGCACAATTTATATAGTTACACATTTTATGAAAGAAAAGGCTAGAAGCGATAATCTATCTCATCATAGTCATAGTTATCAATGACTTATGGGATTATGTTTTGCATACTTTCTCCTTTACAAATTTTTTTACTATCTTATCTTTGCACTATCAGAGTACCTTCAATTTCTCCTTGAATGATTAGAGAGAAATTATGTATGTTTTCCTACAAAGGAGATTTTTACTATTGGTCATCTAATTTTTAAAAAAATTATTCAACATCTTTTAATTTTAGTTTTAGCTCTATCTCTAACTTTATATTTTCCATCACTGAGTTAGACTCATAACTTCAAGACAGCAGCAAAGATACAGTGATAAAGGGTGAACAACCCAAAGCTACCAGAGTAAATAGGAGAGAAAAAGTTCTGAAAGTTATATGTAATACCAATTTCCTGGCATTTCTAAGTTATTTTAAAATAAATTGTGTGTATGCCTTGTCTGGACATCTTTCAATCTCGCTAAACCTTTTAGTAAATGATGAATAGAGAATGTCTATAAAATTAATTGTAAGGTGTTACAAGTGCTTATTATCAAAAAATTAAATTGCGTTGTTTTGAATTTAAGGGTGCTGTAATGCCATGTAGTTTCAGTGCATTTTCTTATTTGACCATTTCCCAAATTATTTGTCCATAAATCATGACCAGATAAGGCACTCTGTACAGTTGAGTTATATTCTTTTGAGAAAGCACTTCTCCTTACCTCCAGTAATGTTGATCTTTATTTTGGAGATGTTCAAAATCTTTAACTTTTAATGTAACCTTCCAATTAATCACTAGCAAAACAAGTTGTTCTTATATAAATAAGAAGAAAAACATAAGAAATGTCCAGTACTGTAGTGAAACTATTATTCCTGATGTATCAATTTCACTAGATTAAGAAATGTCTAGTAGACTAATAAAATACCCTCCTGGGTGTGTCTTAGTGGGTCAGGGAAGTGTGGCTTGAACACTAAATAGTCTCTAGCCCATTTTCCTTTGGTGATGTTCTCCTGCTCTGGTTTTCAGCCAGCAGGAACTAAGATGCTTTGCTCTGCCACATCCTTATTATGTTTCTCTTTTAGACCCAGAAATCAGGACTGAATTCTCTAAGATTGTGAGCTGAATTAAACTTTTCCTTCTCTAAACTGTAGGTTTCAGGTATTTTGCATCAGTGACAGAAAAGCAGACTAATACATCTAATTTGTATACTTATGACATAGACATTGAAGGCTCAGAAATTACTTCAGAAGTGCCATGGTAATGGATTTAAAGGAAATTTCAGTAATTATTCTTTTATAGTTGTAGTATTTCACTTTATTCTTCCTGGTGTTACCTGATATCTATCATGTAGAACAATTTCAACCTTCCTTTGTTTATGCTAGCTTTGAAATATGGTAGGTACATTCATTTATGTAAAAAATACACTTGTTAATTTTATGACAAATGGAAATATGCTTTTGTTACATATTTATATTACAGCAGATATTTTGTTACATATATTTTGCTTAATAAAAATGTAAAATCAATTTTGTTTAATTGTTATTTGATTAAGGCATGTTTAAACAAGATATTGTAATTCAAGGGAAAGAAAAATAGATGTCCAGAACAAAGAGCATCATAAAGGAAGAAAGTGAAAGAAGGGACTATGGTAACATTTGCTAGCTTTAGTAAGAGAGTAATGGGAGTTACTGAATGATTCCTATTGGAGGCATGATAGGATGCAATTAGTATTCTGAAAGATCATTCTGATCACAATGTATGAGAATGTCAAATAACTCTATATGAAATTCACATACACTTTTCTTCATTCAAATATAAAATTACATGTGGAGCCCCACACTTGAATATTTTCTATTAAAATTCTAACTTAGAAAAATCACATTATTTCCTTTATCCTATTTCTGTAGGTCAATATTGGTAATCCAAAACAGAAAAACATTCTTAATGAGTCCTACCATAATTAGTGCTGCCTGAAAGTAGTTAATAAATTGTACAGTTTTGGCCTCCTATTGCTCTTTTTTTGCCAATATAGTATGTCTACAAGGCTTTGTCAATGAAAACATAGATCAAAACAAAATCCAAAAAATTTAGAAAATTCGAGCAAACACTGTAAGTTTAAGCAACAACTAGAATGGAGTTCTTTTCCACTATATTTAAGATGTACTAGTATGCTGATCCACAATGAAAATCAAAAGGTATCTAGATTCTAATAGAAAAATAGTAGCAAAGTGGTAAAGTTGGTGAGTGATTGACCTTTTTATGGATATCCTTATAATCACTGATCTTTTGCTCATATTCATTCTGAAATGTATTTATGAACAAATGAGAAAGGACCAGGTATAACACTGGGGCATTAACTGTGTACAATTCAGTCTCTCTTGGTGCTAGAAATGTCACTGAGTTTTCTTCGTTATTATTCCAGTGATAATTGAAATCGTTTAAAAATTTTTGCGACATGTGTTCCATGTTTGATTTTTCATATTTTCTTTTTTTATCACACAGGTGGACATATTTAAGTAGTCAACACAATCAGACACAAAGAGGACCTAAATTCTGAATTTGATGGGAAAGACTTTATAAATAAACAACATAAATATAATAAATAATTCATAGGGTGTACTAAAACGATAGATGAGTATATGAGGAATGGTATATATATGGCAATATATAGTCAAACAAACAAACAAAAAACCCTGTAACTAAAAAATACAATATCTGAAACAAAACATATAAGAGATTGGACATAAAACAGGAAATATAACTTTTATTTATTTATTTTAATTAATTGAGTTTATTGGTACATTTTAAATATGCATAATGATCACATTCATCATAGAGAATTTGTACCTGTACATGGTATATCTTTTTTGGGGGGGTACTGGGGATCTAACTTGGGACCTTGTGCTTGCAAGGCAGGCGGCAGAACCACTCGGATAAATCCCTGGCCACATGATATATTTTGATTCCTCTTTCTTCCAATTTCCCTCCCCTCCTTTCAAAAACCTCTTCCCTTCCTTATTTACAAGAGCTTTGTTTCCATTTCATCCTTCTTTTCTCATTTTTATTTCTGCTCCCTTTCTTTGTTTCCCTATTTCCCCCTCAAGTTTCCCTTCCCATTTGAACATTTTCTTCCTGTTTCACTATATCTATTATACATTTTGATCCTTATTTACACTTTTGGGTTTTCACACAGGAAAATCAATGCAACATTTATGCACATGTGTCGAATTTATTGCACTTAAGAGTATAGTCTCATACTCAGCCACCTAATCTTTGACAAAGGAGCCAAACACCTTGAGTGGGAGAGAGAAAGGCTTTTTAATAGATGGTGCTAGAAAAAATGGCTTTCCACATGCCAAAGATTAAAACTAGGCCCACATCTTTCACCATCCAGTAACATAAAATTGAAATGGATCAAAAATCTAAATATTAAAATATAAACCCTAAAGCTGCTGGAAGAGAGAATAGGTAGAACAGTTGAGGATATAGATGTAGGCAAAGACTTTATGAACAAAACCCAGACTGCATGTTAAATATTACAAAGAATCAACAACTGGGACTTCACCTTATTAAAAAGCTTTTGCACAGCAAAAGAAACAACCAGCAGAGTGAAGAGACAACTCACAGTGTGGGAAAATTTTTTACCAGCTATTCATCAGATAAATTACTATTATCTAGAATATATAAAGAACTCAAAAAAAAATGAGACCACCCCCCAAAAAAATTTAAAGCCCCAATCCAAAAATGGGCATCTGAAATGAAAAGACACTTTTCAGATGAAGCATTAGAACCAGCAAATAAATATATGAAAAAATGTTCTACATCACCAGTCATTTGTGAAATGCAAATTAAAACAATGCCGAGATTCCATTTCATTCCAGAAAGAATGGCTGCTATCAAGAAATCAACCAATAACAAATGCTGGCTGGGGGGCAGGGGCTCTGGGGAAAAAGGAACCCTTCTCCACTGTTGGTGGTGAAGAAATCAGTGTCGAGAATTCTCCAAACACTAAAACTGGAGCTTCCATTTGACTCAGGTATTCCCCTTCTTCGTATCTTTCCAAAAGAATTAAAAGCATCATACCCCAGTGAAATATGCACACTCATGTTTATAGTGGCACAGTTTCTAATAGCTAAATCTTGGAAAAAGCCCAAGTGCCCATCAGTGGATAAAGATGTGTTTTTTAATATACAATGAAGTATTTCTCTGCCATAAAGAAGGATGAGCTTCAGACATTTAAAGCTAAACAGATGGACCTTGAGACAGTATTCTTAAGTGAAATAAATCGGACACACATGTTTAAATACTGCATTGTGCCTTTGGTGTGAGAAACCAAAAGTGGAAATAAGGACTAAAATGTACAATAGATACTGGCAAATGGGAAGAAAATGTTCAAATGGGAAGGGGAACAGAGAGAAAGGAGGGGGGAAGGAAGGGACAAGAAAAAAAGTGAACATAGAAGGAAAAAGTGGAAACAATGCTTTCGTACATAAGGGGGTGAAGGGGCCTGAGGGGAGAGGACAATGGGGTAAAATAAAATAAAAGAGTATGGTCTCAAGGTGCAATCATTTACCTAGCAACATCTCAAGTAATACTCTTGTATAAAAAATAAACGTTCTTTATCCATTCATCAGTTGATTTCCACAGTGATTGCACCAGTCTATAATCCCACCAGCAGTGGAGAAGCGTTCCTTTTTTCCCACAGCCCCATCAGCGCTATTGATTGGTTTCTTGATAATAGCCATTATTTCTGGAGTGAGACAGGATCTCAGCATTGTTTTAATTTGTGTCTCTCCAGTGACCAGTGACAGTGAACATTTTTTCATATATTTACTTGCCATTTGTATTTCTCCAACTGAGAAGTGTGTTTTCATTTTAGATGCCCATTTTTGAATTGGGTCTTTAATTTGGGGGGGGGTGTCTGATTTTTGGAGTTCTTCATATATTCTAGATATTAGTCCTTTGAGGAACAGCTTGCAAAACGTTTTCCCACTCTATGGGTTGTCTCTTCACTCTGCTGATTATTTCTCTTGCTGTGTAAAAGTTTTTTTTAAAAGATGAGATCCCAGGTTTTAATTCTTTGTGATTATTTCCTGTGCAATCAGAGTTTTGTCCATAAAGTCTGCATACACCTGTCCTCAAGAGTTCTTCCTATTCTCTCTTACAGCAGATTTAGTGTTTCTGTTTTATCATTTAGATTTTTGATCCATTTTGATTTTAGTTTGTTATGGGTCTGTTTTTAGTCTTCAGAATCTGGAAACCCAATTTTTCAGCCCCATTTAATAAAGAAGCCATCTTTCTTCCTGTGAAGGCATTTGGCCCCTTCATTGAAGATAATTTGGCTGAGTGTTTTTGGAGTTGTTTCTGTGTCTTACAATCTGTTCCACTGATCCTTAAGTCTGTCTTTTTTCAGTTTTTCTTTCATTTTTTTTTTTGCCAGTACCATGCTGTTTTGTCACTATAGATTTACAGTGTAATTTCAAGTTAGGCATTTTGATGCTTCTTGCCTTGCCTTTGTTGTCCAGATTTTATTTATTTATTTATTTATTTATTTATTTATTTATTACTATTCAAGGTCTCCTCTAGTTCCAAATTAATTTTAGGAATGTTTTCCCTAATTCTGTGACATATGCTATTGGTGTTTTGATTGAGATTTTATTAAATCTGCATAACAATTTTGGGAGGATGGTCATTTTCACTATGTTGATTCTTCTGACTGAAGAGTCAAGGATATCTTTCAATTTTCACATAGCCTTTTTGATCTTCTTTTTCACATTTCTGTCATTTTCAATGTGAAGATCTTTTATTTCCTTCGTTAGATTGATTCCTAAGTATTTCATTTTTTTTCAATGCTATGTCAAAGGTGTGGTTTCACTAATTTCTCTCTCAGTGAGTTTATTTGTGTACAGGAATGCTACTGATTTCTGAGTGTTGACTTTGTATCCAGCTATGCCACTAATTTGGTTATTAAATCTAGAATTCTTTTGGTGGAGTTTTGGGGATCATCTATGTAGAGTGTCATATCATCTGTAAATAATAAAAACTTACATTCTCCCTTTCCTATCTTTATTCATTTTATTTCTTTCTCTTGTCTAATTACTGTGGCTAATGTTTCCAGAAACTATATTGAACAGGAGTGATGATAGTGGACATCTTTTTCTTGTCCCTGAATTTAGAGTGAAATCTTTCAGTTGTTGACCATTTAGTATGATGTTGGCTGTTATTGTGTCATAGATGGCTTTGATCGAATTGAAGTAGAGACCATCCATTCCAATTTTCTGTAGTTTTTTTTTTTTTAATTGTGAATGGTTGTTGGACTTTATTGAATGCTTTTTCTGTATTTATTAAGATGATCATGTGACTTTTGTCCTTGGCTCTGTGGATATAGTATATTACATTCATTGATTTGCATATGTTCAATCATCCCTGAATTATTGGGATGAATCCTTCTTGGTCATGTTGGATAATCTTCTTGATGATTTGCTGCATTCTGTTTGCCAGTAACTTACTGAGAATTTTTGTGTCTACTTTCATTAGGGATACTGTTCTATAGTTCTTTTTTTTGGTCAGATCCTTCTCTGGTTTTAGTGTCAGGGTAATACTTGTTTCCAGGAATACTTTAAGAGTATTGCTTCCCTTTCATTTTCATTAGAATTTGAGAAGTTGCATTAGATTTTCTCTTATTCCATCCATATGATCAAATTTCAAGAACTAGTACGGAAGTAAGATGGGAAATGCAGACGAAATGGACAGATTCCTAGATACATATGAATTACCAAGGCTGAATCAAAAAGATATAATAATTCTAAATAACCTAATATCAATCAATAAAATTGAAGATGTAATTAAAAACCTACCAAAAAAAAAGTCCAGACCCTGATGGATTCACTGCTAAATGCTACAGAAATTTAGAGAAAATCTAATGTAACTTTTTAAAAGGTAAAAATAAATTATCCATATTTAAAATGGAAACAAAAATATTTTAAAAGAAAAGAAACAGTTTTCACCTATGGGATAACATGTATTACCCTCCTGCACTTATATTTGGAGTTCTGTAAAACAAGATAGAATAACCTGAATAAGTAATTGTTTTTTAAAATATACACATAATTTTAAAACTTGATAAAAACTCACTGATATCAAAAGATCAATGAATTCCAAGTAGGATAAATAAAAATCCTATCAAAAATACAGTAGAACAACAACAAAAAGCCAGAGAAAGATACACACTCCACCCAGAGAAACCACAATAACAACAATGACTAACTTGTTTTTAAAAGTAATAAAATTTACAACACAATGCAGCAACAATTTAATTCATTAAAAGGAAAATAAAACTAATCAATCCTTGTTGACTGATAACTAGGTAAAATATTTTTTCAAAAATGAAAATGAAATAAAAATATTAAACAAAAATTAAAACAATTTGTGAATACATGAATAAATTTATACCAAATAAAGATGAAAAAATTACCACATTTCATAGAATTGCATAATCTAGTTCTGAGCTATTTACGTAACACTTAAATCATTTTAGCTATATTTTAAGTAGAGTTATATACAAAGATTCATCATTTAATATGACAAAAAGATAAATTACACAAACACAATTATGAGCAAACTGATGTGCGTTAATTAGTATCAGAAAAATGAACTTAGCGAGGAAGTATTATCAAAGATAAAGAGTGGCATTTCATGATGACAAATGATGATTTAATCACAAACATAAAATGATAGCAAATTATGCACTTAATGATTGCATAAAATTAAGTGAAAAAATTGACACAATAAAGAAAAATTAAACTACATATATATATATTTCTTGTTGTTGTTGTTGTTGTTTTGGAGTAAAGGTCTGTATTTGTTTCAGACTGGCTTTGAACTCACTATTTAGCCCAGACTGGCCTTGAACTCCTGGTGATTCTCCTGCTTTGGCCTCCCATGTGGTGGGATTTCTGGAATGCACCACCATGCCTAGCTAAGCAGGATATCTTTAAAATATTCTGATTCTAGCAAGGATGTGAAGAGGATACAAAAGTTATGATGATAGACTATTGAACAACACTATCATCAACATTTCATCTTGTACTGCAGTGTATTATACAGTACCCAGAAACATTATTTTCTATTATATAAGAAATATATTCCAACATAGCTTCTGAAATACCATTTTCTTCTAAAACCCAAGTTAATGAAGTGGTTTTATGTTATATTTAGAGAAAGATCAATAGAAGAAAATTGTGAGAGAATATGATTATAGTATTTCAAGGAAACATTTGTTATTGGAAAAAAATCAAGAGGATAAGAACTTCCACAAAATTACCAAATAAAATTACTATAGGGTGGGGGATTTAGCTCAGTGGTTTTGCAGTTTTCTGTGCAAGTGCAAGGACCTGAGTTTGATCCCTGGTACAAAAAAAATTAAATAAATAAACAAATAAATGAATAAATAAAATTACTATACATCTTTTGCATCATAGAAACAAAGATTCTTCTCCATAAAAGTGCTTAGTCATTTCTTTGCCTAATCATTATTCTTGAACACAGAATTCAGGACGTGGGGATAAAAAAAAGAATGAAAATATCTCATGTACATGTACCACTCCTCACAGTTAATTAATCATTATGTACTGTAAACATGTGCTAATAAGAAGAAACCCTCCAAAAGGAAATAAAAAATCAAAAAATGACATAAGCAGAATAGAAATACAATGAATACTTAAATATTTTAACACATTTTAGTAGTACCACTATACTTATACTTAGTATTTTCATCATTTAAAACATTTTCTATACCTAGTTTTTTATACGAAACACTTATTGTTTTATAATTCTATATTTTAATAATAATAATAACAAAAATAATAATTGCTGCCAGTGTGCTTAAATGTTTTTCAATGTCTCTCTCATGTATTGCTGGAGACTTAAAGAGCTATTTTTCCAATCCCCGGTACCAAAACAAACAAACAAACAAACAAACAACAAAAAAGACAGAGCTATTTTGCTCTTTAAGTTTTCTTCTTCCTCCATTCCCTTCCTTTTTTCCTTCCTTCTTCATTTCCTGTATTCTTTCAAAACACTAATGAGTATGTAAGGATTGATTTCAGCTTCCAAGACTGTGGAAGTAGAGGAAGGGCATGTTGAATATTAGAAATAGATCAAAAATACTGAAACCAGTAGAACTGTGATGAAAAATTGCATATATAATTTAATAACCATGCTAATAATATTTTCTACCACACTTAATTTTTAATACTTTCTACTGCACTTAATTTTAAAAAATAGTTTAACAGTTATATCCCTGCAATGAGTAAAAGAAAAAAGTCCACTAAATTTTAAAGGTAGTATGGGTTGAAGTAGTTTAAATCCCAATTCAGTCAGCCAGAACTGGTTTGGTCTTTAAATTTCCTAATACAACACTATCTTTATTAAGTCCATAGAGATTATTCTGAAATGGAAGTGATTCAAAATTATGTGATGTTTGATGGAATAGAGAAAAATAATAAGGGATTGATTGCCATAAGGGAGGAACATTGAATTTAATGAAAATTTAGGAAGCCAATTAGAGCAGCAAAGACCAAGTGCATCTTCTCCAAGGTTTGACTTTGCTCTACTATGTTTCAGGAGAAATGAATATATTCCTATGACAGCATCTCTGTTCTTTCTGCTTTCTACAGTAGCATGCTCTCAGGTCCAGGCTAAACGATAGTTAATAAAGATTATTGAATGCTAAGTAATGTTACTTTGAGTAAATATATTATGCCAAACATTTGAAAAAAGAAACAAAATGACTTAAATGTAGCACAGACTCAAATTCCAGCTCTGTTAAGATTCTTGAATTCTTGTGGTGACTAACAGGCAGTTCGTTAATACCATGTTCATTGCCCTGAACAAACCAAAGTATAGGTACTTATATTTGGATAAAAATATAATGGTCCTTTAAGTTGATGTTCAAAAACTACTGATGAATCTTAATTTTTTACTTCAAAAAGTATAAACATTGTATCTGCTATGTCTGGAAATGGCTATCTTTACAAGCAGTAAATGTGATTTAATAACCAGGCATTAAAATCTCGTAGTGAAATTCTAGTCAATTTTTAATAATAACTGACATGCGATTGATTATTGATCCATGATCAACAAGGATTCTTTAGGATGTTCATTTAATATGTGTAAAAATCAAGTACAGCCTGGTGACTCAGGCGTAAAATGCTTGCCTAGCATGTGCAAGGCCCTAGCATTAATCTCCAGCACTGCAAAAGAAAAAGGAAATCAAGTGCACGTGAAGAATCTCTAACAGAACAGTAGGAGCATTTGTTATACTTATTAAATTTATTTCAAATCCTCTATTGAGCAATATTCTTATTTTGCCCAAATAATTCAATTGCATGCATCTATTTAAAGATTAATGAAGCTAGGTGAAATTGTTACGGCCTTGTAATCCTCTTTAATAAGAACAAAAGGTTTTCCTTACTGCCTTAAACAGTATCGGTGAATCTTTGAAAATTTTAGTCAAAAATGACCAACTAAAACTTTAAACTATTATTATGAAGTGAAAAAAAACTTGTTCCTATTTCCAACCTTCCTGATTTCTCTCTCCTGTAACAGAGACCGCAGAAATGTCACAAAGAAAACAAATCAGGCATTTATTTCCTAACCCAAAATATAAATAATTTAAAGAGCAAAATAACAAAGAGATAGTAGAAAACAGGAAGGTAACCTTTATGGAGATGGGAAGGGGATATAGTGATAGGAGAATATGGGAGAGTAGCAGAGAAATTAAAATAAACAAGATATGATACGTTTATGTACCAAATGAATGTAATTGCCATGTATCAAAAATGTATGCTGATAAAAAGCCAAAAAAGGATAAGAATAGATCTCTTATATAATTCAGCAACCTCACTACTGAATATATATGCAAAAGATTTAAAATCAATATGGAGGGAGGGAAGAGGGGGAAGGGAAGGAAAGAATTATGATGTGTTCTGTATATACACCAACTCCCCACAATGAATGTAGTCATTACGCACTGCAAACATATACAATAGTAAAAAAACAACACTATGTGAATCATAAAATTTCTTACTTCTTTAGTGCATTCTGACAATGAAAACAAACTGATCGTTTTAGACTTCTGATTCACCTGTAACTAATTCGTACAAAGGAATTTAACAGACTATTTATCTTTCATATTGCATGTAAAAACAACTCAGTCTGGAATTGTGAGCTTCTCACACTAAAGATTTAACTTTGTTCTATTAGTCTATTCTCTCTCTCTCTCTCTCTCTCCCCCTCCCTCCCTCCCTCCTTTCTTTCTATCCTCTCTTCCTCTTTCTTTCTTCCTGGTTCTCTCTCTCTCTCTCTCTCTCTCTCTCTCTCTCTCTCTCTCTCTCTCTCTCTCTCTCTCTCTCTCTGCTTTGTTTTTCGGTCTTTCTGACTTTTTCTTTTTCTTTTTTTTCTATATTCAGTACTATCATCTTGGATATGTCCAAATACACATATGAATTATTTTTTGCTGACTTGGGAGACTTCTGCAAAATCTTGGAAAATATCAGAAATTTGGATTTAAATACATTTTAATGACTATATAATCTAAAAAGGACCTGAGAATTTAAAACTTTTAATGATTTCTAAAATCTATATATTTACTGAATGCCAAAATCTGGATTAAATCTTGTAAATTGTATGTTGGCCTATTTTTTTTATATAAAGCCTATTAAATTTTAAGGCTGCTTTTTCTTCTAAAACTTCTCCTTTTAAATTCAAGATCTAACCGTTTTTATTTCAAGAATTAGATACTTTTCCAATTTTGTGTGATTTTATAATTACCTGAAAATTAATATAATATTTATTTTCAGTAATACTTCACTTCTATAAGAACAGTGAACTATGAAAATCTGCTTGTATAAGAAGCTAACTGCTTCTTCCCCATCCTGAAGAATTTTCCCTGCAATTACTTGACACGGTATAAAGCCACCAATTCAGTGCATCCTGGCAGTATGGGTTTGGGTTCACTTGGAGCAAACAGAGCAATATGGTTCCACTCACAGATTGGTGTTTAAGAACATAATGCTATGTAAGACTTGGTGTGTTGAACCAAATTCAGTGTTATGTTCTTGGTTAGCCTCTGTGTATGCAGCCAAGAAAGCAGGTGAGGGAGAATAGATAAGGCCTTAATAATTTACAAAGGCTAAGAAGTCCTTGGAAGTGCACTTTTATAATTAACTAGATATGTGGAAATGGAGTTTGTAAAACAAGATCCTACAACAAAAAAGAGAAAGCTTTTTTTTTCTTCAAAAAAAGTATAGCTATTTTATTTGTGGAATTCTCTCTCTCTCTCTCTCTCTCTCATATTTTCACCCATGGAGAATATTAAAATAGTGCACAAGACAGCTTTAGTTTGATTATCTCATTAAAGAAAATCTTAGATTATTAACTTTCCACTTGGGGCTCACGGTTTGCTTTTTAAATCTAAATAGATACCAAAAATTTATATTTTGTTCATTAGAGAAAAAATTAGGTCATTTGTCCAAAGCATACAATAAAATATTTTTTAAGTAATAAAACTAAGCACATTCTACAGATTGTAGAACTTATTAAAATGAGCAAGATAGGGTATATATTTATATTTCAGATATAATCTATATTTCAAAATGTCAGTGTAGAGATGATAGTCAATTTAGAAAGTAATCAAATCAAGTTCAGTGCTTAGATGGAAACATTTTTGCTTTCAACTAAAATTAAATCTTTACAGTAGAGCTTTAGCAGCCTGAAGATTATGAGTATCTCTTTTCATCTGTGACTATTTTTCTGTGTCTGTGACTCTCCAAGGACGCAATCATTTCTGTAAGGCCCTGTGAACTCACTGTGTCCTTTATATAATGCCTTAAAAAAAGAATCATAAGGCAATTTCAGGCCCTTAGATACAAACACTTGTTGAACTCAAAATGTCCCAAGGTTAGTTATCAAATGCAGTGTGAAAAGTGATGTTAAATGAAGGATGCTGAAGAAGTCATCTGACTAACCTGAGGAGAAAACATATAGCAGAGAGGCTCAGCAGGTGAACTGACTAGGGCCGAATGAACCTGAACTCTAGAACCAGAGCGAGAGATAAACTGCACAAGAAATAATGGACTTCTGATAAGGCAGGCTGCATTAGAAAAAGCATATTATCCCACACATGAAATGAAGACATAGACCAAAATTTCAGCAGTTTCACAGAATAAGTGTTTCTTGCTTAAAAATTATAAGCACATCTCCTGCTTTCCTTTTTTTGACTGCTTTTAATTTATTTGCCTGATAGTGTCAATGAGTCAATGCTGAGACCATTACAATCACATCTGGTATCCGTGTGCCAAAAATCAGGAAAAATGCATGTGTTCTGAGCATAATATTACTATTTATAACTTTCTTAGTGGTTATTCTTTTTTATTTATGTATTAATTGGTACATTTTAGGTATACAATACATTTACATTTATCTTTGGGTTTTTGTACCTGAACATGTGGTATCTTGGTTCTTATTTTTTCCCCCATTACCTGTGCACCTTTCACTCCCACCGCCCTTCTCTATTTACATAGACTTTGTTTCCATTTTTTTCTTTCTCATAATTTTTCATTTCCCTTCTTCCCTTTTCCCTTCCCCTCCTGCCACTCCTTGAAATAGGAAAAGGTCTTAGTGGTTATTCTAAGAATTTGATAGGACCTCACCACTGGGAATGAATTGATAACAGCGAGAAGCAAACTAATTGTCCTGACTACAGAATAGTGTGAAGGAGATTGGTAAGGGGATGATAGATGAATTGAAAACTGTGGATGCCAGAAAAATCATGCCACTAAGGAAGAACAAGGATTGAAAAAAAGAGAAGAAGCTCTACAGATATTAAAGGAAAAGATTGATACTGCCAGTGAACCAATCTCAAAACTGGATACAAGAAGCGAGTTATATATTCTCTTATTATTTACTTCTGATTGCTAATGAGAAACTATAATGTTGTGGCTATTAACATAGAATTATATCTTTCTAAAGGTAGTGTCTTTTTTATGTCTTTTCTTCTTCCCTTGGCTTTAAAATTTTAGCATTATAGACAGCAAGTAGAGCAGGTTGACTGATACTAATAAATACATTCATCTAGAAATATTTTATTTCTAATACAGAAAATACTGAATCAGGCAGTAACAACTTCCAATAAATTTTAGTAATTTCTATGGCATATCACAGTTGCATTTTATTTTGCTTAGTATAACACATTGTTATTTTCTTGTGATTTTAAATTAAATTTCAAGAAAAATTTTCTCTTAGCATACATATATAATTAAATATTCTCTAGATGACTGCACAACTATTTTGATGCTTCTTAAAAATAGTGATTTACATTTAGCACCTGAGTTGCACGTAATACCCCAGTGAAGAATTTGTAATACCACACTTCCTCAACATCACAATTAGCCAGACAGTTTTGAGCAATCATTACTGACATGGGAAACTTATGAAAGCAATCAAAGGCCTGTCACTTTCAGCTTCTTTTATTTCCCATGTAAGGGTCTTACCTTGCCTACATATTGTGTATCTGCACCTGTGTACTCTTCCAGCAGGAAGAATTGATTCCACATCCAGCCCCTCTTGACGCGACGCAGCATCTCCCCATCATTCTTGGTCAGACTCATGACTCTCTTGCTCGTTAAAGGACTGTTAGACTGTTCTTGAAATAGGATGGTGTCAACTGTGTGGAAAACGCAGGTCCATATAAAAAATGATAGGCAATGATAAGTCCTCATTATCTGTGATTTCAGAAGAATGTCTAGTCCAATGTACTGTATGCTTCTCCTAAAAAGTAGGGGAAAAGAAATGGTTTCATTAAGTTGTGTTACAACTCCACATAATGTATCAACTGAAAACTTATTCTAAAACTTAGATTTTATGTCCATGTATAGTATATGTATTATTTTTCTGTACTGTATCAGTGAGTTATCATTAAAAACTCATATGTCGCATAAATAACTAGGGGTTACACACACACCTGTGTGTAATTAAAGAAACCTAAATAGGCACTTTATAGCTTACTTTAAAATCAGTATATAATAATCATATAAATGTGAATATATGTTTAAAACACTATTTTTTGAAAACAATCTTAAGCTTTACAATAAATACATCAATTATAATAAAGTATTTCAAAGCCTAAAAAACTAATAAATGTGGAATATTTATTAATATATACATGTATGAATAAACCTATACATTTAATAAAACACTGTGCTATTCCCACTATCACTCCTTAAAAGTGCATCTTCTAGGTTCTGAAAACCCCAGACACTAAAGCCGAAATAGACAAGTGGCATTAAACTATAAGGTTATTTTTTGCAATTTAGAGTAAAAAATCAACAGAATAAAGAGACAGACTACAAAGTGGGAAAAAATATTTGAAATCTGTACATCATAAAGGGGGTTGATGGGGCTGGGGATTTAGCTCAGTGGTTCCACCTCCTGCCTCACAAGCGCAAGGTCCCGAGTTCGATCTCCAGTACCAAAAAAAGGGGGGTTGATAGGCAGAATACATAAGGAACCCCAAATCTCACTATCAAAACTGAGAATAATAATAACAATTTGATGCTGGGGATTTAGCTCAGTGGGTCCGGTGCCTGGCTTGCAAGTGCAAGGTCCCGAGTTCGATCCCCAGTACCTAAAAAAAAAAGCAATAGACCTATATAGACATTTTTCAAAAGAAGACATACAAATGGCATACATTTATATGAAAAAATACTAAACATCACTAATAGTCAAGTAATTGTAAATTAAAAAGTCAGTATCAGCTCACCCCAGTGAGAATGGCTAGTTTTAAAAATTCAAGAGATAGCAAGTGTTGCTGAGAGTGTGGAGATAAAGGAAACTTTGTCAAATATTGGTAGGAATAAAGGTGGTACAGAACTTTAAAAAAGTATGGAGGTTGGGCAGGGGATTTAGCTCAGTGGTTCCACCGCCTACCTCGCAAGCTAAGGACCCAAGTTTGATCCCCAGTACCAAAAAAAAAAAAAAAGAAGAAGAAGATTCCTACAGAGTTAAAAACAGAACTGGTAGGGCCGGGGATTTAGCTCACTGGATTTGCTGGGTATCTTCCCCAAAGAATTAAAAGAATCATACCACAGTGATATATGTGCACCCATGTTCATAGCAGCTCAGTTTGTAATAGCTAAAATTTGGAAACTGCCCAAATGCCCAGCAACTGGAGACTGGATAAAGAAAATGTGTTTTTTTGTAAAATGGAGTACTACTCAGCCATAAAAAATGAGAAATTAGGGACATTTATATCTAAGTGGATGCACATTGAGGCAATACTCTTAAGTGAAATAAATAGGACACACATAGGTAAATACAGAATAGTTTCTCTGGTGTGAGAAACTGAAAGTGTAAATAAGGACTAAAAGTATAATAGGTAATGTGAAACAGGAAGAAAAGGGGCAAAGGGGAAGGAAGTGGGAGGGCTAGGGGAAAGGATAGAAGGGAATGGGATTAATATGAGAAAATGGAAAAATAGGAACAAAATCTTTGTAAATAGGGAGGACTGGAGGGGTTGAAGGGAGGGCTGAAGGGTGAAAAATAAGAACCAAAAAAATTTTTCCAAAAAAACCCCACAACATATACACATGAAAGAATTGAGACATGAGGTATTTAAGAAATTCGAAAAATTCCTACAGGTAAAGGGGGCTAGAACCAGCTTTCAGAATCACAAACACTGTAAAGCAGTTAACATAGTGCTAGCCCACAATTCCACATTGTCATCATCATCATCATCAACATCATCATCATCATCATCATCATCATCATCATCATCATCATGGCCTGTCTCCTACAGCTTTAGAGATATGGGTCCAGTAGAGCACTAATGGAAATGTTGATTGGCACATAATATTACAGATGCTTGCTATGATACAGCTCAATTGGCTTGTGGCATAGTTATGTAACCTGATTTCCATATGTATTAGCAATATATGATGCCAAATGCTGTGCCAAATTTTAAAAAATTCAAAAATCTTGTTATTTTCTGACTTACGTGATGGCAAATGTCATCTCTCTGGACTTTTATGATTATTTATAATCCTGTAAACAATGAGACAGTTGGTACATTTAACTACAAGCAATGTAAAACTTTGGAATAAATATAAACCTAAAGTGACAATTGGTAGTTAGAAAATATGAAATAGAAAAGTAACATCAGTGGGAAATAATTGAGAAAATGCACTGTATTTTGTAGATCGGTGATGGTACAGTAGAAAATGAACAGTCAAAGAATTTCAAGACAGACTTTTTCTCACTTTGACAAAATAGAACAAATTCGTTTGCTGACCACTCTGGTTACCATGGATTCTTTCCACTGGGAGAATTTCTTTTGGCCATTGACCTTGCTGACTCCTCTTGCAGGATAGTCTGGATAGGATTTTTCATTTCCTGTGGTATTCTCTAACTTTTATGCCCACTTCCTAGGGAATTATAGGCCTTTGGATAGAAAAATTTAGTCGAATTTGATGGGTTCAAGCAAGGGCGAGGGCCCTGTAGACCTTTATAGGCTAGAGTAAGAAATGCACATTCATTTTCAGATCCATGAAAAGCACTCAGAAGATTTTTGCATAACATATTTGGAGAAGATCAATCTGGCTGAAAACTCAAACATAAGCTTGAGAGTGGGAAAGGGATTTGGTTAAGGGAGTGATCAATGAGCATCTGTTTCTCAACATCAATAAGGAATGATGTTGTTTTGCTGGTGTACAGATTTGGAGAGAGACTGATGTTTTGCTAAGAAACCATCCTTTGGTCTTTTAATAAGGTCACACGCACACACACACACACACACACACACACACACACTACAGATCTATATATTTTTGCTTTAATGGGCTGCACCTGTAACTATCTGAAAGACTTCCCTTGATGACTGAAACTACTTTGCCCACATGCATGGGGAGACTAAAGTGTCTACAAGTTCGCAAACATCTCCCATGGAATCTTTTAGCTAGTTGCAGAATTACGAAAACCCACACCTTATTTACATTGTTTACATCCCATATATCCCTTACACAAGGATGCTAAGCTGGAAAGGTTATTTCTATTTGACCTCCTTTCCTTCCCTGTCCTACTTCCCATTCCTTTCTTCTTTCCTACTTCCTCCACTAGAGCCGAGAATATCCTGCATGTGCTTGCTCCATCATTGCTTTCTAAAGTGCTTACCTTATTTGGTTTTTCAAGTTCATAGATATGAAATTTTGTCTCATAATAAGCCAGAACTTACTCTGACCCACATTTGATAACATGATATTCAATGAACTTTTGGACTAGAGAGCTGATGCTGTAATGAACGAAGGTGATTTGGACTTTTAGGAGGGAACAAATGCACTTGACATGAGAAAGACAGGAATGGGGGAGCTGGAGAGGAATATTATCCAAAGTTTATGTGCTAAAATTCTCTCCCTCTCCTCCCATACTTATGGACAATGGCATTAAGTAGTGAAACCTTTAGAAAGTGTTTAAGGTTATATCAGAGTATGAAGGTAAAGACTCTCATGATTAGATTAGTACCCTTAGATGAATATAGTGGAAGTTGAGCTCTTTTTCTCTTCTCATCTATGTGAGAATACAATAAGAAATCTGCAGCCTGAAAACCAGAGACTCCTCATCCTGCACCAGAACTGCTTGCTGGCTCTTTGATCTTGGACTTTCTAGAGTCCAGAAATATCAGAAGTAAATGCTTGTGTTTAGGCCACTGTGTCTACTGTATTTTATTATGGTAGTCAGAAATGCCTATTAGAAAGTGACATTACTCCATATGTCCTGTTACAGCTTACATCAAGGTGCTCCCCACACTTCAAAGCCTCAAGCACTCATAGGTAGGGCTTTTGCAGAGGTGGCTGAAATAGAGTTTGTGATTGATTCCTGGTGCAAAGTTAGGATTAAGGGTGGGTTATTATTAACTCAGTCCCCTGGATACTGTATAAAGGACAAAAAGAAGATTGTCTTGCCCCTTGTTGCTTTACTACCTTCTGCCCACCATGAACCATTTCTCCTCTGCAATTCCTGTCTGCCATGCTACCCTGCCTTGGAGCCAGCCAATTATAGACTGAAACCTCTACAAATTGTGAGCTAAGTAAGCCTTTCCTCTTTTAACTTTGGGTGTCTTATATTTTGGTTCATTGAGAGAAAAGTAAGTAAGATATATGCCCATTTAAAGACCTTCTTTATGTACTTAAAAAAACTTATGTAAATTTTAGTCTTTGCCTTTAGTCATGCTTCAACTTGGCTCAGCCTTTCTGTATCATTTGTGAACATTTCCTTTATGTTTGCTTTAGTTTCCATATCACATTCTGTTTTTGTTTTTTTAAGACACTAACCTTTTGAAAAATAATTTATCCCTTCTCAGTCTATTCCTTTCTGTCAATCTATCCATTTATTTCCTTGACATAATTTAGCCCAATCTTTTTTTCTATATTTCATTTAGTGGATATAAGCTCATTGAATATTTCTCCTGATTATAATGTGACCTATGTTGTGAGAAATTTTAAATAACTTTATGTTCTACACAAAATAACTACTGACAAATAGTTGCCACTTATGTTTATAAAATTAATTGGATAATTGATTAATAATTAATATTAACAACCCTTTTTCTAGTTTGTTTGATTGACTTCAGATTCTGTTGCATAAACAAGGTAAAAGTTAAATGGAAGGAGTTGACTTGGAAGAAAATCTCTCTCTTTTCAAAAATTTTTTTTAGTGCTGGGGATTGAACTCAGCACCTAGTGCTTCCAAGGCAGGTGGTGGGCGGGACCACTGAGCTAAATCCTTGGCCCAAAAATATCTTTTTTGAAAGAATTTAAAATCTTTTTTTTCTCCCTTCCTAACAAATAGAAAAAAAAGTTCTTCAGTGATACAAAGTCACAAAAATTCACAGAAAATTGAATTAAGTATATGTTCACAATCGGATTGGTATAATGTATAGAATGTTTGTATAAATTCTATACCACTTTGGGCTGGGGATTTAGTTCAGTGGTTCCGCTGCCTGCCTTGCAAGCACAAGGACCAGAGTTCAATCCCCAGTACCAAAAAAAGAAAAAAAAACACAAATAAATTCTATACCACTTTGATTAAATATCTTTATTTTCCTCATAATTGTACATGTATTTATTTCACCTTAGGAAACTTTAGTGTAATCATCTCATGGCCAATATAATACCTGTATGTTCCTCAGCTCTTAGATGAAAGTGCATATTTTAAATGGTTTTCTGCTGCATTTAATTTAAAGTAGTAGCAACTTTTATCCCATGAAGTTTATTAAAATTTCTTCATATTCTTTATTCATTCAATGGAAACAAACTGATTACTAAATTTTCTATGCTTAATTGTCTCTATCAGCCTTAAATGGTTTGCATTTTAATTACATTTTTGTTGAATAAATAAATATGATCAGATGTATTACAAAGTACAATATTTTAAATTTTATTTTGCTTTGATTTTATAATCAGTGAATTCACTTGAATCTTGTTAACTTTAAAAATGGAAAATTATTTTATTGTTTTCCCTTCTTTAATTAAATTTCTACTGCATTTGGGAAAAGCATGTTGGCTATTTAAGATCCAAAAATGTGCATTATGTGGCTGGGAATTTACCTCAGTGGTACTGTGCCTACCTTGCACATGCAAGGTCCTGAGTTCAACCCCTGGTACAAAAAAAAAATGTGCATTATGTAATTAATTAGGATGTTCACCATATAAAATATACACCTGAAATTATCTTTTTTCTTACCTCTTTTCTATACATACAATACTTTCAATTCATATAAATCCTATTTTTCAGGTAATTCTTTTTAAAGAAAAGTGTACATGCAGCAATGTATATGATTAGTTTTATTATCTTTTTATTACTATATTTGTAATCAATAATTTGCTTGCATATACATTAACCATCGAGTTTTTAAAAAACTGAGATGTGTAGTTTAAATCCTTTTGCACATTACATATCTTAGTTTTAGAGAGATGAAGTGATCCATTTCTCAATATCCAGTGCTTTTGCAGTTTTGGAAAGTCATACGTATATTTAGTCTTTGTTTCCTATGATCTTTCCAGCTCTGTTTTGTTTCTTATATAAATTGTAGAGACATCTCTGACTACTTAAGTACATGATACTTTTATTAAGAATATAAATGATATAAAAGCAATGGATACCATGAAATCAATCTTTTCAGGTATCTATGCCTTAACAAGACTAATTTTCATAGTAACTGATTATTGCTGCATTTATTATATAACTATGTATGTATTTATATAAGTATTTGATCATTAGTTTATTATATTAGTCATACATATATGTTTAAGGTTTCTAAACCATTTAATAATGTAATCTAAAGAACTCTATGCCCAAGTAATGATATGCTGTAATTTGAGATTTTGTGTGTCTTGATTAAGTTCCCATCCCTGGGACACAAGTCCAGACAGCGACAACATAATAAACAGGTATATTTTGGTTCACATTTCATTCTATAGTCATCTGGCTCCAGAAAGAAACAGGATGGTAGGGGGACATAGCAGAGCAAAAGGTGTTCAATTCATGCCAGCCAGAAAACAGAGAGAGGAGGGAGAAGCCAGGAAGGAGGACACCCTTCCAGGTCGAACCTCCAGTGTGACCTGTTTCTGACCAGCCCCGTCCTCTAACAATGAGTCAGTTATGAACTCATCAGTGGATTAATTCATGCAGAAATATAATACCCCAGTGATCCCATCATCTTTCAAGTGCTCTAGTCTTTTCGAGGACATTTTAGATCTAAATCATAACACTTTATCTTTTTATTGAAATAAATGATATAAAATTAGCTCAAGGAAAACAAAATTGGATTACAAGAATGTGAGTCTCTAGTTTCACCTGAGTAATATTTATGAGATACCATCACTAACTTCTAGCTTTAACAATTTACTTTTATGTCTTGCCTAGGAAACATGCAGTGCAAAATAATCAGATTTTTCAATATCTTATTAAAATAATAATAATAAATATTACAGAATATATGGAAATGTATAGAATATATGGAGTGATAGAATATAAAAAAAGAAACCCATTGACCAAATCTGATGAAAGAGCATATCTATAAAAATGACATGAGATTAGAAAAATAAATGATCAATAACATTCAATAATATACAAAAAAACACACCCATTTTAAAGATTCAGACAAACAATTTTTCTCAAGTATTTGTAGCCCTAATGAAGATCTAGGAAATAAAATATTATATTATATCTTCTGCTACAAAGATGTGATTTTGAAGTTTGCCTATATTGTAGTAAACTTAACTAAATTAATGAGGTGCTAGAAGAAAAGCACAAAGAAAAAAAGTTTAACAGGGTATCATATTACATATATTTTAATTTGAAGATGGACCTTATGAGTAAATAATGTCAGTAGGTGTTAGAGATGGATAAACAACTTTGAGGAGAACAATATGGCTATATTTATAACATGTTTGAGATTGTTACCTAACAAAATATTATTGGCTTGAGATCAAGTACTTTTGAGTCATGATAAACAAATGTTGATATTTTTAGTTACAATGCTCTTGAACTGTAGAAAATGGAAAAAAAGAAGATTAAAAATTTGGGAGACTAGAAATACCATGTGTATCTTGAAACTGGACTACAATAAAACCAAAGGAAATCTACATCCAGCTGGGCAAAGGTGATTCAACTGAGCAAAGTTAGTTTTCTCAGTAAAAGGTACTGCAGAACTAAAAGTCCACAGACAAAATAAACAAAAATGAACCTAAGTACAGTTTTAATACTTTTTATATGCATTAACTCAAAGTGACTCTCACAAGTAAACGTAAAATTTGTAACTGTTCAATTTTTAAAGGAAATACAAGAGAATATCTCAGTAACCCTGGGTTTGATGAGTTTTAGATATACTAAACAAGTCTACTGTAAAACTATTAAAATTACAATGTTGTGTTTAGAAAAATGAAAATGTAGAAAATATTTGCGTACCATGTCAATTAGTTAAAATATATAAAAAGTTAGAATTCAGTTATAATGATAAAAAGTGACAAAAATCTGAAAATGTACCTTCTAAAAATACAGATAATAATTTAGCATATCAAGAACATGCATAGTCATTGGTAATTCAAACAAAATGTTACTGTAGTGATATTAAAATGGTTAAAATTCAAAAACTGAGAACTGAAACTATTGGCATGGATATGAAATAACCAGGAATTCTCCTTAATTGCTGGAGAGAATCTGAAATCATACAGATCCTTTGAAAACTATTTTGGAGTTTTGGGTTTTGTTGTTGTTTTTTAATACAGCTACACATAGTTTTACCACTTAAAGGAATCATGCCTCTAGGTATCAACATAATGATTAAAAAAGAATTTTCACATAGACACCTGTACAGTGTGGTTTATATAACCTTTATTCTTGATCTCTAAAATTATTTAAAAACAATATTTTAAATTATTCTTCAAAAGATGACTAGGTACATAAATGCATACAGTGATACCTTGGTTCACAGATGCTTCTGCTCACAAACAAATCAGTTCTCAAACAAAAACGTCTGACAAAATTTTGCCTCTATTCGCAAACTGGTAAACTCTACATCTACTGGCAAACACAACCACGGCCATCTTTCCCCAAATTGTAAAACAAATTGAGTTGCTGACCTGAGGCATATATATACATATGCAATAATATTACTGATAAGAATAGAAAGACAGAAGTAAACCTACTGATTCAGGTATCTTTGGAAATGAGAGGAGTTTCTAAGAGCAAATTGAAAAGAAATTTCATATATACTTGTTTTTGTAGATAATAAAGTTTTTTTGCACAGGATATGAGTTGATAATCCTCTTGCAGCTATATTCAGATCCCAAAACTGAAAAATTAATTAATAGATCACATATTATTAGAGCCAGATTTCTTAATCTTGTAGAAATTTGTAACTGACAGAGGAAGTTAATATGATCTCTGTGGTAGTGATATCAATGTAGTTCATATGCCTTAAAATAAATATGTAGATTATTACAAATTTAAAATATGGAATATGTATATATATGCTCTATATATACCTGTGTATATTCTTTGCTTTTTCAGCAGAGATACCCCAGATCTACCCAACAGTATACTACATGTAACCCAGAACTTGGTTTCTAAAGCCATTTTCCAAAAGCAGGAAGTAGGAGTCTTAGGGAGAAATGTTTAATTCCAGCACTGGAACAGGAAGCATGTAGGATAAGGCTGAAGCTTTTTATAATGCCAAAATTTAAAATATGCTTAAACTCTCTCTCTCTCACAATCATTACATTAATGGAGGGTATGTTAAACATGTGTAGGATTATAGAATACCAGGTGAACAAAGCTCAAACAATTTAAGCAACAGAATATATATTGTAGTGCATCAAATAAATATCCACAATTTAATACTGCTAGAAAAGATTGATTAAATAAACAAATGGAAGACTCTACAACTAATATAAGAAACATAAGCTAGAAATATTTCCAGATAATTTATGTAGATTCTGTGACCTCACAGAGGAAGAAAAATTCCTTAGCATGGGATGCACTTAATAACTTCTAAAAATAATGGAGTAGAAATTGAGAGAAAGATTGAACTTTAGATTGGGGAAACCAGCCAAATGGGACTTCAACCAGGTGACTGCGGCCATGTCAATAGTTTTTTAAAAGGGTAGCAAGGACCCTTGATATGTGCTGAAAAGGCACTGTACCTCCGTGGTTCTTGAAGAAGTAAAGAAGCCCTTTCTAATCAGAGAATGACAGGTAAATTCTAATGGATGAGCATCCAGAATCTCTGGCCAGTACTCCTTGACAGTTAAGATTGTCAAAAATAAGTTAGGTCTGACTAACTGCCTTATCAACATGAATGTTAGGAGACATGGCTACTAAATGAAATATAATACTTTGGATGGAATCCTAGATATGAAATATATATTAATATGAACTAAAATCTTTGAATAAAGTGTAGGGTTTGGTTAATAATAATATGTCAGAATAAGATGCTAATAAAAATTGTAAATGTAAATAACAGTTAAAATGTATAGCAGTTTATGTGAAATAGAAAGGAAAGGTTTAAAGGGGAAGGGGAAGTGGGAGGGTAGGGGAAAGGAAAGAAGAGAAAGGAATAAATATGAGAAAAGGATAAAATGGAAACAGAGTCTTTGTAAATATGGAGGAGTGGAGGGATTGAAGGGAGGGCAGGGGAATGGAGAAAAAATAAGAGCCAATATATATCATGTAAAGGTGCAAATTCCCAATGATGAATGTCATCATAGTGTGTATCTAAAATGTATCAACAAAGTTAATGAATAAAGAAAGGGTCCTACTAATGTAAAATGTTAATCATAGGCCAAAAAAGAATAATGAGTTTTGGAGGTTCTTATCATTGATAAGAACCAGAAAAATATGAATCGTTGGTGCTGAGGAGGTGGGGATTGATGTTTATAGCAGATTTTCAAGTCACAGAGAAAACAAAGTGAGTGTGTGAACGAGGAGATATTGGATAGATAATGAGAGCAAGGCAGCAGCAAGCTTCCATGGTCTTTAAAATCATTAATTGTTCATATCTTCAAGATAATTCAAGGTAGATGTGACAAGGTAGGAATGTGGCACAGTTGGATCACGATGCAACTAAAATGATAAATGTTAAATGTTAATTCTATAGGAAAAATAGACTTCACCACACAAGAAAGGAACCTAGAATACTGAGAAGGTAATTGAAATAAACCGGATTTATATTTTAGAAAATATAATTTAGATTAATAGCAGTGAAAGCCTGGGGATAAATTTAAGACTGGCTCAAACAGTAGGTTAGAGCTATGATTTACTATATAGAGACACTAGAGGTGCTCAGGTTGTGTGTAGGTAGAAAGCAAAGGTTTTGATTTGGAATGTGATAACATCTACATGTCCTATTTGACGTCTAAATGGAGATTATCAATCAAATATTCATTTGTCATTCAAGTAGGGATTGATCATCAATAAAATCTACATTTGGGTAATACAGTCTGGAGTCTATAACTGTTAGAATTAGGCTCATAATGTTAAGTTCTATCAGTACATTTCACAGTTGTTAAAAGCAGTTGAAATTATATGTTAAATATAATAATACAACTTCAATTTCAACTGAAGGCAAGAAAACACAAATTTTAAAATTAAAGTTTAAGGTTACAGGATTTGATATTTGGCAAAATATTTCAGCTAAACTGCTGAACAAAATGACACAATTCAGTGCTGTTAAGAAATGATAGATGCAGTGATTGGTATAAAAGAGGAAATAAAAATAATTATTTAAATCTTATTAATATTGAAAATAAAGCTTGAAAATGTTCTTCAAGATGATTTAACAATATGCATAAACCATTTTTAAAATTGATTACAGTGTTTAACAAATAACTCAAATGCTAATAAATTTTTTAAAGAAATTAGTTATCTGAAAGAGAAGTTTGGGTATAAGCATTTTGACATCATTATTTATTATTAAATTTAGTAGATATTCCTTTTGTCTCTTCAGATGAGCTCTTAAGTTCTTTACTCTGTTTAGTTTTTCAGGAGCTAAATCTTCATGAATTGAACCCATGGGCTCGCTGGGCCTGGCTTGGTTCACTCCAGCAGGAAGCATGGGCAGGAGGAGAATGGTAGGAGAAGAGGGTAGCCTGTTTTCCTCCTTGTAGCCCTTCTGAGAAAGTCCTGGCTGTCTTTCTAGGCATGCCTTTCTATGGCTTCTTCTTCCTTTTTTTTTTTTTTTTTTTTTTGTTACCGGGGATCGAACTCGAGTCCTTGTGCTTGCACAGCATGCGGCAAAACCCCTGAGCTAAACCCCTGGCCCTCTATGGCTTCTTTCAGATGTCCCTGAGCTACCACAACAGGATGCTTTCTCCAAAGCAGCATCTGATTCCAGCCTGTGTCTTTTCAGACTCAGAATGTTTAACATGTTCCTGCTGCTGAACATACCTGTAATGGTACCATCTCTAGTAAGTTTCCTTAGCCATATCTATATCCCCTATTATTAAACCCTTCTTAAATATTTTATTTGCATTTGTCATCTGTTTTCTGATAGCTCCTTGATGGAAATACAAGGGGAAAGCTGAAAATGAACTAAATATCTAAATAAGAAGATAAATAAATCATTAGGAAATTATTAAAAAATCTATCATCTATCAGTTTGTCTATCTATCTATGAAATGGCTACTCATTTTGGAGGGATTTTTCTGGATAGACACAACACCAGACTTGTAATGAGCTTATAGTCTAACAAAATTGTCTATATACATAAGAAGAAAGAGTTTATGACATATCTCTGAAAAAAAATTACTGCCATTAGAAGTCACTTAACTGAAAAATGTTTAATCTATTGAGAAAATGAAAGAAAAAATTAAATTTTTATGCCAGACTTCTAATCAGTGGAGAAAGTTATAAATGAATTGTCAGCCTGTGGTTTCATGTCAGCTTTCAGTGTCAGAAATGAACATCAGCGTCTGTCAGATACAAGTTAATGAGTATCTCATATGAGTCAGCCTACACTAAGTACTGCTCATTTAGGAAAAGAGTCAGTGTTAAAAATTGGCCCTATTTAAGACTGTATTGCATTTGACAGAACTTCTCTCTGGAGTTAGCTGTAGAAAGCAGTAGTGCAGCCTGAGGAAAATGAGAATGGATAGTGGGTGGATAAGGTTTATAACAATCTCAAGGAGAGAGAGGGAAGTTATGAAACCACAGAAAAGCAAATTATGAAATAAATATGCAGCCATTTATAATAATTTTCACAGTAGAGATACAGATATTAAGAAGTATATTAATCAAATATTCAAGAGATTATCAGGAATTTATAAGAAGAATTGCAACTTTTTTGTTTTAATGAAATATTTTGTCAATCTGTTGATAGAATAATGTCTTAATATCCAAATTAAGGTATAAGACATTTGATATATAAGAAACAATTTTATTTACATGTAGCTATAAAAATATCTTTCATTGTTGTAGTAAATAATACATGTGCTTCTTAAATGCAGTAAAAAAAAGATCAAGCAGCAGATATGATCACTGTCATAATTAGAAAAAAGTAATGAATATACAGATTGTTTACTATGATATAAATGCCTGCTAATGATAGAGTCTGAGATACTTCTAATGGTGATGATGGAAACTTGCAATCATAATTGGAGGCTTTGCTAAATTTCATTTACAGACTAATGGAAAAGTTTAGGTAGTCTCTTTCAGTTTAACCTCATGGATTCCAAAAATTTTTAGAAAAAATTTCAGGATATTAATGAACTCAAATTTTGAAATTTATAGAACATAGATGCAAAATAGAATAGAAGAGTGGAATGAATAGTAAACCATGAGTAAGGGAATATGGGTTAACAGCCTATGCTTGTCACACTCTTAATGAGTTTTCATTATATGTAGAATGAGAGTCATAAGCTCATCTTATAAAGAGATAAAAAGATTAAATAAAAATGTGTACAGAAAGAATATGAAGAATGGTGGATCCATAATATATAATTATAGTCATCTTTTCCCTTCAAACTGGAACTATTCATTGGATCATAATAGAGTTATATTGTATTATAGGGCAGTAAAATGCTGTTTATTTACCAGATGATTATAAATAAAATTTGAGAGCCACTATAAACTATTTCATTAACTATTTTAAAGGCATAGCCCATTCATACTAGTTTATAGTAAGTGTTAATATGATGATGGAGTAGATATTGTGCGGCTCAGGTAGGCTATATTTATTATGCCAGTTCAAAACTTTAAGATCCACAATATTAGAGCCCAATTTTGTAATACCGTAATCCATAATCCGTTGGCTTCAAGGCAGGGTAGCACATGGTGGAGGGGCAACAGTTCATGGGAGTGGAAAACAGCAAATGCATCAAGGGAGGAAGGAACCCAACAAGCCTTTTTCTGTCCCTTCTATTGTATCCAGGCTACCAGGATTAGGGTGTGCCAAACCAATCATTGGACTGAGTTAGTAATCATCTGCCTTTAGTCCTAGCATTGCATCTTGAATCAATCACACACTCTATAGATTCAGCCACCTCTGAAAAATCCCCACTTGAGACTGCATGAGGCTTTGGGAGGAGATCTAGATGCAATCATTATACAACTCAACTTCTGATTATGAAATGAGGCTGATTTTTCCTTGTGGTAAGATGTATTCAAGCAATGCAACTCATAAGTTACAATTAGGCTTATAGTCAAGTGCATGTTGAGGGATTTGATCGTTTGTACATCAAGTCAATGGGAGCTTAGCATGGAGGCAGTGAGGGATGTATAGCAAGCAGTAGCTTTCACAGAGGAAGCCTTTCATGCTGGAGAGATTTATTAAATAATTAATAGTGTAGCTGTACTCTCCGAAATGCAAGAGTTGACATACAATAGACATAAATACACACAATATATAAGACAAACAGGAAACATAAGGGAAGCTATGGATAGATTTTTCTTGTATTGTTTAAATTTAATTTTAAGTGATACATAAAATACTGCACATATTTCTGGGGTAATATCTGCTGTTGCAATTCATGTACATTCTGTGTAAATTGATGTTAAGCATTATCTATCTCTTCAAACTTACATCCTGTTTATTGTGATTGCTTTCAGAATTCTTGATTCTAGATATTTAAAAATATAGTACACTGTCATAATCACAGTCACTCTACCGTGCAGTAGCACCTGAGAACTACTTTTTCCTATCTAACTATAATTCTCTATCCATTGATCAACTTTTCTGCATACCTCTTGTTGCCATAGCAAATTTGAAAACCTGCTACAGGACCTACTAACTCAGGAATGGAGAATTAGGCTATAAGCAGAAATAATTCTTTAATTCCACCTCCTGAGAAAGGCTAATCTGCTTACAGCTGTAATTATTTTGGAAATCTTTCATCTTTCAGAATTCTTTTATTTTCATTAATCTCATTCACTACTTCTGAAGAAGACAGAAAATAGTATGCCCATGCTCTTTGGGATATGAACTGATGTTCAGTCAGCTTATTAGCTGTGAAAATTGATGGTTCAGTGACTTTAACCACAATAAGATCCAGGCACAGTTTTATCTGGCCTCATGATTTCTTTGGCAAGAAAATCCTCTTAAAACCTAATGGCTTCTTCTCTTCAACTCCAACCAATTTTATGTATGAAGAGTCACACATAGAGACAGCAACTTTTTAAGCACATTTCTAAGATTTTCCGTATTTTTTAGTACTACTCCTAAGGCCTTGTTGTGTCTATTTAATTATGGGTCTCTTGGGTTTATTGAACGTCATTGAGTGAGCCATAGCTTCAACATGAGAGATTTTGTACAAATTAACAGAATTTACTGTGAACTGATCCCTTAACAAGGTCTTTAATAATACTTTACGAGATACATGACGAAGTTTAAAATTAGATGCAACTGCCATTCTTTTGAATACAATTTTAATCAATTTTCACATAAGCATATTCATTCTATTTTATTGTGATTAAAAAAGTCACTCAGCATAAGATCTATCCTCGATAATTATTAAGTACCTTGTAGATTCTTATTAACTGTAAGTATAATGTTGACAGCAAACCTCTAGCACATTTTTATCTTGCGTAACTGAACATTTACATCATCGACCAGCATTTATACCTTTAACTCGCTCCCTCTACTCTCTTGGAGACACTGCTCTACTTTTATGAATTTGATTACTTTAGACACCTCATATAACTGGAACCATGCAGTGTTTGTCCTCACCCTGAGTGCAATATGCAGTTACACACAGAAGCATTCTTATTTATATCTTTTATCAAGACTGTCAAAAAATGTCGCCTCATTTCCCTACCCTGTCAGTCCCTCATGAATGGTGCTACTACATCCTTACCTTCGGGCCAGCAGTCCAGCAAAAGACCTCTGAATTGATCACTTTGTTATTCTACTTTTGAAATAACACTATAGCGAAAAACCCAACCCAGCAATATTCTGCCTTCCCAGATTTTCTTCTAGTGTTATAAATTCATTAAAAAATCCAGGATCTGCCTCTAAATTTTCATGTTATATTTTTGCAAATTATTACACCCCTGCATTAACTGAATTTCCAACTTTTTGAAATTCTGACTCTAACAAGGCCCTCTTGTCTGTAAGACAGTCAGGCCTCAAGCTGTTGCTACAAATTTTACATTGTTTTGTTAAGATGATGTGTATTTCTGCAAAATATTTCTGAACCAATCACAGTAGTCTAAATTATGCTGTGGTAACAGATGATTCAAAAATCACACTGGATTTTACAAGCAAGTTTTATTCTTGCTCAGTCTGTGTGAACATGATGGATTTGCTAGGAGGCTGTAGCAAACTTTATTATCATGAATCCATCACCTTTCTTCCATGATTCCCAAGAGGCGAGGGAATGTGGAGAAGTCCATGGCCCTTAGGCTTCCCACAAAGATGAAGCCCATTAGTTATATTCAGTAAGCAAAGAGAATCTAATATTTGTTTTCAAAATTAGAGGAAGGAGAGATGTACAGTCAAGTCTATGTAAGGCTGTTTTGGGTGATTGCTTGTTTATTCATTCATCAATATATTTATTTATTTTTGTGGTTCTGGAGTTCAAATCCAGGCCCTGGAACATGCTAGGCAATCACTTTATTACTGAGCTATACCCTAAGACCCTTATGACATGTTTAGGTAAGAGAAAGTAAGAAATCTTTGGTCAGTGTTTCTAAAGATTACTTTAAGAACATAGAATAATTCTTGTGGGCTGAGTTATGTGACCCAAAAGGATATATTTAAGTCTTACCTCCTAGTACTTGTGAATTTACTTGTAAATAAGGTTTTTGAAAATGGAATATCCCTAAGATGAAATCTTCCTGAAGTTGTGGGTCCTAATTCAATATTACTGTTGTACTTAAAAGAAGAAACAATGATACACACAGGCACAGAGGGAAAATGGTCACATAGAGAAGGAGGCAGAGATGGCGGCACAAGCCAAACTACCATAGGCTAGCAAACACAAAGCAACGAACTTCACTACAATCTTTGCAAGAAGTATGGCCCTGCCAATACTTTAATTGCAGATTTTGGGTCTCCAATATGGCTAGAGAACACCTTTGTTTTAAGACACCCAGTCTGTCATGCTTTGTTACAGTGCTAATTAAATGTAACTATTTATTACCCATTTATAACATTCCTAGGCTTTATGAGATAAAAGTAAATGCTTCATTTGTGCTGCTGCAGCACTAAATCCATAATATTGAGGACAGAGTTAATAAAAAGATGTAGCATTTGGCACTATTACAGAAATCTCTACACATTGTTACATGTATAATATTTGCCACAGTACTAATCTCTTTATCTGCTTATGTTTTTCCCTCACATGTCAAATCGAATTAGTTGTAATAATACAATTCATGGGGCTATTGTTAATTCTCTTGGAAAGTCCAACAATGTACTAGATTAAGATTATATATTTTTAAATTATTATGGCTCTCTCTTTTCCTTAAAAATATTCAAACCTATACATTGCAATCTATTTATTGTACTGTCAAGCACAAAGGAGAAACTCAAAAATATATGTGAACAGACAAATGACTTACAGGACAAATTACTTGTTCATTATGTTGGATTACATGTAGAATTTTTTTTAGACTTTAAACAGGAGATATAACATTAAATATAAAAGAACCCTATGTGGTAATTTTTATAACATTAAAAATAGATTCATAAGTAAATTATGAATATTTTACTTAAAATTTTATATAAGAATATGTTTTAAACAAAATATTATGTTTTAAACAAATAGGCATGCACTTTTTCCTGTTCTCCAGTTTACATGAGTGAAAACATCAGAAAAACTTCATTTGAATCCTTGAGCTATACTGTGAAATAAGCTTTGGAAGATAATAGTAAAGATTTTTTGGCATCGTTGCCAATTGAAATGTTTCTATAGCAATCACCATGATAATATTCTGAATTAGTGCGACATAGTCTCCAGCGTCACATGAGTCTATGTGTCATGTGGCAACTTCATAACAGGATTATTTAAGTGTACAGGCCAAATAAAATCTAAACAGCCCTCCCCCAAAATCATATGAGCAATAATCATGAAACCTTCCCTAGGTTTCAAACTTAAAGAATACTATAATTAAAGTTTGAAAGTATTTTAAAAGAAAAATGAATTTATATGTTTACCTTTGCAAATCCCAATTGGAGCACAGTGCATTTACAAAGAATATTGCCTTAATATCTTGATGGTAAACACTAGAATAAAAAATCCAGTTTTTATTTCAGTTGGAAAATCTATCCATAAATGAATGAAGTCACATATAATGTATGAAATATTATTTTTCAAAGCTGTAGGAGGGCAAAATAAGGAAATAATAATAATATAATAGTCATTTATTGTTGTTATAACTAGCATGTATTGAGCATAGGATAAGAGCTAGCTATTCTAAGTGCCTCAGAGTTTGTGGTAATCATTTGTTGGTTAAAATAATTTTGGGTCCATTAAATTGAGGCCACTCAAGCACCCTGGGTTCCCATGTGAGCCATCCAAATTTCAGCTCAATGTAAATAAATAGATTCTATGGGAGTGAAACAAGGTTAATCGGGCAAACACTGCCCATTTATTTTTACTAGGAGTTTTAAGTCTATGTTCTACTTTAATCAATCAAATTATTTTCTTTCCCACACTTCCATAAACAGTTTTAAATAATTATATTCTCATACTCTTTTGGTAGAGATCAATTGTTGTATACTGGTGGTGCTTGGTCCATAAATTACTGTATGCTCAAACGAACTCTCAATTTTTAATGTGTCAATGGTTTTATTTTTGAAAATTTTTTCATTTAAGTGAAATATAAAAAAAATTATCCATCTTGATATACAGTATCATGTAATGTTTTGTTACATGTATTCATTATTTAATGTTCAACTCTATCTCCTCAATATTTATCATTTCTTTTATTCAACTGCATGTATAATTATTCCCAGCTTATAAAATGATGCTGCATTAACGTTTTGATGTTATATGTGGCTACCCTACATTTTTTATTTTCCTCACAAAATATTTGAGACTGTAACCTTTATAAAGGAAATATTGGACTCTAAATGACTCTCATGACAAAAGTATACAAATGGTGGAGGCAAGTGTGGCAGAAATCACATGACAAGACAACCAGAGTGATCAGTAAAAAGGCTTACAACTTTTACAACAACCCACTGTCATGGGAAATATTCATGGTTTTGTGAAGACACATTAATGTCTTTCAAGAGGATTAGTGGTTTTTAATGACCTCATTAACTCCCACTAGTTCCACCTCTTAAAGGTTCTACCATCTCCCAAAATACACTAGACAGCAACCTTCCAATGTGTGAGCCTTCAGCAAACATATTCATACCCCAGGAGTGCCCATTTGGTCACTGAAGTTTGAGTGGATGTCATATATTAATTCTGGGAAGAGAGTTTAGGAACTTGTACATTATCTTGCTACTGTCTTACTCCCTCAGCTTTTCGAACTATCAAGGTTTCCCAGGCTAACTCTCAAAATGCAGAAAACAAGGACCCTCCTACAATCTTGGCACCAGACATGTGATGAGTAAGTATTGTGAGATAAAAATTTACATTGTCTTGTATGTGTTAAGCTCAGCAAAATCTCAACACTTTGGATTACTGCTGCAAATGTAGTCCTTTATTAATGACTCATAGCATAAATCACATAGTCTTCTCAAAATCCATCGATGAAGGTGTTATTAGCCCCATTTTATTCATGTACACAAAAGGTTAAAGTTCAGATCAGTGAGACATATTTCTCAAGTTAAAACATTTTTTAGGTGCTGAAGGAGAATACAAAAACCAATTTGAAAAGTAGTATTGTTTACCGAGGCATCAACTAAGACATAGTTTATGCTTTCCCTTCCTAAACACAAAAATCAACAGCTTCCTCAGGTGTGATACAACAAGATAAAACTAAGGTCAGTGGGGAGGGCCCCTCAAAGGGGTTATTGCTCTCTTTGTTATTGTGTCATTGCTTACTTCAAAATTTCCCTGCCTACTAAAAGAAAAGAACAAGTATCTACAAAATTCTTCCTTCTTTACAGGTACTGATAATCAATCAAGTACTGATAATTGATGTTTAACACTCCTTAAATCTGCCCAGCACATTTTGAGACTCTGTAGCATTCCTAACCTAACCTATCTGACCAAACATCTCATACAGTATTTCCCTATAAGGGGCAGGATATCTCACTTCCAAAAAGCCTATGTGAGTTTGGCTTCTAGTGATCTTGAATATCGGCCATTGGCTCAGTGGCAGTGGATATGCATACTGAGACTGGATGTCTCTACTACTCATAAAGCGGACACTATCCTGCAGTTCAAATGAATTAGTATGATCACTGAGAACTAATATTACTGTAAGAGTTTAGAAGTACTTGCAACAAGTAACTGTATGATAAGATAAAAAACAATGAATCTGATTAAAATATGTGGAAGATGGTATAGTAAAATTGGCACTGATATAATTTATTGGGCATATATATGCAAATTATATACTTTATACATAAAATATATCAATATTGATACAAATATAGATTTATAGAATACGTTATTAAGTAATATATTTTTAGAGAGTTGAACCAATTACACTCTTAGTTCATGGAGTGTAATTACACTTGGTTTGTACACAGACTTTCTCTTGTTTCATTCTTTTATTTTTATGTCCATCTGTCATTCTCAGTTACTCAATTCCCTTAAGGATTTTTCAATACATAAGAGCCCATGAATCTAATGAGTTCTATAATAAAAATTAATTATCCTTATCATATCCCAAGAGGTTAGTATAGAATTATGATCCAATTCTGTAGGAGGAATAATGGACCAAGAGTTGAAGGAAATCCATGTGCTCAGTCCATGATTTTGAGTCTAGGATGCAACACAACAATACATGATCTAATTCAGCAATTTGAACATGTTATCTTTAGCTTTCCAATCACTGCACATTATTGAATTCATTTCTCAAACACGTTAATTTTTAAAATATCTAAATTTAAATCAGATTTACTACAAAACTATAGAGATGAAAAGAGGACTGTCATGCTTCTGTTATAAACCCAGTCATTTCTAAAGGGAAGGTGTCTATTTTCTTTTAAATAATCATCCTGTCACTATATTAATGTTTGCTGGGACACATCTTTTCTTTGTTTTAAGAAATAATTTAAATGGTAAAAATTTATCAAAACTAATCTCCTAAAATCAAGCTTTAATGAAATTCCTTATACCTCTTGCTATGTATAGTTACTTTTCTGGGGGGAATGCATTTAATTGTCATGACATAAGAACAGTTTACTTTTAATATTTTCTTTATGTATTTACCAAAGTAATTTTTTTCTGGTACTTAGACACTAACACTGGACATTTGAGGTATGCTAAAATAAAATACGTTTACAAAACTACCCAAGGATACACCTTCATATGTTTGCCCTTTAAAAAGCTGCCTATTATGAAGTATAACTTCTAAAATGAAAGCTTTGGTTTCTTGAACATTAATATAAATTCCCAGAACTATGTATTCATGTTTCTACTACATAATATTATGATCATGTACCCTGACAAACACTTGACACAAAAGCTTTTGCAAATGAAAGTCGCTACTTTTCACAGATGTCTTTTCTAATTTGATCCTGCTTATTAAGCACACGAGGGTCATCTGAGTCAACAGTGTGACTCAGAACATTCACTATTCCATTATCTCCTGATAATAATATAGTACAAAATCATTTTAATTAATGATTTTGTCATCCTAATATAATGAGACATCATCATAATCACCATCAGTACTGAGGTAGGTAAATAAAGACTGTGTAAAAAAGACATATTAAAATATGTACTGATATTGCATATAATTACTAGTGATAATCTATCCTTTAGCATTTTCACCTATTTTAATATGAATAATCACTGGTTTTGAATAGATTGTTCTTCGCTTAATTACAACCACCTTCAGAGATGAATACGCTAGTAGCTCAATAAATTTATAGCAGACAATACTGGTATGAAGTGCCTACTATTAACAAGCTTTATCTTGAATTTCTGAGAGCAGACAGGCACTAATAATTTTACCCATAAATTAACAATTAATTTCCACCACACATGATATAAATTAATACATAGGATTTGAGTGAGGAAAGGAATGAAGATGAAGATTATATTTTGTTAAAAAACCATTATCATCAAACAATTTCACAATATGAAAAAAACATTATAAGATTTATTTAAAAATTTTAATCATCGTACTCATGAGAATATGTCATCTGTACAAAAAGGGAACCCTTTTTGCCAATGTTCTTAAAAATCTACATGCTGCTGATCTATGTTTAAAGTTTAGATGTTTGTGGACTTTGAGCTTTCCAAGTGTTACTTTAAAGAATCTAAGCATCTAGTTTTATGCATCTTAGACGACAGTTTACATGTAAATTTATCCTAAAGTAATAGTTTTTAAGTAAAAACATAATTTCATCCATGAAATAATATTATATTTCAGTTAAAGTGTGCATATTTTTAAGATTCAAAAAGATTGTACCTAAAATCCTTCTGGGAGAAATTTTGATGTACAGAAATGCTAGAAAATCAGATAGAAAAGTGTAAAGGAGCTCAATGTTTTTTGATCTGTAAAATGAAAGGTATATTTATATTTACTTGGTATTTAGCCCTTGTACTTTTCAATCATATCCCTGAGAGTTCTAGAATCTGACTTCAATGTCTTACCAAGTCGTGTAATTTCAAAATATTTATCTCCTCTGCTCCAATCACAAACTTCAAGTTTAATTATTATAGGACTCTCCTTCGAAGCTCTTTTAGCTTTTTATTTTTCTTCACTTTCTCTTTTATCAGTATCTTATTACTATCTGGTTTTTGTATTTCCTTTAATGATAAAACATAAATTAAGATGTAATTCATTAAGGCTCATATGTGAACATCTTGTAGAGAGAAAACTGTTGCATTCACAGTGTAGATTGCAGAATGAGGCTTAGAAAGATCAAGTCACTGTTCCAGGATATGATTAATAAGTTGGAGTAAGAAAACATGTGGCATTTTTTTTACATGTCTGATTTAAACTACTTAAAATAGCTTCTGGGTTTACCACTAGGTCATCTTCAAAACAGGTTTAAATCTCTCTTTACCTAAACTCCAGAGCTCTATTACCCAAATCCAAACCACCTTTCCAATCTGTGTGTGTGTGTGTGTGTGAGAGAGAGAGAGAGAGAGAGGACAAAGAAAGAGGCAGAGACACAGATACTTATATGATTGATACGCATCCTCAATTCTTATATTAAATTTACACTCTTAGCACCAAAAATATCTTTGCATTTTCTTTTAATTATACAAATTAGTGGTCCCCAATTGTAAAAATCCTTCCAAGGTATTTGTTCAGAGACTTTTTCTTTTTCCACTAATAATATTGTTGAGACAGGCAACAGGGATGATTAATGCTCTGTAAATTTTAAGACCATGCCAACCATTAAAGATTTTTCTCATGTCCCACATCTATGAAGGTTTGAAAATCTGCTCCTAGGTCCTAAAGCAGTTTTATTTTATTTAATATTTTAGCACTCAGTTTTGTCATTCTGTAATCAGGTTTAGCATAAAGTATGTTGAATTTTCCAATTACGTTAATCCACCCTAAGTATCTTCACAAACAAGTTAAAGATATCATATTACAGTGATACATGCAGCACAACTCATATTGGTTAAATCTTGGAAATGGCTTATATATCCTACATGTCCATAACAGACGAATGGATAAAGAAAATGTGGCATTTATACTCTGACATAAAGAAGGATAAATAAGTCATTTGCAAGAAAATGAATGCATCTTGAGACTTTAAGATTAAGTGAAATAAATCAGACACACAAGTTTAAATATTTTAATTGGTTTTCTTTACATGAGAAACCCCAAATATAAACAAAGAATAGAATAAAAGACAGATAATAGAAAAAAGGGAGATAAAGCTTTTGCAAAGGGAAGAGTACCAAGAAATGGAGGTACAAGAGGGGAGTGGGATGCAAAAAGAATGATGTGTTAAGTGCATGTACCAAGTCATCAAGAAGAATGTAATCATTATGCACTGCAGACATGTACCAATAAAAATAAAAATTAGAAATAGCTAGGGAAATACCTAAGTTTATTTTGCTTAGAAAATTAGCACTAACAAACCATGACAGAAAAGCACATTTCTGAAGGCAAACCCAGTCAGGTGGTATTAGGTAGTCACTAATTCATTGCTTCTAGGTCTTCTGCATTTCTATTTACTGAATTCATAAAAGTACTTTAATATATGTTTCCTGGTAGGTGTGCTATAAGGAATGTTTAGTATAAATTATTCTCTATGTAATTTAGAAATGCACATTAGATATTACACTGGAAACCTTTGTGAACTTTTGTGTATGCGACAGTGATATTATCTTTGTGTTTTCAAGTACAAAAATAGGCGTTATTTCTGATAAGGTTGAGAAAGACAAATCATAATTTTAATTTTTTTAAAAAAGAAAGAATTAAAAATCCATTATCTTTCTCAAAATTATTTGCATGGATTAATATTATAATGAAAACATTTAAAATGATAATTTAAAATAGCAAGCCATTTAATGATTCAGGATTCTATTTATTTGCAGAAAGAGCTAAAAATATTTGATTTCTCATATTACATATGGAGTGACTCTCTGATCTGTATTCACCACCTTAGTGTAGTGACACACAGAAAATATTTTTATGGCTGCCCCCCCAAAATATAAACAATAGTACAAAATATTTCTGATATTATAGGTACCTATAATTAATGTCAAATATTGTTATCAAAATCAATGTTTGTTTCTAAGACTCTACTATTGGAAGCTCAATTCGTCAGCTTATGGAAAGCTGTTTTTGTCTCAGCAATCTCTTTCAGTCATGTAATTACCCTTAACTGATGACCTTTCTCATGGAGAATTCCAAATGCTCATGTACATACTGAAACATAAAGATTTTTTTAATAGTATACTTTTAAAAGTTGGTATTTCCAGGATGATATTATTGCAAGATTATTACTTTATATTTAAAACATCCTTTTATACAGGCAGAAAAACATTGAGGACTCCAAACTTTAATGTTAAAATCCATGCCAGGTAATATCTGTAAGTTGGAGAAGCATCCACCCACCAGCTGTGTGTAGAAAGTGCAGAGCAAAGCTGAAGAATAGAGTTGGGAGGTCTCAGGTCAGTAGAAGTTACAGTGAGGAGAGATATTTTAGATTCTACCTTTTCTTTTCCCAGGCCTGGTGTTTCCTACATGAAAAATTCCTTTTTTCTCTCTGTAAAATGTATTACAGAAATTTAACTTTTTTTTTTTAGGAAGTTGGCCATGTGTTTGTTAGTGGTGTTGAGAAAAACAAGAGAAGCCTAGTGTGGATTTAACATTGAGATCAACACAGAATCTTGAGGAGGAATTTTAAACTAGTAGAAGCTGAATGCCATTCTATGTACAGTCTGTGGTAAATGATTAACTCTGTGTATTACCTGCATAAGAGGAAATGAATCCAATAATAAAATTATTCCATATTTGATATATTAATTTCAACTCTCAAACAACACATAGAGCAAACATATTAGTAAAGTGAAAGAGGATACAATTTATATTTAGTTGAGAAAAAATTGACCATTCAATTAAAAAGCTGTAAATAATAATATGTAAATAAACACAAATGCAATAGATTTTTAAATTCATTCGAGGCAAATAATGATTTTATAAATCCTTTGAAATAAAATGAGATGTAAGAGAAATAGAATTTTTAAGAAAAATAATTATACTGAGTATTATTTACTAGTATTTTTGCTAGTATTTATTTACTGTAGACTTGAAAAACGTTATAATTATTAAATTCTTAAAAGAAGAATTGAAATTTAAATTCTTTGTAAAATTAAATACCCCAAAAGAGGTATTATATATTAAAAAAAGATATTAGAAAGTAAGTGAGATAAAATTACATTTTGTTTTGATTATCCTATAATATAATTGTTTGCTTTAATTTGAAAATAACATTAGCACTTCAACATAAAATTCTAAAATATTTTAATCCAGAATTTATTGCTCTCAACTGTCAAATACATTATTTTCATTATAAATAAAAAAATAGAGCATTTAGTTTTAAAATTACTTATTTAAAATTGTTAATTTTCAGATTAAAGTCTACAAAATTAAATTTCTGTAAAAAATATTTTAAAAAATATCCCCTTCATTTATATTTTTAGATGATTAATAGCTTTAGCTGTATTTTTCCCCCTTGAATTCAATAATAACAAAAATTATATTTTTACACAAATCATATTTTCTGCTGTTAAATATTAAACATTTTCATGAGCACAGTTTGATTACTGCAATAATATAAATAATTGTACCAAACACAAAAATTTGACTTTAAGAATGCACATTAGTTCAGTGTTAGTACTAAATTACATTATCTAGTAGTGCCACTATAGAAAAGGATATATGTTTAAATATGTATGTGTATAAGAATTACACATTTAAAAAATAATTGCACATACTTGTTTCATGTATCTGATGTACTATTTTCTATATCAGTACTGAAATAACTAAGAAAAATAGTCAAGAACATTTTAAAAATTCACCAAATTTATAATATCAGGAGAGCAATCTTTTCAAAAATTTCTTAGTTATTAAGATAAATAGTAATTAGTTTTTGGAATATATACACTCTAATATTTTATTTGGAGAAACAGAACTTCAGAATCCACGTAAAACTGAATTATTATTTCAAACAATATGTATAAATATTTGGATCAAAACACATCCATCTCTTGGAAGTGTTCAATATCTGAGTGAGTCCTCTAATACTAAAAGTATTTCCAGGTGTATTTGTAGCTGATGACTATTTGAAAATGTATTAAATTGATTGCTTTTATGAAGTTTAATAACACAATAAATATTACATCAATGATTATAATGTATCTGTAGAAATGAGAACATATTCATTTTCATATTGTTATCTGAGCTATCCAAAAGAGGGAGCTAAAGTATTGTGCTAAGTAGCTTAGTTTTTGAATGTCAATTTTTTTCAAACATTTCACATATGAATGAAACAGTGTTTATATGTATATTTAACTGGGTTAGATGCTCTATTAGTATTGCTATATTAAAGGACAGTACTTAAGTTCTTGTCCTAAAATTCTTCATTCTACTAAGAGAAAAAGGTTTTTTCAACCATTATAAAATAAAAATAAGTCATAAGAGTTGGAAATATTATTAAGTAACATTTGTAAAATTAAATTTTATGGAAAAGATCATGTGAGATTTAAGTAGTTTAGTAACATGAATTCTCTTCATATTTATAGAAATACGGATAATAGTACTAAGGTTGTTTCCATGAACATAAACATTCTTAACAGTGATATAAAATATAAATATAACACACACACACACACACACACACACACACACATGTCTCCCAGGAATATACGACATTTCATTTAACTTGAGCAAAATCATTGGCAAAGAGTCTCTTTTACCCAACACAGGAGCCATTTATCTCACAGACTTGAGCAAGATACCGTTATAAATAAAGGTTCATTTTCACAGAAAAAAAAATACCAGGTACAGTATTTTTCTGAAAAATGGTATTATACATTGAGATTAATTTAATTAGTGAATAGACTAATTTTCTTCCTCAGAACATCAGAAAAAATCTTTACTCCAGAAGGAATTCACAAGGAGAAGAGATAATTTACCTATAAATAATTAATTTTCATGTAAATAGGCTGTGAAAGCAAAATGGTTAATTGGCTATCAGATTCTCTTGATGCTATGTTTTCCCAAGACACTACATTGAAACAGAGGGCATTGCACTTTTGTGATTTAGGAGAGCTTATCTTCCATGTTCATGTTTTTTCTTATCATTCCTATAATATTGTAGATAAAACATGATTAAGAATAACAATTTCTTAGTATGTTTAGCTGATGGTTCTAAGTGCAACTTTTTGTTTTTGTTTTGCCAAGACATTAAACTGTGAAATGATAATCAGTGATAGAATTAATAAAAGATGTAGATTAGGGCTGGGGATTTAGCTCAGTGATTTTGCCTCCTGCTGTGCAAGCACAAGGACCCAAGTTCCATTCCCGGTACTAAACAAAAAATAAAATAAATTTTAAAAATAAAAGATGTAGAATATAACCTGTAAAATTATCTTCTTTTTATAAATCAAGGTTTGTACAAATTGGAGTTTTATTAAGAATTCATTTGACCTTAGAATTATTTGTTCTTTGAATGAATCCAGTACTTATCTTTAAAACTGTAAAAACTACTTATATCTTTGTTTTTGTAGGAAGGACAGATCAATTGTATTAAAACATTTGTCTGTCTCATAAGATCTCTTGATATAGTAAAAATTTAAAAGTATCTATGTATACTACAAAAGAACACAATTTTATAGCTGTAAAACACATGTAGTGAGTTAAATGATGGGAGTTGATTACACTAATTGAAGTAGCTGTGGCACAAAAATGATTTTAGACAGATATTTGAAATTTCTAGTTTTCAGCTGATCAATATTTAAATTTGTTGTAGGTTATATTAGATGTGAAAGTGTTGAAGAATGCCTAAGGCAATGTGATGTGTTTGACAGCATGAATAAATAAATTTCTAAATATGTATGACAATAAGGAAATTTCAGGTCATGTTCTGTTCGCACAAAGAAATTCTGGTACTGGTAAGAGGAAGTGTAGACATTATGTAGGTCAGTAGAACAGAGACAGTATTTCTGACATACACTAGACAACATCTTAGAATGGGACTTCAAGGGTTCCAGGCTTAAGGGCATAATACATAAGCTTTTAGATATTTCAAAGTATTTCAGTTATTCTTCTTCCTCTCTATTTTTTTCTTTTGGAAGATCAAAGTCTAGAAAAATGGTTGAAATTTTAAAATAACTTTTTCAAACAAAGATTAAAATAAGCTGAAAATTTCCTTAAATATCTTCCAGCCTTTCTCCATTTTATTTATTTATTTAGTTAGTTAGTTAGTTATGGAACTGGAAATCAAACTCGGGACCTTGCACCTGCAAGGCAGGTGGCAGAACCACTGAGCTAAATCCCTGGCCCTATCCATTATATTTAAAATGAAGAAATTAATTCCCAGAGTGATAAATGTATTTTCTCTATGCTTTTTGTTGTTTGTTCATTTGTTTGTTTTATCACATCCATTGTTCTCTTTACTCTAATGGAGTATAATTCCACCATGTACAATTTGAGAAACAATTTGTTAACTTCAATTTGAAAGATAATATAAATTAGCGTAAATTAATTCCCATCTATACATGGGAGTTCAGGTCCATCCTACTATTTCACTAAGGTATTCATAGAAATCCAGATCCAATCACAGAGGTAAATTAAATGGCAGTCACTTTTATATCTCATGTTATTCATACTTAATTTAACACAACTTTTATATATAAAGGGTTATGAGTCCAAATGATTTTGTAAGGATATAAAGAATTGTTTTGGTAAGGCATTCTTAATTGCATGATCTAGTGCAAAGACTTGGATTCTACTTTTGGCTTTTCTGCTTTGGGATAATTTTAAGTAATTTTTCAGAGTCTTGGTATCCTTACCTATAACATCAGCTAGTTAAATAAAATATCAAATTCCGTCATGCTATAATAATCCTGGGCTTTATTGAATCATTACTTTCTAATTTAAAAATGTTTCTTCAAACAGACAGCTCTTTCATTTAAAATAGCATATATTATTAGAATCAATATAATTGACCTTATTTTCATTATTGCTGAGATTGGGCAAATATTTTCCAAAAAACATATTTTCATAGACATTAAAATACATTTTCACAGTCTTATAATTGTGCCTCTTTTTGGTTTTGAACCATTTTAAACTGATGACTTACATCAATTTAGCACTTCATCATCTCATTGTTATGCAAATCCTCTACATTTATCATTACTCATACAGTAGTTTTAAAACATGGCATCCATTTTCTTTTGTGAAAATGTATAAATGAATCAAATACAATCCTAGAATGGGCCTAAACGATTATTTCCATCATTAATTTGGAGGCAAAATCATTTTAAAAAAATATTTTGTACCTATATTTAAATGTTAAGGTGAGAAAAACTCCAGAAAATTATACAGAATTGTTTTTAATATTTTTCCTGACTGCATGATAAAATTTCCCCAAAGTAGTATTTGAAACTGACAATTTGAGTTCATTGTTAGTATAATGATGTGTAGTGTCTATATTTATTAAGCAACAACTATCATAGGCACTTTCATGCATGTATTATAATCATTGACAATCCTAAGACTGATGATTACCTACATTATTCCATAAGGAAATAAATTTTGCAGGACGAAATTTGAGTTTTTTCCTCCTCTGTTGCTCAGAATAAAATGAAATTAATTTAGGTCGATGAGGGAGAAGAAGGAAGTAGGGGTGAAGAGTTTGTATAAGATCAAAATCAGAAATGTCTTAGCATTTCCCGTATGGCATGTAAACTATTTTCACAACTATGTGCAGCAGAATTCACTTATGGAATAATTTAGCAAGACAAAATATACCCCCAAATACATGCAATGCTTCATTTCTTTTTTGTTAAAATTTATTAAAAGTGTTTTGGTATAATATTAAAATTCAAGTTGGGTGATATGTTCATTTTTAATGTATATTTTAGCCAAAACATGGAGCTTATTGTTGAGGATGAATTGTATATTTTCTACATATTGTTTGAAAAATAAGGGTGCCATAATGTTCACACTTTGCTGAAATGATACCAATCTTTCAATGCACACTGCTGACTCTTACCTTTAAAGAATATTCAGCCAGTTCATGACAAGATCAAAGATCAGTTTTTTAACAAACACACTGTGTTTGAGGAGGCTTAAGAGCCTTTGGCTGGGGTAATCATCTAATTCAGTTGTGATTAGAAAAATAATTGGATATAAACAAAGGAGTATCTAAAGTCCTTGTACAAAGATAGCGAAGATGTATTAATACAATTATCTTGGAAAATTTAGCTGGAGATCATTGAAAAAGTAAACTGCTAAAAGGAAATAGAAGCAAGAAAGAACAAAAAATGTTAAATATGGTATCATAAAGATTGATCACAGATCTTGAGAGTAGAGAAGAACTGTGATTATATAATCGGGTTCTCACTTGTGGAAAAATACTAGAAAAAGGGAAATTATGTTCAAGATAAGATCATTAGATAGGAATGAATTACCACCGTTGACATTTGAGAAAACTCTAGAACAGATCCTAAGGTCCCTAACAATGCTTTATGTTCAGTGAAAATTGAGTAAATATTTGGTGCTAATATATGAGTATAGAACTAATGTACTAAATCATATTATCTAAATAATCCTATATTTTACACTATTAATTCCGTTTTATAGGACTTTAGGATATAAGATCAAATTACCAACATTATACACAAACTATACATTCAAGGTACCTTCAGTGAATACTACCACAGGTATTCAATTATTACAATTTTTGTTCAAGCCTCAGTAAAATTCTTATACAAATAAACCACCTTTATAAGCTCTATTCATTTTCAGGTCATGAATGTCATTTACAGTCATGAATATAATTCAAAGCATAAGAAGGAAGATCATTAAAAAAGATAGAAAAGGAATGTTAAATACCTGGCATTAAAATTTGAGATCATATTAATATAAAATTTTATTACCATAGATTTAAAATATTTATATAACTTACATCTCTAAAATCTATAAATAATATACCCTTTTAAACATTTAATACATTTTATTTTATTTTTGACAGTAATTTCTGTACTAATGTCATAGTAAAAAAATGCACCACAAAATTATTAAAAATATGCAATTCATATTGTATGTTATATCAACTTAAGAAACAATATTATATATGAATATTTATATTCATAATATTAAACCTTATTCCTACATTTCCCTTATTTAATGTCAAAAACAGTCAACTAATCATTGAATTAAGTTAGGTCTCCTAATTTCACACATGAATGCTTCAAATACCCTTTACCTAAATATCAAGAACCTGAGTAACAATATTCTTTATAGTAAAAGTAGTGATAAACATCTTTTGTCTCCTTATAATATCCTAAAATATAGATACTGCTAATATCTTAATTTTACCCAAGAATCTCCAGGACTTCCAAGCCATTACAAGTTTTTTCAAATTCCCATCTGAGGTACAGAAGTTTTTACACATAGGAGTCTGACTCCAGCATCCTGCTGTCCAAATAACATAAAATATTGTTATTACTTTTCAGATCTGAGAAAACTTGTATTCATAGTGGAAATAAACTACCATCAAAACAGAACAAGTGAATGTGAGTGTTAGATAGAGAGCCTGGTCTAACAGCAACACAAGCCTGTGCATTTTTAGTAATATTCCAATAAATTCCCACTGTTAGGCAAAAGTGATTTAATTTGTGGTCTGTTGAAATAGTTCACACCTTCTTTGAATGATATGGAAAGTCTTTATGAATATTACAAAAGCTCTGGAGGTTCATCCAGGAAAATATTAAAAATTAAGTACCATATTTTTAAAAATCAGGACCATTTGGCTATTGGAAACCTACATTTTGGATATTTTAAGGCAGTGGCTTTCAGATGTATTTATGATGAAGTATTTAAAGTATTCCTTGGTAAAAATTCCAGTTCATAATTTTAAAATTTAGAATGTAGTACATAGGAAATTGTTACCTATTTTACCTATTTATTAACTCATAGTTACATTTAAAATGGGATGGTGGAGGAAAAAAGTGACATTTGAAGAAGAGACAATAATATAAAAAAGAACTTGGAGATGGGGAAAGACAAGACTTTTTCATAAAATATAGCATCTATTTTGGTGATTTGCAAATCAGCAGAGTGATTTTAAAAGGACACTTGGAATACAGTAGGATTTCTCAAATATTTCCTGAGAAAATTATTATCTTTCAAGTATATTTTTAGTCACTGGATTATAGTCATAAAGATATCATATTTTTAAGACCCTGAAGTAGTAGGAATAATTTAAATATGGGATCAAACATAATTGCCAAAAATTTTTGACTCAAGGCTGGGGAATATCGACTTATTTGTGAATGTGATGGGGTGTTGGAATGGAAGGAAAGATAACTTGGCTGGATCCAGAATTTATGGAATTATACTTTATAGACTGTATCAGAAGTTAAAGGAATTGGTTACCAAGCAAACAATTAAAGGTTATTAAAGTAATAAAATAAAGAAGCAGTAAGTTTCTGAACAAACAAAATAAGCCAAAGATTACACCATAAAAGACAAAAGGAAGGTATGAGAAAGGCCCTACCTCTCTGAATTTGGAAACATGGATCCTATGTGAAAGGATTACAAGCCATAAAGACTTTTTTTTTTTTTTTTTACTATACATGTCTTTTGGAAATACTGCAAATTATATAAACAGTCTTGAATTAATTTCAAAAGTAACTTTTTAAAGGGAGTTATAGTTGTACTCATTTTGTAGTCTGGATTCGTGTTAGGATTACTGATTTCAATTTTTGGGACAACTTCAGAAGATTAACATAAGGCAACGAAAGCAGTCCAGTGAGCTACACAATAGTTCAAATTGTGAAATTAAAGTAATGCCAAAAGTATATAATGAGAGACTATAAAAGGAACAAAATTTTCTTCGAATTACTTTATGCTAGAACACAGGTGCTTACTGTTGTTAGTTCCATACTACATAAGGAGAGGGCAGATAAAAGAAAGAAAACTAGAAAGGAAAAATTACAGGTAGCTATTTGTCAAAATGGCAAATGTAACGTCTGAAAACGGAAGCGCTTTGGAAACAGCCGCGATCTCCATCTGAACATGACTTCCCCTGCTAAGCAGGTGCTGCGTCAGCACAGTGCAGAGCTTGGGAGGCTGCAGGGATTCAATTAGTAAGAAATTTAAATCTAGCAAAATGAAATAAGCAGCCAGAGGATGAATCAATATATTATTATGAATTACAGAATGTTCTTTTACCTGATCGGGAGTTTAAAAGAAGAGAAGATGAAGAATTGATGAAGGAAACCAAATAGATTTCTTAAGTCTGCATTCATCGAGGTGTCACACTATGGTGGCAGCAGGAGAAACATTGTTTCCAACTGTACCTGCACACTGTCAGGTACACAGTGTTTCTACTATATGCAAATGAACATAAGATTTATTTTTAATGTGAAAAGTTGGATAAGCTGAGTGCTGTTGTGCATGTCTATAATCAAAGCTGGGCAAGAGGCTGAGAGGCAGAAGGATTGTGGAAGTTTAAGGTCAGACTGGGCAATTTAAGGAGTCTGTGTCTCAAAGTCAAAAAAAAAGTGGGATAAACATGTAGCTAAGTGATAGAGCATGTTCCTAGCATGTACAACTCCCTGGTTTCCCTCCCCAGCACTCAAAACAAACAAAGCATGGGTCTCTTGAGTTCAACCAGTCAGTCAAAACTTATGTCTCCAATACTTTAAGAATCTGAGCTATATACAAGGGTAGCTTTAGCTTTAAATTCCCAGCTTTTCTTAACAAATCTTTGAAATCTTCATGTAGCTGTGTACATGCAGGTCTGAATCCCTGGACTCTTAGACAAACTGTCTTGTTAGTGGAAGTGCTAATCCATGTTGTACTGTCTCAAAGAATATAACTTTGGCAATATTCAACACTATCTGGTGCCTCTTTTCAGATAGATGGTAGAAATAGGAAGAGTTATAAAAGAGAAAATCATCATGAAATATGTTGACAACTTCTTAGTTCCCAGGTTCTAAGGAATTTCTCAGTTGGAAAAGCCATTTTCAGTGAATCATCTTCCACAATGGAAGCCAAGTTAAAAAGGGTAGGCAGTTGTAGTTAAATATATTCTGTCTTTGAAGTGGAGGGGTGGCGTGGGGAAAAATGATAAGAAATGAAGGAGTAGGTGTGGAAACAGAAGTGTCAGCAGAGTTGGAGTTGAGATGAAGGTAGGAAAGCACAAGGAGGCAAAAGCAAGAAGATAAATAATTTATCACAGTTGACTGCTTGGGAAAAGTGTATCTGTTCTCTATGAATCACTACAGATTTATGCTTAATTTGTTAGAAAGTAGTAGGCAATGTACAATTTAAGTGAACTCTATTTTAGACACAAAATAATGTACAATTCAAGGAGAATAATAAAGATAAAAGAAGGTGGATAACTTTCTTCAAAGAGTCAAACTATATTTAAAGGATAAAATATGTATAATACTTCCAACACAAAACATGAACCGTGGGTCTGAGAGTGTAGCTCAGTGGTAAAAGCACGTTTAGATTGTGTGAGGCCCTGGGTTCAAACAACAGCACTAAAAAGCAAAAATAAAAACAACTTTACTTTGAATATTATAAATAGTAACTCATTAAATCATCCACATGCACCTATATTATATATATAATTATGAATACATAAACATATTATTTGATGTATTGTATTATTTTATGTTTTTAAGAACATTTTAAATCATGTGCAAAAATAAGAAAGACCAGCTTTGATCCTGAATGATATGATTTCTATGCTCTATGTTAAAATTGGTTCATATTTTACATTTTTGAAGATGAATTGATACTTTAAAAACTTTCTCACAATGGATACAGTTGAGGACTTTGTTTCACTTACATTCTCATTGACAAGAAACCATGTACTGAGAAGGAAAAATTGACAGATTATCAAATAATTAATGTTAAAATAAATGAGGTACACCATTAAATTTAATAAAACTAAATACATTAATTATATTTTACGAAACGTCATATTTATAGCAAAGCAATGTATTCTACAAATACATGTAGAACTGTTTGTATTATTAAGTGTTGAAGAATGACTTATTTTCCAAATCCTGCTTTCATATCTATATTTTAAAGAACAAAATATTGTTTATAATTAAGGATATATTTCTCCAAATCTGTAATCTGGAATTTTCAAACTAGTGTAAAATCTCCCCAAACTTTTGTCATATGATTTGCATCTGTAGATTTTTCTTACAATTTCAGAAAATTGAAATTTATTAATATAGTTATTGAAATATAATGCAAGACACATATATGTGACATTTTCATTTTGAAATAACATTCTCTTACTCTGAATATATTTAAAGATTGATTTCAACAGAAGACTTGAAAAAGTGGTTTAGTCTTAGACATTAAAGTGAATAATCTCTGAACTCATGTTTAAATAAGGTTTTTTTGTATCCCAAACCAAGGTTTCATCTGTAAAACAGATGACCTGGGTACATCTGAGGTCTGGGGAGAAGAATAATGTGAATGATAGTGTCATTATTCAGTTGAAACTCCTGTATGATTCTGCTACTGAGACAATTATGGGATCTCAGCACTTTCTTATATTTACCTAAAAATAAAAAAGTTATAATTCCTTTTATTTGTTTATGAAATAATATGTATAGATTCTTCCCAGAAAAGTTTTTAAATGTCTCATGGTACAGCATTATTATACATAAAGTCTATAACAAATTTATACTTGAAAATTATTGTGTTATTTCCTTCTGCTTTATTTATTTTGATCCACACACATATGCACACACAGATGTAACTAAGGATATAGATACACAAATATGTAAATAGAGATATAGCCATATATGCTGACATATTATACATAGATATAGATATAGGTAGACAACTCTAGAAATTAAGTTTTCTTAAATGTTTCATTTGTGGATTCATTATCATTCAAATAAATGATTTTAATTTCTTACAAATTACTTATATTGTGAAGAATTTTTAACATATAGGTATGAATATTTTAAATAAATATTCCAGAACTTATATAAAATTATTACAGTAACCTATTTCAGGGGGGAAAAACATGAAACAAAGGTCTAGGAAAAATTCCAATTGAGAACTTTTAGGAATAATGTCATAGCTTCATAAAAGTAGTATGCATAGTTTGTTATTTCTTTTGACCCAGGAAGTGAATTATTGGTGCCCATTTGCCCAGACAACACATAGTTATGTAGATTGTTTGTTGTTTCTTTAAAGGTTACTTCCACTTAGTATTGCTGGTTTTGCATTATTTTCTCAAGATCTTGTTTCATTAAATATGAAGAAAAGATTGACTACTCACTGGATATTCTATTAATAATATATGAAGTTTGATAAATGCAGCATATACCACTATAAGATCCATGAGATATATCTGCTTTTTAAACACACCTAGAAACATTAAACTTTGAACTCAAACATCAAATAACAACTATTAGTTACCACTATTTCCATTATAAATTAAAAATAAGTGGAGCAAACAATAAATTGCATTCACCCATGTTCTTCGGTACTGTGGAAACACTTTCAAAATTTGGAGAGGAAGAGCAAACATTTTAATCCATACTTATGAAATAAGCATATGCTCTGAAATTTTCAAATTAGAAACACCAAAACTTTTCTTCTCATCAAGAGAAATAGAATATATACAAGCATTCATTCCTCCTGTAATTGATTTACAATTTGTCAATTTAATGACACAGGAAAAATAACTTGGAATGCCACTTTAAGAAATATTTAGCTCTTCTTCTTTTTGCACCTCTCATCCTAAAAATAAAAAGATTAAAAAATAAAATACACGCATATCAACTGACAACAACAGTGCCTTGTGATATTTCTATTTTCCCTTCATAACTGGCAAAATCCATTATCATGACTTTTATATTTGGTGAGGTGTTTCTCGGTAGTGTTAATGTAAAAATCTCTTGGGTAAGCTCCAGAGCCTGCTTTTATTCTGGCACTTTGCATCTGTAATGTGGCTATCGGATCATCTGTAACTAGTGCTACATTTAGGGATAAGTACACTAATGTGTTAGGACGGCAGTGGAAATATATAAAAGTGTATAAGGTCACTCTTTACACTTTGTGTTTAAATGATGAGGTTAATGGAGCTTCTAGGGACAGAAACTGAGGTAACTCATAAGAGACAAAACTTCTGCAAGACATTCAAAATAGTATGGAAATTATTGTTTATCTACCTGTCTGTCTATCAGTCATCTATCATCTCTTTCTATTGATCTATTGATGTAGCCATACATCCATCTATCCATTATTAATATTGCTAATATAATTTTCATGACTTAGCATGCTATGTTTGCACATAATGCTGACAAATATTCATATTCCACTAGACGAATTTGGTTATGTAACTTGACCTTTTAAAACCTCAGCTTTCTGATGTGTAGAATCAGAATTGGAGGTAATTGAATTTGCTTTTATAAAAGTTATAAAGTTTTATGTAAATACCTAAATAAGATAATGTCATGTATATTAACACAATTATTAGGGATCTATTTGGAAGTAAAACTCATTTTGAAAACAAATATGCAAGATACAGAGAAATAAATTGCATTATATTAGGAAACATGTCTTAGAGTCTTAATTAAAAAGGATCATATTTATAAATTTAGCATTAGGTAAAAAAAAAAGGTATTTCAAATCTATGTCCCATTGGTCACATTCAGCTTGACTTCTTTTCAAGAAAACTTAACTTTAAGTAGATTAGTTAAGAAATAAAAAACCCAAGAACCTATGTTTTCTCTGATAAAAATCTCACCAAATAACCTTATGCTACAACTACTTTATTTATTCATTTTTACATATATATGCACATTATATCTATGTATATCCTTATGTATGCATTCATACATGCCTTTAAATTTAGGTGTATATTTTAAATATTATATCTGACATTTTTCAAGTACTACACTTTATTTTTCAATTATATGCATTCAACGTTACAGTTAAGTGTGTATTGGAGTGAACAAATTAAGAGAGAAATCTAATGATAGATGAAATGAAAGCATCTGAGCTATGCTAAATAGTGCTCCATCTAGCCTTTTCTCTTTCACTGAGAACAAGTAACAGCCGATGTTTATGTAATGCCTCAATTGTATTTCCCTCAATTAACTTTCATATGTATTTCCTTCAATTAACTTTCATCTTTATTTCTTCTCACAGAATATATTGCTATGTTACTCACATACGTTCTATTTTATAATTTTAGGCACTCACCAAACATAAATAGATACATGCATATACTTTAGAAATATCATGAGGAGAGATAATCATCCCACTACTGATCCCTAAAGATAAATTTACAAGTAGGAAAGAAAAATTTCCATTTATTCTTTAAATCTCATTTGGGAAATGTATCATGGAGAGGATATTGCATTCACTAAGCTTTTCCTGTAAGTACTATAGGAACATTTTTTTAAAAGTATGAATCCTGTCCATGCAAGGTGAGATTCAGAAGCTTCTGACTCATACATAACCTAACATTGAAAAATGTAATGTCAATATCAATTTAGAATTGAGATTTGGCTATACATAGGCAGTCGTATGAGTCAATTTTTCAGTTACTTAGTAAATGTAATAGTAATTATGTAAACCATTTCAAATATTTTAAAATTACCAAAAGGATAATTGAAAGAAAAAATGCATTTTTATAACCTAGAAAATGTTATATTATTATTGTATTATTAGTACTGCCAATTATATTTAACTTGAAGTTTGTGCATTACATTTGAATTGCTACTACCATCTGCTTATTGTAGAACATTTTTCTATTCATATTTTCACAGTTAAATTTGCTCATAGTATATGTTTTATCAAATAGCTCTTCATTTTTTCAAAATATATACATATACTTACAGTAGCATTTCAACATATCAACATGTATCTATGAAATACATACAATTACTTATGCATTCTTAGTTTGGGAAAACTTTAATTGAACCCATAATATGTTTGGTGACAGGACTACAAATGGATGCTGTATATTTTACGTCCAAGTTCTTTAGAGTTATGTGCTGGAAAAAGAGGTTATTTTATGTCTTTATTTTCAAAAGATCTACTGTTCAAACCTACATTGACCAGTTCCATAGTTGCACAATGTGCTCCACAGTTGACACAGCACTGCCTAGGCAATGAATCAATGAATGAACCTGAAAATAGAATCTATCTTTATTGAATGCAGGAGAGTTTTTTAAATTAAGTACCTTGAATATGGGTAACACTTTAAACTCATAGATAAAACCAAAGGCAGCCAAAAAAAAATTCCTTCCTATTTCACAAAAGTTATCAGGTTATTTTATCTCACAATATCACTAATTCTTTCTGCTACACAGAATTTAGGAGTCATGAGAAAAAACAGATAAGAATTTCATATATCTCAATATAACAGAAAAAATTAAAACATATCCCCGGAATGAGCTATTTCCTCTCGAATTTATAGTTAATTTAATTCTTATCAAAAAGCTCTTCATATAAATAAATGTAAACTTATCTACTAGAATTGACAGCTTTCCTCTTATTGTACATTTTTTGTTAACAAAACAGTTTCTAACAACTTCACTCCATTAAAAGTATCTAACTATAAATACTATACAGAATTGTGATGCCCTCAGAAGTAAAATCCATTAAGTCTTTCTGAGATTAATGCACATGCAAAAATGTAATTGATATAAATGATTACACTGGAACAAAATATAAAACAATTCTCCATCAAATCACTGTATTTTTTACATCATCAGGAATTTAAAAATTGCTAGTTTTGCTTTTGACACATTGTTTCCCATGATTTTCAAGTCTCCATTCCATTAAAATATATTTCCCAATTACACTCGAAGTGTCTACATTCTTAATATTGACATGAGAGAGAACCATAACTACTGAAGAAATCTCCTTAACTTATGTAAATGCACAACTTAACTGTGACATGTAATACCTACCTCTGTGTCACTTTTGCTATTTGTATATTATTTTTTAATGTTGAACATAAACCACTTCTTATTATAAAGATACTATTATTTTTAGTAGTTCTGACTCATTATTTAAACAGAAGTTATAAGAACGCAAGAAATCCACTTCAAATTAACATAATAAAACATACATATACACATTCATAAATGACAAATCAAAGCTTCCACAATCAATTAATACAATTTGAAGTTTAGTTTTCTTTTTATGAAAATATTCCATATAGAAATTTGAGGACTACAAAAAGAGATTGGATAAGGATCAAGGTTTTAAAACTAAGAAAAGAAGGAAATAATGTATATTTTGGTAATGGCATTTAAATATTTTATTAAAACTATAAAATGTTTTCTTACCTTCAGAGAGAGAGAGAGAGAGAGAGAGAGAGAGAGAGAGAGAGAGGGAGAGAGAGAGACCTGGCAACTAGAAGCAATATTTGCACTACTTCATTGTAAAAAAGCAAAAATCGAATAGCTAATATCGTCAAACAAAGTAAGTACTACTTACCTTATTTAGTAATAGAAGTGAGTTTAGCCTTGTTTAGCACTGACAATTCCGTTACTACCTCTGTCTCTTCGTTCTCTTCTCTTTTTATGGTATCTTCACAGCTGAATCTTCACGAATCTCAGTGTGCCTCTCTTCAGCATCACTTTTAACTCAGACAGGCAGGAAGCTGAAGCCAAAAGAACTCTTCTATCTGATTGGTTTCCAGTCCGCGTTTCTGATTAATAAGAGACGTTCTTCAGAAAGGAAGATATTGCAGCTGATGGCGCTGCAGGGCTCCAGGCTTGGGTATGAGGGAGTAAAGACCTCTTTGGGCACAGTGATTTGCAAGCGAATAAAATGGGAGGGCTCAGAGAGGAGGCATTGTCAAAGACCCCTGTGAGAGAAAATAACCCAGTGTTTTTAGTCTCTATTAATCAACTCTGTTTAATCTGTTTGCAATTGGGAGAAAAAGGTCATAGAATGTCTGTAACCTGTAAATCATCTGTAGAAAATATCATACCCACAGTGTTGTTATTCAAAAGAAATTTTGTGTATCTGTCCTTTAAGTATTTATTCACTGCTCCCTACTTCCTTGCAAAATTCTAATTGTAAAAGAAAAGAAAGAATCCCAACTGTATTCATCCCTGATAATGATGAATTTTTTATCTTTGTCTCTATGGGTTAATAGTGTAAAATCATCTTTCAGAAACTGTGTTTTAAAAACATCTCATAATTGATATCCTGACATGTTTTTTTTAAGTAAAAGGAACAGTTTCAATTGTTGTTTTGAAGCCCTAAAACATTTTGCTTCTTCCCTAATAATCCAAATAAGGATTTTCACTCTTTCTGGAACTGTTAAAAAATAATGGTGACCATAGCCATAAAACCAGACTCAAGAACTACCTGTTTGAGTTCCTGCTCTGCCTTGTGCAACTCTTAGAGAAGGTAAAGCAAGGCAGTCAAGCCCTGCCTCAGAGGGGAAGTGTTTTCAGTGCTTCTGGAAATGGCACAATAAGAATGATATCGATTAGTAGATAAATCCTTCTGAAAAGAAGTTCAAATAATAGTTGTATGAAATGCACGGTGGGAATAGGGCTTATTTTATAACAGCTCGTTAAGTCACAGTAAGTAAATAGTTTAAGTGCCAAAAAAAAAATCAATATCTTATTTGATGCTTCAAAGAGAAACAGACAATAAAAAAACTAAAATTTCCACTTTTTCTTCCAATGATAAAGTTTATCTATGAAGTGTAGATAATAAAGCTAACTGTCTATGTGAGGTTTTCACATTATGGAAATTTATTTCTCAAAAGAGAAAGCAAATGCTCAGAAAAACAAAACTTTATATGTCCCAAAATAAACTGTGACACTACTAATGCATGGTGACTGAATGTGGAGTTAAAAGTTTTTAAGTAATTTTGAATTTCTAGGTAGAAAAAAAGCAAGTTTTACTTTCTCCATCTACAAATGAAAACAGATAAAGAGGAAAAACTTTCTGCATATTTCCAGAGCTAGAAAATTCAAGTGGTTAAGACAGCTTAGTGAATTCTTCATGGAGGCTGAATGTTTTCTTGAGGCAAAGAAACTTAATTTAAAATTCACAGGCTCCTTCAGACTTATTTCTTTCTTCCAGATCTCCTTGTTTCTTCAAATAAAAACTATATTATAGGAATATCTTTGTTAAAACTGAGATAAAATATTGTATGTAAAGTGGGGGGAAAGTAGCCAAACAAAATATTTTAATGTAATGTAATTTAAATATTCACAAATAAAAGCTTTCAATCCCTGATGTTACCTGCACTTAATTTCCAACTGAAATTAAAATTTAATTTAACTGCCAGGAAAAACTATTTTGTGTGAAATCCACATCTAACAGAGCATTCTGTATCTTAATTGGAAGTTACTTTTACCAATCTTATAAAACAGAAGAAAAGAGTAATTTTTTTTTAAAAGATAGCTCTCAGAAGCCTCCTACCTGTCTTTGGTTTGTAATATTACTCTTTGAAATCTGAAGACATAAATCTTAAAATTATCAAAAAATCCTTGCATATCATGATTAGTGGAACTAATGTAAGTAGCACTATATATATCACAATAAAATAGTTTGTTGTTGTTTGTGGTGCTGGTGACCACAAACTTCCTCACATAGGTTAAAGAAACACTTCTCTATTGAGTTATACACCATTCTGAAATTAGTTTTCAATACTTGAAGTAATGAATGTGAATATTTAGCAAACTGCCTTGCATAAAAATATTACCATTATTATTTCCACAGTAAGAATGTATGTCATCTTCTTCTCATTTAGACATCAAAATTAATTCATAGTTAATATAAAATATTATCTGTAATATATTTTAAAAATTAATTATTTTCTTAATTATTTTGTGCATTAAAGGTATAATTGTTTGAAATTTTTTCCTTCCTTGATACTCAATATATCTTCATACTGTGGTTTCCAAATGCTGTTTAAAACTGCTGATGTATTCTTGCTACATACAAAGTAATATTTCTTGGCATTTATTACTATAAATAGTATTGTAATATATTATAACCCTTTGCAAATTTTGGAGAAATAGAGGAAAAGCAAACAAGGCACCATGCTAGTTATCTTGTAGTGAAATTGGAAAATAAAATGAATGAGTTAGTGAATAAGGTAAACATTACCTCCAAATGAGATTTTAGCATACAGCCATACTGGAAGTCATCAGATAGGCCCAGATAGACATTAGTATTGCACTTGTATAAAAACAGAAGCTACCTGTGCTATGACTCAACTTACAAAACAACCCTTGGATCTAAGACCAGCATGTGTACCTGGTAAGACTGGCTTACCCCTTCTCAAACATTGTGTACAACAGGTTTTCTATGCAACTGTTATGAATATAACTTCAGCACCACAAATTTGGTCCTCCAAACTGATGATGTACTAAACTTAGATGATGATGTACTAAACTTAGATGATGATGTACTGTCGATGAAACTGAGGTAAGAATTAAATTAAATTAAATTAAATTTCTTTTGTACCATAGCAAATCATTAATATTAACCCCAACACTGTTTCAATTCTTACTTATATCAGAACTTCTCAGAAGTTCAAGTTTCTCTAATCATCTACCAAAACCATGATTCTTAACACCACGTGCCTTATACTATATCCAAATCTGAGTGAAATACTCTCAGATCGATTATGTCCCAAGATTGATCTCAGTCAGAAATCATATCATTCTTTATGTCTTTGGGCTTTTTCTTTTGCCAACATTTGTTTAAATTTCCTGCTCTAACTTTAAGCTGGTTATTGTCTTGGCCAATTTCTTTTCTTTTTCCTTGGGTGATCCCTATAGTAATGGGAAAGATAGCTGAGCGATAACAATACCTGCTACTTTAATCACAGTAGCTCCCTAGTATGTTTGCCTAATTGATATATCAAATCTACCTCCTTGTACTAATTTTCATCAATTCTTACATATATAAATCCATTCAATATGAAATGCATGGGGCAGGAGACATATAAATTAGTTCATTTTTTCTATATGGAGTAGGTGTATCCCACTCGATAATGAAGTGGCCTAAAGTATATGGTTTCAGCATTTTTCATGGAGTTACATAAAGTTTATTAGAGTCATCTCTGCTATAAATATAGAAAAAAATGATGTAACTCATATCATTCTAACATTCAGAATACCCGTTGTCATAAGGAGACACAGATCTGTCTCTATGCCTTGTCTCCTCTAATCTAATCCAAATCAGGAAATTAGCTTTTTAACTTTTGATTTAAATTTTTATCTACTTTGAGTTTCTGTGATAAAACTCAGTACAGGCCTTTAACTCTCCTTCTCTGAACCTGAATAAAGAAATTGCCACATACTAATGGATTCTTCCATGGATCACACAACTATCTCTAAATACTGCTGTGAGAAAATTTCCCAAATGTTTACTGGACTGACCTAAGGTTAGCACAGATAATTTTTAACTCTTCTGTGAGGAAAGACAACTGAACAAAGAGGGATTAAATATGTGATGACTGTAAGAATGGAGAATTCATAGTTTTTCAAATTGAAGAAACAATGAACAGCAGAAGGTAAAACACATATACAATATTATTGATTGTTTCATACCTAAAGAACACATTGATCTTAAAGAAGGGCCAGGGATTTAGCTCAGTGGTTTCACCTGGTGCTGGGCAAGCACAAGGACCCCGGTATCAAAAAAAAAAAAAAAAAAAAAAAAAAGGAATAGCAATAGAAGGAAAACGTGTGTATTCAAAATCAATTTGGAACATTGCCATTACTTTAAAAATCTATTGCCCTCTACCCATACTACGTTCCACCCACAAGTCTTAAAAGTCAGAGGGATCCAATCAAAATATCAAGAGCATTCCTCACAGAGCTAGAAAAAGACAATCCTAAAATTCATATGAAGTCAGAAGAGATCCAGAATAACAAAAGCAGCCTTGGGCAACAAGAGCAAAGCAGAAAGCATCACCATTCCCAAATTCAGTTATATTACAAACTTCAATGATAAAACAGCATGGTACTGGCACAAAAACAGAAAAGTACAACAGAATAGAGACTGCAGAAACAGCCACAGGCTCATTCAGCAACTGATCTTTGACAAGGGGTGTTAAAAGCATTCACTGGAGGAAAGATAACTTGTTTATCAAATCGTTCTGAGAAAACTTGGTACACATATGCAGGGAACCATATCTCTCACAATGTAAGAATATAAAATCAAAATAGATCCTAGATTTAATATTGGTAGGGAGATTTAGCTTTAATATTGGTAGGGAGATTTGCACCCCTCCTGCCTGGCAAGCACAAGGTCCTGGTTCAATCCCTGGTACCAAAAAAAAAAAAAAAGATTTAATATTAAAACAGGAAAAAATGTCTAGAAGATAAAATAGGTCTAAATCTTTAAGACACAGACATAGGCAAGGACTTTGTGAAAAGAATCCCAATTGCACAAAAAATAACATCAAGAATCAACAAAAGGCTTCATACCAAATTAAAATGCTTTTGCATAGCAAAGGAACCAACTCAGAGTGAAGAGACAACCTAAAAATAGCAAAACTCTTTGCCACCTAGTCCTCAGACAAAGAACTAATATCTAGAATATATTAAGAATACCAAAATGTTAGATCCCCCCAAATAAAAGACGAAATCAAAGAAGGAACACTGAATGAATAGAAACTTCCCAGAAGAAGTATAAATGGCCAATAAATATATGAAATAATGTCCACTATGTTTGGCTATTTTAGAAATGTAGATTAAAACAACACTGACATTCCATCTTGTTCAAGAAAGAAGGATTAGCATTAAAAAATCAAATAAAAATGCTAGCGAGGCTTTGGGAAAAAAAAGGAATCCATCTACACTGCTGGTCGGAAAAAAATAAACAACTAGTACAATCATTATGAAGATTATTTACACACAAAAAAACCCCTCAAAATAGAAATTCCTTTCAAGTCAGCTATTCATATTCTTGGAAACATCCTAAAATATTTAATGGCATCGTATTACAATGATACATGCACACCCATATGTATAGCAGGACAAGTCTTTTTATTCTTGGAAATGGCCTATATGTCCTTCAATAGAAAAACGATAAAGAAAATGTAGTGTTTATACACAATAGAGTGTTACTCTGATGTAAAGAAGGATAAATTTGAGACATTTGGAGGAAACAGATACACCCTTAAATCAGACACAGAACATTATATATAGCATGATTTGTCTTATATGAGAAACCCAAAGTATAAATAAAATAAAAAGCAAAACAAAAGATAAATAATAGAAAATAGTGAGTAATATCTTTATCTTTTGCAAATAGAATCACAAGATGAAGCGAGTGGGGAGAAAGAGGAGAGGAAGGGATGTGAAAAGTATTAAGATGTGTTATACACATGTAGCAACTCCCCCAAATGAATGTAATCATTATGTACTGCAAATATATACTAATTAAAATTTTTAAATGTTTTTAAAGTCATAGGGCGATGAGAATGGAAACATGTTTCTTTTGACTTTCAGATTGACCCATTTTTTTTCTTTTTAAGTCATCAGTAAACTAAAACAAGAGCAGAAACAACAAAATAATGGCATTTATTCTACCAAATTACATATAGATGTAGATATACATAGAGAGAGAAGAGCGATTTTAATTTTGAAAAACTTGTAGTTAATAATTTGAATTCTAAACTTTTGACTCAAAGCTTTATGATAAAAACTATCTCAAAAGTTCAAAAGAGGAGCATGCTCCTGAAAATAGCAGATAAGTTTGAAAATTAAAAATGTTTCTCAAGATATAAGGTACTATTTATCTCTGTATGATATTTGATTTAGCTCAGTAGCAACCACTAACTTATCCTACCTACATAAGAAGCCATCTCTGCCTTTGAGATAAATATGTTGTAAGTTTCTCAGCAAGGAACACTCTTTTGTGTTTTTACTTCTTAAGTCTTAAGGACAATCTTTTTGTTAACAGTCTTTTATTTTATCTTTCTGGATGTTTAAGAATTGCATTGTAGATGGTATGCACCTTAAAAAGAGCACCTTTGTTCCCCTATTGTTTGTATTCTTATTTCTACTTCTGTAATACATATCTGAGTGATTAGTATTTATTAATAAATAAATATTATTTTATGAATGAAAAATTCATGATCTATGTAGTGCTTAAATGAAATGTCTTTCAATATTATAGGCGCCCTCCAATAAAGTTTAAAAACAGACACACAAGCCACTGGCACATTTGAGATTGAGACCGTTCTCGTGGTACTGAGTCTGCCATTTCACTCTACAATCCTTATTCAAAGTTTCTTTAATCCATACAGAGAACTGGTTTTCTAAGAATCTAGATTTATATTTTTTAATTAATTCAAGTTGACAGTTTAATTCTTTACTGGAATGGAAGTTTTAGCACAAATGTTATAATTTTAAATTGTGGACATGATACTTCAAGACAATAGGAAATGAAGTACAAAGCTTTTAATAACATGCAACACAGATGAGAATACAATTAAAAATGAATTAATTTGAGTGTAATAACAAACACATCCACGTATAAAATTTGTAAAGAAAATGTTTTTAAAGAGTTATTAAGATAGGACTCAAAGACACAACATAATACTCTGAAGAAATGAATAATATATACTATATTGATAATTTTCTGGATTTAGAAGGTATATGTATAAGATGCGTTTGTATAATTACATGTACAACTAGCATTCAGGTGACTAATATAAATGTCACCATTAAAAAAGTATAAAACTTTAAAGCACATATCCAAATAGTCTTAAGAATTTTTATTAACATGCTCATAAATTCAATCCAAATTTTCAATTAAAGTCAAGTCTTTATGTACACAGAGTTAAAGGAATTATTTGGTTTGAATAGAAATTCATGGCATCTAGGTATAATAATTATTTCATTATTCTCTAAAAGCAGAAAAAGCACTTATAACAATGTATTTAATTATGAATTGTATAGTGGGTCAAATATAGACAGAATTATATACCTCCTATTGTTTTATCATAAAAGTAGAATAAGACTCCTCACGGATACTGCATTTGACAAATGAATTAAATTTTCAATTTCAAATAGGATTTATCAATTGTACAGCTATTAAGTCAAAGTTGTTTCTGATTTCAGCACTCTGAGACTTTTCTCTTGACATTACATAATACTACTGGTTAAACAAAAGAAGAAGAAATCCATTGTATAAGTGGTTATCTAAACTCAAGTTACCAAACACATGAAGACAGGGTTTACTGTGAAATTGACACAGTTTCAAATTTCTTTATGTGTATGTATCATTCTCTCTCCATTACATTTTATTTTCTCCCTATTATTGATGGGATTTTGACTGAGAGATATTATTAACTAATAGCAACTGACCAGGAAATCACTGTACCTCTTTTTATATGGTGGAGCTTTAATATTGATATTCATATAAAGTATTTTTCCAATTATTTAAATATATCAATTTTGTATAAAGCATCATAAGATTAGATAATATAATTAACAACTGGTCTAACTAGAAAATAAAATGTATTTTCTTGCCTTTTGAATACTTTACAAAAAGCTTTGACCTAAATATAATCCCACAGAAGCAGTTTCTAAACATATATTGAGAAGAAAGAATTAAAATTCAATAAAAATTAATAAAAGTTAAAGAACTATTTTCTATCATCTAAGAAAACAACTAAGACATTTTTGTACATTTAATTCCTTCCTAAATTTACATCTGGTCATTAAATCAGATCATTTTATGTGTGTGGTCATTTGAGGGATTGGGCCTTGATGCTTACGGCTAAGACTATTACTTTTCTTTGTCTTTCCCATCAGATCCAAAGAGAATAATTTGATAATAGGTGAGTATATTGGATCATTTTAAGTTGAAGTATACTATAATGCAAGAAAAGAAAGCACCTTATGTGTACTGCTATAAATCAAGTCACACCTGTGAGTACTTGGAACCTAAGCCAACTGGGGAAGTTCAGGATTTAGAAGTTCATGTATTTACAAATGGTTCCATTCAAAGTTCAAGAAAATATGAAGTGCACTGAAGTTTCTATGCTGTCTTCAGTATTTAGGAGAGTTCTGCTCCTGGAAACTGTGTTAATTCCACAGGATTTTCAGTGTGCTGAATGTATACCAAAGTGTGTTCAGAGGAATCTGGTCAGCAACAGAGAGTTGAATATCATACATTGAAGATGTGATTTTTTTTTTCATCGTGGTAAACAAATGATGATGAATACTTTCCATGCCTTATTTAGAAGCAAATGTGAAAAATGTGAAAAATATACACAAAATCAAAAGCCCCATATGTCAATGTTTTAAAGCTTGCTGTTGACTGAAATATGATGAGCTGTCTCTGGTACAGTGTTACTGTTGGGCTGCAATTGGCATTCCTCACACCAGTAAGAACTTAGAGATTCACTGTAGTTTGGAGACTGCCTAAGTATTATCTGGACATGTTATTGAGATCCACTAACAAAAGTCCATAAAATCACAAGATTTTTAGTGGGCCTCAGAAAAAAACAAATCTTTGTAATGCTCCTAATGATTTCAACTCTCACTACCCCTGGTTGTGGCCACAGTTTGCTTCCTTACAACCTGGAACACCAGAGGGGAAACCTCATCCCCTGTATTCTATAGTTCTCCAAAGGGACTATCTTGCCATGTATCCACGTTGTGCCATATTAATTACACTCGAGTCCTAATGTAGTCAGAAATAAGAGGTACTTATTTCTGATATGAATTTGCTTTTTGAGCTCATAATAATTCCAAGAAAAACACACCACTGGATTTACATAATATTTTAGACATCATCATTTTACTCTTCACAGAATCGGATTTGACCAAAGAAATCATTGTAAAGCAAATAAAGAGATCAGTGAGCTGAAGTTTAGAGAATTTGCAAACATTCTACATATCCCATGTCCTAAAACAGCTCACTTGATAGAACGACCTGTTGAAGACTCACAGCAGAGGGAGTGTTGACAGGTAACAGATTTGAAGGGGTGTCTGAAAATGGAATGCGTGCTTTCAACACTAACAAAATCAACATACTTTCGGCCTCCCATAATCTTCATATCATAACATATGAGAACACAAAATAAAATATTTCACACTATCCTCTCCTTATATCGTATAGTTTTGATTTGGGATTGCCTGGATTACTGAAGCACAGATATTTCCACTGAAGTGAGGCTGAAATTATCACCCAAATATTTGTGCTACTCTTGGTCCTAAAATTTCAGACAAAGAAGAGGGTTAGTGCACTAAGTAGTTTGATTATAATTGAGAAGAAAAATAAAATAAATTATTACTTTACAATGGGAGGAAGAAAAGATATGGGTTTGCAGCCCTGTCATAATCCCAGGTGCATAGATAAAAAGTAATGAAAATTTTCTTCTTGTAAAAAGGGAGGATTACTAATAGAAAAGAAGCTTGAGGAACACAATTTAGGTTTCACTGTCTAGGTAAGAAATCACAAATTAAGGTATCAAATAAGGGGCAACGAAATAAGTAATCTGCAAAAATAAATCATTAATATAAATTCTAACCACAAAATTCACTGAAGAATTAAAGATTGTAATAGATAAACATATTGTATTTTCTTTCTCATTTTGTTATTTAGAGATTTTATATTTCTGATAGTTCCTTCATACATTTTGATTGAATTAGTGAAGTGATATATAATTCTATAATATATAATATGATATATAATTCTATAATTCTATTTTAAGTTACAGTTTGTCTAAAAATCTTTGTGATTAAGCATTAAATATTAGATTTTTCACTCAAAGGTCTATGATTCAAATACAGAATTTAAGATATCCATTAGGGCAATATATTTTCAGTGCACAAGGAAAAGTTGCATCAAATTTTGCAAAATAATAATGTGAGGGCTTTTTTTCACTTAATTCTGAATTTAACAATAGCTAAAATATTCCATATGGATATTGAGTTGACAAAAAGTTGATTTGTGCAATATTTGTTTTTGGTACTGAATCACTAAAATCTTCTCACATGACTACAATCTCTGTACCTCCTAAGAGATGCTAAGAACTATAGTTCCCAGAGATCCATTTCCTGTGCAATGTCAGATCAAAGTTTCATGATGAGAAGTATTCTCATGATACTTGGAGGGAAAAAGAGAGGGGAAAAATTATTTTCTGAAGAAATTTGCATCCACAAACAATTATGAACACAATTTTTATTGACCTCTTAAGAAGCTTCCACTGTAGAACCTTGGGTTTAGATACTTTATGGTGGTTTCTTTGCTGTATAATAATAGCTCTTCTGAACTTGATGGTATCCCTGACCTTTGGTTCAGTAGTGCTTCTGACATTTGTCTAGACTTTATATCACATCCACCAAAGCTGAATTCATGTGATGGCTTCTCTTTTATTGACTAAATTCTTAATTTATGCCTAAACTTTGGAGCTATCTATTGTTTTATGTTCTGAGACTTTTTTTAGTGCATTGAAATTCTATTTCTGGTCTATGTCTTTAGGTAGATGGATAACATCTGTCTTTGATAACATTTCATTGCCCCTTTTAAATGACACTTTTTCTCTCAATACACAATTTTTAAAATTATATTACGAATCAGTAAATAGTGTGAGATTCTGAAGCACCTTATATGTAAGAATCTAATTTTCAGAAAAAATTGATAACTCTTTGTTATTTAAAAAATACACATCACTACACAACTATGTACAGAAAGTGTATCATGAGACATTTCTGTCTTGATTAAGCACTTTCTCATTGTTTATTAAAAATTTAGTGAGCACATATTTTATGCTAGGAAAAAAATTACAATCTGAAGATACAACAATAAGTAAGACCTCCTTGGTATTAAAGAAGTTTGCATTTTACTAATAGAGAAACCTTAAGCAAATCATACCAGAAGAGAATAACACTAGAGCTTTTGTACAAGTATGATAATAAACACAGAAATAATCATGATTAAGCACGAAAGAATTAGCTGTATAAATTTGATGTTTATGCCAGAATAGGCCAGTTGACATAAGCTACTTTAATTGGCTAATCTGGATAGTCACTGAGCCATTATTTTCTTAATATTGTTTTTAATTAACATGAATAATATAATATTGTTAGTGAGCTTTTCTTTTTGCTAATTTAGATGTTCTTATAATTTTTTGTTTATAAGTGACCTAGAAATTAGAGAACAATGGTTCAGTGCATATTCACATTAGCAACTAAAATATATTTGCATATTCTAATTGAGTTCTTAGTTCTATTCACACTTTTATCCATCTCTTTTAGGACAACTACCATATCTTCAGGACTAATATTTCTACTTCAGCTTCTACTGGCATCTCTGTATTCATCAATCAAACAACAAATTAATCACATAATAAAGAGAGTCAAATCAGATAATTTACCTGGCAGAAATCATTTGTTGACGGTCCATGACATATAAAGTAAAATTAAATTCTCTACTCAGGCCCATAGGAGATTTTATCTATACTTATAATTCATATGCAATATTTCACATCAGTTCTTTGAAGATAACCAGTTTGTTTTCATTTTATGGCTATGCATTTGTGCATGTTTTTTTAACATGCCTAAAATATTCTTCCTGTCAACCCAGCTATGACCTGTTTATTCACAACAGCTACTCCTGAAATTAAATCCCACGATTGAAGAAATAATTTTGTGACCATAAAACTAACCAGACTCATCTGATAACTTTCATACCTTACTCTTTAAATAGTGCCTTGCTGTGTGTATTTATTTTCTATTCCTTTTCATAGTCTGTAATTAGTCCATCATGGAGGATCCACACTTGGCCATATATTTGACTCAAATTCTGAGCACAAAGTAGGTACTCTGAATGAAGTAGGTGCTGAAATGTGTTGGATAAATGGAATAAAAAGAATTACAAACTGTGCTATGATATAGTCAAATAAAATATCCCTCCTTGACTACACAAAACATGTGACAAGCATGGAAGTGACCTACAGAGATCACCTTTCAGAAGGGAACCAGATATAGAGATTGCAGCTACATGATATTTTCCAGTTACATTTCCTGTGAGATAAAGTATAGCATTATATCAAAGTGCTCTTCAGAGAGTTCTTGAAATTGAATAAAGATACTAGGTTCTTGGCAAATGCTAATTTCTATCTCATGTCCTTCTCTTTTAATGGCTAATTTTGCTCTGGAACTCCTCTTTGGGAGGCTAAGACTCTCGTAACTGTGGTAGACACTGATCCTCTTCCTAACGAAATGTTACATCTTCTCTGCTCTCATAGTCCTCTCTTCTCATAGGCATCAGCCCTGCATCATGGCCTGAAAACTTTTCCTGTCTAAACTCATTTCTTCCACTTTATCTAACACAGTTTTAGTTCATAATATATCATTTGTACTTCTAATTTTATTTTGTACTGAAACATCCAAACTGATACAGGAACTGTGTCAGACGTAGTCAGAAGATTCAGTCAATATGACAGTAACTGGATCACTTGACAAATGGTTAACATGGAATGTAGGGTGTGATTACTTCCTAGCACAAGGTAGTACCCCAACAATTAAAATTTCTTCATTCTATGGTTTGGAAAATTTTTCCAATGAAAACTATCACTCCCACCATAATTTTGACAGCACTTTTAAGAGATGGAGGTAATGCCTACCAACAACTTGGAGTTTTCTAGTTTCTCCATCATTTCCAGAGAGAAAACAAGAAATTGAGAGTTATTACTAAATAGAAAAATTGACTTTTAATAAATGAAGGTATGATTTTTTAGTTCATTACATTTAGCCTTCCATAGTAGGAAGAGACAAAATTGAGAGTCATATTCAGAATTTGATAGTCAAATTTACAAACTATCAGTGATGATTGAATTATCAGCCAGGGCATGTTTGTTATGCTAGTAAGTCCCCTGATAGAGAAAATTTGAAATTTTTAAACATGAGATGGATGCAGGGGGTAGATTACAGTAGGATTATTAATCTACCAATTCCTTGAATATGCTGAGCCTTTTGAGAAAGCCCTCCCCTCAGTGATAAAATAAATACCTCTCTCATCTCCAAAAATACTGAAGAGATTGACTTTTCTTGATGTGGCTGTGGCTTCTCTTACCTTCTCTCCTGGCATGTGGGATTTCCCTGGCTTTCAGGACACCTAATATTAAATCCAAGTAGGTTCAAGCTAGAAATGGTTTGGGAAGAACAAAGAAAGAAAGAGATCACACTTCAAAATTTCTAGTTGGTATTTAGGATAGAAGAGGTTGTCATTAATTTAGGTAATTAATAGGCATGGAGATTTTTTTTGAGACCTGAAGAATTTGAGGCAAGATTGTTACCAGCCAGAATTCGGACGGCTGCAGTTATAAGAGCTTTGAAAGGGCAATCAAAGGAGCTGGAGGAGTGCAGTTCAGATCCAAATGATACGTGTGTTATTTCCATCTGACAATAGGTATGTAAAGCCACTTTACCTACTAAGCCTGATGAATAAAAGCCTCCTCTTTCCCTTCCACACTTGGCACACATTTCTGTCTCTGAAAGGAAATGTCCAGGACTCAGGCTCTGTCCTGCAAGTACTAGTCAGTGAGTCATCTATAATATAAAGGGCTGATGTTATCTACCATGTCTTCATTAACTCACCACTTTGGCTGCTCTAGCATCCAGATGGGTCCTGGAGAATAACTGCAGACTACAGCAAGCTGAACTGCTCAGTATCCCTGATCACAGTTCTGTGCCGGATGTGGTTTTATTACTAATACAGATTGAAAGGGTTTAGCTCCATGGTATGAGACTATAGACTTGACCAACATGTTCTACTCAATTTCAGTCAGTAAAGGGGATGAGAAAGTTTTCATTCTTGTGGATTAGTTAACATCACTCCTTTACATTCCCCCACAGCTATGTAATGCTCCTGATTTCAACTTGTACCGCAGCCCAAATCCATCTGGACTGTCTGGACATGCTACAGTCACCTTGCTGGATTACTTCAGTGAAGTCAGACTGATAAAATAGGGTGTGCTATAAATCTGGTATAGGTCTTGGTATACAAATAAGAATGATAATAAAGCTCATGTGCCCCAGAGGAGAGAGGTAAATATACCAAAGTTCACAAACACGCTACTTTTATAAAGTTCTGGAAGCCATGCTAAGACATCTTCTTCAAAATAGAAGACAAATTGATCTTTCTTGCATAACCTAATACAAAGAAAGGAGCCCAATGGTTAGCAGAGCTCTTTGGGTTCTAAAAGAAATATGTACTACACCTAGGAATACACTTTGGCCCATAATCTGGACAACACAGAATGGCTTGAGTAAGACCAAGTTCTCTACAACCCGGTTGTGATGTAAGCTACCATGATATATGTGGAACATACACTTTGGCAGACTCTGTTAGGATGTCAATAGTAGGAAGCACTGCTGTGAGGAATCTTTAGAAACAACCAATGAGAAAATTACATTGTAGTTTCTTGGAACTCTCAAGCAAAGTCATGTTACCCATGGCAAAGAATTATATGAATTATGTGACTTTTAACATTTTTATTTGGGAAGTATCTCCTGGCTGCTCTTGACTGTTAGAAATCAAACACTTGATCATGTGTCCCCAAATAACTATTATTATCTTTGTCGAGATATAGTATTGGACACACATAGCAATAGTTTTTCATAATTTGTAAACAGTCAATCTGCATTTGATATTGAACCAGAGAAAAACACTAGTACCCTACCGTGGGCTGGTAGGGTGGACTCTCATATTATGTGCCATAGATTTACTAGTATTCATCCTTCAATTAATTCCCATGGCAATAAAAATGGAGGTCTAATCTGAGCAATTCAAGGAATATGAGTTGGATTTATAGATTGGTAGGCCTAATATGCTAGCTCAACACCAAAATAGATGATTGTTAGTAGACTTTTCCCTAAAGGAAAATTTAATCTTTCTAAACTTATTTATTTGGTTACAGAAATAATAAAAAAGAAAGGAAAAATATAATGTCAATCTCTAAATCCTATATTTTGAAGTAGGAGCAGGACACACAATTGGAATACACTCTAAATTTCTCAAGAAATGAAATTAGAATTTACACATAAGATCAAAGCTTGAGCCTTGGGCTGGAAGGCCACATTAATGAATAGAATGGCAATCATTACATGTGGTTTTATTTTATAGAAAATGTTTTTGATAAAATATAAAGAAATGGAGGGTCAGTAAATTATTGTAAAATTTTGTCTTTTCCCTCGTTAGGTTTTTAAGCCTTTATTCATTAATAATGTAAAAATATAATTTTCATTTTGTCATGGGTTTAAATTTGTTACTATGAAAAGAAATTTAGAAAACATCACAGGTGTTAGTAAATAAGACTAATAAGCTCACTATAATTGAGTAATTTGCTTAAAATAGTTAATCCCTGTGGCCATTAATGAAAACCACTAAGATATTTATTTAGATATTGAGTGGCCGTTGTATATAATATTTTGATCATTAATCATTTGTATTCCTTTCTCATAGTAAAATTATGACACCAATAATTATGTTAAGTTTTACAACCTACAAAGAAGTTATGTAAATTTTCAGACTTGGGGCCACTTCAATGTCCAAGCACAAATATAAACATTCTGGACTTTCTAGTGTAAATTTTGTTATATAGTGGACTTAGTGTCTTAGAAAACTTTTGCTTCTGAGAGGTAATTTACCGAGATTAATTTTATTTAGAAGAAAACTGATTATTTATATACTGATTTTTCATATATTCTCATATTAATAAATGAAATTACATTCCATAAATATATTTTGAGAAAAACTAGATAAATTATTTGTGATGACCTATATCAAAATGATTATTAGGTCACATAAGTAAAGAATCCTTCTCTCTCTCTCTGTACTAAAGAACATTATTTCCCATGTGATTTTAAAAGGGATATTAACCTTGTATGATACCAAAAATTTGCATTTTCTCATTAGAATAAGAAATATTTGCAGACTAGAATGAAATATGAATATTAACACTACAATTTGATTTCTAAAACAGTTTATAGTTTGTTGGAATGATTATGCCCCTAAATAATTTTATACAGAAATTGTGAAAGGCTTAATTCAACATGAAATAAACTGAGTTTTAGAAGTAAATGTTCACTTATACAAGAAAATTTCTTGAAAAAAATCTCAGAATTGTTTTTGTGAGTGAAAATATCGATTTCAAAGCCATGAGAAATATTCATAGCCTATACATATATTTCCTAAAAACGTTTTTCTATTATATGACCTTACATAGCATTACCAGCATTAGACATAAACATTAAGATTACCTAGTGAGAGTATTATCTATTTTTGTTTCTATGTTATATATTTCAAACTCAATTGTAAAAACTATAAACAATATATGTAGATAATTGGATACCTTATTTATGGGTTAATATAAAATCACTGTTCTCAATGAAGAACGTATAGTAATTATTGGTTTCTAATACCCAGTATAATTTTAAAGAAGTTTAAGCTTTTCTGAATATATGTCACAGAAAAGGAATTACATCTAAGGTATAATTTTGGTAAACTAAATATAATACATGCTTGTATACTCTCATCATATCAATATCAAATTGATACTGCCTTTAGGGAACTTTGACACCAATTACAAAGTGATTAATAAAACAGATATGGCATTGCAATGTTTAACTTTATGAGTCAACTTAAATGGGGTAAGAGACAGTCATATACTTGTTAAAAGATTATTTTGTGTGTACATATCTCTGAGAAGGTTTCTAGAAGAGACGAACACTTGAATTAGTAGGGTGAATAAAGAGGATACGCCTCCACCACTAAGGGCACTCACCTTCTGAAACACTGAAGGTATCAGTATCACAGAAAGGTGTAGGAAGGATAAATTTGCTCTTTGGTCTTGAGCTGAGATATCTGTCTTCTCCTACCCCCTGACATCAGTACTTCAAGACCATAAGTGTCTAGCTTCCCCGGCCTTTGAGTATTTAGGCTGTCCATAATTATACCGCCAGTCATGTCAGTTCTTCAGCTTGCATATGGCAAGTTGTAAGACATCTTGATCACCAGTATTGTGCAAATCAGTTGCATAATAAAACTTCTCATGTATTTTTATGTATATTTTATTGTTTTTTTTCACTCTGGAGAACTTCGACCAACACAGGTCTCTTTCCCATAGATATTCCTATTTGTAGGGAAATCACACTCTGAACAAGGGATTCAGAAACCTGTGGGTCCAGCCAGGATTTAACTCAGTGATGCCACCACCTACCTCACAGGCACAGGGTTCTGAGTTTGATCCCTGGTACCAAAAAAACAAAAGAAACCTGTGGCCCATGGGCCAAATTCTGGTAACAAAATCTTTTTATATATATATTTTTATTGTAGTATAGACATACTAATTCATGTATTTTTTTTGTAAGGATGTTGCACCTGGGATAGAAAATTTGAATATTTGAGACATGGAACTTGTATTTCACAAGTCTATGATATATACTGTTTGGCTCTTTAATAAAAGTTCACCAAGTTTTGCTCTTGAATATAAAGATTTTCAAAAAATTCTCAATCTATATTTTATTAAATAAAAAACTTTTTAAATGAGAAAAAGAAACTGAATTTTTAAAAACCCATATAAAAATGACTGCATTATGAAAGAATGAAAAATTTTCTGCAATATAGCCGAATTATTAATTGTACAAAATCCATATATTTGGGGATAATAAAAGTAATTCTGTATGGATTTAATTAAAAACTGATAGCTACAGTGTTGAGTAATACATACTATACTAGGATAAGAAAACCCAACTATAACCCCAGTAAAAATAAAATATAATTATTTGAAGGAAAAGAACACTATGTTATCAAAGGGAACATTTTCAGTGGGACTCCACATATTCATCCTCTGTGCCCATTGTGTATATGTGATGTACATATTTCTTGTACATGGTTAACCTTCTGTTGTTTTGATAGTTACATATTTTCTAATACTTCTCACCTACTGTCTGTTCATACTCGGCATCTGTTTTCAGTTGGCCATGTCTATATCTTGTCAGTCATACTATTTTTAGTACCACTCTTTCTTTACATTGTGAGTCACTGATTATCAATAAATTTTAATAAAATTAAATTAACTTTTGATAATGAGAATATCTCCTCTATTTAAGGAAATGAATATTAGTGGTTGAAAAGCAAATAGAGCTATGAAACATGTTTGTAATTATGAATTATTGATTTTTTCTGTACTTGCCATTATAATTTATTCAATCCAGATAGTTACTCCATGCAATCCTCATAATAATTCCATGATATCATTATTACACTACTATCTCACTTGGAATGATAAAGAAACAACATAGAATAACTATGGTGCTTAGGAAAACATCTTGGTGGTAAAGAATTCATAAAAATGAGACAGTATCCCAACTCTATATATGTAAAATATATTTACTCTTAACTACAATATTATCTACTGCAAACATGTACTGAGAAAAATAAAACAAAACAATTAAAAAATTAAAAAAAAAATTAAAATATTCTTACTCCATTTGGGATCTTTGTAACTTTCCATTCATGGAAGTATTTTTTTTTCTGTTCTGACATCTTTTGTAATCTGTTTAACAAATTTACAAAAGAGTATTACTTTGTCCCCCTTTGGTGAATATCTGAGGTCTTTTTTGTTTGTTGGTTGGTTAGTTTTTTGAGATAGGGTCTCACTTTGTAGTGCAGGCTGGCTTTGAACATGTGGTGATCCTTCTCTGCCTCTCAAGTGCTGGGATGATGGGCATGTGGCCCTCACTATACGAGGCTCTGAGCATTTTCATATCCAGTCATGATCTCAAATAATTGCAGTTTTCAAATAAATAAAATAATACACTCAGGTGTACATATTTCAGAAAGGTAAAAATAGCTGCACATTCCTTCAAGTTTGTTTTGAAATTTGTATTGCATATTGAGATAAGAGGAACAAAGGTATATTTACAGGGATATATCAAAAAGTTTAATGATTCCACAAAAATGTCTTCATATTAAATTTGTTTCTTGAAATCATAGTAGTTCAAATAGAACAGTATTTTGAAGAATCATGCAAAATTACCAAATCTTTATCAACATTTTTGAAGGAAAACAGAATGTGAATTATATTAATAAAAGTTCAAGTGCTATCATACCAAACCAATATCTTACTGCTTGAATTTCTAATTGAACTATATATAGAATGAATTCACTTTTTTACCTTTCTTAATGGCCAACTATATTTTCTTAGCAAAAGATAGTCAATTTATACAACTGAAAGCCATTTTACTACTTCTGTAAAAGAGCTCTTCAGAGATCCTTAAATAATATTTCTGTATTGGAAGTGAGAACTAACACTGTTTGTTATGTCACCAATTTCAGCTTCACGTTCCTATTCGGATGACATTAACAGTTACTTTCCACTTGAGCAACTTGGGGATTGGGTTTACTATGTTCGTTCAACAGAGAAAATCCTGAAACCAATGTGTAATTTTTCACTGAAAAGTTGAGTCCAAACAAATAAATGAATAAGAATGACTAGTGGCAAGATTCCTACCCTGAAAAGTTACTTTGACACAAGCCCAGATACAATCTATATTCATAATTTGTAAAGTGCAGTTTAAAATGATGCCACTTGGTTGAAAGTCATTTTTTCATATTTTCTTACTTTCATTGTATAATACTAGTGATATCTACTTTCTTGCCTTCTTTTAGATGACAGTCTTATAATAGATATTTCTAAATTTTAAAACATTAAAGTTCTATGAATCAAGCTGCTTATCAATATTATTATTGCTATTGGTTCTAAAAAATAATAACAACTCATCTCATTTGCCTGGTTTAAAAAAGCTATCAAGGAGATTGTTGCTACTAATAGAAAATGACATACCTAAAAAGTAGAATAAACTTAATGGATCCCTTTCCCCAAAAGGAAGAAAATGACAAACAATAAGTGAATATTTTCAAATTGTTTCATATGTAAACTTTCAAGACATTTATTTCTTTAAGTAATCTCCCAGGTCTTTCTCTCTCTCTTTCTTTCTTTTTTTCTTTCTTTCTTTCTCTTTTTCTTTTTTTTTTTTTTTTTTTTTTTTTTGCTACCGGGGATGGAAATCGGGTCTTTGAGCTTCCACAGCAGGTGGCGAAACCACTGAGCTAAATCCCTGGCCCTCCCCAGTCTTTGTTATTGTTCTTTATTTGTTTGTTTTTTTTAAGGCAGAATCTCTCTAAATAACTAAGTTTTCAGACTTGGCTTGAACCTGTTATCTTCCTGCCTTCAGGTCTCAGAGATCTAGTGTTACAGATACGTGTCACAATGCCTGGTTGTCATTTACTGTTAAAATGTATTGTAAAAAATGAGCTTCTGAGTAATTTAGAAAATGTTTTAAAACTTTGAATAAGTGGAGTCACTCCGCAGACAGTAGTAGATTATTAAAGGAAGTAGGCACACATTTAGCTGTACATTTCACAAATGAGCTAGCGGGGTCCATTTATTACATTGATGCTATGTCTTGGTCACTGATAGAAACACAACAGATTATCACTTCAAATATACTATAGGAGCTAATAACCCTCCCATGCACAGTTTTCTCCTCATTACTGTATGTAGAGATTAGAATCTTGTGCAGGATCGTACAGTTAGTAAATGTTAGAGCAGAATTTTGAGCTCAGATAATCTAAATTCATTAAAAAAACTATTTTGCCACTATAGTCTCTCTCCCTTTCTCTCTCTCTGGAAAACCTATTTCCCAATCAAAGTTTAAAATATACATCTCATATCTAGCAAAACACAAAATATTATTCCTTATTGTAATTTATCACATATTTATTAATCACATGTTGTATGATAAAACTTTTAAGTGGTAAGAACATAACAGTAAACAGGTAAATGTTGCTCTAATAGATTCTAGGTTTGTGAGACATAGTTTATAACTTCATGTTTTTCTAAACTATTATCATTTTTCCAAATCTAAGTTCATATTTTTTCCATCAGGGCACTATAGGAAAGTCTACTCCTCAGATGTGACTAGGAGAGGATTATGGTTGTAATTAGAAGATAATCACTAGGTATGCACAGAATGTAAAAGATAAAGAATTCAAGGGTTTATAAAGATTCAAATATAGTTTGGCCCATCATTTTATTGAATTGCATGTCACTGTCAAAATCCTTTATTAGAGTAAAAGATATCAAGAAGAAATAATATCAGATAAAAAATTATTTTGCTTAAACTGGAGTGTTTTTCCCCATGACAAGATATTTTGGAGTTAACAAAACTATCTTATTTATAATTTAAGTTCTTTCTCAAGGACTATGCTGTTGATCAACATAAACAATATAATAAGCACAGTAGCTATTGAAATGTCTGGATAAGGATAGAGAAAGCATGCCAACCATGGGCCATGTGCAGATATCTGTTCCAGCCCCAGCACGGAAGAAAAAGAAAAGCAAAGAAAAGAGAGGAGAGATAGGAGAGGAAAGGAAAGGAGAGGAGAGGAGGAGAAAACCTCTGAGAGGAATTAACGAATTAAATCATTCTTATGAATTTATTTGTGTTTGGACAGTTGTGTTGTTTTCAGTTTTGAACCATTATGATTAATATGATAGTGCAATATGATTAATATGATAGTGTTATCACTATTTGTTTACAAAATTTTGAGTGGAAGTAGATTATTTCTCTTGAGTGTATACCTAGAAGTGGAATAGCTGGAACATATGGTGAATTGTGTGTCCGGTTTTATAAACAACCTATTAACTAGTTTACAATATACTTTTAAGAATTTAGCAATATTAAATTAGGATAATTTGTGTAAAGTATTATAACTATTGAACATTAATTGCAATAGTATAGTTATGAAATAGTACATTGAAAAATCCCCTAGAAATGTGTTTACTTACAGTAATAATCTATCTCTGAGAGCAAGATGCTGAGGATATTTATCTATTTTTTTTTGCCTTATGCTGTTATAAAATGTTTCTAAGCATATGAGATTAATAATAACTGCTTTAAGTATGTGAAATGATGACTATGTTAGTTTGATTGCAATAAGTTTTTCCAGAGTAATGCATCTCAAAACATGACATAGTATACTTAACATAGGTATGATCTTGTCAATTATATTGTTATTTGTCAATAACAATAAAAGTTAATTTAACAAAATTTACTATTTTAACAAAATAAATTAAGATTTATTTGTTTGCTGTTTAATTTCTGATATCCTTCATTTTGATGTTGTTTCTTTTATTACAAACTTAACAGGACTGTACTTATCCACCTGTTGGACAAGAAAATATTCTTATGGTTTGAGATAGAAAAACCATTGCATATATTGGAGATTCAGAATAATGTATGTAATTTCCCCATATTGTGGTTTATCTTTCATTTTTACATAGATTGTATCATTCTTTAACTATCCTTAAGAATGTGTTACAGGAGTTTTATTCCCAATTTGTGTAAATAATTCCTTGATGCTAGCCCTATAAGAAAAGTAGAAATAGGTTCAGGAAGATTTTGAGGTATAGCCCTTGATATCTATCAATTCAGGAAATTATTACAGAATATCCCTAAGGCTACTTCTGAAAGTTCAGGAAAATACATATATTAATGGTCAGGCCCTCACTGTGCAGTTATGGCCAATCATTTCCCTGTCTCTCAATTCTCTGGACTATTAACTGTTCCAGGATAATTCATATTAGCAAGAAGGTAATTCTAGTGTGTAATATCAGAAATATGAAATTAAGGTATTTTTATAATTGTTTAAACATTTTTGAAAGTGTTATTTCTTATAAACCTCTCCCCTGAAGTGCAATAATATAGAACTTAATCATACTATCAATATTATCAATATACTATCAATAATCCATGACATTTTGGGACATGTGACATAAGTTTCTATGTTCTACGAATGGTTAAACTATGCTAGCTGTCTCTGACCTGATTCTCTCATATTTCTTAAATTAATATCCACAGTCTAATATAAATTGTAATACAGAATTAGTAAGAAGTCAACATTAAATAAAACATTTATTTTCCTCAATGCAGTCTTTTATAGACAGGAAGAAATTTCAGTGTGTCTAATGTACTCACAAACACCTCAAATTACTGTGAAAGATTTTAAGAGGATTGAAGGAAAAAAAGGAGAACTACCTAAATGTAGACTATTCTATATTCTAAGAAGAATTTTACTATGCAGCAGGGAAAATAATCTTAGTTTTATAACTTGCAGAATTCATGCATTCTAATCTAACCTAAAAATATTTCTTTATTGTATAGGACATTTTAATAATAAGGCCTAATTTTGCTTTAAAATATGTAAATGAAAGCAAAATTCAAGATCCAGAGAATAAGAAATATTTCTGAGTGTGACTCTAAAAATGTTAGTCAGCAAATAATTATATAAATCTAAACAGCAAAATCCACCTATTCATCCTTGTATTGCATTTTCCTGAATACTGCTTGGTAAGTGCATAAAAATTTGTATTAATATATCTTGGAATCTAACTTTAGATCATTTATGTAAATTTTAATCATAAACTTAATACATTTGAAAGAATAATTAAAATAGAAGATCTTAATTTATACTTATTTATGAAAAATAAAGAGCTTTCACTGCAAAGCTTTCCAAAATGTTGCAAAGTAATAATTTAGAGAGTAGACTGACTTGAGTGAAACTTTCAAAGATGAAAGACGGAGGACAGACACACTTGGCTTTTCTTAATACAGACTTTGGGCAAAATATATAATTCTCATATTCAATTTGCTTTTATATGATATGACTATTGGAATATTTAAAGAATAAATGAGATTTTGTTTGTATAATGTATAACACAATGTCTTATACATTATAACTATCCAATAATTATGCTTCATTTTATCACCATTCACATTATTCTTATATGCAGTCATTTCAGACAGAATGCTTTTACTTTAAGAATCATTACCTAAATATATTCTGCCTCTTATCAAATTGCAAAAAAATCAATTTTAGCAATATTAATAGGCTTGTATGATACAGATAAAGCAGCTGCCCCATAGGAAATCAATATTTTCTATTCAGTCTTTGCCCTGATTCTAGGGTATCCTTGTTTTCTCCTTCTGAACTGGCTTGGTTTCCTGAATAGATCATTTCCTCTCTATTAATGAATAACAAAGCATCTTGCTGCCAAAAATCCACCTCTGTAGCCATTATGTGTAAGATTTCATTTTAAGGATATATTCTGGACTCTGTTGTGTATTCTGAACTCTAAACCAATGGTCTCCAACATTTTTGGCACCAGTAATTTGTGGTCCACACTTTTTCCACATACTAGTCTTCGGGTAGTTTTGGGTTGAACAAGTACATTACCTTTATTTTTTACTTTATTCCTTTTAATATTAGGCTGTGATAAATAATGAAATAATTACTCAACTCACCACAGTCCCAGAATCACTGGGAACCTTGAGTTTTGTTTTTCTGCCATGAGATGTTCTCATATAGGATTTAAAATCGGAAGTGTGTTTCGTATATCTACTCTAATTTCATTTTGGATGTTATCACTGCCGAAAATTCCACTTCACAAAGATACTGGAAATTAAAGTAGGACTTTCAGTGCTCTTGTGGCAATCTCAAGATATTTTACTCTAACTTTAATCCAGCATGTATGGGCATTTGAATTTGTCTCTTACATACTCTTAAGGCAACCATTGTTTGAAATGTCAAACAATTGATTCTCTTCCCTACAGTTGATCCACTTGGCTCATACATAAAAGGATACGGATCCATTTCTTCCCACTTGAGATTGCTTATTTAAGAAGTAGTGTTCAAACAATTTTAAAAGCTGAGGTAGAACATCATTCATCAGTTAGGAGAAAGAAAGCCCTGGCTCAGTCTCTCTCAGAATCTCTGATAATGTCTGAAACAGGTCAAAAACCTCAGTGTTCACTAAGTGGCCCCATAATTCCAGTTTGGCTTTAAATGCAGCTATTTTATCAGCAAACCTGAACACAGTTGTCACGCTCTCCTGAAATGACAGATTGTGTTTGCTGAGAAGATTGGATATGTCACACAAGCAAGAAAGTTTTGTGACCCACTCCGTGTCACCGATATACGCTGCCAGTGGTGAACGTTTTTCTAAAAGAAATCTCTGAAACAGTTTCATAACACAAAACCTAGCCAGTGATCTATCACTATAAAGACATCTCAGTTCTGTGCAGAAGATAATACATGTGTGTTTTGTCCATCTTCTCAAAGAACCTGCATGAACACATGTGAGTTAAGGTTATGTACTTCAATGTGGTTGATAATTTTAGTCACATTTTGGAAAATATTCTTGATCTCATATGAAATATTTTGGCTAGCCAGCATTTCTATGTGGAGGAACATGTTTTACATTTTGAAATGCAGTGTCCTAAAAGTGCTTGATGCTGCTTGATGCATGTTCTTAGCAGCAGGCAGGGTCAACTCTTCAAAAATAGTAAGGGGCATCTCAGCTTAGCAATACAGTTAGCCACTAAGAATGATGCTCTCATGTAATTCACAGTGATAATAAAGTAAGGAATAATCATTTTACTTTCAAATATTAAGCCTGATTTGCAAGTGGCAACACTGCAAGACTTGAGTGTTAAAATGTCCATATGAGTGAATTGAAAAAATATAGATAATCTAATCATAAACACTCATAATTTAAAAAGAGTGAACTCAAAACAAAAGTGCATTTTGGAAATTACTAATGGGTTTTCATATAGTTAAGGAATAGTTAAGGCATTACATGATAGGAAATATTCTTACCACTGACACTATTGTTGGCTATTTGAAATTCATTTAATTAACAAGGACATTGAGCAGTGAAACAATATTAAATTTGAGTTTTAGGAAAGTAATTCTGATAAAAAAATAGAAGTTTGTTTTAAAAAAATCACTCAATCTAGTCTGGAAAATAAAGCCATGCTACTACCCTTTCCCTCTCTATCATTCCTACCATGAACTTTCTAACCCATATCTAAAAAGTTTAATATAGATATGAAGAAAAAGATGTCAAATGAGCTGGTCTGAAATATAAGTTGTAAGAGATTAATTCATTGTGTAAAACAGGTTCTAAATTCATAATCATCACAGACACTCAAAACACCCTTATTCAATTGGCAATATTCGTTATCCATATTGACACATGAAAAAGAGGCCCAGGAAGATAAATTTATTATGCAATCTCATAGTGTAAAAGCTAAGTCTGATTTGTCTCTTAGATATCTGAAAAATGGCATAACAATAATCTGCATTTGAAAATTATGGCCTTTCATTTTAATTATGAGACAAATGCAAGAAAATATAAGAACTAAAAGACAACAAATGAAAATCTTTCCTGGAATGGAGAGGTAGGGTACTGTTGGTTGGTGAATGAAGGTTTCTCCAAGGTCTTAGCTTCCTTGCAAAACAAGGAAATAGATTGAGTGTCTCCAGGAGGCTCAATTTCTGGAAATAATATTTTTAAAAAGAATAAGAATAAACCTTGCTCTCCACCTAATTTCTGAGTAGAAAAAAATGAGCTTAATTAAAACATTATATTTTGTTATATTATAAAATATGATCCATTACAAGTTAAGCTACCAATTTTGTGTAGTACTATTGAAGAAATTGAAAGAGTGAAATTTAAGGCTTCTTTTATGACAATAAGTACAAGGAAGAAAAATAAAGAAAATAAAACATAATATTATGGTCTCAAATGATTGGATATTTCACTTATTTTGCTGGTATTTTCTCAAAAATCAACTTGATTCCATTTTCCTAATTCAAGCATTTATTTTTCTGATTTAGTAAACTCTATGAGCACAAATATAGCACATGATAAATCATTCATCAGGGAGAATTCCCTACTGGTTCTCAAGACTGCAAGCTTAGCCCATGGAGTGGTTGATTCAGACATAAATATTGGCCACTTGCTGTACTGAAACCATTACAAATTATATTCTGTACCTGGACTGAAATCAGAATCATGTTAACATTGACAGAAGGACAATGTATTCCCAATATTCCTTAAGAAAACCTGTCTTCTGAGGTACACGATCGTCATAAGGAGTCCATGAAAATAGTGAATCACATACAAAATGAACAACATATTGGACTGAACAAACTGGAGAACATACTCCAAAGGTAAAGTTTATTTCCTCACTACCCAGCCCACAAACACTCTTTCTGAATATAATGCAGAAATTCTGACTGTCGTATATATTTCCACATTTAAATTATTTTTTAAAAATTATTACCCATCAAACAGTGTTTTTTCAAAGTGTTTAACTCCTTGTGTCCTATTTGTATTAGAATTGTTTCTTGGATACTGAGATCCAGGATTCAGCTAACTAAATCATTTAGAACAATGAGTCAAATTGACTCAATTAAAGACAAAATAGAAATACATTTCCATGGAAATAGAGTGCTAGATTCACACAAATGCCAAAATAATGCCTTATGAATAACACAGTTATAGTGAATACAAATGAAATAATTATTTGCCATTTACTTAATTTGTGCAACTAAATGCTTAATAAGAATGTCAGAAGAATTTCTAAAAAATAATCACTAAGATGATTTTTTATAATGGTGAGGTAGAGTTACTATTAAGGATTAAAATGAATCAAGGATGTGTTGGAGAATGATTTAAAAATTACAGAAATATAACAAAAAATCTGGTCCAAAAATAGGTCATGAACACATATTTTCTGAGAATGAATTAGAAAACTTGCATAACATTTAAAAGTCCAAGGCTTTTGAAAAAATGAAACATGTAGGGCTGGGGATTTAGCTCAGTGGTTCTGGTGCCTGCCTTACAAGCACAGGGTCCTGAGTTCGATCCCTTGAACAACAACAACAAAAAAGTATCATTAGCATTGTTACATGTGGATTTAAATTTAAAGAAAAAAAACTAAATGTATAATTTCATATTTTCTATATTTTATGGTCAATTTATATAATTCACACAATTTAATTCAGTAATATTTAATATAATTTTAATTATAATTTAGTTATCTGAATATGAACTATGCATATTACGATATAATCAATATGAATCTCTGAACCTACTGTTTTCGTAGACATTTTGTGCTTTAACAATTTAAGGACATTTATTCTTAAATATTTTTATGAGGTATTTAAAAATCTTTTGTTTATATGAATATTTTATGAATGATATCCAATTTCCATTGCATTTTATTTTTATCAGGAAAGTTTTTAGCTTGTTGTATTGCATTCTGTAGAACTGAAGTTTTATTTTATCTTCACAAAGAAAGTCTAAGGGAGGAATGAATTTTTTTTTTTTTTTTTTTACTGCATTTGGCTCTCGTATTTTGAAAAACAGCTTATGTAAGCCAACCTGAAATTTTTCTGTCATCTGCTAGAATAACAAGCATGTTTTCACACATTGAATGTTTTAATCCTATTTGTCAAGTTTTTAGCTTGTGTTTCCAAATCTCTGATTTAAACTGGCCCACAGAGTCTCTGGTTAACTAAAGTCTAGCAAAGGAAAATGAATCTCTGTCACCAGGCTGTTAAAAGGTCAACAAGAGTGGCAGTGTCACTATATCAATTGCAGATTTTCAGCTAAAAGCCAACTGATGTCAAGATTAAGTCAAAGCTGAGACCTCCTCATAATAAACAGATTGTCAAGATAGCAAAGCAGTGTACAACATGGAATAAAAGCACAGGCAGCTGGCTTTATGGAAATTTTAGGGCATGACACAAAGCTCTGCAGCCCTCCAAAACCTAACCTATCACTTTGCCCTTCCAACATTAAGTCTTGGAAATTGGTTCATCTACCACATATAATGAAAAAGATGGGGCAAGGACAAGAGATACAGAAATAAATATTCCTCTGCTCATGATGGTTTAGAATGAAGTAGGAATTTAACATATCTCAGTCTTCAATTACTGTTTTCACTTTGATATCTATAATGATTATAGGAGTAACAGCAGAAAAGATGATGTAGAGAGAAATGAATGATGTAAACAGCAACAAATCATTGATAAATCAACAAATACAAGATGATACTATTGGAGGAAATGCCAAATAAGGTCGAGATAGGTCAGTGTGAAAACATTCGTAATTAAGAATATACTTTGGCAATCAGAGATTCAAGACAGACATAAAACATTAGAGAAAAACTGAACAAAAATTTAAAATTAATAAAAGACTTTATAGACTGGGGTTTAATAGAACAATTTCCAGAGGTATATAGGTACCTTAAGGTGATACAGTTGTATATGGAAACTTGCATATTCTATAACCTTGAGAATAATTCTCAGTGAAATATCTTGTGTCACTACACATGTACAGAATGGACAGAATGATAATATATTTATATTGAATGCTTATTAGTAACCTACATCTTCTGTAGACTTCTCAATAAATTAGAGAATGAAATGCAAATTTTTTTTATATATATATTCTTTATAAAACTTTTGTATACATATATTTTTTTTTCTTTGAAAGCGTTTTTCTTTGTAATTCAAGCTGGCCTTGAACTCATTATGTGACCCAGGCTGGCCATGAACTCACAGCAATCCTCCTGCCTCAGCTTCTCCTGTGCTGGGATTACAAATGTGTGCCACCATGCCAGGCAGGAATTTATATTTTGATAATAGACTAGAAGGTGGGAAGAGCTATGTGAAAATATAGATCCTGGAATGAGAATTTAGATGCTAACTGTGAATGTGTATAAATATATACAAATGTATATATGCTTGTCTTTATATCATTGAGAGGATTTTTTTAAATAGCATAGTTTGTTTGAGGCAAGATTATTTGAGGAAACATTTCCTCAAATTCCCTTAGGGTACCAACATGAGAACTGACTAAAAATTTGAAAATCTCCATATGAACTTTTAAATATATTGCAAAAGAGTCAAACGGGAAGATATAACAAATCAAGTATGATATAATATTAATTGTAAGTGGTGAATATGTACTACAGCTTTTCTTCTGCCTTGCAAAATGTTTGAACAGTAGAATTTTAGGAAAAAATAGCATAGAAAAATTTTCACTGTATACACATATTCTAATTTATGTAAAAATTCCCTGTTTCATTCTCCACCCTTTGTATCTATTCCTCTAAAATTATATATGAAAGTTAATTTCAGGGAAAAGGAAAAAATGAAAACAAAGTCTTTGTAAATAGGGAACAGTGGGGGGGGTAAAGGGAGGGGAGGGGAATGGGGAAAAAAATAAGAACCAAGATTCATCATGTAAGGGTACAAGATCCCAAAGATGAATGTAACTGTATTGTATTCCTTAAATGTACCAATACAATTAATGAAATATATTAAAACAAATAAAATTAATTCCACACTTCATTCTGTGTTCTACTTTCTTGATGATCATTAACTTGCAGGAATCGTGTACACTTTTCTCCCTTGGCTTTACATTCTGAGCTTTACCTCTTAGTATTACAATTATCTTTAACTTTTTCACTAAATCTCAGGACATGGAGAAGCCACCAGGAAGGCCTCAATTAAACTCATACTAAGAGTGTCATTAGAGTTAAATTTGCATTTCAAAAATATCACACTAGAAAGGCACAGTGTGTTTTTTCCAAAGAAGTACAGTGATACCAGCTTAATCACTTTGAAATTGTGTTCCAAGCCAAAGAAATAAAATGATCCCAGTGATAATAACAAAATGTCGCTATGCAATCAATTGTAATTGTAATTTTTAAAATTGTAAACTCATAGTTACTTTTTATAGTTTATTGAATGATATCTCTAAAATTAGAATCCAGACAACTCATTTTATCAACTATTATGTATGTTTAAACAAAAAAGGCAATGCTTTCTATTTTGAAAACTTTATTTTATACCAATGGATTCCTTAAAGATTAAAAAAAACCTTCAAATTAAAAAAAGAGAAAAATCTCTTATTTACAAATGTTGGCTCCTATGAAGGCAAGATATTTTATATCCTTTGTCTAACATATAACATATATTCAATATTGTTAATCTATCATTTAAAGTAAATCTAGCTCAAAATATGGGGTGTAGAAGTTGATCAAATCAATATATTTCCATGTGTTTCTTCTACATTATCATGTATGCTCTATTATCATATGTGGAAGCAGTATCGTCTTTCCTGTTCTGTGTGTGTGTGTGTGTGTGTGTGTGTGTGTTTGTGTTTCTCTGCTACCCATTTTTCCCCTCTGCTACCACAATAGTTTTATGAGATTTTATATCATGCTGTGGGCTGAACAGGTCCTCAGTTACCTGTGAGGTGGGAACATTGAGGAATAAAAAGAAACAAAAAATATTTAAAGTGCAAGAGGACAGAGAGGAATCTTCCTCTTGTAGACAGACTGGATAACTGGTTGACCAACTTTTATTAGTAAAGGAGATGCATAGGGGAAAGGTATTGTGTGTCATTGGTGGAACAATAATGGTTGAAAAGACATTTTGAAAAATAGGGAACAGGTTAAACTTTTACAAGGGGAGTGTAAAAGTGGAATAGGTTCTCCTCTATACCCAGATGCCTGCCCAGGTTAATAAGGAACTAGTATTCTTTAAACTGTCCTCAGCAATTGTTATATTGCCATGGGAATACTGTCATGATGTGAATTCTCCACAAAGCCAGAAAGCATGCAGCCTTCCAGCCTTCCACATGCTTTTCTGTCTCCTAAGGCAGGTTACATAGGCCTTTGGAGTGTGGGGCATAAGTCACACAACTTGGCCCCCAATAATTCCTCACACAGCAGGGTGTCATAATTTTTCAAGAAGATATGTGGTTGGGCCAGGGATTTAGCTCAGTTGTTCCACTACCTGCTTCCCAAGCACAAGGATCCAAGTTCGATTCTCAGTACCAAAGGAAAAAAAAAAAAAGAAGAAGATATGTGGCATGGTCACATTTTTTTATACTAGTAGATGGACCTCCAGTTAAAGTTAACCCCAATAAATGTCAATTTACTTATCAGTAAAAGTGGATTATAATTCCTCTCCTAGTAAAGTTTGGCAAGAAAGATATAAAGGTAGATACTAGAATTCTGAGGGGAGATAGTTTTAGATAATCCCATTATATTATTTTGCTAAACATAAATGTGACATTTCGACATAGTTTTGAAGAGATTTATATTTTCACGTTTTTTTTATTTTGTCTATTTCAATATTCAATCATTTTTAGTTCTATATTTCTCCAAGATCTTTCCATCTTTATTTTTTCATACTAGTGTCTACTTTTGGCTGAACATATATTTAAATTCCAACAAAACATTTTAAACTGCTTTCTAAAAGAACTTGATTGTATAATGTAATAATGCCCCCAAACTTAAAGACATCTGTTTATAAACCATCATTATCATCGACAGCAAATAAAGCAGCAAATCATTATTTAAAATGGATAAAACTTTCTGACACCCAATATTTAAGGTGTTGTATAGTTAATTATAAAAATGTTACATTTTAAAAAGTGGACTTTGAATATGGTTATGTTCATGCAAAAAGGTGATAATGGATTTTAACTTTCTGGACAATGAAATTTTAGAACCTCCCTTGGAATTGCTTTTAGGGGAATAAATTCATGTTAGCCAAGGCTATATGTTCTCCCCAGGGTAGCCAATATCCTTGACTAATCCTGATAGAGATGAAGATCTGACCATTTTACTCAAAGGTCTATCTTAGCACCAAAACTGAAAATTGGACCAATTCAATCCTGTATTGAAATAATATGGATGTTTAACTCTACAGTAAGTCAAATCTTGAAATCTTCCTAAAACCGTATCTCAATAGAGTATGTTCCAATTTATCTCATATCCTCAGACCCTATTTTCAGGGGAAACTGAAAAGAGACAATTTGAGATTTAAAAAAATATATTATACTTAAGTATTTAAATAATTATCATTCATATAAGAATAATTACCATGAATTTTTATTTTATCCACAATATCCAGCAAAATACTTTGACTATAATTTTGACTATAACTGACACATAATCCAGCAATATGGCCTTCTGTATTACCATAATGTCTCCGATTTCTTTTTATGCATAATGTAATATTCATAGAACTAACTCATGATATAATAAGCTAAATAATGTAAGAAAGCACACTTAACAGCTTTGCTACCTTAGGTTAAACTTTCTGAGTTAGAACATCTTTTAGTAGATAAACACAGGCTACAGTTTCAAATTCTAATGGCTGCTAGAATCCATGGATGAGACTCACAAAATTCTTTGTATTTAAAACACAATATTAATTTCAAGGCCAGAAAGAGATGCAGAGGTAAAAATGAGCTTCATATTATATTTATACTTTTCGAATCCAAGTGAGCAATCTGTGCAACATGTAAGTGGCTTAAAACAATGCTATTCGCTTTTAACATGTCAAAACTTAAAGTACATTTATGAATTTTATTTTGAATGCTCATGAGAATAACATAGTCAGGAAATCTCATTGGTATCCCCTCAACTCATTTGTAAGCTGTAATGTCAAAGACCATAGTTTGTTTGTTTGTTTTACAAAACATGAAAATACAACACAAAACTAATAAATGATGGGAACATCAAAAACATGTAATAAACACTAAAATCTGATTGTTGGTAAGGGCCATTTTTCTCAGAAGAAGAAACAAAGATTATAGGTGAGCTCTTACAGTATTAACTCCTTAACAAAGGCCTTACTAAATAATAGCTTCTGGAGAACTTTTGATTTTACATTTTTCCTTCACACTGTGTGATTTTGTACTCCATTTCACAGAACAATGCTTCACTGAACGCTGTCACTCCCACAAATAGTATGCTACCTGACAGAGATTTTCAAAGAAAGCTGAATAATATATACATATCTTATTTTAATGTGTTCAAAATACATGAACCTTTTTGGTGTTAGAATTGAATAAAGAATATGACCATAAGGTGAAGCATGGCTCGTGCTGTGGAGTCCAACAGCATGGAGGAACATGCTTCATTAGTGGTTCTCTTCATAGCAGCTGGCCAATGGTTCATGAAAATGAGTCAGAAATATTAAGCATTTTCTCCTTTTTTTTAACTTACTGCATTCACAAGCAATTATAAACAGTTGAACTCCACATTTTGGTGGATAGTTGTTTAATTTTCTGCTTTTACCTGTTTAAATTTCTATTTAGATTCATATATTCTAACTTATGCATTTATTACTGATTCCAAACCTATTTAAAGATCTTTAAGTTGAGTATCTTTCGGTAAAAATAGATATTAGGAAAAATGCCTTTTTTAAAGTGGAAAAATTTCTTCAAATTTTTGGAAGTAAGCTAAATCATTCTTATTAAGGCAGAATTACGGGCTGGGGATTTAGTTCAGTGGTTCTGCCACCTGCCTTACAAGCACAAGGTCCCGTGTTTGTTCCCTGGTACCAAAAAAAAAAAAAAAAAAAAGACACAATTAATACATGGATTGCAATAAAGTGGAATTCTAAGTCACAGGTAGTATAAGTCACAGGTAATATTTTTCTTGTTATTACAATTATGCTGAAATTATCTTCCCAGACTACAGGACCAGAGAGAAGAAATTTAAATTAATTCATTTGATATCCTCAAGAATCTTTTACATTGTTTCATGGAATCCTGGGGATACAGGAGTCTGTATGTATACTGTTTCTAAAAGCCCATCACTTTGATAATCTTATTCCCCAACATGAAAATGAAGAGTAACTATCTTAGACAGAAAGTAAACTAATCTTTTTTTCATTAAAAATGAAATACTTATTATTCTTAATTTAATTAACAGCTACTATTGGGGTTCCATTTTATGGTAAATTTAGATTATGAGCAGAAGCCACTTTCTTTGTAGTAGTTGGATATTAACTAATCAACCAACACCATTAACTAAGAAATTAATCTTGCAGCTTATTTCATTGTAAGGAAAAGTTCAAATCTTATTTTATTCTTTCAAGATATCGTTAAGCTTTCAGCACAATTACACAAATTGGAATTCTTGATCAATATGAAGGCTATAACAAATGACATAAATTTACCTTAAAATCAGAAAAGTTACCAGCAAATCTATTAAAAATCAGAAATGGTGTTTCTAGTATAAGTCAATAACTTCTATAGAACAGATATCTGGAATTGTTAAAAATTAATAATCACCTTGTGATATAAATCTAAAGAGACAAGAGCCATACAGTGACTTTCTTAACATCAAAAACATGAAAAAGGGCCTCTCCGGTACCTAAAAAAAAAAAAAAAGAAAAAAGAAAAGAAAAAGTAAAATAAATTGAAAAGCAGTACATTTTAAAAACAGATTGAAAAATAAAATAGAAAAGCAGGAGAGCTGTCTATTATTCAAAATTACTATGTAATTTTATACATAATGTAAACAATCACGTGATATTCTGGGTTTTTTTGATTTTTGTTTTGTTTTTGTACCAGGGATCGAACTCGGGTCCTTGAGCTTGCGTAGCAGGCGGCGACACCACTGAGCTAAATCCCCAGCCCTGATATTCTGTTTTTAACTAGAAACCTACTACATACATCATCTTTCAAAATGATCATTTTATAAACTGAATTTAGGTCATTTATTGCACTTGAATGATTATGATTTAACTTTTATACTTGCCGAGTATTGACCTTTATATCTACATACATTTCTAAAGTTAATTACATAGGATCAGATTTTTCTCAGTGAAAATGCATTGAAATTTCTCAAATCATGAAAGGTGGAACAAGCCGCATGAAATTATTTAAAAAGCTTTCTCAGGCTTTTTCCTTTCTACAGCTTTAATTGTTTCTTACTTTTACTGCAACTATATACAATTTCTTATACTATTCCTTTGTCCTTTGTTATAAAATGGCTCTTGTCAAGAACAACAGTGGCTTCCATGTGCCATTTAATAGAGCAAGCCACACATTCTCTCTTGAAACACACTTGATTCTTATCTCCCATAACACTATGTTATTTTAATTTATCTCATATCTCACAAGACTCCAGTTGACTATGCCACCTCCAGATCATTGGGGTAGAAATCCCTACAGTTTGATTTTGAATGGTCTCCACTAATCTTTGTTATCAATAAGGGATTCCCTAGTCATGTGACTTTAACTTCAATTTTAAACCCTACCAAAACTTGTGCACTGAATGTCACATGTCTCATGATCTACTTAACAGCTCATGCTGTTGTTTCACGTATTTTTTAAATGTAACATATACCAATTCTGATTCCTGACTTTTATTGCAAAATAGCTGTGCTTTTTAATATCTTAAGAATGCCTCAGCCCACTCATTGGCTCAAGCCAAATACTTGGAATACACTTAAATTTAATTTTATCAAAATCCAGTTTGCACTTATTTAGAACTCTTAGCTCTCTACTCAAAATTATGAACTATAGGCATCCTAGCATTCCTCGTTTTTACTCTGGACTTTCTATTTAAAAAGAAGTTTAATGGGCCGGGGATTTAGCTCAGAGGTTTCGCCGCCTGCTGCGCAAGCACAAGGACCTGAGTCCGATCCCCAGTACCAAAAAAAAAAAAAAAAAAATTAAAAAGAAGTTTAATGTTGTCTGAGATAAGGCACTAACCTTCTAACTGATTTCTTTTATTCCAGTATTGTGATACTATAAACCTATTTATTATAGCAACCCTGATTAAAATATGCCAATGGCTTCTTCTATTATGAAAATAAAATGCAGGCTTATTTATATGCTTCCAATGTCTTACCTCATCTGACCCTTGGATAGTTCTCTCCATTTTGATTAACAACCTCCTCCATGGTTAATATTCTCTGAATGGATTCATTTTATTCTGATGCCTAGGCATTTTAAAACTCATTCAGCCTTTTCCAATTTAAGAATCTCATGTCCTCCTTCTCAGATTTCCTTAATATATACTTAATGGGACAGACACTTGCCATTTAGAAATAGTTCAAACACCACTTTTTCAGTGTTCTCTTTTTTATGCTCTATGATGATTTATCAACTTTGCCTCTTATTTTTTTTTACTTCTTAATGACCCATTTTGCCTAGTAGAATCTGTCCTGTATCATAACAGAGAACTTGTCTTGTTCTCAACTCTGTCTTCTATTCTATCAGAAAATATCCGAGTAATGGGATAGGTCCAATAATTACTTATTTTTCAACTGGATGAATGGTTGCTTTATTATTTCTTTATAGAAACAGAAAATCACCTAACAAGGTATAGCAGTCTTACGTATTAATCCCTGTTCTAATAATGTCTGGCTTTTCCTCATAAATGTGTGCAAATCTCCTCACTTCTCTGTGCCCCAGTTTCCCAAAGGGATTGGGCTAAATCATATCTAAACTGCTAGCCTATAATTCAATATCAATGATTTATGTTTATAAACCACAGTATTATATTTACTTATATTTTATTTCATTTCTGTCCCTGAGACTTGAGATACAAAAGCAGTTTCATAAGCATACACCTAGATAATATAGAAAAGCAATGCTCATGGATTTTATTTTCTGTTTTTCCTTTTAGATTAGCTCATTCTATTTCTGTGGTTTTTCTAAATAGCTGATGCTTAGAATTATCCTTATTATTATGCTAAATTTATTTTTATCTTTTCATTTTATGAAACTCTTAATAGTTCTGTCCCTCATGACCCTCTCTCTTAACAATTTCTAATAACATTTCAAAATTTTCTCTTAAACATGTAAATGGAAACTTACTTTAATTGTCTACAGAAGAAGCAACTTATGTTATAAAGGAAAAATGTGTTTATTGTGAAATAATTTAGACATGAAGCCCTTCTGTGCCTCAAATAATGAATGTAATCCATTGCAAAGCAGGTTACATCATTCACCTTGTGTCATACACTTTGTAATTCTCATCTGTGTAAAAAGACTTACAAAAAAGGACGATCTTTTCTTTATTCATTTCCTACAACAAACATGTCCTCTGCCCTTTACCTATCATGCTCATTGTTTAGTGATTTCCCTGGCCTATAGGTTCAGTTTTGGGAAGGAGTGATCAAGAATGTTATGATATATGTTACTTGACTACAAATTTCTGACTTACCAGAGCCCTCTTGCAGACATTCCTAATTAAAAGTTAGAGAATCAAGAAGCCTTGTCACAGCAAAAGCTTCTTTAGGCCAACTATGATTCACTAGCAATAAGCACTTCATATCATGTCTGCAATCATTATCAAAAGACTTAATTTGTACACATGAATGGAAGCTTCTTTTGGTTTTCCAGTTGCCAATTCAGTCATCTCCACTCCCAGATGTTAATCACCATTACATAGCATCAGATTAAGAAATTTAAAAAAACTCATTTACTGTCTGAGGAGGAATATGTGTATAACCTACAGAGATAAATATTGCATACTAATATAGTGAGAAATGCATTTCATATTATATCTATATATTTTTGCTTCTAGAGTATATTACTTTTCTTAAAGGCATACAACTTTTGCTCTCTTAAAATATAACACAATTGTGTTCTATAATTTACTGAAAATCTTTTAAAAATATTCTCACACAAATAAAGATGATCAGGGTAACAAAGAAAAGGATAATTGGAAGAAATACAAGAATTCATTCTTTTTTATAATGAAAACTCCTGAGGTGTCTGTTGATTATAAATTGAGTACCTTTATACTTTTCATTATATTTCACCTGTATATTTCCATTTAAGGTTTTTTTTTTTCTTTTCACTGTAAATAGATTCCAAAGTGCTGCACTTCTATTTAAAAATATAAAACCTGTAATCTCAGCATTCTGGTAAACCGAAGCAGGAGCATTCCAAGTTCAAAAACAGTCTAAGTAATTTAGCAAGTTAGAGAGGTCCTGTCTCAAAACAAAAAATTAAAAAAGAAAAAAAAACCTGGAGGTGTAACTCAGTATGAAGGCCTTGGGTTTGATGGCCCAACACCACAATGAAATAAGTAATATTGTATTGTAGCAGGCATATTATAAATATTAAATAGATTCTCCCATATTTTTCCAAGTAAATTTTAATAGTCATTGTCAGTAAAATAAACTTACTTATTGCTTATAACATCACCATTATTGAGAGTCAAAAAATAATGCTTTACATTGTAATTACCAACTATGTCTGGCGCATATTAATCTCTCCAAATGTCTAAGCAAGTGATATGAATAGTATTATTTATATTGTTTGTGTTTCTTAAGTCTTCTATTTACTTGGATCTTCTGAAATCTCTTCCAGTAACCTACCTGATTATCTTTGAATACAATCACTTATAATTATTGAGTTTGTATAGAAAGATTCACCAGCGGGTAGAAAATGCCCAACTCATAACCCACTCATATACATCTATCCTTTAATATGAGTTATCACATAACTTTTGTAATGTATTGCTTTATAGTTTTGTGTTATGTGATATGTCCAATTACTGTTCAATTGGATATTAATTTCTGATTTTTTCAATGCTAAGTATTCTGTCACAATTGTATATGTAGAATGAAAATCATAAGAATGCACTAAAGCAAAACCATGGAAATCATAGTATAATTGTCTTATCAATAATGACAATAACTATAGTGATGGGAATGTGCATAAATTAAATAATTTTAATGTTTTGCTAATCATATGAAAAATAATTTGGATTTGTTTTATGTTAAAAAAGAATGTATCTTAAAATAACTTGTCTTTATATATTTATCAAAATATTTAAGTCTTACAGAAGTGTGTAAGCTACTTCATCAAATTTTGTAAGGTTAATAGTTTTAAAATACATCACCTTGTTTTTTTTATTCACTAAGTTTATTGGTGCATTTTAGATATACAATATGATGACATTCACTATTGGGAATCTGTACCTTTACATGCTATAACTTGGTTTTTAATTTTTCCCGATTCCCCTGCCCTCCCTTCAACCTCTACACACCTCCCTATTAACAGACTTTGTTTCCGTTTTTTCCTTTTCTCATATTTATTCTTTTCCCTTCTTTCCTTTTTCCTAGCCCTCCCACTTCCCATTCCCAGAAGAATTAAAAGAATCATACCACAATGATATATGTGCACCCATGTTTATAGCGGCACAGTTTGTAATAGCTAAATCTTGGAAGCAGCCCAATTGCCCATCAACTGGAAACTGGATAAAGATGTTTTTTTTAATAAAATGGGGTACTATTCAGCCATAAAGAATGAGAAACTAGAGACATATATAGCTAAATGGATGCACATTGAGGCAATACGCTTAAATGAAATAAATAGGACACACATGTGTAAATACCAAATAGCTTCTCTTGTGTGAGAAATTGAAAGTGTAAATAAGGACCTCGATTTTTAATGATACCTAATGTCATCATTCCCAGTAATATTAGTCTTGCCTAATAGTTGTAAAGAAATGAATTTGTCTATATATGTGGAAGAATTGAAATATGTTCACAATATACAATTTTATCCATAGCAAATACTCATTCAAAATCTAGAAATTAAATATAATTACCTATTTAATGTGGATTTTTACTGTCTTAAAATGTATTTAAGGAACAATTAACCCTTTTTCCATGTGAAATGTAAATGGGATTAAGAAATTCTGAATGTTCCCAGCGGGAGGGAGCTCAAGCCTTCATATGAGTACATAATTCCTCTTTTTTTTTGGTACTGGGGATCGAACTCAGAACCTTGCACTTGCAAAGCAAGCAGTAGCACCACTGAGCTAAATCCTCGGCCCAATAATTTTTAATGAAAGGATTAATCTGTGATATATCAGTTTTTCTTTGTGGCACACAAAGCTTTATTGTGGTATAATGCTCATATTAAAATGCACCCATAGTAAGTGTGCACATCACTGATTTTTTAAAAAGTTTACAGAGCTTTAGAACATGTCATCACCTCTAAAGTTCCCTGAGATCATATGTAGTACAGCCCTCCTCCCATCCTTAGCCTGTTTTTACTTCTGTCTTCATAAATTTGCATTTTTTAGAAACTGCATATAAATGGAATCAAACAATATTTTTTTTTGGTACCAGGGATCAAACTCGGGTCCTTGCGCTTGTGCAGCAGGCGGTGAAACCACTGAGCTAAATCGTCGGCCCAACAATATGTATTTTTCATGTCTAGCTTCTTTCTCTAAACATATTTTTTTGAGATTTATCCATGCAACAACATACACCAGTTTACTCTTATTTACTGATGAAAACTGTTCTAATCTAGGATCAATGATAGAGGAACATTTTGGTTGCATCCAGTTTTGGGGCCTGAGGGAGTAACACAGCCTGTGCACTCATTCCTCTTGTGTGGAGATCAGTATAATTGCTGTGTCATATCATTCTGTAATTCCAGGAGCAAAATCAAAATTAACAAGTGATCACAAAAAAGATATTCTGGTAACATGGAATCAAAGAAAATCAAGTAGCCATATTCCTGTCCAAATTGTCATGCTTACTGCAAGCGCACCAAGCAACACTACAGCACAACACATTGTGGATGCTTTGATTTATCATTGTATGTGGACTTTATTTTGCCACGTAGAAAGCAAAAGAAAGCAAGAGGCACACTTTCCATGCTGCCTCCATGTTCCCTCACAAATTTCCCACTAGGACTTCATGGGAATTATGTTTCTTTTTTAAAAAATTAATTACATTGGTACATTTAAGGTACATAATATAATGACATTCATCATTGGAAATTTGCACCTTTACATAATCTCTATTGGTTCTTATTTTTTTCCCCATTCCCCTGTCCTCCCTTCAAGGCCTCCACCAAACCCTATCTACAAAGACTTTGTTCCCATTTTTTCATTTTCTCATATTAATTCCATTCCTTCTTTCCTTTTCCCTACCCCTCCCACTTCCCCTTCCCTTTGCACCATTTCTTCCAACTTCACATTATCTATTATACCTTTTAGTCCTTATTTACACTTTCAGTTTCTCACACTAGAGAAACTATTCTGTATTTACACGTGTGTCCTATTTATTTCACTTAAGAGTATCATCTCAATATGCATCCATTTAGCTGTAAATATCTCTAGTTTCTCATTCTTTATGGCTGAGTAATACTACATTTTGTAAAAAAAAAAAAAAAAAAAAAAAAAAAAAAAAAACAGAAAAAAAAAAACAAACACATTTTCTTTATCCAGTCTCCAGCTGATGGGCAACTGGGTCTGTTTCCAAGATTTAGCTATCACAAATTGGGCTGCTATGACCATAGGTGCACATATATCACTGTGGTATGATTCTTTCTATTCTTTAGGGAAGATACCCAGCAGGGAAATAAATGAGTCAAATCGGACTTTCAGGGAAACAAATGGGTCAAATGGGTTAAATGGGACTTTGTACCTGGTTCTTTCAGGTATCTCCATACTGATTTCCACAGTGGTTGCACCAGTCTGCATTCCCACCAGCAGTGGAGTAGGGTTCCTTTTTCCCCACAGCCCTGTCAGAATTTGTTATTGGTTGATTTCATGATGGCAGCCATTCTTTCTGGGGTGAGTTGGAATCTCACTGTTGTTTTCATTTGCATCTCTTGAATGATCAGTGATGTTGAACATTTTTTCATATGTTTATTTGCTGTTTCTACTTCTTTGTCTGAGAAATGTCTGTTCATTTCAGATGCCCATTGTGGAATTGGCTCTTTAAATTTGGGAGGTCTGACTTTAAAAACTTCTATATATATTCTAGATAGTAGACCTTTGTCTGAGGGACAGCTGGTGAAAATTATTTCCCACATTGTGTGTTGTCTCTTCACACTGTTGGTGCCTTATCCTGGTGTGCAGAAGCTTTTTAGTAAGGAGAGATCCCACTTGTTGATTGTTTGTGCGAGTTCATGGGCAACTGAGGTTTTGTTCATAAAATCTTTTCCTACACCGATGTCTTCAAGAGTTCTTCCTAACCTCTATTCCAACCAGTTTAGCGTTTCTGTTTTAATATTTATATTTTTAATCCATTTTTATTTTAGTTTAGTTGTGGGTGAGAGATATAGGTCTACTTTTAATCTTTGGAAAGTAATTGATTGCCCCTTTTCTCTCTCAGGGAATCTGTTGTTTATGTATAAAAAAGCTACTGATTTTTGTGTGTTGACCTTCTATCCAACTACTTTATTGAAATTTGGTTATTAAGTCTAGAAGACTTTTGGTGGAGTTCTTAGGGACTTCTATATACAGTATCATGTCATCTGCAAACAATGACAATTTGACTTCTTTGTTTCCTAACTTTATTCCTTTTATTTCTCTCTGTTGTGTAATTGCCATGGCTAATGTTTCCAAAACTATATTGAACAGGAGTGGTGATAGTGGTCACCCTTGTCTTGTTCCTGATGTAGTGTGAAGGATTTCAGTTTTTGACTGTTTAGTATCATATTGGCTGTTGGTTTTTCATAGATGGCTTTATCAGATTGAGGTAGAGACCATCTATTCCAATTTTTTGTAGGGTTTTTATCATAAATCCATGTTGGATTTTGTCAAATATTTTTTCTGCATCTATTGAAATGATCATATGTTTTTTTTTCCCTTGGCTCTATTGATATAGTGTATTACATTGATTGATTTGTATATGTTGAACCATCCTTGCATCCCTGGGATGAATCCCGCTTGGTCAAGGTGTATGATCTTCTTAATGATCTTCTGCATTCTATTTGCTAATATCTTATTAAGGATTTTCTATCTATGTTCACTAGTGAGATTGGCCTATACTACTCTTTTTTGGTTGTGTCTTTCTCCACTTCGGGGATCAAGGTGATGCTTGCTTGCAGGAATGAATTTGGAAGTGTTGCTGCCCTTTCAATTTCATTGAAGTTTAAACAGTAGTGGCAGTAGTTCCTCTCTAAATGTCTCATAGAATTCAGCAGTGAAGCTATCAGGTCCCAGGCTTTTCTTAGTTGGTAAGTTTTTAATTACAGTTTCAATTTCATTGATTGATATTGGGTCATTTAGAATTTTTAGGTCATCTTCGTTCAACTTTGGTAATTCACATGTATCTAGCAATCTGTCCATTTCTTCTGTATTTTCCATCTTATTGGCACATAGGTTTTCAAGGTATGTTTTGATGATCATCTTGATTTCTGCTGGGTCCATTGTAATTTCACCCTTTTCATTTCTAATTGCATAGATTTGGGCCATTTCTTTCCTTTTTTTGATAAGTTTGGCTAAGGGTTTGTCAATTTTGTATATTCTTTCAAAGAACCAACTCATGGCTTCATTGATTATTTTCTGTCGTTCTCTTAGTCTCCATTCCACTGATTTCTGCCCAGATCTTTATAATTTCTTCCCTTTTATGTGCTTTGGGATGTCCTGCTCTTCTTTTTCTAGAAGCTTGAGTTTCAGCATCAGGTTGTATAATTAAGCTCTCTCTGTTTTCCTAATGTGAGTATTCACTGCTATGAATTTCCCTTGTAAGACTGCTTTCATTGTTTCCCATAAATTTTGATATGTTGTACTGGCATTGTCATTTAGTTGTAGGAACTGTCTGATTTCTTTAATTTCCTCTGTGACTCATTGCTTATTCAGAAGTGTATTGGGCAGTTTCCATGTGTTTATGAAATTCTTGTGGTTTCTTTTGCTATTGATCTCCAATTTCATGGCACTATGATCTGAGATTATACAGAGGATGACTTCAATTCCTTTGCACTTACTTAAACATATTCTACAAGCCAGTATGTGGTCTATTTTAGAGAACAAACCATGTGCAGCTGAAAAGAATGTGTATTCTGATTTTGTGGGGTGGAACAATCTGTAAACATCTGTTATGTTTATTTGTTCAAGAGTTTGATTGAGTTCTAATATTTCATTATTTTTTGTCTAGTTGATCTATCTATTTGTGAGAGTGGGGCATTAAGGTCCCCCACCACTATTTTTTAAGTGCTTATATGATTTTTCATCTCCATTAGTATTTCTTTTATATAGTTGGGCACACTAGAGTTTAGTGGATATATATTAATGATTGGCATCTCTTCCTCTTGGATTGTACCCTTTCAAGGATGTAGTGTTCTTCTTTATCTCTCTTAATCAGTGTTGGTTTGTAATCCACTTTATCTGCAAAGAGGATAGCTACTCCTGCTTTTTTTCGGAATCCCATCATATGGAGTATTGTTTCCCACCCTTTCACTTCCAGTCTATGAGTTTCTTTTTGAATTAAGTGTGTTTCTTGTATGCAGCATATTGTTGGATCTTGCTTCTTGACCCCTTCTGCCAACCTATTTCTTTTGATTGGTGAATTGAGACCATTAACATTGATGGTTATAATTGATATGTATTGACTCATCCTTGTCATGACTTTTTCTTTTTGTTGGATTCTCCCTCTTTGCATTTAATTTCTTGTAGTGCCTGATGGATTCTGCAAAGCTTCATGGCATTGTGATCCTCTTTGTGTTTTCCTAGGATATTGTTTAAAATTTTTTGGAGTGCTTCTTTGGTAATGGTGAATTTCCTAAGGTGCTCTTTGTCATGAAAGTATTTTATTTCTCCAGCAATTTTAAAAGATAATTTTGCAGGATACATGACTCTTGGTTGGAGGGCTTTTTCCTTTAGGACTAGAAATACAACACCCCATGCTCTTCTTTCCTTGTGGGTTTATTTTGAGAAGTCTGCTGTGATTCTGATGGTCTTTCCTTTGTATGTGATTTGTTTTTTCATCTAACTACTTGTAGAATTTTGTTCTGTTGGGTTTATGGAACCTTAACTATTATATGCCTATCTGTGTATTTTTTTTTTTTAACATGGCTAGTTGGAATCCTATTTGCATCATTTATCTGTATGTCAAGTTCTTTTCCCCTATTTAGGAAGTTTTCTGCCATTACTTCTGTGAACACTTTTTTAATGTCATCTGCACTCTCTCCTGTTTCTTCATTGACTACAATCACCCTGGTGTTATTCTTCTTTGGATCATTTAGTAGCCATTGGATTGACTTCTAATTGTCCCTCACCATTTTTAAGAAATTGTTCCTTTCCTTGTTACTAATTGCAATCCTATCTTCTATATCTGATATTCTGACCTCACCTTGGCACATTCTGCTAAGTACACTTTCAGTGGAGTTTTTAATCTCCTGGGAATCTGTTTACATCTGTTTTATGAATTCCATTTGTTTTCTATATTGGGATTCCATCATATTTCTCAGCTCCTCTATTTTTTCATCTGTCTACTCTAGATTTATTAATCATGTCTTGTACTGTTTTCAAAATCTCTGCTGTGATCTGAGAAATTATTTTTGTTTTCATTTTTTCCAGGTCCCCTTTCCTTGCCAGTTCAGGGAGTCCAGTTTGTTGATTATCAGATTGTTCCATGTCATTGCCCTTTAGGGTTCCCTTAGTGATCTGGAAGTCTGGTTTGGGGACTTATTTACTTGTCTTCTCATTTCAACAGATGCAGCCTGCTGTGTCTTTTTTGAGGCAACTTCTTTTTCACCTAGTGATCTTGAATTCTCAGCAAGCCACTGAGAAGCGTGTACTCTGGTGCTCCTCAGTACACCAATTCCTGGGTTCAGAATGGTGGTCTTCTGGATCCCCAAGCTGACCTGTTTTCTGGGTGGGACTCTGTCTGGTGCCTGAGCACACTTGGGATAGTATCTAGGAATGCCTCTCGCTGGGGCCTCTATGTAGCTATTGTCTGGGAGGGTCTTTGCTTGGGGGCTGTGAATCCCAGTTTCTGTTGTCTGCACAGGCTCTGGCTAGGGTCTCCTCGCCCTTATCACTGGTATCAGGACAAGCCTCTAGGTATTGTTTGTGTGCCTGTAGGTGGGCCCCTGGCTGTGGATGATGGTATGGTGAGCTTCTGGCTGAACACCGTGTGCCCATGCAGCCCATTTCTGGGCAGGCCTTTGGCTTTGGTGAGTATGCCTGAGCCTCTGGTTTCAAGGTGTAGCTAAGGCTGGGATCCACCCACAGCCCCACTGGTCCAGGCCACACAGGTGCTCCCTGGGATCTGCATGCAGTCAAAGTTTTGTTACTTTTAAACAATATACATAGCTCTGGAAAGAAAGTCAACATTTCACTGATGGACATATAATGAAGTAATTATGTTTTTATTTTGGTTTATACGGTAAGTAGGTGTTGCTAATAAACATATACTATATTCTTGATGTTTAAAATTTTTTAAATTTTAAATATAAACTAACACATATTAATTGTCTATCTTAATGTAATCACTATGAGTTTGTACACATGTATAGAGCATGCATTTTTCATACCAAATCCCTTGTTTTCCACCATGGAACACCACCGCCAGAGTGCCCTGCACCTTTCCCAATCTCTAGCAATCACTATTCTGCTGTCAGGTTTACTTTATTTTTAGTTTACATATATGAGAGAGACTATGTGGGACTTGTTTTTATGTCTGACTTACTTTATTAATTGAAATCCTCCATTCCCATATATTTTAGTTCAAAAGAAAATATTTAATTGTTTATGGATGAATAATATATATTTTCTTTATCCATTCATCTGTTTTCAGACATCTAGGCTAAGTATATATTTTTGCTATTGATAGTAAAGTTGCAATAAATATGAATATGCAGGTATTGTTTTGGCATGGTGATTTCATTTCCTTTAGACTATACCAGGTTTAAGATAACTATATCACATAGTAGTTCTACTTATATTTTTATGAAGGAATTTCATACTGTTCACTGTAGAGGATACAGTAACTTATGTTGCCACTAACAATGATTAAACATCCTTTTTCTCCATATTCTCACTTTAATGAAATGTTAGTACCTATCACTTGATATTCTCTATGGTGCGACTCAGTGGGTAGACAATATTTTTATAAGTTTTAAAAGGTATATTTTCAGTAAACATGTCAGCTTATCACTATTTTTATTTCTGGTAAAGTTTGTTTGCTTTTTATGTTTTCCCACACTGAAACTGGTGCTTAAATTTTACATGTACTGTTGGCTCTTTGCTTTATTTATTTTATTTAATTTTACTGGCATTTATTTTATGCTTAATTCATTCCTATGGCATAAGTTTTTGTCTTACCTTTCTTCTAACATATTTTTTTTCCTTTCATCTTCCGGTAAAAATGCAGAGTGTATTGTTGATCTTCAGGAGTTAGATGTTGATCCTCTTGTTATCAATCATATAGGTGCACAGAGCCCCCAATTTTTGTTGTCATACCAACAGAGCTCATAGTTGGATCAACCCACACTTGAGCTCCACCTGCCCCACTGAGATGTCTGTTGTACAGATGCATTCACTACTTAGATTTATAGTGGAACAACTACAGCTTTCTTATTTACTGCTGAATTCTGCTCCACTAACTACAGATATGTGATAGGATTTTGTGCAATTAACAAGTTAAATATTGCTAGTTTGTTGTCTGCTTTCATTGCATGAAGATGAAATTTTTTTTACAAATTAAGAGGCTTTGTTCCATTCTTAATTTTCTCCTTTTAGTTTTGTCCCTACTTTCTTTTATTATCTGACATTTCAAACATTTTGGCAAGCAAATGTATTATCCTTAATATTTATTCACTATCTCTTTATATACCTTTGTCTTCTATTTTTAAAAATGTCAATTTTTTACAAATTTCCCAAAATACCAATGCACTAAAAAGACTCAATTCCTCTGTTGCATTTTAGCAAATTATTTACCTTTTTAAAAATGAGAGCTTTCTTTAAGAAAAATAATACAAATTTATAAAAATAAAATGGCTAGTACTTTATAGAAATTATATTTTTGGCTCAAAAACACTCTTTAGTTGTTTGCCTATACAGTGTATAATTGTAACTGTTCTTAATATGAGTCTGCTTATTTTTCTGATTTATTTTAATTAGATATTCCTTCATATTAGCCATATAACACTGTTTTGTTGTGTGTGTGTGTGTGTCTCTAATTGATAAAAATGATGTAAAAATACACAGATCATCTATGAATATATCTGCACCAGCACCTTACAATTCAGACATCATTCACTACTAAAGGAATGACATGTATGCCTTAAGAGATATGTTTCAGGTAGAAATCCATGTATTTTGACAGAGTGTTCAGTTCTATTAATTACATTACAGAACTGGCAGTGTCTCTTGGCAACAATAAGAGTTTCTGTAAAAACCTTTAAAATCTGAGTTCTATGTGATTGTCAACTCTACCTAAGGGTGAGGTAGTTGGTACTGACATCTATTTCTTTGATTCAGTGTAGCAGAAATAATGAGAACTAAAAAAATGAGCTGTGTTTGTCAACAATACATTTCCTTTTCTCTTTTAGAACATAGCCAAGATGAAGCAAATAAATAAAAATAGTCCAAAGCAATTAATTTTTTAAAAATTTTGTTGCAGTTCATGAGCTTTACTTACATGTTGGATTTTTATATGTTAATTTCTGTTCTACTTATCCTTGGCTAAATATAACATGAACACAGCTTTCCTGTCAGCACATCAAAAATATCAATTTATAATTAACAGAAAGTATTAGTAGAATATTAACCACTGATAGTGCAAGAATTTTCTCTATTGACAAAGAAGAAAGAGAAGAAAACTACTCTGTAATAGTCCTTATATGTGTATATATGCATACATATATTAAGCAGTACATATATGCATATATGCTGTAAATATGTATGCATAAAATCTCTGTATATTTGTATGCGTATATAAGTTTAATACCACTCCATAAAAGAACAATAGCCATTCATGACATTTAATGGTTTGATTATTAATCTCTAAAACATATTTAATGTTTGATATAAGCTGTAATGTAACCTACTGTAATTTGGCAAGTGAAAAAATATCTATTATGGAAAAAAGAACACAATGTATCTGATTTTCCTTTTTGCATTCTTGTCAAATACTACCTTTCTTTTCACATTTTACAGTATGGCAAGCCAGTGTAATTAACATCACGTATTTATTCTTACTTCATTAGTGACATTTACACCTGCACAATCACAAAAATGTGCTAATGTTTTATTTATGATTTTTATAGTCTTACTTATTGCCATCCACATTCTTCACATTTAACAAAGAGAGAAATTAATAAAAGCCAGGAGGATCGGGGATTTAGCTCAGTGGTGCAGCTACCTGCCTCACAAGCACAAGGTCCTGAGTTCGATTCCTGGTACCAAAAATAAAACCAGCTTTGGATATTATTTATCCTTGTACTTAGCATGACAACAACTTTAATAAAAAAAAAAAACTCAAGCAGGAAGCAATTACTCCAATCACATTCACTTTACAATGCAGGTGGAGTATAATGCTATGAGTTTTTAGGCTATGACCTTCAGGTATGCACATCATAATGAAAAATACACAGAGCTGTCACTAATCATAAGTCAAGCTGAACAAATGGATTTTTAATTTGCACTAGGAAATACAGTAAATCCAATGTATCTGACCTACATGGAAGGACATTACAAAGACATAAAAGGTTAGACTATTGGAAATGTTTGAATCAAAGAGATTGGGGTGGAGAAGATATATTTGAGGTAAACTACTATAACAAGAGATCAACACAACTACTAATGAGAATACTTTGGTATGAAAATTCTGTGCTTTGAAAGGATATTGTAAAAGAGATACTTGAATACAGATCAATATGCCTAAAAAGATGCTATAAATCCCAAGGAGATTACTGATTTATATTAAGCAACAAAGCTGAAATAGTGGAAGAATTGGGACCATGGAGTTCAAAATCAGGATACCATATAATAGCAATCATTAATCTCCTCAGTCTGATTGAGGGCAGTCACAACATAATGGCAGTGCTTTTAACATATGGGCTTATCCTGTTTGTGACAACTGTCCATAAATCAATGATGCAAGAACAAGACTTTTATGAAGGACTAAATGGGACTAAAGTGTTTAAGTTGGAACTGTTTAAAATGCTATCATAATTTTAGGACACATTTAATATATTATGCTCAAATATATTCTTCACAAAAAATGTGTTGCTTGTGAAGCAAAATGAAGACACTTGAATTAAAATTCAGCTTTTTCTCTTGCATTATTCTCCTAATCTTAGGATGTGCAAACATGCATGTTAACATTGCTACAATACATTCCTTTAATGAAGGTAATGAATGTGCTAGGAGTATGGATGAGACACTCACTATGGCAAGAATTCAAAGCATGTTCTCATGTAACGATACATTGAGATAGGTATTATTTTTAAACACAAATGTAGCAATAGGGCTGACCCAAATCATTCATTGTCGTAAAGCTATTTTATCCAGATTTTCTGACTTGAAGCATAATGAGACCTGATTTGTCCTACAATTACTTTCTGTTATGCCATGAATCACATTGCTCCAAAATCTGTGTTAACACTCAGTAATTTGCCTTGCTTCCTAGTTTGGAGAGAGGGTCTTTAAAGAGGTAGCTACTTTAAAATAAGGTCACCGGCAGGACCTTAATCCATTCTGACACCACCCAATAAAAAAAAAAATAGGAAATTTATTTATACTAAGTGACACCAGGTATGTGCAGGCACAGAGGGAGGACTGTGTGAAGACACAACCAGAAGGCCACTGTCTGCAAGCCATAGAGAGAGGTACCAACACAAAACCACTGATCTTGGATTTCTAGCGTCCACAACTGTGAGCACTTATGTTTCTGTTACTGAAACCACTCAGTCTGGCACATTTTATTATGGTAGGCCTAGTAAACTAATGTACTTTCTGATCTACAATTCTACATATTATACTTTATTCAGTTATACTCAGTTTTCTTTTAGTTTAAAAAAAAGAAAACTACAAATAGAAAATTTGAAATCCCACATTCTCTAAATTCTGCATATTCATGAATAAAGAATTAGTCATTAAAAAGTAAGCAAAACATGTGCAGTAAAGGGAGGGGAGAGAGAGAGAGAGAGAGTACATGATATAAACCATATTGGTTGCTTCACTTTCTTGAACTTGACAACTCTTTAGTTGGGCAATTATACTTAAAAATGACACTACTAGTAAAGGTTGTGAGAAATGACATTCAGTTCACCTTTCAGGAGGAGAAGCCTGTGCACAACTCTGATGCCACACAATGGAGGAACAGATATAGATGGTCTCTTGTTTATATTCATTATCATGTCTCTATGTCCACCCCAAGCCTCCTGAATCCAGAAGTATGGTTTCATTTTCTACATCCTTGCTGCCCTGTCATATGGATTCTAGCACAGGTAATAGACTGCACTGACCTTGGACCACAACCTTCCTGGCCAGTGAGTGGAGCTGCCATGTTTCTTTCTCCAGAAATTCACACTGTCCTACTTAGGAGCTCTCCCTAGTGATGTCGACATCTGAGCTCTCTCGCATTGTTTTACTCTAAGACTATGAAAATGAATTTTTTTCTGTAAGAGTAGAATAATATTAAATAAGATTCTTGGGATAATTTTCATTACAAACTTAACTGCAATTGCTCATCTTAATATCAGATGAGACTTTCAAGATATAAAATAAATTAGAGCTACAGTGATATTTCTTGACTCTGAAAAACAATTCAGGGAAGAGGGGTAGGAAGATAAAAAAGGGAAATGCCACAATGACCACAAAAATCTTTGTTTAAAAGCAAAAATATCTAGGTGAAGCAGATTTGCTTAATAATGAAAGAAGGAAAGTTCTCAGAACCAAAAGTACACAAATGACATATGAATTTAAAAAATCAATTAAAATGGTACCTAACAACCAGAATGAAGTTTAAACATTAAGGCATTTAATGATGAGGATTTTAGCTGGACATGTTGGCCCACACCTGCAATCTCATCACCTGAGGATTGCCCATGAGTTAGTGGCAACCCTGTGGTACGCAATGAACTCAAGGCCACATGGAAAAACATAGCATGACTCTGTCGCAAAAAATGAAAAATATTTTTAAAATGATGAGGATATTAACTTTTATAGTAAGTTTGAAATGTTAACTGCTACTATATTCCTTTGCAATCTTTAATCTAATAATGTATTTAAAGTATTTGAAATTCAGAGAGGAGGTACCCAATAGTTATCTTATTAATCAAAAGAAAGAAATTGGCTGTGGAAACTCAGTATTACTCTGCCATACATATTAAAAAATAATCAAATAACTAAAATTAAATGGATGGAAAATATTGTTGTGTTTGTAGTATATCTGGAGAGCACTAAGCCTATAAGTCCTTATATGTATATCACCCTGGAAAAAGTATATGAAATACTGTTGATGTTCCTTAAAAAATAGTAAAAAGCATGGGAGTTCATTTATATACCCAAAATATTAAAAATATAGAAAATGCATAAGCATGTCTATAAAATATCTTGTATGCATATATTTTAAACGTGATTCTTTATTATAACAACATACTCTTAATAGTGATAAAGAAAAACCTTAACAAAATTAATTTAAGAGGGTTTGTTTAAGCATAGAAACATTCCTGGTTAAACAGCACTAAAAAGTGAAAGAGATTCAGACAGCTCCGTTTTAGCAGCATGAATATTTGGTTTTTGTAGAATAAATGTGAAAATTAAGAAAAAAGTTTACTTGATCTGTTACTGTTAGGCATTTACCTTGTTTAGCTCTGAGCCAATGGATAATAATTTATTTAGAAGTTAGTTGTCAGTTCCTGATTGGTTTAAATTTATGTTTGATTTTACTGTCTCCATGGGGCTTCTATTTACTTCATGGGAACCCATAATATAGAAGTCTATCTCAACGTAACAGCATCTTAATTATTATTATTTTTAAGGCTACAAAGACTGGTTTGTTTTTATTTTTTGGGGGGGATGCTTTGTAAGGTGTAGGAATAGAGAGGAATATCCCTCTGCCCTGTCAAGGTCCACTGGAAAGAAAGGACAATAGATGAACAGAGAAAAAGGAATATAAGTTTATGTAAAGTAGATAGTGTAATGAAAGAAGAGTGATTATATAATAATGCAGTGAAGTTCAGAGACTTATATTTTCTTGTTCGTTGTGGCGGGGGAGGTGGAAAAAGTTAGTGAATTGTTTTTAGGTACAGTGAATGGACCCAAAAGGCAGAGATTAGCTGTAAATTATTCTCTGTGGAAACAGAATGAGACCAAAAGGAGAGCAACCTGTGGAAAAGTTGGAAATAGGATTGTAGATACAGACCAAGAATATAATCAAGCTAGCTAAGACTAAACAAAATTACAATTACTTGGGGATAATTAGGACTGCAATCTGGAAAATCTCAGGTTCAAGAAGTCACTACTTTCATTGGTGAATTTTTCACTTTAGGAAATTGATAAATATTTTCCCCATAGAATATGCCACCATTTCCTGGCTCTATTCCACTGCTTACTTCATCTCTCCCACCTGGAATGTCCCTGCCTTCTCATTAAAGTTGAACTCTCCATGGAAACTTCACTTAAATAGAGTAATCCACAGCAATGTTTTTATCTACCCTGAACTCTTATGGAATGCATTGTCTCAAATACTAACTACTGAAAATATGGGCTATGTGTTGTAATTTAACTCACCTTCCCCCACCGGAAGTATTTCCTACTCAAATTTTTTTCAGTACAGATTTTTATATTTTTTTCTCTAATATTTTAAAAATGATCATAAAAGAAAGCTTGATAAAATATGCTTAAAATACAAATAAATCCTTTAAAACATGTAAGAATAACATTTTATTATTCAATATTATATTTTTGGTGGGTACATGCAAAGATACAGGCTTTGCGTTCCATAAATTATCTAAAAATAAAACTAAAAAATCATAATTAAGTAATAAATATTATGAAAAATTTACACATATGCTGTGCTGAGGTGGATCTGAATAACTTTTCTAAAGTTTCAGAGGAAGACAATGCATGTGACATTCCCCATGAGCTCTTCAATATATTTTTTCAGATAGGTAAGACGTTAAATATATTTGGATCAGAACTATCAAAAGAGTAAAGGACAAGAAAGATTAAAGGAAATATGACTGTTTCATTCATAGAAATAAGCACATTTCTATTAGTGCAGTTTGATAGTCATTATTACTTTATAATTAGCAACTAATAAGTGAAATAAAGAGGTCACTGAAGAATCTCAATAAAAATAAAGTCATTAATATGTTCCAGACAGTTGGGATATTTCAAAGTGCTAAGGAGTGCTGCCAGTCTGGGTAGAGTTTTACATTGACTGGTTTTGGGATATGACTCAGTGGTTGGTGGAGAACACTTCAAGATGTGGTCTGAGGGGTCTGGGAACTGTAGCCTTGGGGTCTTTGTCTAGCCTCTCTCCTGCTCTGACACTCTTCTCCTGATTTACTTCCTGGCTGCCACAGAGTAGTGGGATTTTCTCCCCTGTGCCCTTCAGCTATAATCTCTGCCTTGGAGTTAGCCAATCATGCACTGAAACTGTAAGCAGATCAGATCTGCTTTCCTTTAAGTTGTGAGTGGTAGGTATTATGTCTCACTGATGAGAAAGCCCACTAATACAGATTATTTGTACAAGAGTGACATTTGTTTCCTGTGAGTATACCTGAATATGAAGTCTAGAAGTCTTTGGAACTGGTTTGTGGAAAGTCTTGAGTACCATATATGGGCTAGAGAAGCCCTACAATGCTTTAGGAGAGGTGGATGGGTGATTTCAGTCAGAGCTCTGAAGACTACAATGCTGACAGGAATGTGGATGTTAAAGGCCTGTCTCAAGGGTTTCAGTTGAGAACAAAGATTTCATTGGCATCTGGACTAGGGTAATGTGTGTTAGACTCTGCCAGAATTTATTTTTCCATTTTGCCAAAGTCCTGAGACTTTTTTGGAAGACTGGGATTAAGGGTGATAGACTAAATTAATCTGATTGAGAAGATTTCAAGACAGCCTAATATTCAGCTGTGGTATGAATAGAGGTTTCTCCCCCCCGCCCAAGCTTTATATATTAACCAGATTTATAGTGAAAATCAGGGACAAAAAGTAGAATAGAAAACTTGAAAAACCTAAATTTTTGTCCCAGAAGGTACTATGTAAAGTAGAGGCAAAAGGAGATGACTTCTAAGGGATTAAAAAGAAGCTAAGGACTTCGTACAGGGACAAGAAGAAAAATGCCAGAGTACATTTCCAGGTGGAGCAAGATCCTACCCGTTTCAGGCCCAAGAGCTCAAAAGTGTCAATTTATCTTTTGCTTGTATGTTTGGATGAGTTCACCTAGGGGAGAGCATACAGAGAAAAGTAGCTTTATAATGGGGTAGATTTATACCCATTGAGTAAATTACTAAAGAACAGTCAAAGAAATAGATGGAAATATAAAACTGATTATTTCATGGAAGTCAAGAAGACTTTCAAAGCAGGAATCTTGAACATTGTACATGCTTGTGGCTTGGTTAGAAGCTGAAGGGAAACCTAAAATGGAAATTTTTTAGCAGACCTTGGTAATTTAGTAAGAGCAATGACCATGAAGGTTAGGAGCAGAAATACGAATACGATAGAGGTAGCTGAGAACAAGAAGTATATTCTCTGAAAGAATGGCATTGTTGGGACAGGGATTTAGCTCAGTGGTACCACCACCTGCCTCACAAGCACAAGGACCCCAGTTCAGTCCCCGGTTCCAAAAAAAAGAATGCCACTGTTAAAATAGAATGTAGAAGATGGAATTGTACAGATTGGAATCACTGAGGTTACAAAATATTAGAGTGTGAATGTAATTGCATAATTATCAACCGGGCCCTAAGATGACATTAAATAAATAAATAAGTGTGTATCAAGCCCTGGCTTAGTATCCGGAGAATTTAGAATTACGAATTTTGTCTGATTTAAAATTACTTACTTTTTACATGGAATAAATATTCAATGTTGCCAGAATCTTCAAATTACCTTTTATATTCATGCATCATCTTAATAGAGTGGATGGTCAGTATGTTTTTGGCTGCTCAGAATCCAAAATTCCTCTTTATGTATGGAGAAATCTTGTCTTACACCTCTTAGTTTGGGCAGACCTTCAAAAGGGTAGGATTAAGGCATGCAAACAAATCAATTTATCAGCTGAGCAGGCAAACTAGTGAAAGAAAAAAGAAGTAAAAAGAGGAAAATCTACTTGTAAGTAGTGACAGCAAGGTGAAATGTCCAGGGATACACTGAGGTTGACATATTTTATAGTTTTTAATGTCCAAGCATAGATTTTATTTCATTTATTTATTTATTTATTTTTGGTACTGGGGATCGAACTCCGGACCTTGCACTTTCGAGGCAGGCGGCAGAACCACTGAGCTAAATCCCCAGGCCCCTCTCTAAGGATAGATTTTATGGAATTAAATATCTAAAGGCAGCTATGTTGGGTGTAGAACTGTGTAGCTGTAGACAGGTGACAATTCTATATTATAGTTTTGGGTGTTTCAAGGTCCCTCAAAGATTATTTTTCTGAATTATTTCATTGAATTTTCTAACTTCTTTCTATTATGTTAGCTTAGCTAAGTATATTTTGCTTGGATGTAGGAAACTTAATGACTCATTTTTAATCAATGGATTGTTGAAAATTTAGTTTTATTAAAAATTGAGCAGAAAACAAAATTCTCAGTGTTGTGCTGCACCACCACTTCCAGTTGTCACTGTTACTAATACATTAAAAAGCCAAACACAGTGTAACTCCTCCCCGATCAAATCCTATCCTACATAGATGTTTTGTTAGACAAATCACTGTATACTTGTGCTTGAGTACTAAAATTGGAGGCTATTTTGGAAACAAAATTACCAACAAAAAACACAACTGCTAAAAATATGGTACTGAGTAGACCAGAAAAAGACACTTATTTGCACTATGAGACCTAGTACAAAAAGGTAGAACGTTGCCTAATTCAATATGAGGTGACAATGTGTACATTAACCGACTCAAATGTTTTGTTTTCTGTGCATGTCTGCAAAAGTGACAGAGTATGGACTTTGGAGTTACAAATACCCTGAAGTAAACTGGTAAATTAACAAATACTGAATCTATGAATAGTGAGGGTCAACTCTATACATTTCTGAAAGTATTTCAAGATTCATAACACTTCAGGTTTATTGTGCACATTCAATCTGGGCCATTCTCTAACAAAATTTTCTCTATTCCTTAAGATATCTTTCAGGACAATGCTGTAATATTTTGTGTTAATTACAGCAGAATTTTGATTGAACAGCTTCATCAATACTAGAAATATTTATTTTGCTTAAAGATTTATAGCCTGTAGTCTTGTGCAATACTGATAACTGTAACTGTAAAATCCACGAAGTAGTGCGATTTTTGTCACTGGAATTTCCATATTACCAGGTCATTGGAAATTGAGCATAGGGCTTATCAAAAGGTACCAGAGGAAAGTATGCCACATATTACAATGCTTGAAAGTTACCATTTATATAGGTTTGATTCATAGATTACCAAATAATTTCTCCAATGTTTTTCAGTGAAGTAATGAACTAAATTTATTTTCACAGAAACTTCTAGTATCCCATGAGTATAATAAAAGGTGAAATATCTGATGAAGTCAAAAATTATCTATCATGTTCATTCATGTTAGCTTATACAATGCATTTTATTTGTGAATCCAATTATACCTTTGCAATTCCATAACATATTAAAGAAAGAAATTATTGTTTTAGTATGTTAACTTCCTAAAAAAATCAAAGTTAAATAGTTGTCAATGTCATTTTTGGTAGTCTAGTAGAGGACTGGAAGACTAGCCCTTTTTAGAGGATTTATTGTTAAAATATAGGGAATATGTATAATAAGATTATAAAACAATATATTAATATTTTAGCTTGTATGATTTAAATTATGTATGTTGTAGAAGAAGTTGATGGAGGACAATATTCAAATGTGCCTTTCTTCAACATCAAATGTTTGAACCTACTGTGGTTATCAGTAAAATGAAAGTCTCTTTAGATGCATTAGCACTTACAGTTTGATTGCTTTTTCATGATTTGCTCCGGCTCTTGCGCTTCCAGAGAGGTTAATCATTTAAAGAGTAGAGATATTCTAAACCTTTGACAGTTTTGCTGAACTTGCTTTATCTTCCCCTAGAATTTTATAATAATACAGTCAATTAGCTTCTATGTCCTCAATTTCATGGAATAATTGCTAGAATTTTTTCTCATGGTTATAAGTCAGAAGTGTTTTGTTGTTGTTCTTAGAAAAAAAATTATGTTGTGTTTGCTTTGCACTCTCTATGGAAAGTAAAAATTAAATTTAAATGAGAAAATACCTAATAGGAGTTCCAGTTTTATAATCATTGATTTACTTTTATATTAAATATATTAAATAGAAGATTTTTTTCATAATCTCATTCTCATGTTCACAGCACAAATTCATTACTAGTTTTATCCATTATCTATAACCAACATACATTAGAAATAAATTTGTGATTTAAATATGATTTTATTATTAGCAGAGATGTAATTTTATTAATAAATATCTTTGCCTTCATTTGCTATGCTAGCTATTTTATGAATTTAATAGCAATGAAAAGAGGTTTAGATGAAACACCTCGATGAATATATACATGTATTAACATCAAATCCTATTTGTATTTGTCATTCTTGCAAAAACATCAGCTAGCTGATTTTTAGTAACCATCTACAAATAAAGATTAGTTTTCAAAGCTTCAATAAACACCCCACTCTTTTTGCAAGTAGGATGACAATTTTATAAGCCATAAAGTTTAATAGAAGGTTTACTTATTAAGAAAAGAAAAGACTTTAGAGAGAAAAATATACTGAAATGAGAATGAAAAATATGTCCTTCTATAAAGGAACATTTATCATTTATGAAAATAGTCATATTAATTTGTTAAATTTTAAATACTTGTCCAAAATAACTACAGGAATATGAGGTTGTCTATTTCATTGGTGGAAAAGATGACTCTAACTTATAAAGAAAAGATGTTTTAAACTTTTATAATTAACAACCATTTTTAATTAGTATCACTGTTGCTGTTAGGAAAAATGAAGACCTAGAGAGAGTTCAAAGAGAGCTGAACTATCCCAGTGTAATTACCACAACTCCCAGCAGGGGCTTTTCTCTTCTGATTAACACCACAGCGGGGCCATTGCTCCAGCACAGAGCTAACTGCCATAATCACAAGAAAAATAACAGGGATGAGAAGACGGAAAAAAGAATTTCTCTGACATCTAAAACTAAGAATCCAGACTTCTTTACGATGTTACAAGTAAACTCATAATCCCTCATATTTCTAAGTAATCCAAACTAATAGTAACCTCTAACAATTTTAAATAAATATAAAAGTTCTAAATGTATTTTAATAAAATAAAATTTCAGAAATGTATTTATTCCTCTTATGTTAAAACATATTTTAAATACAAGTTGACCTTTGTGCTATGTTTCATTCTTACTACTGATTTAGTTATAGACTAAAATAGTTACTTCACAAATTAATAGTATTGGATGTTACAAACAACTTTGTAGAGGATGAGAGTTTTTGGCTGATCACATTTATGTTTTGCCCATATTTATATATACAGTAATAAAAATATGAGTGAAATTTTCATGGACAAAGGTACATGCCAATATGTATAAATTTATTTCAAATTAGTCTAATGTTATCTGAAGCTCAAATCTAGAAGATAAATTTTATTGGTTTAATTTTTGTAAATCCATCATTTCTTGCATATTCAATGTTTGGTTAGCTGTCTGACATGATTCTTTAATTTCAAAGATGACAATTTAAATGCTATTTTCAGTACTGCTATTAAAAGTATACAGTGGCAAGTGTGAAATGAGCCTTGGCTAATATGAATAAATGCTTACAAAAATACAACAGGCTTTGTCTAATCAATTATGTTGTTAAGTACTGGAGGAGTTTTCACTTTAAATCATCAATGCTTTTGGAAGTTACGTCTTGTACGACAATACCAAGAAACTCTTATGATATTCCCAGAACAAAAGAATGAAGCAAAAGAGGACTGACTAAATATATATGGATTTATTATACTTTTTGTTCTGTATTCCTATAAAAATCTCATATTTTGGGGAGTAGTATCCCCCAAAAGATGGAAATACTTTAACTAGCTGAAATATTAGAACTGCTATAACAAAGTACCACACAGACTGGATAAAGAAAATGTGGTTAACACAATGTGTAGCTTAAAACAACAAACATTTTTTTGCTCTATTCTGACAACAAGAAATCCAACATCAAGGTGTCAATAAGACAATACTTTCTCCGAATATCTAGACGTGTGATGGCAAACCTTTCAGAGCTTTCAATGATAACTAACACTCCACTGCGGCATGCATGCCATTGATTTGCCACTGATCTACACAGTAATCTGTCATGATTTATTTTTACATTCTGATAAGTGACATTCCTGGGCACTCATTGGCTTTCAGCTGTATAACTCCAATCTCAGCTTCTTTCTCTGTGTGGTATCATTTCTACTGTCTGTCTCTGTGTCTCGTCCTTGCAGCTCTTCTCCATGTTATAAAGACAATGATCCTTAAAAGCTCAGCCTCATTCAGAATAACCTCATCTTCATCAACTATATCTGCAATGACCTATTTCAAAATAAGATCACATTCTTAGGGACTTGGGAGTAGGAGATTATTATATTGTTCTATGGAAAATTATATCCCTAACAAATGGCTTACTAATAAAACCTTGCAAAATGTATAACCTGTAACTTTCTTGGACATCTCCAGAACATTAACAAAATGACATGTAAAATGTCTATTTTAATATATTATTAAGAAGATAACCCATCTAGAAAATATTAATAAGAATTTGAAATTACATGGAAGGTGACATAGTACATGTACTGCTCTTGAGAAAATTTTCTTCTTTACCATACTTTAAAGTGATCTGAAGTTCTCAAAGTTTTCACACCCATAAGATTTTCTGAATGCTTCCTGTGCAGAGCAACAATAACTTTTAGAGTTGCTTGTCAAATTATAATGCTCTTAGTAGGCACTAAGTATTTCCTATAGAATCAGCCATATTATGTGAGATAAGAAGGCTGAAAAATAACACTGCAATCACAACATAAGAAGATATGTGACAATATTATCAATGAGTAAAATTATATCTTTGTATATCTACATCTATCTTTCTCCAATCTATAGACATATTTATATATCTATTTTTCTGTGAACATGAGTATAAAAAGAGATGATAATCTACTAAAGTTAGTGTTCCAAGGAAAAATCATAGAATAAGGAAAAAAGTGCAAAATGTACTTGAGGATGCTGAGTCAAACTAAATACAAATGGAAAAACATAGAAAGAAAAATCATTAAAGGGATTTTAAAAACCTACAGTGTGTTAGGAAATAAAATTGAGGACAGGTGGAGTAGATTTTTTTTTAAAAAAGAAGGCAATCTTGGTTATAAAGATGTTAAATTTGACCTAATTGCTTTCTAAGAATGACTAGATGCTATACTTGTTTCAAGCTATGTGACTAAGCTTTGTGATTATACAGTGCACATCAACTGCAATCAGCCATCAAAACTTTAATGAGAACCCTAGCTCAGAAAACAAGTGGTTTTTTAGAGGATGATGCAAACTAAAATAGACGAAGTGCAAGCTACACAAAGCAATCATCTTTGAAATGAATTTTGCAAAACATCAGTAGGTACAAATCATGCATGATTATATGGAATCATATTCAAATAAGACATTATCTTTTGCACAGGGAAAATAATGATCTTTGTAAAGATCATTGATCTATATATTTCGATCTTGCAGCAGAGTTTCACTGCAATGTATTCATAATTTCATACAGACTCCACTTCAATAAATAAACTTCCGCTGTAGGGGCATACTTGGAAAATATTTAAAATACAGAAAATTGTGGGCCTTACCTAAAGGTATTCTGATGTTATTAGGCTAGAATCAATGAATTTTAGAGTTTGATATACTACTTATATATATTATCTCACAAAATAAAATCTTGGTTTTACATTTTAATATGAATGAGGCAAGATATAGTATATAGTGCCATCCCAAGAACAATTAAAATTACAGTTATGTCAAAACAATGCTTATTTCTCACTCCAAGTTTAATGAGTCTAGGTAAATCTTTAGTCAAGCATCTTCCATGTGGTTGCTTGGTATTCTAAGAGATATTGAACTGTTTGTCCTTTTATCTTAATATGATCCATCCAGCTCATTAGGGCATGAGAAATTGCAAATATTTTAAATTGTTTGCTTCCAAAATCTCATAAAATACTAAAGAAGAATGGCAATGCTGTACTCACACAGATCCAGTATGCATGTATCAGGTTGAGGTACTGTAGATCTGATACTACTCTCATTTGTGTAAAGTTCCCTGGATTATTGTTTGAAGTATTAGCTTTTATCCATTGTTTTGATATTTTCTTCAGGAAATGAAACAAAAGCTTGAGCTTTTTGCCTTTTTTCATCTACATTCCTTTTGATTTTGTCCTTTACACTTATTTTTTAATCTCAGCTTTATTCTTTCAATTATTCACTGAATTCAAAGTTCTTTATTAAAGTTTTATTCAAATCTATTTTTGAGGCATTTGTAACTTTGTCTTCATTTTAAAGTTTTGTCCTTTAAATGTATATCTTACCTCATTTCAGTTACCTTTCCTTATCTTTTTTATTTTTATTTAAAAAAATTTATTAGTCCATGTTTACAATATATAATGAGTACATTCTTCATGGGAAGTTGATACATGGACATCACAAATCTTAATTTTTTTTCATGTCACCACCCTAACTTGCATCTCTTGTACTCCTTCCCTTTTGCAAATGTTCTATCTATTTCTTACTATATTTCTTTTATTTTGCTCTTTACTTATTTGGGGGTTTCTCATATACTTATGTTTCTGTCTTTAGGTTTTATATCTCCAATTTAAGGTCATAATTTATATTTCTAATATTTTTAGAATAAAGTATAAGGTAGAGTAAGATATAACGTCCTTTTTGAGATATTGTGTAAATACCCTGCAATTTTGTGATTTGTTTATTGTCAAGACTTTTAATCGGTAGATAACCTGAGTTTCCTGATATCTAACTCTACACAGTAAATTGTGTCTTCCTACTTATATTCTCATTAGAAGTTAGGGCTTCTACTTTTTGAGTTTTCTCTCATGTTAGTTCTTACTACCTGTCTGTATTTTCTGTGTTTCATAGGATAGATAATAATTGATGTTTTTCTCGTACTTCAACTGAAGCTTACTCATTCACCCCCTCTACTTCCTTAATTTTCTTCACATCATTGTCCATATCTGTGGAATGACACTCTTTTGGGTTTGGTTCTTTTCCAGTACCAAGTACTTTCTGAGCTGGTACTGGTGATCCTACACATTTTCAAGCTGTTAGTCTATACACAGTTGGTCTGTGTTCAAAATATTTATACTTAATATCTCACTGTCTCATTCCCAGAATGATTCTGGGTGTTTCTTGTAACTCCTATTCTCTTGGCTCTTCCTAGTCATGGAGTCTTTCTAGCCTCTCTTTTCAAGCTCTCTGGACACACACTCTGGGCAAAGATGGAGTTGTGATAGAATTTTGATGGATATTCATTTGGGAGTTTTTCCCATTGTCTTCTATTTAATGGTTATCTAAAGTTATGGTGTATTCTGTTTTCCAGTACTGTTGAAAGTATGTAACTCATACAGCATTGTGTTATCATTTTAGATTTTATCATTATTTCAAGAAAATAATGAAGACATTTTTAGTAGCCTGCAAGTCATTAAGAGTCCATCTTCATTCAGAATAGCTTCATCATCACTAGCTATATCCACTAGCTATATCCTGTTGCAAAACAGAATCCCATTCTTTGGTAATATCATTTTGACAAATGCTTTTTTCTGTATTTATTCAAATGGTCATATGTAGGTTTTGTCCTTCATTCTATTAATATGATGGATTGTGTTCAATGAGGTGCCTAAGTGGAGCCATCCTTGGACCCTTGAGATGAATTCCACTTGATCATGGTGGGTGAACTCTTCCATGTGCTATTGAATTCAGTGTTCTTCCTCTCTTCATTTTAGCCTGAAATATTACATCATGTTTGATATACCTTAACCTGAAAAAAGATACTGATTTGTGGGTTGAAGATTTAGCTCAGTGGTTCCGCGACCTGCCTTGCAAGCACAAGGACCCAAGTTCAAACCCTGGTACCAAAAAAAAAAAAAAAAAAGATACTGATTTGCTATTATATGTTAATCCCGGAGATAATGTTCTAATTGAAGGAGTCTGAAAATTATTTTATTCCTTTCTCTGTACAGATACACTATACTATATATAGAGAATGTTATAGTATATATTATATATACTATATATAATGTTTAGGAAATTATAATATTTTCAAAATTAATTTTTAATTTATTTCACCTCTTTAATTTCAATAGCTATTTTAAAATTCATCCATATACTTGTTACCTATGTAAACTATTAATTCTCTTTACTTACACTTAAAAATAATTCAATAATAAAATTATTTCAGTAGTTTTTATTTTAGATACTTATTTTTAGAAAAAAAATTAAATATAGGTGGTGATGCTAAAAGTCATTAAAACATGAACATTTACTGTGTGTATCAGTATATATATTTATATATATAAAATCTAAAATTTTGTAAATATTTACAAGAAACTAAATGAACAAGATTTTAATAACAAAACATGCTTTTGGATGTAAACTCTATTTACATGAACAAAGGGGATTACATTCAATAGAACTTTATGGTTTATTTTCTAACATTTACTGACATGGACATATTATGTTTTCACTTCAGAATCTCAGTATCGCTTGACTGATGGAGACCATGACAAAACACAGATTTTTTTTTGTTTATATATTTTTATTTTATTGTCTAAATTTATTTAGATAGATGTCATGAGGATCAAATTACTTTAGATCCTAACTATATAAAAAAGGATGTTTTGTGCAGGGAGCAATTTGAAAGAACCACAGTTTCCTCTGTAATGTCATCCTACACATTGAGAAGTTTTTGAAATCCTGGACTAAAACTGCTCACACATAATTAGGTACTAAAAACTGATGAAAGAATTATAAAAGATTTTCTAATTAAACACAGGATCTTCTTCAGTCTATATCTCATTCCATCGCCACTGATTTGTAAATGTACTGAATTAATCAAATCATCCCATTCTCTCCTATACTGTAATTCTTAGTAAAGAAGGTCTCAAACCCATATAAACTTAAATTGAGACAAAAAGCTTCATAATTTTGGACACACACACACACGCACAGCAGAACATGAGTTTTATTGTCTTAGTTGAATTTTCCTGAAATTCTTTGTTAAAACATTTAAACAACATTTTATATGTGGTAAATTTCTAGAATAAAGTTTAAATACACTATCTTTAATAAATTCTTGACTGATTTGGCTCTAAAGAGTTTTTAATAGTGAAATTGTCATGGCTCTAGGTCAATTGAGAGGAATGTCCATGAAGTTCTGAAAACTCTGTCCAAATGAGGAAAAGTCTTTCTCGAATCAGAGAGCCAGTCAAAGCTATAAAGTGTGGGATGAATCATTCTTTTGATGTGACTTGATGTCAAAGAAGAAACTAACTGTTCAAGTTGATATGTAAGGCATAATACATATATATATAATATATATAATATATATTATATATAATATCACTATTCTCATTCTCTGTATGTGTTAGTATTTTTGTGTATTTCCTCATATAAAATATATTCTTATGCATTTATTTTAAAAACAAAATGTGTAGGTACATGTACGTGTATATGTATGTATAATATGTATTTAATTTATTTATGTAAAGCATAAGCCCATCATATTTGTTCTAAGAAATGACATGCAACAAACCATCCCCTAAATAGCAGCTTAAAGTAAATTTTATTATGAATGATATATAAATAGGGTATTTGCTGTATTGCTAGATTGGGCTTAGCTTGGGATCTATGGATCTTAACAAGGCTTGCTGACTGCACTCCAATTGGGTGTTATTTTATACCGTTTGCTTTCACCAGTCTTCTGGGTCACATGAACTAGCCACAGCGTGTTTCATTTTGTTTTGTTTTGCTGCGTGGAAACAGCAAGAGGGAACCAATAAATATTAGTGGAGGTTCAGAAATGACCTAAAATCACTCCTGCCTTATTCTAAGGACAAAAGGGAGTCATGTGTTTGAACTCAAGTGAAAGTAAAGCAAAAAATAAAAGTTACTTCAACACTAAATGTCAAGTGCTATATAGTCAAGATACATAGGTAAGAGATTCAAGGAGATAGACCATCGAGGTACTTAATGCAGTCTGATTAGCATAAATTAACTGGTCCCTAGTGCTCTAGTAAATAGTCATAAAAGTCTAATTCACTTTAATCACATTAGTATACTTGGTTTTCTTAGTTTGCTACATCTGTCAATTAATATCGTGGCAAATGATACAATATTTGAAAGCAAATAAATTCATACCAATAACTGAATCAATTATATATATATTTTTTAAAAAACACATTGAAAGAGTGGAATACACTTAGTTGGAAGAAAGTAAGCTTGAATCTTACTATTCACCAAAAGAATAATTAATGGTAGTAACTATGACAAGGAAGCCTGCAGTCCATTATCTAATTTGCTTCACCAAATATAGATTTTGGCACTCTGCTCTAGTTCTCCTGTTGGAAAATGGAAAGCAGAGAAAAAGTTTAAAAAGCTAACTAGGTTACAATAGTACAGAATTGTTAGACACATTCCAAACTCAAGAACCACTTATCATAAATGTCTATGTTTTAAAGTCTGTTCTCAGCAGGAGAACAAAAACCATAACCAAAGGAATAGGCAACCTCGGGTGCTAACTTTGGGTAAAATTTAATATGCAATGTATGACTTTGGAGTCAGCAGGTTTATGCTTGAACCCAATGTATAATCATTACTAAGTGATTATTTTAGAAGAATTCCCTAAGCTGTCTGGATTTCCTCAAGTGCTAATGAGAATAATATGTACATCTTAGAGAATCTTTAGGATCATATGAGATGATTGTAGGATATTTATCAGAGTTAATGAATATAATGAGAAAAATCTAATTATTGTTACTGTTTTATTAATAATTAGAAAACACATTTTAAAGCTATGTAGGCAGATTGCTGCTGAGAAAAACTAAAAATGTCATAATGTTTACTATTGTTTAATGGGTACGTATCCTCCACCCTTTAATTTCATTCTAATTTTTTTTTTAATTACAACCTGTTCTTAATGAAATTCCCTTTTACTCTTTTAATCATGTATTTCTACTGACTCTTATTGCCTGAGTGGAGAATAGGAATATCTGAGACTCTGATGCTAAAGTTTTCATTTTTTTTCCTACAGATCATAAAAGAAGAAAGTGTACATTTACCACACCGAGTTTAAGAGGAAAAAGTGATCCCAAAGCTGGCTGCAGGGAGATGCAGTGACAAAACCACCCAGAATAAAGAGACTAGAGATAAAAAGAGGAAGTCAGAAGATTGATGATATTATTGGATATAAGGATCTTGTCTCTTCATGTTGAGGCAAAGGGGGGGGCATTTCTCTCTAATATAAAGTTGAACTTCAGTTTCTTCAGTGTGGGTGGTTATAACCAAAATATACATCATTGTCTGAATCTAGATCCCTCATAAATTTATGTATTAAAATTTTGAAGAGAAAATGGTAATCCCAAAACAGAGACTGCAAAATATCTACTGGCAAGTTAGGAAAATAAGGAGAAAAGAAAAAATGTGATGAATCTGAGTACTCAAGAAGTATACAGCGGTGCACCACATAAGCTGAAGAACAATTGAGGAGAAGAAAAAGAACTAATCATTAAGTTTAACAGCATGGCAGCAATTGTTGATGTGAGGGATTGTATTAGTTTTTATTGCTGCATGATTACACTAGCAGAATAAATGGTTTAAAACATGATTTTTAATTTCACAGATCTCTGGATCAGACATCAGTGATTCTTCCAGATACTCTATGATGTTTACTGGAACTCATTATGTGCATGTCTTCCCTTGACCATGTTCTAATGGTTGGAAGTCAGCCATGGGTCCCCCATGTTGCGAGGACGGAGTTAGCAAAGTCATTATAGTCAGAAGCAGTGATTGTAGCGATCACCTTATGCTCTGTCCACCACAGTGGGAGCATTTCATGAAAGCAGTAAGCGAAAAGGCCTAATTCTGAAAAAATTCAAAAAAACAAATGTGAGAACTGGAAAGAATGGAAATTGTCAATAATTTCAAGGAGTTGTGTTACAAATAGGAGTAAAGAAATAGTTTTGTGTTGGATAAAGTGCAAATAAAGTATTACCTTTTGATAAGATATTGTTCAATAATAGGAATATTGGAATAGGGAGAGAATATTTAATTATAAAGAACAGAGAGAAAAGAGTAAGTGAAATGATACCTTTAGAGGAGAAGTAGTCTGGTTGATTATTGATAGAAAGAAGACAATATCGCAGGGTACTTTTATGCAGATAGTGCCACTTGTAGCTACTTTATAAAGAAAGCCCATAGAAGACGTCTTCAGAAAACTTCACTATTATTAGAGTAAAAGGAAGTTAATGCACCTATATAATGAAGTCTTCAATAGGCCAATGATGGAGCATGTATTGTTAGTAGTTAGAAAAGAAAGAAGTTTTGAGTAGGAAGATGAAGTAAATGATTATGTTAACAGTAATAGTTTCTAGGGTTTCTTTAATAAAGTGCTACAGAATAGGTGGCTTAAAAGCAAGAAATTTATTTTCACTTAGTTCTTAAGGCTAGAATACCAAAACTAAGGTATCAGCAGGGCGTATTCTTCTGGGAATGTGTGGAAAATACCAGTCACAGGCCTCCCTAATTGGCTCCTATATGGTCTTCTTCACCCTGTGTATCTTAATGTCACAACTTTCCTCTATATGTAGCTCTGGGTTCAAATTTCCTTCTTTTAGAAGAACACAGGTTTTGGATTAAAGGCTACTCTAATTACCTTGTTTTAAATTAGTTCTGTGAGACCCTATTTCCAAATAAGTTCACATTCTGACACAGGAGTGTGTATGACCTATAGGGATTTTAGTGGGACAAATTCAAGCCAGAGCAGAGATCAATGTTTTTAATTTTTTAAATTTTTTTCTCATTTAGTTTATTGGTACATTTTAGGTGTACAATACAGTTACATTCATCACTGGGATCTTGTACCTTTACATGATATAGCTTGGTTCTTATTTTTTCCCCATTCCCCTGCCTTCCCTTCACTCCCTCCACCCTTCCCTATTTACAAAGACTTTGTTTCCGTTTTTTTTTCCTTTTCTCACATTTGTTTTCTTTTCCCTTCTTTTCTTTTTATTTATTGTCATCATCAATAACTTTTATATTTTTTGTCACTCATTTAGAATTTGGCCAGCGCACAAGCTGGCATACTGTTTTTCTTTCTAGCTCTATTCAGCTATATTGATGCATATGGAAGAATAAGCAAATATAGTTGCAAATAATTAAGAGTGTAATTTTGTCAAGTAAATGTGATTATTATACATTATTGCAAAAGAATAAGTCTACTTTGTCTGTTCTTCAACGTTTCACCAATAGATACTTATATATTTAATTTTCACCACATAGTTTACTTTTATTATTAATTGAAAAATAATAGTTGAATATATTCATTTTTGCTAGATTGCTTATTTGGGACAATAGCCTTTCAGTGGAAGTGATGTTTCACATAGAAGAAGGACATTTTAAGACTATTATATCAATAGTGCACATTTTCCCTTTTTCTACTATAATAAACAAGTTCAAGTTACAATCTTTTCTTAGTTTGATGGAGAAAAACCCAAGTCAAGTTAAAATAAATATGAGTTTATACAAATTCTTTTAAAAATTCATTAATATTTGAAAGTCATTTTATCATAGGATAATTTAGTTTTTGTGATCGATGAACAGACATTTTTATCTCTTTTTACTAATATATCTGAAACATTTCATATAGTGAAAAGTACATACTAATTCCTTAGTGGTAGCCATTGAGCTAACTAGTGACAATAAAGTTTAAACAAGGAATAACAAATATGAGACCCTAAGTAGAACAGAGACAACAGAAATGGCAAAGATCAATGGCCGTGAAGGTTCAAGATCTGAAAATGTGAGGTCACGTAGGTATTGCACTCACTTGCACCACAAAATCCAACTACCGGTACTATTAAGACCATGAAAGAGCATGGAAGAGCTGAAGAAAGACTGTTAGAAAGATGGAGTCTAAGGAACTGAAGTGCCAGACTTTGGAAGAATCTTCACTCGTGATTACTGAGAATAAAGGCGACTGTACCATTGGAACCACAGGAGAGATTAAGAAACTGTGGGTTGCAGAAGAAAACAACAAACAAGTTAGTGGGTGAAAAAATCTGATTATGTGCCTGACATTCCAAGTGATTTCAGGGAGATGAGAAGAAGAATTCTCTGAATTAGGGAATAAAAACAGAAAAATATTCAGTCTCAAAGGTGTGAAAGCAATGGGAGCAAAATAAAGCTATCAGTTAAAGGATCAGTAATGGAATCTGTATCCTCATATAGAGCCATGTTTCCAGCAGAAATGTAATTTCAAGGTAATGTTCATCAAAGTTTATCTCAAGATGAAACAATATTCCAACACAAGAGTGTCTGAAACTTGGATGTCTGGATAAAGAAGGAGGAAGGGACAACAGAGCTCTCAAGGGTGTTGGGGTTTGGAAGGTGAGAATTGAGTTTCTTGATTCTCATGGTTACTGCAATTAAAAATGCAGGTAAAGTAAGTCTGGGTTGGTGAGGCCCCTGATGTTTTGCAGTAACTGTCTGAGCTCTACTCTTAATTCACCACGAAGGGGCTATCAGTGTTGCCATTATTTCAGGGCATCACTTTCACTCCTGTACTCTGCTACTAAGAGAATATTTTACACTGAGTCACTCTTCAAACTGATGAGATTAAACGAACTGAATGTGGAATTCAAGGGTGAATATGTGTTGCTCCCACATTCAACTCATGTCCCATTTTTTTTATTTTATTTTTATGCCAGAAAAATGAGTGTGAGAGAAAACAGGCTCGGGAGTTTTATATATTTTTGGTTATTAATATGGGAAGAGATGACTTACTAATTCTAGATTCAGAAGCATGTGTAAATAAATAAAGCTGTTGATAATATGATGTGTTTCTTCATTACTTGTAACTATAGGTGTTAGGAAACCTGGCTAAACATATTTCGTCTGTCTCTTCCAACAGTTTGGCATCACAAGCCGTGGTACTGGTTATCTCTTCTACCATCTATAATGGAATAGTCAAGAGAGATAAATTTTCTCCCTCTCTGAGCCACAAATTTGTTCATCTATTGGAAAAGACTTTCTCTTTCTGTGAGGATGGTTAGGCATGGAGGAAAATAGATTTAAACATAAAATATGTGGTCATTAGATATTGATAAATTGTCACAATAAAAGTGATTTCCTTTTTTTGTAACAAGCTTGGAGACTAGCATAGATGGCGATGGAAGAGAATAAATATTTCTCAGATTTCCACATAGTGTGCCTGTATGCATTTGTGTTACATCTCACTACTGAATCATTAGAGACATAAGTTGGTGTGAAAACGGGATACAGGAAATATAGCAAATGTCTTTTTCTTAAATGTTAAAGAAGCCCCAAAGGATTTTACCAGGTTTCTTCACATACATTGAAAGACATGGAACTATTCTTACAGAAAAGAGAGACCGGAAGAAGTAGATATAGCTGCTTTGTGCTGTCATTTGTACATCTGCAACTAAGAATGAAATCATATCTCATCTCTCTAAATCTTACTTGGCATGATGTACATTAATCTCCCCTGGTTTATACAGGCACATATGAAAGTATACTCATGCCTGCAAATGTGTGCAAACACATGCAACTCAGAATTCCTCAGAACTTGAAAGCATTTGAACAATCCCAGGATTTGCTTATGTATCTGTCAAGTGTTTAGGTTCAAGGCACAACTAGGAAATATACACAGACAATTTAAATACTTGCTTTTGCATTTCTTATCTAGGAATTTCAAGTGTTAGCTGTTCTCAGGTTAAATACTTATGTCTTATTATATATCTAGTTTTGTAGTCAGAGATTTTTCTAATTTGTTTTTATTTTTTCCTAATAGAGTTCATTTTTTAAGAACAGTTTTAGATTTGGAGAAAATTGGGTAGGTAATAGAGATCTCCCAAATCCCCTCTGTCCCAACAGTTTACCCTATTATTAGCATCCTGTAATGATGTGAGAAACTGTTTAGGGTTATCATTAGTCCAAGTTCATAGTTACCATGGTCTGAATGTTTACCTCTTCCAAAATTTATGTTGAAATTCAATTGGCATTTTAACAGTAATAAAAAGTAGAACATTTAAGAAGTGATAAGGGCCATGAAGCCTCTACTTAGAGAAGTTGCAGCTTTCATAACAGTAAATTTGCCCTTTTCCCTTCTACTATATGAGTCTTCTAGAAGGTCCTTCAACTCTCAGAACTGTGAGCCAATAATTTTTTATCATTATAATTTGCTAACTCTATATTATTTTGTTGTACCAAGATAAAAAATAGACCAAGGCCATAAATCACATTACAACTCATTGTTTACATGGTACATTTTCATGGATTTTAGCAAACAGATAATGCCATTTATCCATCATTAGACTATTGTATCAGTCAGTCTATACTAAAACAGATTTAATGCAAGATGTTCAAATATGCATGGAATTTACACAATCGACTTACAATGGCTGCCTTCAGAGTCAGATGTGGAAGAGGGTGAAAGGGCTACCTACACTGGACATCCCAAGGGTCCAGTGGAAGGCCTGGAGCCAACTGTAGTGTGCCCTGCGAGTCCATATGGACTCTTCCTGCTGAAGGGTCTGCAATGGAGGCTGAAGGGTCAGTGCTGGAGGAGATGATGTCCAAGGTGAAGGTGAAGACTGGAGCTCCTCTGAAGAAACAGGAGCGAGCCTTCTTTCACAGTTTTTCCTTTGTACCATTCAGGTGACAACCTGCCCGAGGATGGGTCTTCAGTCTTCAGGAAATCTCCTCAGCCACACTGAGAACTATGCTGATCCAATTTAGTTGGGTGTTTCTTACTCAAGTTGAGACACTTAACTTTCACACTTATCACAGTGAATACTTTTCACTCTTCAATACATCTTCAGTGTTCCACCTATTTATCCCTCCTCTCCATCCTAAAACCTTGACAATCATTGATAATTTTATTGTGCCTGTAAGTTTACCTTTCCAGTATGCCACATTGTTGAAATAGACTGGACTGCTTCATTTACCAGTATGAACTTGCTCTTTCCATGTCTTTCTATTGCTTCATAGGTCATTAGTTTTTATCACTAGATAATACTGCATTGTATGGACATAGTACAGGTTCTACCACTTAGCTATTAAACATTGATTGCTTTCACTGCACTGCTATGAATAATTACATGCAAGTTTTTTCATTGGAATTTAGAGAATATTTTTACACCTGAGAGCATTGAAAATACTCTAATTACATCTGATTTTACTCTTTTGCTTCTATGATGCATATGTTTCTAATAATAATATGCTCTTAACAAAAGCATCCAGGGTAGCTATAAGACTATACTATAGACTGGTCTACATAGAACTTGGATCTCTGCTTCTATTATTCCATTTACTTGACACTTTAAATATTAATCTGTTTCCTGAGAGTCACGCTCTGTATGAACTACCTAAATTGTTAGTATTTTATTGATCCCTAGGGATATTTCTTATCCAATCACAATACATTTTAGTATTTAACCTTTGTTTAACACATATTCCTAAATGAATATAACAAAAGTGATCTATATGGACAGGTATACATATTCAATGAATTTTATCATTTTATTTTTGCATAATAATAGATGTAGGCACAATTATACATACTAAAATTTGTGCATAGCCTATGTATGATTACCGGTATTCATTGTGTCACTAATTAAGAAACATATTAGGATGTTAAAGATTTTTGTCAGTGTATGAGTGCAGACTGTATATCAGTTTTCATTTCATTTTATTGATTTAAATGATGTGAAATAGCCTAAGATTTATTGGAAATACACAGATAATACTGTTTATCACAAAGTGAAAGCTGAAAGGCTTTATGAATTTTTAATATATACTGTAAATTGAACCCAAGGCTTTCCCACTGAGCTATATCACAAGTCCTTTAAAAAATATTTTGTTTTGTTTTGAGACAAAGTCTTTCAGAATTGCCAAGTTGCCTAGCCTGGGGTCTAATTTGTGATTTTCCACCCACCAGCCTCCCACTGTGCCACCATACCTTATTGATGGGGAAACTTCATTGCTTTTTCAGTATTTATTTTTTCTGCTGATTACTGATTAAGAACAGACTTAAAGCCAAGCAGTTTGTCACCACCTCATTATTATTTGGGGCTAATCCATTTCATAACTCTTATTTAGTAAAGGCTTCGTGGGGTCATTTTTTAAAGTTGGACAATATGTTAAGGATAATTGTGTGCTGTGGGAGTATGTATAAGGCGGAGTCAACATGAAATTCTATTGATTATTTAAAGGCAGCTCTAACACACAGCAAACAAAACACCACACAGGTCCACCTGTCTGAGAGACTGTTGTTGTGGGGCTTTGCTTCCTGCAATTCATATTTGGCCTGTACATAAATAAAATCACTTAACATGATTTTGGTAGTTCTAGAAATGTTCCTGGGAACAGTGCTGGTCTGGATTTTGTTTGTTTGGTTGGTTTTTAAAATTATTTTTATTTTATTTTCATTAGTACATATTGGAAGTACAAAATGATTGCACTTATCCTGGGGAGCTGGTACATCGGTATAACATATCTTAATTCTTTTTCACCCCATTCCCTTCTCTCTACTTTTATCTCTTGGCCTCCTCTTTTGCACAGTATCTATCTTCCTGTTTCCTCCAATCTACATTTTATTTTACTCTTTAATTTATTTTTATTTTGAATTTCTCATATAAGGGAAATCAAGTGACATATAAGCTCATGTGTATGATTTATTTTATTTAACATTATGGAAAAGTCAGTAAGATGATAGGATAACATTTTCAAGAATATCAATTTGACTCTGAACAACTTAGCACATAAAGATAATCCATTCAGAGGCTGGTCTAATGACTTAAACTCCCCAATCCCTTTTTGAACTTACTGCCCTCATAACCTAACATATCTTGTTGTGGGATGTATTTTATTTTTATAGTTATAACTACATTGGAATGTGTTAAGTAGATTACTCCCCTAAAAGAAGCATATAATAAAAAATAAAACAGTACAAAACTAGGCCGTTTTCCATGTTTATGTGGGAAACAGAAAAAGGAAAACTTGCTGCTAAGTGAAGCCAAGTTGAGCAAGAAACAATTTGCAAGCAGGAATATTAAGGAGACTGTGTTACATCAGACAGCAAGCTCTGCCAGCACACATGGCACTCAGAAATTTGTGTTTTATACATTTCATTTATTGATAGGCTAATTAACACGATGTATTTATTAAGACAATTATAAGTACTATGTCTTTCCCCGTGCATTGTTTGATATATTCTGATGAATTAAAAGTCAAACATACAATTTCATCATGTCTCTAATTCAAGTTAGTCTCTTCCCCAAAAATGTAAATCTGTGGAGTTCATTTTCTCAGCTCTCCATTATATGCTCACTTCCTAATATATCTACAGTTTTAAAGTTCTAGCTACAGAGTTACACTAACCTTCTGGTAATGAATAAGCAATTATTTTCAATGTAATTTTCTACTTCATGGAGAGAAATAATGCACCATATACAGTTAATAAACCTGCTCAGGGTCATTTAGAAGAAAAAAATCAACTTCTATTAGGAAATAAAACACAAAAACCTCTTATTCATGTTTAATTATTCTTAGTATTTCCAAGTATAAAATAGTTAAACATCAACTACAATAATGGGATTGACAGATCAAAAGTTAATGTTTTAAAATGAATGCATTTTTTCATTGTTTGTAATGTTATATTAATGAATTTTAATGTTAATGCTACATGTTTACATTGTTTATTCTGAAGATTTCATGTAAGAACTTCAGGATTTTATCAGGAGTAATTTAGGTGGCTATGAGTAAAATTATGCATGTGACTTTCCTAAAGTAATCCAAGGTATAAATTAATTTTAAAAATGACGCTATGTTTTATCCAGATTTTTCCTGGGTATGTTTCTGCAACATGCTTCTAAGATTTGTTGATTAATACTTGATGATTACATTAAAAAAAGAACAGGGAGAAGAAATATAGAAAGTTATAATACCTGTTCCACAGATGATTATATTTTCATGAACAGTTAAATGAAGAACTGTTAGAAAAAATATCCAAGCTTATATTGAGGTCCTTCCATATCACTTAGGAAAAACCCAAAAAATGTATTACATTTCATTTTTATGAGCAAATCTTACATTTGTCTTGGTTATACAAATAAGTGGTACACATTTCTATACTAGACAGATTGGTGATGTACATAAAAATATAAACTTATATTAATATCTTTTATCTTTGCATAACTCCAGGGAAGTTTACTTAGAAAAGTTTTTGTTTTATATGCAGTATGAACAGCAATGAGAAAGAAAATACTGAGAAGTGTTTAGTATAAAAACATGATTAAATTCTTGTGACATAATTACACATAAAATTATAAATTCTGGAGATGGAAAATCAGTTCTCTAGGTCTAGATTTGCCTGTTGTCTATGTATATACACAGACATACATTATTTCTGAGTTTCCTAGTACTTAAAATACCTGGGATGTTTTGAGATTTAAAATGGAGTGATATACTAGAAACTTGTATAGAAAATGATCTGTAATAAGTAAAATGTCTCATATCGGTATTGTGTTCTTTGAGTTGTTCTCATTTCCCTCATCATAAACTCCAAAAAGCCAGAGAATGTGGCAAAAGTCAAACTATTTTTAATATCAAGATATGACATTAATGAATTAGAAGGAGAAATCAAATTATGATTTGAAAAACACCAATGTATAAAAACATAATATGCTTAAGCAAGCAGGGGTTTAGTACTAGGATAGTGGAATCAAGAGGTTAATCAAATGTAATTTATCTAAATGGAATTTAAGTTTTAGGGGGAACAAAAGGCCTTTAGCTTTGTTTCTTCTTCATTTTTTGGCTCACCTCCTCTTCTGCTTCTTTTCTCCCTGTCAGTCTCTAAGTCCCTCTGCTCTCTCTCTCTCTCTCTCTCTCTCTCTCTGCTTTAAATGTATGTTTTAGCAGAAGCAAGCTTCCTAACTCTGTCTATAGAAACACATTTTTCAAAAGTCAGTAGTTTATGCTGAATTATACATTTATGATAGTAAATAATATGGCTCTTTACTTTCACTTGCTGAGCATATAGGCCAATGTACAATATATGACAAAATAACCGGAAATGATTTTCCTTTTCAGCAAATGTCAAATTACAAAGAAACCAGACCTTCCATCAAGTTATGTACAATAATAAGAAACATTCATTACAGTTACAGAAAAAGTCACAAAACTGTTCTGCTGTTTTGAGAACCCCTACTCTTTTTGCTGAACATTTTAAACAACTATTAATCTACTATGTGAATAGATAAATACAATGGTATCTTCATACTTGAGGAAGAAAAGTCCTCCCTGCTGCTGAAGGAGCAAGTGACTATCACAACCTCAATAGATGCCGTCAACCTTCACTGCTGCCCCACTGGCATGAGAGCTCCAGCTGGTCTCATCTTCAACATGGAAAGGTACTTGGCCTTGAACAGTCTTCCTAAGCAATTCTGTATTGTAAGCCCAAGCACTTGATTAATAATTACTCAAATTTTGGTTATTTTTATTTACAAACTTATCTTTAGATTCTTTCCAAATGGAATTTGGAGTACTAAACAATGACGTTCTAGAATCTTTCAATTGATAATTAACTATACTTAAAGTATAGCTTAAAGGTAGCTGCCACAGCCGTACAAGTATTAACCAATTTAAAGCAATTTTAATGAATAAGTAGTGAATTATTGCAAAGGTAAAACTACAACACATCCATCTATTTAAAAACAGTTTGTAATAGCTAAAGCTTGGAAACAGCCCAAGTGCCTATCAACTGGAAACTGCATAAAGAAGATGTGTTTTTTTTTATAAAATAGAGTATTACTCAGCCATAAAGAATGAGAAACTAGAGACATTTATAGCTAAATGGATGCATATTGAGGCCATACTCTTAAGTGAAATAAATAGGACACACATGTGTTAAAACCAAATAGTTTCTCTAATATGAGAAACTGAAAGTGTAAATAAGGATTAGAATGATTAAAATGAATAATTGATAATTTGAAATATTAAAAGGTCCAAAGGTGTAGTAGGGGTGGTGGTAGGGGAAGGGGAAAGGAAAGAAAGGAAAGGAAAAATTATGAGAAAAGAAAAAATAGAAACAAAGTCTATGTAAATAGGGAAGGATGGGGGGGTGAAGGGCACACAGGTAATGGGGAAAAAATAAGAACCAAGATACATCATGTACAGGTTCAAGCACCCAATGATAAATGTAAACGTATTGTATACCTAAAATGTACCAATAAAAGAATTTAAAAAAGAGAAAAAATGGACCATGATATAGATATCTGATAACAATTATTATAATGAATATATAGTAAGAACATTTCAAATATTAAAGAATGGCAAGACTAAAAGATATTTAAAATTATGAAATTAATTCACATTTTGATGTAATTATTTGCTTAATTGACAAAACACTAAACACTCAGTTTCATCATTTTTGAATTAGAGAAAAATAATACATAGAATGGTATAAATATGTGATATAAATATGCTCTGAAAGTTGGAAAAGCCAGTATAAGTAAATATTTTAATTGTAACAAGAACAATTACATAGTAATATTTTTACCTTTCATAGATTTTCTCTGTATTCAGAAGTAGAAATCTCATATGAAACGGTGCAAGAGAAAAATGACAAAACAGGATAGAAATTGAAAACACATAAGTGTATTACAGAAGTGCTGAAGTATCTCCCAGCAGTAGACTGATCAGTTTCAGGAAGTGGCTGAATAGAATGCATCTTGGAGGTAAATGCTTACACTACATTTTGATAAAAGGTGAGAAGAAATGTGAAAACACTATATATAATAACTATGTTTAACAGTAGACATACAGTCAAGAAATGCTGTAGATATTAAGTAGATTAACTTCATTAGAATATGGATAGGAGTTAGATTACATCATTGTTCAAAACTACAGTCAACTACTTACTTCAGTAATTTACGTTGACTGAGAAGTAGGTATCTTCTCCACAGAACCCAATCTCCAAAGGAAAATCATAAAAAACTTCACATTTTTAGTGCATAGTTCCAAGCCATTATGGAACTATAAACAAAGAAATTAAAAACAACATATATAGGAACACAGGGCTTCAAATAAAATGCAGTACACTCCATTTTCTATATGATTCAACTTCCTACTGTGATAACTCAAAGGTGCACTTGTCTTTGCCACCATGTAGACTTCTGAGTATATGGTGACATAATCTTTACCCTTTAGAAATCATCTTCAATTTTTAGACTATTTTGTCACTATACTGGTATTTGTTAGCTTTTTATACAGCTCTTAATTAAATTTTATTCTTTATTAGTACATAACGACTACATTTCTCTGGGGAGAAGATACTTGTACAAAACACAAGGTAATTCTCTCATCTCTTTTTCCCTCTTCTTCCTCTCACCTTAGTAAATGTCTCAGTCCTCCTTCCCTTTGAAAAAGATGTATATTTGTATTTCCTAGTCTCTATCTTTTATTTTGCGCCATCTTTTTCTTCTTAAAGACTGATTTGACTTTGGTTCTTTCCCCAAAATGACTAAAATAGAAGCATCCTCCTGAGAACTACCACAGGAATCTTCATCTTCACTTCTTTCTGATAATAATTTTAGTTATCTTTTGTCTGGCATAGTAACATGTGCCTTTTGAGCATTTAAATACCAGCCTGGGGAAGGAAATGGTTATATTTAGAAATATATTTTATTTCTACATTAAATGGAGCTTGTACGTAAAGTGCAGTTTTACTTACCTCACACTGCTTATCAAAATAAAACTAATTTAAAACTTTTTTGTTGGTAACTTTAATTACTTTAATGTTAAAGTAAATGTTTATAGTACATGAAGTTTACATTCACTTTAAAGAGGAAGTACATAGAATTGACATGTTTGATTCTTTCTATTCCTGTCTCCCTCCCCGCCCACCTGCATCCCTCTGTGTCTAGATTCCCCTTCCCATATTTTCATTTTATTGTTATATTTTTTTGTTCATGTTTGCTACCTATTATGGTTACATTTATTGTGGGTATTTAGTACATGCACATGACTTACCTTATGCCCTTTATATCCACTTCCTTTCCCCTCCTCACCTGATCCTCCATCCCTTAGACTCCTTCTCATCTGCAAAAGCTCTGTCTCCCTCAGGCTGTTTATAGATATGTTATTCTGCTCTACACTGGTAAAAAAAAAAAATGTTGATGGGTATGAAAATCCAAAATCTTTCAGCATCTTCTTTATTTATTTCTAATGACAAGTTAACTAGATAAAAATTAAAACTTTACATTTACATTGACTTCTTCAATAAAATTATAAATTTCACATTCTAATAGAGAATATAAGAGAACAAAATAGATTTATTTAGAATAGTTACTGTATGTATTGTGACAGGCAGATAATACTTTTATAGATTCTAAAATGTCTCCAATGACAATGACTACGGAGAGGTGATTTACTTCAATTTTTAAATTTTTTCTTTCTTGTTCCCACCCTAACCACTAAGAGAGAATACTGTTTACAACTTTCTCCACAACACAAATTGAGAGTGAGCAAGAATATTATTCACATTAGATAATTTCTGATTGCTTCAAATTCTCGTAATGGCTTCAAATTCCAAAATTTTATATTTAATCCAACATACTTTTACACTGATGATAGCTAGCCCATGTTTACAAAATTATGTCAGCAGAACTATATCTGTGTACTTATCATTGAAATTTAAATGTTTTCTTGAAAATGTAATCAAATTTCAAATTTATGAACAAGCATATGAAATATGTACTATAAACAATTCTTTGTACTTAAAGTAATTACTAACCAGAATAAGATTATATAGTAGGAAAATAAATCCGAGAATATTGTTATGCAGTTTCAAGGTAACTTTAAGATATTTTAAAGACTCCATTTTAGAGAAATGTACCACTGTGAATTTTCATAGGTAAATATTTTCCTGACCTTATCCTACATTTTCGTCAGAGTTCCCCCAAAATATCTCTACTTTTTCTGCAAGAAAGTCAGAACTTTTTATACCTACCAATTGTTGTTGACTTACAGACATCAAATTATTTCAATTTAAATTATTTAGTATGTTATTGGGAAATCAGTATTGCAATAACTCATCAAAAGCATGAATTGAAGACATATTTTTACCATTTTTCAGATTCTGAAACCATGATCATGAATGTTTTATTAATTTTCAAAATAAATGTGATATATATGTACAAAACAAACCAAAACTCATTAATAAAATTTCCAGAAGAAAATTAATTCAATATATAATCATGACACTTAAGGTAACAGATTAATTTAAATTTTGCTTTTGTGTATTGATTTGTTAGTACACCAAATCACAGTAAATACTTTATTTGTTAAAATAAATTTTCTATAAATGATAAGAAAGAAAAGGTTATTTATTAGGCCTCCAACATTTGGCACTTGTTGAGTAAGCAATTTCTAAGTTATGTACCCCAAAAGAACTTTAGGGAAATAAAATTAAAAGGATCCATAGGAAGAAGATTGCTTTATGTTTGAATACGATGTGTTTATTCAAGTCAATTAATATCATTAAATTTTGTTTTCCTTATTTGTTGATGACTAAATGAGACAGTTCCTTTTACATATTTTGTAAACTGCTAAATGATAAAATTTTCTTCTAATGCAAGTGAACAAATACCACATACACATAATATTTAATTTCTTTTTAGTTACCTCAAGAAGAGTAACAAGTAGAAGAAATAAATTTGATATTTTATTTAATTTAAATATCCTTCAGACTGTATCATTTCACCATCTATATTTTTTAAACTCCTGAAACATTTTAATTTTTACACTTATTCTTATAAATATTTACTGTATTTTATACTTACAACACATTCCAATTATAACTAGCCACATTTCAAATGCCCAGTAGCAACATGTAGCAATGGCCACTATGTTGGAAAATGAAGGTATTAAAACTTAAGTTTTACTGAAGAAGGTTGTTTAATAAAAATAAATTATTTGTAATAATTGAAGATACTAATTAGTATAATACTTAACAGAACAAGGAAGCATCAATATAAATTAACAACACAAAATGAAGGAATTTTAAATATACATAAATTCATAAATATTTCTTGGTTGCCTATGTAATTTAAAACACATTATTTCATGTTCTGTTTCCCCATTCATACACAGCAGGCAAAGCATGTTAAGCGTTTGTCACTTAACAATAATATCCAACATTTAGAGAAGAAAGTGCTCAAATAGAAGTACTCAAATGCTGAAGAAATAGTTGTGATAAAATATAATGCATTTTTACATTAAAAATTATTATAGTAAAAGAAATATTACCATGAATGTCTCACAAAAATACTTCCCCTCACTGGCAACACACTTATCCCAATGTTCTCGCCAATTTCTGAAGCAGTTCTGGAATTCTTCTTTCATGAATATCTGTCTAGTTGCACTGACATGGCTGCCATGATATCCAGAATTATTCCAAATGTGTAACTTTCATGATCTTTTTAACTTTGGGGAAGAGCCCGACTATGCATGGCATCCAGATTGGTAAGTAAGATGGATAAGGATGCACCTTCATATTTTATAAACCTGCCTTTCCTAAAGAGGGCACTTGACAGCAACTTTCATTATATTTCTGATGATACATCCTAAAGACAAGGAAGGAGACTTCCAGAAATGCTTCATAGAGTGGCAAGAACATTGTGATTTTATTGTAATAAAAATTTTAAAATTTAAACAATAATTATATATTTTATTTTTTTGTTGTTTTGTTTTGTTTTTTGTTTATTTCTGGTACCAGGGATTGAACTCAGGACCTTGCACTTTCAAGGCAGGTGTGGTGCCACTGAGCTAAATCCCTGGCCCTAATCATGTATTTTAACTGCCTTTCATGTTCTTTAATATATCTTTTAGCATAGAAGATTTATGCAATATTTATGGTTACATTTTGAGGAAGATTTAAAAGTATTAAAATGATTGATACAAACAAAGGTAATCTGCATAGAATAAAAATATCATCTAAAGAACTTTCTTTTGTCCAACTCCTATTAATATAGAAGTTGTAGTTAATCTCTCTTCCTTCCTGCTTATGAATTTTGATAGCTTCTGTTGCATATTTGATTATTTGTCTGAAAGCTAGTTATGTTCATCTGAACAATGTAATTGTTTGTGCACATAACCACAGTGTCTAACACGAATTATTTCTAAAAACCAAGTGAGGCTTTTACCAATATTGTTTTACAAAAATGCTAAAGGCCACTAACAATTTCTTTTGAATAATGAAGGCTACTTGGGAAAGAAATGTGATCTGGAATCCATGAGTAAGCGTCTGATAACTACTCAAATTGATGCAAGGAAATAATAACTCCATTGATATCTTACTAAAAAATCACAATGGCTATAGTAAGACTCATAAAAATTACTTAAATTATAACTGACTGAATAAATATTTTCGCATCAGTTTACTTCAAGCCCACATAAAAGCCTGTTAGGCTATAGAGAAACCATTTCTTATACAAATAAATACAAAGAAACTTTCAGTAAAGTAAATGGCATATTTGAAGTAAATGTACCACATGTCTTTTCAATGTACATGTGTGATATTCTTTCAAGGTAAATGATTACTATTATTTTGAATTCATATTATCTCCCAAAAATACGAGTTAGCTATTTTAAAAATATACAGATATTCACAGCTCTTCATTCATATGTCATATTCCACATCAGGTACAAATCTGCTAAGTCCTTTGCATAACATGAAGTAGAATGTGTGTAACTGTGAACAATAGTTTGTAATACCACTATTATATTAAGCAAAACATTATCAATAATTGGCTATAGTGCCGCAACATACATTAAAATAAAAACTAAATATACTGATGAAAAATACATAAAGTTTTATTTATAGATGAACGTTCATCTGACCACTCAACTTACTATTTCCAAAAATTAGCAATTTCAAGGAGGGGGTGACATTTTCTTCAGGTTTTGAGAAAATGTCTGAAAATTATTGGCAATGAGTAGGACAAAATGAAATGTACTTTTAATTATAAAAGTAGTAAAAACAATTACTGTGGGTTAATCCTATTTTGTATTTTTAACAATAATTTTAAGTAGAAAGTAAGTTTTTGATTTAGCAGATTTTTACTTTTTTGACTTTTCATTAATGCATGTTTGTGGCACAGAACGATCACATTCATCATGGAAAATTTGTACATGCACCTACCACATTTGTCCCTTCCCCTCCCTGCCTTCAAACCCTTCTCTCTATTTGCAAAAGCCATATTTTCAATTTTTCCTTCAATTCTTTCTTCTTTAAGTTTATTTTCCCTTCCTTCCATCCTCCCTCCCCCCATTTCTGCTACTCCTTCCCATTTGAAAAAATTATTCCTACTTCCTAATATCAATCCTCTATTTTGTCCCTTATTTTTACTTCTGATTTGTCACACAAGATAATTCAATATTTAAACTTGTTTGTCTCATTTATCTCATTTAAGATTATGAACTCTACGTGCATTAATTTACCTAGAAATGCCTCAAGTTTATCCTTCTCAGAGAAGTACTGCGTTTTATATAATCGCCACACTATTCTTTCATCTATTAAAGGAGATACGGGCTGCTTCCAAGATTTGGCTACTATAAATTTCGCTGCTATAAAGACTAGTACGCATGTATCACTGTGGAATGATGATTAACTCTTTAGGGAACATATCTACAAGAGGAGTAGTTTCTGTCAAATGAAGCCTCTAGTTTTTGTTTTTTGAGGAATCTCCATATTGATTGTACCAATTTATGCTCTCACCAACAATAGAGAAGGGTTCCTTTCCACCCTCAATCTCAGCAGCATTTGTTATTGGTTTATTTCTTGATGGTAGCCATTTTTTCTGGAGTCAGATGGAATCTCAGTATGTTTTAATTTGCATTTCTCCAATGGCCAGTGAGGTTGAACATTTTTTCATGTGTTTATTTGTTGTGTGTACTTTTTTAACTGAGAAAGATTCCAGATGCCCATTTTTGGATTGAGTCTTTAAATCAGGGGGAGGATCTAATTTTTTGATTTTTTTCTATATTCTAGATACTAATCCTCTATGGAAAAAGTAGCAGACAAATTTTCTCATTTTGTGGTTGTCTCTTCATTGTCTTGGTGGTTTCCTTTGTTGTGCAGAAGCTTTTTAACTTGATGTGACCCATTTGGTGAGTCTTTATAATATTTCTGTGCAACCAGGTTTTTATTCAGAAAGTCTTTGCCTGCCCTTATGTCTTCAAGAGTTTTACTTATTCTATCTTCCAATAGATTAAGTTTTTTCTGTGTTAATATTTAGAGGTTTGATTAATTTTGATTTTGGTGTGGTACACGGTGAGAGATATGGGTTCAGGTTCAATCTTTGATATATGGACCGACAGTTTTCCCTACACCATTTGTTAAAGAGGTTGTATTTCCTCTAACAAAGGTGTTTGACCACTTTGATAACAATGAGGAAGTAGGGTGTGCTTTGATGGTTTCTAATACTCTATTCTGTTACTTTGATCTGTGAGTCTCTTATTTTGCCCAATATCATGATGTTTTATTACTGTACCTTTTTAGTATATCTTGAGGACTGAGATTGTAATGCTCATTGCCTTACACTTCTTGCTTTTGCTGTTCTAGGTGTCTTCTGGTTCCATATGAGTTTTAGGATATTTTTTCTAGGTCTGTGTGGAATATTATTGGTAATTTGATTGGGATTGCATTAAATCTGTATAGGAGTTTTGTAAGTATGGCCACTTTGACTATATTGGTTTTGCCTATCTGGGAACAGAGATTACATTTTCATATTTTGATATCTTTTTGATCTCCCTTTTCAGAGTCATATGACTGAAGGAAAATGACATATACTATGTAAAGAGTTGTATGGATAAAAAATTCAAAAGTCCAAACACACTTTTATAGTGTTGACAGTGAGAACCAAGTTATCAAGAGGTCTGCAGTCCATTTGGAGACCCTGGGGGAGAATTTGGCCTGTGCCTTTTCTAGCTCTTTTTCTAGTATTCCATCATTCTTTGACTTGTTGATGCAAAGCTCCAATATCTCAATCCCTGATCAAATTATGTTCTATTTTTATCTGTGAAATCTTGTTCTCCCACTTTCCTATAAAGACATCTGTATTCTATTTCCAACCTCCTTGATAATCCAGTATAATTACCTCTTAGCAAGATTGCTATTGTAACATCTACATAATCTTTCCCTGCAACATTCCTAGGTTGCAAGGATTAGGATATGCACATCATGCAGGAGGTCATTACTAACATTAGCATGACATTAGACCAACTGATTAAAAGCTTAATAGTAAGTATGAGGCACTAAAATTTAATGATAATTTTGTTGTTCATTCATTTAGAAAGAAAAGTGACCAATACGTAGTAAAAAAAATAATTTTGCTTTCTTCTTAGTATTACATAATTTTTTACAAGTTAACTTGACATATTTTTCAGTGCCTGTTATTAATACAGAAGAGAGAATTTGTATGGAGAAATTGGTACATGTTTATAACATACTTCATCATTTTAAAGCCCATTATGTCCATTTCCCTTTCCTTTCCTCCTCCTCTGATCCTCTTTCCTATCTCCAGAAGTCTACCTTTCAATTTCTTGTCAGCTTTCATTTAAAAAAAAATTTTTTTTTTTTTTTTTTGGTACTGGGGTTCGAACTCGGGTCCTTGTGATTGTGCAGCAGGTGGTGAAAACACTGAGCTAAATCCCCGGCCCTAACTTAAAAAATTTATTTGGTTAGTTAGTTAGTTTAATTGGTTCTCAAGTAAGGAAAAACATGGCATATTTAACTTTCTGAAACTTTTATTTTTGTTTAACATGGTGCTCTACAGTTCCAACAATTTTCCTGCACACAATATGATTACATTTTACTTTATTGCTCAATATTCTATATTGTGTATATTCACATTTTCTTTATGCATTCATGTGTTGCATCCACAGCTTAGCTTTTCTGAATTGTACCACTATCATTGTAACTCTGCATGTGCCACTATAGTAAGATTTCTGTAATTCTTTCAGCAATGTATCCAGAAGTAATATAGCTAGATCAAGTGTAATTTTTATTCTTAATATTTGAGGAATCTCAATGCAGATTTCCATAATGGCTGTATAGTTTTCGTTACCACTAACAATGTAGGTATTTCTCTTTCCCTTTATCTTTACCAGTTCTTAGACTGTGTGAGTGAGTGAATGTGTTTGTGTGTGTGTGTGTGTGTGTGTGTGTGTTCTGGATGAAAGCTATTCTGACATTCTGACTAGAATAAAATGGAATCTCATGGTAGTCTCTGTTTGCATTTATTTAACTCTTAAAGATGTTAAACATTTTTTTATATACTTGCTTCCATTTGTACTCCTTCAGAGAAATGTCTGTTCGACTCATTTGCCAATTTTTTCGTTAGGTTATTTATTTGGGGGAATGAAATTTTTTGTGTTGTCTTCTTACTAAATTTTTCTATAAGGAAAATTTTATAATTCTTTTAAAATTTTAATTTCTGTGTTATGTGTTCTTACTTTTATAGACTAGATGAAAGTCAATATTTATTTGAAACGTATTTCCACTTATGTAATGGTTCATGCTCCTTAATTTTATACATATATACATGTCTAATAATAAATTCCCTATAGTTCACAATGAATTCTGGAATTTTTTTGAAAATATCAGGCAATTGAAAAAATATGTTATTTTGCTTCAGAGTGATTTAAAATATCTTTTGTTCTTGTGTTTAATTGTTAAATCGATTGTTAAAAATACTGCAAGAGTCACCAATTTTGCATCTTGTAGAGTTACAGTGTATTAATATTTTTTCTCAATTTAGTATAGATTTGGACAAAGATACTCTCTTGAATCAAATCCCACTTAGGCTCCTCCAGTCCCCAATGGGCTGAGGCCTTTGGCACGATCTCCAAGAGTTTCTCTTAATGAGAACACTGTGAGGTTTATTTCTCCAAGATCTTCAACTCTTGATAACTTATCTCCCTGGTTTGGCTTCAGTAATAATCTTGGGAAATAAGGTTAGCCAAAGTTTAATTTTACTCCTGGTTTCTTCTTAGTTTCCATTCTATGTTTCCCCTTTTCTGAAAAGCAGCCGTTTTTTCCTTTTTTCAATTAAGCACAATTTCTTTCATACTGAAAAGCTTCCCTGCACTAATCCTTATATCTATCATGATAGCATGGGATAAATACTGCACCATTGTTTTAACAATGTGGTGTACACTTTTTTATTTAACAACTTCAAATGCATTCCAAAGCTGCACATACATACGCATAACACATTTTTTTCTTCTTAAAATTTTTAAGACAGGATTAAAAGTCATCTGGGATTGAATGAAATCAAAGACCAAAGAATTAAAACTGTACGGATACATGCACAGAATTCAATCATTTGGTTATATGTCAAAAACTTTTATGCCTCTTAGAGTTAAACTTTTAAATTACTTAAATTAATTTTTGCAAAATGAGCTACTTTTTCAAGTTTTTCTTTTCTTTTTTTTAGTCATTCTTATAGAATTATACATTCTACAGGTAGATAGTGAAATATGCAGTTTTAGTTTTCTTCTGATGATAAATGGCATCATTTTTGGTAATTGATTTTCATTTGGATATGCCCATATTTGTTTCTACGAGTGTTTCATTTATATTTTGCATATGTTATGCTCCATCATTTCACCTGGGTACAGTGGCTATGAGGGATGAGTCCTTCAATCTCAGTAGTTTTGTATAAATTGTAGGAAATTGCAACATTAAATCAGCTGATTTCAGATGTTTATTTCCAAATAACTTAGATTACTTGAACTTTCTAAATGTTATTGTACCTTCATATGTTCTTTGGATTTGTCAATCACCTCAGAAAGATTTTTAAAAATTTGCAAAGAGTAATTCTATTTCAAGGAAAATGATCATTGTTGGTTATAGTAGGAATAATTGGCAAATTAAGTCAGTCATTCTCAATTAGAAGATTGGCTCTGAAAATTAGGTCTGTCCAACACTTCCTTTGCACAAAATCCATAGTGAACAGAGTACAACTTTCATATGCAAGCATGTGTAAACAACTTATTTTTAGGAATTTTAAATTGCAAGTTAAGGCATTTATTTCTCTTTGCAGATCCCATTAGAAATCATTTGGTCTTTTTTTTTTTTTAACCAGATATTCAAGCATGCATAGAAATCTGTCCCGCATATGATTAAACAGAGGATATTTGCAGGGCTGCTGATGGGAATAACTAATTTTTACTCTTCCAGTTTCTGATGAAGCACCACGATGCAACTTGCTGGAACTAGCTTTCACATTATATTTTAAAACTAAAGAAATATTTACTTAAACGTCTTCTGTATTTTAGAAATATGATGAAAGACAAATAAATTTCCCCTCCTAAAAGCTGTAATTTTGATTAGTGAAACTGATAGACCAAGAACTTCATCCAACAGAGCAAGACTGATTCTAAATTGAAGAAGTTTAAAACAAAAATATGAATTCTCTGATTTTAAAATTTTAGACTGATTTTTTTTATGGTTTTGGTTAAGCTCTGCTATGAAGTAGTTGTTGCCTCTTGGTCTTTTTCCAACATAAGGGGAAAATACTTGCTTATCATTCCAAGTCTGTTTAAAATTCTGTTTGTTGGGCCATAATCTGTAGTTCTTATTTACTGAGCATCTAAAATGTGTCTGCTCTTTTATACATATTTTCAAATCCAGAGAGTTATGATATCTACAATTGTAGTAGAAGACCAAGTTGAGATTTAAATAGCTGACTATACTACCATAATCAACCAAACAATATGTCTCAGACTTGGAAATTAAATTCAGGTGTGACTGTCACCAAAGATGTTATCTCTAATTTTCCCATCATGAAACAAGATTAAGTCATAGGTAAATGACCTCCTTATTTCTCTCTTTCTTTTTTTGAATTTTTAGATAACTTAGCTAATATTGTAGTTTAATTACCTCGTATTTGAATGGATTCTTCTTACCAGAACAATTCAGTAGAAGAAAAAATTACATTTTTCATCTAATTCAGAATGTTTAAATATCACATTCTTTCTGTTATGTGAGAAGCCCAATTTATAAAAGCAATCAAATAGAGGATGAATATTAACAAGTAGGAAGAACTTGTTTAAATGAGAAAGGGAACAAGAAATGGGGGGGCAGGGGAGGGAAGGCCAAGAAAATGGATATAAAAGAAAAAAAATTGAAGAAAAAATAGTAATAGAGCTTTTGTAACTAGAAAGGAAAAGAAGTATCAAAGGGAAGGGACAAAAAATTGATATGTGTTATGTTTATATAAAATTCTCCTATGATAAATGTGATCTTTATGTACTGAAAATATGTACTAATAATTCAGAACAAAGAAAATAACCAACTTAATATATTTTCTTTTTCCAGTATCAGATTCTAGTCTTATGCTAAAAGAGGTTAATAGAGATCTAATCTTATTTTATTTCAGAAAGTATTTCAGTGTCAGTAGATTCAGAAATAAACTTGGGGATAAAATTCATCATGTGAGAGAACATTTCCAAAATGGGACACGTATAGCTAGGCTCATGGCAGACACGACATGGCACATATCATCACTGTCCATTTTGATCTTTATAACCAATCTCATTATAGTTTTTTTCATTCAGAAGCACATTTTAACAACTTTATCCCAAGTGTTATTAAATATTTTCAATTTATGCTACTACTTCTCTGGTTCACATATATTAAATAGATATTTTCAGTATTTTTTCTTTAAGTTTGAAATGAAATGTACAATTTTATGATCTCTTCCAGTTTAAAAACTTTATATTTTTTGCTATTTAATGTAAATAGAAAGTGGTAATTTCTATTAAAATGCATTGAATTGATAATGCCTTTCTCCAAGAATTCACTTGGTAACACTAAACCAGTATATATGCCTACTGTTGAATATATGTGCAGTTATAGATAGCTATATAGATGTTTCATATTCCCAATGCAAATAAATTTGAAAATGCTTTTACACATTAGTAATTTATAAATGTAGTAAAATATGCATAGCTTTTACAATTTTGCTTACATTTTTGCTTTAGTCCTTTAAAAAAGTTTTTCCTCTTAATGGATATAATAGATGCAAACAGGATAGTTTTCCACAATTGCCATGCGAACATGAAACATTAAGCTCTTAAAAGAACCACAGGCCCCCACAAAAATGTGTTTTTGAAGAGTTCACTAATAAAAGAGAAAAAAAGCAGGAATAAGTTGATAAATATTCCCACCGTTATTTACTCAAAAAGTAGTTATTAGCAAGAAAAATGTCACTGCTTCTAACACTTTTAGCTAAGGAGACTTCTTCTAGTTCCAAGAAAAGAAATTTAAAAAGAAATACAGAAGGATACATGTAGAAATGATAGATAAATGAAGGATAAAGAAGACAAGAATAAATGGGAACATTTTTTTACTGCAAAAGACATTTTAAACTCGCAACAAACATATTCCATAACAAAAAAGGAATTATGGGTATTATTAAGACATCTCATTTCTGTATCCCAAAATATAGCCATCTGATTTAGTAAACTATGTTTTATTACATGCATTCTTTTGTAAAGTTGATGTTTTCTTCTTCCAGAAACTCTATTTTCCAGGCAGTCCTAAATTAGAGAGCTTTACCTGAAGATGTATTACTCATCTGTCATTAAAGCACCGTCACCACAATGATGTATAGTTCCAATACATCATCAGATTGCCATCCCCCTGTGATGTATTGCTTACTCTGAAATAGCTGTCAGGAACAGGTTGTGAAAATTCAGCAACTTTTGATATATTCTTTTTTGAAAAGACTAAAAACACTTTTTTTCTATGAGAAACTTCATGGTGATATAGTTTGACTTGAAATGTAATTTTGCCTTTACATTCTAGACCATAATATATCTGTCCTTATGTTTTGGGTTACCTATACTTATCAATTGAAATTTGAAGAAACTAAAAGCCTATGAGACTGCTTAGGTAAAAGAACTAATATATACTAATCTTGATAATATATATATAATATATATACTATATTATATATATATACTCTAATATATATATATATATATATATATATATACTCTATTGATAAACTGTTGATCCATTCAAAGACAACTGGAGTTACTTTAACAATGAAGCCTTTTCTGAACATATGTTGTCACTGCTCTTTCTGTTTAGATATTTTTAAAAATTAAAATACATTATAGACTAACTTTTTTCATTTACAAAAATGAGAGCAATATTCAAGATAGTTTTCTAGGGAGTAGAAAAAATGCCCTTCATTTATAAATTATTATATTATTTAGTACAAAATTGTTAATTCTTGTCCAATAGATATTGTTTCACATTATTTGCAGCTGTATTCAGGAAATAAATTAATTCTTTAATGGTCAGGAAATAATTTCAAGGAAAGCATAGATTGTTAAACTGGCTCAGGTCAAAAGAAGTTTGTGGAGTTAGGGTACTAGCATCCTGTAGGCACCCACTTTTCCTTATGAAGTTACTTCTTTTCTCATGGGACACTGATCTATCTCTCCTTTCTCTTTTCACAGAAGATAAACTGTAATATATTCCCCACTGGTTAATGCTCCCATGATAAAGTAAGTGTAAACTCATAATTCAGGTTATCTTTATTATCTATTTCTCAGTAGTTCCACAAGTTAGAATTCCATGTGCAATGCATTTGATTTGTTTATTGAGGTTAAGTGTTCAATCTAAACCAATTAGGTGACCAGCTGAGCCAAACAGTGTTCACTGTCAAACAAGTTCACTATCAAACTCTTCTTTGGTGATATCAGTGGAGGAAATGGGCTTCAGATGTGGCAGGATTATCTAATAAAAGGCAAAATAATAGATACTCATCAACATTTTTACAGCATCCAGAATGAAGTGTCACAGCCTTGAAGACATTTATAGGCTTAAGTGATACAGTTTTATTCATAAGATTTCTCCTAACATGGTTTCACAAAATTGTTGGATAAAATTTTCAAAAAGAAAACACGAAAGAAAATAAGGAATATGGAGATAAGATCAACAGCTTATCACTTATTACAGAAAGAAATATTGGTGTCTGCATGCATCCTTAATATACTAACTGCCACAGAGTCAGTGCTGAATATACATCAAATAAATAGAGAAATGAATGGTGGACAATATCTCTTTAAAACTGTTATCTCTATGTGATAAAATTAGCATTGAGCTATAAATGCAAGAACTGATATTTGTATAGCAACAACTGTTTTGGAAATTCAGTTAGATACTTTAATTGCATAGGGAATGAACATCTGAGTTTATGTAAGATCCACAATGTCTTATTCAAAATTATATATACATACTATTTTATATATATATATATATATATATATATATATATATACACACACACACATACATACCATACGTACACACACTATGTTAAAAAGGTACAAAAAGATTGGGCAGCGGATACTGAATTTTGTGCCCCAAAATGTGAACATTTCCTTTCTTACAGAGATTTTACCTCTAAACTAATGTTACATTGATTTCTGACTACCAGTTTCATAGAAGATAATATTGTAGTACTTAAAGAAAGATAAATTCCAGATTGACTATTGTACACTTTGACATATATGGCAAAGCTAACTCTGTCATAGTTGGAAAAACTAACATCGATGGGAGATCTATACTTGAGAGAATTAAAATGTATTAAAAAATTTTAAGATGAATTGTATTTATTTTAGCTGACCACCAAAATTCATAATAAAGAGATACTGGAAGGAGATGAGTTAGTACACATATAATTGAAATTATGCAAATAAAACCTGTCATTAATTAATTTGTCAAATATTTTTATACATGCTTTTAAACTGGATAAGTATAAATTTTTTACTATACAATTGTACAATTATACAATTGTTATTTGAAAACACTTTCACCATTGCTTCTTTCTGCACTTTTAAGTGAAAATGATCATGACAAAAATGTTTAAACGCGCTTCACATCTAACTTAGAGTAATCAAAATATTAAGTTAGAAATTCTCAAAAATCTGTAGCAATAGAAATAACAGTATTTTCAGATTTCCTGAGCAGGAATGTTTAAAGGCTCATAACTAGGCTGGATGTGGTGGGGCAGCCATGTGATGACAGCTACTTAGAAGCTGAGGCAGGATGGTGCTGATTTGGGGTGAAGCCTAGCAAAATAATAGGACCCTCCGGACTAAAGAAAGTTGTTGATAAGTTAGTCAATGTAGATTTTCAAGAAATATATTTATAGTATTATTTCAGATTAAACTAGATTAACTGATTGCCAAAACCATTAAATCATTTTGGAATTTTTTTTATAGATACTTCAGATCCATACCAAGACATCATGCAAGTTGTGAATCAAATAATGTGGAAAAGATTTGAAAAATGCTTTCTAGCAACAATTCCCCGTGTGAAGTTCCTAGCACAGCAGCATCAAAATATTGGAGTTTCTTGGAAACGCACATTTTGAGGTCACTGCTAATTCCAGAACTTTGAGGGCATGCACATTAACAAGAGTTATTAGAAACTTTCAGAATGATTCTGGTGCATGTAGCAAGTTGAGAAACTCAGGTTTACTGTGCAGCATTAGCAAGGATTGTTGCATAGAAGAGTAAATGTGACCTTACTCCTAGTAATAGAAACATCAATAACAGAATTGTATACTGACAGAGTTACAGCAATGGAATTTCAAAGCAAATATGAAATATAAGACTTAGACAATATAAAGACTCTTAAGATCTTTTTTTGTACAACAATGCTACCAGAAGTTGTGTGATACAGAACTTCATCTGAATAGAATGTTAAACTCAATGACAAACACAGAGCAAAATATTCTCTTAGTGACTCTGGGAGTTGTTGTTATTTATTGTAGAAATATTTAAAAATCATTAAGTATTGTACTTACCATACAATAAACATATGAATAAAGATATATAACTATTAAAATGATTATTTTCATAATTTATGTTTATAGTAGCACTAACTTCTTTTTTTGTTTGTACTGGGGATGGAACTTGGGTCCTTGTGCTTGCACAGCAGGCGGTGAAACCACTGAGCTAAATCCCTGGCCAAGTAGGACTAACTTCTAAACTTCTAATGTTAACTATGAAAAAATATGTTCACTGACAATAGTAACATTCACTTAATAAGCTGTCAACTCTTTTATCAAAAGAAAGAAATTGTAATATCAATAGATCTTCTAATAGCTAGGAAGAGAGGAACAACTTCAATCAGAAACTTTGATTTATGATTCATAAATATAGAAAAAACTTAATTTCTTCCACAAGGAAAGATCATGTATTTGTATATACTAAAATTATCATACAATAATAGGTGTTACATTTATGCTGATTAAAATACATATTTAAATATTAACATTTTCCTAATTCTTTGAGATGCTATTTATTTCATATCATAAAATGAATATATTAAATAATTTGTTCAAATAGTAATTTAACAATACACTCTAGCTATACTCATAGAGAATTTCTTAATTTTTTTCAAGAATTAAGCAGACTATAATCAATATATTTTTCTAAATATAAAATTATTTGTTGAGACTGTGCTCATTTGTACATTTGTCCTTGAAAAATATTGCTTTATCTACTTCAGAATAAGTATTTCAGAAAATATTTTTATTAGTTATATCTCAGAGAACATTAACAATACTTAAATAGCAAATATTTTATCATTGTCTTAGTCCATGTGCTGAGAAATTTATAAACAATAGAAATTATTTTTCCCTGTCCAATAGGTTAGGAAATCTAAGATCAGTGAACATGGCACCGTCCTCTGGTGAGAGGTTCTCTCTTCATCAGAAACAATGATTACTTCCTGTGTCTTCAAAATAGAATGAACACTACATACTCATAGGATATAAGGACCAGAAGTGCAGCAGAGTCCCTTAGACCTGAGTGGTGAACCTGTGGCAAGCATGCCACACTGGGCTGGTTGAAAGCTCTAAAAAGTTTGCCACCACTGCTTTGCCTCTGAGGACTTTTACATAATGGTACTAATCCCTACATGGGAGCATAAACACCAAAACCACCCAAAAGCCATTCCGTTTAACCTTGTTGAATTATTAATCTTCAAAATGAATTCTGGAAAGAACATCAGCATTCAAATTTGGGCAATCTTGCACCATATTGTTTCCACTACTCTTCATCTAAGAAACAAAGTTCTGTGAGCACATTTATGGGCAGAACTCTGAGTTTTCTTTGAGGAAATGCATGCTAATGAATGTACTAGTTTATAATTCTGTGAGTCTACATTTAATAGAAATTTCACTTACCATGAATGCTTTGTATTAATATCATACAGATATTCCATAAAAAGCAAATCACTTGAAACTTTTCAGAATGTAAAAATCCAATTTTCTTATGGTATTTTAGATTTCTTCCTTAGACAATGTGATGATCTGCATTGCTTTGGAGACTGAAAGTCCATTTGACCCACAGTACTTTTTTCCTTCCTATAAAAACACTTGCTTAGGCATTTTATTTTGTTATTTGAACTTATAAAGACTGATGAAAACACAGGGGCTCTGACCATCTTACTATTGCATTTTTGGAAGTCTTTGCATGGAAATTTGGGAGAACAAGACAGTTGATGCTTCAGAGCTCTCACCGACGAACCGGATCCCCAGATGATGTATAGCATTCTTCTCATGCTCATCTTGCCTACTTTGGGTCATTACCCTGGCTGTGCCTCGATAAAATTTCATCAGTATGCCTTTGCTTTCACAGCTTATGCATGTTCATGCTCAGTCCATTTAAGGTGAATAATTTCACTAGTAAGTTGTTTACTACTCACTCATGGCTTTCGGTGCATTGTAAGTTCCACTAATTGTCATCATTGGTATCCCTGTGTAAGTTTGTGAGGTTCTGTACACTGTGATCTCTGCATTCCCCTTTGTATATTATATACCCAAACTTCTGGTGAGCAACTTATATCTAATAAAAGATTACTTGGTCTGGGCCTCATACCACTATATCTCTAATTACATTCAGAAAAATAGAAGATAAAAGTATATTGGAAAGACTCAATATTGCCAGTGGGTACATATTTAACCAAAGATACAATTCCAAAAATGCATCATAGCATTTAAAAAAAACTAGTAATCAAAGATGTTACCAACAAAATAAAATGTAAGAGGTAGAGAAATAAGGATGAGATGATATTGATTAAATATAAACATCTTCCTGCTGCTTAGTGTTAGGATGTTAACCACAGTTAATGTATTAATCACAAAGCAAATATTTTATCATTGCCAAAAGCAGATTTTAATATTGGAGAAAATGGTGTTATAGGTATCTTTTCACATTTTAGTCATATTCATGAACATAAATGTACACAACTGCAGTATTCAGGATAATGTTTTTAACTTGAGCAGTTCTTTAAAATTTCAATACAAATGACAACTCTACGAAGGATTGAATAAAATAGAGCCTAACAATTATTCATTTTCACCAGACACAGTAGAATTAACAAAAATGTTCTGACAATATTTGAGAGATATTCTGGGTGCTTTTAAGATTTTAATGAATTATAATTCCCTGATGCTTCAAATGCTCTTGTATCAAATCATGATTAGTATGTGTCAAGATACATTTGTTTCTATGTCTGCCAAGAGTATCTAACTGTAGAAACAGTGTCATGTACTGAAAGGAGTATGTGTTATAGGTTTTAAATGAGTTAGATTTCAATTCTTATACTCATAGACACTCAATCTTTCCTCTTAAATAAGCTCATTTGGTTGCCAGTAGCTAGATTTTATCAGATATTATTTTCGGTACACTAAAACCCTTCAGTGTCACTTAATGCTTATACACACATTGAAGCATTTACTCTGCTCACTTTACATGAACTTTCAGTACTTCAATATCTCCAATAAGTACTTCAGAATTCACTTGAAAATCATCATGCCTACTCTGACCTCATAGTTTATCCAAAGAAACAAATGAGCCTCACTGGAAACAAGTGAGAGCCTCTAGGAGACATAAGAGTGATTCAGACTCTCAGACTAAAATTAGGAAGAGGGTCAACCAGGCAGAACCTACAAATAAATTCTGCAATAAAATGAAAAGGAATTGCTGATTTTAAATCTAAAGATCTAATTTCTTTCTCCTCTACTGTTTGCTAAAAATATACAGTATGTGTCAAAGTAGTAAAGGAAAATATGGAGTATAAATGAGAATAGGAAAAAAAACTAAAGAAGTTGTTTAAGATAGAGAAAGAGTAGAATAGCTGTATGTCAAAAAGTTGTGTGATAATTATTTTCAATGAACCTAAGAGTATACTTACAGCCATTAAAATTTCAAAGACTAAGCAATGTGCTGTGAAGTTCAGGAACACTGACTGACAATTGACACAATAAGTCACAAGAAAAGAAGAACCAGAATCTCTAGAATGCTTTTACTCTATATTTAGATAAAACAGTGGATCTACAAAGAATTTTTAGAAAGCATTTAAATTTAAAGACTTTTTATATATTTATAATTTGAATAAACAACCAGTATATTTGGGATTTACACACTAGAATAAGTATTATAACTGTGATAAACAAAATTAAGATAATAATTAGGCTTATAAAGAAGTCATTACCATGTTAATTTACTGTAGATCAAGCATTGCAAATAAATTTGAATAATTCCTTCCATATTGTAAAAAGAAATAAAATAATAGTCAGCTAGTGAAAGTCAATATTCTTTAAGAAGTTTTATTTTTAATTGATATATAATAACTGCATATGTTGATAGAGTACAATGTGATGTTTTGTTTGAGGAATAGGTTCCATTCATTACATAAAAATAGGGGGTTGGTGTAGCATGATACTACCAGTGCTCTAGGGAATTTGGAGCAAAACATACATAGCTGAGTGTCTTTAAATTCTAAATTATTTTTATTTTCCCCTTTACAAGTGCATGGTCAATGTTATTAATGTTTTTATACCAAACATGAGAATATAAAATTAGTTCTGCTTCAATTCTAAGGATTTATATAATTAAAACTTTTTAGAATTTTAGAGATAAATGAAATATTAAGGCTTCTAGGGTTAAAAAATCTTTGACTTCTAAATAAAAAAAATAAAAATTAAACTTTTTATGAGAAAAATTGGTATTTTGGATTCAAAAATTTCTCTTCCTCTGTGTTAATCCGTATTTGACTTCTTTCTCTACAGACAGGGCACATAAAAAGCACATGCCATGTTCCTCCTTTTCCAGTTTAGATTTTGTATTCCGTAGATTTAAAACCTGATTAGCTATAATAGGATTCCAGGATGTGGGCAGATGCCTACTGGTCACGGACATAGCTCTTGCAATCAGTTCCTTCATTATTTCATTGGTACCACCATAGATTGGCCGAACTCGGGCATCATCCACATAAGCTTTTGCAATCAGGTATTCCCACGTGTATCCCCATCCTCCGTGGAGCTGTACACAATCATAGGCAACACTGTTTTGTAGCTCAGATGCCCAATATTTCACCATGGAAGCAGAGGCAGAGTCCAGATGTTTCGTTTCATGCAGCTCCAGACAACTGTACACAAAAGCTCTGGTTACACATATGTGTGTTTTTAATTCTGCTAGTTTATGCTGCACAGTCTGTATGTGTGCAACTGTTTTCCCAAAAGCTTTTCTTTGCTTAACATAGTTCCTGGTTTCTTCAAACATTCACAGGCAGAAATTGCCAAATCAGCAATTAACAACCTTTCCTGTGGAAGCTCTTGCATGAGGTAGTAGAAGCCTTTATTCTCTTCTCCAAGTAGGGCACTAGCTGGCAATTGGACATCTTTAAAGAATAGTTCTGCAGTATCCTGGACTTTTAATCCCATTTTATGTAACTTTCATCGCTTGATAAATCCTCTCATTCCATTTTCCACCAGAAAAAGGCTAATTCCGTGGGCAAGTGATCAAGCTTCAAGATTTGTAACCACGACTACAATCATAACATCACTTAACCACCCATTAGTGATGAACACCTTGCTTCCATTGAGAATCCAATCACTTCCATCTTTTTGGCATTTGTTCTTACTCTTTGTAAGTCACTCCCAGACCCAGGCTCTGTCATTGCTATGGCACCAATAAATTTGCCTGCAGTCATCTGGGGGATGAAGTGCTTAATCTGTTATTCTGAGCCATAGTTTGCAATATAGGGCATGACAATATCTGAATGAAGACTAAAACCTGGACCTGAACAATTTACTTAGGATTGCTCCTCCCAAACAACAGCTGCTGAGTACAAGTCATTACCAATCCCACCATGACGTTCTGCAATGTTGATACCAAGCTGTCCCTGTTTTCCAGCTTTTTCCCAAAGCTCCCTACTCACTTCTCCAGCTTTCTCCCATTCTGCGTGTGATTAGGAACCACTTCTTGAAAAAACTTTCTTACACTTTCCCGGAAAACGTCTTGCTCCGAAGAAAAGATTCTTCTAATTCCTGTATCTGTAAATCTTTTAGCAGAACTTTGTAGAGTGCTTCCCCTCCGGAATGAGAACACCTCACGGAGGGCTGGCACCAGGGGCACCAGGCGCCCCAGGAGGCATAGGGACCCACAGAGGAGTCGCACAGCCATGGCAGGACAGGGAGGGACAGCGGCGAGGTTGAGGAAAGGGGCCGCGCTCCAGGTTCCTCAGAGTGTCAGTGACAGACGCGGGGTGGGAGGCCCACTGAGTCAGGCAGCCAGGGCCCCCTGCGGCTGCCCGCTCACGTGCGCTTCCTGGCCAGGGTTGAAAGTCAATATTATAACTGATTTACTAGAAGTATGTTGAAAGTGTGTATGCTATAAAAGAAAACTCTGTCTGATAAATATTTCTGAGTCCTAATGTGACCTGAAATTAGTCTATCAATCTGTACTGTAAGGTAAAAGTAGTGTATGGATAAAACTGAGAATATCACATATAGAATTTTTAAAACAGGGATAAATGCATGTAAATTACAATTAAAACCAGATTAGAGTGGACATAGATTAGATTTTCTGCATAGTAATCTCTCTTGTAATTATTATTATATTTAAGGTAAATCATTAAGCTCTTCTTGGAGCTGTCATTTCTCATGTGTCCTAAACCCCATGGCTACAAGGACACTTTCCTTGTGTAAGTTTGCAATATTAGGAACAAAGATGGTTTCAACTGTCTCTCTCACATGGTTAATGTAGTGAGGCATTTGAAAAAAGGAGAAGTTAAGTTTATAGGCGGTGAGGATTATACAACATGGAAAATTATCACTAAGAAAATAGAGAAAAAAGAAGCTAAGAAAAAGATTCTATTTGTTATCTGAATTTCTCATTTTACTTCTTTTAAATCAATCCAATATCTGTTATTTTTAGGGCTTTTGTATCCTTGATATTATATTCATGATTCTTCAAGTATTTTGGGGGTTTTATTTTGTTTTCTTTTTGTTGTTTTCAGGTTAAATATATTTCTTGTCTTCCCAGCAGTCATTCCTGTCCCTGTCATCTGAGGATCTGTCTGACTTAGGAAAAACAAAGCTTCACCCACTGGACCCATTTGGAACATATAAACCATGTTAATGAGCATGAACCTGACCACAGTGACTGAAACCGGAATAAGCTAATTCCCTGAGCTATTATCATAAGTGTGAATTACATCTAATCAGACCAGAATGTCCCACAAGACAATGTACTGTGAGAATGAAGTTCTTTTCAATTTATTTGTATAAGGATGAAGAAACATGTATCCTTTATAGTTTTTAGAAGCCATAATATGTCTATAAATGGAGTCACATTTAAGATGAAGTTGACAAAAGAGAGTTTTGTTGATATTGATGAGTTGCTACGTTAGATCAAGGCTTACTTTAATTTTGTCTCATGATTTTTCAAATTTGTGGGTCATTAAATTACCATTATTACTTAATACATTTTGATTTTTTTATTTATTTATTTTTTATTTATTTATTTATTTTGGTACCAGAGAACGAACTCAGGAACTTGTACTTACAAAGCAGGGGCAGAAACACTGAGCTAAATCCATGGTCCTATTTAATACATTTTGAACAGAAATGTATACTACTTGCAACATAGCAAAGTTTAATGATATATAAGGTCCTTGTTGGGTTACATTCTCTTGCAGCAAAAACAATAGCATTTCTAGGCATCCCATTAACATTCTACATAAGTGGGTGTTCATGTTAATTTGATCTAGAATGATGGAATAAAGAGATGTTTACCAAGCACAATATAATGACAAGAAAGTATGTTGAAATTATGACCTCTTTGTAAGGCTAGTATCATGTCAAACACTTGGTTCTATAATGTTTTGCACATACTTTTTGTGTTTCTTTCTTCACATGGAATAGTCAGTTGGGAGGCCCATAAATTATGAAATTGAGCAATACATGAACGTGAGTACCTCTCTAAAATTCACCAGGTATTTTAAGAAAGCCAACATCAATAAAGAGACCCCTTTATTTGGGGGTTCCTTTGTTTGGAAAAAAACCAAATAAAATAACTTAATAACAATGAGAAAAACAATAAAAATGGGTATATGTAATATCATCCAAAGTACAAAAATAATTTTGTAAACGTAAAAGGACCAAGAAGGCAGTAAATTTTGGGGATTTATATGGGAAGAAGCTCCTCAAGATACAGAAAACATAGGTGTATTCATTAGGTTATCCAGAGTGAAAAATATCAGAGAAATAAAAAGCTTATTTTATGCAAATTGACTTACACGATTGTAGAGGATAGCAACTCTGAAATACGCAGTGGGAGTTGGCAGGCTGCAATCATGTGCAGCTTCATGCTACAGTTCTGAGGCAGCCTGTCTTCTTTGAGAAAATTGTTCTAGCTTTTCTACCTTCAATTCTGGATGAAGTCAACCCAAGTTATTGGGAAGAGGATCTTTACTTCAAGTTAAATGAATGTATTGAACATCTTAATTGAATCTGCAAAAATATACTTTCATTATAACTCCTAAGTTACTATTTGATTGAATAACTAGACAGCCCACTGAAGTTCACACATAAAAAAATTTCACTTGCTAAAACAGATAGCAAGATGAATTAAATTAAAGAGTTAACCAGTGGATTTAAGTGAATGGCTGAAAAATTCATAGCATTGATAAATATATTCAATCTGTACAAGCAGGATAAAGAGGAAAACAACTGATCAATAACTAGAACATGACAATGACATTACACAAATTCAAGGATCTCTGAAGCCACTAAGGAGCTACATAGTTTTTTGGAAGTGAAGTAATGGAGCTATCATATTTTAGCAGGACCACCTGGTATTTTATTTTGAGCACACTGTGGAGGAACACTGAACTAAAGGTGAGCGGAGCGGTGGTGTGTGAAAGGGAAATGTATTTGGTATTTGGGTTAAATTTGAGGGTAACAGTGTCCTGATTCATTGATTACATGTACAGAAGGGAGTCCAAAATGAAACCAAATTCACTGACTGCAGCATGAAAAAATTATGCATGCTGTGATTGGGGAAGTTTTAAGTCATGATTAGGATTTCCCTTTAAGTATTTAAGCTCGAAGGTATTCTGTTTCCCCAATATATTCTGATATACCTCCACTCTGCTCTTTTCTTCTTAGAATTTTCATGCAGTGTCTTTGCATCTGCTGCAAAATTCTTCCCTCAAATTCTCACCTACCTCATATCTGTCATTTCCTAAATGTCACTATGTGAGTTCTTTCTTTGCTGATTGTTTATATTTGCATCTCCTAAAGTACCAACATTTACTGTCTTCTTTCCATACTTCACTTTTTTCTCCTAATATCTATCACAAAATACTTGAGACCCCTGTAGTTAGGTTCCAGTGTCCTGCCCAGTATATGACTCAGGCCAGAGAGATAAAACTAAAAGACAGAACTAGGACAGAAAGCAGGTTGCCAGGATGACCATTGCTGGTGCAACTAACATAGGCACTAGACAGTCCCAGGCACTGATTTGTATTGGCAATCAATTGGAGTAAAGTCAAGGTATGTGCAAGGGCAGGACTATGTGCAGTTTCTATGGAAATTAATGTAAGCAAGGCTCATGAAGGGCAAGGCAAAGCATTCTCAATATAGGAACAGAATAAAAAAATATATGGTTGGAATTAGAACTTTGTCTTTCTAGTAAGAAGGATTTAATTGTGAGAATGGAATTTGGGTGCAAGTTACTCTAACCTTAGCACATAGGCTTCAGCCAGACTCACTTCTCAAAACAAGCCAATTGTGGTGTTAACTTTATAGACTACTTTGGGCATAATCATTATTATGGTTCTGTGAAACAAACTTCTATATTTAAAAGTGTTTTCTGTTTTTACTGAAAACATGTTGATCAAGATTGCCTAACATGAAATTCAATCACCTCTATTTACTAGTCTGCATTCTTGTGCAAGTTACTAAGCCTCTCTGTACTTTAAAATTATAGTGTTCATTCAGACTTGTAATCTTTATTAAAGATAAAATTGTTAGAATTGGTTGTGTATTGGATCATGTCAAACATAAGTAGCAAATATGGCTTATAACAAACCATGAAATATTGAACCATGAATCCTAAAATGTTAAAATTCAAATAAAGAAACAACTCATATCATCCCCCAGTCTCTGAGAATATACTTAAAAGGGTATGTCAAAGATGTTTATGCATTCCTAAATTTATTATGGCAGTGTTCACGATAATGAAGAAATAGAAACAATTATTGTGTCCACCAAGACATGGACTGAAAAAGAACACACACACACACACACACACACACACACACACACACACACATGCAAACAATATTGAGCCATAAAAATGAAAGTAATCCTATCATTCATGACAACACAGATGGAACTGGAGATCATTATGTTAATGATAATAAGGTAGGCACAAAAAGACAAATAATACATGATCTTGGATGTGGAATAAAAAAAAGTTGGTTTCATAAGTTCAGAGTGGAATAGTGCTTACCAGAGATTGAAAGAATAAGGTAGATAAAGAGTTAGGAAAATGTTGATTAATGGGAGCTAAGTTATAAAAATACAAACACACAACCACCACCACAACAACAGCAACAAAACATATACACAGTGAAGAATTATATCTCTATTTGTTGGAGTAATAGGCAGTAAGCAATGTCTTTCACTTTCTTGTATATTCTTTACATTTATAACTCGGGCAAATATTGATTTTGACTGGGAAGAAAAATATTAAATATTATTTGTATTGTAGAATGCAAAATAATTCTAAGAGGGACTAAAATAATAATTCTTGTTAATTATTTAAGACAATGAAGCAAGAATAAGAAGACATAAGGTAAAACTTTAGAATTAAACTATGAGTTTTCTTCTGTAGTTCATTTTTATCATCTGATTGATGGAATAAGTAGGCCTAAAAATAATGTGTCAATAAAATTCTTTAATAACTACTATGTGTCAGACTTAGTTTTAGAGGCATTTATGAAGATGCCACTTACTACAGCCCCTTAATAAAAAAGTAGGCAAAAACATTCCATTATATAGATGATAAGTCTGTGTATTAGAAAAGGTAGTTAAGACTTTCTCTTAAAACACAAGGATTATGTATTTAAATGCCACATTTGTTTTCATATTTAAAATGATCATTTGGCTTCTCTAATTGAGAATATTTTCAATTGATGACATATATAACTTCACTAAATGACCTGGATTAACCCACAGATTATTTTCCAAAATAATGTGAGTGTGTTGGAATGATAGCAAGTACTAATGGGCAAATCATTTTGTCGGTGTGCTCAAGAACAGAGTGTACAGAAGTAAAAATACATAAAAACAAATTATATTTAAATAGTCTTCACTGTATTTTATTTTTCATTAAAAGAAAATATCATTTTATTGTTTTTTGACACAGAATTTACAGTTAAAACAATGGTTACAAAACATATGAAATTATTTAATAACACCTGAGTATTTTAGGTAATTTCATTTTACTTCTTTACTTAAAAACTCACTCATTAAAAAAACCCTGACATTTAAAAATTGAAAGCAAGAAAGCAAGAAACCACACTTTAATGTAAATATGTATGAAATTTATTCTAAATAACACAGTCATAAAAGATGTTAATTATTCAATCTCAAAATTAAACACAATTGGCAATTACTTCAAGGGAAAATTTAATTCAGGGCTTTATCAATGTGGTCACTATTAACTCACTAGTTTTAAATTATTAATAAAGAAAAGATAAAAACATGAAAACACTCATACATGTTCACAAATGGATTTGTGAAAAAGAGTATTTCTTTGCTTTTGCTTGGTGTGTTTATATGTGTATATATGGGTGAATGAAGTGCTCACAAAGATTGTGTATTATACAATACTTTCAACACTCCAGAGCAAGTACGCACCTAGCCATTATTACAGGTAATGCATCTTTGGCAGCATGGGTTTAAAATGTTCTCATAAATGTTTCTACTGCTATATACTTTGAATGAGAATGAATGCCATTTTTCTGATTTTTTAAATTAATTTTATTGGTACATTTTATTGATACATTTTAGGTATGCAATTCATTTACATTTACATTGGGTGTTTCTACCTGTACATGATGTATCTCGGTTCTTATATTTTTCCCCATTAACTGTGTGCCCTTCAACCCTATGCTTTTTTCTATTTACATAGATTTAATTTCCTTTTTTTTTTCTTTTCTCATAGTTTTTCCTTTCCCTCTTTTCCTTTCCCCTTCTGCTCCCTTCACTTCTTGGTCTTTGGACCTTTTTTCCTATTTCAAATTATCAATTATTCGTTTTAATCATTTTAACTCTTGTTTACACTATCAGTTTCTCATACTAGAGAAACTATTCATTATTTACACTTGTGTCCTATTTATTTCACTTAAGAGTATGGCTTCGATATGCATCCATTTAGCTATAAATGACTCTAGTTTTTCATTCTTTATGGCTGAGCAGTACTCCATTTAATAAACATATTTTCTTTACCCAGTTTCCAGTTGATGGGCACTTGGGCTGCTTCCAAGCTTTAGCTATTACAAACTGTGCCATTATGAACATGGGTGCACATATATCACTGTGGTATGATTCTTTTAATTCTTTGGGGAAGATACCCAGTAGGTGAATAGCTGGGTCAAATGGGACTTCTAGTCCTAGTTCTTTGAGGTATCTCCATACTGAATTCCAAAGTGGTTGCACCAATCCACACTCCCACCAACAGTGGAGGAGGGTTCCTCTTTCCCCACAGCCTGATCAGCATTTGTTATGGGTTGATTTCAACAGCAGGGATTCTTTCTGGGGTGAGGGGGAATCTTAAGGTTGTTTTTGTCTGCATCTCTTGAATGATGAGTGATGTTGAACATTTTTTCTTGTATTTGTTTGCTGCTTTTACTTCTTTGTCTGAGAAATGTCTGTTCATTTCAGATGCCCATTTTTGAATTGGGGCTTTGAATTTGGGGCGGTCTGATTTTTTTCAATTCTTTATATATTCTAGATAGTAGTCCTTTGTCTGAAAAACAGCTGCTAAAATTTTTTTCCCCACATTGTAGGTTCTCTCTTAGCTCTGTTGGTGGTTTCTTTTGCAGTGCAGAAGCTTTTTAATAAGATGAGGTCCTAGTTGTTGATTCTTTCTGCTAGTTCCTGTGCTGTTGAGGTTTTGTTCATGAAGTCTTTTCCTATGCCAATGTCTTCAAGAGTTCTAGCTAACTTATCTTCCAGCAAGTTTAGTGTTTCTGTCTTAATATTTATACCTTTAATCCACTTCGATCTTAGTTTAGTGCATGATGATAGGTATTGGTCTAGTTTTAATCTTTGGCAGGTTGAAATCCAGTTTTTCCAACATTTTTTAAATAGGCTATCTTTCCTCCAATGATGGTGGTTGGCTCCTTTGTCAAAGATGAGGTGGCTGAGCATGTCTGGAGTTGTTTCTCCATCTTCTAATCTATTCCACTGATCCTCAGGTCTGTTCCTTTGCTAGTATCATGCTGATTTTATCACAGTAGCTTTGTAGTATAGTTTCAAGTTGGGGATTGTGATACCCCAACCATGTCTCTACTGCTTAAAATTGCTTTAGCTATTCTAGGTCTCTTATGGCTCCAAATGAATTTTTCGATTGTTTTCTCTAGTTCTTTGAAGTATTTTGTTGAAATTTCAATTGGCATTGCATTGAATCTATATAGTAGTTGTGGAAGTATGGCCATTTTCACTATATTGGTTCTTCCTACCCAGGGGCAAGGGATGTCTTTCCATTTTCTTGTATCCTCTTTGATCTCTTTTTTCAGAGTGCTATAGTTTTCAGTGTAGAGGTCTTTTGCTTCCTTTGTTAGATTGATTCCAAGATATTTCTTTTTATTGGATGCTATTGTAAAAGGAATTGTTTCCCTAATTTCTCTCTCAGTGAATCTTATTTGTGTACCAGAAGACTATTGTTTTTTGAGTGTTGGCATTGTATCCAGCTACCCTACTGAATCTGTCAATTAAGTCTAGAAGTCTTCTGGTGGAGTTTTTTGAGTCTTCTATGTAAAGTATCATATCATCAGCAAATAATGACAGTTTAACTTCTTCATTAACTATCTTTATTCCTTTTATTTATTTCTCTTTTTTAAATGCTGTTGCTAATGTTTCCAGAACTATACTGAACAGGAGTGGTGATAGTGGGTATCCTTGTCTTCTTCCTGATTTTAGAGTGAAAGTTTTCAGTTTTTGACCATTTAGTATGATGTTGGCTGCTGGTTTTTCATAGATAGCCTTAATCAGGTTAAGATAAAACCTTCTATTCCAATTTTCTGTAAGGTTTTTGTCATGAATGCATGCTGGATTTTTTCGAATGCTTTTTCTGCATCTATTGAGATGATCATATGGTTTTTGTCCTTGACTCTGTTAATATGCTGTATTACATTTATTGATTTACGAATGTTGAACCATCCTTGCATCCCTGGGATAAATCCGAATTGGTCAGGGTGTATGATCTTCTTGATGACCCTCCGTATTCTGTTTGCCAGTATCTTGTTGAGGATTTTTGCATCTATGTTGATTAGGGAGATTGGCCTGTAGTTCTCTTTTTGGGTTGGATCTTTCCCTGGTTTGGGAATCAAAGTAACACTTGCTTCCAGGAATGAATTTGGAAGTATCGCTTCCCTTTCAATTTCCTTGATGAGTTTAAAGAGCAGTGGTGTTAATTCTTTCTCTTTTTTTTGTTACTGGGGATCGAACTTTGGTCCTTGTGTTTGTGCAGCAGGCAGCAAAACCACTGAGCTAAACCCCCGGCCTAATTCTTTCTTAAATGTCTTATAAAATTCAGCAGTGAATCCATCCAGACCTGGGTTTTTATTGTTGGTAAATATTTTATTACATTTTCAATTTCACTCATTGTAATTGGGGTGTTTAGACTTTCTATATTTTCTTCATTTAACTTTGGCAATTCGTTTGTATCTAGGATTCTGCCCATTTCTTCTGTGTTTTCCATTTTATTGGAGTAGAGGTTCTCGAAGTAAGTATTGATGGATGATCCTCTGGATTTCTGTTGGATCTGTTGTGACTTCACCTTTTGCATTTTTAATTGCATATATTTGTGCCTTTTCTTTCTTTTTTTTGATAAGGTTGGCTATAGGTTTATCAATTTTATTTATTCTTTCAAAAAACCAACTCTTTGATTCATTGATTTTTTTGTATTGTTCTCTTAGTCTCCATTGCATTGATTTCTGCCCTGATCTTTTTAATTTCCTCTCTTGTATGAGCTTTGGATTCATTATGCTCTTCTTTTTCTAGGAGCTTGAGGTTCTGCATTAGGTTATTTACTGAGTTTTCTCTTTTTTCCTAATATGGGCATTCACTGCTATGTATTTCCCATGTAGAAGTGTTTCATTGTGCCCTATAGATTCCTGTATGTTGTACTGGCATTTTCATTTACTTGTGGAAACTGTTTAATTTCTTCTTTAATTACTTCTGTGACCCATTGGTTGTTCAAGAGGGTGTTATTCAGTTTCCATGTGGTTGTTGGGGTTTTGTGGTTTCTTATGTTACTGCTCTCCAATTTTATTGCACTATGGTCTGATAATATACAGGGGGTAACTATTATTCTTTTATATTCACTTAGACATGTCCTATGAGCTAGCATGTGGTTGATTCTGGAGAATGACCCATAGGCAGCCGAAAAGAATGTGTATTCTGATTTTGTGGGGTGGAACACTCTGTAAACATCTATTAAGTCCATTTGTTCAATAGCTTGGTTCAGTTCTAGAATTTCCTTGTTAACTTTTTGTCTAGATGATCTTTCTATTTGTGATAGTGGGGTATTGAGGTCCCCCACTATAATTGTGTTAGTGTATATTTGGTTTTTCATGTCTATTAATATTTGTTTTGTATAGTTGGGTGCATATGTATTTGGTGCATATATATTGAGGATTGTCATCTCTTCTTCTTGGATTGTTCCCAAGGGTGTAGTGACCATCTTTGTCTCTCTTAATTAGCTTTGATTTGAAACCTACTTTGTCTGCAAATAAGATTGCTACCCCTGCTTTCTTCTGGGTTCCTGTGGCATGGAGAACTGTTTTCTGTCCTTTTACTTTCTGTCTATGAGTTTCTTTTTGAGTTAGGTGTGTTTCTTGTATACAGCATATTGTTGCATTTTCCTTTTTAATCCATTCTGTCAATGTATTTCTTTTGATTGGTGACTTGAGGCCATTAACATTGAGGTTTATAACTGATAGATATTGATTTATCCTTGTCATGATGTTTTACTTTTGTTGGCTCTTTTATTTCTTATTTTTTCCCCATTTCCCTTTAGTGTCTTACCTTGCCTGGTGGCTTCCCTCTGTTGGGCATCATGGAGTTGTGGCCTCCATTGTTTTTTTCTAGGATATTGTTTAGAATTGCTTGTAGTACTGGTTTGGTGTTCATGAAATTTCTCAGGTGTTCTTTGTCATGGAAGTATCTAATTTCCCCATTGCTTTTGAAAGGTAATTTTGCAGGATACAACAGTCTAGGTTGGAAGTTATTTTCTTTTAGGGCTTGAAATACTTCACTCCAGGCTCTCCTTGATTTGAGGGTTTGTCTTGAGAAGTCTGATGTGATTCTGATGGGCTTTCCTTTGTAGGTGATTTGTTTCTTTTCTCTAACTGCTTGTAGGATTTTGTTCTTCTATTGGTTTCTTGAATCTTGACTATTATATATTTAGGCATAGATTTTTTTTTTTTTTGCTTATGGCTTTTTGGAGTTCTATATGCCTCACTTATCTGTATGTCCAATTCTCTACCTCTGTCTGGAAAGTTTTTAACTATTACTTCTGTGAACAGTTTTTTTATGTCAATTGTGGTTTATCCTGTTTTTTCATGGATTCCTATCAGTCTTATGTTATTCTTCTTTGGATCATCTAGCAGTTGTTGGATTGATTTCTCGTGGTGCCTTACTATTTTTAAGAAATCTCTATTTTCATGGCCTCTAACTGCGATCCTGTCTTCTATATATGATATTCTATCTTCAGATTCCCTTAATCTGCTGTGGATACTTTCAATGGAGTTTTTGATCTCCTGAATATCTGTTTGAATCTGTTTCATGGATTCCATTTCTTTCTTATGTCGGGTGATCATGGTTTCCATTTCTTTCTTATGCTGGGTATTCATGCCTTCCAGCATGTTTCTGAGCTCATCTCTTTTTTATCTGTTTCTGTTCTAGATCCTCTAATCCTGTCTTTCACTCTGCTCACCATTTCTGTAGATATCTGGGAGATTATTTCTGCTTTGAATTTTTCTAGACCCTCATTCATCTGTTTTGTTACTTCCTGTGCTATCAGTTCAGGGTATCCAGGTGGTTGATTATGGGACTTTTCCATCTCATTTCCCCCCAAGATTTACCCTTGGTGGGGTGGAAGTCTGCATTTGTGCCTTGCTTAAATGCCTTCTCATTTTTGTTTTTGGTACTGTCCTTGGTTTAACTCCTGGGTTGATAGTTTGAAATTGCTTATTGTAGGTATCTTTGTTGCTTGTAATTAGAACCCTTATGGAATGATTGCTTCTCAGAGGTGTCTTCCAGATATAGCTGGTCTTTAGGTTTTGAGTCTCTAATGACTCTAAGGCTATCTCATTTTTCTTATACTAGGAGGGTTCATTGACTAGATCAATAACAACACCTTAGCCCAAGTGATACAACCAGCAACACCATTGCAATAAGCACATCTTCGAAAATGACATTTTGTGGTAGTTATTAATCTATCACCTTTAGCAGTGTGAATTATATCAACCTCAAGGACCAACCCGACATATAGTGAATAAACTCTTCAATTTAACAACTTTACCCTTTGGGATGGGGAGTTAGAAGGGGTTGGGGAGTGAGGGACAAATGGGAAGAAGGATAGGGGAAAGTTAGCAGTGTGGCCAAAGGACACAGGTGAGAAGGAAAAAGAGAATAATAGGAAAATAAAGAAGAACTCCAAATGAGGACCAAAACAGGGACAAAAAGGGAAGATGAACAATGTAGGAGATCAAGAGAGTGAGTGTAAGAGAGAGAGAAAGGAAAGTAGAAAAAAAAAGGAAAAAATGTAGAGAAAACCAAATATTTGCAAAGAGCAGGAAAAAAATTAAAGATAACAGGAGCAAAAGAAACAAAAGAGAAAAAATCAAACTAATAATACTAATTTTGGCAATAAAAATAAACAATGAAGATGACAGACCTCTTTCAGGTTATGTCTCCTGTTACAATAGACAATGTGAGTGTCAGTGTGCAGATATAAGTCAATGAGTCTCAGCAAGCTAGATGCAGACCCATGAGATTCAGGCAGATTTCTGGCTACAAGTCCCAAGTTGAGCTCCCTCTCCTCCTGTAGGGTTGAACTCTGCAGAGTTGTATTGCAGGTTCCAGCTGCCCTTCCCCTGGAAATAGATCCAGTCCTGATGGGAGGTGAAGATGACTCCAATTTACCCAGTACAGTGGTCTGGTGTTTCGGTGTCCTCTGCATCTTTGTAGTGTGGAACCAGGTGGCTGTACAGTGAAGAGGCCAGAGGAGTGGAGGGTGGGGGTGGGGGTGGAGCGTGTCCAGTGGATTGCTGCTGGGGCATGGGCTGATTCAGCATGCTCCCCGTGACTCGCGACCTCGGTAGGGCATCCACAGACCTGCCTGTCTGCAGCAGGCTGATTCGGCATGTTCCCTGGGACTCGTGACCTTGGTAGGCTGTCTGCAGACCTGCTTCTCTGATTTTTGAATTATACTTTTTTATTTATATCATCTTATTCTTTTTTTAAGTTTGACCTGTTATACTTGTTTTAATATTTTGTAGACTACTTTAAATAATGCATAATCTCTTTACCAAATATATTTCATGAAATATTTTTAAAATTATATCTTAGAAATGAAAATTTAAGGACATTCTTTAAAAATCCACTCTAAAAATAAACAAAAAATGTAGAAAGGGCTATCTAAATCAACTTTTTAAAATGCTAGGAATTAACTAATAGTTTGTAAACAACCAAGGCATGTTTATTCAGAAAAACTGCATAGAGGAATAAAATATGGAAGTCTATGCTTTACCATTTCCTATTTCTCTCTCTGCACTCAGCTCCAGTGTAGCAGTGAAAACCAAAGACCCTAAAACTCTAGAGAAATCCAGCAGCCTAGCAGCCATAGAAGTAGACAGAAATCATAAAGGACCTTTTAAATTCCCTTTCTGTAATAACTGGCATTATATCTCCTGTAGAAACTTCTTTAAAAAAATGAAGATGGGCTGGTGGTTCAGCTCAATGATTCCACTGCCTGCCTCGCAAGCTCAAGATCCAGAGTTCCATCCCCCATACAAAACTAAAGAAAGTAAGAAAGAAAATGAACAATCCCTGATCTGAGTCAGACATTGTTCCCTCTAAAAAGAGGGAACAAAAGAAAAGTCAAAAATAATTAGCAACAATTTGTTATTTATTTATATATTTGTTCTTGTCTGTAGTACATAATGATTACAATCATCATGGGAAGCTAAAATATGTACATTATATTTAATTCCTTTTTGTAATCCCTCTTCTTCCTTCCCCCCTTCCCTGCATCATATATGCATATATATATATATATTGAAATTAATAGCATGACTGCATTTACAGTAACATCACAACATTTAAAATACTTAGAAGTAAATGTAACAAATCTATAAGATTTTTTTCTCCAAAACTATGAAATATTAAAAAATTAAAAAGACTTATACATGTGAAAAAATGTGGTATTTGTGAATTGGGGAATTACTCAATATCAACATGATATTTCCCAAGTTTTTCTAAGGTTTCTCAACGTGATCTTTGTTAAAATCCTATTTGTATTACAGAAAGTGGCAAAATCATCCTAAAATTTGTACTTTTCTCATTCTTTCTGTCTATAAAGAGATGCATGCTTTTTTACTCCATTGTTTCACCTAATTAATGAATAATCGAATCTCTTTGTTCTAATATTTTTTCTTTATTACTTTAGAAATTTTATATTGCATTGCTTCAGAAGTTGGTACTTATTGAATTTAATATCCATTGTTTAAATATTGCATATAACATGGAAGCATATCCAGATGTTAACTTACACTTTGGGTAAGAAAATGAAATGCAAGTCATTCAACTAGGGAAAGACTCTGCCTTCCTTGCTCCTCAGCCTCACCACATCTTCCACTTTTAAAGCACAAAATATCCAGACAAAGTCAAACTCATCATGACCCCAGCATCAGGATTATTTTATTCATGAGTTACTACTTAAAATGTACCTGACGTTTATAAGTACAAATTACTACAATAGAAAATTCCTATTTGAATGAGTCTAAAAAATGAGAGAAATATTTCTCTATTAAACTGATGGAGACAGTTTAACATTCATCTCTCAAATGAAATAAATAAAAGCTAGTTTTACTTGTCTTGATCAATAACATGTGAACTTTTATATTTCATATTGAACGCCTACTTAAAATGATGAAGGGATTGTCACTTAGAGAGCCGATAAAAAGAGGGCTAGAAGATGATATATTCCCAACACTAAAATTTTATTTCTATATGCCATAAATGCAAAATGACTTCCAATGTGACCTCTTTGGTACTTCTTTAGTATTCAGTATTTTAAATGTATAGTAATTAGAGATGCATTGGGTAATATGCATAATATACAGGTAGTATATTTATATGTATATTTATTTCATTCGTATATCTGACTGCATTTTTATGAGTATGTAATTATACTTTTTTAGAGTACCTTTGCTGAGAGGTCAAATTTATCACTGCTTTTTAAGAAAATGATTTAAATTTCAAGGTGCATTTCACGAATACATAACGTTTAAGAAGACAGTTCCAAAGATGAATAGAATTTTTATTTTATTCTGCATTTGGGCAATTATTATACTGGGTAGGAGTCTGCTGCTCAAATTAATCATCGAGGAAAAAGAAGATCTGCTTAATGTATATTGCATCCTCCCACCTCCCAAATTATCTTGATGTCTCTTATGTTAAATGCAAAACTACTTTGCTTACTCATTTGGCAGATTCCCCACTTGCCTGGTTGCCTTAGGCCCTTAATGTTCCTATTTTAACAATATGTAACTAGAATTTCTAAAACAAGGGTAACATATTGATCCATTTCAAAAGAAATTAATTTGCATCTTCCCAGCATTTGGCTGAAATTATATTTATTTCAATAATATTGAATTTATATATTTAAAATTAGATACAATTAGTCTTCCTAAAATTCTTTGAAAAATCACATTTAGCTGCAAAAGATGAGAAATAAGATTATTCTAATTATTAATATTAACTAGTGTTCAAAATCAACTCTATTGCTATAAATGTGATAGTGATTCATCATAAATGTGCTCTGACTTTGACATACGTATAAAACTTATATCAGTGACTCACATTTTTAAAATGTTTTTGTTATTTGTCCTATTAACACTACTCTTGTTTTCTTTTCCCATTTTCTCAAGTAATGCACTACTACTTACTGTGACTCAGTTGTAAATAAGAACAAACACTTCAGCAACTGGTCAAGGAATTATATCAGTAATTCCCATGAGGCTGTAATAAAGAGGAACTAGAAGATAATTATTTTGTTTTGATACTGCATTGAAACAAAAATAGAAGACTAAAAATTTCACAAAACTCACAACTAATTTTATCTGATGTTTGTCTTTCATAGCCAGTGGTCAGTGTGATTAGTGTGAAACACTGACCTATACATACTCCTGTGAAGTAGAGTCAGACTCTTCCCTCTCTGCTTTTCCTCTGTGAAATGTAAAAACCAGGAACTATATTTAGCATTGTTGTTTGATACATACATACATATATACATACATATATATATAATTTGTGGAAATTATTGTGTATATAAACATACTTTCAAATATACATATTAATAGATATACCACCATACATATTTGCTTATATATAAATAAGCAAATTTAACATCTCCTAGGAAAGTGCAAATACAAAGGACTATAGACCCTGCCTCCCAACCTCCCTCCAAATGAACACCTGCATGCCCAAAGAGGCTCATAGTGAATGTGTGTGCACAGTCTAGGCACAATTATAATTTTCCTGGAACAAAACCAGTTTTTGATAAATAGTGGGCATTATTTTTCTTATTACTACATATAATGTGAATAACTGTGTCAGGGATTAGTTTAGCATTCACAGAATAACATTAATTTATAAGCATGTGGCCCTTCCAGATAGCATAATACAACAATAGAGTCAAAATTATGAGAATTCTTAGCAAGGACAATTTTAGAATTTCAAGTGGATAGTAAGGGCAATGTTTTCCTTACAGGTGAATTCAATATGCTTTACTTAACACTGGAGGAATTGTATCTACTTTACACATGCCTAAGTCAGTTGTTTCAACAAATATATTCATTTTTATTGTGTGTTTTTAACATGATGTGCTTTTTATACCAAAGAAGTTTCAAAGAATATTTAATATTCACAGTGACAATATGCAGCAGTACTAAAATGTGAAACATCTTTTACTAGCCTTTGCATTTTTAACTGGTCAGTAATCATCTGTATGAATTAACCTTTTTTCATGCACCAAAAATGTTAGTTTTACAGGCAGGACTATTATAGTCACTCAACTGTAGGAAATTTCTGCTTTCACATACATGGTTTATAGTCCCATCTAATATTTGTATATACAAAATAACATTCAGTTTCTCTGAGAATTATATTACTACTTCTGTTTGTCAGAGTCACTTTCTTGTCACTAGGAGAAAATAATCAACACCTGCAACTTAAAGGAGGAGAGGATTATTTGGGCTCATGGTATTTAGAGAATTCAGTCCAAACTAATCTGTCTCCAAGGCAGAAACAGCATGGTGGAAGTACCTGGCAAAAAACAGCTGCTCATCTATGGCAGCTGGGAAACTGAGAGAGAAGGGAGGAACCAGGGCAATAGTGCCTTCTTCCAGGATATGGCCCCATGATCCACCCCAACCAGGTCCTGCTTCCTAACTGCACATTCAACTGCTGAACTCACCAGTGCATAGAAGGCACAGAGTCCTCTTTATGCTACCACCTCCATGCACATGAGACTTTAGGGGACCTTTTAGATCTAAACTATAACAAATTTTAAATATGATCTGATGATGATAAAATATAAAGCATACATCTAGTCAAACATCTGTAGAAGATTAAAGTTTAACTCAGTAAAACAATTAGAGCCCAATAAGTGTACATGTATTTATATTCGAAAGACTAAAATAAAAAAAAAAAACTTTGGGTGTTAAAATCAGCCTGCAAAGTAATATGCTCTTACAGTGGTCGCTACAAACAATTAAAAATATCAAATTTTGTTTTCTTATAACTGTGGGATAGCTTGACCTGAACAACTTGTTATCAAAGATACCTAGAAAATTTGGTGGAAATCTTTCTTTTAAATTCCTCTTGAAAGCAACACAAGGCTCTAATGGTAATAAAGATGGGAAAAGACCCAAACCTCAAATGAAGAAGCAATGCGGCCCAAATTTTCTGTGAGAAAATTGGCAAATACAAAAAGAGAAGAGCATGAAAAATTCAGCAGATTTATAAAGCCAGGGCAAAATATTAATTTGGGGGCCTCCAAAATAGTTGCAACTCCTGTAAAATAAACAAGTTTAAGTTGGCTGTGGATGACAATTCCTCTTCTCTACAGAGAACCAGAAACAGGAATTCATGTCAATAGATTAATATCATCTGCTCCTGTAAGTATAAGCATTCACTCTTGAGGTGAATATAATCAAGATCTGTATTTCCACTATAATTTGTCACTTAAAATGATAAATATTTCACTAATAATGATGTTTTAAAAAAGATTAAATGAAAACCTAGAGAAAAATCAGAACATAAGCTGGAATTACAAATATGTCTGACTAACATATCTGTGAGACTTTCATCAGTTAATCAGAGAAATAGAAAGTACAAATGATTGAATGCTAATATTATAAATGTTTAAAAATTACTAAATTTAAACAAAATTGAATCTTTATAGAATGATTTAAGCACTCATGAAGGGATTATTAGTTAACTGGAAATTTTCTCAATAAAAGAAAAACTGAGTCATGAAGTTAATAAATTAGACAAAGGTATGTAAGAGATATTGGAGTCATATAATTAAAGGAGAGAATGTGGGACTTGAAGTGTATTTGAAGGGTTTTTCCATGAGATCACTTTGACAGCAGAAGGGTGGTTACCATATCTACATACCAAACACTAAAGTTATTTATATTACTTTATTTAACTATTGCTTTTTAGCAATAGATATTTCATTACTATAATTAATGCAACTATCCCAATAATAAATACGTATTGACATTCATATTCCAAAAAGAAAAGTCAGGGAATAAAAATAAATTAGTCCAAAACAACACAAAAACCATGTAGGGAAAATATTAATTCTTCTAGTTTGTGTCCAGCCTGCAGGGCACATGGTAGTGTGATGTTAGTTCCAGACAGCTTGTGTGTCCTACTCTATGACATTTTTGGTTGCAGTCTTTTTCCTCTCTCCTAGAATAGCTCTGAAATCTGCACGCAAACTTCATTTGTAGATATTCTATTTTCCTGGCATTTGAATCTTCCTGGGATCTCCAACTTCTACCTCACTCCTACAAATGGATTCATTGCCCTCTCAGCAGTTTCTGTCAGGGAGTCCTATGATCCCCTCGTCCCCTGTCTGGTCACACAGGCCTTCCTTTGAAATCTGAGTGATAGCTTCAGTGACCTCATAACTCTTGTATTTTCACTGCATGTAAAAACCCATCACACATGGTGCAAAGATCTACTGACAGCTTGAGCAGTAGCCTGTCCCTCCTGAACTGAAGCTGGAATGGAGTTTGGGAGGATGAAGATGGTGAAATGAATCCTGGAGAACCAATCTCTAGGCAGAACTTCTCAAGCAGATGCTCTCTCCTCAGAAAAGAAAAACATTGGTAATCTTTTACCTGGAACTATGCCATATGTGGAGTCATGTTGATTCCTGAGATGCCATCAAGTCATAATTTGCTTGTAATAGTTCAAACTAATCAGTGTCTTTTAAATAACACATTGATTTCAATCACCACATTTCCTTTGACTCCAATTTTAGAAATATATTTTAATGGAAAAACTAAAGATTTTTTCAAATTATTTCACTCATCATTTTGCTTCAGATTTACAATATAAATTTGGCTGAAAGAAATCAGCATCATCCATCCTGTAATATCAGCTTTCTTGTTACTAGAACCAAATACTCAACACCTACAACTTAAAATGTAGGAGAGACTTACTTGGTTCAAAGTTTCAGATGATTAATTTCATGTTTGGCTGAAATCAAGGAAGGGACATCATGGGGAAAAGAAATAAGAGAAAACCTGCTTAGTTCATGTCAGCCAGGAAGGAGGTTTTTAAGAGGTACAAAATTTATCCTACAGAAAACGCTCTTAAAAATTATAAACAAGAATGTTTAAAGTGCAGAGTGGCATATTCAGAATACTGAAGGTGATGTAATTTTACTCAGCTAATAAATTCAATGAAATACCATGCTGCTAGTTAATGAAATATTAATGGTATAAATATGTATGCATTCATTTTATTTATAATTACATATTAATATATGTTAATATTTATAATATATAAGGTATATACTATGCTTAATTTTTTAAAATGCTGATAATCTCTTCAACAACCATACTTCTTTTTACCACAACATTATACATCATTCTCTTTGTGCCAAAATTTAAGTTTTTCACATTTTTCTGCTCTACTTTATGTCCATAATTCTACCTCTATATTTGGCAAAAAGCAACCAACATTGGCCAAGTGACAGACAACAAAATTTGGCCTGCTTTGAAATTTACTCCACCAGATCTATTAGTACACTACTCTTAGTTTCTGCCTCTCACACAGTCTCAGGACATAGGCAACTGAAATGTTCTTTATCTTTATTGTCCACATTCCTATAAACATTTTGGCCTTCTGAGCTCTGACAATATTGTTTCAGCAAGCTCTGCTTCCAGCATTCTAGCACCTCTTTAACCCACAGTTCCAAGCATTTCTAAACTCCTCTTGCAAACCAGTTCCACTGAACCATGCAGTCAGGTACAGTCACAGCAACTATTCCATTCTTGGTACTAATGTTTTTATTAGTCAGCTTTCCCTTCACTGGGACCAGATACCAAGCATTCACAATTTAAATGTGCAGGGGTTTATTTGACTGACAGTTTCAGAGGATTTAGTCCTTGGTCTACTGGATCAAAGTCAGGAAGATCACAGTGGAGGAGCATAATGGAACAAAGTTATGGTACTTAGTTTGTGATGGCCAGGAAGTACAGCAGGGAAATAGTGCCAGAGACGAAAGACTAAGGGACCAGATCACAGGTTGTTATCTCCATGATCCACTCAGACACTCTAAGAAGTGTGCTATACTAATACCCTAGCAGCTCCCAAGCCAAATAGGTTGACAATCATGCTTACCCATTATATATCCAAAGCCTGAAGGTTTAGTGTGTTGAAAATTCTACAGCACATGAATTAATTCAATACTTTTTAAAGTCTCCTACAGTTTTTGGCCATGGATAAAACAAAGATGAAATATTTGCCCGAATGAAAAGTGTGTGGCATCTAGGTACCTGCTACTATTTGAAAAGTCATGAACTTGGCCTCTTTTGTTGACATTTCTATAAGCATCCCGATATTCTGAAATGTGATGAAAATCACCCACCAAGTTATGTTTATAGCCTTCTAGGGCTTCTGTAGCCCACATTCTCAAATGTTTCCAAATTCCTTCTTCAAACAGTTCCACTATTTTCTGACCTGCATGTCTAAGCACAAGCACAGTAACAACCCTATTCCTGGTACCAGTTATCTGTGCTGCCAACTGTCTTATTGTTGCAACAAAATATATGACACACACATTTTTAGTAGAAAAGGTAATTTTGGCTCATATTTTCAGAAGATTCAGTCCATGGTCAGTTGGCTTCAAGGAAGACATGTCATGGTGGTAGTTGGTGGCAAAGGAAAGTTGCTAAGCCTCTAGCGTCCAGGAAGCAGAGATCAGAAAAACAGGCAGAGAGAAAGGGGTGAGAATCAGAAACAGCCCTGAGCTCTGTCCCTTTATCACCCACTTTCTCCAAGAAGGAACCATCTCTTAAGAACCCATTCATCTATGAAGTTTTGTGCACTAACAAATCAATTAATTTCTAGCAGTCTCTTAAAGCAATCATGTTAACAATCAAGGTTAATGTGCCGTTAGTGTATATTACAAAAAATAATTTCTCAAACCTATAAATGTTAGAAGTCAGGAATCTTGCCTGCTCGAACTTGGAGCTCCAATGAGAGAGGGGGAAGGGAGGTTGAGATCCTTTTATCTAGAAACTCCAGCTATTTAGAATAGAGAAAATAACTCTTCATTTATACTGGGTCATTGTTCACATGGTTGAACGTAGTATTTTGAAATGAAAGTTAATTCAGTACATATATTTATAGATTTTATTTGCTTGTAATTTTTATTCAAAATATTTTATGGCAGTTTAATACATAGTTATAGACATGTAGTTTGTTGTTTTGTTTTAGAAAACATAAAAATGATCAGGCAATTTCATGGTTGAAATATGAATACTAAATATAATCTACCACTTCATCACTGAATGAAAAAGTCACTTAAGAGAACTGGAAATAAATGTCTTTAATAGTAACAGGAGAAGAACCCATTTTAGCTATAAAATTTAAATATCTGGAGGCAAATTATGTGATGCTATTTGCTTTCTCCAGTCACTTGGTATTGTTTTGTATTTACTTGTAATTCAGATCTTTGCTGTGATAAAAACTGAATATTTAATGTTTCAGTTCAACTTGCAAAGAATAAATTTTAAGTGGAAGTAAACCAGTTACTGAAAAATAAAAAGTCATCATTTTGTTAACTATTTTTATTATTATCTATAATTATTCACAGGTGCGATAATGTAAAAGGCATGTAGTTCATTAACTCTGGATAAACTCGATTTAGCAAAAATTAAAAAATAACTTTTATAATATGGCCATTGTGACTGTGCTGAGCACAATGTGTTGTCTGGAGGCAAATTATAACATCTTAAGCTTCATATTGTCTATAATGTATCCTAAAATAAAGGACTATTATGTTCTTAACTACTTATTACATTGATGGCTTTCAACTTTTTTGAATAAATTAAGATTATAGCAGGAACCAAAGCTAATAAAAGAGAAATATCTCTCTTTCTCTAAAGTGACTACTGATGTATACTCAGTAGTAATGAAAAAATTTAAATTCTAAGTAAAATATGTAAAGTAAAAACTATTTACCTGCAATAAAAACCAATAATATTTGAGTGTTCCTATGTTTGAAAATGCAAGAGAAAGAAACAGCTGTAGTGCACTCAGCTGAAATTCAATGTAACTTTGGCTATCAAATTTTGAGACATAACAATATTTTACAGTTTTTATAATATGAAATTTTAGTATAGTTTTGGATTTGAAGATTTCATCTTGACCTAATCTCAAGTTGGAACATACATTTCTATTTCAACAATTTGGAGGAAAATTAACAAAAAAAGGTCTGTTATATACTAATTCCTCTGGCATCTCCATAGCTTTTGATGACTACTGAGCTTTCAAGATATGAATAAACATAAGCTAAGAACAAAAGTAAAAATATTACAATTTTAAGTGCATTCCATTATATTTCTAATTTAGTTTTCTGGGCTTATTTTACACATTTTTTGGGGAGGATCAAACTCGGGTCCTTGAGCTTATGCAACGAAACTACTGAGCTAAATCCCCGGCCCTATTTTGAACATTTTTGGGGTGTGTGTTTGAAAGCTTCACACTTGTTTTTCTCTCTCTCAATTATTATGCTGGTATACTAGAAACCCAGAATGTCTACTAATTTAATTATGAAAATAGTGATAGATTCTATGAAAGAAAACAGGAAAAGGTAAAAATTCTGAAATATGAAGTGTATGTACATCAGATCAGCCATGAGTTTACTTTCTACTCTATTATTTATATGTAAAGAGGATAATAAGTATTCAGGGATTGTTATGGTTTGTATTTAGATGTTCCCCCAAAGCCTCATGCAGATGAAGCAGGCTCTCTTTTTCAGAGGTGGCTGAACTAGGAATGTGTGCTACTGGGATAAAGCACGTATCTTATTAAATTACTACAGGAGAGTGATCAGTTTGGCACTGCCCTACACCTAATAGTCTAGGTGAGATAAAAGAGTCAGAAGGATTCTATCAAGCTCTCTTGTTGCTTTTGCTATCTTCTGTCACCATGAATTGTTGCCCCTCTGCTACCCTGCCTTGGACCAAGCTGATTATGGACTGAAACTTCTATAAACTGTGAACTAAATAAACCATTTCCCCTTTAACTTTGGATATCAAGTATTTTGTCTCAGTAAGGAGAGAAAAGTAACTAACACAGGGATCATTCTTAAAATATTCTTGAGAAATATCCACATATATTTTGCAATTCCATGAAAGCTCTACATTTACTATTTAGTCAAAACTCTATATGCACCTATTATATATAAAGAACTTTTAAAATGTTGACAATTTGTGAGCTTTACTTTTGTGTTAATAAGTAAATTAATTATTACTGAATTTCACACTAATAATTTTTAAACAAAATGGTACATTAGAATTGAAATCATTTTTTCAGTTTTAGGAATATATATATCACATAAACATAATAGAAAAAGAAAAGATAATATGAAACAGGGAGATAGATCTTTTGTAAAAGAGAAGGGGACAAAGGGACAGAGGGAAGGGGACACATGGCTTTTAAAAAAAAGAATTAAGATGTGTTATGTACACGTATCAACTCACTGCCATGAATGTAATCAATATGTACTGAAAATGTGTGCTAATTAAATAGAAAAAATCCAGTGCTACTAAAAAAACTGTCAGGAACAGTTTACACATTCATTATTATCATGGATAATAGAATACTTAATAATAACTCAGATATCTTTCCTTCTACAAATATAGGATTGACACTTTTGTGGAACTGGTGTGATTGTAACAGATACTATTGATGCTCTGTGTTTTTATTATTTCACCTCACCTCTGAGATCAGCTCTAGATATGCTATACATACTCTTTAAGGCAATCAGCTTATATTTATTATGTCATGTCCCTGCGCTTCTCAAATAAAAAAATAGCTAATAAAACTTCAATTTGAAAATCTAGATTTATGATATAGTAGGAGAAAAAAAGCCAGTGAGATACAAAATATAGTGTATATTCCATCAATTTTTAATTTAAAATGAAAGTATTCTAATGTATATACTGGATGATTTCTCAGAATGTCTTGCCAGAATTTTGTTTCAGTTACCTACAATTCTCTAGCCATAACTTTGCTCATTTAGTTCCATGCTTTCTCTCTCTCCCTCTCCATTCCTCACCTCCTTTCCTTGCCCTTTCTGAAACCAGTAGTAAAAGCACTACCTGCACAAAATATTTTCCCTGAAATATGCTTTGGGAAAAAACCAAGTTTAAGAGGCCACCAAAACACAGGTCTTATTCTCTTTCTCTCTCTCTCTCTCTCTCTCTCTCTCTCTCTCTCTCTCTCTCTCCCTCCCCACCCGCCTCCCTCCACTTCAATTATAACAAAAGGGAGAAATATTGGAAAATAACATTTTTCTAGAATATTAAATAAATACTTTTGTTCAGTTTATTTTGGTATTAATCTGCTACAAAATTTCCAAAGCCAATTAAAGTTTTAATAATGTATTCCTTAAAGTGGTTCAGGGTGAGGACTATATGAATTGATGACTCTAAAATTTATAAAAGTGGAAATACTTCACTATAAAAATCTCTGCACCACAAGTAATTGACAGAATGTAAGGATAATGTACAGATTAGCAGGAAATAATTTCAAACTACACATCACATAAGGGACTAATCTACAGAGGCCAGGTGCGTCTATTTAGTGTTAAAGTCCTTCCCTGACATGCACAGGTTTTGAGTTTGATCTCTAGTTTTCAAAAACAAATATATACATAAATAAATCTTTAATATCCATAATATAAAAGGAATGCCAAAATTTATTAGCAAATAATAAACAGCCAAATTAAAAAATATCTGACAGGGGCTGGGGATTCAGTTCAATGGTTCTGCCACCTGCCTGGCAAACACAACAGCCTGATTTTGATTCCCAGTAGCAAAAAACAAAAAAAGGATCAGATAAATCTATGTACCAAGAAGTCTTAAATGTCAACTTGAGTGGGGTAAGAGACATGTGGAGAGGTGCTAGACATTGGGAGTGCTGTGCTCCTCAGTACTCTAATACACTGCTGATCACTGCTGCATGTGCTTTTAGGAGCAGGGCCCAGTTGGAGAGGTAGCTCATTTATGGGTGCATTTGGAGGACACATCTCTCACTGGTGCCCTGCTTCCTGTACACCATGAAGTGAGGAGCTTGGCTTTGCCACACCCTTCCACCATGATGTTTCTGATTTGAAACCAGATGATCATGGACTGGAACCTGTAAAACAAGGAGACAACTATGCAAGCTCTTCTTTTAAATTGTGTATCAGGCATTTTGTCCCAGGAATAGAAAAACTGATACAACCTAAAAGACAGTTCCTAAAAGAAGACCAGAACAGATATATGAAAAATCGCACACTATTACTAATTATGAGGACATTGAAAATCAAAACTAGAATAATAAATCACCTCACTGCATTAAGCATGGCTACTATCCAAATGACAAAAAAGAACAAGTGTAGGTGAAATGAGAAAAGGGAACACTTTCACACTGTTAGTGGGACTGTAGATTAATACACCCATTAGGCAAAATAGTAGGGATATTGCCTGGGAACTAAAATAGATCGATGATATTATTGAACAATTCCTCTCCCCTGTATATTTGCAAAGGAATTGAAATCATTAGGTGAAGAAATGTCTGCGCTCTTGAGATCATTGAAGAACTATTCACAAGAACCAAGAAACTGAAGCAAACTTAGTGCTCATCAACTGATAAATGGATAAAGAGATGGTGTATATACATAATAGAATACAGGTGGATGGAACAGGAATCATTATAGTAAGTGAAATATAACAGGCACAGAATGTAGAATCTACAAAAAATGGATCTCAAAGTTTGCAGTACAATGGTGGTTACCAGAGACTGTGGAGAACAGGGTCAGGTGGAGAAAGGGTGATAAATGTGTATACCAGATAACAGACTTAAGTAAGAGGTTCTGGTGTGATAGTGAAAAGAAGGATAACAATAAGGAACAGAGGGCTGGGGATTTAGCTCAGTGGTTTCGCTGCCTGCTGCATAAGCACAAGGATCAGAGTTCGATCAATGGTACCAAAAAAAACAAAACAAAAAAAATAAGGAACAGATAACAATAAGGAATGTCACATTTTGAAAAGTGGAAGAAAATATTTTATCATAAAGAAGTGATATTTGCAGAGATATATTTTGCTTCATTTAAACATTACAAAATGTTTAAAAGTATCATATAGTACCCCATTATATGTTTTGTTCACATTTATCACCTCAAATAAAAATTGAAAACTACTATATAATTCCATTTATAGAATATCATTGAAAGAGAGAGAGAGAGAGGGAGAGACAGAGAGACCAACAAAAGTGGCTCCCAGTGATTGGAAAGGGAATGGGGAAAAAGCAAAGTGGGCAGTTCCTTGTGGTTGTGGTGATGGAAGTGTCCTGTATTAAGGTCCTGCATTTTTTCTCAAGGGACTATTATTCAAACTTTACAGAGGTATAATGAAATATAATTAAGACTAAAGATTTTAAGATTTACACTGTAAAAATTAAAATAATAAAATACTATTTTAAAAATTAAGAAATTAGGATAATATGGATTGATCTACAAAATTTCTTTCTGTTCCAAATAATTATATATTAGAAACCCACAAATGAAATGCTGTTTAGATTCATAATGGATATTTAATAGAAAATTTTGACTAAAATAATGATGTATCCAACTGATTTATTTGAAAACTATACGTTAAAACATGTTATGTACACTAAATAAAAGATTGTGCTTGTTGCATATGGGTTGGTTTATTTCAGGCTTTTTCATACTACACCAACCACACAGCCTTTAGGGCTTAGAATGAGTGGGAATTTAGGGTGACTGTTGAAGAAATGGCTGTGCAGAATCTTTTCTGATTTTTAAATAATCTTTAATATTTATTACATGTCCCCTGCTGTCACTCAACTAATTAATTAAAAAAAGATATTTGTGGCTATTTTCTATTATCAGTTATATTAAATGATTAAAATAAAAAGAAGACAGTTTAATATGTTTCATTATATTACATTCAGAATATTGTAATTTATCTAATTAAATAAACCAAGTGCAAAATTCTTCCATGATTCTTACTGTTCACACTTCATAGGGAAGGAAATATGTGTCTTGAAATTATGACACTGATGTGCACAATTAAAATATATACCATGAACCTTTATCTGAATTTTTAATTTGATATGTCAGTAAATGATTTCATTTTTTAAGAGATCCTGTTCTCTGCAGCTTCCAAAATTTACACTAGTTTCAATTCAAACTATGAATAATTAATGGTTCTGAAACAATTTCATTACCTGAAAGAATATATGAAGCATTAATATGAGGGATCTTTCCTGTATTTCACTAATAAAATGCTAAATATTCACATACATTTAATCACATTAATAAGAACTATTTCCTCTAGTAGTCCACAATTTCAAGTATGCCGTCCAGTGAGGTGTCCCCATATGTAGTTTCAAGAGATCTTAAAATACACAAAACTGTTATAAATGAAAAAAACAAAGATTAAAAATAAAAATGCAGAAGAAGTGTCAAGGGCCAGCACCTGGTCAGAAGTAGTCTGATAAGGGTCTTCGTAAAGATACAAAAATACAGTGAAAGAAGAAAGAATTTAGAGGACTCCTTTTCTATGTGACCTGAAGCTGAAGACCATCAGGATTTTCTTTCATGTTGAAACCTCCTGAAATTAGGTAGCAGCTGTGTGGACCAGAGCAGCATGGCTGCAGGCAGATCCCATCCAGGGCTCTTCCCTGAACCCAGAGGCTTGGGCACACCTGCCCAAGACAAAGGCCCACCCAGAAAAGAGCTGCACAGGTCCACAAGCAGTCAGAGGCCCGCCATTCCATCGGCCACAGCCAAGGGCCCACCTGGAAAAGAACTGCACAAGCAAAAGCCAGAGGCTTGTCCCAATGCCATTTAAGTATGTGAAGATCCAAGCCAGAAGCCTGTGCAGACAACAGGAACTGGGGTGCGTAGGCGAAGACTTTCCCAGCCAACAGATACCTAGGGGCCCCAGCAAGAGGCAAACCTAGATACCATCTCAAGTATGAACAGGCCCCAGCCAGAAGCCCAACCAGACAACAGGTCAGCTCAGGGACCCAGAAGGCCACCCCTCTGAACCCAGGAATTTGTGTACTGGTGAGCAGCAGAGTAAAGGCTGCTCTGTGGGTTGTTGAGAATTGAAGACCACTGGGTGAGCAAAAAGTCCCCTCAAGAAAGCCACAGCAGGCTGCATCTGTTGAAATGAGAAGACACATAAAAAAGTCTCAAAACCAGATGTCCACATCACCTAAAGCAACCCCAAAGGACAATGAGATGGAACAATCTGATACTGAACAACTTGGGCTCCCTGAACTGACAAAGAAAGAGGACCTGGAAAAACTGAAATCAGAAATAATTTCTCAGATAACGAAAGAGACTGTGCCCATAGTACAAGATATGATTAATAAATCTAGAGTGCAAACAGATAAAAAATAAAAAAAATAAACAGAGAAGCTGAGGAACATGATGGAATCCCAACATAGGAAAAAAATGGAATCCATAAAACAGATGCAAACAGATTTCCAGGAGATTAAAAACTCCATTGGATGTTTACTCAGCAGAATGAGACAATGTGAGGACAGAATTTCAGATATAGAAGATAGGATTGCAATTGGTGACCAGGAAAAGAAAAATGTCTTAAAAATAGTAAGGGACCATGAGAAATCAATCCAGCAGCTGCTAGACGATGCAAAGAATAATATAAGACTGATCAGAGTCAATGAAGAAACGAGAAAGAGTGCAGACTACATTAAAAAAACTGTTCACAGAAGTAATGGCAGAAAACTTCCCAAATAGGGGAAAAGAACTTGACATAGAGAGTGAGGCAAATAGGACTCCAACTAGCCATGAACAACAACAAAAAATACACACAAAGGCATATAATAGTTAAGATAACAGAAAAGCAACAGAACAAAATTCTATAAGTAGTTACGGAAAAGAAAAAAATCACATACAAAGGAGAGTCCATCAGAATCACAGAAGATTTTGCAACACAAACCCATTAGGCAAAAAGAGCTTGGAGTGCTGTATTTCAAAGACTAAAGGAAAACAACCTCTAACCCCAGACTGATGTACCCTGAAAAACTATCTTTAAAAATTGCTGGAGAAATAAGATACTTTCATGACAAAGAGCACCTTAGGAAATTCATGAATATCAACAGCACTCCAAAATTTTTAAACAATATCCTAGGAAAAAACAACAAGGATCACAACTCCAAGAAGCCCAGCAGAATGAATCCATCAGGCACAACAAGAAATTAAATGCAAAAGGGGAGAATCCAACAAAAAGAAAAAGTCATGACAAAGATAATTCAATACATACCAGTTTTAACCGTCAATGTTAATGGCCTCAATTCTCCAATCAAAAGCAGTACACTGGGAGAATGGGTCAAGAAACAAGGTCTAACAATTTGCTGCATACACAAAACACACAATGCAGAAAGAAACTCATAAACTGAAACTTAATGGGTGGAAAACAATATTCCATGTGACAGGAACCCCCCCCACTCTGAAAAAAAGAGATTGAAGAGGATATCAGAAAATGGAAAGACATCCCTTGCTACTGGGTAGGAAGAATCAACATAGAGAAAATGGCCATACTTCCAAAACTGCTATATAGATTCAATGCAATTCCAATTGAAATCCCAGTAGCATACTTCACAGACCTTGAGAAAACAAAATTCATCTGGAACAAGAAGAGACGTAGAATAGCAAAAACAATTCTAGGCAATAAAGACTAGGCAGGGGTATCCCAATCCTCAACTTGAAACTACAAAGGTACTGTCATAAAAGCAGCATGGTACTGGGAAAGAAACAGACCCAAGAACCAGTGGAACATATTAGAAGATGAAAAAACAACTCCAGACAGACTCAGCCACCTCATCTTCAACAAAGTAGCCAAACAATCTCACTGGAGAAAAGATAGCCTCTTTAATCAATGATGCTAAAAAAACTGGGTTTCAAATTGCCAAAGATTAAAACTAGACCTATATCTCTCACCAAGTACTAAATTAAAATCAAAATGGATTAAAGGTCTAAATATTAAATCAGACACACTAAATCAGCTGGAACCGAGGCTAGGTAGAACTCTTGAAGACATTGGTGTAGGAAAAGATTTTATGAGCATAAACTCAGTTGCCCATGACGTAGCACAAAGAATCAACAAGTGCAATCTTTTCTTATTTAAAAGATTCTGCACAGCAAGAGAAACAACCAACAGTGTGAAGAAACAACCCACAATGTGGGAACAAATTTTCACCAGCTGTTCCTCAGATAAAGGTCTACTTTCTAGAATATACAAAAAACTTACAAAAATCAGACCTCCCAAATTTAAAGACTCAATCCAAAAATGGGCATCTGAAATGAACAGACACTTCTCAGTCAAAGAAGTAGAAATAGAAAATAAGCACATGAAAAAATGTTCAACATCACTGGTCATTTGAGAGATGTAGATGAAAATGACACTGAGATTCGCCCTCACCCCAGAAAGATTGGCTGCTGTTGTGAAATCAACCCATAACAAATGCTGATGGGGCTGTGGGGAAAGAGGAACCCTCCTCCACTGTTGGTGGGAGTGTGGACTGGTGCGACCACTTTGGAAATCAGTATGGAGATACCTCAAAGAAATAGGACTAGAAGTCCCATTTGACCCAGCTACTCCCTTGCTGGGTATCTTCCCCAAAGAACTGAAAGAGTCATACCACAGTGATATATGTGCTTCCATGTTCAAAGCAGCACAATTCGTGATAGCTAAAACTTGGAAACAACCCAACTGCCCGTCAACTGGAGACTGGATAAAGTAAATGTGTGTGTGTGTGTGTGTGTGTGTTTATGAAATGGAGTATTACTCAGCCATAAAGAATGAGAAACTATGCAAGCGCAAGGTCCTGAGTTCGATCCCCGGTACCAAAAACAAAAGAATGAGAAACTAGAGACACTTACAGCTAAATGGATGCACATTGAGGTGATACTCTTAAGTGAAACAAATAGGACATACATGTGTAAATATCGAATGGTTTCTCTAGTGTGAGAAACTGAAAGTGTAATACAGACTAAAAGATATAATAGATAATGTGAAATAGGAAGAGAAGTGGCAAAGGGGAAGGGAAAGTGCAAGGGGCAGGGGAACTGAAAGAAGGGAATGGAATTAATATGAGAAAAAGAAAGAATGGAAACAAAGTCTTTGTAAATAGGGAGGGGTGAAGGGGTTGAAGGAAGGCCAGGGGAATTGGGAAAATATAGGAACCGCAATGGATTATGTAAAGGTGCAAATTTCCAATGATGAATGTCATTATATTGTATACCTTAAATGTACCAATAAAATTAATTAAATAAAAAATGAAAATGCAAACAAATTTTTTCAATGTATGGCAATGCAAAATACCAAAAAGTCATCCAGACATTTCACAGAGATATACTACTTGTTATAGGAAAGCATTTGGATGTATTTCACATCATAAAATTCAAGGATGTGGACATAAAAAAAGAATTATGACGAATGGCAGCACCATCATACCAAGACCAAATCCTGGATGTAAATTAAAAAATGTTAAAAGCAAAAACAATCTCAGACATTTTAGAAATGTGATTAAGTTAGGAAGGTCATTGAGACAATATTGGATGTTTTGTGGCAGAGATAAGTGGTTATATAAGACAGAAGAAAAGTTACCTACTCAGGCTTAAGAGTTTCATATTTCTCAAAGAAATTCTTTGTGTAGAATAATATAGAACATTGAATTTCTGCGCTTTATACTCAATTTCTCCATCAATGGTGAATTACGACTTAGCTGGATAAGCATCCTTAAAGGCTTATACACACCGTTCATCCATGTTCATAAATGTACAAACCCAAGGCTCTTTCCACTCTGACAATGAAAAGAAATACATCAGAAAATCAGTAGGCTAAATAGGAAGAGGATAACATAAGATGAGGTAAGAAGTGATAAGTTTAGTAGAAAAAATTAAATAATAAGCCTTTCAAAATGCAATGAGGCAGAAGAGATGCTGTTAATGATTTGAAGACAATCTAGTTCATACATTTTGTTAAAAGTTGTTGATGATAAAAAATGGCACACGCATCTCCAAAATAGGTTACTTCATGGATCACTGCACATCTGAGAAGGAAAGTAAAAAAATAACCAGTTAGAAGTGATTTGTTATTATAAATAACTTAGAAAGTAAAAACAGGAAGTGGATATTTGAAGCAACTAGATAAAGAAATCTCTAATCAAAGTAACATTCAAAATTCTTTTAAATTTCAATTTTACCTGGTAAAAGAGAATATTACAATATGATCTAGATTAAATGAAATTCTCTACACATCCGTGTTATTATTAATGATTATATAATTAAATATTTGAAATTAGCAAGATATTGTATGGAGCTGGTTATGATGCTATGTTTTTTATTTTACCTCTGCAGAAATTGGAGCTGAAATCATTACAGCCATCAGAAGTTCAGATTTGGCCATTGTGAAAGCAGGGTTTGGGATCAAGGGCAAGAGCTATTTTAGTGGTGTTACATATTTTTAAAAATTCTATGAATATATCAATATCCATCTATATCTTAAGTGTATCTATGTAATCTGTGTGTCATTTGCCTATCTATGTCATTTACTCAATTTTCTGAAAATCTGCAAGAATAGTGAAGATAGCACAATATAATTCACCTCTTCCAATTATCTTATTTGCAACTCAGAAGATGTGATTCAAAAAGTATTTGTCAAGTGATGCACTTGCAGAGCAATGCAAAAATCTGGGTGAAGAAATGCAAGTTTAAGGGCAATTCTTAAATTTTTCTGCTGTAGCTGACTTGTACTACTGTAACCACAGAGGTTTTGATTTTTCTCCACAGAGGTGGATATGGGGGTTCTCAAAAAATAGTTCTCAATATTGTTGTTGAGCAGAGGGTGATTTTTCTTTCCAATGAGAATTCTATAAATTTTCAGTGGTCACAAGAAAAAGAGTAATTGTATTACTGTATCAGGTACTTGAAGAATTGTAACACTAATATATGGAGGAATAAAAATTTAGAATTACAGAGAAAACAAAACATATCACTGTTGTTAGTGCCCCAAAGGTTGAAGACTTGAATAATTGTAGAAGTCGCTTATGTTGTTAGTGGTTTTGATCACCTTCTCATTGCTATAATAATGTTTAAGCTTTTGACTGAATTTTTTTTGATATGTTGTTTTTGCTTTCCTACATTTTCTCTATTTAACCTTTTGATTTCCTCAAAAATGACCTAGAAAATTCTTGTTGCAGATAAAATTTCTGACTGAGAATAACTCTTTCAGTGTAGTGTTTGTTTCATTTTTAAGAGAAAAATTAGATTAATAGGACACTACCAAAAATCCTGATTTAACAAATCAGATCCACAGTGAATTTTAAAATCAATCCTGATTTACTAACAAAATATCTTCACAATTTGCTGGGATCTTACCAGTAAAAGAAGGTGTTTTATAAACTGTAACTTTTATATCATAGTCCACTTTATACTAGTTACATATCTGTACCATTACTGGGCTATGAATTCCTTAAAATAAAACACCTGATTATTAGTCACAAATAAATATTTTCTGATGGCTAATGACATATATAATTCACTATCTGAGTCATTACATTGATTAGATGTGTTTTTAATAAGGTCAAGGGTATGGAAATTAAAAGATAATCCATTCAGCTTTATTATAAAAAGTGACACCTAGAAAAAGGTAGCACCAATAAGCACAGCTATATTTTAGCAGAAGTGCATGTTCCTTTTATTTTAAAAGATACAGCAAGGTAAATGTTGTGAAGGCTACCTCAGATTTAAAATTATACCTACTTGTATTTCTTATTTTTTAGAAAGCTGACTAAATAATTTGATTTTGGAAGATAGAGTTGAAAAGTAAATACCATATATTTCAGGATGTGTAATTCATGAGATAAGAAGTGAAATAACTGATGCAAATTTTGACTATGTTTCTGAGTTCTTGGTTTTATTTCCTGAAAGGGTCATCATGAGGAAAAATGTAGATGCTTATTAAGAACTGCTGCACAGTCAGTGGAATGGAATTGCCATCATTCTTCCTGGCTTAATATGAGAAATCTATCGATTCTTAATCTTCTTATTCTTTGTCACCCATTTACCTTTTAAAGTTAATATTAACAGAAAATTTTAAATGAATATATTGGACAATATTGAGAAAAGAACTGAAATAAAAAACTAAGCAGTCAAAAATTAAACAGCATAATTTAGATGGAATTTTTGGAAAATAGTATGCCTAGTAAGAGAAAATATATATGTTTAATAGGAATAAGAAAATAAATTTTTCTAGGGAAAACAATTTCCAAAAAGTTAATGATACATATTAGATATGTTCTCTAGAGCAATGATCATTCATAAAGGAGAAGTTGGGCCCCAGAGTCTAGAGCTTAAATCCCTGAAATTCAGTTTTTTAACTCTTTTGAGCTAGGAATGTATGCTTTAAGTTGCAAATTCAGTTTCCTCATCACTAAAATGAAAGCAATCTCTACACTTCTATATTAGGTGTTTATTATATATTTATTGGTGAAATTTTACTCAATATTTCACTAGCAAAAGTTTTTAAGAATACACTGAAAATTAATTTCCGGTATCCTTATTCCCTTTCAGTTATTATGCATAGACAGCAAAATGAAAAATACTTTGCTGATACTATAAGAAAACTCCATCTTTATGTTATAATAATTATAATAGGGATTTAAATTGTAAAGAAAGCAACTGATAATTTAAAATGAATCAGTAACATTGAATGTGAATAATTTGTGTGTAACTTTAGATTACAAAATTACTACAGTTTTTTTTCATTGTAATTTGATAACAAATAAATTATTATGATTGTACATAATTACTTCCCTTGAGTGCAGATTTTGCCTAGTCTTTATGCCAAGCGACACTTTGATTATTCCTTTTTTGACCTTGTTTTCTTTCCAGTTAATAATGATTATATTATGAAGATCAGAATATACTGGAACTAATACTTGCAATTTTTAAAGAGTAAATACTTATTAAATTTTTCTTAAAACCTTAAAATTGTATTGGTGCTTATATCCAGTAAAATTTTAATGCAAAATAAATTTATCTAAAATATTTTCTATCTTATAAAATCATTTTTAAGTTTATAATAATTTATAATTTTTAAAGTTTGCAATTACTACTGAAACAAAATGATAGGGCTTTAATGACTAGGAACAAAACCTTCTTTCTCTTGCTCATGTATTTAAAATTGAATTAAATATAATTGGACATTTTTTAAAGAATAAAATCAGTACAGATTTTGTTTCTTAACAATTTTAGGTAAGATGTTGTTCTATGAACCTGAAGAAGCAAAAGGTAAATGTAATTTTAAAATCAAATAGAAAACATTAAAGTGCTAGGAAGCTAGCTAAGATTTCTAGTGGTATAATAAAGAAGAGAATGTAAATTGGTCTAGACAGGTGAGCCTAGTTTTGGCACCATGCTGAAAATAATCTTGGCAAATTTGTGAAGCTATGCAGAGATAAACAATGAATTGCAGTTATTGAGATTCAAAATAGAGTTTAAATCATTATGAACCAGAGAGTTTGATGAACACTTCATGGTATTTTAGGGTTTTTGTTGAGCTGCAATTTAGGAACAAGATTTAACTAGGAATAAACCAGGCCTTGAAAAAACTAAAACTTTCTTCAAATTCCCTGAATTCTTGAGTAGCATAAAATGTTAATTAAGTATTTTCTGCAAGGCTAAAACAAAACACAACATTTCAACCTATTTCTCATTTTATAAAAAAAAAATCACAATTCTGGAGTCTACTTTTCCAAAGCCAAATAGTACTGCTTTAGAGTCGTAGTATGAATCATTTGCACCTTAGGAATCTTTATTATTGAAGGATTTGGGTTTTTTTCATAATTTATGATATTGTTTGTGTGGTTTTAATATATTGATTTTCATAATTTTAATTTATCTGGATTAGATAAATTTAATCGTATATTTTAAAGTAAATTTCTGTCGTTTTCTTTCTTTTACATAACCAAGTGTACTTCACATTTCACTCTGAGCATGTTAAATGGAAGATAGATTACAAATTTGTGAAATATGGGAAAAATATTCTAAAATTCCATACTTAATATAAGATAGTGCATTTATATATAAGATTGTGTTTAAGTATACTATTCTGCCAATTTTTTTCTAATTGTTCCTTTTTGTTTTACTTTGATTCCAACTCCCTCTTATTTTTTTTTTTATTGGAATGTGGAATATTCATTTATTTACCACTTTTTTCTACTTGGTATTTACAAGAGTATGAATTTCTGCTTCAGTACATTTCCGGCAGTCATAATGTATCTCACTGCACTGTGATAGTAGAATAGATGACTTATTGCACCACTTCATACAAAATGTTACAATTTAAAATAGCAGAATTCCTTTAACCTTTCGTACCTCATATCAATGTCATCATATTACTTCAAAATAGTTACATCACACAACATATTAGTCTTTCATTGCTTTGTAGAATTCAAACAAATTAGAGGGAAGATCAAATAAGATTTTTTGACATTATCCGCACATTTATTTTTCTCATGTTTTCCATTCTGTAGATCCAAAGTTCCACCTGGTGTCTTTTCTGTTCTGGTGGAAGAACATCTTTTAGCATTTTGTGTGGTGCAGGTCTATTGCAACAAAACTTTTAAGCCTTCTTTTATCTGTAAGTTTTCGCTTGTCACCTTTATAAATAAATGGGAAAATAGAGAATCGTGAGTCTTCTTACAGAATTTTAAACATGATGGTCTTTGTTTATACCATTGTTTGATTATGTGCAATGTGTCCCTCACCCACTGCTGCGGACTAATTTTACCGTATTTCTTCAATTTTAATACATTTACCATTGTATTTTTTTGTAATTTTGCCTTTTAACTCTTTTGTTATGAGTTGTCTAAACATGCTAGATCCAGGCATGGTACATTTCTGGTATATATTTCAGGTGTATTTTTCTGGGACTCTGGAAGCTAAGGCAGGAGGATTTACCTAGACTAGGAGACTAGCTTAGCTACATAATGAATTTGTGGCCAGACTGAATGGTATTGTGAGACCCTGTCTCAAAAAATCAAACCAAAACCAATCAAAAGCATAAATATCAGAACTTTGGCATAGTCTTGGGAAATGGCACACAGACGTATTGCTTTTTGATCATTGTTTCTCTCCCTCGCCTGTCTCCTCTCCTTTCTCCCCACTTTCCCACATTCTTATATCCACAAAGCCTAACCACTTCTTTCCTGCAATCTCTTTTCTATTTTGTTCTTTACATTATTTTATTTTTTGGAGGGCAGATGTTGATGTTCATTACACTACTGTACATTTTCTAACTGAAATTTTCAAATATACACAAAGTCAAGCAATGCATAAGGCCCTGGGTTTGACCTCCACTTCTGTAAAAACCAACCAACAAACAACACACACACACATACAAATCAAGCAGGGCTGGAGATGCAGCTCAGGGGTGTAGTACACTTAGCATGCCTGAGGCTCAATCCCTAGCACCACAGAAATAACAAAGGCTGCAGCTCCCTGAAATGAAGGCCTTCTACAGGGCTTCTGCCTTGACCACAGGTCCTCACAGGTCCTGTCTTCTGAGCCTAGCTGGGTCCACAGCAGCCCCTCAATGGATGCTGAACTTAAATGAATGTTGGTGCTAATCTTCATAACCCAGGAACATGGAAGTCACTCAAGGATCCTGAAGAGGAATGAAAGGCATAGAATACCCCTCCCCAACCTGCACCTTAGCAACTGTCCTGTTGCCTGGGGAGCCACCCACAGGTCTGAGGGCCCTCATTTTCACCTTTGGGGCTGAACTATACTCCTGCCCTGAGCCCATCCCAAGAGCTACCCCACGAAACACACAGGCAAACACAGGCGCACACACACATGCAGAGGCTGCTGTCAGGAACTTTAATAAGGCATGGCTGATGACTCTGCTGCTTATAGTTACAGGTCAAAGAGGAAGGGCATCACATCTGCCTGGCTCATGTACTGCTGGATACTTTCCAGCCAAGTGGAGGCCAAGGTTCAGGCCTCCTCCGCAAAGTGAGAGTGTCCCTCCTCAGTCAACTTCCAGAGACAGGACCCAGGCCAGGGACTGGCCTCCCCCTGCAGACTGACCGGCACTTTCTTACCTTCTGGGTAGGTGTGCTGTTCTTTGCATTATTTATATTTTCTGTTTCTCATATAAGAGAAGCTATAGAATTATATGCCCATATTTCTAAATTTGGAAAAAGGATTGGATCTTTTGTGATCTATTATTATGTTAGTTTATTTATATTAGTACATGTTTGCAGTACATCTTTTTTACATTCCTTGGTGAAATTAGTACATGAATGAACCACATCTTAATTTACTTTTTCATCACCATCCCTACCTTCTATCTGCCTCTCTTCATCTCATTATCCCCTTGCCCTTTTGAGAAAGTTCTATCTCCCTACTTCATATTATATATCTTTTATTTTGCTCTGTGTTTATGATTTGAGTTATTCTCATATAAGAAACCATGAAAAATTTAAGTTCGTGTGTCTGATTTATTTCACATAACATTATGGTCTCAAGGTGCATCTATTTGCTTACAAATTACTTGTTTATCTTTACACACAGTAGTACTCTATTTTGTAAAAATACTATATTTTATTTACTATTCATTTGTTGATGGACATATAGAATCCTTCCAAAATTTATCTGTTATTAATTGTGCTGCTATAGTAATATGTATTATGCATCTCTGTAATATGCTGTCTTTAACTCTTGTGGGGGGGATACCTAGTAGGGGAATAGCTGAGTCACATAAGATTTCTAGTTTTTGCTTTTTGACAGCCCTCCACAGTGATTTCTATACTACTTGTATTAGTTTATAGTCCCACCAGTAACTTAGAAGTGTTTCTTTTCTTCCATGCACCCTTAACATATTTTGTTATAACTTGATTTCTTGATGATGACCATTCTTTCTGGGAAAAGGTGATATTTCAGTGTTGCTATAATTTGCAATTTATGATGCTTACTACACTATGAAATCCTCATAATGATCCATTTCTCACAGTGTATCCCCTTCTTTATGTAAGATATGAGTGTACTTTTAAAGATAGATGAAAGTCGTTCTGATAATCTCACAGTTGAAGTTTCCTATAACCTATTTTCTAATTATTGAGTTTTTCCTTGGTTACAAATAAGAGATCTTTGCTTCTTCACAGCATAGTGTTTTCTTACTTATTATAAGCTTAACTTTGTGAAAGATACAACATAGAAATATCAATGCTAAAAGTTTACATATTTTTGAGAATGTTGCATTTCATTCTGACAGTTAAATTTCTGGTAGCTTCTATTAATTTTGTCAAGCCTGGTCTTTTCCTTTGATAAATATAGTCAGTTTTCATCTTATTTTTACCACATGTTCCTTATTGTTAAGAAATGTGTTCTTTAAAGTCTCACTCACATGTATAAGTGTTCAATGACATGTTATCAACTCGAATGAGTGAGAACTCCTGTACTACTTATGCATAATGATTTCTGGTATCTCTGTTCACTTCTCAGCCCTGAACATTTTATATACACATATGTGGCCTTCTGCCATGCATTTATTGTGAAACTCCATAAAGATCCCTGCAACTTTCTCTGCATGGTCCCTGACCAGGCAGATTTTCACTGTTTTAAGAAAATGCAATTGATTTTTGGTCTTTTAGTTCAATGTCATTGCTATGTTCTCCACTGGATCAGTGTTTTTCTTCCACAGGTCAGATGTATCTGAACCATGATGTCAAAACAAATATACTACTGAATTTGTGTTTTTACCTTAAGCTAATAATTGCAGTTTTGTGTTGCTTATTATTTAATGCTAGGTGCAATTTAATTTTTATCTCTAAAAAGATTACAAGTCTGATAATAGTTCCAACATGACCAGAATTTCTATCTTTATATGAGATATTACTCATTAATAAAAGTAAAATATCAGTATATATAACAGTACAATGATTACCCAAATAAATTGCTGGACAAAAAAATCCACATAGAAGAATGTTATATGCTATGATTCCATTTATCAAACAAGGAGAATAGATCAATTAAGTTTATAATTATAGAAATTAGATTTTAATAATTTCTATAACATTGATTGGCAATTGTAAATGGAACTCTGAGAGGGACAATCATGAGATTTTTTTATGATAGTGAAAGAAATAAGTGTGCATCTTTTTTTTTGTTTGTTTGTTTTGGGAGCATGAGTATATGTGCTAGGCAAAATCAGTGAATTGTACTCAAAATAAATGATTTTTTACTATCATTATTCACTTAATTAAAAGATATCTGGAAAAAAGGTAAATTTCAATTGGAAATAAAGATAAACACTACAGAAAGACCCAAAGGGGGTGATCTATATAGTGCATGCTTAGAAATAGTGTTTAAAAGTAATGTAATTAATTTTTGATGTGTTGGAGAACTTTAGTGTTTGCTCTGAAGGTCTTTAACTTTTTAGAGAAAACCACCCCAATCAATTAAGGGTAAATTCTTTTACCTTAGGACAATGATTAAAAATATTAATCACATCAAAATATTTCATTATCACAATATATAAACTGATATTTGACTAAGGCATAGCCTAGACAAATTGATTTTTAAAATTAACCACTGTAGGCTGCACACAGGAAGGTCTGTGCACATCCTACCGAGGTCCTGAGTCATGCGGAAGATGCTGAATCAGCCCACTGCAGACAGGCAGGTCTGCCAGCGCCCTACCGAGGTCCCCAGTCTTAAGGAATATGACAAATCAGCCTGCTGCACAGAGGAAGGTCTGTACACACCCTACGGAGGTCCTGAGTCATGTGCAAGACACCGAATCCCCTGGCTGCAGACAAGCAGCCACCTGGTTCCACACTACAAAGACGCAGACAACACCAGACCACCAGACCAAGGTACTGAGTCCCGCTGCTCCGGGCCCAGAGGTAGGGGCTTCTGAGCCGTCATCCCACTGCTCCTGATCCAGAGGAAGGGACTTCCAGGTCACCATCCTTCCCTCCTTCCCGCTGCTCCCAGCCCACAGGAAAGGGCATTTGGGTCACGATCACTACCGCTGCTCCCGGCCCCTGGCCCACCTCACCCAGCTCAGAGGAGGTAATCTGTGCAGGTGCTAACAGCCCCCCACCCCAGTCTAAATGAGAAAACATGTAAATAAGTCTCAAACCAGACTTCCAGATCACCTACAGCAACCCCAAAGGGAAATGAGATGGAACACTCTGATACTCAACCACCTGGACCCACTGAACTGGCAACAAAAGGGGATCTGGAAAAAATGAAATCAGAAATAATTTCTCACATAACAGGAGAAATTGTGCCCTTAGTGCAAGACATGATTAATAAATCTAGAGAGGAGCTCAGGAACATGATATATTGCCATCATAAGAAACAAATGGAATCCATAAAACAGATGCAAATAGATATCCAGGACATGAAAAACTCCATTGAAAGTCTACACAGCAGAGTGAGCCAATGTGAGGACAGAATTTCAGATATAGAAGATAAGATTGCAATTAGTGACCAGGAAAAGAAAAATTGCTTCAAAATTATAAGGGAACATGAGAAATCAATCCAGCAGCTGCTTGATGATGCAAAGAAGAATAACATAAGACTGATTGGGCTCAATGAAGAAACAGGAGAGAGTGGAGATGACATAAAAAATCTCTTCACAGAAATAATGGCAGGAAACTTCCCAAGCAGGGGAAAAGAGCTTGACATACAGATAAGTGAGCCATATAGGACTCCAAATAGCCTTGATCAAAAAATTCTACACATAGGCATATAACTGTTAAGATTCCAGAAACACAACAGAAGAACAAAGTTCTCCAAACAGTCAGAGAATAGAAAGAAATCACATACAAAGGAAAGCCCATCAGAATCACAGCAGACTTCTCAACACAAACCATCAAGGCAAGAAGAGCTTGGAGTGACATATTCCAAGCACTAAAAGAAAACAGCCTCCAACCCAGATTGATGTACCCTGCAAAAGTATCTTTCAAAATTGATGGACAAATAAGATACTTTCATGACAAAGAGCACCTTAGGAAATTAGTGAATACCAAACCAGCACTCCAAAGAATTTTACACCATAGCCTAGGCACAGACATTGAGGATCACAAACCCAGGAAGCAAAGCAGAATGAACCGATCTGGCATGACAAAAAATTAAATGTAAAGGGGGAGAACCCAACAAAAAGAAATAGTCATGGCAATGACAATCAATACGTTTCAGTTATAACCATCAATGTTAATGGCCTCAATTCACCAATGAAAAGAAATAGACTGGTAGAATGGGTCAAGAAGCAAACTCCAACAATATGCTGCATACAAGAAACACACTTAATTCAAAAGGAAACTCATAGACTGAAAGTTAAAGGGTGGAAAGCAATACTCCATGCGACAGGAACCCCAAAAAAGCAGGAGTAGCTACCTTCTCAGCAGATCAAGTAGATTTCAAACCAACACTGATTAAGAGAGGTGAAGAAGGATACTACATCCTTGTAAAGGGAAGAATCCAAGAGGAAGAGATGACAATCATAAATATCTATGCACCAAACACTAGTGCACCCAACTATATAAAACAAATACTAATAGACATAAAAAGTCATATATGCACTAATACAATTGTAGTGGGGGACCTCAACACCCCACTGTCACAAATAGATAGATCAACTAGACTAAAAATAAGCAATGAAATACAAGAACTCAATCGAACTCTTGAACAGATGAACTTAACAGATGTTTACAGAGTCTTCCACCCCACAAAATCAGAATACACATTCTTCTCAGCTGCACATGGGTCATTCTCCAAAATGGACCACATACTCACACATAGAACATGTCTAAGTATGTGCAAAGGAATTGAAGTTATCCCCTGTATATTATCAGATCATAGTGTGATGAAATTGGAGATACACAGCAAAAGAAACTCAAAAAATTTCATAAACACGTGGAAATTGAACAACACACTTCTGAATAACCAATGGGTCACAGAGGAAATTAAAGAAGAAATCAGACAGTTCCTTCAATTAAATGTCAATGATAATACAACATATCATAATCTATGGGACACAATGATAGCAGTCTAATGAGGGAAATTCATAGCAATGAATACGCATATTAGGAAAACAGAATGAGCCCAATTAAACAACCTGATGCTGCACCTCAAGCTTCTAGAAAAAGAAGAGCAGGACAACCCCAAAGCTCATACAAGGGAGGAAATTATAAAGATCAGAGGAGAAATCAATGCAATGGAGACTAAGAGAATGATACAAAAAAATCAATGAAGCCAAGAGTTGGTTCTTCGAAAGAATCAACAAAATTGACAAACCTTTAGCCAACCTTGTCAGAAAAAGGACAGGAAAGGGCCAATCCCATGCAACTAGAAATGAAAAGGGTGAAATTACAACAGACCCAGCAGAAATCCAGAGGATCATCAATACCTATTTCCAGAACCTATATGCCAATAAGATGAACAACACAGAAGAAATGGACAGATTCCTAGATACATATGAATTACCGAAGTTGAATGAAGAAGACCTAAAAATTCTGAACAACTCAATATCAACCAAAGAAATTGAAAATGTAATTAAAAACTTATCAACTAAGAAAATCCCGGGCCCTGATGACTTCAATGCTGAATTCTACAAGACATTTAGAGAGGAACTGCTCCCACTACTGGTTAAACTCTTCAATGAAATTGAAAGGGAAGCAATACTCCCAAATTCATTCCTGGAAGCAAGCATCACCTTGATCCCCAAAGCAGAGAAAGACCCAACTGAAAAAGAGAATTATAGGCCAATCTCACTAATGAACATAGATGCAAAAATCCTTAATAAGATACTGACAAACAGAATGCAGAAGATCATCAAGAAAATCATACACCCTGATCAAGTGGGATTCATCCCAGGGATGCAGGGATGGTTCAACAAATGGAAATCAATCAATGTACTACACTACAGCAATAGAGCCAAGGAAAAAAACCATATGATTATCTCAATACTTGCAGAAAAAGCATTTGACAAAATCCAACATGCATTCATGATAAAAACCCTATAAAAAGTGGAATAGATGGTCTCTACCTCAAACTGATAGAAGCCATCTATGAAAAACCAACAGCCAATATCATATTAAATGGTCAAAAACTGAAATTCTTCACACTTAAATCAGGAACAAGACAAGGATGTCCACTATCACCATTCTTGTTCAATATAGTTCTGGAAACATTAGCCTTGGCAATTAGACAAGAGAAAGAAATAAAAGGAATAAAGATAGGAAATGAAGAAGTCAAATTGTCATTATTTGCAGATGACATGATACTCTATATAGAAGACCACAAGAACTCCACCAAAAGTCTTCTAGACTTAATAACCAAATTCAGTCATGTAGCTGGTTACAAGGTCAACACACAAAAGTCAATAGCTTTGCTCTACACCAATGACAGACACACTGAGAGAGAAATAGGGCAAGTAATTCCTTTCACAATAGCATCCAAAAAACTGAAATACCTCGGAATCATCCTAACGAAAGAAATCAAAGACCTCTTTTCTGAAAAGTATGGCACTCTGAAAAGAGAGATTGAAGATGATATCAGAAAATGGACAGACATCCCCTGCTCCTGGGTAGGAAGGATTAATTTAGTGAAAATGGCCATACTTCCAAAACTGCTATATAGATTTAATGCAATTCCATTGGAGATCCCAGCAGCATACTTCATGGACCTTGAGAAAACAATCCAAAAATTCATTTGGAACAAGAAGAGACCCAGAATAGCAAAAGCAATTCTAGGTAACAGATACATGGCAGGGGGTATCACAATCCCCAACCTGCAACTATACTACAAATCTACTGTGATAAGAACAGCATGGTACTGGCAAAGAAACACACCTGAGGACCAGTGGAACAGACTAGAAGATTCAGAAACAGCGTCAGACACACTCAGCCTTCTCGTCTTTGACAAAGGAGCCAAACACCCTCACTGGAGGAAAGATAGCCTCTTTAATAAATGGTGCTGGAAAAATTGGGCTTCCACTTGCCAAAGATTAAAACTAGACCTATATCTCTCACCATGCACTAAACTAAAATCAAAATGGATTAAAGATCTAAATATTAAAATAGAAACTCTGAACCAGTTGGAACAGAGCTTAGGTAGAACCTTGAAGACATCAGTGTAGGAAAAGATTTTATGAACAAAACCTCAATTGCCCGTGAACTAGCACAAACAATCAACAAATGGGATCTCTTCTTATTAAAAGGCTTCTGCATAGCAAGAGAAGCCACCAGCAGTGTGAGGAGACAACCCACAATGTGGGAAAAAATCTTCACCTGCTCTTTCTCAGACAAAGGTCTACTATCTTGAATCTATAAAGAACTTAAAAAGATCAGACCTCCTAAATTTAAAGACCCAATCCATAAATGGGCATATGAAATGAACAGACATTTCTCAGATAAAGAAGTAGAAATAGCAAATAAATACATGAAAAAATTGTTCAACATCACTGGTCATTCGCGAGATCCAAATGAAAAGAAAGCTGAGATTCCATCTCAGTCCAGAAAGAATGGCTGCTATCATGAAATCTACCAATGAGAAATGCTGGCAGGGCTGTGGGGAAAGAGGAACCCTGCACCACTGCTGGTGGGAGTGTAGACTGGTGCAAGCACTGTGGAAATCAGTATGGAGATACCTCAAAGAACTAGGACTGGAAGTCCCATTTGACCCCAATATTCCACTGCTGGGGATCTTCCCCAAAGAATTAAAAGAATCATACCACAGTGATATATGTGCACCCATGTTCATAGCAGCACAGTTTGTAATAGCCAAAACTTGGAAACAGCCCAAATGCCCATCAACTGGAGGCTGGATAAAGAAAATGTGGGTTTTTTTAATAAAATGGAGTACTACTCAGCCATAAAAAATGAGAAATTAGAGACATTTATAGCTAAGTGGATGCACTTTGAGGTGGTACTCTTAAGTGAAATAAATAGGACACACATGTGTAAATACCAAATAGTTTCTCTGGTGTGAGAAACTGAAAGTGTAAATAAGGACTAAATGTATAATAGGTCATGTGAAATAGGAAGAAAAGGGGCAAAGGGGAAGGAAGTGGGAGGGCTAGGGGAAAGGATAGAAGAGAATGGGATTCATATGAGAAAATGGAAAAATATGAAGAAAATCTTTGTAAATAGGGAGGACTGGAGGGGTTGAAGGGAGGGTTGGGCAAGAGTGAAAAACAAGAACCAAGAGAGATTATGTAAAGGTGCAAATTTCCAATGATGAATATCATTATATTGTATACTTAAAATGTACCAATGATTAGAATGAATAATTGGTAATGTAAAATAGGAAGAAAAAAGTCCAAAGGGGTAGGGGTAGTGGGAGGCACAGGGGAAAGGAAAGAAGGGAAAGGAAAAATGATGAGAAATGGAAAAAATGGAAATAAAGTCTTTGTAAATAGGGAAGGGTGGAGGGCATGAAGGGAGGGCTAGGAATGGGGAAAAAATAAGAACCAAGATGCATTATGTAAAGGTACAATTCCCAATGAGACATGTAATTGTTTTGTATAACTACAATGTACCAATAAAATAATTTAATACAAAAAAAATAAAAATAAAATAAAATTAACCACTGTACACTCATAAAATAAAGTACAAAACAGCACATTTATTGGGTAAAAGATCAATAGTAGTGTAGTAAGTTTCTCACATTTACTGAAAAGAGTAAAATTAATTTGACATTAGGCTTTAATAAATCAAGGCAAGTGGGGATTGTGGGACTATTCAGACTGATAATCTAAAGGAATTAATCATTATTATTCATTATACATATTATACATTGTATTGATTCCATTCTTCTAGAATACAACAAATGTACAGCAATACAGCAAATGAATATGCCTTTCAACATGTGACATATATGTGACTATGTGAAATCAAGCAGTATACTATGAAACATAACAGTAAGATAAATACAGTGCCAGTCTTCTGGAGAATGGCATTGATATACACCCTTAAGAATGAGGATGGGCCCTCAAATAAAAAAGGCAAATGCACTTAGAATTGGAAAAAGCAGAGCTAGAATAGACATAAGTACATAAAAAATTTTTAATTCATAGTGTAGGATACACAATATAGTACTTTCAGAAAGGGAAGTGACAGAGTCCAGGATAACTAGGGAAGATTTAATCGTGAATTTTTAGTAACTACTAGCGGCTGTTTTTGTGTTTATATAAATATCACAATCAATGCACAAGATATAAATATATGGGCTTTTTTGGCGGTACCAGGAAATAAAACTAGAAGCATTCTAACACTGTGAAATTGTATATCCGCAGTCCTTTTTATTTTGAATATGAGACAGGGTCTTGTTAAAGTGCTTCATCTTGGCAAGTTTGTTGTTATTGTTCAAATATGACACAAAAGCATGGGAAACAAAGCCAAAAATAAATACATGTGAGTACATAAAAATAAAAATCTGCACAACAAAACACATGCATCAGAATGAAGAGATCTGAATAAATGTGATCCTCCTGTTTCAGCATCCAAAGTAAGTGGGATTACAGGTATAGGCCACTACACGTGGTCTTCTGTTATCGTTATAACTATGAAAAATCATAGTGAAAGCTCACTATGAACTGTTTGGACAAAACTATAAATTGTGTTAAAATATTACTTGATTAAAATGTGGTAATATAGACATAATACTTTCAAACTCAGCAAAAAACAAAAGTCAACTGTATGTTATATTAGAATATATCTTTTAAACAGCTAAGATTATAATTAGCACTAAAATTCTAGAAATAGTCAGTTAAATTAGAAACAAAATTTGTATGTTATATGATTATTTCAAATGGTCTTTGAAAATTTGATAATTGTAGAAAGCACAAAAATGGAAATATTAAAATAATTTGAAAAGGTTACTATTTTATGGTTTTGTCTATAAATAAATCCACCTTGTAAAAATTTTAAAAATAAATACATTAACTTATCAGCAAATATATAAATCAAATTACCTAAATTGGAAATGATTTTCCAATAAGTCATGAACTATGAGGTAATTTATTTAGAAATTAAAATTCAGGAGTAAATATAATGCACAATTTGGTATTGTATTTATCAAAACTGCAGCATTTAGTATGTTAGTATTCTAACATATCCCCCAAATGTTGTGAAAGATGTTTCTTAAAATGCATGAATAGTTCCAAACATGAGGCTTTTTGTCAAATTTATTCATAAATTTAATGCAGTTTTTGTTAAAAATCACCGTATTTTATTGCATATTAAAATCATTCAAAATTACAAAAACATTCTTGAGGAGGCTTCTGATCTGCATTATTTGATATATAATTATTATTGAAGTACAATGCCAATACAAGAATAATTATATATTTTACTAGAATCTAATAGATACTCCAGAAAAACCTAACACCTACTATTGATAATTAGATATAATAAATCCTGTCATAATGAAACATTGTGGTACTGGAATGAAAATCCATCATACATGCCAATGGAATAGAATTGAAAGCTTGGATACAAACTTATGAATATCTGATGGATCAATCTTTTTTAAAGTGCCAAAAAGCCCTACAACATCATCTCTTTAATAAAAGATTAAGGAAAAATGAATATCAACATGAAATAAATGAAATGGAATTTATCTTCATATAGAGAAAGCCACTGAAAACTAAGGACTAAAATGTAAGGACTGAAATTAGAAAACTCTGAGAAGAAAACACGGGAAGCTTGTTGATATTGCTCTTTGCAATTATTTATTTGGATATAACATAAAAAATAGACAAGGAAAGCAAAATTAGAGAATCACTACAATAGTTCCACTTGAAAGGGATATGGACCTGAATAAAGACTTCTTCATAAAAGATTTGCAAATGGCTTCCAGACACTGAAAAAAATCTTCACCTCACTAATCATCAGGGAAATCTAAATCCAACCCACAATAAGATACCATCTCACAAATGTTATGGAGTCTGTTATCAAAAAAGCAAAAGATAAATAGTGTGGGAGAAGATATGGAGGAACATTTGTATTTTGTTGTGGGAACATGAATTGCTATAGCCATTTTATTAAACAATATACCTATTCTTCAAAATTATTAATCAGAAGAACTGAAATAAAATGCATCAGACTCTCTTCTGTGTATATATAGCCAAAGAAAATAACATCACTTTCTTAGAGAGTTATCTGTTCCCTCGTGTTGGTGTTAGTTATTCACAATATTTAAGGCATGAGAAGAACCTAAGCATACACTGATGATGAGATAATAAAGAAAATAAAAGTATATCTTGAGTATTCTCTTTTTCTGGTATGCTTAAAAAATAGCAAGAAATGGAAAATTAGGAAAAAAACCGCATTCATTCATTATTAATTCAGTCTCTTTTGTTAATACAATTTTTATTATCTACACCATGCTACACAGTGAGTATATAATAAAAGGACAATGATACATTTTATTTGGTCCTATGAAATATCAATGTGCATGAGGAATACGTATATGAACATTTACATTTTATTTGCTTCCTACTAATATTTTCCATTTTTTATACACACAGACGTAATGTAAGAAAGACTTCTGAAGAATTTCACATATATTATGATGGAAAAATTTAAAAATTCAAATGAAGGGACAATGAGTAAACAAAAGCAATGAAAAATGAGTCTTATACTACCAAGTTATGTGTTATTTGAGTGCAAGAATTTCTTTCACGTCATTTCTTATCACTAACTGTGTTTTAAAAATTTAGTCACGCTGGAACAGTGACGCCCTGCCTGAAGTCCTAGGTACTAGAAGGCCGAGGCAGGAATCTAGCTTGAGCCCCAGAACATGAGAACAGCAAGTTCAACAAAGTGACACTCCACTTCAAGCGAACAAACACATACAAACTATAGGGATACCACAAAATACGCTTCTGATTCCATTGGAATAAGGGATATTTCTTCTCCAGTCACTTGTTTTAAATTATAGACAGACAGGTACAATCGTTTTCGGTATCCAAATCTACTTTTGAAACTATGCAATATATTGAAATTCATGCTGTAAGAGACTAAAAAACAACGCTCAGAAGAAATCTGTCTAAGCACATGCCATACTTTAATCATTCCTTCCCACCTCCCGATTTCCCTCCCATACGCCTTCCCTCACCAGGTTCGCATGTGTTTGGGGATTCTATTTGTATAATTTGGTCATATTCATATATTCATTGCCCACCCTTACACACATTCTCCCATCTCTTTTGTCCTTTCCTCTTGTCTAATAATAGTACTTGAACTTTCTTGTCATATTTTTTTAGTTTCCATTTATTATGTAATAAATAAATTAATGTCATAAACTGTATTTTAAAAATATCTTCTCTCTAGTTTTTTTTTCTTAGTTCATAAAAGTGAAATGGTCAATGGGGAGTTACAACATTCAGAAATAATGTAATATAGTAAACATTTTAAATTCATACTTTTATGATGAACTTGTTGTGAATCATTAATTTACATCCAAGGAGAAAAAAACAAACAACAATAGACAGCTGAGTGTTTCGGGTACTGCAGGGATAGGAAAGTCACTTTATCTCTTTCCATCTAACCTGCTAGCATTTCGTATTAATGCCACGGGGGGATGTGGGGTCTAATCACATAATGGCAGTAATAAACATGGAGCTTTCTAAAGAGGATAATAATTTATACAGCCCAAAGAAGCACTCCTACAATATTGCCAGCTCTTTGTGAGTGTGCCATTCATTAACAGTGTCAGAAAAACATGTTCTCGATTTTATTGCTTAAGAAAGTTTTTCAAAAGATGTAAGACTTAGCTTTTTTTCAAACTAAAACTCATTTTTATTATATTTTTAAAGTTTAAATGCCTGTAGTATTTTTAGATGCATTATAGATGTTCTTGTGTACCTGGCATTTAATATGGCCTAAAATGATTTCGAGTGAGCTATTATTTTACCCCCTGTGGCGGTTGAAAGGAGTCCTCACTAGGAGGACAGATGTGGTCTGACCTGCCGCATACTCACTGGCAGTGAGCACAAGGGTCATTTGTAAGCATGTTCTCTTCATCTACACCATTGTGAGCAACAGGACACCAGACTCTTATTGAAAGGTACGTAAATGTCAAATATATGTGATTTGGGAGCAGGGAGATCTTTTCCTTTCCTCCTTTTTATTTAAATTATGTAGTCATAAGCCTGACTCTTTCCTGTACCTCAAATACAGATAATATATTATATTTTATAAACTGCATTCTATACAAGGATATCTTTATGATTCTTATATATGATATTTTCAGAAAAGTTTTCTATTAAATTATCAAATGGTTAATAATTAAGATCACAAAAATTTTACTATATATTTTTAGAACCAAAGATTACCAAAAGCAAGATGAATTTATTTTGTCAAGTATGCAGAAATCATTGACATTTTTAAACATATCTATCAAATATATATTTTTGTAGAAATCACAGTGTGGTTGTATTTTGTATTCAGTAAGTTTACTGGTACATGTTAGATATACAATATGATGGAAATTTGTATCTTTGGAAATTTGTACCTTTACATGATATATTTTGGTTCTTATCTTTTTCTCCATTACCCTGCCCTTCTGTCAACACCTCCACCTCTCCTAATTTACAAACAACTTTGTTTCTGTTTTTTCCTTTTCTCACATTTATTCCTTTCCCATCTTTCCTTTCCCCTACACCTCCCACTTCCCCTTCCCCTTTGGACCTTTTTCTCCTATTTTACATTATCTCTTATACTGAAATTCTAAGTAAGGATCAAAGTGTGTTTGTATTTTTAAATTATTTTATAATTAATTTTATTTTCCCATATCACCTATAAACAATAAATCTGGAATTTAAAATTAGAAGCAATGTGAAAGTGATTGCAACATTTTTTGATGGGAAAGCTATGGTTTGTTGTAATTGAGTAGTAAATAAATCTCTGCTAGATGCCCAATGAGAAAGGAAAAGAATATCAGCATATCAAATAATTATACCACAGAGAATATAATATCCACTACAGTAGTGCAAATATAGGTTACTTAGGTAGTACATTGAAGTGCAAGCATTAATGAATTCTGAGTGGGATATTCATGGAGAGTTTTATGAATAAAATGACTGTTATACCAGGTCATGATGTATAAAAATTCCATGCATAAAAGAGTATAAGAAAAGTGACTATGGCCAGTAAGATCTCAAAGCTTTGTGATTTGAAGTGGAACCATTCTCCAGAAGAAAAAAATTCTTCCTTATATTGTGGAAGTCTGGTATTTTGTCCTGGCAGTGGGAAACTTGACCAATACATTCCTGTACTCTGTCAATAGGAGCTCCCATGACTACTTGCCAAACTACAGAACCAGGAATATAGCCATTTTATGAAGCAAAAAAAATATATATATATATATATATTTATTATTGTGAATCATATATGTATATATGTATGTATGCTATGGCTTGTGCTTAGATCTCACTGAAAACCTCACATGATCATAAGTAGGACTTTTTCAGAAGTGGCTGGATCTAGAGTGTGTGAAGCTGGCATTGATATGGTGCAATGATAGGACAAGGGCACTAGGATTAAGGGTGTGAGTGCTACCTGCCCCTACATGTCCTGCATAAGATATAAGGGATAGAAAGAGTTGTGGTCATCTCTTATTGTTTTGCTACCTTTTATCTTCTATGAACTGTTTCTCCTCTGTGATGCCCCCTGCCACTCTGCCATGCCACGATGCATTGGACCCAGCTGATTATGCAATGAAATATCTACAAACTGTGAACTAAATACACCTTTGTCCTTTAACTTTAAGAGTCAGGTATTTTGTCTCATCCATGAGAAAAGTAAGTAACACCATTATATGTGTGTATGTGTGTATAATTCTGATGTCTAACACTATTCTAGTTCTAGTTCACAGAGATGGATAATATCATAAAAGTGATATTTTTCTTTTTCCTTCTTGTTTTGTTGCTTGATTTTACTTGGCTCTAGTACTATGTTGTATAGCCACAAGGGAAACTGATGTATACTCTGGGAAAAACATAGAGTTAGAATTGTTAAATTCTCTTCCTTATTCTGTCTCAGTTTGCTGAAGTCAACTTGTTTAGGAAGGGAAAAAGTCATATCTGCCTAAATATGTACTGTAGCCAAAATTTGAATATGAAAATATATTCAGATTGTATTTCTAAAATTATTTTTACAATTTAAGTTTATTTACTACTTATCATTATGAACATGGTATGATATATCATCATTTTAAAATTCAGAATTCTTTTAGTCCCTTTAACAATCATTATCTTTTAATCTACTCATTAAAATTTGCTTTCATTAAATATTCAATTAAAATTTTGATTTTTTTGCTGTATATTAAATTAATAATCACATTTTCACAGTTGCATTTAATAAGAGTTGGTTTCTATAGAAACTTAACTGCTGTCTAATTACATGGAGTTTTACATTTATTTAATTCTTAATTTCCAGACCCTTTATTTGTAAAATATTGACAATAATTAAATTCACATATTGTGAGGTTGACATAAGAAAATAAATCAGTGAGGCATAAGTGATCAGTAAATTTGTCCAATTCTTATTACAGGGCTATAAAATCCCATTTGTCTTTCTTAGGACTAGAAGTTTTACTACTTAAAACTATATAGTAAAAACTATCTTGTGATGAAATTTCAGTATCGTGTATATTATAAAAATATTAAAGTACCCACTCTGCCCCATCTAAAAAATATTAAAGTAAATTATATATATAATATAAATGATTAAAAAAATCATTGAATTTTAAAACAGATATTCTTTGAGTATTTTGGTGAGCCATTTCTTTTTATATAACCTAGAGAAATAATTCTATGTTTACTTTCGTCCCTTAGCTGAGCTACTGGTGCTGTTTGTGCATCATTGCTTTGGCTAGTTCAATATAGATTATCAGGATTTATTCTGAAGCTGAAAATCTGTGTCCATTAACTACACCATTGCACAGAAGGCCTCTATTATGGGAGAAGTTCTTTTGGATTCCCACAGTTCTGCTCCATGTCTTTACCATAGCCCACATTATCCATCTGCTATCAATGAATCAGCTTCTTGCTTCTCCTGCCAAGTGAGAGCTTAGCCTTTTAAATAAAAACTGCAATAAAAAATCAGGCATAATAAAAACTTTACCAATAAGAAGACTGCTCAGTAAACAACTCTAGGAGACAGGGGACAGAATAAGAAAGCAGAGAGTCAACTCCTATGACCAGAAATTGTGCTGGTGCTACTTGATGATAGAAATAAGTACAAAAGAGAAATAGCAAGAATTTGAATATCTTAAATAACACTAATTGTCTGGACATTAGCAGTATAACATTTAAGTCTGATGTGGTGAGAGCTATTAAATTTGAGTATAAATTGTCAGCTAATGTATTATGGTCAAATTTTCAATCTCATGGTATTTACTATTTTGTCTTTGGCATACCTAATTCATTCTTGTTTTTCTAGTTGTGATATAATTCTGTTTTACATCTAAATATATATGTAAGCCTCTTGAATTTAGATATCGGAGGCCATACCATGAAACACTTATCTTGATTGGCCAATGAGTCATGATTTCATTTCTGAATAAAGAAAAGATTCATTTTCATAAGTCAAGAACATTATAAATTTGTGCTACATTTACAGGATATGTTCATTATAGCTCTAAAATGCCTATAAATTTCATTAATTTCCTATAGTTGGACAAGAATAGCAGATAAAATTCTTCAATCAAATTTTCAATTTTTTTCAAACTTATTTATAAAATGATTTTTAAGAAAGTATAAAATAGGGGCTAGGGATGTAGCTCAGTGGTGCTGTGCCTCCCTGGCATGTGCAAGGTCCAGAATTTGATTCCCAGTACTGAAAAAAAGAAAAGAAAACAAATACAATAAGAATGTATAAAATAACAGGCAAGCAACAAAAACATTTTTTATTTAATTGGCAATGAACATAGATGTTTTTTAAATCATGTTTTATAAGAAACAGTGATCTTTCCTGACTAAAGTAGGAAGGAATGAAAGCAGACAGACATAAAGGTAGGAATAAACTAAGTTGAGAAAAGAAGAAAAGAGAGATAAAGAAAGACCAAAAATATAATTATATAGAATGAACTTATGTAATTATTTCAGCATAGTAACCTAAGTATATTACACAGAAATTCATATTATATTTTGTAAAGAAATTTAAGAGAAGAGCTTAAAGATTCTCAACTCAAATAAATGATGACTATTGAAAGAAATGTAAATGTTATTTATACTATTTTGATCTGCACACAAAATGCAAATGGATTGAACTGTATTGTGCCCCACAATATTTATAATTGTTACATGTCAATAAATACAGAAAAAAGAAGTCCAGATCTCTCATTTGAAGATTTTCCAAATAAAATAGTTAAAACAATAAGATTTCAAAACAGATTTAATTTTCTTTCTTTGTTGACAGCAAAGGACACAAATCTTTTGTTTGTTTTCAGTAAAAATATAAACTATTTTAAGCATGTGAATATTTTTGCTATGGAATTTTAATTCTTATACTCTACAGTGCGTTTGTTTTGTAAACTTTAAAAACTTGAAATATCTTAAGATTTTTAACATCACAAACATTCATTGGCATTATTGTTCCAAAATTAAACCAAGTAAATAGTAAACTATTTTTCTTTAAAAGAAACGTTAATACCATCAAAGTTGTAAAGTCTAACTTAATTACATAAAACAATAAGGGAAATAAATTTTAGAAAAAGAAAAATTCAAATAGAAATTCCACATGCAGCAAGTACAATGCCTTTGCACTGCAGGAGATGAGCTTGAAAACGCACGGAGCCAGAGGACTGCCATTCCATTGGTAAGTGCATCCAGATCCTGGGGAACAACTGTGTGGCCCAGACCAGCTCTACTACAAGCGGATCCTAGCTAGGCCTCCACCCTGACCCCAGAGGCTTGGGAAAACTTGCCCAATCCAAAGGCCCACTAAGAAAAGAACTGCACAGGCAAGCCCACAAGCTTCAGCCAGAGGCTTGCCCTGATATCATTGATAAGTGCAAGGAGACCTTAGCCAGAGGCCTGTGCAGACAACAGGAACTGGGTTGCACAGCCCCCACCAAAGGGCCCTCCAAGACAATAGCTACATAGGGGCCCCAGCGAGAGGCAAACCTAGATACCATGCAAAGTGTGCACAGACCCAGCCAGAAGCCCTCCTTGACAACAGGTCAGCTCAGGGATCCAGAAGGACACCACTCTGAACCCAGGAATAGGTGTACTGGTGAGCAGCAGAGTAAAGGCTGCTTGGTGGCTTGCTGAGAATTGAAGACCATTGGGTGAGCAAAAAGTCCCCTCAACAAAAGTACACCAGGCTGCATCTGTTGAAATGAGAAGATATATGAACAAGTTTCAAAATCAGACTTCCAGATCACCAAAGGCAACCCCAAAGGGCAATGAGATGGAATGATCTGATACTCAACAACCTAGACTCCCTAAACTGGCAACACAAGAAGAACTGAAAAAAAATAAATAAATAAAAAATTTCTGACATAACAAAAGAGACTGTGCCCATAGTATAAGACATGATTAATAAATCTAGAGCAGAAACAGATAAAAAAAATTGAGGAGTTTAGGAACATGATGGAATCCCAACAAATGAAACAAATGGAATCCATAAAAGATATGCAAACAGATTTCCAGGAGATTAAAAATTCCATTGAAAGTTTTCACAGCAGAATGAACTAATGCAAGGATAGAATGTCAGATATAGAAGATAGGATTGCAATTAGTGACCAGAAAAAGAAAAAATTCCTAAACATAGTAAGGGACCATGAGAAATCAATCCAGCAGCTGCTAGACAATGCAAAGAAGAATAACATAAGGCTGATTGGAGTCAAAGAAGAAACAGGAGAGACTACAGACAACATAAAAACAAAACAAAACAAAAAAAAACTGTTCACAGAAATAACTAATGGCAGAAAACTTCCCAAATAGGAGGAATGAACATGACAGAGAGATAAGTGAGGAATATAGGACTCAAACTAGCTGTGATCAAAAAAGAAAAAAAATTCTACACATAGGTGAATAATAGTTAAGATTCCAGAAACCCAATAGAAGAATGACATTCTACAAACAGAGAAAAGAAACAAATCACATAGAAAGGAAAGCACATCAGAATCACAGCAGACTTCTTAACACAAACCCAGAGGGAAAGAAAAGCTTGGAGTGATGTATTTCTAGCACTAAAGGAAAACAACCTCCAACCCAGATTGAAGTACCCTGAAAAACTATCTTTCAAAACTAATGGTGAAATAAGATATTTTCATGACAAAGAGCAATTTAAGAACTCATGAATACCAAATTAGCACTCTAAAAATTTTAAATAATATCCTAGGAAATGACAGTGAGGATCACAACCCCAGGAACCCCAGCAGAATGAATCCATTGAGCATGACAAGAAATTAAATGCAAAAGAGGAGAATCCAACAAAAAGCAAAAGTCATGACAAGGATAAGTCAATACATATTAGTTATAACCATCAATGGTAATGGTCTGAATTCACCAGTCAAAAGAAATAGACTGGCAGAAAGGTCAAGAAGCAAGATCCAACAATATGCTGCATACACAAAAAACAGTTAATTCACAAAGAAACTCATAGAATGAAACTTAAAGAGTGGAAAACAATACTCCATGCCACAAGAACTCTAAAGAAAGCAGGAATAGCTATCCTCCTTGCAGATCAAGTGGATTTCAAATAAACACTGATTAGGAGAGACAAAAAAGGACACTACATCTTTGTAAAGGGAACAATCCAGGAGACACAGATGACAATCATTAATATATATGCACCAAACACTAGTGTGCTCAACTGTATAAAACAAATAGTAATGGACATGAAAAATCATATAAGCACTAATACAATAGTAGTGGGGGACCTCAATACCCCACCATCACAAACAGATAGATCACCTAGATAAAAAATAAACAACTAATGCAAGAACTCAGTCAAACTCTTGAACAAATTAACTTAACAGATGTTTACAGAGTGCTCAACCCCATAAAATCACAATGAAAGCAATCTTAAGAGGGAAATTCATAGTGGTGAATACTCACATTAGGAAAACAGAGTGAGCTCAATTACACAACCTGATGCTGAAACTAAAGCTTCTAGAAAAAGAAGACCAGGATAAATCCAAATCTCACACAAGGGAGGAAATTATAAAGTCAGGGCAGAAATCAATGCAATGGAGACTAAGAGAATGATACAAAAAAATCAATGAAGCCAAGAGTTGGTTCTTTGAAAGAAAAAACAGAATTGACAAATCCTAAGCCAATCTTATCAAAAAAAGGAAAGAAATGGCCCAAATCCATGTAATTAGGAATAAAAAAGTTGAAATTACAACAGACCCAGCAGAAACCCAGAGGATCATCAATACCTACTTCAAGAACCTGTGTGCCAATAAGATAGAAAATAAAAAGAAATGGACAGGTTCCTAGGTGTGTGTGAATTACCAAAGTTGATCAAAGAAGACCTAAAAATTCTAAAACATCCAATACCAATCAATGAAATTGAAAATATAATGAAAAACTTACCAACTGAAAAAAGCCCGGGCCCTGATGTCTTCACTGCTGAATTCTACAAGACATTTAGAGAGGAAATACTTCTGTTACTGTGTCATCTCTTCAATGAAATTGAAAGGGAAGCAATACTCCCAAATTCATTCCTGGAAGCAAGCATCACCTTGATCCCCAAAGCAGAGAAAGACCCAGCCAAAAAAGAGAACTATAAGCCAATCTCACTAATGAACATAGATGCAAAAATCCTTAATGAGATACTGGCAAATAGAATGCAGAAGATCATCAAGAAGATCATACACCCTGGCCAAGGGGGATTCATCTCAGGGATGCAGGGATGGTTCAACATACGCAAATCTATCAGTGTAATACACTATATCTATATAGCCAAGGACAAAAACCTTATGATTATCTCCATAGATGCAGAAAAAGCATTTGACAAAATCCAACACGCTTTTATGATAAAAACCCTACAAAAAATTGCAATAGACCATCTCTATCTCAATCTGATAAAAGCCATCTAGGAAAAACCAACAGCCAATATCATACTAAATGGTCAAAACCAGAAATCCTTCAAACTAAAATCAGGAACAAGACAAGGATGTCCACTATCACCACTCCTGTATAACATAGTTTTGGAAACATTAGCCATGGCAATTAGACAAGAGAAACAAATAAAAGGAATAAAGATAAGAAATGAAGAATTCAAATTGTCATTATTTGCAGATGACACGATACTCTAAATAGAAAACCCTAAGAACTCCATCAAAAGTCTTCTGGACTTAATGACCAAATTCAGTAAAGTAGCTGCATACAAGGTCAACACACAAAAATCAATAACTTTTCTGAACACGAAAAACAGACTCACTGAGAGAGAAATAGGGCAATCAATTCCTTGCACAGTAGCATTCAAAAAATTGAAATACCTAGAAATCAACCTAGCAAAAGATATCAAAGACCTTTAATCTGAAAAAAAGAAAGTGAATAGAATATCAGAAAGTGGAAAATCATCCCTTGCTACTGGGTAGGAAGAATCAACATTGTTAAAATGGCCATATTTCCAAAACTGCTATATAAATTAAATGCAATCCCAATTCAAATCTCAACAGCATACTTCACAGATCTGGAGCAAAGAATCCAAAAATTTATTTGCAACAAGAAGAGACTTAGAATAGCAAAAGCAATTCTAGACCATGAAGACAAGGTAGGGAGTATCACAATCCTCAACTTGAAACTATACTACAAAGCTACTGTGATAAAAGCAGCATGGTACTGGCAAAGAAACAGACCTGATGACCAGTGGAACATTTTAAAAGATGCAAAAATAACTCTAGACTCACTCAGCCAGATCATCTTCCACAAAGGAGCCAAACACCCCCACTGGAAGAAAGTCAGCCTCTTCAATAAATGGTGCCGGAAAAATTGAGTTTCAACTTGCCAAAGATTAAAACTAGACCTGTATCTCTCACCATGCACTAAACTAAAATCAAAATGGATTAGAGATCTAAATATTAAAACAGAAACTCTAAACCAGCTAGAAGAGAGGTTAGGTGGAACTCCACTTGAAGACATTGGTGTAGGAAAAGATTTTATGAACAATACCTCAGTTGCCTGTGAACTAGCACAAACAATCAACAAGTGGGATCTCTTCTTATTAAAAGCTGTTGCACAGGAAGAGGTACCACCAACAGTGTGAAGAGACAACCCTCAATGTTGGAAAAACAATTTCACCAGTTGTCCCTCAGACAAAGGTCTGCTATGTAGAATGTATAAAGAACTTAAAAAAAAACAGACCTCCCAAATTAAAAAACCCAATCCAAAAATTGACATTTGAGATGTACAGACATTTCTCAGACAAAGAAGTAGAAATAGCAAATAAACACATGAAAAACTGTTCAACATTACTGGTTATTCCAGAGAGGCAAATGAAAACAACACTGAGATTCCACCTTACCCCAGAAAGAATGGCTGCTATGGTTAAATCTACCAATAACAAAGGCTGGCAGGGGTGTGGGAAAGAGGAACCTTACTCCACTGCTGGTGGGAGTGCACAGTGTTGCAACCACTGTGGAAATCAGTATGGAGATACCTCAAAGAACTAGGATTGGAAGTCCCATTTGACCCAGCTCTTTCCCTTCTGGGTATCTTCCCCAAAGAATTAAAAGTATCATACCACCGTGATATATGTGTGCCCATGTTCATAGCAGCACAATTTGCAATAGCTAAAACTTGTAAGTCACTTAATTTCCCAATAACTGGAGACTGGAAAGAGAAAATTTGTTTTTTTTAAAATATAAAATGGAGTATTACTCAACCATAAAAAATGAGAAATTAGAGACATTTATAGCTAAGTGGATGCACATTGAGGCTATACTCTTAAATGAAAAAAATAGGCCACACGTGTAAATACCAAATAGTTTCTCTAGTGTGAGAAATTTAAAGTATAAATAAGATCTAAAAGATGTAATGGATTATGTGAAATAGGAAGAAAATGTACAAAGGGGAGGGGGAAGTGGGAGGGGTAGGGAAAAAGAAAGAAGGGAATGGAATTAATATGAGAAAAAGAAAAAATGGAAACAAAATCTTTGTAGATAGCAAGGGGTGGAGGTGTTGAAGGAAGGGCAGGGGAATGGGGAAAAAATGAGAAGCCAAATGGATTATGTAAAGGTGCAAATTTCCAATGATGAATCTCATTATATTTTATACCTTAAATGTACCAATAAAATTAATTTTAAAAAATAAATTAAAAAAGGAAACACACTAAGCAGGCTTTAGATATTATTGATTGGGGTTATAATTCAGCTATTGATTAAAACTCTGAGTCACTCCAAGGCCTAAGTTTGCTAACTGCTATTTGACCTTTCAGCTGATGTACAGAGATAATCCCCTATGTCAGCAGTCACAATTGAGGTCTCAATGATCAGTGAGGTTGTGATGTCTCTAACAACAAGGAAACACTGCAGCTGAGAAATTGTGAATCTGTGCAACTATGCTCCAAGATCAAATGTTAGCTAAGATAATGCAGGTGACTCATTAACTATGACCTGCAAGATAGCACAGGTACCTTGTTATCTGTGACCTGTCCTTCACACATATATGTAGTTACTCCCTTTTTACAGCCTGTTTCATTAGTGCCTTAGTTCTATTCCTTACACTTACCTTCATAACCCCTTGCTATGTTGTATAATCATAAATACTGACTAACCCAAATCTCATGGTCTTTTAGCCAGGAGAGAGATAAAGATCAATTCATGGCCCCCCAAAGTAGTAAACTATAATTAGTTATTCTATATTCCTTGGTCTTTCAATACAGGTCTTTTGAATAGGACTTTCATCCCCTGCTGTACCCTCTTCAGGTGACCGGGCCTCCGCCAGTAACTGGTCTGGCTATCAACACGACAATGTACAAAAAATGTTTATGTATTCATAACATTAGAAGAAATAGCTTGTTATAAAATGATATTTTATCATATGGGAAGTGGGCCGAGGATTTAACTCAGTGGTTTCACCGCCTGCTGCACAAGCACAAGGACCCCAGTTTGATCCCCGGTACCAAAAAAAACCCAACCAAACAAACAAAAAAACCCTGACATCTCATATGGGAAGTGTTTTACACATAAAAATTAACACAGAGATTATGAATAGAATAACTTTAATTTTTAAAAAGTTGCTATACATATAAATGTTTGAATGAGAAAATAATTTATACCTGTTGTGGCAATCTTGGCACACACAAAGAATAACATACTTTAGTGTCTTAGTGTGATTGGGACACTATAACAAAAATTTCACAAGCTGGGTAACTAAAAAACAACAGAAAGATTAAAGATTAATAAGAAAGGTGATTGTTAGAAATTAATATGCATGGTAGGAGCAGAAATAGTATTAAAAATAGCATTGCAGCTTGGATACTCTATCTGATAAAAGACATTGAAGGTGAGTTTGACAAGAGTTTATGTGATAAGGTTGTGAGTCATGAAACTCACAAAGAAAATTTAAGGCTTTAACATTTTATGCATGGATAGGCATGAAAATTTCCCCAGATTGGTATATTAAATAGTAACTAAGGACTATATTTTTATAATAGCAGACCAAGATGATAAGAAAATTTAAAGATGGCAACATAGTAATATGTTAAAAATATTTTTTGTTTTGTTTTTTGGTACTGGGGATTAACTCAGGACCTTGCACTTGCGAGGCAGGTGTGGTGCCACTGAGCTAAGTCATCAACTCTAAATGTTTTTATTAAAATAAGTAATACTGGTTTAAATATAATTTTGTGAAAATGGAAGTATCTCACATCAATACAACTTTAGCAATGAATTTTGAATATTGTAAATATGTATATATTCGCTTATGCAAGTACATAAAGGCTCAATTTTATTAAAGCTTAAAAATAATGTGTAAATATAATTCAATAATGGCAGGATTTTTTTCTTTGTATGGGAGATTAAACATAGAGGCTTCAAGATTACTAACATCCTCTACCCATTTTCTAAATTTTAATTTTAAGATATTGTTTCACTAAGTGACGAAATTGCCGGCCTGTGCTTGAATTATGCCTCCGAGAGTTCTGGGATTACAGATCTACGTCATCACAGCTGACTGCCATATGATATTTATTAATATAATTATAGTTTTTTGGTTGAAAAGTTCAAATAACTTTTTATGATAATACAAGGCTTTATAAAGATGACTTAGGCATACTTTACATTTTAAGGTTTACCGTAGAATTAAAACTCTTCTCCATTTAGGTAAAAAGCTTATATTTAAGGATTGTGAGTATTGTTGCTATCTGGTCTTCTAAATATATCATACAATTATTTGTATTGAAATAAAAATTTATAATGAAAATAGAATATCCTGTAGCACATTTCAATTGTTCTATGATCACTTATATACTAATAGTGAATACTTGTTCATCACATAAAATGTTCTAAATATTTCCTCTGTACTATCACATTTAATTCTTTAAAAATTCCATGAGATTATCATCTGCATTTTATGAAGAAGAAATTGTGATATAAATAAATCTAGTAGATTGCCAAGATAAACAGAGCTGGCACTTGAGGAAGTCCAATTCAAATCAGATGAGATAATTTCTTAGTCAGCCACTAAATTATATACTCTATTAGTCAGATATGCTTTCACGCATAGTTATTAATTTCAGTCATCTTTTGAAAGGAAATTAAATGCAACTCATTTAGAGATTAGATTCCACATACATATTTATTTTGTCGATATTCAATTTTAGTAACAGCTTTCTCATAATAAAATATTATTTCACCTGTTTTTTGGTGGCTTATCTTCAACTTCACATGAACTCATTTAAATGTTTTTTGGGGTTTAAGGAGTGCTATATAAGTTAACAGAAACAAAGTAAAATACAATTGACATGCTGTTTTAGTTTAACATTGTAAAATACATTAAGCAAAGTTGATAATTCGGCATATAGTGAATTGAAATTTCAAAAAATGTCTTAGAAATGTGCTCATTTGCCATGACATAAAGAAATTGTGGAATATTTTGTTATCTTACATAATTGAGGCATGAAAAGAAAAATACTGCAGATTCTCAATTTTTTCTTTATTGGTTCTAAATCATTTGAACTCAAAAGAAGCATAGAGTAGTTAGTAGTTGCTAAAGGCTTAGGATGAAGGGATGGGTAGATGATGGTCAAAGGTAAAACATCTCCATTGAAAAGGAGGATGTTTTTTCTTATATTTTAAGAATAGTTTCTCTAGTATGAGAAACTAAAAGTGTAAAAAAGGATTAAAATTATTAAAATGAATAATTGATAATTTGAAATAGGAAAGGGTCCAAAGATGTAGTGGTGGTGGGAGGGGGAGGGGAGAGGGAAGAAGGGAAAAAAAATTATGAGAAAAGGAAAAAATGGAAACAAAATCTATGTAAATAGGGAAGGGTGGAGAGGATGAAGGGCACACAGGTAATGGGGGAAAAATAAGAACTAAGATACATCATGTACAGGTACAAGCACCCAATGATAAATAAAAATATATTGTATACCTAAAATGTACCAATAAAAGAATTTTTAAAAAAATATATATTGTGCAGCATGATGAATACGGTAAATAATAATTTATTGTACATTTCAAAATAATGAAGAGATAAATTGGCTAAGTGTTTTAGGATTACTTGCATTATGTAATTATTCCATGTTGTATATATTTTTACCCCATAAATATATTCAACTATAATTTGTTAATTTATAATTATAAACAAAAGTTTCAAAAGTTAAAAGTGTATAAAATAAAATAGGAAGAAAAATAAACTATTTTTTCTAAATAAATGGTAATTACAAAGTAATTACTTGCCAGATTTATTCAGCCTTGAATGGAAATGTATCAAAAAGAAGATGCAGGGCCTGTGGATTTAGCTCAGTTGTTCAACTGCCTGTCTTGCAAGCACAAGGTCCCGAATTTGATCACCAGTACCCCCAAAAAATAAAACCCCAAAATAAAAAAGATGCAGTACACATCGAAGTTTTATTGCCTTTGTTTTTGCTTATTTAATTCATTCACTGATAGTGCAATTCTCTCATTTTTTCCTGGGTTGTTAACTTAAAGTTATAGATAGAAACTAAAGCTGCTGGGCATATGAAAAGAAAGTTTATAGTCTTATACAGCTACTTTAGACTGCTTTCCACCTCTAATCTGAATTTAACTTTATAGCATGAACTTAAGAATATTGAGAATTTCATAAAACACAAATATGTATATTTGTGTCACATCATGAACTATGTTATGAACAAGCATTAAGGTTTTGTGTATAAATATCTTGTAAAAATATTTGGCAATACTTACTTATATTTATTCAGAAAAGTTTTTGTAATGAGTCCACTAAATAAAATTTATGAATGTTGTTATGAAAATACTATAATACTTGTTCTCCAAAACTTAATTAGTCCAGGACTTTCATTTTACTTTCCAAAAGGTTGAGAAGTAAATGAGATATTTCACATAAAAAATGTTTAATTTATTGTCAAGTATTCATAATTTCTAAGAAGTTGTGCAATGAATACTATGACCAAAGCCATGCTTTAATAAGTTTAGGCATATCCCCTACCATTTCACTTGCTAAATGCTAAGTATTTGGCTCTTATGAATTTTCTCAGTTGCAAAAATTATGTTAAGTAAAAAAAGAAAGAAAAAGAAAAAGAAAAAATGGTGGAGCAGTGTGTGCCAGCAACTCCACTTTTTCAAAACAAAGTATCTTGGGTCTGGAAATCAGTAGCCTTAAGAGGAATCAAAATGAGAGGAAGTTACCTGGAAACCAGGAGGGAACTGTCTGTGGAAGGAAAAAGAGGACTAATGATACAGAAGAAAGAGAATGCATCACAGAGGAGATAGGGGCCTTCTACAAGCCACATGGTGGCTGACAGCAGCTGGTCAGCCACTAGCCAGGAGACAAAGTAAAACTAAAACCTTTTCACTCATAAAGAACCCCATTGGGACTGAAAGAATCAGTGGCAGATGGACCCTGCAAGGAAAATGTGGGCTACTGCTTCCAGAGTGGCCTTGTACAGTTAACAGTTGGTGAGTGACCTTGGTCCAGCACCTGCCACCACAACTGAGGCAGGAGAACAGGTCAGAATGCAATGGTAGGGAAGGGCTCAGTGTTAGAGCCTGGGTCCCAGAGCAGCCCCCATGGCTCCAAGCCATGCTCCACGCTGTCCAGTTCCCTGAGTGGATGAGGGAAAGACAGCCACGAGGGACAGCTGGCAATTGGAGGGCAGGCTGAAGGGAATCCCACTGCAGGGCTAGAGCTGGTGAACATGCACACAATTCCAACAGTTGGAGGCCAGGTTCGGCCTGAGTTACACAGGAGTGAAAAGTCACATTGGCACCCTGTGCCCATTGTACACAGATGTGTGCATCCAACACCATTCTGAGGCAGATTACTACCTTGGAATTCCAGTGTGAGCAGACACATTTTGGCTGGAGCTCTGGTCCTCATTCCTCAGCTATAGAGAAGAGCTATGCATCCAAATCAGTAGAAAGCTTTCTTTATTTTCTGTTTTCCTTCTTCTGTTAATTTTCCTCCATTTTCAATCCATTATTTTGCCTTTGTGTGTGTGTGTATGTGTGTGTGTGTGTGTGTGTGTGTGCTTCTTTTCCTCTTGCCTCTTTCTTTTCTTATAATCTATAGAATGTAGGGGAATTTTCCCTTGTCCCTTTTTATTCCTGCTGCTTTTATGCATATCTGGACTACTTTTTGCTGTTTCTGATCCTTTCTATAATTATCTTTTATTCCTTCCTCCTTTGTCATCTGTCTTCCTTTAACTTTTTCCTCTAATATTTATATTAGTCATAGAATTAGAATTAGTTACATCCCCACTTCTCATTACTAAATTTATACCAGGTTTTCCTTGCTACCCCCATCTAAAGAAAAATCATAATTATATCACTATTAGAATCCTTTACTGCCTTCCTATTTCCTCCTTCTCATACTACATAACAGAAGACTTTTAAATTTTTTTTCTCCCTCCTCACATTACCCAGTCCCCAACCCCCTGGATTTAGATAATTGATTATATACTGCCACAGGCCAAGCCTGAAGATGGTTCTTCACCTCCTCCTACTCTATTTTTCCTCCACAGACTAGATAGTCAAACAGACTGTGTGATTGTAGACGCTGGATGGCACAGTCCCAGGAGGCAGTTACATTATCTATGTATAATGGAATACTACTCTGCTAAAAAGAATGAAAATTTGAAATATTTGTGGAAAAAATGGATGCACATGAAATGTATAATTTTGAGTGAAATAAACTAGACACAAGTTTAAATACCATATGGTGTCTCTCATTTATGTGAGGCAAAGTACAAACAAAGATGGATATAGAGGATAGATAAAGGGAACAAGTGGATAGATCTCTTGAAATATGGAAGTGGTCCAAAAGGAACAAGGGCCAGGGGTGAGGAAGAAGGAAAGGGGAAATAAGTAGAATAAAGATATGCCATGAATAAGAACAGTACCTCAGTGAATGTAAACACTATATGCCATAACATGGCTAAGATTAATAATATCAACAAGAACAAAAATTAGAATGGGGAAATAGAGGAGGAATGAGGGAGGGATGAGGGAACGGAAAGGGGATTAAAAATGAAAATAAACAAGCTGTAGTATGCCCATGCGCCCTCTCCCCAAGATGACTGTAAACTGTATGTACTGTAAATGTGTACAATGTTTTTTAAAGTTGAAGATATAAACAAAGCCAATAGATTTTTAACGCACTGGAAATTTCTTCAGTTTGAAACACAAAGAACAAAAGATAGACGAATATTACCAGTTCCTCCAAATGAGCGTTATTAATCCTGCTTTCAGATATAGTTTCTGAAAAGTATATTTATGTAAAATTTCATATCAGACTTTTCTCACATTCTGATAAAATAAAAAAAGAGAAAGAGGAAGAAGAGGAAGAGGAGGTGGGGCATTAATGAAGGAATACAGGAGTGTAAACTGAATGAACCTCAGCCTAGACACCTCCCCCCAAAAAAACCCACAAAGTTTCTGAATAAACGATGCTATAAAGGATTTTATTTCTTCAATAACCAATTCTTTTGTTTGTCAACCTGAAAAGCATAGAAATTTTACTAACCCTACAAAGAAGGCTTATTAAAATGAAAATATACCAAAAAGCCACAAATTGTATCTAGAAATCCCATTAAATAAGAAATGTGTTCACCAGTGAGGAATTACTAAACGAGTAAATGTGTAGTAGTTGATATTGTTTTCCAGCATTGCATAAGCAATAAATACCATCTCAAAAGCATTGTATATGTCTGTGTAGATTAGACTTTCTAAATAATTTGCATTAGGAAAAAATTTATGCACCTCACTGTACAAAATTTTTGAAATCTAATTCTTTTAACATAAGAACTAAAACTTTCTAGTTGAATAAATTGTATAAATTTTGTGTCTTCATTATATGGGATTTGGATCATTTTTATCTTTTGTATTGAATTAATAAGTATTTAGGATTTGGTTTGATTTTGTTTTTCTTTCATGTGCACTCTTTTGTGCACCCACTCTCTCAAGTGTTAGAAGACAAAACTGTGAATCAATTACATTCATAGAGGTAGATACTTTTTTCTTGTGTCAAATGTCACATTAGGTGATTGACAAGGGAGATTTCAAAGAACTCTCCAGAAAGAGAAAAATTGATATTTTTGTAACATTTTTCATTTTTGTTTAATGCGAGTATAATTTTATTTAAATATTTTAGATTTAAGATTGGAATTATAAATCCTAGTATTAAAACGAATTGTTTACATTAAATGGGCAAATATATTGAGATGATTCACTCAACTAAATGAATATTCTCTTATGAGTACTGACATTTTAAACTGAAGAAATATTAGTGGAATTGTACTATACTTATAGCAAATGTGTATATGCAATGGAAAGTTTCTTTTAAAAGGTTGGAAATTTATTACACAATGTATAATTTCCAATAAAAAATAAATTAATTAGTAGAGGCTGTATTTACTAAGTACAAGGCAGCTTATGATATTCTTCCATGTAAGGTTTACACAAAAATAGTTATAAATAGAATCAAAATTGTATGCTTTACAAGATACTTTGTTGGTACTAAGTATTAAAAAATTAATTTTCTTAAATGTTTCAGAACTAATTACTGTCTTATGATATAGAATGCTCTTTGTCAAGTCTGTTAAAAGATTAAATAATTTAGTGTTACTTCATTTATATATGTGTTTCTATTAACTGTTTATTGACATATTAAGATAGTAATTGAATATAGCTTGTTAATTTTAAATTTATGAGATGAGTTAATTCTTAGGTGTTACCAAATTTAAAAATAAAAGTTATGATGCTGTGAAGTTTGAGGAAAATAAAATATGCTGAAGAATGGACTTCTACTGCAAGGGTTTTATTCATTTAACATGTAACACATGTATTTAATTGTTATGTAATGCAGTAATATATAGAGCTTTAGATATTTGTATTCTCATTTTTAAAACAATTACTTAGACTAAATGTCACTACACTTTAAATAGTAAAATATTAATACTAAATATTAATAAAATATTAATATTAAAATAAAATGATAATATTTTTATGTAAACTTCCCATAATATCCTACCTGAATCTTAAGTTTATAACTTGCTAAATCTTATAGCATTTTAAATACTTTATTTGTTTATTTATTTATTTATTTATTTATTTTTTGGTACCGGGGATCGAACTCAGGTCTTTGTGCTTGCGTAGCAGTTGGCGAAACCACTGAGCTAAATCCCCGGCCCTTTAAACACTTTATTTTTATAGTGTTCATAAAAATATTCTATGAGTAATAAATAAGGTACATTCTTATGAAGAGTATTTAATTTCAAATATGTTTTTGTGTAAGAACAAATTTAGAAGCTTGCATTAAAATATCATTTTATGCTAAATTCAAAGATATGTAATTTTCTCAACTTTATACATATTCTTGTTTGATTATACTGTTTATGAGAACATTGATTATTATATTCTGTAGACATATGTACACACATACTCATAAAATAATATTAAAAGACTCAATTTCAATTTTAGGATCATTTATTTATTTAGTTTCTAAAACAACTATATAATAATCATTAAATATGCAGAGAATACTAATCACATTTTATTTTTCCATGCGAAGATAAAACAAATTTCTTGTAAACTTATAGTTCTCTCAAAACACTGTTCCAGCTGAATATTTTAGGAAGCTACAGTTTGGCTTGTTAGCAGTCTCAAAGGAAAAATAAGATCAATACTTGTCACAGCAGGAGATACTTTACTGTCAGTAGAATGCGGTAATAGAGCACCGAGGATAAAAAAAATATAACCCACCAACACTTCGCAGCTTGGTCTTATGTAATGAACAGACTTCTATTAAGAAAACTAAATCACTTTTCCTGAGAATTTAATACCCAGATCAAAAGGCTTAAGTGGCACTTTGTACTTCTGTTTCTATGTTTAGTCCTGCAGTCCAATTTAGAAACTAGATATATAAAATATGCCAAACATTTTGATGAGTATGTGACAGGTTAACCTTACATTATATATATATATATAACATTTTATATGTATATAACATTATATATATAATATTATATATATATAACATTATATATATATTGTTCAAGCAATTTTTAGTCATAGGAAAGAAATTCAGACAACTCTAAGATTTTTAAGCTTTAGTACATTAATGCCTTATAGACATGGGGTAGACGATGATCCTCGTTAGTGTTTTCTTCTTTCCATTTATTCTTTCTTCTTTAATGATTGTCTCTCCATCTTTAACATGTTCCATAATGCCTAAAAGTAATTTGAATTATCATAAATATAACTTTAGGTATTTGTGGATCAAACTTTGAAATAATATGCTTTTTCTCATCTCCATATATTTTAAATTACATTTAAAGACAGCAAAAAAGGGGAAGGGGCTCAGGTTTCACTCTTTGTATGCCATTGTTCAATCAGATGTGGTAGCCCAGAGTGATGAGAATCAAAGATGAGTTGTGGAGAAGAGAGGTGATGAGTGTAAGGTGTGCCCTTATGTATAGCTGCAGCTACAGCCATACTACTAACTACCCTCCAAGTTACCCCAGGGTGAGAAACCCATGGAATCCTGGAGAAGCTGGTCAAAACATATGACACAGATCCCAGCAGAGCAATGAATCATCTGTTTTAGTTCTACACTTGTACCATCCAGGCTTCTGCTGACTTGATGAGCAGCTGTTGGAAGTGCTGCCAGTAGGTTTCTGTCAATTTTTAGGGTTTTATGTAGCCACAGAAAACTGACTTGACCAAGGGTAAATCCTTTCCATGCTGACCCCTATCCAAAGACTGAGTACAGAAGCTATGTAAATCACCTGCTTCATAGGGAAAATACATGGTAATTGTGATACTGTGGGTTATGGGGTCCAGGGGCAAACAAAGAGTTGTACATAGCACATGATGGCAAAGGGTTAGCAACAAAGTTTATTCAGGCAATAGTACATTTGGAAAGAGCAGGCTTGTGCCAGAGAAAGGAGAATGGCAAGAGTCATAAATGCAGATAGCATAGGCCGTAGGGATTTCAACTTGCTCCTATTTTAGGGCACCTTCCCTCTGGGTCTTGTGGAACATGATTGACAGGGTGATGAGATATGCCAGTGGAATCTGTGGAGCATGTTCTTTTCCACAATTCACTCTGTTATAATTGTATGGATGAAACGTAGTCTATGTGTATGAATTTTCAATGAGATCTAGAGAATGAAGGTTAATCCAGATCACACAAGGAGATCTGCTATGCTTGTGTCTTGGTTTGGAGATTCTGGAATTTTCCAGAGCTGACTTGATTCTTTTTTTTTTTTTCTTTATTTCAACTATGATTTTGTCAGTCTTGGGGTAAGTATCCAGCAACATATACTTGACTGGAAACTCCTGTTGATCTCTTCCAACAAATGTAGATGAGACTACACATTTTCTTTTCTTTTCTTTTCTTTTCTTTTCTTCTTCTTTCTTTCTTTCTTTCTTTATTTCTACTTTTAAAATTTAAAGTAAATGCAGTCTTGAACTGGAGGTGACTAGAACTTGGGTTGTGATACTAGGTCATGGGTGTGTGATACTGGATAGGTCCAATGATTGGTTTAATATAGTGCTGGGTGTGGGTGATGGATTTACTAAAGAAGGAAGACTAACCCTGGCTGTAGATACCATGACCCTGTAGACTATCAGCCTGCATGGAATAAAAAAGGGAATAAAGAAAGAAACTTCACTGCTTCCTGCCTGCTGTGCCACCCTGCCTTGCAGCCACCTGACTGTGGACTGAAACTTCTACAACCTGAGGAAAAATAAACACTCCCTCCTTTAACTTGTGGGGCTCAAGTATTTTGTCCTAGCAACAAGAAAGTAAGACAGAACTATGCATTTTTATTATAAAAACCGCTTGACACATATTAACAGTGGTGACACCCTTCGGGTTATTCTCAAGTAACAGTTTTCACAGGAAGGTAGATACTGTGGCAGCTGAAAATTTATGATTAATGGCCACATTGTAACAAACACAATGCCTTTTGAGCCCTTTAAGAAGAATATTGAAAAATAAAATATTCCATGGAACCTTTTGCTCACACTAATAATGAAAAAATGGCAATTACATTTCTGAGAGGAAATGGGAAACTAAACAGTGAGTGCTTTCTAGGAAGATTCAAAGTTAAAAATTAAACTGTGAAAAACTTATGTGTATTAATAGAAAAGAGAAAGGGAAAACAAAAGCCCAAAAAGATGCTCTGCAACTTACTATACAAATATATATATAGGATATTTTTTGGAGCAATTTTTAATGCTCTAGCAAATAAGTGCATGAAGAATAGAAAAAAGTAGAGAGTCCATGAGAGGGGTGAAATGCCATCTGTCCCCAGTTAACAGACACTCCAAAAGAAACCTTGGCATTTCAGCATGTGGTGCACAGGCTGTTCTACATCAACCCACAGGAAATTGAAGAGGTGAAATTTGAAAGTTAGACAAAGTTTTTTCATGGTGACAGAAATACAGCAAATGTAAGGCAGTGAGTATTGAACCGTGGGCGTTTTCATCCTTTTAACTATCTGAAGAATTTCAAGCAAGAGAAAGGGTCAAATAATGATGGAGAGAAAGAATCCAAAAATATTATTGTTTAAAAACCCGCACCGCCTCTTCCTAAGATGAAAATGTGACAGCCACCAGATCAGGGCATGCAATTATTTCCGTATTTAAAATTTTTAAGCATTATATTACTTTTTCCTGGAGATTTCTGACACCAAAGGCAAAAGTCTATGCTTTATAGTAAAAAAGAAATCTTTATGCAGGATATATTAATAAATTATTAAAAGACATACATATATAGGAGAGGGAAATATTTGAATATCCTAAAATGTGTAATTATTACTTTAATTTCATAAATGTATCTCACAGACCATGCAATTAAATAGAATTAAATAAAATTTAAATAGAATATTATGATTTTTTGACAGCGATTCGTAGACCTATAGCTTTTGAGGGCACAGGTAATTCAAAAAGGTTGAAATTCTCACTGTGTATGAATAGTTGAAAAATATGATTTTTCAAAACCCCTTTAAACACTAAAATAGAGTCGTTTCAAATAAAAGATATTTTGAAGAATGCAGTTTTTATGTTATTATGTATATATTTGTATGAATGTATATTTTTAAGGCACAGTTTATAGCTAAAATATGATCAAAGAAGCCTACATTTCTAAAACTGAAAGAATATCCAAGAGTACTTTATTGAACCTCTTGATTTATATATGAGGAAGCTGTAGCCCAAAATGGGAATAAAAACTATTTAGTGCAGGAAAGTCCTCAGAGTCTAGAATGTTTCTGCCTAATTGTCAGGGTACAACACACTCAGATATGTTTTTATGATTAGATACAAAGAGCTATCTTCTTAAAATGTGATTCTAAGAATATCTTGAAGATACTGTATTGTTTGGATACAAATTTATTTTTTAATGACTGAAATAAAAACACTACAAAATGCAACTGGAACTCAATATGTAAAAAACATAATCATGGGTCTCGGTCTTTGTAGAACAACACTCTTTTGGGGAAGCACGCTATAGTCAAAAAGATACAACGTTATTTGGCTCTCTTACACTAGCTCAATTTTAAGTTCAATTAAAATAGTTCAACCATGTTTATACTGCACATAATCTATACTTCAATACCAATGTCGCACCTTTTTGGAACAGAGATAAAACAGAAATAGTTGCTTTGTTTAAAGTCTTTTAAGGAGTATTAAAATAACTTCTTTCTGCTGTAAGGCCTGCATATAACTCTGAAAGACTTTTTGTTTTCTTTGAGCATTCCAAGCTTATTTGCCGCTTCATTTGATATATATTTCCTTTGTCCAGAGGTTCTCGCTTTTCAGATTTTCACATTTCTGACTCCTTAGAACAATTCTCTCAGCTTCATGGTCATATACTAAGTTTGTCAATTAAAGACTCTCCACTTATTTTCATTAGAACATATGAATGATCATCACTAATTAAAATGATCATTTTAGATTTATCTGGTTATTATGTGCTATCCCCACAAGGAACTTTTGGAAATTCTAATCTAGACAAAAAACCGTGTCTATGGATTTCAATAGATCCCGTCTCAAATGTGGTCTGCATAGAAAAAACCCTCAAAAATTTTTAATAAATGAAGAAGCTAAGGATATAGCTCAGTGGTAGAGTGCTTCCCTAACATGTACAATGTTCTGGTTTTGATATCTAGCACTGAAACAATAAATATTATTAAATGAAATGAAGAGGACATCTAAAAATTGGGGGGGGGAAATAAGGATTGACTATATAAACATATAAATTCATTTGGGTTAAGTGCCTCACATTTTTGGAAATTAAGCTGTCCATGAGCATAATACCTGTGATATTTTATTCATTGAAAATCATGGGAGAAAAAATTCGGCCTACATAAAAGGCATATTTCTAAGAGCTCAAGAAAATTTCCAGGTGCCTGGTAATTTGCATTTGTTTAACTTCCTTTTTATTTTTTTTCTTAAATTCTTTTATTGGTACATTTTAGGTATACAATACAATTATATTTCTCATTAAGAACTTGTACCTTTACATGATGCATCTTGGTTCTTATTTTTTCCCCATTCCTAGCCCTCCCTTCACCCCCTCCACCCTTCCCTATTTACAAAGACTTTGTTCCCATTTTTTCCATTTCTCATCATTTTTTCTTTCCCTTCTTTCCTTTCCCCTACCCCTCCCACTACCCCTACACCTTTGGACCTTTTCTTCCTATTTTGCATCATCGATTATTCATTCTAATCATTGTATACAATATAATGACATTCATCATTGGAAATTTGCACCTTTACATAATCTCTCTTGGTTTTTATTTTTCACCCTTGCCCAGCCCTCCCTTCAACAACTCCATTCCTCCCTATTTACAAAGATTTTGTTTCTATTTTTCCATTTTCTCATATTAATATCATTCCCTTCTTTCCTTTCCCCTACCACTCCCACTTCCTTCCCCTTTGCCCCTTTTCTTCCTATTTCACATTACCTATTATACATTTTAGTACTTATTTATACTTTCAGTTTCTCACACCAGAGAAACTATTCGGTATTTATACACGTGTGTCCTATTTATTTCACTGAGGAGTATCGCCTCAATTTGCATCCACTTAGCTATAAATGTCTCTAATTTCTCATTTTTTATGGCTGAGTAGTACTCCATTTTATTTAAAAAACACCACATTTTCTTTATCCAGTCTCCAGTTGATGGGCATTTGGGCTATTTCCATGTTTTAGCTATCACAAACTGTACCGCTATGAACATGGGTGCACATATATCACTGTGGTATGATACTTTTAATTCTTTGGGGAACATCCTGAACAGTGGAATAGCAGGGTCAAATGTGACTTCCAGTCCTAGTTCTTTGAGGTATCTCCATACTGATTTCCACAGTGGTTGCACCAGTCTACACTCCCACCAGCAGTGGTGCAGGGTTCCTCTTTCCCCACAGCCCCACCACCATTTGTTATTGGTTGATTTCATGATAGCAGCCATTCTTTCTGGAGTGAGGTGGAATCTCAGCATTGTTTTCATTTGCATCACTCGAATGACCAGTGATGTTGAACATTTTTTCATGTATTTATTTGGGTCTTTAAATTTGGGAGGTCTGACTTTTTTAAGTTCTTTATAGATTCGAGATAGTAGACCTTTGTCTGAGCAAAAGCAGGTGAAGATATTTTCCCACATTGTGGGTTGTCTCTTCACATCGTTGGTTATTTCTCTTGCTGTGCAGAAGCTTTTTAATAAGACGAGATCCTACTTGTTGACTGTTTGTGCTATTTCATGGGCAACTGAGTTTTTGTTCATAAAATCTTTTCCTACACCGATGTCTTCAAAAGTTCTACCTAACCTCTATTCCAACTGGTTCAGTGTTTCTATTTTAATATTTACAACTTTAATCCATTTTGATTTTAGTTTAGTGCATAGTGAGAGATCGAGAGATATACATCCAGTTTTTTGTTGTTGTTGTTGTTGTTGTTTAATATAGGTCTAGTTTTAATCTTTGGCAAGTTGAAACCCAATTTTTCCAGCACCATTTATTAAAGAGGCTATCTTTCCTCCAGTGAGGGTGTTTGGCTCCTGTGTTGAAGATGAGATAGCTGAGTGTGTCTGGCGTTGTTTCTGCATCTTCTAATCTGTTCCACTGGTCCTCAAGTCTGTTTCTTTGCCAGTACCATGCTGTTTTTATCACAGTAGATTTGTAGTATAGTTGCAGGTTGGGGATTGTGGTACTCCCTGCCATGTGTCTGTTACCTAGAATTGCTTTTGCTATTTTGGGTCTCTTCTTGCTCAAAATGAATTTTTGGATTGTTTCCTCGAGGTCTATGAAGTATGCTGCTTGGATCTCAAATGGAATTGCATTAAATCTATATAGCAGTTTTGGAAGTATGGCCATTTTCACTGTATTAATCCTTCCTACCCAGGAGCAGGGGATGTCTGTCCATTTTCTGATATCATCTTCAATCTCTCTTTTCAGAGTGCCATAGTTTTCAGAGAAGAGGTCTTTGATTTCTTTGGTTGGGATGATTCCTAGATATTTCAGTTTTTTGGATGCTATTGTGAAACGAATTATTTGCCCTATTTCTCTCTCAGTGAGTCTGTCACTCATGTAGAGGAAAGCTATTGATTTTTGTGTGTTGACCTTGTAACCAGCAACTTGACTGAATTTGGTTATTAAGTCTGGAAGATTTTTGGTGGAGTTCTTGGCATCTTCTATATAGAGTATCATGTCATCTGCAAATAATGACAATTTGACTTCTTCATTTCCTGTCTTATACATTTTATTTGTTTCTCTTGTTTAATTGCCATGGCTAATGTTTTCAGAACTATTTTGAACAAGAATGGTGATAGTGGACATCCTTGTCTTGTTCCTGATTTTAGTGTGAAGCATTTCCATTTTTGACCATTTAGTATGATATTGGCTGTTGGTTTTTCATGGATGGCTTCTATCAGTTTGAGGTAGAGACCATCTATTCCAATTTTTGGTAGGGTTTTTATCATAAATGCATGTTGGATTTGTCAAAGGCTTTTTCTACATCTATGGAGATAATCATGGTTTTTGTCCTTGGGTCTATTGATATAGTGTATTACATTGATTGATTTGCCTATGTTGAACCATCCCTGCATCCCTGGGATGAATCCCACTTGATCAGGGTGTATGATCTTCTTGACGATCTTCTGCATTCTATTTGCCAGTATCTTATTAAGGATTTTTGCATCTATGTTCATTAGTGAGATTTGCCTATAGTTCTCCTTTTCGGTTGGGTCTTTCTCTGCTTTGGGGATCAAGGTGATTCTTGCTTCCAAGGATGAATTTGGGAGTATTGCTTCCCTTTCAATTTCATTGAAGAGTTTAAACAGCAGTGGAAGTAGTTCCTCTCTAAATGTCTTGTAGAATTCAGCAGTGAAGTCATCAGGGTCCAGGCTTTTCTTAGTTGATAATTATTTAATTTCATTTTCAATTTCATTGGTTGATATTGGGTTGTTTAGAATTTTTAGATCTTCTTCGTTCAATTTTTGTAATTCATATATATCTAGGAATCTGTGCATTTCTTCTGTATTTTCCATCTTATTGGCTTATAGATTCTGGAAGTAGGTATTGATGATCCTCTGGATTTCTGCTGGGTCTGTTGTAATTTCACCCTTTTCATTCTCAATTGCATGGATTTGCACCTTTTATTTTCTTTTTTCTGATAAGGTTGGCTAAGGGTTTGTCAATTTGGTTTATTATTTCAAAGAATAAACTGTTGGCTTCATTGATTTTTTGTATTGTTCTCTTAGTCTCCATTGCATTGATTTCTCCTCTGATCTTTATAATTTCCTCCCTTCTATGAGCTTTGGGGATGTCTTGCTCTTCTTTTTCTAGATGCTTGAGGTTCAGCAACAGGTTGTTTAATTGGGCTCATTCTGTTTTCCTAATATGCATATTCAATGCTATGAATTTCCCTCCTAAGACTGCTTTCCTTGTGTCCCATAGATTCCGATATTTTGTATTGTCATTGTCATTAAATAAAGGAACTGTCTGATTTCTTCTTTAATTCTCTATCTGACCCATTGGTTATTCAGAAGTGTGTTGTTCAATTTCCACGTGTTTATGAAATTTTTCCTGTTTCTTTTGCTATGGATCTCCAATTTCATCACACTGTGGTCAGATAATATACAGGGGAAAACTTCAATTCCTTTGCACTTACTTAAACATGTTTTATCTGTGAATATGTGGTTTATTTTGGAGAACAACCCATGTTGAAGAATATGTATTCTGATTTTGTGGCATGGAACACTCTGTAAACACCTATTAAATTCATTTGTTTAAGAGTTGGATTGAGTTCTAGTATTTCATTACTTATTTTTAGTCTAGTTGATCTATCTATTTGTGACAGTGGGGTGCTGAGGTCCTGCACTACAATTGTATTAGTGCATGTATCACTTTTCATGTCCGCTAGTATTTGTTTTATATAGTTGGGTGCACTAGTGTTTGGTGCATAGATATTTATGATTGTCATCTCTTCCTCTTGGATTCTTCCCTTTACAAGGATGTAGAGTCCTTCTTCATCTCTCTTAATCAGTGTTGGTTTGAAATCTACTTGATCTGCAAAGAGGATAGCTACTTCTGCTTTTTTTTTTTGGCTTCCCATCACATGGAGTATTGTTTTCCACCCTTTAACTTTCAGTCTATGAGTTTCCTTTTGAATTAAGTGTGTTTCTTGTATGCAGCATATTGTTGGATTTTGCTTCTTGACCCATTCTGACAGTCTATTTCTTTTGATTGGTGAATTGAGACCATTAACATTGATGGTTATAACTAAAACATATTGACTTGTCATTGCCATGACTTTTTCTTTGTGTTGCGTTCTCCCCCCTTTACATTTAATTTCTTGTCATGCCAGATGGGTTCATTCTGCTTTCCTTCTTGGGGTTGTGATCCTCAAAGTCTGTTCCTAGGATATTATGTAAAATTTTTTGGAGTGCTGGTTTGGTATTCACGAAGTTCCTAAGGTGCTCTTTGCCATGAAAGTATCTTAGTTCTCCGTGAATTTTGAAAGATAGTTTTGCAGGGTACATCAATTTGGGTTGGAGGCTGTTTTCTTTTAGGGCTTGGAATATGTCACTCAAGCTCTTCTTGCCTTGATGGTTTGTGTTGAGAAGTCTGCTGTGATTCTGATGGGCTTTCCTGTGTATGTGATTTCTTTCCTCTTCTCTGACTGTTTGGAGAACTTTGTTCTTCTGTTGAGTTTCTGGAATCTTCACAATTATATGCCTATGTGCAGATTTTTTTTTGATCAAGGCTATTTGGAGTCCTATATGCCTCACTTATTTGTATGTCAAGTTCTTTTCCCCTGTTTGAGAAGTTTTCTTCCATTACTTCTGTGAAGAGATTTTTATGTCATCTGCACTCTCTCCTGTTTCTTCATTGACTCCAATCAGTCTTATGTTATTCTTCTTTGCATCATCTAGCAACTGCTGGATTGATTTCTCATGTTCCCTTATAATTTTGAAGCAATTTTTCTTTTCCTGGTCATTAATTGCAACCTTATCTTCTACATCTGAAATTCTGTCCTCACATTGACTCATTCTGCTATGTAGACTTTCAATGTAGCTTTTGCTGTCCTTTAAATCTATTTGCATCTTTTTTATGGATTCCATTTGTTTCCTATGTTGGGATTCCATCATGTTCCTCAGCTCCTCTCTAGATTTATTAATCATGTCTTCCATTAGGAGCACAACTTCTCCTGTTATCTGAGAAATTATTTCTGATTTCATTTTTTCCAGATCCCCTTTTGTTGCCAGTTCAGTGGGTGTAGGTGGTTGTGTATCAGAGTGTTCCATCTCATTTCCCTTTGGGGTTGCTGTAGGTGATCTGGAAGTCTGGTTTTGAGACTTATTTATGTGTTTTCTCGTTTCGACTGGGGGGGGGCAGAGGAGTGCTGTTGGTACCTGTATGGCTCACCTCCTCTGAGCTGCGAGAGGTGGGACAGGGGCTGGGAGTGGCAGTAGGGATGGTGGCCCAGAAGCCCCTTCCTCTGGGCCAGGAGCAACAGGACAGAAGGTGGCCCAAAAGCCCTTTCCTCTGGGCTGGGAGCGGCGGGAGGTATGGTGCCCAGGAAGCCCCTTCCTCTGGACCAGGAGCAGTGGGACAGCAGCTCAGAAGCCCCTACCTTGGGGCTAGAAGTGGTGGGTAGGATGGCTGCCCAAAAGCCCTGTCCTATCTTCTTTTCTTAGTTGTAGATTTGACAGAACAACACTAGGAAAAAAGCTCCCTCTTGGTTTGGACTATTTAAAAATAATTTTGTAAAATTTCTAAAAGAGAGAAAATTAAAATATTAGATTTTTAAAGAGAGTCTTGAAATTTGCCACACCATATGCACTACAATGATAGAGGAAAGAGCAATATTTCTATTATTAAAATAAAGGAAATATACTTCTTAGTCCATATGCAAATAAAAACTTGAAACTGAATATCTCATTTATCATACAATTTTATATAAAAGAAGATGGAAGCCATTTCTTTCTCAAGGGAATTGCACATTACTTTTTGTTTGTTTACCTTGCCTGAGAAATGGTGGCTAGGTAAAATAACTTCGTTTTTTAAAAAATTTGAAAATCAAAAGAGTTGAGAATCTGATGATCTCAGATTTTTCTGAATATTAACTAAAGAATAAAATACAATTTGTTAAAAATAATTTGGCAATATTAGCCTTCTTGTGTTATTGATAGCATTTAATATTCTTTTTCAAAATGACTTTCTAAAACCCTCAAGACAAAAAGGTAGAATCTCTGTGCATCCAAAAAGATCTCCAAAAATGTGCTGAATTAGTGACTATAAATCAAATTTTAGTCTTTGTCATAGTATATGGCATTTATAAACTAGTGCATGAAATAGACCAAACAGGTATAATGAATTAAAAGTAAATAGTCTTAATTCAATGGAAAAGAGTTTTGATTCAGTATATATTAACTAATAATTCATCCAAATTATTTGAGTAGTGGCAATCTGATTGATTTATAGTGGAAAATCAAAGGAAGAGGTGTATAAAGAGAAATGAAGACAAACTGTCTACTAATGTAGAGGAGAGTAATAGAAAATGGGAGTAATATAAAAATTGAAATACTGATAGCACAGAGAAGAAAAGGTTGAAATCTAATGTACCACTTGAAATGGAAAAATAAACCAGACATTGCAATTGTGAATGAGGGATTAATTAAATATGGCATCCAGGGGAAATTAGAGTATTTCAATGAATAATGTCATGAAAGATAATAAAGAATACTTAGAGAGCTTGGTTTAAAGTTATTAGGAGGGAAAATAGTAAGTTCTTTTGGGAAATGTTGGGATTAAGAGTTTATAAATTGCAATGAAACATTAATACTACGGTAAGTTTTAAATTACAAAGTATGAAAGAAAAAGCTTGGACTAAATATGACATATCTTTCAATAGGATATAGAACAATAGTTAATATAATTTAGCTAGATTTTAAACAAGTATTAAGAGAAGACTTCTAGATATGAAACTATAGAAATCTCATTTTCAAGTTTCCTTTCATTTGATAAATGAGGTGATGGCTCAACAATTATTTGTTTTCTAAAAATGTACTAAAAACATTCACCATATGATCCAGATATCCCACTTATGGATATATATCCAAAAGAAATGAATTACCTGTGTGCCAATGATTATTGTAGCACTAATCACAGTACCTATGTTATGCAATCAAACTAGATGCTCACCAACAGATGCATAGATAACCAAAATATACTGTTATACACAATGGGGTATAAATCAGCAATTAATTTTTTAAAAAGAAGTAATGCATGTTCTCTCTCATATGTAGAAGGTAAAGAAGACTGCTTGAAAGTACAACAGTAATTACTACGTATTGTGAAACATACAGTGTTATTCAGCACATCATTGAAAAGAGTGATCTAAAACAATCAAGGAAAAAACAAAGGAAAGAACAATCAAGGAAAGAAAGAAGGGAGGAAGGATGGGAAAGAGAGAGGAAGAAAGGAAGAAATAGAAAAGGTTGAGAGAAAAAGAAAAAGTGAAGAGAGAAAAGAAGGAATTTGAACTTGCTGTCAAAAGTAAGTGATATCTATCTGAGGAAATTGAGATGTACAGTAGAATCATAAAGACAGTTGCCAGAGCCCACAATATTGATTATGCCTAATACTGTTTATGCCCAAAACATGCTTTTAAGCAGTGCTTTAAGTATGCTTTTAAGCAGTGCAGACTCCAAAGAGTTAAATCCCTCAGTGGCTTCCTTTAAGAAGCAAGTGTGACTGAAGCTAGTGACTCACAGAGTATCTCATGAGCACTGCAGCAGCACATAGGACAGCATGACCTCCCTGCTAATGGCCATGACCAAGACCAGAGTAAGGGCTTATGAAGCTGTGTGGCTAATACGAGATAACATGCCTAGCTGAGGTCAGAGTAAATCACACAAAATTCCATTCCCACCATTAGTGCCTTCATAGCTTGAAGGACAATGCTCTAATTACAGCCATATATTTTGTCTATCTTGCTTTTAATTTGAAAATGCATTGATTCTTCTCTTTAAAGCCTTGCCTGCATTAATTTCCATTGTAATTTAACATACTGCACATCTATATGCATATTTTACATTTTACCCTTAGTGATGAATAATAAAATTCAGTAGAAGACATCGGCCAGTGCCTTTTGCTAAAGGAGCATTGGCCATCGCAGTTCTCACTTTCTCTAACTCTTTCTTAAGTTTTTCTTCAACCTTGCTTCACACACTGGCAGGTGGACATTAAAGACTTAACTCCAGCAGTCTCTGGCAGACAGTGATAATTCCTTCTAATCAACAACACTTGTCTTAAAAAGAACCTCAGAAAAGGTCAACTAGGCTACCATTTATTGCATCCAAAGACTAAAGAACTAAATTGAATTGCTTAATATGGAATTTGATTGTCCTTACATTAAAACTTGAATTCTGTCAAGTTTTCTATCAATTGTATTAGTCATTCTATTAAAAACTACAGTTTGTGTATTGTAAAGGTAAGTCATCACTGGAAAACAGAATAGAACTGCATCTTCTGGTTTGGGGTATAAATTATATAAAAGTAATGCAGCAAAAATGCTCATAACATTATTAGTTAAATTTTGTGTATTTACTTCCTTTTTTTTAAACTGGTGATTGAATTCAGGGCCTTTCCACTGAGTTACATGCCTAGCTCTTTTTTGTCTTGATTTTTTTATATATATATTTTTTGTTTGTTTTGTTCTGAGACAAGATCTTGCTAATTCACTAAATTACCCAGGTTGTGGTTGAATTTGCAATCCTCCTCCCTCAGCCTCGCAGAGTGCTGGAATTTAGGCATAGGCCACCATACCTGGCTTATGTCTACTTTTCAACTTTCTGAAAGTAAATATAAGATTCTATGATGTAAGAACCTGACCATAAGGCAAGATTGATACCAAAGATTTTTGAGTTTTAAGAGGAAAAAAATTGAAAAGGAACTGGACTAAGCTCTTTTCAGACTCAATCAGACTGAGTCTTTCTGATCTAAATTGATATTATTTTGTAGTGACTGAATAACTTTCTGACACCAAACTATAACAATGTGTTCTTGGTCCCTTTCAGAATATTCAAATTCTTTGCATGTATCAAATTTTCTATGAAATTTTGGCTTAGACCTAAATGTCTCCTCAAAGTCTCATGTGCTCATAGGTGGGGCTTTTAAGAGGTGACTGGATCATGGGTATGTAATCCTGGATTAGTCCTACCCACTGGCAATTGGTTGAGCATAGTTCTGGGAGTAGATGATGGATTAACTGAGGAGAGAAGCCCCACCCTGGTTGTGGGTGGCACCAACCAATAGTATTTCAGCCTGGATGAAATAAAAAGGGAAAGAAGAAGGATGTCTCCCTGCCTCCTGCTGTGAAGCCATGAGCTGTTTCTCTCCTGTCTTGCTCTTCTGCCATGGTGCCATCTTGGAGCCAGCCAAATATGGACTGAAACCTCTACAAACCATGAGTCAACAAAAACTTCTTCTCTTTTAACTTGTGAGTGTTGAATATTTCATTCCAGCAATGAGAAAAGTAACTTACACAGATGTTACAGACAGCTAAATTAGATAGAAAGTAATAGACTATCAGAGAGGAATCAGCCCCTTGAGAGAGTCACCTCCTTGAGGGAGATACATTGAAATGATATCTGGAGGTGAATCTGAAGACAGACAAGCTTCAAGGTGGAGATGAGATAACTAAGCCTACAAACCTTCCTAGAGATAAACAGCAGCTTGAGATTATACTGTAATTAGCACCACCTGGCTCAATGAGCCTGGATAATGCATCAGATGCATAGGCAGGTGACAAGAACATCCCAACCCTTATTCCCATCACTTTCTGGGAATGCCTGTTTTCTTTCCTCATTAGAAGGTATAGATAAGTTAAAGTTAACAACGCTTGTGGATATACCCTTGCTACAAGCATTAGCTAAGTAGATACACTTGTAATTCTATAGGTTGATTGTAATTTGATCCATAGCTACTCAAGTTGTGATTTTGCTGTGTAAAATATTCTTGGATAAAGAGTCTCAGAAGTGACCCACTTTCAGGACCCCTCCTGTCTCTCAGGAGCTTTCTCTCAATAGACCTTTCCTATGTTTAACCTCCTTTTTCCTCAGTCCACTCTTCAATACAGAGAGACTCAAACTCAGCACTTCTGATATCTCACAGGTTGGGAGCTACTTCTCTGTGTCAAGACATGAGTAATTATCCTGTCTGCCAAGTGGGGAATGGTCAGCTATGAGGTCATATTCAATCCTGAGTGTAGGGAACAGAAAATCTGTTTCTTCTTCTTAGGACTATGGTCATTTTGGTCCAGAACTAAGAGCATGTTTAATTAGATTACTTGTAATTGTAATCACACAAGTGGATGCCAAGCAAATTCAGAGTGAAATTCAAGAACAAAGTACTTAGAGAGGGAGCTCTAGATCCCAACACTCCTGTGGTAATTTTAAGTTATGTGTGTATTGTATTGCATTTCTGATTACCATGAGGTTTTCTCTAGATCGCAACCTTGTAACATGTTGTATGGAAAACAATTATGTTACATTTTGTAATAAATAGGCAAAGTAAGATAAATGCCTTCTCAAAGATATCAGGAGGTAATAAGAAGTAATTACCTTAAAGACCAAAGAGATTCAATGCTGGAGGCCTGAGAAAAAGACCTTAGTATACGACAATGAATATTAAAGGTACATGACAGTAGATACTAAAAGTAGATGTGGATAAATAGGCATATATTTTTAGCAATAAAAGTAGTTCAAAACCATTCTATTAAAATTTGAGTTAGGATCACACACTGTTGACCGTTTTCATGTTGTTTACAATTATTTTACAAAAATTTGAAAATGATATAGAAGTTTTCTCTCCATTTTTAAAAAGTTTAACATACTTGCTTTTTGGGGTTAATGTTGCTGACTGATGAAAACATTGTAAATTATTTTTCTAGATTGTAAAATTTTCTCATCAGTACTTTAATAGGCTCAAATTACATTATTTAATAGCATTCTTTAGTTGATCTATTTTCTGTTAGTTTTCCTTGGTTGATTTTTTATAAATTCAACCTTTAGCTCATAAAGAAGGAATTGATACAGTAAAATACTTCAAATATATTTACTTCAAAATTAAAATATTTACCTTCTTCCATTTTTAAAAATTTTTCCAACTCAAGTTATGTAAAGAGGACACGTATAGCAGCTTATCTAAAAATATCTCCTAAAACACACATTCAGTTCTATATGAAATTTGGAAATTAACTCTATCAGTCAGTTGGAAAATGAAAAGTTTAATCAGTTGTCTATTAAATAAGAATATTGATAGCTACAAAAATGGGTAGAAACTAGTTGAAGAGCTATTCTCTTCTGTAGGAGGAGAATCCTGATCGCACCATATGAGATCAGTTTTCAGATCTAACCTCAATAAGGAAGTGATTTCCTCTGTCAGAGATAATGTGATTTGGTCCTTCACTAGGCCACAGTGTGACAGAGAAATATCACTGCATAGCACATAGACACACAAAGAACACTCAAGTTGGAGAGATAAGCTTTGCTAAGGTTAAATGGAAAAAACATCCAGTCAGCATTTAACAAAGAACACTGAAATAAAGCAAGCTCACTATATAAATGAATTTATACAGCAAGCCTTAAAACAAACATTGTACAATTTCATTATTGAAGGCAGAGTACAGAGTAGAGGTATCCCTTTTACGAACCTCTAATTCAAATGAGCAAACATAGAGAATTATTTTCATATAACTGGATTTAATTTGTATCACAAGCCTTCAATTCTGAATGATAATAGAATCTCTTATCAATTCTAGGTACACTCTGTCAAATTAAATTATTTTAAATTATTAAATATTGAAATTGTGGATCTTGTGCTCCTTCTATCCTATTATTTCTCTAATTGATCCTAGTTCTATGGACATTTAATTAACTAAGTCTGAGTGTGGGGTGTGCCAGTTTGTGTGTGTCTGGCCAGTGCATATACTTGGTTCTGGGCTATACTTCACAGTGGCACACAAGTCTTTGTGGCCTTGCCATGGGCTTCCCTCAGCACCACTGTCCACTCAGATGTGTGCCACATTGCTCCCTTGTGTCCTGCCCTATTGTGGTATTTGTTGTTTGAATATGAGGAGGCGCTTTTCAGCTTTGAGGAGTAGTAGCCTATAGACTTACTATTGCACCAACCCCATAAGTGAACTTAGATAATATATCTTAGCATATCAGAACCTTATTCAAAGGCAGTGGGTCCTATGGCCTCCTATCCTTTAGCAGACATTGGTCTCTCTGACTCCTCCTCTCTTCCCCACACACCACCCTGAAACATTTTGGCATAAATCACCCCCAATGGCTGGATCCACACATTTTCTTTTGGAGTCTATGGACTTGTTCCTCCTCTATGAAGATGTCTTGTGATAGACATAGAATTTCAGGGCACGTTGGCATTTTATGAAAGTCACTTTCAATAAAACATCCTGCATTTTTTTTCATATTATCCCCTCTAATCACCAACTTGTAGGATCTTATTTAATATGTGGTAGAGGAAATAGCACACATGCACGCACGCACGCGTGCACACACACACACACCCCAAAGAAACAAAGAAGAATACCTAACTTATTCAAGTATAAACTGTCACCAAATCTTTCTGTCTTTCTTGTAGTCATTTTTACCTAAAAACACAGAAGGTGATGTCTTTGTTCTTTAGGTATAACTTTTTATTTCTGTAGCAGTAGATTTTTTTGTGAAAATTGAGGAAAGTTTTTCTAGCACTAACAAATCATTGAGAATAACAACAAAAAAGTAAAAGTAGTTTATATTCAAAATATTTGAAGCTTCCTGTAGAATATAGGAATAGCTCTCCTTTTGGTTGTTTTTTGATTTTTGTTGGTGTTTTCATTCTTGTTTTTTTTTTTTTTTTACTTTTTGTGATGCTGCCGATTGAGTGGGGGTGCCTCATGAATGCTAGGCTAGAATTCTACCATTGAGTTACATCCCAGCTCAATAGCAGGGGCTCTAATTAAATAAATTGCCAAATTCAGGACATAAACAAACAAACAAAAGCATATTTACAAGAAGCAAAGAACAATATAGGGAAGGGGAAGGATAGAGTGTAAAAAGAAGGAAGGAGAGAAAGGAGGAAAATAGGGAAAAAGTAAAGTAGGGAGGGAAGAGGATCAAGAGGAGGAAAGAAAGAGAAACAGACATAAAGAATAGAAATTTCTATATACATTAAAAAGTTCATAGAATTTTGAGGCACTCAGACAGAAATTTAACACTTGCAAAATTTAAAAAAAAATGATTAATAGGTTGGGGAAACCTATGATGAAATGGGAAATATAAATATGATTTATACACATTACAAACTGTGAAACAGTGTGGTTGTGGTGGAGGAGTGGGGTAGTAGGATCATGTAGACATAAAAAACTTTGGAAATGAATGGAGCCTGTAGGGTTGAAGTAAAAAGATACAAGTAAGCCAAGCATTTGATAATTGATGTATATGTCCATTGGATACATATTCACAGCTCAGTTACTGTTATAGAGTACACGGGAATCGAATGATGAAATACGTAGATGGAGGATAGCAACATGCAGACTTCTCTCTGGTGGAGAGGAAGTTTACAGACAAAACAATAGTAAGAGGCTACAATGAGCCTGGTAGTGATGGGTTAGAGTTGGAGCTATCAGTAGATACTGATATAGCATAATATAGACATGATAGCTACATACAGGAATATTTACATTTATGTATACATAAACTACTTAGGAATCCACACATAAAGTCCCTTGCACTGTCATATGAGAGTACCTAGAGGCCATGACATCTTGGTAATAATAAACACAGCTAGTGGCCAGGGCCTTATCTCTGATACTATTCCCCAATAAAAGATAGCAGGGCTTCTGGGGAAAAAATGGTTGATTCTAATACAAGGGCATAAAAAATCCAGATGAGCATTAAAAAGGGGGGAAACACATGGGAGCCTACTGAAGAGTTTACAGTGATGAAAGGGGGAAAACAATTCAAACAACAAAATGCATAAAGTAATTTAGAGTATAAATTAAAAGATAAAAAAGGATAAATTCATACTGATATAAATTAATGATTAACAGAAAATAAATTAGAGGAACAGACAAATCTTTGTATCCAAATTCTGATAATTTTATGTTGATCCTCTGCCTAGAAGGAGGTGGAGCACAACTTAGTCACTGTAAACATAAACTCTGAGTGGTGAATTCCTTCCCAAGACTACACTAGAGGAGGAGAGAGGGAGAGGCAGTGCAGCAGCTCTTAGATGATAACTCAGCCAGGCGATTCAGCTTTGGGTCACTGTGAGGTGATGTTGATAAGTGCACAGATGTAATAAATGGTGAAGCAGCATTCTGTTTCTGTGGTCTTCCTTTCAAAAACACATATCCCAGTTCAGTCATGAAAATATGAACACTAATTTAGACACAAGAGCAACCTATCAAATGCTTGGCTAGTGTTCCTCACAACTGTCAAGTTCATCTAAATAAAAGACTAATCTGAGAAACTCTCTGATTCAAGAAGATTCTCAGGGTATAGGATGAGGAAGTGTAATGTAGTTTTCTGGATGTGATCCTAGAACTAAAAATGACATTAGATTAAAAACTAATGAACTCCAAATAAAATCATTACATTCGTAATAGTACATAAATATGTATATGTTATTCTTAAAGTGCAATATTAATGTAGGACATCAACAACCACAAATATAGGAAGGAGGTATAGGTTAATGCACAGTACTGTCTTCATAATTTTTCTTTAAATAACAAAAATTATACTCAAGTTAAACAGCTATTTTTTTAATTAAAAACAGACGAAATTAAGGAACAGAGGAACAAAGACAGGTAGAAAGGAACTTCTGATAGAATTTTTCTTAAAAATAAGAATCACTTATATTGACATTTATTATATTAGTACATTTTTGCAGTACCTAGTTTTTACATTTCGTGGGTGGAGCTGGTACGTGAACATAACTCCTCTGAATTTCTTTCCCTTCTTTCCTTGCCTCGATCTCTTGATGGCTTCCCCTTTTGAAAACAATCTGCTCCTTCTTATCTTTTATTTTGCTCCATATTTTTACTCTGGGTTTCTCATATAAGAGAAACCTTGTGGGCCAGGGATTTAGCTCAGTGGTTTCGCAGCCTCCTGCGCAAGCGCAAGGACCCAAATTCAATCCCTGGTACCAAAAAGAGAAACCTTGTGATATTTCAGCTTTGGTGCCTGATTTATTCCACTTAACATTTTTGTCTCAAGAATCCATTTGGTCCCAAGAAAACATCTGTTTTCCTGAAGATGACTGGATTTTATCTTTTTTATAGCAGAGTAGTCCTCTATTGTGTGTAAATATATTTTCCTTATCCATTCATCTGTTGATAGATATATAGGCTCCTTCTAAGACGTACCTATTATGAATTGTGCCGCTATAAAGACGGGCTTGCCTCTATCACTGTAATATGATGGATTTGAAAACAAATTAATTCTTTTACTAAGTCTATAGAATTCCTGATGTAGAAGTCTTGTAGTTAATAGTTTGTCACAACATGGTCATATCCTGGGTATTCTGGAGATTTTTCTTGATTTTTCTTATGATAGGATTTGTTGATCATATTCTTTAATGGATCTATCTTGCTGATTTTACTGTCTTTCCAGAGTCCCTAGTAGTCTTAGTTTTACCTCCAAACATACTTAAATATCATAAGTAAAAATTAGTTATACTTTATTAAAATAGTCTCTATGGGTATCATGTGGTGTTGTTTTATTCTTTAGCTACTCTTTATTAAAGTTCATGGGTAATAATTATCAAGATTTCTGAATATCAAATTCAACTATACTTCTTATTCTTGCTTATCATTAAAATTTACTTTGCAATTTGATAAAATAGTGCACTATACTTTATTAATATTTTCTAAGATGCTCTAGTTGTTCACATATTCTATTTACAAAGACACAGACATTCTTATATTAAAAAAGAAACATATTTTTCTTAGTTACAATTGCATAATATATTGTCAACTTATACGTTTTAAATTTGATGATGTCACAATGTTAATATAATTGGCAATTCTTTTATATGGGGAATATTTTATTAGATTTTATGCCACTCAGTAAAATTGGAAATTTAATTCAAATGTAAATCATAGCAAGAAGGGAATATGAGGCTTGAAGCAGAATTTGCTGAAGTTTTGGGTTTTGAATATTACATTATTTCCATTTTGTTTTGTTTGTTTATGTTTGTTGAGATAGAGCCTTGGTATGGTACCTGATGGAACAAAGTTATTGATAGAAAATAATCACATTGTGCTTTATGATTTACTTCATCCAAGTAAACACATCATGCATTTTGGAAGCATATTCTTCGGGAGAAAAAAGCACAAAACTTTGCATTTATGAATATGAGATTTTTAGCATGTATACAAGATCAAATGTACATTTGGCCTTTTATGTTCATTGAACTCCAGGTCTATATTGCCATGGCTGATGAAATGAATAAAAAGAAATTGCTGTTTAAAATCTTGAACATCTTATATATTAGAATTTTATACTGAGAGTTCATGTTGACTGGGGGAGTTTCAGGGCAGACTCTGCTTCCACCTGCTATAAACAGAAAACAGATTTCCAACTAATAACTGAGCCCAGGTTTTTCTCTGATCTTACTTTGTACTGTGTGAACTGGAGCCTGCCATCTCTACTTGTGATGTGAACAGCAGTCTATCAATCCACACACAATAAACTCTCTCATCACACAGGACAGCCACTCTTACAAATGCATGCCATTGAGCTTAAAGGCAGTGGTGAAACAGAAATGCTACAACACATGAAGTGGAAAAGGGTACTAAAATTGGTAGTCCTTCATTGTTTTGAATCTAATTGGTAGTGCCTAAAAATGTCAACTAATTACAAATTTTATATAAGCCACTATCAATGCACTGCATAAAAATGAAAAAGGATAACACTCTTTCTTCTGTTCACTTAATTTCTGCAAATGAAGTAAGGATATGTTAGAAGAGCAAAGCTTCTCCTATAGCATTAATAGATTCCCAATTATTTTCATACTTTGCCCCTTCAGAATTGTTTTCAAAGTGAAACAGATTACTTTCCCACTAAATTCTTCAGAATAATAATCAAGGGTGAAAATATATTTATGGGGTTTTTTTTCTTCATGTAAGAAGGATATGCATCAAATGATTCACTGAATTTGTATTTCTTTTCTTCCCTAGGCATGTGGCTGTAGTGAAACCTGGGCCCTCAAAATTACATTCTTTACAGCACATATATTAGTCTGTCAGTCTCTGCATTAGTTTGGAGTAATATCTATATTTCTTTCCCCAAATTATGAGCTTGAAAGCAAAAAGTGATTGAGTGGAGTTGAGCAGAGAATAATAGCCTAGTCCTTGAGTGATCTGGGGTCCATTGCCATTGCTGGCTCAGCTCACAGCCAGGCTTGAGGTACCCAGAGAGACAGAGCTACTAGAGCAACTCTGAGGGACAACACCCAGACTGAGTGTGGACCAGGGTGACCCCAATTCTCTGGTGCATTTTCAGCCCCTGTGATCACTGATGGCCTTGCTAGGTTGGTTCTCTCTGAACACTCTATTATAACTATGGTATCAAATCAAGTGGTGGGACCCAAACAAATTCTGAGGCCACAACAAGACAAAAACATAACATTTTTGAAATATCTTTGGAAAAAACATTTTAAACCTCTGCAATTTCCCATTATTGTTGTTTTCATTTCTTTTCATTTTAAGATATAAAAATGGTCTTGGTAATTAATATTAACAGTTTTCTTCTTTAAGGCTGATTCAATTGAGTTTTTGGCCAAGGGTTTTTTTTCAAAACTCCAACGAGATTTTTTTAAACCTACAAAGGTGACAAGTTGCCCATAATATCTCTACCATCCATGAGCACTCAAAAAAATTCAGTTTACTGTTATTGTTTACATGGCATTATCTCTATAAAATAAGATCAATGTCATAGCAGCTCAATGAATTCCATGATGGGTAAACTAAGGGACTCTATTTGGGCACCCAAGTAATAGCTGAGGTTTTCAGTTAACTCTTTTTTTGTTCCCCCGCCCCATACTGGGGATGAACTCAGGATCTTTTCACTGAACTGCAGCCCCAGCCCTTTATATATCACTTACTTATATCTTCATTTATTTTGAGACAGTGTCTCACTAGGTGGATGTTTTTTCATACTGGTCTTGCATCATGATCTCTCTGCTTCAGCCTCCCCAACAATTAGAATTACAGACTTGAGCCACCATGACTAGCTCCACTGACTCTTCTTAAAACAACAACAACAAAAGTGGAATTCTTTAACATGACTTGTATGAACAAATTTTTTGAGAGAAAATATGCCCTACATTAGCATGAAAGGACTAACACTCTTGTTTAAAAGAATAACTGCAATATCTTTACAAGTGCTTCTTACTACCATATATATATATATATATATATATATATATATATACACATGTATATATAATATAGTAATAATTTATGTCCTGTATGTCAGAAACATAATAATTTGATGAATTTTATTCAAAACATTATACCACTTAAAAGTATTGCCCTCATTTTGTAAACAGTTTTCCAAAAAAAAACATTAAAAATTCATTAAAAAGATGAAATTCAGCATTAACAGTATTAATGACTTGAGTAAGGAAAAATATATTTTACTGTTGTTGCAGGCGGAGACATGTGGAGAGTTCCCATGGTCCCAGGCCCGACTCTCCCGACTATGTAGAAGGTTGTGGAAGAATCAGATAGAGACCAAAATCACAGAAGCAATGTTGTACTTTTATTCAGCAAGCATTCAAGAGTACAGCTTCTTCTCTCAGCGAGACAGGCAGAGGTGCCCAAAATGGAGCCACCATTGGGGGCCTCAATATGCTGGTTTTATAGTAGTGGGGGGGCTATCCTTCCTTTGGACTGAGGGTGCCCCTACTTGATTGGTTAATGATTAACTTAGCACAATACTAGGAACAACAGGGAAGGGTATTTTCAGGGACCTTTTACATCTTAAGGCTAAGGTTTTTTCCTTTTGATCTTAGCAAACCAATCTTTGCAGGGTACAGGGTGAGGAGGAGGTGCAACCACAGACTGTCAGCTTTTCATGGGTGGTTAACCCTGTTCTGCCGGCTGGCTATCTGAACTCCTTCAGCAGGGGGCGGGGGTCTCTTATCTCACCCTGCCTATGGGTCTGTATCCCTACTTCCCCTTTCTGAGGTACCCTACCAACTGCTCTTGGGACATTGGGCAAAGATCGCTCAAGCTACTTCATGTTGAAAGGGGGCACTAGTAGGAAGCAGGGTGGATCACTCACCAGGTGGTCAATCGAGGGGTCCCTCGTAGAAGGACAGGTCCATTTTAAGTTCCGTCTGAGGGACCATCTGCATCTTGACAGCACTGATGAGGTCTCTAATGATGTGAGTTAGGTGATTAATTATACATGGGCCAAAGAGGCATAAGAGAAAGATGAGGAGGAAGGGTGTTATGAAAGGTAAGACCCAGAACTTGAGGGTTGGAATTAGGCCCTTGAACTTAGTGAAAACTTGGGAAGATGGTTGGTCTATTGTTCCCTCATCATGGAGCCATTTGGCTCTGTCCAAAATGATGGATGTACTGGTTTCTACCTCCTGGGAGCTATTTATGTACACACAGCAAGACCCATTTAGCATGGCACATACATCTCCCTGCCTAGCAAGCATCCAGTCAAGAACCTGTCTATGTTCCAGAACCATCCCAGCCAGGGAGTCCAGAGACTTTTGAAGGTCTTGGAAGTTGCTTCCTGTGAATGAAGAAATCTTGGCCATCGTGGCCGTAAGGTTTCTGATTTGGACTGTGTTGGCAACCACACCATAGATAATTCCTCTCAAGGCTGCCACAAGAGAACAATGAGTGTTATGTGTTCCCTTTTTTGTTGGGAAGACAGACTGTGACCCCCTGTTCCCAGGTGAGGAAGCCCTTCCCATAGAGAATCAACTAAAGTCTGATTGAGAGCCAATATTCCTTCAGGATAGGGACTCAGTTGGACAAGTCTTTAAGCCCCAACACAGATGTAGGGGTCTAGGCACTAGAGTCCTACAGCTTGATAGGAGTCCATAGAATAAGTAACCATGTGGAGCATATATGAGATGGGCTTTGTTATTGAGTGCTCTTAGGTGTGAGGTGTTGGCCCACCTTGGGGAATTAGGGCCACTTATGACAAAGATCTCTTTTCTTTTCTTTTTGGTACCAGGGATCAAACTCGGGTCCTTGCACTTGCTCAGCAGGCAGTGAAAACAATGAGCTAAATCCCCAGCCCTGACAGGGATCTCAAAAGGAAAGGGAGGGGTGGCAAATGCACAACCACTGTCTAGTGGTGATGTCTTTGTCCAATTCCAGTACTTAGGTTCTATTTTGTTCTGAGGAAGGTCAGTGTAGATTATTGGGTGGTCAGGGGGTAGGGGTGGTGACTGGATGGGCAGGCTGCTTCTGAAGGTCCTGTGTCCTCCTCTAATGGTCTGGACCCAATTGGGTCTTCTGTGGTCTGGCACATTGGGACTTGTGGAAGTATGAGATGGATGTCTCAACATTTAACCTATCCAACCACTTCCCCTAATCCCTGGCATTTAGCTGTCTGCCACTGGTAACACCAGTGCTGATAGAAAATCTGATTGAGAGGAACTTCTGGTGCTGGTTCCATCAGGTGAGTCAGGTCTTTAGAAGAGGGTGGTTTATCTGGGGATGATTGGATAAGGTCCCCATAATACCCTTTGACATTATCTCCCAAGAGGTTTTGAGGAGTGGGTATGTGGGTGAGGTCTATGAATGGCTTGGAATAATTAAGTGATCTCGCAGATAAGATTAACTTCTCAGGGCTGTCTACACTGAGGAGCTGGAAAGTTCAAAGGGGACCTGCCATTTTTGGCTGCAGGAAACACAGCCAGCAATTAGGGAATCCAGAAATGACAGATTGTGCCATCCCTACAACAGAGTTATTATTCCAGGGATTTTCTAAAGAGCAATAGCCATAGGAAGAGTAGAGTGGTCAACCTCCTTACATGGAAAGTGGTTCCACACATTGAGGAAGAGACAAAAAGATTGTAAACAATGTAGGACAATGATGGCAATCCCAAGTGCCACACAAACCCAGAACAAAGGGTGCTTATATCCCTGTGGCTTAACTGTCATTACTAATCTTTGTGACTTTTGAAGAGGAAATGGAGATCCTCCAAAGGTTCACAGGAATAGGCCAGAATGGATGTATGCCTGAGATGGTGTTTCTAGAGGCTCAGATGATGGATAAGCTCTAAACCCTCTGGGGGTGGCCCATGGCTTAACGTGGGAATGGTGGATCCAAGTGTCATGACCTGTAACCTTGACAGCTGTGGGTGTGGATAAGAGGACCACATAGGGGCCTTCCCACTGGGGCTGGGCTAGACTCTTGAGTATCTAGAGCCTTTACCAACACCAATGTCCCTGGCTGAAAGAGAGGTTCTCCCGTGGGAGTGGATCCAGGTTTAGTCTGTTTCAGGATGGACAGGATTTGTTGGAACTGGGCTAGGGCTTGTACCTGTTGCGAGGCTTGGTGTGTCTCCTTATTAATGAAGAGATTGTTCTGAAGGAAAGGCCTCCCATAGATGAGCTCAAAGGAAGACAAACCTTGTAACCTTGGAGTTGTTCTGGCCCAGATGAGAGCCACCACCAGGAGTTGCCTCCATGATGGCTTACATTCCAGTGATAGCTTTAACAAGTGCTGTTTGAGAATCCCATTAGCCTGTTCTACCTGTGCAGAGGACTGCTGACTGCATGCACAGTGGAGGTGATAGTCAATCTCAAGGGCCTGGGAGACACTCTTAGTGACCTCAGACCAGAATTCTTGCCTGTTGTTGCTCTGGAGCCTCTGTGGAACCCCAAATCGAGGGATAATTTCCTGGACTAAGACCTTGACCACCTCCTTCACCCTTTCAGTTCAAGTTGGAAAGGCCTCAATCCACTCAGTATGGGTATCCATGAATGCCAACAGGTATTGGTTGGGTTTTCCTGGCATATGGGTAAAGTCAATCTGCCAGTCCAACCCTGGATAGGATCCATGAAATTGGTGTTCAGGGAGTTGAATATGCTGGTTTTGTGCATTAGTCCTCAGGCAGATTTCACACCCTTAACAACTTGTTGTACTATTGTACTATCGGGTCTAAATCCTTTCCTTGGAAAGCCTTTTTGACTAGGATAAGAGTATTTTATTGGCCTAGGTGGCAAATATCATGAAGGCTCTTGATAACTTGCCATGTCAAAGCAGCTGGTAAGAAAAGCCAATTAGTAAAGGTGACCCACCACCCATCTGAGTTCAGATTCCATTCCTGGTCTTAAACATACTGTATCTCCTGGTCAGTATATTGAGGAGGAATAGGGGGTAGCAAGTTAGCTGATCACCAAAGGGGTCCTTTAAAATGGCAGCTATTTTTACCTCCCTGCCAACCCTGTTATTTCCCTTGGCAATGAGGCTTTGGTCTTTCTGATGTCCAGGGAAGTGGATGACAGCTACCTCCTGTGGCAGGTGAATGGACTCAATTAGGTATAGGATCTCTGAAGCATATTTATAGGGAAATCCTCATGAGGAAAGTAATCCCCTCTCCTTCTACATAGCCACATGGACATGAAGTATATGGTAAGCATATTTAGAGTCTGTGTGGATGTTAACTCTCTTATCTTTGGCCACTTGGAGTGCCCTAGCCAGGGCCCTCAATTCTGCTTTCTGAGCACTGGTGCCAGGGGGGACAGGGCCTGACTCAAGAACCTCATAGCCAGTTAACACAGCATATCCTGCTTTCCTTTCTCCATTGGATATGAAAGAACTCCCAACTGTAATAGTTCTATCTCAGGATCCTGGAGAGGTTGATCATAAAGCCCTGGGCTCAGTAGTTGAGTTTGGATCAAAGCTTCAACACAATCATGAGTATTTATGTCATGTGGGTCTGGTAAGAAAGTGGCAGGGTTAAGACCCTGGAAATTTTCTAGGGTCATATCAGGGCCCTCTAACAGCAACACCTGATATTTGAGGATCCAGGTGTCAGAAATCCAAGGGTGAAGGTGACCCCTTAATAGCCACCTGATATCATGAGGGGACTTGACAAAAAGCCTCCTTCTCTGAATGAGCTTGTGTACCTCCTGAACCATCACTCCTTCAGCTGCCAATGCCCTCAGGCATCCTGGCCACTCATTGGTGACAGGATCTGATTCTGTACTCAGGTAGGCTATGGGTTGGGGGTCTGGACCCAGAGCTTGGGTGAACACTTCCAGGGCTGCCCCCTGTCTCTCAGTCAGGTAGAGTGTATATTTTTCTGGATTTGGGAGTCTGAGGGCTGTGGCCTCAGTTAGGGCCTCTTTTAGCTTCCTGAAGGCCTTCTTGGCAGGAGGTTACAAATGAGGGTATGGGTTTGGGTTTTTTGTGTCTCCCGGAGAAGTTGGTATAATGGTCAGGCCTTTTCTGCATATCCTGCGATCCAAATCTGAGAAAAGCTGATAATGTCCAAAAATCCTCAGAGTTGCCTAATATGTTGTGGCTGGGGGAAAGCCAAAATTGGTTTAATTCAAATGAGCTTAGTGCCCATTTGCCATGTGAAATCAAGAATCCCAAGTAGGTAACTTGTTCTTGACACATCTGTGCCTTTTCATGGGACAGTTTGTATCCCTAGATGCCAGATAACTGAAAAGGGAATTTGTGTACCTTCTTACTCTTTCCTGAAGTTCCCTGCATAACATCAGGCCATCCACATACTGTAACAAGGTAACACTTTCCAAGGGCAGCACAGGAGCTTCTCCATTATAAGAAGGTGGGGCTTCCTGACTCACCCTTCCCAGAGTGTGTTCTTCTCTGGTTGGCACAAAACTGGGGGTCATGTTAGCAGTCAAGTGGGCTCCATGTGTCACTCCCAGACCTATTCCAGGTGATCCCACAGGACAAAAAAGAGCTGGAGTTATGGGATCTCACTCCATTTTCCCTCTCACTTGAAAAAGAGGTCTAGATGTATGAAGATATTATAGTCCACGCTTTCCCCAGAGGGGCCACTGCATTCCATCTCCCAAAGGGTATTGGCCCCATGCCTCAGTATAGAGAAAGATCAGTCTCCTCTTATTTGAATTATCTGGATCTCAGTCTTTCCAATGATTACAGAGACAGTCCAGAGGAGAACATGGAGGGATTAAAGAGGATTCAGCCCCCATCTAGGAGAGGAAAGAGATGGAGGGAACTTACAGCCAGACTCAAGAAGGCAGGGGAAACAGAAGGAAAGAAGGAGAAACCGGTTGGGTGGGATCTGCTGGCCCTCCCAAGTAGAATTCACAACTTAGGTTATCAGCAATCTTATCCTGTAACTGGTTGAACAGGAGAATGCCACTCTGTCTCCTCCAACAGGCCTTGGTGGGACAGACGGGTTTCTGGATGAGGACCCGAGGCAAAAAGGTCCCCAGACCACATCCTAGTTCCCTATGCCAGGAATCTGGGTCCTACACTAGTAAAAGAGTACAGCAACAGACAGATTTCCTCTCCCTCCTGAAGGGGCTGGGGCCGGGCCTGCAGTAGCTCCCTCTGTATCTCAGATATCTCTGATGTGGCCATTCCTCAAAGGCACGAAGCTCCCAATAAGCCCTCAATTTTAAAGGATTGAGTATGACCTTAAGGGACAAACTTCTTAGACTTTGTGGCCTCTCCAGTTGGTGCTGGAATTGGCAGAAGAGGTTAGGAGTTGTGCCTGGTCTGTGGAGATAGAAGTGGTATGGATGTGAATGGAGATCCATGGGGAAAGGAAGGGGAGACCTTAGGATGTCAAAACAGTGGAGTATGGTTAGAGGGCCCCATACATACCACTCATGAGATGTCTGAGTCAAGGGGGACAGGGAAAGTTGGCTCATGGCAAATGAGATGGCATAGGAGTTGGGACTCAAAAGAGGGTTGGAGCCAATATCTGAGGGCCCCTACTATATGCCAGTTAGATTGCATTGGCTCAGAGATCCCTAGGAAGGGGTGATCATAGATCTCTCTCTGGCAGAAGGGGCAGCCTTGAGTGGAGAACCCACAGTGCTCCAGGAGAGAGAGCTCAGATAGAGACAGATAGAGGTTAGATATGTCCTGGAAGAATCTGGATCCCCAAGCTCAGGGGCAGAGTGATCACGTCGACATGGGAAGTCCTCAACTATCCTCCCAGTCACCCTATGGTCTTTCTGAACTACTGAGCTAGAAGAGCCTCTCAATGACATAGGCTGGTCAGCACTTAAGCGACCCTCTGGCCACTAAGTCATATTGAGTGAGTACCTGGATTCCCTCCAGAATGGTCAGGAACATGGTATGACTCCTCCAGACCCAGGGTCCCCTGATGCCCAGAAGAAGGGACTAACGTTGAGTATTCCACCATACTAGATCATGGTGGGTGTTACTCAGAGCAGTGAGCTGAGAAAGGGATGGAGTGCTCCTCTGGGTCCACTGTCATTTAGGTGGGGTATACTGATCGAGTCTGATGTCTTCAAGCTGTTTGTCCGTCTCTACCTCAATCCTGGATGAGCCCCCAAAAATATCTCGGGCAGAGAGGTGGAGGATCCTCCTCAGTCCCAGACGTGACTCTCCTGATGAGGCAGAAGGTTGTGGAAGAATCAGATAGAGACCAAAAGCACAGAAGCAATGTTGTACTTTTATTCAGCAAACATCCAAGAGTACAGCTTCTTCTCTCAGACAGATAGGCAGGGGTGCCTGAACCAGAGCCACCACTGAATGGGGGCTTAAGATGCTGGTTTTATAGTAGCGAGGGGCCTATCCTTCCTTTGGACTGAGGGTGCCCCTACTTGATTGGTTAATGATTAACTTAGCTCGTTACTAGGGACAACAAGGAAGGGTCTTTTCAGGGGCCCTTTACACCTTAGGGCCAAGGTTTTTTCCTTTGGATCTTAGCAAACCAAGCTTTGCAGGGTACAGCATGAAGAGGAGGTGCAACCACAGACTGTCAGGTTTTTACTGTCCTTATCTTGTTTATGTGATCTTCAAGTTTATTTTTTTGAGAATCATTAGCATAGTTTGCAATGACAGCACAAGTAAAAGCAGATCTGTGAACTTCTGTACAACTATAAACACTCTGCCTTGCACATGAACAAGACTTTTTCCCCCAATGTATTTCAAACTATGATTGCAGGGTTAACTACAGTCTGAAAATAGAGATTCATACGTTACTAAGAGAAGAGCTAATGGTACAATTTCTTTGAGGGGGGGCAATTTGGTATATATTAAAATGTATAGCTGAATAAACACTCAACATGGGAATTTCATTTCTAATAATATTTCAAACAAAAATATTTGTAAATAAATACCAAGAAGCATGGAAATCCTCTCCAAGGCAATATTGGTAATCACAGAAAACTGAAAACCACCATCTGCACATGTGTGGTTAAATTAACACAGAACCTTTATCGTAAGGAAAACCAAACACCTTCTCAAAAAAGTAAGTTAGCTTCTACATGCCACCCCTCAAAAAGCTCTCTAATAAATACAATAAATAGAAAAGGAAAACATGGCCAACTACTGAATCTCTCACCATCCATCCTTAAATATCAGATGGATTAATTATAGAAGAACTCATGCATGCAAAACCTTTTATTAACATTAATTAACAGAAGGATGTGGGTGATTTTTAATTGAGATAGGAAAAGAAGTTTACTATGTAATCTATAATTTTTAAAAGATATTTTAAATTTTTATTTTATTTTATATTATGTTATTTTCCTAATTCTTTCACTACCACCTACTCTTCCCAGTCTCTGGTAACCAACATTCTATTCTTTATTCTAGGAAGTCAACTTTTTAATATTTTATATATGAAAGAGATCATATGATATTTGTCATTCGGTGTCTGGCCTATTTCATTTAACATATATATTTTATATTTATATTTATATTTCATTGCTATTACTGAAAATGACAGGATATCCATTTTTATTACTGAATCATACTCCAGTGTACATATGTATCACATTTTTTATCATTCATCAGTTGATGTACATAGGTTGTTTCCATTTCTTATTATAAGCTTTTCTCTAATACATATAGTAGAGCACACGTCCTTTCATTATATTGACCTCATTTTTTATGATTAGATTTCTTTCCATAACAATTAATTAAATCTATTTTTACAATTTAGGTGTGAATAATGATCACATTCATCATAGGGAATTTGTACCTGTGCATGATATATCTTGAGTCTTCATTTTTTCCCATTCCCCTTTTCGCCCTTTAACCCCTTTACCTATTCTTATTTACAAGAGCTTTGTTTCCTTTTTTTCCTTCTTTTCTTTATCTTACTTGTTGCCTGCCCCCTCTGTACCTCACCCTCTCATTTGAACATTTTCTTCCTATTTCACCATGCCTATTATGCATTCTGGTCCTTATTTACACTTTCAGCTTCTGACACCAGAGGAACAACATTGGTCTTTCAAGAGATGAAAATTAAAACTACACTGAGATTCCACCTCACTCCAGAAAGAATGGCTGCTATCAAGAATTCAACCAATAACAAATGCTGGAGGGGCTGTGGGGAAAAGGAACCCTTGTCCATTGTTGGTGGGAGTGCAGACTGGTGCGACCACTGTGGAAATAAAGATATCTAAAAAAAAAAAAAAAATACCTAGGACTGGAGGTTCCCTATGACCCAGCTATCCAGCTTCTAGGTATCTTCCCAAAAGAATTAAAAGCATCAAACCACAGAGATATATGCACATCCATATTTGTGGCATCACAGTTTGTAACAGCAAATCTTGGAAACAACCTAAATGACCACAAATCAATGAATGGATAAAGATGTGTATTTTGTGCAATGGAATACTACTCAGCCAAAAACAAGGATAAATTTGAGACATTTCTAGGTAAATGATGCACCTTGAGACCATACTCTTAAGTGAAATAAATAGGACACATGAGTAAATATTGCATTGTTTCTCTGGTGTGAGAAACAGAAAGTGTAAATATGTTGATTTCATTTGACAAATACCCATTGTAGTATGGGTGGATCAGTTGGTACTTCTATTATAACTTTTATCAAGAAACTCTATACTGTTTTCCATAGTGACTGAATTAATTTACATTCACACCAATGGGATAGAGGTTTAAAAATAAATTTTAAAGCAAAAATTATAATATTTCTTATATGAACATAACTTAAGATATTAATTAATCTAAACCCATTTTCTTCAGTTTTTGTAATTAGTGATATGAAGTAACCCATCATTCTTTTTAATTAAATAAATAATATATATTGTCCATGCGCTTACACATTTTATCTTAATCATTTCTACTGCCATGTATTCAAAGAGTAACTAACTTTCATTATTGCTTACTCTTTATTCACTTACATAATTATAGCACAAATATGGCAAGTATGAATATTCAAGTATACATAGAATGAATCCATTGTTGAATAGAATGTTCTTCATTATCTTTTTTTTTTTTTAACTCAAGAGATTTCAGAGCCGGTGATGTTCTTCATTATCTTTAAGGTAAAGATGGTTCACAGTATTATGTAGGTTTTCCACATTCTATTGATTTTATTTTCTTTTGATCTATTACATACTAGAAAACAAATTAAATCTCCAACTATAATTACATGTTGGTCACTTATCTCCTTTCAACTCTATCAATTTTTGAAGTATTTTGAAATTCTTGATTCATAGCTCACATTTAGGAATGTGTTTTCTTTGAGAATTAACCCTTTGATAATAAAGTAATTCCAAAATTATGTGGTAATATTACTTGTTATGAAGTATTTTATCTTACTTTAACTATTCTACTGTTTTTTAAAAAGTTATTATCCTGTGCATTTTTGTCATCCCTTTACTTTATTCCATTTATACATTTAAAGTGCATTTCTAAAATCATTATATTCCTTAGTGTTAGCTTTTGTTTTGTGTCCAATTATACATTTTGTATGTTTTAATTTGAATGTTTGGATGCTGTAACTTTAATGTGGTTGTTAATATGGTGAAATTTTAATTCTAAACCTTGTTAGTTATTTTGTATTTGTTTCACTTGTTTCCTCATTTGTTTGTCTGCTTTATTTTTGGCTCTATAAACTATGTATTTGATTTTATTTTACCTCCACTATTGATCCAATTTTTATTCCTCCTTTTTCATCTTTTAGTTGTTGTCCTAACATTAGCAATATTCTCCTTTATCTTTCAATAGTATCACATTGCTTTGCATGTATAGCATGACTTTTCAATACTGTATTCTCAATTATTCCCTCTAATCTTATCTCTGATTTTTTTTCTGTTCTAGTATATATGCTAAAATGCCACATAATCTCTGCCTAATATTTTTTTTTTCTTTAGACAATCAGCAATTCTGGAGAGGAACTAAAAGAAATAAAAGTTAACTTTATTATTACACTTGTTTATTCCAGTTTTAGTTCTCATCCTTTTAATGTATATATCCAAATTTCACACTGGTGTCATATTTTTTCTTTCTGAAAATTTGCGGTAAATTTTATGCACTGCATATTTGCTAAGAATGGATTATTTTAATTTTAGTTTTTGAGGAAATTCTTACTTCTTCCTTATTTTTGAAAGATATTTTCATTGGGCATAGGCTTCTGAATTGATTTAATTTTTTAATATACTTCCAAGATTCAAGTATAATATTCCATTACCCTCTAAGTCCATACCCTCTAGAATGCACAAATTCTGATAAAAAGTTGGATGTAATTCTTTTCTTTGTCCTTCTACATATTTTTTCGTATGACAGGTTTTGATTTTTAAAATATTTCTTTGCTTTTAAAAAAATTTCTGATATGATACTTTTACAAGTTTTTATGTGTGTGTACATTTGTGTCAGTTGGCATTTCCTGAACTTTGTAAATGATTTCCATCATTATTTTCCAAAGAAATCTTCATTCCTCTTTCTTAAACTGTTGCTTTTCTTCTCTCTCTCTTCTTAGATTTCAATTACCTGCATTTACATCATTTGCTATCCATCCTCTAATCTCAACCAATCACCTCATTCATGAATGTTCTGTTGTAATTTTTTTTGATTTTTTTCTATTTATGCTTCAAAATATTTTTACCAATCTATTTTGAGTTTACAAATTCTTTCTTTACTCAATTAAAGCCATTCTTTATTTCTGTTATTTTGATTTATGTTTCTAGCATTTCCATCTGTTTTCTTTGTAATTTCCATTTCTCAGCTGCAATACTCATGCTCTCTTTTGTATTTTCCACACTGTACAACCCAGCTCTTAATGTAATACTCATAATAATATTAAAATGTGTAAATCTGTGTCTTTTCTGGTCTTTGCTCTGCTGAATTCTTTTTCTATTAGCAATTTTTTAAAAAAAATTTGTTTTCATCTTACTTTTTTATATGCCATGCCACATGATGCACTTTTAGAACTAAAGATATTCAGGACAATAGATTTTAAATCTGAATTTTGCAAATCTAAGTGTAGGTTTTTAATTTGAGATTTAAGATCAATTTAATCAGTATTTGAGCTTTTGCAGGGTTGCTAGTTACAAATTCCCTATCTTTTGTTTGCAGTTTATCAAAGGGAACTTCTCTAAATGTCTACTTCACTTTTAGCTTTGGTCTTCTTTAAATATGATGCTCTGGAAGGTCTCTTTCCATGGTGGTTTTTTAGTCCTTTCTGCAGTCTTCCACTGGTGGTTGATCCCTGGAGATTTTCATCCTTCTAATGAGGAATCTCAACTGTTCATTTTAGATTTTTGCAATACATCACACTAGTGCCACCATAATTCATGATCAAGTTTTGTTTTTGTTTTTTAAATGTATTTCAGTTTTCTTTCTTTTTTTGTAAAATGTGAATACATTGTTTGGGATTAAGACAGAGGAAATTTTGGAAAAGAAGTAGACATTCTGAACTCGTGTGCTCATATAATGTAATTTGTTGTGTCTTCTGGGTTTTTCCAAGGCCATCTTGAACATAATATTGCATCATAAAATGGTTTCCAGTTTCAGAATCCTCATGTTTTCACTCAGGCAACTCAGGATCCTTTGTTGTGCCCAGATCGCGAAGTCCCCAAAGACCATCAAGGAGCCGATTCTGATGTAAACACACGAGGGTCTTTATTCAAGCTCGAGCAGGGGCACTCAATCGTCACCGACACAGCGGATCAGGATTGAGAGCCCCGAATTCCAAATCAGCAGGGTTTTTATTGTGGCTACTGCAAGGTTTGGGGATGTTTCATTTATCAGTTACGTGATTGATTGATATTTAGCAAGCATGGGGGGTTGAGGGGTGGCTGCATGTAGAGTTTATGGGAAAAAGGAACAATCAGCACATTGAGAGAATGTTCTATAGATAATGGGCCCGGGAGCATCTGTTTTCTGGGCAGACAGAGGATTGAGTTAGGAGCTGTGTCTTTTTATCTGTTGTCCCACAGCAAGGACATTTTATCATTATTTTATGGGCACAAAGGAGACTAGGGGAATAGTTGACTTCAGTGAAGTGGAATTTATGTCAAGGCCACTTCACTGTCTTATTTTAAGATGGAGTCAAACTTTAAAATGGAGTTAGTTAGGTCTCACACCTTCATGGGCATACTGTCTTTACCAAGGCTCAATAGCAACTCAATTACTTTTTAAAATATTCACCAAAAAGAATGAATTTTTTGACTCTGGTTAGCATAGATTTTCACCAGAGTCATAAAATGTTTTTTCTCAAATTTCAGTACACTTGTCATATGACCCCAGTGACAAAGCACTTCTACTTCATACATTTTGTGATACTGAACACAAAATGCTACTGCCCTAAAAGGAGTATTCTCAAATGCTCAATATTCTGCACCTAAGTTTCATGTTATGTAATTAAACACATACTTTTTTTTATTAGTGAAGATGTGAGAAGCAATAGTATTTTCTTCATCTTATAGTGGACATTAAGAATGCTGCAGATCATTAGGCCTTAAAAATCTCCATTAACATAAAAATAATCTGAGTGTTTTAGGCATTTACCTTCAACCCTCCAGCATGCAGGTGTCTTACAAAGATATTTAAATCACTTTTAAATGATTAAATCTAGTCTACATGTATCAATGTGCTGTCCGGTCCTCTGGATTCTTTCTTTTAATTTGTTAAAATTTATTTTTATTGGTACCATTTTGTTTACATGTTTACATTCATTGTGAGGAGCTGGTACATGTACTGAATAAATCTTAATTCTGTTTTCAGCTCCTTCCCATTCCTTCCTCCTCATTGCATTTCTTAGTCTCCTAGCATCTAGTCAAGTTTGAAGAACAAGTTAAAACAGAAAGCTCCTAGCACTGTCACTGTCTTGTCAAGGCAAGAAACCCATGCTTTTGTTTTCCCTATTGATACAGATTAAGAAGAAATCATTTTACAATTAGTGGCACACTCTAAGTACCAGAATCCACGCTTATCTTCTCTGTAAAGATATGTATTGTATCAGTGACCATCATTGGGACAAAGATGCAGTGAAATATATTCCAGTGCATTGTCATTTGCTATAGGGCCACCCTTGTTTCTGCAGAGATCAGACAAGGGGATTTGAAAGCAGGGATAATTCTTCAAAGGCATGATAGTGGTACTTTTTCTGCATTTCCTTTTGGAGGCATTTGTGTTTCTGATTTTTGTTTTCATGGCTAGAGGTGAAGGAATAGTTTCAGGGGCTCCCATTTAACCTTTCTAAGGGCCAGGAATGTAGCTCAGCAGCAGAGTACTGCCTGGCAAGCACGAGGCCCTAAGTTCAACCAAAGTGAAAAACAGATTTCCATTGACTCCTTCTAATTTTCAGGAAAATAATTTTTTGCATTTTGTCATATGTTGCACAAATATAATCCATCCAAAATTGCTAGAGAAATATGATTTTCTTGGAACAACCCACATCTGTTCTAAATACTATTTCCTTAATTTTGGGCCCCATTAAACTTTGTTCTCTGTTACAGAGACTTTGACAATCATTAGAATCAATTATACACTGTAACCCATTTATGGCTTTTACCTACTTATGGCTTTAACTTAATATGTTAAGGTGAAAAACTCATTTTTGTTCTGAGCCTTATTTAAAATTTAAGGCATTATTAAAAAGCATAAACAAAGTGTATTATATATTTTTGTACTATCAAAAAAGCTTTGCATTTTGATACTTTTTTTTTTTTTTTTTTTTGGTACTGGGGATCAAACTCGGGACTCTGCAATTTTGAGGCAGGTGGCAGCACCACTGAGCTAAATCCCCAGCCTACACTTTTGATACTTTAACCTAATGAGTGTAAGCCATAACAATGTGGTTTTTGTATTGCAAGAGATCCATTAATATACCTCTAAACCATAGGCCACCAATAACTTAACTAGGATTAAATTCTCCTTATTTTAAGGGACATTATCTCATATCCTGGGAGATAAATACTTCTCAGCAGATACATGGGGTGACCACTGGTTCTACTACAACAACATACTGAATCAAAGTGATATCCTCTATACAAGGTATGATCAAAAATATAGTAAAAGTTTAACTTTATTAAAAATAGTAAAATAAAAAATGCATTGCCATTGATCCCTCTCAAAATAATGGCTCTAATTTTGAACACGCTTCCCTCTTCATTCTTGCCACTTTCTGAAACAGTTTGAGAAGTTCCCATTCATGAATGTCTTTAGTACGACTCTCATATTTGTCTCAGTGCTTGAATTGATTGTAAATGTTTCATGGTCATTTTGACCTTGGGGAAGAGCACAAGTTTCCTGGTGCAAGATCTAGTGAATGTGCTGGATGAGGATGAATCTAAATGTTTTTATTTGACAGAATTTATCATAAGCTTTTGATCAATTAAGGGTCATCATAATTATGTTAAATGTTTACATTTCAAAAGTATTACAATAAAAGACACATTGCTATTATTCATCCTCAAAATATTCCATCTCCCTTGAACATACTTATTCCATCATTGTGTCTTTTTCTGTAATAAGATTTTTAAAAATTTTAGCATTTACTAAATCTCTTCACTCCTTGTAATCCTGAGATAGTCAAGCCATTTACAGACTGATTTAAAGCATAGAGTTTAAAAAACCAATAATCTTTATGTAAGAGTTCTTCCCATTTATGGTATTCAGTTTTTGATGAAATAGAAACAAAAATATTTAATAAATCAATAACTAAGCAATGGGGTAGATCTGGGTTTGTTGTAGGAAAGAGACTATAAATGAGACATGACATCCACTGAAGTCTCTAAGTGACTGAAATTCTCGATGATAAATGTTTATTTATAAGTAGATGAGTTAAATGTGGATATTTGTATCAGAGGGGATGTCAAGTGCAATGGCTTTAGAGCCATCTAGGAGATTAGTAAAGCACATTGCTGGATGTATCTGGGTAGATCATGAATTGGTCATCTTTAATGCTATATCTGGTTCCTATCCTTTTCCTCTCTGGGACTGTTCCCCTTCTTAGGTTCCTTGCCATCATGCATTAAGTAACTTTTCTTTCTTTCTTTTTTTTTTTTTGCTTAAATTATTTTGATCCTCCATAACATCCCATCATGATGTTTGTGCCTTGGAGCCAGGCATCCATGGA